>NC_064634.1:152136873-153575736 GCF_023864275.1 Schistocerca cancellata | reverse complement strand
GTGCAGTGCTTCCTTTACGTTTAGTTTATATTTGTGTCACAGAATCTGGCAGAAAAGGATAAGAACTACATTCACAGTGTACGTATCGCTACATACATGGCTGCTTTATGAGCTCATGACCAAGTAATAATTACTGATAGTGTGCAATAATCATAAAGCCGCTGATGGGCCCCAGGGCACATCCTTAGTATTGGTTGGACATAAGCAAATAGAGTAAATTCGTTCACCTTCTTAGGATGCGCCTTAGGATTCCGAGAAGAAAATGACTCTGTAAGTAATGTAGAAAGATTTACTTACATTAATGTTTCACTTTGCAGAAATTATAAAAAAGAAGAAGTATGGAGAGAGACCACGAAATTTTACAATAATACACTCCTGGAAATTGAAATAAGAACACCGTGAATTCATTGTCCCAGGAAGGGGAAACTTTATTGACACATTCCTGAGGTCAGATACATCACATGATCACACTGACAGAACCACAGGCACATAGACACAGGCAACAGAGCATGCACAATGTCGGCACTAGTACAGTGTATATCCACCTTTCGCAGCAATGCAGGCTGCTATTCTCCCATGGAGACGATCGTAGAGATGCTGGATGTAGTCCTGTGGAACGGCTTGCCATGCCATTTCCACCTGGCGAATCAGTTGGACCAGCGTTCGTGCTGGACGTGCAGACCGCGTGAGACGACGCTTCATCCAGTCCCAAACATGCTCAATGGGGGACTGATCCCGAGATCTTGCTGGCCAGGGTAGTTGACTTACACCTTCTAGAGCACGTTGGGTGGCACGGGATACATGCGGACGTGCATTGTCCTGTTGGAACAGCAAGTTCCCTTGCCGGTCTAGGAATGGTAGAACGATGGGTTCGATGACGGTTTGGATGTACCGTGCACTATTCAGTGTCCCCTCGACGATCACCAGTGGTGTACGGCCAGTGTAGGAGATCGCTCCCCACACCACGATGCCGGGTGTTGGCCCTGTGTGCCTCGGTCGTATGCAGTCCTGATTGTGGCGCTCACCTACACGGCGCCAAACACGCATACGACCATCATTGGCACCAAGGCAGAAGCGACTCTCATCGCTGAAGACGACACGTCTCCATTCGTCCCTCCATTCACGCCTGTCGCGACACCACTGGAGGCGGGCTGCACGATGTTGGGGCGTGAGCGGAAGACGGCCTAACGGTGTGCGGGACCGTAGCCCAGCTTCATGGAGACGGTTGCGAATGGTCCTCGCCGATACCCCAGGAGCAACAGTGTCCCTAATTTGCTGGGAAGTAGCGGTGCGGTCCCCTACGGCACTGCGTAGGATCCTACGGTCTTGGCGTGCATCTGTGCGTCGCTGCGGTCCGGTCCCAGGTCAACGGGCACGTGCACCTTCCGCCGACCACTGGCGACAACATCGATGTACTGTGGAGACCTCACGCCCCACGTGTTGAGCAATTCGGCGGTACGTCCACCCGGCCTCCCGCATGCCCACTATACGCCCTCGCTCAAAGTCCGTCAACTGCACATACGGTTCACGTCCACGCTGTCGCGGCATGCTACCAGTGTTAAAGACTGCGATGGAGCTCCGTATGCCACGGCAAACTGGCTGACACTGACGGCGGCGGTGCACAAATGCTGCGCAGCTAGCGCCATTCGACGGCCAACACCGCGGTTCCTGGAGTGTCCGCTGTGCCGTGCGTGTGATCATTGCTTGTACAGTCCTCTCGCAGTGTCCGGAGCAAGTATGGTGGGTCTGACACACCGGTGTCAATGTGTTCTTTTTTCCATTTCCAGGAGTGTATATGGCTATCTCAACATAACTGTAAAAAAGTGTATCGATTTTAACGTAAGAGAGAGAAGATTATAGGCAACAGAAATGAACTTTATTGAGACGGGCAGGGAGTAATCAGGAAGAAAATAGTGCAGCCCAACTGTCAGCGCAGCGAGAATAAAACTTTGTAACAACGGTTCAACACAAAACATATGCAGCATCCACACCCCCACCCCTCCTTTTCATGGGACTCAAAGTTGTTTTGTGGTTACGTGCCTGGCGAGCAAGGGACTACTGTAGAATTTCTCCCCTTTCCGTTGTTTCAATTTAACTCTCTGACTATATGTTTTCTCAGATTTATTCTCCAGGACAGATTCCCTGTTGATAAGACGTCGAGTATGGATTTTCCTACTTCGTTGCCTTTATTTTATGAAACCATATTTCGGTTAATTATGTTCTGTGCCACGTATGGGTTTGACTTCCTCCATTTCAAAATTTGTTTACAGAATTTGCGTAGGATGCGGGGAATGTCGCCCAGTAACTAGCATGGTAGCCAGTCCATGTAGGTGGACGTCAGATACCCGTCCGTTTGTAGCCCTCTGACCACTCAGGGATCACATTATTGTTGTCCGAGATGTCACCGCCCTACGTGTGCCGAGGAGTTGGTGCCTGCCTCCTTGGGGGCACCCGAAACTCTGGGCACTGGCCAAGACGCCAGGTGGTCTTTGGCTGCGTGTCCCCTGTCGGGAGAAACCTCGTTCGGAGCAGGGGTATCGTGGCGGATACCTGGCACCATGAAACGACATCAAGCTCTTCAGAAGGATCACAATTCAGTGCAGATCGTTACGACCCAAGGAACTTCCCTCAATTAGTCGCACCATAGGAAGAAAACAAAACCAGAGACTTCCAGACACTTACTCCCCTCAATTTCTGATTTCTGCCCAAACAGATAGAGGATCCTTTCTCTCTTCTAAGTCAAAGTTCTTTGTAGTCTCTACAAAGAAACTTTGGCGAACTCTCTTCCCTTAGTAAATGAAGAATTGGTTCCATCTTAATTAAGACAAATCCTACCAAGTCCAGGTGCTACTCTCTCATATACAACTTGGTGATGTACCTGTAACTGTAACACCCCATAAGATCTTCTACATGGTTCGGCAATTAATTTTTGACCGAGACCTAAGGTTGCAGATGGATGAAGAACTACGCGAACACACAGAGAGGACGGGTCCTCTTCACACATTGTGTACATCGCGACCAACCAGACAACAAGGTTGACGCGGGCGCATTCATCCTTGCTTTTGAGGGGCATTCGCTTCTAGAGGAGGTCAAAAGCATAGTTTATCACTACGAGCTGCAACTACTACTTTGCCTATTGTTCTGCGATCTGTGTTGCTCTCCAAGAAACTCACTTTACTGATAACCATTTTCCAACTCTTTGAGGTTACCGTGCATTCCTTCAGAATCATGCTGACTCCAAGGGTGTGTCTGGAGGGATGTGTGCATTTTAGCACAGTTGTCGTCACTGAGCGGACATACTTGGAAGCAATAGCAGTGCGAGTGCAAACGACCCCGCCAATAACCATTTTTAATATTTATTTACTTCCAGGCAGGGCATTTACTTATCTTGAGGTAACCACTTTAATCCAAACACCTTCTCCACCCCGATCTTCCTTACTTGGGAATTTCATTGTGCGCTAAGCTCTGTGGGTATGTACCATTTCATGTGGTATGGGTCTTCTGACTGCCCAGCTTGTTTCTGATCTTGATCTGTGTCTCCTCAGTTACATCGCTGCTACAGACTTTGGTGCCGCCCTGGCACCTTTTCGGTTATCAGCCATATGATCTTTTCCCCCAGTCTCGTGGCTTCATTACAATGGCCACTGAACGACAATATTTGTGACAGTGTCCTCTTTCTGGTGACCCTATCATTTCCTTGTCACCATCCAACAGGCCATTTACTATGTTGGGCTCTTCGAAGAGCTGACATGCAGTTGTATACCTCTGCCATCACCGCCATCCCCTGTCTGTCAGACGGCATCGACAACGTAATGGGAGACGTTTCGAACGCAATCATCCACGCTGCTGGAACTGCTATCCCTCTTTCTATGGGACCACTCTGTTTCTGGCCAGTGCCATGGTGGACCAAAGACATTGTAACAGTTATTTAGGATCGACGAAGCGCCCTGCAAAGTCTCAAGCGATACCTTTTAGAGACCACACTCATCATTTTTAAGCGATCCGAGCTAAGGCTCACTTTTAACTGAACGCGGTAAGGAGTGCTGGGGGCACTACGTCTACCTCTTCGGTATGTGTGCTTCTTGATCCCGGGTGGGGGCTAAGCTCCATATTCTACTGAACTGGCAAAGATCAACAACTGCCCCAGGTCTCCACCTTCATGGTGGTGCATCTACCAATGTGTCCATTCTTACTAAACGACACGTGTGTCACTACGTGACAGCATCAGTAGTCTCCTCTTACCTGGTTACCTTAAAGACCACGTATATGCAATGGCGGGAAGAAATCGCAACACCAAGAAGGAGTTGTGCGACATAAAAAGAAAGTTGGTGTGATTTTGTTTTTACATCTGAAACATGGTGTCAATTCCAGTTTAGCGCCAGTCGCACAAGTGTGCCGCTACTAGCATCACAAGAGGATGTAGATCAAGTTTGCTTTAAATACACGCTGTAACAGTCAAAAGCGGTAATTACCTTTGATACTGGACGTGGTGAGTTGGTGTTAATCAGGAATGCCTTTAAAGTGACAAAGACGCCATTATCACTACATCACTGAATTTGAACGAGGTCGTGTAACTGGCTACGAGAAGCTGGATGTTCCTTCTGCAGTACTGCAGAGAGACTTGGCAGGAATGTAACCACTATACATGACTGGTGGCAGCGGTGGTCACGAGAATGTTTGGTCGCAAGAAGACCGGGCTCTAGACGGCCATGTGGCACTACCGAGACGGAAGACCACCGTGTTCGGCATATGACTCAGGCGCATTGTACTGCATCCGCAGCAGGAATTTGAGCAGCAGTTGGCATCACAGTGACAAAAACTGTTAAAAATCGGTTACTTCAAGGACAGCTCTGAGCCAGACGCCCTGTAAAGTGTATTCCACTGACCCAAAACACCGCCGTGCCAAGGGAGAGCTCTCTGGAGCGCAGGGTGAAGGCCTGTTGTGTTTTCTGATGAAAACTGGTTCTGTCTTGGCACCAATGATGGCCGTGTGTTGGTTAGAAGGAGGCCAATTGAGGGCACCCAAAAATCCTCTCTGCATACTAGATACACCATATCTACACCTTGAGTAATGGTCTGGGGTGCGATTTGGTGTGATAGGAGGAGTACTCGCGTGCTAATCCCACCCACTCTGGCTGCAAATTTCTACTTCAGTCTGGTACTCGACCTGTTGTGCTACCATTCAGGAACAGCATTCCAGGGGATGTTTTCAACAGGACAATATTCTCTATATACCGCTTCTGTATCCCAGCATGCTCATTCACCAGATTTGTCTCCAATTAAGCACATGTGGGACATCATCGGGCGACAACTCCAGCATCATCCATAAACAGTATAACCATCCCTGTATCAACGGATCAATTGCAACAGGCATGGAACTCCATCCCACAAAATGACATCTGATACCTGTACAATGCAATGAATGCACGTTTGCATGCTTGCATGCGCGTGTAGGACATTATTGGGCGACAACTCCAGCATCATCCACAAACAGCATAACCATGCCTGTATCAACGGATCAATTGCAACAGGCATGAAACTCCATCCCACAAAATGACATCCGATACCTATACAACGCAATGAGTGCACGTTTGCATGCTTGCATGCACATGTGGGACATCATCGGGCGACAATCCAGCATCATCCACAAACAGTATAACCATCCCTGTATCAACGGATCAATTGCAACAGACATGGAACTCCATCCCACAAAATGACATCTGATACCTGTACAATGCAATGAATGCACGTTTGCATGCTTGCATGCACGTGTGGGACATCATCGGGCGACAACTCCAGCATCATCCACAAACAGCATAACCATCCCTGTATTAACGGATCAATTGCAACAGGCATGGAACTCCATGCCACAAAATGACATCCGATACTTGTACAACGCAATGAATGCACGTTTGCATGCTTGCATGCGCGTGTAGGACATTATTGGGCGACAACTCCAGCATCATCCACAAACAGCATAACCATGCCTGTATCAACGGATCAATTGCAACAGGCATGAAACTCCATCCCACAAAATGACATCCGATACCTATACAACGCAATGAGTGCACGTTTGCATGCTTGCATGCACATGTGGGACATCATCGGGCGACAATCCAGCATCATCCACAAACAGTATAACCATCCCTGTATCAACGGATCAATTGCAACAGACATGGAACTCCATCCCACAAAATGACATCTGATACCTGTAAAATGCAATGAATGCACGTTTGCATGCACGTGTGGGACATCATCGGGCGACAACTCCAGCGTCATCCACAAACAGCATAACCATCCCTGTATTGACGGATCAGTTGCAACAGGCAAGGAACTCCATCCCACAAAATGACATCCGATACCTGTGCAACGCAATGAATGCACGTTTGCATGCTTGCATGCACATGTGGGACATGTGGGACATCATCGGGCGACAATCCAGCATCATCCACAAACAATGAATGGGGCATCATTACGTACACTAGCAAAGTGTGATCAGACATCGAGATCCGCACATTAGTTTCACTTATTTACAATTTTGCCTGCTGTGGATGATACGTGGTAGTCTTGCTTCTTGAGGCTAAACGCAATGAATGTACGTTTGGATGCTTGCTTTCAACATTCTCGCAGTTACACCTGTTGCCGGCCGTGGTGGCCAAGCAGTTAAAGGCGCTACAGTCCGGAACCGCGCGGCCGCTACGGTCGCAGGTTCGAATCCTGCCTCGGGCATGGATGTGTGTGATGTCCTTAGGTTAGTTAGGTTTAAGTAGTTCTAAGTTCTAGGGGACTGATGACCTTCGAAGTTAAGTCCCATAGTGCTCAGAGCCATTTGAACCATTTGAAGCCAGTTACACCTGTTTTTATTGTACCACCATTTTACATTTGCAATTGGTTGTCTCGCGCTTATATTACCCTGTGTGTTTGCAATGTTAATCGCTGAAATATGTTACCTAGACATTTGTACTCCTGAAATTTCATTAGTTTACATCTTTACGTTAATTATTTATTGCATTTTTTTCCGTCAGTGTATTTGAGTGGTGTCTGACACGTCCGACGTGTTCGACAGAATACATCACCCAAATATACAGCTATACATCTAGCTACTTGACGTTTGTTTCAGTGCGGATGCACAAATATCCGAACACCTACAGGAATCAATTATTTGAGAGTAGGGGGTCAATGGACAAGGGGCGCTGCATTGCACTGGGGGATAAGTTGGAAATTTGAGACGGATCATGTCCGGACGGCCGAAGCAGTTGATGCAACCTCTCATGAGCAGCAGTAAATCTGATTTCGAGTCCGGGTCCAGCACAAATTTTCAACTTTCGCCATTGTATTAGCACAATGGCCTGTGCTGCTGGAGGTCACAAATTTCCACCCATCCCTTCCATTTCTTTCTTCATTCTCTGTTTCTTATAAAGATAAGAGACAAGTCGAAGACGTCCCCCTATCCTTTAAACCCCTTCACACCGAATTTTATAATGACTGTTAACTGTTTCAGGTTCTTGACTCGTCACACGGTTCTACCTCAGGCCCTGACTCGATTCATGATCGGATTATCCAGTGTCTAGTCAAAGACTCCGTCTACTCAGGGTATTCAACTGTAGTTGGCTAGAAGGTGTTTTTCCTTTGCAGAGGCAGAAAGTATCATAGACGCAGTCCTTAAACCAGACAAGACGCAACGTCCATCGACAGCTACCGATCAATTAGCCTCACCATCGTGCTCGTCAAGGAAAAAGTATGCACTGCACAAAAGCGAGTAATTAGAACTGTGTGTGTTTACACTCACAAATCTTGCAGATGTGAGATTTAAAACTTTCCCGGCGTACAGTTCGTTCCATAAAACTCCGGGCGAACTGCCAGATGTCTGCAACTTATTGCCGTGATATTTCGGCTCAGAGTCTTCCGGCCATCTTCAGGTGAATACTGACAGGAAGGGCGCCGAACCCACGTATTTAACCCCGCCGGCACATGCGTGGTGTGTAGAGTTGGCGTTGCGCATGCGCTGTTTGTCTGCAAGTGTGTGCGCTGTGCCGCGCGCCATGCGTGGTGAAAGCTGGCTTCATCGATATCAGATCGATTGCCTTCGCATGGCAAACGACGTCGACTACGCAGGGCACGAAGTTTTTCTATGACGGAATTCTGTGCAGAATTTAACTGGAAACCGCCGACTCGATTAATAAAGGACTCAGACATTCGTATTTCCACTGATTCATTGACGTTGGAGCTCCAAAGGTTTGACGTATGGGCCACAATTTTCGTTTGGTCGTGTTTCATCAAGAGACCAGTGATAATACAATGTTCGGCGATAGCTTCCTTCTTGGGTTGGAGGAGGCGAGTATGCCGCTGATGTTCTATGATGCATTTTTGCTCTGTACATAACGTTGTCCTACGCAAGATTTGCCGTACTCGCAGGGAATTCTGTAAACATCTGCCTTGAGTAACTCTAAGTCGACTGTAACAGATCCCAATAGCGCCGAGATTTTAAAAGAAGAATAAGCAGTCGTTTTGAAGGCCTCATCCTCTCGTTTATACTTTCGTTCGTACGTCTGTAGCGCTCTCTGTGCTTGCTGGGACAAATATCCATTGTTCTGGAACAGCTTGCAGGCGGTCCAGTTCCGTTTGCAGAGTTTCTGCATCCGAAATGCTATGAGTTCGTTAGGTTAAGGTCACAAACGCCCATCATTTTTAGCGGATGGTGACAACTAGTAGCTTGCAGATACAAGTTTGTATGAGTGGACTTTCGAAACACCGAATACCCAGGTGTGCCGTCGCTCTTCCGTCGCACCAAGACGTCTAAAAATGGAAGAAACCATCTTTCTCCATCTCCATAGTAAATCTTATGTTTTCATGTACGGAGCTCGAATGTTGCAGAAACTCTCTGAGACTGTCCAAACCATGTCCGACAGATAACAGAAGTCTTTTCTTATGCACTTCCTTAGCAACTCTTTCTATTCCATAGAGGAACTCTTGATCAGAGAAAATTAGTCACAAAGAACCTGTAAATGACTGGCATGGAGCAACAGACACTGAGGTGACAGAAGTCACGAGATATCTCCTAATATCGTGTCGGATACCCTTTTTCCCGGCATAGTGCAGCAACTCAACCTAGTATGGACTCAGGGAGTTGTCGGAAGACCATTGGAGAAATATTGGGCCGTGCTGCCTCTATAATTGCGAAAGTGTTGACGGTGCAAGATTTTGTGCACGAACTGACCTCTTGATTATGTCCCATAAATGTTCGACGGGATTGACATCGGGCGATTTGGGTGATCAAATCATTTGCTCGAATGGCCCAGAATGTTCTTCAAACCTATCGCGAACAATTGTAGCTCGGTGACATGGCGCATTGTCACCGATAAAAATTCCGTGGTTGTATAGGAACATGAAGCCCACGAATGGCTGCAGAGCGTCTCTAAGTAGCCGAACATAACCATTTCCAATCTGTGATGACCAGAGGACCTAGTCCATTTCATGTAAACGCAGCCCACACCATTACAGAGGCACCACCAGCTGGCACACAACTCGCGTCCATGGCTTCTTGGGATCTGCGCCATTCTCGAACCCCACCATCAGCTCTTACCAACAGAAATCGGGACTCTTCTGACCAGGCCACGGTTTCCCAGTCGTCTAGGGTCCAGCCGATATCGTCACGAGCTCAGAATAGAGGCGAGAGGCGATGTGTGCTGTTAGCAAAGACACTCGCGTCGGTCGTCTGCTGCCACAGCCAGCTGACGCCAAATTTCACCGCAGTTTCCGAACGGATGCGTTCGTCGTACGTCCTACATTGATTTCTGCAGTTATTTCACTCAGTGTTGCTTGTCTGTTAGCGCTGACTACTGTATGCAAACGCCGCTCCTCTGGGCCGCTAAGTGAAGGCCGTCGGCCACACCTTTGTGTGTGGTGAGAGGTAATGCCTGAGATTTGGTATTCTCGGCACATTCTTGACACTGTGGATCTCTGAATATTGAATTCCCTAACGATTTCCGAAATGGAATGTCCCATGCGTCTAGCTCCTACTGCAATTCCGCACTGCCTGTTAATTCCCGTCGTGCGGCCTTAACAATATATCTGAAACCTTCTCACATGGATCATCAGAGTACAAAAAGACAGCTCGGCCATTGCACTGCCATTTTATGCCTTGTGTGGACGATTGTACCGCCATCTGTGTATGTGCACATCTTTATGCCATGACTGTTGGCTCCTCAGTATAAAAGATACTAAAACAGTCTAAAAGAGGATTGGGCGAGGCAGCTGGCAGAGTTAGGGGCGGAGGTCCCCTAGACTCAGCATGCGGCGGGAGATGCCCCACTCCCGTCCCTACCCTGAAACTACTTGAAAACGTTATATCTGAGAACAAAGGAGAAGGAGAGGCCATTCTACAAGAATATGAGCTACTGTGTGTAAGGCGTCACAACTACAACGTACCGAGCGAGATTGCGCAGTGGTTAGCACACTAGACTCGCATTCGGGAGGACGACGGTTCAAACCCGCGACCGACCATCCTGATTTAAGTTTTCTGTGATTTCCCCTCAATCGCTTCACGCAAATGTCAGCATGGTTCCTTTGAAATGGCATGGCCGATTTCCTTCCCCATCCTTCCCTAAATCGATGGGACCGATGACCTCGCTGTTTGGTCCCCTCCCCCTAATCAACCAACCAACTACAACGTGGGGGTGGCTCATTACTTAAGATAAAACTATGGGCTAATCTGGTATGACTGTAGCAGAGGCGACACGGGAAAGTGGCTTCATTCTGAGAGAAATTGAAGGAGCAGTACCATGCAAAATACACTCCTGGAAATGGAAAAAAGAACACATTGACACCGGTGTGTCAGACCCACCATACTTGCTCCGGACACTGCGAGAGGGCTGTACAAGCAATGATCACACGCACGGCACAGCGGACACACCAGGAACCGCGGTGTTGGCCGTCGAATGGCGCTAGCTGCGCAGCATTTGTGCACCGCCGCCGTCAGTGTCAGCCAGTTTGCCGTGGCATACGGAGCTCCATCGCAGTCTTTAACACTGGTAGCATGCCGCGACAGCGTGGACGTGAACCGTATGTGCAGTTGATGGACTTTGAGCGAGGGCGTATAGTGGGCATGCGGGAGGCCGGGTGGACGTACCGCCGAATTGCTCAACACGTGGGGCGTGAGGTCTCCACAGTACATCGATGTTGTCGCCAGTGGTCGGCGGAAGGTGCACGTGCCCGTCGACCTGGGACCGGACCGCAGCGACGCACGGATGCACGCCAAGACCGTAGGATCATACGCAGTGCCGTAGGGGACCGCACCGCCACTTCCCAGCAAATTAGGGACACTGTTGCTCCTGGGGTATCGGCGAGGACCATTCGCAACCGTCTCCATGAAGCTGGGCTACGGTCCCGCACACCGTTAGGCCGTCTTCCGCTCACGCCCCAACATCGTGCAGCCCGCCTCCAGTGGTGTCGCGACAGGCGTGAATGGAGGGACGAATGGAGACGTGTCGTCTTCAGCGATGAGAGTCGCTTCTGCCTTGGTGCCAATTATGGTCGTATGCGTGTTTGGCGCCGTGCAGGTGAGCGCCATAATCAGGACTGCATACGACCGAGGCACACAGGGCCAACACCCGGCATCATGGTGTGGGGAGCGATCTCCTACACTGGCCGTACACCACTGGTGATCGTCGAGGGGACACTGAATAGTGCACGGTACATCCAAACCGTCATCGAACCCATCGTTCTACCATTCCTAGACCGGCAAGGGAACTTGCTGTTCCAACAGGACAATGCACGTCCGCATGTATCCCGTGCCACCCAACGTGCTCTAGAAGGTGTAAGTCAACTACCCCGGCCAGCAAGATCTCCGGATCAGTCCCCCATTGAGCATGTTTGGGACTGGATGAAGCGTCGTCTCACGCGGTCTGCACGTCCAGCACGAACGCTGGTCCAACTGAGGCGCCAGGTGGAAATGGCATGGCAAGCCGTTCCACAGGACTACATCCAGCATCTCTACGATCGTCTCCATGGGAGAATAGCAGCCTGCATTGCTGCGAAAGGTGGATATACACTGTACTAGTGCCGACATTGTGCATGGTCTGTTGCCTGTGTCTATGTGCCTGTGGTTCTGTCAGTGTGATCATGTGATGTATCTGACCCCAGGAATGTGTCAATAAAGTTTCCCCTTCCTGGGACAATGAATTCACGGTGTTCTTATTTCAATTTCCAGGAGTGTACTTGAAAACGTTATATCTGAGAACAAAGGAGAAGGAGAGGCCATTCTACAAGAATATGAGCTACTGTGTGTAAGGCGTCACAACTACAACGTACCGAGCGAGATTGCGCAGTGGTTAGCACACTAGACTCGCATTCGGGAGGACGACGGTTCAAACCGGCGACCGACCATCCTGATTTTTCTGTGATCGCTTCACGCAAATGTCGGCATGGTTCCTTTGAAATGGCATGGCCGATTTCCTTCCCCATCCTTCCCTAAATCGATGGGACCGATGACCTCGCTGTTTGGTCCCCTCCCCCAAATCAACCAACCAACTACAACGTGGGGGTGGCTCATTACTTAAGATAAAACTATGGGCTAATCTGGTATGACTGTAGCGGAGGCGACACGGGAAAGTGGCTTCATTCTGAGAGAAATTGAAGTAGCAGTACCATGCAAAATAGTCTCCTTGATAGTGTGGAGTTTATCAGAGGGGATAGTGGCCTATCAAATGCTGTTCCAAGTAAGGAGAGTATTGTAACCGGGATCTGACACGACAGGGAGTCGCTGGCCGTCAATGCGAGGGCGTCGACGGTGAGTCGCTGAGAAACACCAAAGACAACAGCGATGAACGAACAGCAAGGCAACACGACAGAAGTCCAGAGCGTAAACCAAATCGAGAGCCTAGACTTAGGAATACGTGAAACCGAGCAATGCTGCATACGAGGAACGATACGAGAGTGCAGTTGGAACACGACTGAGGTCCAGACCCCTGCCCTGCTAGCTTTCTAGCGCGGCCGCGTGCGCCAATAGGCTGGGACGTGGCTGAGGCGGCGACAGCTGCGATGTCAATTATTAGGAGCGCCCCTTAGCGGCTCTCATCTAGGTCTACGCTTTCTGACGGACATTCGAACTCGTCTGACTCGGATACCAGAGACAGGTGTTGTTTGTACCCGCAAACCTGATCTGGGTTCATCAAAACGAATGTTGTGGGACGTACAACGAACGTATGCTTCACGACAGTGCAGTGAAATCTGATGTCAGTTGGCTATGGCAGCAGGGATCAATGCGAATGCCTATGCTAACAGCACGACATCGCCTGCAGCGCCTCTCATGAGCTCGTGACCATATCGGTTGGACCGTAGACGACTAGAAAACAGTGGCCTGTTCAAACGAGGCCCGATTTCAGTTGGTAAGAGCTGATGGTAGGGTTCGAGTTTGGTGCAGACCTCACCATGGCATGAACTCAGGTTGTCAACAAGGCACTACGCAAGCTGGTGTTGGCTCCATTATGGAATAAACTGGGTTCTCTTGTCCAACTGAACCGATCATTTACTGGAAAAGGTTATGTTCGGTTATTTGGAGACCATCTGCAGCCATTCATAGACTTCATGTTTCCAAACGACGGCGGAATTTTCGTAGACGACAATGAGCCATGTCACTGGACCACAATTCTTCGCCATAGAATTGAAGAACATTCTGGACAATTCGAACGAATGATTTTGCCACCCACCAAAAATTTATGCGACATTATCGAGAGGTCAGCTCGGGCACAAAATCCTGCGCCGTCAGCACTTTCGCAATTGTGGACGGCTATAGAGGTACATGGCTCAAATGTTTCTGCAGGGGACCTCCAACGACTTGTTGAGTTCATGTAAGGTCGATTTGCTGCACTACGCCGGGCAAAGCAGGTCCGACACGATATTAGGAAGTATCCCATAAATTTCGCCACCTCAGTACAGATGCAGGTAGCCTCTTTTACGGCCACATTCTATTTTACCTTTAAGAAGTAGCAGTCTAATAAAGCCAAGTGCTTAAGGATTCATTATCCTTGATAGTAGTTGATGACGAAAGGACAGTTGAACAGGTTTTTATACTTCATCTTAGGTAGTGGATGCTGTTCCCATCGTTAACACTTTGACTGTAATGGATTGGGAGCGGGATCGTTTGGGGGTAGGGCTGAGCCTTCAACACACCGCTGTGGCTGTCAGAATGACCAACATCAGTTGGACTGACAGACAGTTAGATCGCTCGCCGCGGGCTCACATGCGTTTAATAAAAAGGGTGTTGCACAGCGGATAAGTTACGGGACAGGGGTAGCCCTAGCGAGCACGAGACATGGATACTGTACCTCACAAAAGATTAGAAATAGAGTGTTCATCTAACTATGAGATGAAACAGTTTTTTCTGTTCGTTATAAAGTTCTCTAATGACATGCATGAATAACAGTTTATAACAGAATCATTTCGATCACAAGCTGTGCACGGAATAACAAAACAATTCGTAAATGAGGGAATATAAATGTAACGCAGGAATACCTAGGTAAAGTCTGTATAATTTAGGTGTATGGGAAAAGAGTATAATACATGATCTATCGAGATGTAAGTCTGTGATGATCGCGCACTGATTGCCTGTGTTCCACCAGAATAATGAAAAACTCTACATGGAACTAACATTTCCAATTGATTCGTAATAGTCTGCAGACACTCGCTGAATTATGGGATTCCGAAATGTGACTAGCCTAACAGCGTGCTGATAAATGCAGTCGAATTCTTATACCATGCTCGTCAATTTTGTAGTCTCTCATCATACTTAGTTCTCAGATGCGAGAACCAAGCCGGCCATTGTGGCCGAGGGGTCTAGGAGCTTCAGTCCGGAACCGCGCTGCTGCTACGGCCGCAGGTTCGAATCCTGCCTCGGGCATGGATGTGTGTCATGTCCTTAGGTTAGTTAGGTTTAAGTAGTTCTAAGTCTAGGGGACTGATGACCTAAAATGATAAGTCCCATAGTGCTCAGAATATCGTACCAAAGTCCTCTCTCCCATGCCTGCAACAGAAGTGCGGAAGTTTTCTCTCTATAGAGAAATGAGTTCTTTCTGCACTCTGGCTGTCTGTGCAATTCTCGTTCACCAATGGTTTCGCAACATTAATCAGACTTTACATAGACTCAGGCTCGCAGCTCTTAATCAGTTCTTAGGTACCGTTTTACTCTTCGATCAGTTTGAATGTTTGATCCAATAAGGTCACCTATAAGTACGCAGTTCTTGCAAGTTGGCGTCTTGACTTCCCCTAGTTTGCTATTAGTTTAGGTTAGCCAATAGGAAGGCGTCTTACAGCTTTTTAGGTCACCCACCTCGCGTAAAATGACGACAGAGAATGGACTCTGTGTTCTACAAAAGAAAAGTAATTTCTGTTCACAAAGCAGGCCAGCTGCTTCTCACGACACACTAAGGTCTTCACACGAGGGACGTACAAATAATGCAACACTTTTTTTTTCTGAAAGCTGGTTGATTTTATTCAGAATTCCAATACACCATATTATGCCCCACCCTTTATCGTACAACAATATATTTTTCAACGCAAACTCCGTTCAATGCGACGGCCTTACGCCACCTTACTAGAAGGTTCTGTGTTCCCGCTTGCTATCACTCTACTGGTCGCTTTCGGAGCCAGCGTCCTGCTGCATCGATAACCTTCCTATCATCCGCACACGGTGTGCGTTCTTCATGGGCCAAAGAGATGAAAGTAGGGAAGTGCAGGATCCGGGCTGTGAGGAGGATGAGTTACACTACTGGCCATTGAAATTGATACACCACGAAGATGGCGTGCTACAGACGCGAAATTTAACCGACAGGAAGAAGATGCTGTGATATGCAAATGATTAGCTTTTCAGAACATTCACACAAGGTTGGGGCCGGTGGTGACACCTACAACGAGCTGACATGAGGAAAGTTTCCAACCGGTTTCTCATACACAAACAGCAGTTGACCGGCGTTCCCTGGTGAAACGTTGTTGTGATGCCTCGTATAAGGAGGAGTAATGTGTACCATCAGTTTTTCCGACTTTGATAATGGTCGGATGGTAGCCTATCGCGATTGCGGTTTATGAGATCGCGACATTGCTGCTCGCGTTGGTCGAGACCCAATGACTGTTAGCAGAATATGGAATCGGTGGGTTCAGGAGGATAGTACGGAACGCCGTGCTGGATCCCAATGGCCTCGTATCAATAGCAGTCGAGATGACAGGCATCTTACCCGCATGGCCGCAACGGATCGTGCAGCCACGTCTCGATCCCTGAGTCAACAGATGGGGACGTTTGCAAGACAACAACCATCTGCAGGAACAGTTCGACGACGTTTGCATCAGCATGGACTATCAGCTGAGAGACCATGGCTGCGGTTACCCTTGACGCTGCATCACAGACAGGAGCGCCTGCGATGGTGTACTCAACGACGAACCTGGGTGCACGAATGGCAAAACGTCATTTTTTCGGATGAATCCAGGTTCTGTTTACAGCATCGTGATGGTCGCATCCGTGTTTGGCGACATCGCGGTGAACGCACATTTGAAGCGTGTATTCGTCATCGCCATACTGGCGTATCACCCGGCGTGATGGTATGGGGTGCCATTAGTTACACGTCTGGGTCACCTCTTGTTCGCATTGACGGCACTTTGAACAGTGGACGTTACATTTCAGATGTGTTACGACCCGTAGGTCTACCCTTCGTTCGATCCCTGCGAAACCCTACATTTCAGCAGGATAATGCACGACCGCATGTTGCAGGTCCTGTATGGGCCTTTCTGGATACAGAAAATGTTCGACTGCTGTCCTGGCCAGCACATTCTCCAGATATCTCAAAATTGAAAAAAGTCTGGTCAATGGTGGCCGAGCAACTGGCTTGTCAGAATACGCCAGTCACTACTCTTGATTAACTGTGGTATCGTGTTGAAGCTGCATGGGCAGCTGTATCTGTACACGCCATCTAAGCTCTGACTCAATGCCCAGGCGCATCAAGGCCGTTATTACGGCCAGAGGTGGTTGTTCTGGGTACTGATTTCTCAGGATCTATGCACCCAAATTGCTTGCAATTGTAATCACTTGTGAGTTCTAGTATAATATATTTGTACAATGAATGCCCTTTTATCATCTGCATTTCTTATTGGTGTAGCAGTTTTAATGGCCATTAGTGTAGAATCGTCCAGAGAAGTTTTATGAGCTCCTCTCTCGTGCGCAGACTTGTGTGAAGCCTTATTGTCATGGAGAAGGAGAAGTTCGTTTGCATTATCGTGCGACGAACACGCTGAAATCATTTTTTTCCTATTTCCTCTGGGTAGAAGCGTCGCGGAGTGGCCGCGCGGTTTAAGGCGTCATGTCACAGACTGCGCGGCCTCTCCCTCCGGAGCTTCGAGTCCTCCCTCGGGCATGGGTGTGTGTGTTGTTCTTAGCATAAGTTAGTTTAAGGAGTGTGTAAGTCTAGGGGCCGATGACCTAAGTAGTTTGGTCCCTCAGGAACTCACACACTTTTGAACGTTTTTTGAGGGTTGCTCAGTGCACATCAGACTTGATCGTTTCACCACGGCAAAGGGCGTCAGATAGAATGACGCCTTCAGAGTCCCAGATGACCGTCGCCATGAGTTTACCGGCTGAGGGTGCGACTCTGATGAGGAGAGGTGTGTGTGGCGCCACTCCATGGGTTGCCGTTTTGTTCCTGGTCGAAGTCATGGACCAGTGTTTCATCACCTGCGACGACGTTCGACAAAAAATTGATACGTCTATCTCTTCATGGATACTCTTCAAATCACATTTAAGTGCCTGGCAGAGGGTTCACCGAACCATCTTCACACTTCTCTGTTATTCCAATCTCGTATAGCGCGCGGAAAGAATGAACACCTCTATCTTTCCGTACGAGCTCTGATTTCCGTTATTTTATCGTGGCGATCGTTCCTCCCTATGTAGGTTTGTGTCAACAAAATATTTTCTCATTCGGAGGAGAAATTTGGTGATTTTAATTTCGTGAGAAGATTCCGTCGCAACGAAAAACGACTTTCTTTTAATCATGTCCAGCTCAAATCCTGTATCATTTCTGTGACAATCTCCCCCATATTTCACGATAATACAAAACGTGCTGCCCTTCTTTGAACTTTTTCGATGTACTCCGTCATTCCCATCTGGTAAGGATCCCACACCGCGCAGCAATATCCTAAAAGAGGACGGACAAGCGTAGTGTAGGCAGTCTCCTTAGTAGGTCTGTTACATTTTCTAAGTGTCCTGCCAATAAACCGCAGCCTTTGTTTAGCCTTCCCCACAACATTTTCTGTGTGTTCCTTCAAATTTAAGTTGCTCGTAATTGTAATACCTAGGTATTTAGTTGAATTTACGCCTTTTAGATTAGACTGATTTATCGTGTAACCAAAGTTTAACGAGTTCCTTTCACGACTCATGTGGATGACCTCACACTTTTCGTTATTTAGGGTCAACTGCCACTTTTCTCACCATTCAGATATCTTTTCTAAATCGTTTTGCAGCTTGTTTTGGTCTTCTGATGACTTTATTAGTCGATAAACGGCAGCATCATCTGCAAACAACCGAAGACGGCTGCTCAAATTGTCTCCCAAATCGTTTATATAGATAAGGAACAGCAAAGGGCCTATAACACTACCTTGGGGAACGCCAGAAATCACTTCTGTTTTACTCGATGACTTTCGGTCAGTTACTACGAGCTGTGACCTCTCTGACAGGAAATAACAAATCCAGTCACATAACTGAGACGATGTTCCATAAGCACGCAATTTCACTACGAGCCGCTTGTGTGGTACAGTGTCAAAAGCCTTCCGGAAATCCAGAAATACCGAATCGATCTGAAATCCCTTGTCAATAGCACTGAACACTTCATGCGAATAAAGAGCTAGTTGTGTTCTACAGGAACGATGTTTTCTAAACCAATGTTGACTGTGTCTCAATAGACCGTTTCCTTCGAGGTAATACATAATGTTCGAACACAATATATGTTCTAAAATCCTGCTGCATATCGACGTTAACGATATGGACCTGTAATTTAGTGGATGACTCCTACTACCTTTCTTGAATATTGGTGTGACCTGTGCAACTTTCCAGTCTTTGGGTACGCATCTTTCGTCGAGCGAACGGTTGTATATGATTGTTAAGTATGCAGCTAATGCATCAGCATACTCCGAAAGGAACCTAATTGGTAAACAGTCTGGACCAGAAGACTTCCTTTTATTAAGTGATTTAAGTTGCTTCACCACTCCTAGGATATCTACTTCTACGTTAGTCATACGATCAGCCTCGTAAAGCGCAAGGAATTCCTCAGTGATTTCGTTGCTCTTTATGGTTTACTGTTATGCGGTGAGCAACCCAGCGGGGACACATCTCTGAGTACCTCAACTGATGGATTAATTTGTCAGCACTATCAACAGAGACGAGAAGTTGAGCAGCGAGACGTTTGATTGTGATCTGTCGATCCTCGAATGAAAGTGTCCGCTCGTTTCAATAGTTGCAGGAGTCACAGCTGTGTGCGGCCGTCTGGCACGCGGGAAATCAGACAAAATTGTGCGAACTTGTTGTGATTATGACAGACGCCCCGCCCAACCACTCACCGTGCTTTTGTTCACTACCAGGTCTCCATAGTCATTCTTGCAAGCGCCTGTGTATATCTGCGATGCTCTCAGCTCAATGACAGTTCTGTGCTTGACACGCACTTCCGTTATAGACGCCATTTTGAAGAGTACGTATAGCCATATTGGGGTTGAAGCTCTTTTCTTCTGTGTTTGCTTTAACAATATGTTTTTACGCCATCAACTGTTCTACTGTCCCCATGTTTGTTTTACAGTGAAACAGTGACTGACAGTGACAGTGGCAACTCTCTCTCTCTCTCTCTCTCTCTCTCTCTCTCTCTCTCTCTCACACACACACACACACACACACATATATATATATATATATATATATATATATATATATATATATATATATATATATGGTATAGAAATAACAAGTTTTCATATCGTAATTTTGGCTTAAAAAATTTATCTACTTTGAGGTATAAGTGGTTGCAGATGACAAAAAATGGTTCAGATGGCCCTGAGCACTATGCGACTTAAATTCTGAGGTCATCAGTCCCCTAGAACTTAGAACTACTTAAACCTAACTTACCTAAGGACATCACACACATTCATGCCCGAGGCAGCATTCGAACCTGCGACTGTAGCGGTCGCGCGGTTGCAGACTGTAGCGCCTAGAACCGCTCGGCCACACAGGCCGGCTTGAACATGACAAACTGTGGAACAAAACGTTCACTGTAGAAACACAACACATCAGAAAGACTACACCATTTGGTAAAAAGGTATGAATTCATAATTTATGTGTTTTTTCAAATATATGTAATTACGATTTAAAAATCAATAGCTACACGTATACAAACAACAAAGAACACTCTTTGTCTTTAACAGATGAAAAATAAAAGCCCACTGAAGATGCTGCAACTGCAATGAAACATGTTTGGGTTAAAAAACAAAATTGTGTTTTGCTAAAGGCGGACCCTATCCAAAAACAAGCACGTATAGCGCCGCCAGCCATCGGAACTTTATAAAACTATAGGAGCTGAAGTGGGAATATTCCACGATGTCTTACAACAAATTCCGCAGTTTTTCAATCGAAACTTCCCGAGAAAATAGAAGTGTTGCCTTACTTACTGAACGCCCGTCGTATATCACTGATTGTTCCTCGCACAACATTCCCATAAAGCGAGTTTGTCGTGCGAAACAAAGTTCTTTCGAAGTGTGTTTGGCTCGGATGTCCCTGCTTGTACAAATTGCAACTCTCTCCTGAGTGAAGAAGTTCATCATGTCGCGTTAACTATTTCTGTAAACACAGCCCTAGACCCATATCACATAGTGCAAAGCGTTATGCAAATCTGGGAGGAAGGCGACTGTCTGTGGCCAGCACTGACAATAGCATGTCAGCACCCAGTACCTGCGGGTTGCAGTCGCTGAGGCTTGGGCTGTCCACTGAAAAGGCAGCTGGCAGCCCCCAAAAGAGGTCGTTCCTGACACTGGGTCACTGGCCTCACCTGTCTAGTTTGGTTCATCACAAACCCAACTGAGCTACAGAACAGAGAACTACATGTAAAACCCCCACCTGGAAAATAAGGAATTGGTGTAGAGGTGTCCGCCCCGATAGCTGAGTGGTCAGCGTGACTGATTGGCGTCCTACGGGCCCGGGTTCGATTCCCGGCTGGGTCGGAGGTTTTCTCCACTCAGGGACTGGGTGTTGTGTTGTCTTCATCATCATTTCATCCCCATCCGGTGCGCAGGTCTCCCAATGTGGCGTCGAATGTAATAAGACCTGCACCGAGGCGGCCGGACCTGCCCCGCAAGGAGCCTCCCGGCCAATGACGCCAAACGCTCATTTCCATTCAGTGCAGAGGTAGAAACGGCTTCTTGTGACCACTACTGGCATTAATCACAACAACCGTTAAATCCTTTCTTAACTGACTGGAATTGAATTCTGATATTAATGATTATAAATCAGATTATGTTTAGCACGTGACACATGCAGGCGAGCAATAGACTGCTGCGTGTCACTGGCTGTGGGCTGGTCAGCCACGGACATATGCTGAGTCCTGGGAGACATGTGCCTTGCCCACCCCACCTCTCACCTCACCTCATTTTATTGTCGTCTGTCCAACTGACGTTACATGCTTTAGTCCATAACTGTCTTAGCTCTTGATCGGTTTGGTGGGAGACAAATGCAGGTGAGATTTCTCACACCACATTTGAGACCTGGGGCAGCCCTAATGAGCCTGTGCCTTGCATTGTATACTTCTACCTCACGTAATTATTTATCATCTCTGGCTTCAATATTGCTTTCAATGCCTCGATCCGACCACTCCTACAAACAGTACTGGCCATTAAAATAGCTACACCAAGAAGAAATGCAGATGATAAACGGGTATTCATTGGACGAATATATTATAATAGAACTCACACGTGATTACATTTTCACGCGATTTGGGTGCATAGATCCTGAGAAATCAGTATCCGGAACAACCACCTCTGCCCATAATAACGGCCTTGATACGCATGGGCATTGAGTCAAACAGAGTTTGGATGGCGTGTACAGGTACAGCTACCCATGCAGCTTCAACACGATACCACAGTTCATCAAGACTAGTGACTGGCGTATTGTGACGAGACAGTTGCTCGGCCACCATTGACCAGACGTTTTCAATTGGTGAGAGATCTGGAGAATATGCTGGCCAGGGCAGCAGTCGAACATTTTCTTTATCCAGAAAGGCCCGTACAGGACCTGAAATATGCGGTCGTGCATTATCCTGCTGAAAAGTAGGATTTCGCTGGGATCGAATGAAGGGTAGAGCCACGGGTCGTAACACATCTGAAATGTAACGTCCACTGTTCAAAGTGCCGCAAATGAGAACAAGAGGTGACCGAGACGTGTAACCAATGGCACCCCATACCATCACGCTGGGTGATACACCAGTATGGCGATGACGAATACACGCGTCCAATGTGCGTTCACCGCGATGTCGCCAAACACGGATGCGACCATCATGATGCTGTAAACAGAACCTGGATTCATCCGAAAAAATGACGTTTCGCCATTCGTGCACCCAGGTTCGTCATTGAGTACACCATCTCAGGCGCTCCTGTCTGTGATGCAGCGTCGAGGGTAACCGCAGCCGTGGTCTCCGAGCTGATAGTCGAGACTGCTGCAAACGTCGTCGAACTGTTCGTGCAGATGGTTGTTGTCTTGCAAACGTCCCCATCTCTTGACTCAGGGATCGAGACGTGGTGCACGATCCGTTACAGCCATGCGGATAAGATGCCTGTCATCTCGACTGCTAGTGATACGAGGCCGTTGGGATCCAGCACGGCGTTCCGTATTATCCTCCTGAACGCACCGATTCCGTATTCCGCTAACAGTCTTTGGATCTCGACCAACGCGAGCAGCAATGTCGCGATATAATAAACCGCAATCGCGATAGGCTACAATCCGACGTTTATCAATGTCGGAAACGTGATGGTACGCATTTCTCCTCCTTACACGAGGTATCACAACAACGTTTCACCAGGCAACGCCGGTCAACTGCTGTTTGTGTATGAGAAATCGGTTGGAAACTTTCCTCATGTCAGCACGTTGTAGGTGTCGCCATCGGCGCCAACCTTGCGTCAATTCTCTGAAAATCTAAACGTTTGCATATCACAGCATCTTCTTCCTGTCGGTTAAATTTCGCGTCTGTAGCACGTCATCTTTGTGGTGTAGCAATATTAATGGCCAGTAGTGTACTATCACAATTCGATCAAGTATCTGATAGTCACCACTAACTGAAGATGATCTGTCTCTTAACTGAGCGACTGATGAGCTCTCTGTTCAGTCCCTTAATCCTTTAACCAACCACGCAACCAACGTAACACATGCAGGAAGAAGAAAAGAATGATGCCGATGATTTTTCTGGCACTGATGGTTTTTCTTTTCCTTTCACCAAGTAAATGTCAGATGACAAAGTGAGACGTTCTGGACTCTACCGGATTTCGCTCTAATGGTTTTCGTAAAACTTGGAGTGAGTTTGATGTCTCCTGATGCTTTTTGTATGAAAAAATTGCAACTTATACCATATTTGACACTCTGTGTTAAGCTCAAGGGTCCCATTATAGCTGACTGGTTCTCAGATAGGAGGAAGACAAGAGCACACCAACTGCTATAGGAGTACGCCGAGTATAGCACGGTACAGCATATAAGCCAGCGGTACAGTATGATGCTGTACAGAAATGCGATATGCGGATGGGTTAGTACAACGCATTAGCTCGACAGTGTAGTCCAGTGCTGTATTTGGTGTGTGGATGTGTATAATAAACACATGAATATTGCTTATCGTTGCTGGATCCACTCCCTCACCATACCCATAGCACTGAGCAGTCCATGATGCAGCACACTCAGAGTAGTGTAACTGGACTAGAGTTCACTACTGCATACCAAATAGAAGCAGGTTTAGAGGGTATGACGGAAATATCACATGGCCAGAAGGGTTACCATCAGGTTCTTTATCCAGAGGTTTTTGCTTCTGATATAAATAATGATGAACAACAAAAAAGGATTTGCTTTTGGTAGGTATTCCGATCACATTTTTATGCTAAAACATTTCATTTGTCCTACACACATGAATATACTAAGGTAGAACCATATAGGATCTAAACCAGCGTCTACAGGAGAATTAAAGTAAATACGTACAGGTTGGTGGTTGACTTGTGTAGAATTACAAGCATTCCAGGCAATCAGGAATGTAAATGGGCTCTGTATATCTATAGTATTAATTATTTAACGTGGAAATCGATTACACAAACTATTAAACAGCAATACTGACAGTTGTATTATAGAGTCTTGGTGGAATTCTCGGTTGCACATCTGGATGACTATACAGGGTTATTACAAATGATTGAAGCGATTTCACAGCTCTACAATAACGTTATTATTTGAGATATTTTCCAAATACTTTGCACACACATAGAAAAACTCAAAAAGTTTTTTTAGGCATTCACAAATGTTGGATATGTGCCCTTTTAGTGATTCGGCAGACATCAAGCCGATAATCAAGTTCCTCCCACACTCGGCGCAGCATGTCTCCATCAATGAGTTCGAAAGCATCGTTGATGCGAGCTCGCAGTTCTGGCACGTTTCTTGATAGAGGAGGTTTAAACACTGAATCTTTCACATAACCCCACAGAAAGAAATCGCATGAGGTTAAGTCGGGAGAGCGTGGAGGCCATGACATGAATTGCTGATCATGATCTCCACCACGACCGATACATCGGTTTTCCAATCTCCTGTTTAAGAAATGCCGAACATCATGATGGAAGTGCGGTGGAGCACCATCCTGTTGAAAGATGAAGTCGGTGCTGTCGGTCTCCAGTTGTGGCATGAGCGAATTTTCCGCGGGCTACGCGTGAAACTTGCCCGCACGCGTTCAACCGTTTCTTCGCTCACTGCAGGCCGACCCGTTGATTTCCCCTTACAGAGGCATACCATCGCCGAATGGAGTTAGCAGTTGGTGGATCTTTGTTGAACTTCGTCCTGAAGTGTCGTTGCACTGTTATCACTGACTGATGTGAGTGCATTTCAAGCTCGACATACGCTTTCTCGGCTCCTGTCGCCATTTTGTCTCACTGCGCTCTCGAGCGCTCTGACGGCAGAAACCTGAAGTGCGGCTTCAGCCGAACAAAACTTAATGAGTTTTTCTACGTATCTGTAGTGTGTCGTGACCATATGTCAATGAATGGAGCTACAGTGAATTTATGAAATCGCTTCAATCATTTGTAATAGCCCTGTATAGTCGGTCTAAGTAAATTTCATTTCAAAATCAATGTGGTACGCACAGGCATTACAAAAAAAGTAGGTTTAATGGAACATTTGTTATGGAAATGTGTGGATGACTTGCTATTTGTCTACGTGGAAATCGATTCATCAGCCAAATTACTGGGACCGCATGATTGCAATAAAACCAAGACTGGGTAAAATAATGATACTGGGAAACATTTATTATTTACGGTTACCCACTTAAAACCGTTGCTGGTAAAAGCTCCACTTTCCCAGAGGCTTTTGCTGGTGTTATGGATATGAAAAAAATTTGGTGCAAGTTATTCTCTCCGTGACAGAAGATTCGAAAATTCACAAAACAGCTTACTACTCTGTAGCAAAGGAGAGGCCCGACTGTCTTTCTGCAAAGATATAGAAGAAATATTCTCTTCTAATTCCTAAAGGGACCAGTTTGTCGAGCAGACTTAAGACTACCTATACATATGTATACATATCTGCAACCTGACTACAGGCAATTAATTCGAGATTGTAAGCTGGACACGTGATCTTGACGCCACTTCCAGTCGTGATTCCAAAAATTAGAAATCGTATTAACACTACAGATAAAATTCGCGTAATGTGGTGCACGTTCGTGATGTTTTTGATTTGTGCTAGGCGCTGCTAGCCTAATACCCTAACGCTACAACAAATAACATTATATGTGTAAATGTGTTACAGTTTCACCATGCTAATATCAATATGCACTCGCAAAGTATCCACCATAACCTATCACGTTTGATCTAATCTATAATTATCATTTTCACAACAGCATTCAGTAATGATTCGGATTTTCAAACGCGTTTTTCGTGGTGTATTATGTAAAAAACACACGTCAGGTTGTAGGATCTGCTAGTTAGCTTGAGACCCTTACCATATTGGATTAATAGACTTGTTACGTAATTATCGCACAACCTACCTCAAAAGTATACCCATAAACAAATTACACAGTTGATTTTCGCGAGAACGATGTTGTTGCGCTTCCACTGTGTTAACGAGAAAAACAGTCCAGGATTTACATGCGCAAACACTGATCAGCCAGAACATTAGGGCAACCGACCTACTATCGATATAAATCCGTCTAGGAGACAGCAACGTCACCTAGAGAGGAATCACTGCTAGTCAGACACATGCGTGGTGCAGGTATACTACTGGCCATTAAAATTGCTACACCAAGAAGAATTGCAGATGATGAACGGGTATTCATTGGACAAATATATTATAATAGAACTCACACGTGATTACATTTTCACGCGATTTGGGTGCATACATCCTGAGAAATCAGTACCCAGAATAACCATCTCTGACCGAAATAACAGCCTTGATACACCTGGGATTGAGTCAAACAGAGTTTGGATGGCGTGTACAGGTACAGCTACACATGCAGCTTCAACACGATACCACAGTTCATCAAGAGTAGTGACTGGAGTATTGTGACGAGCCAGTTGCTAGGCCACCATTGACCAGACGTTTTCAATTGGTGAGAGATCTGGACAATATGCTGACCAGGGCAGCAGTCGAACATTTTCTTTATCCAGAAAGGCCCGTACAGGACCTGCAACATGCATTCGTGCATTATCCTGCTCAAAAGTAGGGTTTCGCAGGGATCGAATGAAGAGTAGAGCCACGGGTCGTAACAAATCTGAAACGTAACATCCACTTTCAAAGTGCCGTCAATGCGAACAAGAGGTGCCGAGACGTGTAACCAGTGGCACCCCACATCATCACGCCAGGTGATAAGCCAGTATGAGGATGACGAATACACGCGTCCAATGTGCGTTCACCGCGATGTCGCCAAACACCGATGCGACCATCATGATGCTGTAAACAGAACCCGGATTCATCCGAAAAAACGACGTATCGCCATTCGTGCACCCAGGTTCGTCGTTGAGTACACCATCGCAGGCGCTCCTGTCTGTGATGCAGCGTCAAGGGTAACCGCAGCCATGGTCTCCGAGCTGATAGTCCACGCTGCTGCAAACGTCGTCGATCTGTTCGTGCAGATGGTTGTTGTCTTGTAAACGTTCCCATCTGTTGACTCAGGGATCGAGACGCGGCTGCACGATCCGTTACAGCCATGCGGGTAAGATGCCTGTCATCTCGACTGCTAGTGATACGAGGCCGTTGGGATCCAGCACGGCATTCCGTACTATCCTCCTGAACCGACCTATTCCATATTCGGCTAACAGTCATTGGATCTCGACCAACGCGAGCAGCAATGTCGCGATACACCGCCACACACCGTCAGGTGGCTTGCGGAGTATGGATGTAGATGCAGATGAAGATACGATAAACCACAATCGCGATAGGCTACAATCCGACCTTTATCAAAGTCGGAAACGTGATGGTGCACATTTCTCCTCCTTACACGAGGCATCACAACAATGTTTCACCAGGCAACGCCGGTCAACTGCTGTTTGTGTATGAGAAATCAGTTGGAAACTTTCCTCATGACAGCTCGTTTTAGGTGTCGCCACCGGCTCCAACCTGGTGTGAATGCTCTGAAAAACTAATCATTTGCATATCACAGCATCTTCTTCCTGTCGGTTAAATTTCGCGTCTGTAGCACCTCATCTTCGTGGTGTACCAATTTTAATGGCCAGTAGTGTAGTATCAGTGAGCGTGCTGCCTGTGTCAAGAATGGGGAAGGGCCGCGATCTCTCTGAGTTTGGCCGAGGGCAGATTGTGACGGCCCGGTGGCTGGGTAGGAGCATTTCGGAAACTGCACAATTTGTCGTGTATACGAGGAGTGCCGTGGTGAATGTCTTCAACAAGTGGTGAAACCAAGGTGAAACCACGTACAGATGTTGTGGGGTTGGGTGATCACCCTCCATTACAGATGTTGGACGTTGTAGACTGGGCAGACTGGTAAAACAGGACGGGCAACGAACTGTGGCGGGACTAACATCAGATTTTAATGCCAGGCAGAGTAAAAGTGTACCTCAACACACAGTGAACCGAAGACTCCTAATGAAAAGTGGAAATGAGCGTTTGGGGTCACTGGCCGGGAGGCCCCTTGTGGGGCAGGTCCGGCCTCCTTGGTGCCGGTCTTACTACATTCGAAGCCACATTCGGCGACCTGCGCGCCGGATTGGGATGAAGGTATGAAGAAGACAACACAACACCCAGCACCTGAGCGGAGAAAATCTCCGACCCAGCCGGGAGTGGAACCCGGGCCCGTAGGATGGCTATCCATCACGCTGACCACTCAGCTATCGGGGCGGACGAAGACTCCTAATGATAGCAGCCGACGGTCCGTGCATCTACCAATGTTAACACCACGACAACGGCAAATACGACTGAAATGGGCACATGACCATCGGCACAGAGCGTTAGCGCAGTTGCAGAGCGTCGCATGGTCTGATGAATCCCGATACCTTCTTCATCACGTCAGTGGGAAGACGCGATCCCTTCGTCTTCCAGGGGAACAGCTCTTTGACGCCTGTGCTGCGGAACGGAGATAAGCGGGCGGCGGCTCCATTATGCTGTTGGGAACATTCACGTAGGCATCCATGGGCCCAGTGCAGCACGTGCGAGGCACACTGACGGCCAAGGAGTATGGCACACTGGTTGCAGACAATGTGTACCCCTTCGTGACGACCATGTTTCCCGATGGCAGTGGCATTTCTCAACAAAATAATGTGCCAGGTCACAAGGGCAGGAATGTGATGGAGTGATTCGAGGAACACAGTGGCGAGTTCCAGTTGATTTGCTGGTCCCCAAACTCGTCCGATCTGAACCCGATCGAACACATTTGGGATGTGATTGAATTAAGCGTCAGAGCTTATCGCCCCCCTTCCCGGAAGTTACGGGTATAAGATGAATTGCGTGTTGCAGATGTCGTGGCAGCTCCCTACAGCGACCTACCGACACCTCACTGCTTCCATGCCACGACGCTCCGCCGCTGTTGTCAGTGCGAGAGGTGGACATACCGGCTATTATGTAGGTGGTCATAATGTTCTGACTGATCAGTGTATGTCCGAACAACTATCGGACTGAATCGCGAAGGAGACAGATGCTTGCTAATCCCGCACATCTCCTCTGATTATCTCTCTGAAATTTTTAGAACATTTCTAGGTATATACTCCACAAGTTATCGTGTG
Source organism: Schistocerca cancellata (assembly GCF_023864275.1). Taxonomy (NCBI): domain Eukaryota; kingdom Metazoa; phylum Arthropoda; class Insecta; order Orthoptera; family Acrididae; genus Schistocerca; species Schistocerca cancellata. Next base: position 153,546,273 of record NC_064634.1, on the reverse strand, counting down.
TTACGTGGTGGTGGGTATCTTGTGCAACTCACAGAGTGGGGGAAAGAAGACTGTCTATATGCCTCTGTACGAGCCATAGTCCTCTTATCTTCATGATCCTTGTGCGAAATGTATGTTGGTCGTAGAATCATTCTGTACTCAGCTACAATGCCAGTTCTCCAAATTTTCGCGATAGTGTTTTCACGGAAAGAATGTCGTCTTCTCTACAGGGATTCACATTTAAGTTCACGAATCATCCCCATAATACCCACATATTGATCGAATTATCTCTAACAGATATAACTGACATATCATTACGTGATTGATTTCCAGAAACCCTTCTATAAAGTTAGTCATCAGTGCCTAAAGAGTGTGTTACACATCTCCGCAAGCAACGAAACATTTAGTGCCAGCAAATAGTTTCCAAAGTGCAGATTATAGATGGATGCCAGAGTAATCTTACGAACCACAAACTAACATAAACATCAAAAAATTGGTTCTAAGCACTATGGGACTTAACATCTGAGGTCATCAGTCCCCTAGACTTAGAACTACTTAAACCTAACTAACCTAAGGACATCACATACAGCCATGCGAGGCAGGATTAGAACCAGCGACCGTAGCAGCAGCGCGGTTCTGGACTGAAGCGCCTAGAACCGCTCGGCCACAACGACCGGCTAACATAAACATCAGCAAGTTTATTATTATAAACGAGGGTAAACGAAATAAAAACGAGAAAATAGGGGCTTCCGGCCTCCTGGACGACAGCATTTTCATAACTTCCGTAGACTTAGGAAGGTAAATAACAAAGAACGTTTAACACAGCTTTAATTTTACTATGCTGCAGCATTCTTCGCTTGGCCGAGTACAGGCCGCCTTGTCAAGTCTCTGCTTACGATGATCAAAGGTGCTGGTTGTGTTTGGGCGTTCATTGCTATGTTAACAAAATTACATTGTCTTGTGCAAACGTCACAGATTTTATTTATTCTCATTGGACTATAATTCCCTTTCCAAATTTCTCCTTGATCTCCTTTACTGCTTGCTCATTGTACACACTGAAAAACCTCGGAGATATGTTAACCTTTTTTCTCGACTACTGCTTCCCTTTCACGTCCTTTGATTTTCATAACTGCAATCTGTTTTCTGTACAAGTTAAAGATAACCTTCGCTCCTCATATTTTATCCCTGCTAGTTTCAGAATTTCGAAGAGAATATTCCAATCAAAACAGTTCTCAAAATCTAGAAATACTATAAACAGAGGTTTGTTTTCTCTAATTACCTTCTAAGATTAGTCGTAGGGTCGGTGGCCGAGCTGTTCTAGGCGCTGCAGTCCGGAACCGCGCGAGTGCTACGATCGCAGGTTCGAATCCTGCCTCAGGCGTGGATGCGTGTGATGTCCTTAGGTTAGTTAGGTTTAAGTAGTTCTAAATTCTAGGGGACTGATGACCTCAGATGTTGTCATATAGTGCTTGGAGCCTTTTGAACCTCAGGTGCCAAGCAGGTCTTCCAGGAGGGCGCCTTCTACCACTTCTTCTACTCTCTTGAAAATAATTTTTGTTGGTATTTTGCAACCAAGAAGTATTAATTAATGGTTCTGTTCAAAAATGGCTTCCCGCCTCCCGCCTACACCTCCACCCCCCACCCCCACCCCCACCCCCTACCCTCCGTCTCACACAATATTCGTAGTTTAATTGGACCGAGGAACGGCGTGAATTGTAGGGCTACCAGAAGCAGTTTTCGTTACAACGAACAACAAAGTTTCGTGATGTTTTTTCTGAGATATGTCACAATTTTAGAGATGCGCTGCACTGCTGGTTTTTTACATGTGTGTGTGAGGGACACTGCTGCACCCTCTGGCTGCTTGGCCGTGACCTTGTAGCGCCGGCGCAATTCACCCCCTCTCCCTGCCCCCTTACTCTCGCAGCCTGGCACGCCCTGCAGACTGCTCCGCCACCCCCACTTCCCGTCTGTATTGATTCACCGGCTCCACCCCCGCCACCTGTGTGCCCGCACACCAGCCCCTGTGCAGCGTGAGTCCAGCTCTCACGTCTGCCGCTGCAGGCTAGGGACGGGAAAAACCGACCAGTTAAAACCGATACCGGTATTTTAGTTCTGAATAATCCGTATATTTCGGTATTTGTTGGTCTCGGTTATGACAGATTATTTTTACTTTTTACTAATAACTGGGGAAAAACGAAATATGAATCAGCCATAGCAGCAGTGCTAAAATTTTTCGTTTTAAAATAAACCATTTTTGAAGAACGAATAAATTTTAATCGTAAAATTTGCATTGCTTCGAAATGTTGCATTATTATAGAAAACGCTAGAAGCGATCACTACTGTTTTAATAACAATTACGACAGAAACGAGCAGCAAACACATGCCATAAGAACTTGTAACTTTCCATATAAATAAAAAAAAAATATATAAATAATGATGTGTAAGCTTTCCTGTATAAATAAAAAAATGAAATTTGCGTAATTAAGTTTGTAACATCCCCTCAGTAAAATAATATAAATAATATTCACATTTAGTGTAACCTCCCAAAAAATAAATTGCGTAATCTATCAACAATAAAATGTGACTAATCTCTCAATAAAAAATTATGGTTCACTTATAACCTTTCAATAATTGACTGTGAATTTAAACTGGTAAATTTTGGACGTCAGCAGCGCTGCGTCATGGCCCTGAAAGATCATTTCGAATAAAAAAATGAAATTTCTTACCTCAATTAGGTCGCAGGACAACGCATATATATCTGCTCCTATAAGAAATTTTTCTGGCACAGCCCAGTGCAATGCTGGCCGATAGATCTGTCATGTATAAAGAGAACAACTGATTTTTTTTTTTTTTGCAATGATCGGGATGACCATGGATTGGAGAAATTAGTAAATTCTTTAAATTGAGATGAATAATTGTCAAAAGTTAATTTTTATAAGAAAGATTATTATTAAGAGATTTCTTTTTAAAAGCATTTACATGGGACTTAATATAACAATACTACATATGCGCGAGGCTGCTTTTACCTTATATTATATCGCTCAGGCTCCGCCATGGCTCCCCACGACCAGCCCAGCTAACTCGACACACACGACTGCTCGGAGTGCGCTAGCAACAAATTCTTTAATGCTGGGCCTCTTACAAGTTCTGACGTATGAAAACTGATAAATCTTAATTCATAAAAAACTGATAAATTTTGACGTAAGCAGCGCTATGTCATGGCCCTGTGAAATCAATCAGAAATTGTCCGTGAGAATGAAACTGAAAAATTCTTACCTCGTGATGGTGTCGCCGGATAAAGCTGTCTATATATCAGTTCGTAAATGGCACAGCTTAGTGCAGTGCTGGCCTATCTACTAACACTGGATAACATTCGTCTGAGATCTGAATTACTAGAAAAACTGATATTTACTTAGTGACGCAGCTGCACAGCTGGTCGTCGGATTACTAAAGAGCTCATGACTATGATATGACAAAAATTCTGGACTATTTTAATTTAAATAAATGACTGGATCGGGACCGGCAATGACTTAAGGGGAAATAACACTATTATAGTTGACCGGTAATAACAATTACACTCTGAAAATTTTTTACGTTATTGATAAAGATCTACAATCCATTACATGTGAAAATTGAATATATTACAAATCTGGGTCAACTGCTGACGAATCACAAAAGAAAAGATTGAAGCTAATTCATATTAACATCTCAGACAAGTGAGTTAACTACGCGCATGCCAATAAAAATAATAAAATTTACTTTACGATAGATGGTTGACTTAATTACACTGTTGATTTTTCATTATATTAACAATTATTCATTTGTTCATCATCATCTCATTCCATGGTATCATTTAGCTCTGCGGCTGATCACAATTATTATTCAGTTCAATATTAAAAAAAATTACACTTTGGTCTGCACTGTGACTTTAACAACTACTAACTACAAACTGCGCTGTACGAGCGACAGACTACAACTACACCGTAGCAGCGAGCGACTGCAACTACGGAAGAGACTGCTCTCGGCGGTCACTGTGGCCGAGCGGTTCTAGGCGCTTCAGCCCGGATCCACGCGGCAGCTACGGTCGCCGGTTCGAATCCTGCCTCGGGCATGGGTGTGTGTAATGTCCTTAGGTTAGTTAGGTTTACGTAGTTCTAAGTCTAGGGAACTGATGACCTCCGGTGTTAAGTCCCATAGTGCTCAGAGCCATTTGAACCATTTGAAGACTGCTCTCACCTGCGACGCTATTGCAGCTCTCTTTTAACAGGGGCAAAGATATTTTATGTCTTAGGCAGCGCCTGTGAATTGTCGTTCTAGCAAGTGAGCAATACATCGAGATTACGTTTGCTCCAGCAGGGTGGTGAACCCCTTACAAACTGGTACAGCAATGCTGAGATAATATTTTACCTGTTACCATGTGGCGTGGCCTATTAAATGGCACGCGTATACATGCAGGGTACAAGACTTGCTCCCTTCTGCTATATACTGATGAGCAAAAACATTACGACCAGTGCCCACCGCGAGGATGAATGCCTCTTGGTGGTGTTGCGGGCAGCTGACGCAGTAAGAAAAGAATGTGGACGAATGAGTAGTCATTATGGCGAAGATACGGGCAGCAAATGAGAAAATCCACTGATATAAACGGTTTTGACAAAGGGCACATTTACATAATGAAAATTTCACTCTGCAGCGGAGTGCAGAACAGTTCTGCAAGGTCCGCAGAAGAGCTTCTGTGAAGTTTGGAAGATAGGAGACGAGGTACTGGCAGAATTAAAGCTGTTAGGACGGGGTGTGAGTCGTGCTTGGTTAGCTCAGTTGGTAGAGCGCGCACACTCCGCTGTAGAGTGAAAGTTTCATTCTAGAAACATCCCCTAGGCTCTGGCTAACCCATGTCTCCGCAATATCCTTTCTTCCAGGAGTGCTAGTTCTGCGCCGGCCGGCGTGGCTGAGCGGTTCTAGGCGCTTCAGTCTGGAACCGCGCGACCGCTACGGTCGCAGGTTCGAATCCTGCCTCGGGCATGGATGTGTGTGATGGTCTTAGGTTAGTTAGGTTTACATAGTTCTAAGTCTAGGGGACTGATGACCTCAGATGTTAAGTCCCATAGTGCTCAGAGCAATTTGAACCATTTGCTAGTTCTGCAAGGTTCGCGGAAGAGCTTCTGTGAAGTTTGGAAGGTAGGAGACGAGGTACTGGCGGAATTAAAGCTGTGAGGACGGGGCGTGAGTCGTGCTTGGGTAGCTCAGTTGGTAGAGCACTTGCCCGCGAAAGGCAAAGGTCCCGAATTCGAGTCTCGGTCCGGCACACAGTTCTAATCTGCCAGGAAGTTTCAAAGGGCACATTGTTGTGGCACTGCGGCTGGAAACGAGAATCTGTGGAATGGATAAGTTGGTTGCCTGTTGGCGTACTACTGTAGTGAGAATGTAAGAAAAGTGGTTGTGGGATGCTGAAATAACGAATAGGCCATATGGTATTGGACGAAGACGTCTCGTCACAGAACGTAGAGGTTGGCGGATCTCCCACTGTGTCATCCAGGATAGGAAGCGATCTGTGGCAGACCTGACGACAGAAAACAATCCTGGTGCAGGCACAAGTGTTTCGAGGCACACAATTCAAAGGAATTTGTTGAACAGAGAGCTCCCCATCACACGACCCCTACGTGTTTCTGTGTTGACCCACCGACATCGTCAGATATGATTGCATTGGGCACAGCATCACTGAGTTTGAAACCTTCCCGTCTCCTCTATATCTCTTTTGTTACGCAACCTTCCCTTCTACAATAACCTATGAAATCTTCCCTTAGGATTTCTATCTCTTGTTTAATAATAACAAATGAAATCTTCCCTTTGAAATTAATTCTCTTTCCCAATCTTCGCATACAAATTTAAATGCTGCTTATTAAAAGTGATTTTCTGACGAAACATAGAATGTGTCGTCGTCGTGGGCCTCAGTCATTAGCTGCAATAACTCAAAACTGTTCCTTACCTCTTTTAATTACTGGATCGCCATCTGACTGCTACATCGAACTGCGACATGAATATACTTACTCTGTTCTACTATACTCTATTAGCTGCTGGTGGGCTGTCATAATAAGTGGTTGTATTTATTACCAAATCTGACGTTAATCTTTAATAGCAAAGCTGACGTTATTCTTTAATTAATTTGACTGAATTTACGTAATTTATAGTTAAACTTTTTCTTGACAACAATAAAGTTTTGCAAAGTTTTACGTTGATGGTTTTTGGAATGGATTATAATCATTAATGCAATATTGCTGTTAAAAATTAATTATATTCTGAATGAAATGATTTTACAAACTTTCAAATGGGACTTACTTTTTACAATAATCTTACAACTAGCATTGCGCAAACATACCTTCAGTAGCGTTGAGTTTCTCAAAAAAAAAAAAAAAATTCAATAATATTAGTTCCTCTTATGATAATAGCTGATGTCTCTGTGCATCCGTTTATAATCTCTTGTAAATCATAGCTAGTGGCTGGCAGGCACACCGCTCCTCTCTGTCTCTCGCTTCAGACCTGCTACCGACTCGCTTCACTTCTCGCTTACTACTGACTTCCTACGAACGCTAAAGTGCCGTCTCTCCCGCCAATAATGCTTTCTGGTGCAGACAATCCCTGCTACCATTACAAAATGTATCAATGCGCGGTCTTCCTGCTCTTTTCTTAAAATGTATCCATACGCGGTCTCTCCCGCCCTTTTTAAAATTATGTCAATGTGTAGTCTCTCCTGCCAACAATACTTTGGTGCAGACATTCCCTGCTACCACAATTATTTCCAACATGACAAATATTAATTATTCCTACTTAATCCTATCAATAAAATATTAACATCTTTCATAAATTGTGGTTTGACAATAGCAATATACACGTCTTACAAGTTTTCACCGTGGATTAATAGAAACTTGTCGCCTGTGGAACGAATCGCATTTCTTGTCAGACCAGGTCGATGAGTCGGTCCTTAAAAAGCCGTCATCCTGGGGAATGGCTGCACGAAACAGGCATCGCGCCACAGATTCATGTCAATGAGTGCAGAATTATGATGTGGGGTACACTGGGTGGGGCTTCCGTGGGATCTGTCGTCGTTATTGAAGGCATCATGACAGCAATGAACCACGTGAACATCACTGCAGACCACCTGCATTGCTTCATCTTGAAGTCTCCTCATATTTCGCCGCTCGGAATGGCCGCGCGGTTTGAGGTGTTATGTCACGGACTGCGCGACCCCTCCCGTCGGAGATTCGAGTCCTCCCTCGGGCATGGGTGTGTGTGTTTTCTTAGCATAAGTTTAGTTTAAGTAGTGTGTAAGTCTAGGGACCGCTGACCTAAGCAGTTTGAACATTCTCCTATTTCGAAGACATCTTCCAGCAGGATAACTGTCCGTGTTGCAAGGTCAGAATCGTGCTACAGTGGTTTGAGGGGCATTATAGTGACCTCGCATTGATGTCTTGGTCAGAATATGTGCCCGATCTGTACCCGTTCGCCGGCCTGTGTGGCCGAGCGGTTCTAGGCGCTACAGTCTGGAACCGCGTGACTGCTACGGTCGCAGGTTCGAATCCTGCCTCGGGCATGGATGTGTGTAATGTCCTTAGGTTGGTTAGGTTTAAGTAGTTCTAAGTTCTAGGGGACTGATGACCTCAGAAGTTAAGTCCCATAGTGCTCAGAGCCGTTTGAACCAATCAGCACGTTGTGTGAATGCTCTGAAAAGCTATCATTTGCATATCAGAGCATCTTCTTCCTGTCGGTTAAATTTCACGTCTGTAGCACGTCATCTTCGTGGTGTAGCAATTTTAATGGCCAGTAGTGTATATTACATTGATGTAGCAAATGTCATGGGATAGTGATATGCAGTTATAGAGATAACAGGTGTATCGCTTACACAAGATATAAAACGGCAGTGCGTTCATGGAGCTGTCATTCATACACAGGTGATATATGTGAAAAGGCTTCCGACGTGTTTATGGCCGCACGACGATAATTAACACACATTGAACGTGGGAGGGTAGTTGCAGCTGGACGCATGAGACATTCCATTTCGGGAATCGTTAAGGGAATTCTGTATTCCGAGACTCACAGTGTCAAGAGTGTGGCGAGAATACCAAATTTCAGGCTTTGCCTCTCACCACGGACAACGCAGTGGACGACGGCATTCACTTAACGACCGAGAGCAGCAGCGTTAGCCTAGAGTTGTCAGTGCTAATAGGCGAGCAACACTGCATGAGATAGCCGCAGAAATCAGTATAAAACGTGCGATGAACGTATCCGTTAGGTCAGTGCGGCGAAGTTCGTCGTTAATGGGCTATGGCAGCAGACGACCGACGCGAGTGCCTTTACTAACAGAATCACATCACCAGCAGCGCCTCTCCTGGGGTCGTGACCGTATCAGTTGGGTCTTAGACACCTGGAAAACCGTGGCCTGGCCAGATGAGTCCTGATTTCAGTTGGTAAGAGCTGATGGAAAGGTTCGAGTGTGCAGCAGACCCCACGAAGCCATTGACCCAAGTTACCAGCAAGGCCCCATAATGATGTGGACTATGTTTACATGCTATGGATTGGGTTCTCTGGTCCAACTGAATCAGTTATTGACTCGAAATGGTTATGTTCGGCTACTCGGAGACCATTTTCAGCAATTGATGGACTTCGTGAGCTCAAACAACGACCGTATTTTATGGATGACAATGCAACATATCGATGGACCACATCCGTTCGCAGACTCGCGGATCGCGCGAGGGAAAAACGACTGTGTGAACGCTTCAGTACGAGCTCTAATTTCCCTTATCTTTGAATGGTGATCATTGCGCGATTTGAAAGTTGGTGGTAATAATATATGCTCTACATCCTCGGCGAAGATCGGATTTCGGAATTTAGTGAGCAGTCCCTTACGTTTAGCGCGCAGTCTGTGCACGTGTGTCCCACTTCAAACATTCTATGAGATTTGTAACGCTTTCACCATGGTTAAATGTACCAGTCACGAATCTTGCCGCTCTTCTTTGGACATTCTCAATCTCTTGAATCAGACCCAAGTGGTAAGGGTCCCATAGAGACGAACGGTACTCTCAGACTGGACGAACTAACGTATTGTAAGCAATTAACTTTCTTGAAGGAGTGCATCGCTTCAGGACTCTACCAATAAACATCAATCCAGAGTTCGCATTGCCCGTTACTTGTGTAATCTGATCATTCCATTTGAGATCATTTCGAATAGTCACACCCAGATACTTGACTGATGTTACCTCTTCCAAAGACTGGGCATCTATTTTGTACTCTTTGTTATACGTAGTAGGTTACACTTACTAATATTGAGAGATAACTGCCAGTCATTACACCACGACTTTATTTTCTGCAAATCCTCATTGATTTGTTCACAATTTTCGTGTGATACTACTTTCCTGTAGACAACAACATCATCGGAAAACAGTCTAATGCCGCCGTCAATACCATCAACCAGATCTTTTATGTAAATCGTAAAAAGCAGCGGACCTATTACACTGTCCTGGGGCACACCTGAAGCTACGCTTTTTTTCTGTTGAAGTCACTCCATTCAGGACGACATACTGCTCTCCGTCTGTTAGAAAATTTCTATCCAACCGCATATGTCATCGGATAGACCGTAAGCGCGCACTTTTAGGAGCAAGCGACAGTGCGGAACTGAGTTGAACACCTTTCGAAAGTCGAGAAATATGGCATCAACCTGGGAGCCGGTATCTAGAGCCTGTTGCATATCATGCACAAAGAGGGCCAGCTGTGTCTGGCACAATCGCTGTTTCCTAAAACCGTGCTGGTTTCTGCGAGTGAGTTTTCTCTGTTAAGATTATAATGGAATTCATGAGTAGGTGAGAGCCAGTGTAATGGGATATTCGTAGCCATCAAGATAGTTAGCCAATGTTCCACTTCGATCTCCATGCTTCCTCCGAATTTAAGGGTCTGACACTTCAACAGATCATAATCTCTCGTGGGTTGTGACACTTCTGGTCAGACTGCACACGGTACTGTTCTTTGACATGAGGTATAAATCAAAGTGGGAAAGGCTAATCGTGACCCAGAAGCCTATGGGTAAGATGTCTCGATGGACAGAGCATTTGCCACTTAAGCGATCGACAGGCCTGCCCGTTCCCCCGACTTAAATCCCATCTAGGACGTGTGGGGTGCGTTGTGGAGACCCATTGCAGCAAGTCCACATGCACCAACGACCATCTAGCTGTAGCTTACCAGCACAACAACTGCTCATCAACCTTGTGGTCGGCATGGGAGCACATTGCAGAACATATATTGCCTCCTGTGGTGAGCACACACTACATTAAGAACCAAGTCCCGCCTTTTGTAATGTCCTGAATCGCGGTGACTACAGTGTAATTATTGAATTTAAATAAAATGGTCATTTGGGTTCGTCTCATTGCGTATTTCTCTCAATTACTTTCTGTACTATACTGTAGCTGTTCTTTCTATGCGTGGTGGAACTTCATCGAGATATGTTACTTGGCAGTAACACATCGTGCGGAAGTTACTTCGTCCTTAAGTTTTTCACACAGTGAATATTGAGAATATTAGAGGCCCTATTACTATTTCTTGAGGAACCTCCGATGTTACTTTCGTTTCTGTTGTAGATTCGCCGTCCAGAATAACAAAATTGGTTGTGTAAGTCACATACCTTCTGGGTTCTCCGTTCTATGGTATCATGGTTAGCAGTGCACCATGTGGTACGGCATTAAACGTTCTCGGAGATCTAGCTGTAAACTGTTCAGCGGCTGGCCGGCTGGGGTGGCTACAGTCTGGAACCGCGCGACCGCTGCCGTCGTAGGTTCGAATCCTGCCTCGGGCATGGATGTGTGTGATGTCCTTAGGTTAGTTAGGTTTAAGTAGTTCTAAGTTCTAGGGGACTGATGACCTCAGAAGTTAAGTCCCATAGTGCTCAGACCCATTTGAACCATTTGTTCGGCGGCTGCATTAGCCGCATGCGAGCCCGCTTGATACGAGCCTGCCAAACAGACGCCACGGACGGCAGCAGCACGGCGCTTGGGTACGTGTAACAGCTATCCGATGGATGTGTGGAGAGAGGGCAAACGCTGGGTCTGCGGAGTATCAATAGCTAGCGCTATCCAGTATGATATGTGTGGTAGAGAGATTTTGGCAGCACTAATCTTGTTACATTCTCTAACGGCGACCACTTCACGTATCAAATCTGCAAGAAAATGGAGCCAAGGTTCTATTACAAACTTTTTTAGCCTTCAAGTCAGAATGCAGAGTGACAAATTTAGGTAAACATCTATCGTTTTAGTGCATCACTGCACAATATTTTGCTGAAAATTAGGTATCTGCTGCGGCAAGTTATTAAGCGCACGAGACAAAAAATTCGTGAGGAAACATCATACTAAGACCCTGTAACGCCGCATCTTGGCCATGCAATGAGTGGCTTAAGCAACTGAAGCTACTCATTGATTTCAAGAAGGCATCAACACCGTTCCGCACTGCCGTTTAGTGAAAATAAAAAATTACGAGCTTACCGGGTATGGGGGAAGATCTGCTACTGGATTCAAGACTTCCTTGCAGATAGAATTCAATACGTCGCTCTTAACGGAACAAAATCTACAGATGTAAAATTAATTCCCGGAATACCCCATGGAAGAGTGATAAGACTGTAACGTCCCCTTAGAAGAATTGTATACGAGACTGTGCTTAAAACTGACACACAATATTTTTAGCGCAACGCAATCTGACTTTCAAAAATCCCTGCAAAAGAATGGCCCTGACTAACATTAATCTATACCTTTCAGAAATCACTTACCTCACCAAAATCTTCGTTACTCGAACTACTGCAATACAGCGAGCGCCACTACTGCCAGCTAAATAAAAGATTCAAACTACGGAAGGCACTAACTACTGATAGGCATAGTTAGCAAATGAAAGATTCTGATAGAGAACAAACAATGTATTTACCTTAATAGTGTTGAAAAAGCATAATATACATAGCAGTTCATAATATCCATTCTGTACTCAAAAATCCGCCATCTCATTTCCCACATCCACCACTGCTGGCGGCTCACCTCCAACTGCGCAACGCTACGCGCTGTTCACATCCAGCTGCCGCTGCCAAACAATGCAAACTAACCACAGACTGCACACAGCACAGCCAGTGATTTTCATACAGAGCGCTACGTGGCGTTACCAATAAGAAAACATAAACAGCCTACTTACAAGACCGTTAGTGTTTTAAATAAATGATCTAGTAGAAAGCGTCGGATACACTTTGAGGCTGTTCGAAGATGATGCGATTGTCTACACCAAAGTAGCAACGCCATAAGGCAGTAATGCTTTGCAGAATGACCTCCAAAGAATAGATGAATGGTGCAGCCTTTAGCAGTTGACCCTGAAAGTACCGGGTGATCAAAAAGTCAGTATAAATTTGAAAACTTAATAAACCACGGAATAATATAGATAGAGAGGTAAAAATTGACACACATGCTTGGAATGACATGGAGGTAAAAATTGACACACATGCTTGGAATGACATGGAATATTAGAACAAAAAAAAAGAAAGTTCACAAAATGTCCGACAGATGGCGCTGGACAGCAGGTAACTGCTACCGTGACGGGTGAGAGGTACGCCGATATGTTACAGAATCGCATCATCCCTAGCCTAGCTGATAAACACCTGCTGGAACGTACGATGTTTATGCAGGATGGCGCTCAACCCCATATTGCTAGCCGCGTGAAAGATCTCTTGCGCGCGTCGTTTGGTGATGATCGTGTGCTCAGCCACCAGTTTCGTCATGCTTGGCCTCCCAGGTCCCCAGACCTCAGTCCGTGCGATTATTGGCCTTGGGGTTACCTGAAGTCGCAAGGTTATCGTGATCGATCGACATCTCTAGGGATGCTAAAAGGCCACATCCGACGCCCAATGCCTCACCATAACTCCGGACATGCTTTACAGTGCTGTTCACAACATTATTCCTCGACTACAGCTATGAATGTTGGTGGACATATTGAGCATTTCCTGTAAATAACATCATCTTTGCCTTGTCTTACTTTGTTATGCTAATTATTGCTATTCTGATCAGATGAAGCGCCATCTGTCGGACATTTTCTGAACTTTTTTATTTTTTTGGTTCTGATAAAGCCCCATGTCATTCCAAGCATGAGTGTCAATTTGTACCTCTCTATCTACATTATTTCGTGATTTATTCAGTTTTCAAATTTATACTGACTTTTTAATCACTCGGTAAATAAATGTAGCATATTGCGCATACATAGGAAAAGAAATCCACTAAGCTTGCTACTGATGACAAGCCGATGGAAACGGTATCTGCCGTAAAATGGGAGTAACTATCCAGAGCGACCTTAGGTGGAATAAACACGCGAAACAAACAATGGGAAAAGCAGTTGCCAGACTCAAATTCACAGGAAGAATCTTAAGGAAATGTAACTCATCCACGAATGAACCGGCTTAAAAGGCGCTTGTTCGACCGATTCTTGAGTGCCGTTCACGTGCCAGGGATTCCTACCAGTTAGGACTCAGAGCTGAGATAGAGAAGATCCAGCGAAGCGCGGCGCGTTTCGTCACAGGATCGTATAGCCGGAGCGAGAGTGTTGCGGAGATGCTCAACAAACTTCGTTGACAGACCTTATGAGAGAGGCGTTGTGCATCACGGAGAAATTTACTACTGAAATTTCGAGAGAGCAATTTCCTGAAGAGTCGGACAGCATATTACTTCCCCCCACACACGTCTCGCGTAATGACCACGAAGAGAAAATTCGAGAAATTAGAACCAGTACAAAGGCTTACAGACAATCATTCTTTCCATGCGCTCTTCGCGAGTGGAACACGGTTGGAGGGCTCACTTAGTGGTACAAAAAGTACACTCCGCCACACACCATTGGTTGGCTCGCATTGCATTATGTAGATGTAGGTGATTGTATCCTGTAGAGCTGGCAAATTATGGGGATGCAAATTGCTACGTTTCAGCCGCTGTTCTAAATGCTGGTAGATATTTTATGTAGGATTAATACTTGGTGATTCAGTGGGCTCGTCAAGGTGCGGTCGGGTATCTGAGTGTTCGTCGAACCAGGAACGTATGTGTGCATCTGTGCGAACACGACTAATGTCATTTTGGAAGATAGGAGTGTCCACAGAACACTAATAATGAATATTTAGAAGAAAGAACGCTAAAATGGACATCCTGTTCCATGCTCGCGGTAACCTGAATGAGCGGCCCCAGGCCATGATACGAAAAACACCCGCAAAACTTGACAGTGCCTCCTCTGGCCACATCCGACACCTTGCATCATTTGAAAAGAGGTAAAATAGCGACTCGTCGGACCACAGTACACTCCTCTACTTAGCTACCGTCCTCTTTCCGTGCTGTCTGACCCACAGAAGGCGCACAGCGTTATGTGGCGCTGTCAGCATTGGCTATTTGCGAGGTACCCGAATCCAGATGGTCACTGCATGCAGTTCCCTCGTGATATTCGTTTGTAAGCTGGTTGAGATGGACCTGCATTCTCCGATAAAATTTCGTCTCATTTTAGAAACTGATTCTCACTGACAGGGCGTGATACTCGTCTCTGATTAGAATCATTTTACGATGACCGTTCTTTCCCTGTGAATGATACACAATTCCTTGTAGATGCGTTGAACAGCCCACGTGGATTGTTGTTGTTGTGGTCTTCAGTCCAGAGACTGGTTTGATGCAGCTCTTCATGCTACTCTATTCTGTGCAAGCTTCTTCATCTCCCAGTACCTACTGCAACCTACATCCTTCTGAATCTGCTTACTGTATTCATCTATTGGTCTCCCTCCACAATTTTTACCCTCCATGCTGTCCTAAATTGGTCATCCCTTGATGCCTCAGAACATTTCCTACCAACCCTCTCCCTTCTTCTAGTCAAGTTGTGCCACAAATTACTCTTCTCCCCAATTCTGTTCAGTACATATTCATTAGTTATGTGATCTACCCATCTAATCTTCAGCATTCTTCTGTAGCACCACATTTCGAAAGCTTCTATTCTCTTCTTGTCCAAACTATTTACCGTCCGTGTTTCACTTCCATATATGGCTACACTACATACAAATACTTTCAGAAACGACTTCCTGACACTTAAATCTATACTCGATGTTATCAAATTTCTCTTCTTCAGAAAAGCTTTCCTTGCCATTGCCAGTCTACATTTTATATTCTCTCTACTTCGACCATCATCAGTTATTTTGCTCCCCAAAAAGCAAAACTCATTTACTACTTTGAGTGTCTCATTTCCTAATCTAATTCCCTCAGCGTCACCCGATTTAATTCGACTACATTCCATTATCCTCGTTTTGCTTTTGTTGATGTTCATCTTATATCCTCCTTTCAAGACACTGTCGATTCCGTTCAGCTGCTCTTCCAGGTCCTTTGCTGTCTCTGACAGAATTACAATGTCATCGGCGAACCTCAAAAGTTTTTATTTCTTCTCCATGGATTTTAATTCCTACTCCGAATTTTTCTTTTGTTTCCTATACTGCTTGCTCAGTATACAGATTGAATGACATCGGTGAGAGGCTACAACCCTGTCTCACTCCCTTCCGAACCACTGCTTCCCTTTCATGTCCCTCGACTCTTATAACTGCCATCTGGTTTCTGTACAAATTGTAAATAGCCTTTCGCTCCCTGTATTTTACCCCAGCCACTTTCAGAATTTGAAAGGTAGTATTCCAGTCAACATTGTCGAAAGCTTTCTCTAAGCCTACAAATGCTAGAAACGTAGGTTTGCCTTTCATTAATCTATCTTCTAAGATAAGTCGTAGGGTCAGTACTGCCTCACGTGTTCTAATATTTCTACAGAATCCAAACTGATCTTCCCCGAGGTCGGCTTCCCACGTTGATACGCAGTCAAATAGGGTAAATTCACTCACGGCGTGGTTATAGTCAGTCCAAAAACCGTAGCGTCTTTCCGACATTCTGCCGGTCTCCACGTCGTTCCATATTACTGTACTGGCTCCGTACAACCGACTGCCACATACATACTACTTCACTGCCATAAGCGGAGGGTCACGTGACAGCGTAGTACCGGCTCTATAGAGCCTAGCAGCCAGTTTGGTCTCTTAAGAGG
Source organism: Schistocerca cancellata (assembly GCF_023864275.1). Lineage (NCBI taxonomy): Eukaryota > Metazoa > Arthropoda > Insecta > Orthoptera > Acrididae > Schistocerca > Schistocerca cancellata. The sequence continues at coordinate 153,530,199 of NC_064634.1, read as the reverse complement.
ATGACTAATAAAATCTCACAATCGTGCCCGATGCCTCGTATCTGCGTATGGTTCTCAGTCTCTTTTTTTTTCTTTTTTTCTATGTGTTTATCGGCCTCCGCTTGCACCCATACAGCCAGTTCTAACATACAACATCTTAGCGCAATACTGAAATAAATGCATCTGACCTATGGCGTATCGTCTCAGTCGCGCAGCTGGATCCGTGAGTTCATGTCAGAAAGGTCAAAGTTCGTAATAACTGATGAAAAGTCATCGAGTAAAACTCTCAGCCGCACAACTGGATTCGTGAGTTTCTGTCAGAAAGATCAAAGTTCGTAATAACTCACGGAAAGTTGTCTAGTAAAACTGAAGAAATTTCTCAAAACTAGACATAGTTGCCGTTCTCCGAGGAAATGTTATAGGCTCTCTGCTGTTGCTGATCGACATAAACGATTTAGGAGACTATCTGAGTAGCACTCTTAGACTGATTGTAGATGATGCTGTCATTTACCGTCTTACAAAATCATCAGATGACAAAATCAACTGCAAAACTTATAGATATCTGCATGATGCGAAAAGTGCCAATTGACTGATTTATCACGAATGGTGTGTAGTCATCCACATGAGCTCTAGAAAGAATTTGTTAAATTTCTGTTACACGATAAATCGTACAGATCTTAAGTCTGACAGTTCAGTTAAATACTTAGGGATTAGGGCTACAGATAACTTAAACTGGAACTATCACATAGATAATGTGGAGAAAGCAAACCGAAGACTCTGACTTATTGGTAGACCACTTAGGAAATGCAACAGATCTTCTAAAGATACTGCTTACACTACGCTTGTCTGCCCTCTTCTGGAGGGAGTATTGCTATGCGGTGTGGGATGCCCAGCAGATGGAATTCACTAAGGATGTCGAAAAAGTTCAAAGAAAGCTCGTTTTCTATTCTCTCGAAACAGGGGAACGAGTGACACGGATATGATACGCCAATTCGTGTGGCAATCATTAAAACAAAGATGTTTTCCGGTGCAGCAGGATCTTATCATGAAATTTTAATCACCAATTTCATCCTCATAGAGTGAAAATATTTTATTGGCGCCAACCTACATAGCGAGGAATGATCATCATAATAAAACAAGAGAAATCAGAGCTCACACGGAAAGATTGAAGTGTTCCGTTTTTTCCCGCTCGCTGTTCGACAGTGGAACGGAAGATAAATACACTACTGGTCATTGAAATTGGTACAGCAAGAAGGAATGCAGATGATAAACGGGTATTCATTGGACAAATGTATTACACTAGAACTGACATGTGATTACATTTTCAAGTAATTTGGGTGCATAGATCCTGAGAAATCAGTACCCAGAACAACCACCTCTGGCCGCAATAACGGCCTTGATACGCCTGGGCATTGAGTCAAACACAGCTTGGATGGCGTGTACAGATAGAGTTGCCCATGCAGCTTCAACACGATAACACAGTTCATCAAGAGTAGTGATTGACGTATTGTGACGAGACAGTTGCTCGGCCACCATTGGCCAGCAGACGTTTACAATTGGTGAGAGATCTGGAGAATGTGCTGGCCAGGGCAGCAGTCGAACATTTTCTGTATCCAGAAAGGCCCGTACAGGACCTGCAACATGCGGTCGTGCATTATACTGCTGAAATGTAGGGTATCGCAGGGATCGAATAAAGGGTAGAGCCAGGGGTCGTAACACATCTCAAATGTAACGTCCATTGTTCAAAATGCCGTCAACGCGAACAAGAGGTGACCGAGACGTGTAACCAATGGCGCCCCATACAATCACGCGGGGTGATACGCCAGTATGGCGATGACGAATACACGCTTCCAATGTGCGTTCACCGCGATGTCGCCAAACACGGATGCGACCATCATGATGCTGTAAACAGAACCTGAATTCATCCAAAAAATTACGTTTTGCCATTCGTACACCCAGGTTCGTCGTTGAGTACACCATCGCAGGCGCTCCTGTCTGTGATGCAGCGTCAAGAGTAACCGCAGCAATGGTCTCCGAGCTGATACTCCATGCTGCTGCAGACGTCGTCGAGGAGGAGGAGATTGGTGTTTAACGTCTCGTCGACAACGAGGTCATTAGAGACGGAGCACAAACTCGGATTAGGGAAGGATGGGAAAGGAAGTCGACCGTGCCCTTTCAAAGGAACCATCCCGGCATTTGCCTGGTGTGATCTAGGGAAATCACGGAAAACCTAAATCAGGATGGCCGGACGCGGGATTGAACCGTCGGCCTCCCGAATGCGAGTCCAGTGTGCTAACGCGTCGTCGAACTTCTCATGCAGATGGTTGTTGTCTTGCAAACGTCCCCATCTGTTGACTCAGGGATTGAGACGTGGCTGCACGATCCGTTACAGCCATGCGGATAAGATGCCTGTCATCTCGTCTGCTAGTGATACGAGGCCGTTGGGATCCAGCACGGCGTTCCGTATTACCCTACTGAACCCACCGATTCCACATTCTGTTAACAGTCATTGGATCTCGACCAACGCGAGCAACAATGTCGCGATACGATAAACCGCAATCGCGATAGGCTACAATCCGACCTTTATTACAGTCGGCTCCTCCTTACACGAGGCATCACAACAACGTTTCAGCAGGCAAAGGCGGTCAACTGCTGTTTGTGTATCAGATATCGGTTGGAAACTTTCCTCATGTCAGCACGTTGTAGGTGTCGCCACCGGTGCCAACCTTGTGTGAATGGTATGAAAAGCTAATCTTTTGCATATCACAGCAGCTTCTTCCTGTTGGTTAAATTTCGCGTCTGTAGCACGTCATCTTCGCGGTATAGCAAATTTAATTGCCAGTAGTGTAGCTTGAAGGTCATTCGATGCACCATTTACCATGTTCTTAATTGTGAAATACAGAGAAATCATGTAGATGTACAATAAAGTGAACAATCAGATTTCAAATGGGGTGAAAGAACGCCTTTATCGGCGCACATACACACACACACACACACACACACACGCGCGCGTGCGCGCGCGCGCGACACAAGCCAAAACTCAACGGTTATAATTTGATTCCAACTTTGAAATCAGATTCCACTAATAATTTGTATATATCTTAAGTCTTCTAGAGGAGAAGATTAACACATGGGAAGGAAGTGGTTGACGCATGCGAATCAGCTCTGTAATGAGCCAGTCGGTTTCCCTTCTGTATCGAGGGCAGCCGAAGAAGATGTGATTAATGTTCTGGAGCTCCGCACAGCCGCCATATGGTGAACCCTATAGAGGTGGTGACGGTGCCGGCCGTGGTTAAATTTAATGCTGGCAGTGGTCCTCACAAACTGTATCGCTATATCGAGTCCAGGTTAAGATGCAGTTCAGGCCCATCTTTGCAGCATGCCGTTGGACTTTCGATAAATGCGGAAGGAATCGCTTGCCCCAGGTGCCTTTGGGTATTTGTTCAGTCTCCCATGCCTCGTTCCAGTCACTGTTAGTCGAGCTTCTAACCGCAGCAATGAGGCTTCTACGGAAATGCTTAGATCTTGTACGCCAGTCGTCTTCGGGTCCTTAGCCAATTGGTCGTCATTTCGTTCCACACAATCCCGGCATGGCCTTTCATTCACACAAATGAAATCCCCTTACCGGTTCGGTACAACTACGACACAGCAGCAGTTTTTCGATACGTAAAACCCGACTTGGTCGTTACAAGGTCATCTCACCGTGGAGAAAGCGAGTCCGCTAGATAAAATATAGACAGCTGCTACCGTTGTAAGTAGGCTGTTCAGGTTGTTATATTGGTAACGCCACGTAGCGCTCTGTATGAAAATTACTGGCTGTGCTGTGTGCAGTCTGTGGCTAGTTTGCATTGTTGTCTGCCATTGTAGTGTTGGGCAGCTGGATGTGAACAGCGCGTAGCGTTGCGCAGTTGGAGGTGAGCCGCCAGCAGTGGTGGATATGAGGAGAGAGATGGCGGAGTTTTGAAATTTGTAATACTGGATATCATGAACTGCTATATACATTATGACCTTTGAACACTATTGAGGTAAATACATTGTTTGTTATCTATTAAAGTCTTTCATTTGCTAACTATGCCTATCAGTAGTTAGTGCCTTCCGTAGTTTGAATCTTTTATTTAGCTGGCAGTAGTGGCGCTCGCTGTATTGCAGTAGTTCGAGTAATGAAGATTTTTGTGAAGTAAGTGATTTGTGAAAGGTATAGGTTAATGCTAGTCAGGGCTATTCTTTTGTAGGGATTTTTGAAAGTCAGATTGCGTTGCGCTAAAAATATTGTGTGTCAGTTTAAATACAGTCATGTATAATTGTTCTAAGGGGACGTTTCACCATCATAACTTGCTGTTCTGTGAACTGCTGGGAGTTCTGATGAGTAAATTGACGCCTCTTTCGGAAGACGAAATAGTTCACTTTTGTTATTTTTAATATCAAAATAGGCAAAGCCGATGAAGTCCTTGTATTTAGACCCGTCGGTATATACACCCATGGCAACTGGCTATTTCTGGAGAAGGCTTTTTAAATTTCTGTTAGTGATTAATGGTTTCTCAGAGTAGTCTAGATTATAGTGTACGTCGAGTACCTGGTTGGTAAGTTTGTACTCCAGTTCGAAATAGGGTAGCAGTTGCGTTCTCTGAATGTAATGTTCGTATTTGCTTAGCGATGAAATGCCTCCACAAGTGGTTGTGTTGATTTATGCATTCAATAACGGTCTGTGTAGCATCTTGCTGTAAGGCCGCAGATTTTGTTTGTTAACAAGTTTATTTTTGCCAATTTCTTTGCCTCGTTGTTTGTGATATTTAGTTTTGAACATCTGGCACTAAGTAACAACTACACAAGCTGTGTGCTGTACGCGCGGTCTGAAGGCGTATAAATTTGGGGCCAAGCTTCGTATTTTGAGGCAGCGGTTCTCAGCCGTGCTGTTAATGAGGCGAGGTCACGGCGAGTAGGCGGGGCTTAGCACTGTGGCAGCTGGTAGGGCCCTGTTGCTGCTGGATGAGGGTTGAGGGGAGAGGGCTGAGAACTGAGGGCTGAGGGTTACCTCAGACCGCAGAGCGCCCCGGGCCCGCTCATAACGAGCCACTTTGCAGCAGTCAGCCTTTGCAAGAGGACACGCCATTTTGTGAGATACTAGGGGCGTGCCTCCTGGACGCGTGATGTTAGGTAGCGTGCACTGTAAAGCATTAAACACTCTCACAGTGAAAGAGCAGGGCAGACTATTACAAGATATACCATATGCTTACTTTCACAATGACGCAAACTGTAGAGCTGTTGTAAGCTCTCGACTACCTGTTTATTACATCTGTATTACTAAACGGCTAAAACGTCACGTGGTCTCAGTTGCAGGTTGCCTCTCTAACGGCGTCTGGATGCAACAAAAACTTGATTTTCAATATTTCGTATAATTATTGACTGAATTTAAAAATTCAAACTTCTGTCCTATTCTGGTCATTAAGAGGTGTAATTGAGCCGTGGCTGGCTCATACTATGCGTTGGATTAAACCTTGGTTGCTATTGTGTGTTTAGTCTCTCACGGTTATCGCGATTTTGCTGTTATCCTCTTTCTCCGCGGGTGGCAGCAGCGGTGTGTATCGATATTCGCACCTTGGACTATCTTTTCCCTGGCTCTTACAGTTTCCGGCTGGGCTGTGTGCGGGCAGTTGGTCGGTTGGCGTGGAGCAGCGAGGAAATCTCTGCAGTGCGTATTTTGGCCAGGCCCGCTGGCGCTCTCTATGCGGTGTCGGAGTGTGTGGTGCTGTTCCCATTGCTACGAGGTTCACGGATCACCGATCCTGGACATGAAAGTTGAGTTTTGACTTAATCTACCAGCAAGTCACGACTGTTCACATTGTGTCGTTTGGAGTTCGTTGTCGGCTGTTGAGATATTCCCGCGAGCAACAACGTGTGTTTTCAAGTTGGCGAATTTTAGCCACCCTCCAGTAATTTGAGTTGAAGTGCACCAGCGGAATCTTCTGCCTTGTGGCCGTTAAAGTTCCGGTTACCTGCCCTGGCCGTTGACGTAAATTCAGGTAGTGTAATTTTCTCATCTTGTTGTCGCTGTCCAGCACAGTGTGTAATTTGACAGCTCAATGTATAATTGGTTGTGGGCGCCAATACCTTCTACATTGTTCGATTGAACTCCCTGTTGTGTGCTGGTCGGGTGAAACGGAGGTTATCTTGTCGGTGGGTCCGTTGACTGTCTGTCGGTTGGGTTGTCGTCGGATCGACAATGGTTGGGCCGACTGCCTGTCTCACCTAAGCGAGCGTTTGAATTCCAGGCCGACCCTCGGAACTTCTGTTCGCCCTTGGGTGTATTGCCTTTTCTTGTTTGTTCTTGTTTTTTGTACTTGTATGGCTTCTAGCCGATTTTTAGATTAAGGTTGTTTTGCGCTTAAGGCGTCAGATGGTTTGGGCCTTCAGCCTAATTTAAGAACTGTTGTACGTAAAGCCTCTGGCATTTTTAAAATTAATGTTATTGAGTCTTAAGTGTTGGGCGTTCAGCCGATTTTGAATTTATGTTGTTTGCTCTTAAAGTGTCACATTCTTTGGGCCTTCAGCCTAATGAAGGAACTGTTTTAAGATAAAGCTTTGCCTTTTAAATTTCTGATTTTGTTGAGCTTTAAGTTATTGGCTTTCAGCCATTTTCAAATTAAAGTGGTCTTGGCCTTAAAGGCATGAGATTGTACGGCGCATTCAGCCGCTAATTAAGTTCCAAAACTAACGCTGTGGTTTTTTTTTAATTTCTTGGCTCTTGTAATGTTTGATCAAATAAAAGGTTGTATGTTCGAGTGTAATTGACAGCCGCTTATTTTGGCCCCTTTCCACAACTTAAACTAACTGTCCTGTCCTGTGGGTTTAGCAGGGCATCTCAATAATCTTACGTAAGAGATTTGAGATTTAACACAATAAACCAGTGTTAAAGTTAGAAGTCTGTTTTCATCCAGTGTGTTGGAAGGCAGTTTTCATGTGACTGTCACATTGATCTACGATTACTTAATTTAAAAAAATTAACATTAGATACTATTGATACATTTATCAACGTAATAGTACTGCTTTGACAAAGCCTAAAATAAATTATTTGACGCTAGGCACTATTTTCCAAAAAATTCTTACCTGAACATGTATTGTCCAGTCATATCCACCTGTCAAGCGCCTGAATAACCACCTTTCGCAGTGCGAGAAGTGCATGTAAAGAGTCAGTGAAGTTGTGGAAGGTACTCACAGGGATGTAGAGCCATGCCGATTCCAGTCCCGTGACCAGCTGTGCGACGTTCCTCGGTTGAGGATCCATGGTACGAACGGCTCGATCGAGATCGTCCCACGGATTCTCAATTACGTTTAAATACAGGTCGTTTGGGGTCTGTGGAGTACGGTAAAGTGATTGTGGTGCTCTTCGAACTACGCATGTACAGGGCGACCTGCTAGATGCCATTTTGCCAACGAAAGACAAACTGCTTGTAGGGGTGGACATGGACCCCAAGGATAGATGCACACTTGTGTTGATTCTTTGTGCCTTCCAGAATGACGCTATCACACAGGGAATGCCACGAAAGCATTCCTCAGACAATAACGCTCCCATCTCCCGCCTTGGCCCTTCCGACGACTGTTGCAGGGCCTTATACGCCAAGGACCATCTGTCTGATGGAACATGGAACGTGATTCATTTGAGAAGTCCTCCTGCCGCCACTAGTGGACGTCCAGTTGTGACAATGGCACGCAAATTCCAGTCCGTCGCCAATGAACAGTAGTTAGCGTGGGCGCATGAACCACACGCCATATGCGAAGACCCAAATGTTCGCTGAACGGTCGTTGAGAAGCCGCTGTTGGTAGCCGCTTGGTTCATCTGGGCGGTCAGCTGCTCAACAGTTGCACATCTGTTCGCCCGTACGCCGGCCGGGGTGGCCGAGCGGTTCTAGGCGCTACAGTCTGGAACCGCGCGAGCGCTGCGGTCGCAGGTTCGAATCCTGCCTCGGGCATGGATGTGTGTGATATCCTTAGGTTAGTTAGGTTTAAGTAGTTCTAAGTTCTAGATTGTCTGATTTTTTATTTTTATTTATTTATTTATACAGGAGTGCTAGTAGATCTACTGGTCGTCACTAGATGGCAAACACACTTTTTGAATACCAAAGAGAAATTGAGTGGAAAATATGTTCTGCGCTAATTTAGACGTTCGAATGGCGTCATTTCGTCATACATGAAATAGTGTTGATTTCTAAAGTTGTGAATGTGTATTTGTTGTTTGTTTTAATTCCGTCAATGTTCGCCAGTACTGTTTTTGATTGCCTGCCGTTGTGGCCGAACGGTTCTAGGCGCTTCAGTCCGGAACCGCGCTGCTGCTACTGTCGCAGGTTCGAATCCTACCTCGGGCATGGATGTGTTTGCTGCCCTTAGGTTAGTTAGGTTTAAGTAGTTCTAAGTTCTAGGGGTCTGATGACCTCAGAAGTTAAGTCCCATAGTGCTCAGAGCCATCTGAACCATTTTGGTTTTGATTCTGATGCGTATTTAGGAAATATGACGTGATAGAGAAAATCTGATTTTACCAATGAATTCAGCACCACAAATTACGCAAATCCACCCAATTACAAACTGCTCACAGAACAAAGTTTAAACATGTTTACTAGTGTTATTAGTACCGAAATGCTAATTTTAGATTTGTCGTATATGTAAACTTCGGTCCATTGTATTCGTTATGCGGCGCACAAAATTTCTTGGTGTATATGTTGTTTTTGTTTTAGTTGTCGGTCCTTTTTTCAGTGTTAAATCCTCATGTGTGGCCTCTATTTTAGGTTCAGTTTGATGGTTGTACATACTGAACACTATACAGGGTGTTACAAAAAGGTACGGCCAAACTTTCAGGAAATATTCCTCACACAGAAATAAAGAAAAGATGTTATGCGCACATGTGTCCGGAAACGCTTAATTTTCATGTTAGAGCTCATTTTAGTTTCGTCAGTATGTACTGTACTTCCTCGATTCACCGCCAGTTGGCCCAATTGAAGGAAGGTAATGTTGACTTCGGTGCTTGTGTTGGCATGCGACTCATTGTTCTACAGTACTAGCATCAAGCACATCAGTACGTAGCATCAACAGGTTAATGTTCATCACGAACGTGGTTTTGCAGTCAGTGTAATGTTTACAAATGCGGAGTTGGCAGGTGCCCATTTGATGTATGGATTAGCACGGGGCAATAGCCGTGGCGCGGTACGTCTGTATCGAGACAGATTTCGAGAACGAAGGTGTACCGACAGGAAGACGTTCGAAGCAATTGATCGGCGTCTTAGGGAGCACGGAACATTCCAGCCCATGACTCGCGACTGGGGAAGACCTAGAACGATTAGGACACCTGCAATGGAGGAGTCAATTCTTCGTGCAGTTGACGATAACCCTAATGTCAGCGTCAGAGAAGTTGCTGCTGTACGAGGCAACGTTGACCACGTCACTGTATGGAGAGTGCTACGGGAGAACCAGTTGTTTCCGTACCATATACAGCGTGTGCAGGCACTATCAGCAGCTGATTGGCCTCCACGGGTACACTTCTGCCAATGGTTCATCCAACAATGTGTCAATCCTCATTTCAGTGCAAATGTTCTCTTTACGGATGAGGCTTCATTCCAACGTGATCAAATTGCAAATTTTCACAATCAACATGTGTGGGTTGATGAGAATCCGCACGCAATTGTGCAATCACGTCATCAACACAGATTTTCTGTGAACGTTTGGGCAGGCATTGTTGGTGACGTCTTGATTGGGCCCCACGTTCTTCCACCTACGCTCAATGGAACATGTTATCATGATTTCATACGGGATACTCTATCTGTGCTGCTAGAACATGTGCCTTTACAAGTACGACACAACATGTGGTTCATGCACGATGGAGCTCCTGCACATTTCAGTGGAAGTGTTCGTACGCTTCTCAACAACAGATTCGGTGACCGATGGATTGGTAGAGGCGGACCAATTCCATGGCCTCCACGCTCTCCTGACCTCAACGCTCTCGACTTTCATTTATGGGGGCATTTGAAAGCTCTTGTCTACGGAACCCCGGTACCAAATGTAGAGACTCTTCGTGCTCGTATTGTGGACGGCTGTGATACAATACGCCTTCCTCCAGGGCTGCATCAGCGCATCAGGGATTCCATGCGACGGAGGGTGGATGCATGTATCCTCGCTAACGGAGGACAGTTTGAACATTTCCTGTAACAAAGTGTTTGAAGTCACGTTAGTACGTTCTGTTGCTGTGTGTTTCCATTCCATGATTAATGTGATTTGAAGAGAAGTAATAAAATGAGTTCTAACATGGAAAGTAAACGTTTCCGGACACATGTCCACATAACATATTTTCTTTCTTTGTGTGTGAGGAATGTTTCCTGAAAGTTTGGCCGTACCTTTTTGTAACATCCTGTATACGAGCGGAAATTATTTTTCTGTGCTATGTATTGTAGTGGTTTTTTTCGTATTGGATGCTGCTCTATGAGCAGATTTACAATGCTGTTGATCACTGTTGCGCATTCGCTTGTATTCACGTCGGTGCAAAAGGGGCTTAATATGAATGAAACAAAGGCTGCGGGAGAAAAGACGTGTTTCAAGACAAGGTATCGATAATTCTCTTTCGGTGGTTTGAGTACCGTACTTTTTTTACGATACTATTCACGAGAAAAAGTATCGACACTTTTCGTTCGATACTGTGTCGTACACGCACGGCCAGCTACTTTCTGCAAGTGTGTACATGTAGGACGGAACCGGCGCGGTGCGACCGCAGGCACGGAGCGGTTGTCGACCGCGCTCTCCTATCGACGCTGCGGACCTGACCTAGGCAGCGGGCCGGGCCGCGCGCCGTCTGGCGCAGCGTCGCGCCGGCGCGCCGCCGCGACGCCGGCGGGCGTCCTGTTGCGTGGCCGCCCCTGGAACTACCCCCTGGCGTGACCGCTTAGCCGCCGGGGCACCGTCCCCTCCGACAGGCACTCGCAGGGCTTCCATCACCTCCAAAAGAGGGCATCTGTTCTGCGTTACCAAAACTCTCCACACACCGGACGGAACATGTGCTGTGACTTCAAGCAGCCCACGATGTACGGGACGAAGAGTCTATAACGCCTTCACCTCAGATAACAACATCAACTTTATGACCGTGTTACACAATTCTGCTATGATGTTCTCAACGGCAGAACGCGGCGTTTTGGCTAACATACACTACTGGCCATTAAAATTGCTACACCACGACGATGACGTGCTTCAGACGCGAAATTTAACCGACAGGAAGATGCTGTGATATGCAGATTTCAGAGCATTCACACAAGGTTGGCGCCGGTGCGCGACACCTATAACGTGCTGACACGAGGAAAGTTTCCAAAAGATTTCTCATACACAAACAGCAGTTGACCGGCGTTGCCTGGTGAAACGTTGTTGTGATGCCTCGTGTAAGGAGTTTCCGACTTTGATAAAGGTCGGATTGTAGCCTATCGCGATTGCGGTTTATCGTATCGCGACATTGCTGCTCGCGTTGGTCGAGATCCAATGACTGTTAACATAATGTGGAATCGGTGGGCTCAGGTGGGTAATACGGAACGCCGTGCTGGATGCCAACGGCCTCGTATCACTAGCAGTCGAGATGACAGGTATCTTATCCGCATGGCTGTAACGGATCGTGCAGCCACGTCTCGATCCCTGAGTCAACAGACGGGGACGTTCGCAAGACAACAACCACCTGCACGAACAGTTCGACGACGTTTGCAGCAACATGGTCTATCAGCTCGGAGACCATGGCTGCGGTTACCCTTGACGCTGCATCACAGACGGGAGCGCCTGCGATGGTGTATTCAACGACGAACCTGGGTGCACGAATGGCAAAATGTCATTTTTTCGTATGAATCCAGGTTCTGTTTACAGCATCATGATGGTCGCATCCGTGGTTGGCGACATCTCACCTCTTCTTCGCATTGACGGAACTTTAACACTGGACGTTACATTTCAGATGTGTTACGACCCGTGGCTCTACCCTTCATTCGATCCCTGCGATACCCTACATTTCAGCAGGATAATGCACGACCGTATGTTGCAGGTCCTGTACGGGCCTTTCTGGCTACAGAAAATGTTCGACAGCTGCCCTGGCCAGCACATTCTCCAGATCTCTCACCAATTGAAAACGTCTGGTCAACAGTGGCCGAGCAACTGGATCGTCACAATACACCAGTCACTAGTCTTGATGAACTATGGTGTCGTGTTGAAGCTGCATGGGCAACTGTACCTGTACACGCCAACTAAGCTCTGTTTGACTCTATGCCCAGCCGTATCAAGGCCGTTATTACGGCCAGAGGTGGTTGTTGTTGGTACCGATTTCTCAGGATCTATGCACTCAAATTGCGTGAAAATGTAATCACATGTCAGTTCTAGTATAATATATTTATCCAATGAATACCCGTTTATCATCTGCATTTCTTCTTGATGTAGCAATTTTAATGGCCAGTAGTGTATCTTGTAAATCAAATCATTAGAAGAAGTCGAGAGCCAATACATTTTCAGCGGTAGATGACTTCACATGAAAGACAAGAAAACGGTGTGTGGAATATGGCACACGTACTGCTGTGCCGTAAGAATGTCTCGGATGACAACCAAAGTGTTCCTGCTATGAAAGGAATTGACATCCCAGAACCATCACAACCGTCTGTCGGGCAGCAGGGCTGGTGGCAGTCAGGTTCGTATACCACCACAGTCTGGGGTGTCTCCAGACAAATCTTCTTCCTGGAATCTCATTGCCTGGAGTAGAATTGTCTTCAGTGATGAGTTCCGCTTTGAAATGAGCCCCGATGTCCAGCGAAGACGCATCTGGAGTCAACCCTGTCTGTGGTGGTGTAACTATGCTTAGATCTTGCACAGAGTCTGCACTATCAACATGACCTAGGACCCGTGGATCGGTATGCTGCTTTTAGTACCTTGGGGCATTCAGATTTACAATTACGAGTAATATGATAGAATTTCAGGGTCGCCACCAACCTGAGCCGACACTTAAGACAAGAGAGACGACCGAGCTGGAAATTGTTTACAAAAAAGGGATCAACAATTGTTTCCCCCTTTTTCCTTGATCATTTAATTAAATTGCTCTGGTGATTTTCACCTTCTCTTTTATTACTGCCCTTATGCAATGACTCGTCGAAAGATATAAAAATGAACAGAGCATTCATATTGATTTTACAATTGCTGCCGGGTGTCAACCTAACGATTGGGAAATAATACGCAGGATTGATAGTGTACGGCTTATCACTGGTTTATTCAATTAATAGTGCTCAATAATGGAGGGAATCAATTACATTTTAAGAGAAAAACGGTTGCCTGTTCTTGGAACAAAATAACCTTCTTCTCTTTAATGGGAAGATCGTAGCACTTGTAAAATTCAACGGAAGGACAAGGACATGTAGAGATAAGGAAATGGGCACACACTCAGTGACTCAGTTCGGACTCAGAAGATGGACTCAAGCAAGAAACCACCACCAGCACTCGCATGCAAAGGAGGAAAAGTGGACAGAGAGAGTGCATTTCCACCACAGAATAGCAGGCGTATAAACGAAATGGATGAGGAATGATCTGGTCCGGCTGAAGGCCTCCACCTATTCCTCACCCACGTCGTTCTCACACAATAGATTTGTTCCGCCAGATTTCCGCACTTGCATGAAAACTCCGAGAATTCACAAATAATATCATAAACTTAATTACTTAAAGTCACACCGAAAGAAATTTATTGTACATGAAAGGTTGAGTAGGTGACTTCAAATAACGACAGCCATTACAGTTGGAATAAAAGGTACGACGATCAGTTTAAAAATCAAAGGTGTAAAGAAATTGAAAAACGCATACGCATGAAGAAATAATCACCCTTACTTTTCACACGAAGCATGGGAAAGTTATCCTGACTTAAGCACGCTGGAAAGTTCTGCGGTGTGTGAATTGCACCACGTTATTCTACTGGAACAAAGCCAAGTCCGATGAGTGCAAAAATTGCTCATAATCGTCAGCTGTTACTGCTACCTCACAGCACAAAGGCACTGGGAGATCCATAGCGTTTCATATGAAGCGAACTTAAATATTTAAGGCTGTTTACAACGGATAAAACGCGAACTTCGGAAGTTCCTAGCAGAGCAACATAGGACTACGTCTGTAGTCATCAGTAACCAGTAGCAAATTGCCTTCCTCTCCACAAAGGTTTCCCCAGCTACAACGTGAGAACGGAAACCAGAGAGAGCGTCTGTCACCAACCTGACAAACCAATAATACCACCTCTAGAAAGAATAGACCTCTCTGCCCAGGTACTGGGATCCTTAGTTGGTCATCCTGCTCTCCCCTCCAAGCAGGGAGCACCCAGCCCTCGCTCTAGCAGACGACGACCAACTCAACTTCCACCACAAATTGATAGAAAAGACATTCAAATGCTCATTTGTTCACGTTCACACACATACAAGACGAATCAGGGAAAGGAATGGTTATACAGGGTGGTCCATTGATAGCGACCGGGCCAAATATCTCACGAAATAAGCATAAAAAGAAAAAACTACAAAGAACGAAACTCGTCTAGCTTGAAGGGAGAAACTAGATGGTGCTATGGTTGGCCCGCTAGATGGCGCTGCCATAGGTTCAAATGGTTCAAATGGCTCTGAGCACTATGGGACAACTGCTGTGGTCATAGGTCCCCTAGAACTTAGAACTACTTAAACCTAACTAGCCTAAGGACAGCACACAACACCCAGCCATCACGAGGCAGAGAAAATCCCTGACCCCGCCGGGAATCGAACCCGGGAACCCGGGCGTGGGAAGCGAGAACGCTACCGCACGACCACGAGATGCGGGCGCTGCCATAGGTCAAACGGATATCAACTGCGTTTTTTTTAAAGTAGGAACCCCCATTTTTATTACTTATTCGTATAGTACGTAAAGAAATATGAATGTTTTAGTTGGACCACTTTCTTCGCTTTGTGACAGATGGCGCTGTAATAGTCACAAACGTATAAGTACGTGGTACCACGTAACATTCCGCCAGTGCGGACGGTATTTGCTTCGTGATACATTACCCGTGTTAAAGTGGACAGTTTACCAATTGCGGAAAATGTCGATATCTATTAATTTATGGCTACCGTGATCAAAATGCCCAACGGGCGTGTGCTATGTATGCTGCTCGGTATCCTGGACGACATCATCCAAGTTTCCGGACCGTTCGCCGGATAGTTACGTTATTTAAGGAAACAGGAAGTGTTCAGCCACATGTGAAACGTCAACCACGACCTGCAACAAATGATGATGCCCAAGCAGGTGTTTTAGCTACTGTCGCGGCAAATCCGCACATCAGTAGCAGACAAATAGCGCGAGAATCGGGAACCTCAAAAACGTCGGTGTTGAGAATGCTACATCAACATCGATTGCACCCGTTCCATATTACTTTGCACCAGGGATTGCATGGCGACGACTTTGAACGTCGTGTACAGTTCTGCCATTGAGCACAAGAGAAATTGCGTGACGATGACAGATGTTTTCCACGCGTTCTATGTAGCGACGAAGCGTCATTCACCAACAGCGGTAACGTAAACCGGCATAATGTGCACTATTTGGCAACGAAAAATCGACGATGGCTTCGACAAGTGGAACATCAGCGACCTTGTCGGGTTAATGTATGGTGCGGCATTATGGGAGGAAGGATAACTGGCCCCCATTTTATCGGTGGCAATCAAAGTGGTGCAATGTATGCTTATTTCCTACGTAATGTTCTACCGATGTTACTACAAGATGTTTCACTGCATGACAGAAAGCGATATACTCCCAACATGATGGATGTCCAGCACATAGCTTGCGTGCGGTTGAAGCGGTATTGAAGAGCATATTTCATGACAGGTGGATTGGTCGTCGAAGCCCATACCATGGCCCGCACGTTCACCGCATCTGACGTCCCCGGATTTCTTTCTGTGGGGAAAGTTGAAGGATATTTGCTATCGTGATCCACCGACAACGCCTGACAACATGCGTCAGCGCATTGTCAATGCATGTGCGAACATTACGGAAGGCGAACTACTCGCTGTTGAGAGGAATGTCGTTACACGTATTGCCAAATGGATTGAGGTTGGCCCGCATCTCGTGGTCGTGCGGTAGCGTTCTCGCTTCCCACGCCCGGGTTCCCGGGTTCCCGGGTTCGATTCTCGGCGGGGTCAGGGATTTTCTCTGCCTCGTGATGGCTGGGTGTTGTGTGCTGTCCTTAGGTTAGTTAGGTTTAAGTAGCTCTAAGTTCTAGGGGACTGATGACCATAGATGTTAAGTCCCATAGTGCTCAGAGCCATTTGACCCATTTCATTGAGGTTGACGGACATCATTTTGAGCATTTATTGCATCAATGTGGTATTTACAAGTGATTGCCGGCCGAAGTGGCCGTGCGGTTCTAGGCGCTGCAGTCTGGAACCGTGAGACCGCTACGGTCGCAGGTTCGAATCCTGCCTCGGGCATGGATGTGTGTGATGTCCTTAGGTTAGTTAGGTTTAACTAGTTCTAAGTTCTGGTGGCCTAATGACCTCAGAAGTTGAGTCCCATAGTGCTCAGAGCCATTTGAATCATTTGAACAAGTGATCACGCTGTAACAGCATGCGTTCTCAGAAATGATAAATTCACAAAGGTACATGTATCGCATTGGAACAACCGAAATAAAATGTTCAAACATACCTACGTTCTGTATTTTGATTTAAAAAACCTACCTGTTACCAAATGTTCGTCTAAAATTGTGCGACATATGTTTGTGACTATTACAGGGCCATCTATCACAAAGCGAAAAAAGTGGTCCATCTAAATCATTCATATTTCTTTACGTAGTACACGAATATGTAATTAAAAAATGGGGGTTCCTATTTAAAGAAACGCAGTTGATATCCGTTTGACCTATGGCAGCGCCATCTAGCGGGCCAACCATAGCGCCATCTAGTTTCCCCCATCCAGCTAGACGAGTTTCGTTCTTTGTAGTTTTTTTCATTTGACGCTTATTTCTTGAGATATTTGGCCTGGTCACGATCAATGGACCACCCTGTATATGTGGAAACGTGGAACATAATAAATTACATGATATAATCAAACACTGATGACCTTTTGCAAAATACTTGCTTTTGTGGCAAGAAAAACCACTTTTCTGCCGTCAGTCCACCTACTCAGGCCTTCTGGGGCGGTTCATAAGCTCAACCACAGTTACACAGTGGGCCACATAACACATAATCGGAAGTTCTTATGGAACATCTCTGTTGAGACGTTTCAGTGGGTTGCCAGCCTGACTGGCGCCTGCCAAACGGTCCTGCAACCAGGAGTGCCACTCCATTTCATAGCAAGATCCGTTTGGTTGTCATCCGTGACACCCTTACAGCACAGCGGTACGTCGACGATATTCTACGCCCTGCTTTGTTGTCCTGCATGGGAAACCACCCTGGGCTTATATTTCAGTAAGATAACGGCCGCACGCGAGAGTTTCTACTGCCTGCCTTTGTGCTCGCCAAACCCTACCTTGGACAGCAACGTCGCCGGATCTCTCCTCAATGGAGAACGTTTGGAGCATTATGGGTAGGCCCGTCTGACCATCTCGAGGCTTGGACGATGTAACTCGCCAGTTGGACAGAATTTGACACGATATCCCGCAGGAGGACCTCCAACAAGTGTATCAATCAGTGCCCAAGCTGAATAACTGCTTGCTTAATGGGTAGAGGTGGACCAAGAAATTCAGCACTAACTCTGAAATCTGTCGCTATTCAGTTCTTTCTGTTATAGGCATTATTTTGTATTTATCTACCTTTAAAAGTAGCTACCATTCATTATAACAAATGGAAGTTTTGTCCAAGTCTATCTGAAATTCCTTACGAAAGTTGAATGACGATACTTTCTTGTAGACAACAGCATCCAGAGAGAACCTTTCTACATTATTGTTGAATTTGTTTGATAAACCGTGTACATATATTGAAAATGTTAGATATACTGTTATGCCTGTTTGAGGCACAGCCGATGTTACCTTTCATTCCGTACAATATTCGCTGTCCACTACAACGTACTGGGTTCTATTAACCAAGTGCTAATCCATCCTATTCAATAACTATGATCCTGTACACTAATAAGTAGTTCGTGCTTCACACGAGTGGTATTTCCTGAAACCGTTCTTGTTCTTTAAGAGAAGTTTGTTTTCCTTCGAAAACATCAAAATATTGCTCTTAGAATGCGCCCTTGGATCTTGCAACAGACGTATGTCAGCAACTTTGGTGTGTAATTTTACGCATCCTGTATCTTACCTTTTTCTTTGTAACATCAGTGACTATCTTTTTTGCCGTCACGTGGGACTATTCATTGCGCCAGACGTTCTCGATAAATGCGAGCAACTACACGTAACAGGTCATAACCACGAGAAAGTGATTTAATGAGTCGGAAGATACCAGTTTTATACTAGATTCAAACGAGATACAGGATTCACGAAGCTATTTTCAAAATTACGTAAATTTCAGGTTTGTTTATGAATTCCGACAACAGTACATAAATTGAAAATACAGTAGCCATCCTAATAATTATGTTTATTTTCAAAGAAAATCAGCAATATTTTATTATTCATTAGTTAACATTTGATTACTTAATTGTAAAACTGTACGTAACTTCACTGAAAATTTAGTCACATGCATAAAAATTACAATTTGGTAAAACATAAACAACATTTCCGAGTCAAATATTTTGTCTATAAATGTCATAAAAATTTGTTTTTTTACTGTTATGTGACAGTATGCTTCATTTCTAATTATCATCGACAAGTACCATTGCTTTTAATGCCACCAAACGACCGCATTGTGTTATTTAAGGCAGGCTGCCTGACTGAACACGTGTAACTGACGAGGTACAGTGTATCGAGTTTTTAAACAATGTGTTGTTGAAAATTATTCTAGAAATATTACTTTCCAATCGTTCTGTTTATCTGACAGATTCTGATGATGGTGCTGGTCGAAAGGCAACAAAGTGCAATTCTTTAAACAAATAAACATATAATAGCGATCAAGACGAACAATTATTTGGCTCAAACATTTTACAACTATTTATTCTTGTTATGGTATTATTTAAACTTTTTACCATCACAAGCATGATTTGTAGACTTTTTAAGAAGCAGTAGTGCCTTGGTTCATGTATATTCACAGTTTGGAAGTACTGGATATTAAATATGTAAATTAATTTGATAGGGCTACTCCAGAATGTTCTGAAACAATGCAAATTATTATAAATACTAACGCTTGGCGCCAAAGGTATCTTTTTCGTATTCCCCATTTATCCGAGTGACAAAATATGCGCTATACTGTGTTGTTATTGACTTTTTGTTATGCAATTGTTTTCGAGAGTGAAAAGCTTTCAAATTGCAATGGAAAGAGGTTCTGTAAAATGGTGGACGACGAAATGCTGTTTAACTATGTTTTCATCTGCGTACCTCAATAAATTCTGAAAAAGATCAATTACCAGTTTTCTCATTCTCTATAAAACAATCCAGGACCCCAAGAATCACCCTGAAGGCGGTGAGTGTCACAAACGGATTCGAAAGGTGAGTATTTCATTTCCTACATTGATATGATGCTCTTCCCCGTGTCAAAAAATTGTTCAAATGGCTATAAGCGCTATGGGACTTAACATCTGAGGTCATCACTCCCCTAGACTTAGAAGTACTTAAACCTGACTAACTTAAGGACATCACACACATTCATGCCGGAGGCAGGATTCGAACCTGCGACCGTAGCAGCAGCTCGGTTCCAGACTGAAGCGCCTAGAACCACTCGGTCACAGCTGCCGGCTCTTCTCCGTGTCCATAAGTGTGTGTGTGTGTGTGTGTGTGTGTGTGTGTGTGTGTGAGGAAGGACTCGAACCTCCGCCGGGATCAGCCGCACAGTGTCCATAAGTGTACAAAATCTTAGATGATATACTGAGGGAGTGTATAAGAGTCAACGATTTAACTGACTTAATTTAAACTACTGGTTAAGGGCCCATTTCACACATGAGATACATGTGACAGACGACCAGAATGCGTGGCTCTTCAGTACCGTTCCGCATCTAAGGAACAAGGAAACCAATCTGAACTGAAAACCGTTTCATACAATCCGTGCCATCTTCATATAATATATCTTTTCATGAACAAGTCACGCTATGGAGATTGCCATTTTTGTAAATGACAGTGGCGGATCACGAGATTCTCCGCATGTATCACTGATATCATTATCGAGTGAAGGTTACACAAATTTGCATGTAGGTATTTAATATCAAGAGGAATAACATTCTATTTGAAAATCACTCCAAGCAGTGTTACTCTCATTTCCATAACTCCACAAATTTTTTTTCCAAAAGATTACAGTATGTTTTATACGCCACTTGCATATAGACCCGCTATCTCTCTGGAATATCCTTTCACAGTTGTCTATCGAAGCACACGTGCTTTACACTCTACATTAATTTTGGGGATATGGGATGTTGAGTAATTAGCGTCTATCCATCCATTCGCGGTGTTAGGCCCAGTGCTACAGAATAGCACTGCTATGTCTTGCAAGAGTTTGATGTATTAAAACAACGAGTCTATTCCATGAAATGCGTGCACGTCCAGCCTAGACGACCATGAGACACGCCAAGTACTCAAAATATTCTCTCCTCGCGTGCAGTGAAATGCACCGACAATTTCCTGACGAACTGATGCCGTCTGGCGATATGTGGGAATACCCAGCTTACGTCACTCAGTAATCAGACAAGTCACGGACAGCTACCAGATGTTTGCAAGGGAAGCAAGAGTTAATCATGATGCCCTTCAGGGTCGCGTTTTTTTGTGAACTTACCAATTCGTAAAAACATTGCAGTCCCTTTTTGCTGGAGCTGTCATCTTCGCTCTCGTTTGATAAGTCGTAATCGTTGCAACAAAGCTTGTTTTTGTTCACCACTGCTAAATTAAAACATAAATTGCCGTCAGTAGGCCTATATACACTCCTGGAAATTGAAATAAGAACACCGTGAATTCATTGTCCCAGGAAGGGGAAACTTTATTGACACATTCCTGGGGTCAGATACATCACATGATCACACTGACAGAACCACAGGCACATAGACACAGGCAACAGAGCATGCACAATGTCGGCACTAGTACAGTGTATATCCACCTTTCGCAGCAATGCAGGCTGCTATTCTCCCATGGAGACATCGTAGAGATGCTGGATGTAGTCCTGTGGAACGGCTTGCCATGCCATTTCCACCTGGCGCCTCAGTTGGACCAGCGTTCGTGCTGGACGTGCAGACCGCGTGAGACGACGCTTCATCCAGTCCCAAACATGCTCAATGGGGGACAGATCCGGAGATCTTGCTGGCCAGGGTAGTTGACTTACACCTTCTAGAGCACGTTGGGTGGCACGGGATACATGCGGACGTGCATTGTCCTGTTGGAACAGCAAGTTCCCTTGCCGGTCTAGGAATGGTAGAACGATGGGTTCGATGACGGTTTGGATGTACCGTGCACTATTCAGTGTCTCCTCGACGATCACCAGTGGTGTACGGCCAGTGTAGGAGATCGCTCCCCACACCATGATGCCGGGTGTTGGCCCTGTGTGCCTCGGTCGTATGCAGTCCTGATTGTGGCGCTCACCTGCACGGCGCCAAACACGCATACGACCATCATTGGCACCAAGACAGAAGCGACTCTCATCGCTGAAGACGACACGTCTCCATTCGTCCCTCCATTCACGCCTGTCGCGACACCACTGGAGGCGGGCTGCACGATGTTGGGGCGTGAGCGGAAGACGGCCTAACGGTGTGTGGGACCGTAGCCCAGCTTCATGGAGACGGTTGCGAATGGTCCTCGCCGATACCCCAGGAGCAACAGTGTCCCTAATTTGCTGGGAAGTGGCGGTGCGGTCCCGTACGGCACTGCGTAGGATCCTACGGTCTTGGCGTGCATCCGTGCGTCGCTGCGGTCCGGTCCCAGGTCGACGGGCACGTGCACCTTCCGCCGACCACTGGCGACAACATCGATGTACTGTGGAGACCTCACGCCCCACGTGTTGAGCAATTCGGCGGTACGTCCACCCGGCCTCCCGCATGCCCACTATACGCCCTCGCTCAAAGTCCGTCAACTGCACATACGGTTCACGTCCACGCTGTCGCGGCATGCTACCAGTGTTAAAGACTGCGATGGAGCTCCGTATGCCACGGCAAACTGGCTGACACTGACGGCGGCGGTGCACAAATGCTGCGCAGCTAGCGCCATTCGACGGCCAACACCGCGGTTCCTGGTGTGTCCGCTGTGCCGTGCGTGTGATCATTGCTTGTACAGCCCTCTCGCAGTGTCCGGAGCAAGTATGGTGGGTCTGACACACCGGTGTCAATGTGTTCTTTTTTCCATTTCAAGGAGTGTATTTTGACAGGACTTTGCACAAACTCCAAAAGGTTATGTAAGCATATTACAAGTAATGTATTCATAACGTGAGGTTCAGCAGCCGTAAAATATTTTATAAAATGCATTTTAACTGTCAGCTGTTTCTTTGTCCCATTAATCAGCTGCTACCGGTATCGATTATTAACTATCATCCAGGGCGTACGGTACAACAGACTAGTTAAAAGCATTTCATGTTCCTTTGAATTTCGATATTGCTCAGCTTCAAAGGAATATGATATGCTTTTAACTAATCTGTTGTACCCTACATCCTGGATGATGGTTAATAACCGAAACCATTAAATGACTAATGGAACGAATAAACAGCTGATGGTTAAGACGCATTTTATAAAACATATTGCAAGTGTTCCATTCGGCCAGCCGGACTGGCCGAGCGCTTCTAGGCGCTACAGTCTGGACCTGCGCGATCGCTATGGTCGCAGGTTCGAATCCTGCCTCGGGCATGGATGTGTGTGATGTCTTTTGGTTAGTTAGGTTAAAGTAGTTCTAAGTTCTAGGGGACTGATGACCAAAGAAGTCCCATAGTGCTCAGAACCATTTGAATTTGTTCCGTTCGTGCCCGCTGCTCATTCTGCAGATATCAAGTCGATAACCAAGTTCTTCCCACGTTCGGCGCAGCATGTTCCGATCAGGCTATTCAAAAGCACTGTTGATGCGAGCCCGCAGTTCTGGTCCGCCTATTAGTGAAGGAGGCATAAACACTGAATCTTTCACATAACCCCGCACAAAAAAACTCGCATGGTGTTAGTTCGGGAGAGCGTGAAGACTGTGAGACGAATTGCTGATCATCAACCTCGCCACGACCGGTTCATCGTTTTCTTAGTTTCCTGTTTAAGAATTTACGAACATCATGATGGAAGTGGGGATGGAGAACCATCTTACTGGTAGATGAAGTCCACGGTGTCGGTCTCTAATTGAGGTCTTCTCGTAGAAGAAAACTGGACCGTAAACTTTAAATCGTCAGACTGCACAGAGCACATTAGCTTTTGGTGTTCTGGATTGTGCTGTATAATAATGTGGGGACACACTGTCCCCCAAAATTCCTACACTGTGCCTGTTCACTGCGCCATTTGCAAAAAGATGTTGCTTCATCCCTGAAGATGAGTTTCTCACAAACCCATCCCCTTCCATAAGCTGTTACAACAGGGCGAAAATTCAAAGCGACTGACTTCGTCATTGCCAGTCAAGGCTTATACCGACAACAAGCGGAAAGGCTTAAGTTTCAGTCGTTTCCTTTACCTCTTCAGTCCCACGTAATGTATTTGGTACATCGAAATTTTATTTTTTCTAGCTCAGGGAATAAAACAAACTTTCTGTGCATAATTGTAACACATACTTTACACCATGAAATTTCACTACGTCACCTGTTTTCGGTCTCTGCATGTTCACAGTAGGTTGCATCATATGCCTGACAAAGCTGTTCATAGCAGTGTCAGCACGGTTTCGAAAAGCAAAGGTAACCTCCGTTCATTTTTAGTCATTTTGCAGTAGAATGATTTTAGACCCTGCTGTAATATGCTAACAGACTCTATAGTACCGAAAAAGCGATGGTTTGTTTCGTCACAACAATATAGCAACCGAGCGAGGCGGCGCAGAGGTTTGCACACCGGACTCGAATTCAGGAAGACGACGTTTAAACCCGCGTCCGGCCATCCTGATTTAGGTTTTCCGTGATTTCCATAAATCGCTTCAGGCGAACGCCGGAATAGTTCCTTTGAAACGGGACGGCCGATTTCATTCCCCATCCTTCCCTCATCCGATAGGACCGATGATCTCGCTGTTTGGTCCCTCTCCCAAATCAGTCGACCAACCAACAATGTAGCGAGATATTGTTTCCGTTGTATCTCTGGGATTACAATGGGCAACTACTTATATTTTCGTATTCCAGTGACGCTGTTTTCCTAACCTTCAGTCGTTTATTATAGAATTTTCCGGATACTGCACAGGTTTTAATTGTTTTCTGACATATTTGTGAAGCAGACTAATTTTTTAGTTGGAATATTTCAATCTTATTTTTAAGTGTCAGGAAGTCGTTTCTGAGGATATTTGTATGGAGTGTAGCCGCTGAAGATTAGATGGGTAGATCACATAACTAATGAGGAGGTATTGAACAGAATTGGGGAGAAGAGGAGTTTGTGGCACTACTTGACAAGAAGGACGGACCGGTTGGTAGGACATGTTCTGAGGCATCAGGGGATCACAAATTTAGCATTGGAGGGCAGTGTGGAGGGTAAAAATCGTAGAGGGAGACCAAGAGATGAATACACTAAGCATATTCAGAAGGATGTAGGTTGCAGTAAGTACTGGGAGATGAGGAAGCTTGCACAGGATAGAGTAGCATGGAGAGCTGCATCAAACCAGTCTCAGGACTGAAGACCACAACAACAACAACAACAACAACATTTTGTCCAAGAACGATGGAGTGAACAGCAATATAAACTTACGTTCACAAAGTCTAAGCTCAGGACTGAAGAGGTTAAGACCTTCCAAGCGGTCGATTGTCGTAGTTCACCTGTCTGCTTTCCCTGTTCGTCGACTTCTGTGGGCTACGGGAGAAACCAGCCCCCACGCGGTCAACCGTGTCTTCTTTCTCTGCAGGCCGATCCGTTGATTTTCTCTTGCGGAAACATCCTGAAGCTTTAAACTACACAGATCATCACCGAATGGATTTTGTAGTTGGTGGATCTTTGTTGAACTTGGTTCTGAAGTGTCGTTGCGCTGAAGAAATGAAATGATCGCATAACACCGATGGCCGGGAATCCGTACCTGGGGAAGTTCGGCAGCCGAGTTTCACGTCTTTTGAGGTGACGCCACACTGTGGCTTGCGTGTCGATGATGATGATGTAATAATCAGGACAACACAACACCCAGTCTCCGAGCGGAAAAAAATCTCTACGTCGGCCGGGAATCGACCCCAGGCCCAGTGCACGGCAGTCCACTTTTTTGTGTGTGTTTGGTCGTAGCGGACGTTACATGACATCCGTTGAAGTTCGTTGTTCATCCCTTGTAACCTCCCCACAAAAATTTCGTATGACTATTATTTAATAGAAATGGAGCCAAGTCAAACTTTCCCACAAAATGTTGAAAAACTATAATTTGAATGTTAACAAGAATACAACCTAACGTAATCTCCCAGCAAATAAATTTACTGACAATGACAATTAAACAAAAATTAGCAATCTGACTCACAAATAAAAAATGAAAAACAATTCAGTGCTAATGAAATCAGTGGCAGTGAAAATTCAATTAAACCGAAATATCGGTCTTTGGCCCTGTACAAAAATCAGAATTAAATTCTTACCTCATTGTAACTGCTAGTCACATTTCTGCTCTTATTCTTGCGCACAGCTTGGAGGAACTGCATTGCAAATAATAATATTCCTTTTTTTTTTTTTAAATTTAACTGAGACTTTTGTTTAAGGGAAGTGGAACTTCAATTAAATAAATTTTTCTTTGTAAAATTGCTTTTGAAATCAAAATTATTATTGGGGCACTTGTTGGAAATTAATTACAATAAATAAACTTTACATTATCTGATGATTACCTTAATTAACAATATACCTCATTCAGCATCTTGACCAGTGTTGCCCACAGACTGCTCTGCATGACGACTACTAGCGTACTCCACGACGACTACCACTGAACTGCTCTCAACGACTACTAACAGAGTACTGCTCGCAACTAGACAGAGCTACAGACTCGCAACGACTGACCGACAGACTGAAAACCGCTCGCAACACTCGCGCGGTCAAGCGCATACTCTCTGGTCACAGATGCTACAATGCCTCGCCATCGCTGCTATGTTACATACGTGTTTCATAACCCTCCACTGGGGGGGCAAAAATTTGGCAGCGATGGTGAGTCATTTGGACTTGCCAAGCGCGGCAAAATTTTTCTTTAATTAACAAACTTCTACAACTTACAGAATATTTAGATGTAGTACATGAATTAAATGTTGTGCACACGCACTAAGTACAAAATATATCAGACAAAGACAAAATGTGAGTACAAAACATAGTAGCAAATCAGAAAAATGTATATACAAATTATTTGACAGATAACAAAGTGCACAGGCACTGAAAAAATTCTTTAGCATATTCAGAACAAATAAACAGACTGGCAAAAAATATTATGTTGACAAGTGACATGAGTGCACATGCACTGCAGTTGAGAACATATCAGTAAATGATGAAATGTATATACAATTAGTAACAAATGACATAAGTGCATACGCATTGAAGTATTGAATATACAGAATAGTACAAATCATATTGAAAAATGAGAAAAGTGCACAGGCACTGGAGTTCAGTAGAAAACATATTAACACACAACATAAGTGCACATGCACTGTAGTTCAGAACATATCATTAAAATAAAATACTAAAAAATTGTATATACAATATAAAAGACAAGAGTGCACATACTGTACTTGAGAACAAATCGAAAAAATGTCTTAGGTATTTTTGCAATAAATAAACATAATGGCAAAAATCATATCGACAAGTGACATAACTGTACTCGTACTGGAGTTCAGCGAATCAAAAAAAAATGTATAGTCATGAACATAAATAATGTTAGCAAAAAATTATTTTCACTATGTGACAAGAATTAGGATAGGAAAGGGAAGGATTGCATCATGGTTGTAGCACTTTAGATTGCACACAGCTGTTCTGAAAGTCCATATCTTTCCACAGAAGTACAACACCAAGTGACACAATTTGCAGTTCTTTTCCCATCAGAATTCATCAGTGTAGCCAAGACACTGAACTCTCGTAGTAATATTTCATGTTCTCATTTTGGCAGTACATTAGGTACACCAAACAGTGGGACCATAATAACGTCTTCATCGCTCATGGTGGTGGACAGCATGTCGTGTCAACACCACGCTTTTACAAGGCACACCAACGTAGAAGTAGTGCAAACCCAAAGGTAGTGCTCCATGATCACTAGGATAGACAGGACAAATGGACATTGCAGTAATTCAGGGTAGTTAGCTCATGAGGTGAAGGACATTAAGTCACATAATATTGACAATTACAGTTTTCATTTGCGGCATTCATAGCCCAGTGTTGAACATTTCTGTACCATGAATGTAGTATTACAGAAAATGTTCATTAATTGTTTTACATAGAATCAGTAACCTTCTTTTCCTAGTTACAAAGCATTATTAAATAATCGCATTCTTTTCCAGTTACAAAGTATAGCATAGTTAATTAATTGTGTGTCATTCCAATATAGTAATAATCATTAGCCTTCTCCTAATTACAAAGTATTATTAAACAGTCACATTCTTTCCCAATTATAAAGCATAGTTAATCATTTGTCATTTCAATATAGTAAGAATCATATTCTTTTCCAGTTACAAAGTATGGCATAGTTAATTAATCATTTGTCATTTCAATATAGTAAGAATAATTAGCCTTTTCCTAATTACAAAACATTATGAAACAATCATATTCTTTTCCTGTTACAAAGTATCAACATTGAAAACAAGAGCTAATTAATGGCATAATTAATAACCTAATTCATTGATTGTCATTAATTATTGGCACTCAGTGGCCATCAAGTATTGAATAGAATAAAACATTGTTCATCATTCAGTATTATTCAGATCATTAAGAAGTAATAACAATCCATTGAGTCACATTCAGATCATTATGAAGTCATTATTAAAAATCAGCTAATTACAGTCATAGCATTAATAATCATACACATTATAAGTAGTCTCATTACAATAAACAGAGGCAGTTATTAGCCAGTTATAAAGTATTATTTTATATATATATATATTTTGTATCATTACGAAGTCATTACTGAAGTGACATACTATTCAGAGTTGATCAGTATTATTCAGAACTTTCTCAAACTGGTATCACTATTTGGGACTGGTAATACATTTTTTTGTTAGCAATGCATTGCGTTTGGTAATTATAAGAGAAAGCCAGAAGAGAAAAAGAGAGAAAAAAAAATAATTGGTAGTGGGTTGTTCCTGTAAATGAAAAATGTGTAACGTCATTCGTCATGAGTCAGCTGTAGCAAGATTGTGAAACAAGGCAGTAATGTGATCACATGTATAAATGATAGACACAAATGGGTAAAAAAAATAAATGCAAGTACTAGAACAGGTATAATAAGTAATAGGTTTAGTATGTATCATGAAGAACTTCTCCTGGAAAAAATACAAAATGGATTATTGACCTGAAAGAAGAAACGCACACTATGCTGAAAAGTAGTGAACTTCGAATTAACAAGTAGTGAAATGTGTATAAAATGTGCTCCATAGCTGTCCTTTCCAAAACTTTCCGTCATCCTACTATGCAATATAACACCTGCTGTCAAAACAAACTGCAACAAATACTTAAATAACTACGTAGCATAAATACATAACTTCAACATTATCCTCATCTGTAAAGAAAAAACTTCATTGTCAATCACTTCATTATTCATAACTCCATCATTATCATTACCTGTAAAGAAAAACTTCATTATTCATAATAGCATATTCTTCATCATTGTTCATCAGTATTCATTATCATCTGCAAAAATATCACTTCATTACTCATTATACAACTATTCCTTATCTCTAGCATATTTCATCACTAAAACTAAGACGTGCAGTTCAGTCTGACAGCCTGCATCAATCACCTTGTATTCTGAAAGAAAAAATTAGTTAAGACTGCTATTCTACGATAAGTATAGTATATTCTTGTTAATGCTTGTTAATCCTGATCCATTTACTCTTCCTCATAAGGTTATTGCATCTTCTATCGTTTATTCCGTAGGTGAAATTCCCATTTCTGTTTAATTTATTTTCTTTACACGTTATTTCTTTCTGAAAATGATGAACAAAGATTAATGTCTTGCATTTAAATCATATACCCACTAAATAATTACTGATTAACGGTAACAGAATCAAGCATACAGCATAACGTGACAGAAAACGTAATATGTCAAAAGCATAGACAGTGTTCAAAGGCAAAAAATGTACACGGAATATCACAATGCAGCAGCAAAAAAAAAAATGTAAAAGTCACGATGTTGAGATGTCATAAGCCCAAAAAATGTCAAAGTCGACTGGTGTGTGTTATATCTTAACTATTTCACAGTGCATATAGACAAAACTGGAATACAATCGTACATAAAAAGTGGAAAATGTGCATGGTCTGATTTGTAACGACAAGAAAAGCGACCTGCTAACCTTACCTTGCCGGGCACTTGCCAAGAAAAAATACGATAATCATCAGTAAGTATTCATGAGAGTATAATTGCATACGTGATCATAAAATTAGCAAATGGCATTATAGCTTGTTAAATCATAAAGTGATTTCATTCAATAAACGGTTTAATGTTTGAGATATGGTGGTTGCCTTTCGATTTTCTGGTTCTCAAAGTTTCGACGTGTACAACATTGGGGTGAGGGATGCTGCGAATCCGATATGGACCTGCGTATAGAAGTTCAAATTTACTGCACTTACCTTTTAATTTGCTGGATAAATAGTGTGTACGTACTAATATTTTCTGTCCAACGTGAAAGTCTCGGCGTGTACAAACCTGTTTTTGCTGTCTTCTCCGGCGCTCTGCGGCACGTTTGATGTTGTTCAGCGCAATGTCAATTATTTCGTGGTGTCGTAAGCGACGAGATGTAGGGAAATTTATTAATTCTTTAATTTTGTTTGGTGGTTCAACGTTTTTCAGTATAACAGACGGAGATAGCATAGTGGATTCATTTGGAATGGAATTAATTACATCTTGGAATGAGAGTATGTGTGTGTCCCAATCAATATGTCTTTTGTGGCAGTATATTCGGCACAGCTTACCAATTTCTTTCATTAATCTTTCACAGGGGTTCGAAGAAGCGTGGTACTTGGATATATAGATCGGAGAATTGTTTCTGGCTTGTAACATGCGTGTCCATATGCTACTACGAAATTGAGATCCATTGTCAGAAATTACTTTCATCACATGCCCTACATGAAATAGAAAATGTTTTACAAATGCTTTTGAAACAGTTTTAGCAGTAGCTTTGCGTAACGGAGTGAAAGTAACAAATTTTGAAGTGAGCTCAACAGCGACAAAGATGTAGCAAAAACCTCTGTTAGTTCTCGGAATCGGACCAAAAATATCTACTGCGGCCATGTGTCTTAATTTAACAGGTACAATCGGATATAATGGAGGAATATGTGAAGTGGTGTCTGATTTAGCTTTCTGGCAAATTTTACAAGACGCTAAAACTCGTCGTATACGTTTCTCCATGTTGTTAAAATAACAGTTCTGTCTCAGTATAAGAAAACATTTTCGTGCTCCGTAATGTGCGTAACTTAAATGAGTGTACCAGATCAATTTGTTAACAAGTTCGTCAGGGATGCATAATAACCAATTGTTGCTGTCAGGATGAGAGCGGCGAAACAGAATGTCATTGCGTACAGTGTAGTGGTTCCTAATCGTAACATTTTTCTTATCTTGCCAAAGGCGTTTAATTTCTTTCCACACGTTGTCTTTACTTTGCTCTTTTGCTATGTCCTGTAATGACGACGAAATAAAATTTTCAAATGCAACTTGTTGGATGTACATGACGCTGAAATTTGCTTTGCAGAAGTTGGTTGCGATGTCTTGCTGATTGTTGCAAAGAGAACGGGATAATGCGTCTGCTACAACATTTTGTGTGCCGGGAATGTGAACTATTGTAAAATTAAATTCCTGTAAATATAGTTTCCATCTACTTAATCTGTCGTGCGTGAATTTGGCCGAAAGTAAAAATTGTATCGCTCTGTGGTCTGTGTAAACAGTGGTATGTCTGCCATAAAGAAAGTGCCGAAATCTCGTGAAAGCCCAAACAACACATAATGTTTCCAGTTCTGTGACGGAATAATTTCGTTCAGCGGGTGACAAAATGCGGCTTGCAAATGCGATGTTTTTAATTACTGTAGAACCATCTTCTTCAATTTCCTGAAAAATATGTACGCCTAAAGCTGTGTTGGAACTGTCGGTGGCAATGGAAAAATTTCTGGTAAGATCTGGGTGCGATAAAAGTGGTGCACTCAACAAAGCGTATTTCAAATAACATTTTCGTGGACAAGATTCTGTGATTCAAAAGTATTGCTTACATTATTGGAATATGCAACCTGTACTGTATTTAATCATATTCTATCTGACGTGTTATTGAATGTACGCTGAAAATTATGCTAATTAATTTTACGTATGTCGTGATAGTCATTTCCATACGGCGCATTGCGATAGAGATTGAAATACTGTTTTTTTTTTTTTTTTGTACGTAGTTATTTCCTCGTGGCTATGCGTTACTATTTGTTGTAGCTGGGACTATACGTGCACGCGGCGAAACATTAAAGCTTGGTTGACCTTGTAGACTGCATTGTTGGTTACGTCTGCTAAGCGGCTGACTTTCATGCTGTTGTGGTGGAAAACGTCTATTGTTACTAAAATGTGTTTACTGTTAATGATAATTTTACACATACTGATGATTAAAATTTTGTCAGTCATTAAAATTACGCTGGTAGTTGTGGAGTGCCTAATGAAAATTGTCACTTTCGGTATAAAATTGTCTTATCGGGTTTTCATTATTCATTCTTCTTAATTCTAGGTAGAGCAATAGTTAAAGAGCGGTTTTGACAGATATAAAGGATAGTAGAAGAGAAGGCAGCAGTGCAGAAAACTAAAGATGAAACAGCACTACTACAGCTCGGGGCCCTATGCTCGCTACGGCACATATTCATTAAAGTGTAATGAATCCCCTGAGGTCTATTACGCACTGCAAATACTTTTCAGCTTTTGCCTTACAGGCAATGCCGGTAAAAATTCAGAAATAAATTGCTGTATCCATACTAATTCAAGTTTTTGCATTACACGAAATGTTGGTAAAAATTCAAGAGCAAATTGTCGTATCCAGTTCAAAGCTAGTTTCTGCGTTACAGGTAATAGCGGTGAAACTACAAAAATAAATCGACGTATCCAGTTCAAATCGTGTATCTGTGCTCTGTCATTATTAAGTTCCTTAGTTTTTCTTACGGATAAAAACTG
The DNA here is from genome assembly GCF_023864275.1 of Schistocerca cancellata. Taxonomy (NCBI): domain Eukaryota; kingdom Metazoa; phylum Arthropoda; class Insecta; order Orthoptera; family Acrididae; genus Schistocerca; species Schistocerca cancellata. Next base: position 153,497,759 of record NC_064634.1, on the reverse strand, counting down.
CTCGTAATCAACGTTATCGTCTCTGAATTTGTGAACACGTTCAGGTTTGTGCGAGAATCTGTTTTTCTGTGTCAGTTCGGATTTCAAGTTGCGTAGCTTTTCAGATTTTAAATCGCGTAGCTTTTCGGATTTTAATTCGCGTAGTCTCTGTAAATTGCTCATATTATACGCGTTGCGCGAGTCTGACAAATGCTCATAAAGTGGCGTCTGTTGTGGTATGTTATTAACTGAAATGTTTTTCATCTCTGTTACTTCTTGTTGCAAACTCGACAATTTTCTACGCAACGTGTTGTTAGACGAGTCGATCTCATTAATTGTCTGCTGCAAATTTTGAAATTCAGGTGTTTGGTTAAATGAAATCGGTGAAGTATCGTCTGATTTATTGTCATTAGCACTTTCGATAGCATCAATACGACTGGCCAATTCATCATATTTTTCAGTCAGTATTTTTGCCTGATCATCGGTTTTAGAATCGGACGCATTAATCTGTTTTTGCAACTTACGCGTAGTTTCGCTCAGTTTTTTAACATCAGCTTTGATGACATCGCAATCCTGTGTCAGTTCTAATTGTTCGAATCTGTCTGTTACTGTTTGAATATCTACTGTGTGTGTATCTGTTTTTGATTTAAGATCAGAGATTTCATCCCGTAATTCCGCGTTCAACTGTTCTATGGTATTAATTTTGTCGGACACTGTAGTAATATTATTGTCTACATACGTCTTCGCTTTCGCGAACATTTTACGTTTGTCTTCTTGTCTTTGTGCAGTGATTGTTTCCATGACCTGACGTTTGACTTTATTTTGATCCTGAATAAATTTGCGGAAACGCGTATTATTGTTTTCTATGTGCTGATTAAAGCGCTCGTTAATCTGAGTGTTCTGTTGTTCGAATTTCGCGTCGATCTTTTCATCCATTGTGCGCGAAAGTTCTGCTGTCATTGCTTTAAACTCGTCGCGTAATTGTGTAGCTTTTTCAGAGCATTGTTTAGCGACTGTACTAATTTCCGCTCTAAGTGTTTCTGTTGTGGCTGTTTGCATTTCCCTTAATTCCTGAGCGACAGACCTAATTTCTTCGCTGCTTTTCTTTGAACTAGCCTCAATTTCCACGCGCAACTGTTCCTTAGTGTCATGGCACTGCGCGGCAACGGCTCTAATTTGTTCACTAAGCTGTCTGGAATTGTCGTCTAATTTTTTATTTAACTGTCTGGAATTGTCGTCTAATTTTTCATTCTGTTGTCTGACCTGTTCACTAAGTTGTTTGAGATTTTCGTCATTATTGTCAAGTTTTTCATTTAAGTGTTTGTTATCTTCCCTCTGTTGTTTAAAATTTTCATTAAACTGTTTGAAATTTTGCTGCAAAAATGCCATAATTGGATCCGATTCAAAATTAGCATTTCTATTCTCTGTGCTATTCAATGGTCGATCTGGAATTGTCTCGTTTTGCGTGACCATTTGGTCATTCTGTATTTTACAAAAAGGTTTGCCAGTTAAACATACACTGTCAGTCCCTATTTCGGAATTAAATAAATCCGTCGTACTTTCAGTATCCTGTTCATTTTCATTAGACAAATTTGTCTGTACGTTACTTGAATTTTCCAAATCGGGTATGTTAGGCTGGCCATCGCTCATTACAATAGAGCGTTCCGCATCATCGATTGTCGTCAAATCAACAGAAGACACAATCGAGTTCGTTCGTTCATCATTAAGACAAAAGTCATCATTACTGTTTGGAATGCACTCATTGTTAGTGAACGCAGGACTGTCATCATTACACTGCGTGTCACAATTTCTATCGGTTAAGTTGTTTGAGTCAGTAATTTCGTTCACAATACCTCGCGATACACTATTCACAGTCTTTCGCGGCATTTTTGCAATAGTCACAATTATTCACAAAACAATAAACAAATGCAAAAACAACACACAAATACAACAGAGCAACGAATTGCCGTTGACCTGTAGAAAGAAAGTCACAAGATTAGTAAAAGCGTAGCGCCAAATCCTAATTATATCTAAGCAAATAAGAGCAGATATCTGACTGTTTTTCGGAAGACTCCCACGAAATACGATCCTGGACTGGGTGTCGCCAAGTGTAACCTCCCCACAAAAATTTCGTATGACTATTATTTAATAGAAATGGAGCCAAGTCAAACTTTCCCACAAAATGTTGAAAAACTATAATTTGAATGTTAACAAGAATACAACCTAACGTAATCTCCCAGCAAATAAATTTACTGACAATGACAATTAAACAAAAATTAGCAATCTGACTCACAAATAAAAAATGAAAAACAATTCAGTGCTAATGAAATCAGTGGCAGTGAAAATTCAATTAAACCGAAATATCGGTCTTTGGCCCTGTACAAAAATCAGAATTAAATTCTTACCTCATTGTAACTGCTAGTCACATTTCTGCTCTTATTCTTGCGCACAGCTTGGAGGAACTGCATTGCAAATAATAATATTCCTTTTTTTTTTTTAAATTTAACTGAGACTTTTGTTTAAGGGAAGTGGAACTTCAATTAAATAAATTTTTCTTTGTAAAATTGCTTTTGAAATCAAAATTATTATTGGGGCACTTGTTGGAAATTAATTACAATAAATAAACTTTACATTATCTGATGATTACCTTAATTAACAATATACCTCATTCAGCATCTTGACCAGTGTTGCCCACAGACTGCTCTGCATGACGACTACTAGCGTACTCCACGACGACTACCACTGAACTGCTCTCAACGACTACTAACAGAGTACTGCTCGCAACTAGACAGAGCTACAGACTCGCAACGACTGACCGACAGACTGAAAACCGCTCGCAACACTCGCGCGGTCAAGCGCATACTCTCTGGTCACAGATGCTACAATGCCTCGCCATCGCTGCTATGTTACATACGTGTTTCACCCTTCAATCAGTTTTTTTACTACAGAGAGCAGCCAGCAATATGTCAGCTATTGTAAGTACAGTAGGTTTATGTAATCGCTTCAATCGTTTATAATGAGCTTGTAACGTTCATACAGTCCGCCACTGGTTCGTTACACAGTTATTGCACTTCGTTTGGCTTCTCGCCCCAGTTAGCTTTGTATCTGTATTGTACTGAAAATAGTGCGCAGCAATGCAAATGACGGTTTGCGTTGTGGGTCTTGTTTCCATTCGCTCATGGTTCCTGTTGTTGACAACCTCATTCTACTCACATTTGCATTTATTACTGGTCGGTTCAGCTTAGGGTTTTGTTTTCTGGCAGTGTTAGTTGTGGGTTTACGGTGATACACAGGAGTTCTATGGATAAGTTTATTGATGAATAGTTGATCGATATGCACCTCGTGCACAAATAGTCATACCAACAATTGATTGAGAGGAGGTCAGTAATAGGGTAGAATGCTCCAAATTTGTGAGTGTCCATATTCACGGAAGGATCATGTTACTGATCTTCTTAAACATTTAAGTTCAGATATTTTTGCTCTTCGTATAAGTGCTAATCCTGGAAACAAGGAATCAACCTCCTGACATATTTTGCATATTTCCACTCAATAACGTCGTGTGGAATAATTTTCTAGGGTAACTCATCACTCAGAAACAAAATACTGTACTGATAGCATAAAAGACAACAGTAAGAATAATATGTGGTGTTCAGCCATGGACGTCAGGTAGGCATGCGCCGCCGCAATACATATATTCGCAAACGAAATTCGTCGTAAACAATCCATCATGACTGGAGAAGTACAGTGAAAAAAAAATGGTTCATATGGCTCTGAGCACTATGGGACTTAACTGCTCAGGTCATCAGTCCCCTATAACTTAGAACTACTTAAACCTAACTAACCTAAGGACATCACACACATCCATGCCCGAGGCAGGATTCGAACCTGCGACCGTAGCGGCCGCGCGGTTCCAGACTGAAGCGCCTAGAACCGCATGGCCACCTCGGCCGGCGCTAATTAACGGGTAATTCGTAGAGTACTCTCTTGAACCGAATTAGGATTCCATCCGAACCTAGCGACTTATTCGTTTTCAGTTCTTTCAGCTGCTTCTCTGCGCCAGGGATGTCTATTACTATGTCCTACGTGAGGGAACTTATGCGATGATCAAATGACGTTATCTTTGTACAGCCCTCTTGCGTGAATGATTTCTAAATGCGAAATTTAATAATTCAGCATTCCTTTTGTTGCCTTCTATTGCCACACTGGGCTGGTGAACGAGTAACTGCACAGAAGCCTTCGACCAGCTTAGCGATTTTATGTATGACCAGAATTTTCTAACGTTTTCGGCAATAGCTTTTGCTATGGTACGACGGCAGATAGCGAAAAGTAATTTACTGGATGCGAGTTCCGTTCCAGCACACAGTTTTAAACTGCCACATACTGTCAGTGTCCGTGTATTGTCGAGTAAGACACGAATGACTCGGAGCATTTGCCAGTACCACGCGTAATTCGCAGCGGACTGGAGTTTCTGCGACTGTCCGAAGCCAAGGGCGTCGCGACGCGGCAATCGATGTCAATAAATAGTTAACGAGCCGGCGGTGGCGGCGGCGGCGGCGGGTGTCGCTCGATACGGAGGCTGCGGCTGCGGTGTGCCCTGCGGCTGCGTGGGCGGCTGCCAGGCTGTGGGGCGGCTCTGCGAGACAATCTGGGCAAGGGGACAAGTGGCTCTCGCCTGGGACGTCCCATGCTGGATCATCATCACTGAAATCGCTAATTTTTGCTCTTTCTGAGCTGAATTGTGGAGGGATTCCATAATGATATATAATAAGAGGTTCTCAAGGTACCCTCCGCCACCCACCGTCAGGTGGCTTGCGGAGTATGGATGTAGATGTAGATGTAGATAGGGATGCTGACTCAGTTTTTCAGGATAGAAGATGGGAAGCTGCGGTACAGAAAATGGCCTAGAGATCACCTGTGTGTGTGTGTGTGTGTGTGTGTGTGTGTGTGTGTATGTGAGTAATGAGTGAAGAGTTATGAAACAATGTCTGTATAGTGTGTGCAGTGACTCATAGTGAGATATGAGTGAACAATGTGGCATTACATTATTTAATAAGTTATTTTTAAAAATAAGTATTGTATACCACGAGTGAATCTAATGATTGTCCCTAACCAGAAGTCTGTAAATATATGTGTAAACGACAAAGCTTATTTGAAATTGATCTGAACTTGTAAATACTTTGACATGTCCTATATCCTTGTAAAAAGAGATCTACGGATTAATGAAGCTACTACTATTACTACTGCTGCTGTCGTCGACGTCGAAAAACCGATGGTAATTAAAAATTAATCCGAAAATACACTGACATGCAAAGAAATTGCAACACGAAGAAGGAGCTGTGCGGCGTAAAGCGAAAGTCGGTAGGGGAGTTTCTACACCTGAAAGATGACGCCTATTCATTCGAATGAGAGTGACGGCAATAGCGCCACTACGAGAATGCAAATCAGGTCTGCTTTAAATCCGGTCGTGAGCGTTAGTTACTCTTGAGATTGGACGTGGTGAGTTGATTGTTAGACAGGAATGCTTATAAGGCAACAAAGATGCCGTTATCAACACCTCACTGATTTTGAACGAGGTCGTGTAGTAGGATTACGAGAATCTGGATGTTTCAAAAAATGGTTCAAATGGCTCTAAGCACTATGGGACTTAACGTCTGAGGTCATCAGTCCCCTAGACTTAGAACTACTTAAACCTAACTAAGCTAAGGACGTTACACACCTCCATGCCCGAGGCAGGATTCGAACCTGCGACCGTAGCAGCAGCGCGGTTCCGGACTCAAGCGCCTAGAACCGCTCGGCCACAGCGGCCGGTTCTGGATGTTTCTTCTGCAATATTGTTGAAAGACATGGCAGGAATGTAACCACTGTACATGACTGCTCGCAGCGGTGGTCACGTGCATGTCGGTCGGAAGAATACCTGGCTCCGAATGGCCACGTCATACTACCGAGAGAAGACCATAGTGTTCGGCGTATCGATCTAGAGCATCGTCCTAACAGCTTCCGAAGTAATTTGAGCCGGAGTTGCCACCACAGTGACACAATGAACTGTTACAAATCCATTACTTCAAGGACAGCTCCGAGCCAGATCCCTGTAGGGCGAATTCTACTGACCCCAAACCAACGCCATTTGCTACTTCGGTGGTGTCAAGAAGGGTGAAGGACTGTTGTGTTTTCTGATGAAAGCTGGTTCTGCCACTGTGCCAGTAATGGCCGTGTGTTGATTCGAAGGTGGTCAGTTGAAGGTCTGCAATCAACTTGCCTGTCTGCTAGACATACACTCAACAGAGGAAAGTCCACTGGACCTGACGGGATACCAATTCGATTCTACACAGGGTACGCGAAAGAACTTGCCCCCCTTCTAACAGCCGTGTACCGCAAGTCTCTAGAGGAACGGAAGGTTCCAAATGATTGGAAAAGAGCACAGGTAGTCCCAGTCTTCAAGAAGGGTCGTCGAGCAGATGCGCAAAACTATAGACCTATATCTCTGACGTCGATCTGTTGTAGAATTTTAGAACATTTTTTTTGCTCGAGTATCATGTCGTTTATGGAAACCCAGAATCTACTATGTAGGAATCAACATGGATTCCGGAAACAGCGATCGTGTGAGACCCAACTCGCTTTATTTGTTCATGAGACCCAGAAAATATTAGATACAGGCTCCCAGGTAGATGCTATTTTCCTTGACTTCCGGAAGGCGTTCGATACAGTTCCGCACTGTCGCCTGATAAACAAAGTAAGAGCCTACGGAATATCAGACCAGCTGTGTGGCTGGATTGAAGAGTTTTTAGCAAACAGAACACAGCATGTTGTTATCAATGGAGAGACGTCTACAGACGTTAAAGTAACCTCTGGCGTGCCACAGGGGAATGTTATGGGACCATTGCTTTTCACAATATATGTAAATGACCTAGTAGATAGTGTCTGAAGTTCCATGCGGCTTTTCGCGGATGATGCTGTAATATACAGAGAAGTTGCAGCATTAGAGAATTGTAGCGAAATGCAGGAAGATCTGCAGCGGATAGGCACTTGGTGCAGGGAGTGGCAACTGACCCTTAACATAGACAAATGTAATGTATTGCGAATACATAGAAAGAAGGATCCTTTATTGTATGATTATATGATAGCAGAAGAAACACTGGTAGCAGTTACTTCTGTAAAATATCTGTGAGTATGCGTGCGGAACGATTTGAAGTGGAATGATTATATAAAATTAATTGTTGGTAAGGCGGGTACCAGGTTGAGATTCATTGGGAGAGTCCTTAGAAAATGTAGTCCATCAACAAAGGAGGTGGCTTACAAAACACTCGTTCGACCTATACTTGAGTATTGCGCATCAGTGTGGGATCCGTACCAGATCGGGTTGACGGAGGAGATAGAGAAGATCCAAAGAAGAGCGGCCCGTTTCGTCACAGGGTTATTTGGTAACCGTGATAGCGTTACGGAGATGTTTAACAAACTCAAGTGGTAGACTCTGCAAGAGAGGCGCTCTGCATCGCGGTGTAGCTTGCTCGCCGGGTTTCGAGAGGGTGCGTTTCTGGATGAGGTATCGAATATATTGCTTCCCCCTACTTATACCTCCCGAGGAGATCACGAATGTAAAATTAGAGAGATTAGAGCGCGCACGGAGGCTTTCAGACAGTCGTTCTTCCCGCGAACCATACGCGACTGGAACAGGAAAGGGAGGTAATGACAGTGGCACGTAAAGTGCCCTCCGCCACACACCGTTGGGTGGCTTGCGGAGTATAAATGTAGATGTAGATACTGGACCTACACGTTGAGTCACGGTCTGGGATACAGTTTCGTATGACAGTAGAAGCACTCTCGCGGTTATCGCACTCACCCTGACTCCAAAATTCTACGCCAATTTGCTATTCGACCTGTTGTGCTGCCATTCAAAAATTGCATTCCAGGGGATATTTTCCAATAGAATAACGGCCGTCCACATACCGCTGTTGTAACACAATGTGCTCTACAGAGTGCCGACATGTTGCCTTGGCCTGCTCGATCACCAGATCTCTCTCCAATCGAGCACATATGGGACGTCATCGGACGACAACTCCAGCGTCATCCATAAAGAGCATTAACCATCCCTGTACTGACCGACCAATTGCAACAGGCATAGAGCTCCATCCCACAAAGTTGCATCCATCACCTGTACAACACAATTAATACACGTTTACATGCTTACATTCAATACGCTGGCTGTTACACCAGCATTTCACATTTGCAATGACTTGTATCACGCTTAAATTAACCTGTTACCTTGCAATGTTATTCACTTCAATATGTTACCTAGACAAATGTACTCCCGAAATGATTGATCTACACTAATTACTTTTTGCTGTTGGGTTTTTTGCTTCAGTGTATAAAATACAGGGTTATTACAAATGATTGAAGCGATTTCACAGCTCTACAATAACTTTATTATTTGAGATATTTTCAAAATGCTTTGCACACACATACAAAAACTCAAAAAGTTTTTTTAGGCATTCACAAATGTTCGACACGTGCCCCTTTAGTGATTCGGCAGACATCAAGCCGATAATCAAGTTCCTCCCACACTCGGCGCAGCATGTCCCCATCAATGAGTTCGAAAGCATCGTTGATGCGAGCTCGCAGTTCTGGCACGTTTCTTGGTAGAGGAGGTTTAAACACTGAATCTTTCACATAACCCCACAGAAAGAAATCGCATGGGGTTAAGTCGGGTGAGCGTGGAAGCCGTGACATGAATTGCTGATCATGATCTCCACCACGACCGATCCATCGGTTTTCCAATCTCCTGTTTAAGAAATGTCGAACATCATGATGGAAGTGCGGTGGAGAACCATCCTGTTGAAAGATGAAGTCGGCGCTGTCGGTCTCCAGTTGTGGCATGAGCCAATTTTACGCGGGCTACGCGTGTAACTTGCCCGCACGCGTTCAACCGTTTCTTCGCTCACTGCAGGCCGACCCGTTGATTTCCCCTTACAGAGGCATCCAGAAGCTTTAAACTGCGCATACCATCGCCGAATGGAGTTAGCAGTTGGTGGATCTTTGTTCACTTCGTCCTGAAGTGTCGTTGCACTGTTATGACTGACTGATGTGAGTGCATTTCAAGCACGACATACGCTTTCTCGGCTCCTGTCGCCATTTTGTCTCACTGCGCTCTCGAGCGCTCTGACGGCAGAAACCTGAAGTGCGGCGTCAGCCGAACAAAACTTTATGAGTGTTTCTACGTATCTGTAGTGTGTCGTGACCATATGTCAGTGAATGGAGCTACAGTGAATTTATGAAATCGCTTCAATCATTTGTAATAGCCCTGTATCTGCTCAAAAGTATTCGAACACCCTATTTAATGCGTATTTGACCACTAACGCCACTATCGGACACTAGTAGCGCCACTCGTGGAGTCACAAAGCGCTTATGCAACAGTTCGCCTGCTTAGCTGGGTGGTAACGTCCCATGCAAGTGGGTCCGGGTTCGATTTTCTCCGTTCGGGGACTGGGTGTTGTGTTGCCTTCATCATCATTTCATCCGCATCACCGGCGCACAAGTCGCCCAGTGTGGCGTCGAATGAAATAAGACTTGCACTTGGCGACCAAACTTCCCCGAAACGGGGCCTCCCGGCCGACAATGTCATACGCTCATTTCCATTTTTTTCTTATGAAACTTGCAACTTGTGGCGCCACTTTTTAATTGCAGCTCAATTCTCATCGGGAAATAATCAGATGAGACAATGACGTCGTAAACAGAACTACTCCTCACTATTCTATCAAAAAGGAAAAGCCGAGAGGGTAGGAAAATCAGAAAATATTCAATGTATGTTGGTTGCTCGATTGACCAGAGTATTGTATTACACACTTGAGATTTAAGTGCGGACGACACTATATTTTTCAGCTGTCTTCGAACGTCTAAATAGTCGTTTAACGAGTTGTTTGGCTATATAAAAGATGATATAACTGGAATCGATAGAGAAATAAACAAGTGTTTTCCAGTAGATGGGGAATTGGTCCTCACAGTGAGGAAAGTAATGCTGTAGTCGTTACTTTGTTTCTCATGATATACCATCAGAAATTTTCTGTAATTCTAAAAAGCAATTTCTGTCACCAGTAACAGTAGTAAACTTGTGGTAAATAAGGAAGGCAGAAGCAAACAACTAAATAAATCTTTGAACATCTGAATTTATTTATAAATCAAGAAACAGTTAACATTTATGTGGTAACAGTATCACTGAAACTGAACATAGTTACTTGTTACAGAAGTCAATACTTTTGAGAAACAAAAGTCAATACTGAAAGATTTTTTCTTAAATTTAATATTCGTATTCTCTTGTAAAAATTTAAAAAGATATAATAAATAGTTTTCATGGTCTACAATTCAACTAATTAAAACATTACTGCTGTATTTCTGTACTCGCATTGTTAGAAATAGAACATAGTGCCTCAGTGTTAATGGCACATGAAACAAACAGTTTCTTATTGGCGCTTAGAAGCAATCAGTTCCCTGATATGGCACTTATAACGTTCTTCATAAATAATCTATTTCGAAATTTGCCTTTCTTGCGCTTATGAAGAGAACAGCATAATTCTGTGATATCAGGACACTTTTCAATTTCTAGATACAAATAAGTCAGTTACTAAAAGAGATACATCGTTTTTGATTCTCGTGGCCAACGTGAGTTTTGGCATTTAGAACTTTTGACACTTCCATTCTTCAGTCATCCTCATTGCCGATAAGTAAAAGGATACGGAAAACGTCGTCAGAACACTTCAAAACATCAACATTCATTTGCTCGAGAAGAAATATATCAGTAAAAAGACATGAAACGATATTCAGAAGGCAATGCGTAGGGCGTTGTTAATGATTAATTATTTAAACCAGTATATACAGGCACACAGATACATGCCGTGTTCCTTGACTTCCTTAAGGTGTTCCATACAGTTTTGCACTGGCGCCTGATGAACAAAATACGAGCGTACGAAAGACAGACCAACTGCATAATTGGACTGAAGAGTCGCTAACAAAAAGAATCCAGCATCCCATTCTCAACGGAGAGAAGTCTTCAGACGTAAAAGTGACTTCGGGCGAACCTCAAGAGAGTGTTAAAGGATCTTTGCTTTTCACAATATGTACAAAATACCTTGTAGGTATGTCGAAAGTCCCGTGAGGCTTTTCGCGGATGAATTTGTTATACTACAAGTTGATTCCAAAAGAACGAACAGATTTTAATTGTTTATTACAGACAAACTATGAAAGATAGAAGCACATTGCGCATGTTACTGGATAGAGAAAGAGTCAAAGTCTTATGTTCGGACAGACACTGTACCATACGCTAAACATGAGCACCATGCGTTGCTCGAGAAATATGGAAACGGTAGTCCATTTCATTACACACACAAGTCAACAGGTCCCTGTTTAGTGAATAGACAGCTTCAACGATTTCTCAACTCTTGAAGAGTAGCTGCCACAGGTGGGGCAAAGACTCTGTCTTTTATATATCTTCACAGAAAAAAAACCGCAAGGTGTGACGTCTGATGACCTGTGAAGCCAAAAGCAATGAACAAGATCCTTTTTTCTACCTCTTGCAGTCCAGCGCTTTGGGATGGTGTTGTTAAGATGTCGCATCTCCAGGTGAAAATCAGGCGGGGCGCCGTCATGAGTAAAAATGAAATTATTGGAATCTTCTTGAAGTTGAGGAGACAAGCAATTTTTCAGCATGTCCATGTATGACAGTCATGTCATGTCACAATTTCCTCTGCAAAAAACGGCAGAAAACACATTCAGTTTCAGTGGGTCTCTTTCATGTTCGTAGACGACGCAACGAGTTTGTGACCCTCAAATTTTTGTATTACGGCGGTTTACTTTACACGTTGGATGAAACGTCGATTCCTCCGAAAAGATGAGTCGTTCGGAAAAAGTGTCCTCTGCCATATCCTGGAGAACTGACATGAAAAATTCGTATCTTCTTTTCTGGTCCCCAGGATGAAATTGCTGCAACGACTGCAATTTGTAAGGCATCATATGCAGGCGTCATTTCAGAACACGCCACACCGTTGTTTGAGGAAGTTGAAGTCCCTGGCCCGTCCACCTTCACCAGTGCTCTTCCCTTTGCATGTGCAACCAACTTCGTGGAATTTTGTATGCCAGTCATAAATCTTCTTTTGCAGAAGCGGCTTCTTGCTGAATCGACGGCGGAATGGATCGCTTGAACAATGGGCTGACTTCGCACGGATTCCAACAAACAGAACGCTCTCTCTTGTGATGTAGTCGTCATGTTGCTACAAACATGCTGTCTTTTCTAGTTTATCTGTAATAAACAACTGAAAAGATGTTCTTCCATATTGTATCAGCCGGTGCAGAGAAGTCGCAGCGATGGAGGACTGTAGCGAAATGCGGGAGGAGCTGCAGAGGATCGACGTAATGTGCAGCAGGTGGCACCTGTCCCTCAATATAAATAAATGTATTGCGTATACATAGACCTTAAGACCCATTACCGTATGATTACTCAACTGCGTACCAATCGTAGGAAGCAGATACTTCCATAAAATATGTAGCAGTATGCGCACGGAGCAGCAAACATACGCTGATGATGCACTACCCCGTGCAACAGTGTTTAGGTGGTTGAAGGACTTCAAAAAAGGTCGACTTGTCTGTGTGAAGCAAGGTGGGCCTGGTGTTTCTGATTCTGCTGTGAATGAAGTCAGCTGCTCTGATTGTCCGTGAGGATCGTCGGATAACATTACGTAACCCCAGTGAAGTGTTGAGAATTTCACGTGCCAGTGTCTTTACGATTATGTGTGATCAGTCCGCCCCGGTAGCTGAGTGGTCAGCGTGACAGACTGTCAATCCTAAGGGCCCGGGTTCGATTCCCGGCTGGGTCGGAAATTTTCTCCGCTCAGGGACTGGGTGTTGTGTTGTCCTAATCATCATCATTTCGTCCCCATCGACGCGCAGGTCGCCGAAGTGGCGTCAAATCGAAAGACCTGTACCAGGCGAACGGTCTACCCGACGGGAGGCCCTAGCCACACGACATTTCCATTTTACCTCCACATGACCAGTGTTTGCACCACTTGAGTGCCATGTGCGAATGGAGACAAGCCGTGGGCTCCTGCGTGTCTTTGCTAATGAAGGGGATGCGTTTCTGGAATAGATTATCACCGGTGACGAGTTATGGGTGCTCCATTACATGTTGAAGGAAAACGAGGCAGTACAGTGTGGAAATCGCCATGTTGTCCAGCATAAAAAAAGACGAAAGTTGTTCCATCTGCAAGGAAATTGGTGGTGATCACATTTTTGAACTCTCAAGCAATGATTTACCAGCACGTAGTTCCCCCTCACACCAATGTTACAGCAGCATACTGCACCTCGGTATTGGCTAAGCACATTATAAGGAAACGACCAGAACTTCCTCGAATTGTGTGGCAACTTCATCATGACAATGCGCGGCCTCTCGTCGCAAATCAAATCATGTAGTTTCTGGCTCAGTCCAACATTACCTGTTCACCGCATCTGTCAGTCTGCCGCCGGCAGTGCTGCGAGGCGGTCACGCGCCAGAGCGCTGCGGGCGAGGCGCGCGCGGTGTGTTTGTGTTTACTTCGGCCGCTGTAAGTGATGTTTTCCTTCTAGACCACCATGGCGCACAACTATCGGAAGAAGACATTACGTTTCAACTTTTGTTCCGACTTCGCCCGACTCAAGGCCCTGGAGGTAGAACGATTTATACGCGATGAAGTTAAAATACCACCAACGGGTCTAATTGGTATCCGCTTGTCCATAGTTAGCAGTACCGTCTGTGTCAAAATGATCAACGATGCGGCGTGCGACAAGGTGCTTCAAGAGGCAAAACGTGGACTGCGCTTCTGTCATTCCGACGGCAACGTCGGACCCGTTACCGTCGATCACGCAGGTCTCGGCACACGGACGATAAGGATCTTCGAACTGCCGTTCGAACTACCTGCAGACGTCGTCATCGAGGCGCTCCGTCCCTATGGCAACGTTCTGGAACATGTTGCCGAACGATGGGTCCAATTTCAGACCTATCCAGTTTTAAACGGTGCTAGACAGGTCCGCATCGAGCTGCAGAAACACATCTACATCTACATCTACATCTATACTCCGCGAGCCACCTTACGGTGTGTGGCGGAGGGTACTTATTGTACCACTATCTGATCCCCCCTTCCCTGTTCCATTCACGAATTGTGCGTGGGAAGAACGACTGCTTGTAAGTCTCCGTATTTGCTCTAATTTCTCGGATCTTTTCGTTGTGATCATTACGCGAGATATATGTGGGCGGTAGTAATTTGTTGCCCATCTCTTCCCGGAATGTGCTCTCTCGTAATTTCGATAATAAACCTCTCCGTATTGCGTAACGCCTTTCTTGAAGTGTCCGCCACTGGAGCTTGTTCAGCATCTCCGTAACGCTCTCGCGCTGACTAAATGTCCCCATGACGAATCGCGCTGCTTTTCGCTGGATCATGTCTATCTCTTCTATTAATCCAACCTGGTAAGGGTCCCATACTGATGAGCAATACTCAAGAATCGGACGAGCAAGCGTTTTGTAAGCTACTTCTTTCGTCGATGAGTCACATTTTCTTAGAATTCTTCCTATGAATCTCAACCTGGCGCCTGCTTTTCCCACTATTTGTTTTATGTGATCATTCCACTTCAGATCGCTCCGGATAGTAACTCCTAAGTATTTTACGGTCGTTACCGCTTCCAATTATTTACCACCTATGGCATAATCGTACTGGAATGGATTTCTGCCCCTATGTATGCGCATTATATTACATTTATCTACGTTTAGGGAAAGCTGCCAGCTGTCGCACCATGCATTAATCCTCTGCAGGTCTTCCTGGAGTACGTACGAGTCTTCTGATGTTGCTACTTTCTTGTAGACAACCGTGTCATCTGCAAATAGCCTCACGGAGCTACCGATGTTGTCAACTAAGTCATTTATGTATATTGTAAACAATAAAGGTCCTATCACGCTTCCTTGCGGTACTCCCGAAATTACCTCTACATCTGCAGATTTTGAACCGTTAAGAATGACATGTTGTGTTCTTTCTTCTAGGAAATCCTGAATCCAATCACAAACCTGATCCGATATTCCGTAAGCTCGTATTTTTTTCACTAAACGTAAGTGCGGAACCGTATCAAATGCCTTCCTGAAGTCCAGGAATACGGCATCAATCTGCTCGCCAGTGTCTACGGCACTGTGAATTTCTTGGGCAAATAGGGCGAGCTGAGTTTCACATGATCTCTGTTTGCGGAATCCATGTTGGTTATGATGAAGGAGATTTGTATTATCTAAGAACGTCATAATACGAGAACACAAAATATGTTCCATTATTCTACAACAGATTGACGTAAGCGAAATAGGCCTATAATTATTCGCATCTGATTTATGACCCTTCTTGAAAATGGGAACGACCTGCGCTTTCTTCCAGTCGCTAGGTACTTTACGTTCTTCCAGCGATCTACGATAAATTGCTGATAGAAAGGGGGCAAGTTCTTTAGCATAATCACTGTAGAATCTTAAGGGTATCTCGTCTGGTCCGGATGCTTTTCCGCTACTAAGTGATAGCAGTTGTTTTTCAATTCCGATATCGTTTATTTCAATATTTTCCATTTTGGCGTCCGTGCGACGGCTGAAGTCAGGGACCGTGTTACGATTTTCCGCAGTGAAACAGTTTCGGAACACTGAATTCAGTATTTCTGCCTTTCTTCGGTCGTCCTCTGTTTCGGTGCCATCGTGGTCAACGAGTGACTGAATAGGGGATTTAGATCCGCTTACCGATTTTACATATGACCAAAACTTTTTAGGGTTCTTGTTTAGATTGTTTGCCAATGTTTTATGTTCGAATTCGTTGAATGCTTCTCTCATTGCTCTCTTTACGCTCTTTTTCGCTTCGTTCAGCTTTTCCTTATCAGCTATGATTCGACTACTCTTAAACCTATGATGAAGCTTTCTTTGTTTCCGTAGTACCTTTCGTACATGATTGTTATACCACGGTGGATCTTTCCCCTCGCTTTGGACCTTAGTCGGTACGAACTTATCTAAGGCGTACTGGACGATGTTTCTGAATTTTTTCCATTTTTGTTCCACATCCTCTTCCTCAGAAATGAACGTTTGATGGTGGTCACTCAGATATTCTGCGATTTGTGCCCTATCACTCTTGTTAAGCAAATATATTTTCCTTCCTTTCTTGGCATTTCTTATTACACTTGTAGTCATTGATGCAACCACTGACTTATGATCACTGATACCCTCTTCTACATTCACGGAGTCGAAAAGTTCCGGTCTATTTGTTGCTATGAGGTCTAAAACGTTAGCTTCACGAGTTGGTTCTCTAACTATCTGCTCGAAGTAATTCTCGGACAAGGCAGTCAGGATAATGTCACAAGAGTCTCTGTCCCTGGCTCCAGTTCTGATTGTGTGACTATCCCATTCTATACCTGGTAGATTGAAGTCTCCCCCTATTACAATAGTATGATCACGAAACTTCTTCACGACGTTCTGCAGGTTCTCTCTGAGGCGCTCAACTACTACGGTTGCTGATGCAGGTGGTCTATAGAAGCATCCGACTATCATATCTGACCCACCTTTGATACTTAGCTTAACCCAGATTATTTCACATTCGCATTCGCTAATAACTTCACTGGATATTATTGAATTCTTTACTGCTATAAATACTCCTCCACCATTGGCGTTTATCCTATCCTTGCGGTATATATTCCATTCTGTGTCTAGGATTTCGTTACTGTTCACTTCCGGTTTTAACCAACTTTCCGTTCCTAATACTATATGCGCACTATTTCCTTCAATAAGAGATACTAATTCAGGAACCTTGCCCTGGATACTCCTGCAGTTTACCAATATTACGTTAACTTTTCCTGTTTTTGGTCTCTGAGGACGGACGTTCTTTATCAACGATGATAATGTCCTCTCTGGTAAGCCGTCAGGTATTTTATCGTTTCGCCCAAGGGGGGGTCCCTCTAACCTAAAAAACCCCCGTGTGCACGCCACACGTACTCTGCTACCCTAGTAGCTGCTTCCGGTGTGTAGTGCACGCCTGACCTGTCTAGGGGGGCCCTACAGTTCTCCACCCAATAACGGAGGTCGATGAATTTGCAACCATTATAGTCGCAGAGTCGTCTGAGCCTCTGGTTTAGACCCTCCACACGGCTCCAAACCAGAGGACCGCGATCGACTCTGGGCACTATGCTGCAGATATTAAGCTCAGCTTGCACTCCGCGTGCGATGCTGGTTGTCTTCACCAAATCAGCCAGCCGCCGGAAGGAACCAAGGATGGCCTCAGAACCCAAGCGGCAGGCGTCATTCGTTCCGACATGTGCTACTATCTGCAGCCGGTCACACCCAGTGCGTTCAATAGCTGCCGGAAGGGCCTCCTCCACATTACGGACGAGACCCCCCGGCAAGCACACCGAGTGCACACTGGCATTCTTCCCCGACCTACCCGCTATTTTCCTGAGGGGCTCCATAACCCGCCTAACGTTGGAGCTCCCTATAACTAATAGGCCCGCCCTCTGTGACTGTCGGGACCTTGCCAGAGAATCGGCCACTGGCCCAACAGGCGAGGCATCCTGTGGTGGCTCGGAAACGATGTCATCACCACTAGGAAGCACCCCGTACCTGTTGGAAAGGGGTAAGGCAGCTGCCACGCGGCCAGATCCCACCTTCGCCTTTCGGCCAGGCACGCGCGAGCCCACCACTGTCCGCCATTCACCCTGGAGTGATGGCTGACCGGTAAGATGCTCACTGCCGGAAGACGCAGCGACATCAGGGGCTCCATGTGATTCCAAGGCCACCGAAGTAGGCATAGGTCTCACCACAGTTGCCCCAACGCCACTACGAGCCGACGCCTGCGCCTCGAGCTCGATGAGCCTAACAGACAAAGCCTCCACCTGCCCCCGAAGAGTGGCCAATTCTCCTTGCGTCCGCTCACAACAACCACAGTCCCTACACATGACTATGTTTACCCTACCCTATACGGTGACAAATTCCCAAGATAATCTTCTGATGAGCTACTCTGATAATCAAGAAACACTCACTGAAATACGAGACGCGAAAACTACGCTAGGTTTTCCCAGAAAAACTATTTAAAAGCTAAGCGCAGCAAATAAGTACAAAAACGCTTTATACAAACACTACTCGCTGCTGCTGGTGCTCTCGCTCTGGCTGTCACAAGACAACTGCTGATTCAAGTGACTAGTGGCTAACGGCCGCGAAACAAACAAAGACGGTTTTAGAGCGCTTTCTGTTCTAAACGATCAAGAAAACACTAAGAAATCTAACACGAAAACTACGTAAAGTTTTATCAAGAAATGTTAGTTACTATGCAGAGCAGATAAACACAAATAGAATCCCTTCCTTAGTGGAAGGTCGTAAACAAAATGCAAAATAAACGCTTTATACAAACAGTACTCGCTGCTGCTGGTGCTCTCGCTCTGGCTGTCACAAGACAACTGCTGATTCAAGTGACTAGTGGCTAACGGCCGCGAAACAAACAAAAGACGGTTTTAGGGCGCTTTCTGTTCTAAACGATCAAGAAAACACTAAGAAATCTAACACGAAAACTACGTAAAGTTTTATCAAGAACTGTTAGTTACTATGCAGAGCAGATAAACACAAATAGAATCCCTTCCTTAGTGGAAGGTCGTAAACAAAATGCAAAATAAACGCTTTATACAAACAGTACTCGCTGCTGCTGGTGCTCTCGCTCTGGCTGTCACAAGACAACACGTGCCTTCCTATCTACGTATCGGAGGCTGCCGTGCCATTATAATGTACGACGGCCAACCTCGGACCTGTTCCGGTTGCGGGAAAGAAGGTCACCTACGGTCCGAATGCATTCAACGACGTGTCGCGCAGCTCCCGTTGTCGGAAGCGTCCGTCACACCCACGATGACCGCCCTACCGGTCACTTACGCAGCGGCTCTCGCCACGTCTACAGTTTCGTCCAGTCCGTCGCCCGGTCCTTCCGATCGGCACGTCCCACCGTCCCAGTCACCAACGGAAGGTGCAGACGTCCCACCTGACACCCTTGCCGCCGAACAGGCTCCCGCACCGGACGCTGAGGAGACCAGTACATCTTCACAACACCTGTTTGACAATTTCATTGTACCCACCGACGCCTTCGAACCAGGTCGACGCTCCTCCTTGCCGTCGTCCGACACTGAGGAACACGTGCGCAAACAACGCTCGCCACGTAGGCGCAAACGCCGTCGCCGTTCACCCACGGGCTCTCAGAGCGTTGCCACCCGCGACGACGAAGACGACACCCAAGCAGCCGACATTTCCACGCAGAGGTCGGCGGACAACTTTCACGATGAACAAGACGTTTCGCAGGACGGGACCACTATGGAGGTCGCCACGCACAATGTAACGATCGGTGCGCCGGTTGAGACGCCTGTCTCCCCGCCGACAACTCCAGATCTCTCTCACCACGACGCAATTCCCATGGACATTGGACAGACCCACGGCACAGGAGCATGGGCCGACGACATTGAGGAAGGTACGCCCCCTCCTCCGGATGAGTTACCTCCGCCGGACGAGGCTGCCTGTTAACATCAAAAGCGAGGAATTGCAGCTGATGGGACGGGACTTCCGGTCGGTGCCCTCCTCTTACTTCCCTTGGTGATGGTAGATGCGCGTCCACCACCACTGAAACAAACATACCGGTTTGCCACACTGAACATCAACATGATCGGCACTGCACCCAAGCTGCAACTCCTATGTGACATGCTTCGGGCCTCCGACGTCGACGTCGCCCTTCTTCAGGAAGTACGCGTTGCCACACTACCACCAGTCTACGGCTACGACTCATACACGTCCACATGTGATCAATCAGGGCGTGGAGTGGCTTTCTACATACGCGAAGGAATCCCACTCACGGACACGACAATCCTTCCCTGTGGAAGAGGCATGGCTGTTACCATCTTCGACACGCGCGTCATCAATATCTACGCTCCGTCTGGCTCCACGAACCGTCGGCAGCGGTCCACTTTCTTCGGGCATGACGTGGCGCCCCTGTTTTCTGGACGCTATGATCGCCTTATCATGGGAGGCGATTTCAACTGTGTCCTCCATCCGCAGGACCAAGTGCCTGGTTATTCGCCATGCCCGGCGCTGCTAACCTTAATCGAAGATTTTCATCTAGTGGACGTTTGGGAGAAAATTCATGGCAATACCCCCGGTTTTACCCATTACACAGCACATTCTGCGAGCAGACTGGACCGGTTTTATGTCTCTGCTCACCTCGGCAATGAAGTCGCCCAAGCTGAACGATGGCCCCTTGCATTTTCGGACCATTGCGCCGTCATTTGCTCCCTGGCTCTGCCACCTCAATCAGTGTGGCGCAGCAGAGGTTACTGGAAGCTTAATACCTCCCTCCTTAATGATCCACACTGCCGACAATGTATTGCCACTACATGGGCGTCTTGCGAAAGACGCCTTCCGCAGTACACATCCACGTTCCATTGGTGGCTCAAATGTGCCAAACCTGCGATCAGAAAGGCCTTCATACAATGTGGCAAGGAAGCAGCAGCATGGCATCGAGACACCACAAATTTTCACTACGCCGTCCTCCGTGAGCTCGAAGCGCTCCCTCCATCACTTGACACCCACAGGGAACGACAACGTACTAAAGCTCGTCTCCTCTCTCTTCAGCGTGCACGACTGCATGGTGTCGTGGTGCGTTCCCGACGACAAGACCTCCTCCACGACGAAACCCCATCCACAATCCATGCCGCATCCGACCATAGTCGTCGACGTCGGCTTTTCGTCCCCAACATCACGACCTCCGATGGTGTTCACCACACAACACAGGCGGCAGTCGTGTCCGCCTTCGCTGAACATTATCGCCAATTTTATGACGATGAACCGATGGCGACGCCCATTCCTGATGATCTCCGTCCTTCCCCTGCTCGGACCCTCACCGTAGCGGAGTCAACGTCCATGATGTCTGCAATCACCGCAGAAGAGGTGGTAGATGCGATCAACAAAGGGGCCAAGAACAAATCACCCGGACCAGATGGTCTCCCAGTGGAGTTTTACCGGGCGTTCACCACGTTAATGCTTCCTCGCTGGACGAAAATGATTCAGGAACTCTTTACTCCGTCCTTCCCAATTCCACCTGAATTCGTCACTGGCATTCTTCTACCTGTGCCTACACCGAAGGGAGGGTCTCATGTCTCTGCATATCGCCCCCTTACACTACTGAATGCAGACTATAAAATCTATGCACGCCTCTTAGCAGCGCGCATACGCACCGTCTTACCTACGGTCCTTTCACCTGAGCAGACTGCACGTGGTTGTGGGGCCACCTTACAAACAGCCCTAGGGGAATGCCGTGACCTCATTGCACTGGCGTCGGTTTGTCGCCTTCGTGCAGCACTGGTATCCGTCGATTTCGCGAGTGCCTTTGATCGCGTTCGACACCCATTTCTTCTCATGGTGGCGACACGTATGGGGTTCCCATTGCTTTTTGTCGATGCCATTCGCCGGTTACTACTTCCCGCGGTCTCGATGGTACAAGTCAATGGGAGGCTTGTAGGACCGATTCCTATACGCCGCTCTGTGCGTCAAGGATGCCCTATGTCTACTTTGCTATATGCCATTGCACTTGAGCCCCTCATCACTGGACTTACCTCTAGACTGCAGGGCCTCACTTTGCGTGACCACACCTTCTACTGTAGGGCTTATGCGGACGATCTCCTCTTTCTCACCTGCTCCTCCACGGAACTCAATGACGCCATCCAATGGATCCACCAGTATGGACGTCTTTCTGGTAGCATTCTTAATGTCCGTAAATCGACTATGATGCACAATGGGCGCGGCCTCCCGGCTATGGTGCCGACCCCACTCCCAGTCAGTGCCACCCATCGTTACTTGGGTATCGAATTTACGAGCTCCACACACCGCACAGTGGCCCTGGCTTACCGGCGGCTTTTGCAGTCGATTCGGCATTATGTCCGCGGTCAAGTGCACCGTAACTTAAACCAACTCCAACGTGTGTCCTATGTCAACATCTATGTCGCCCCTAAACTGGTACACGTCGCCCAGATCCTCCCAATGCCGTTACTCCTTGGCCGCCGCATCCAATCAGCCTTTGGATATTTCGTGTCAGCAGGGGCACTTTTCAAAGTCCGCTACAACACTCTAACACTGCCTCCTGCAAAAGGTGGCCTCGGACTCATCAACGTGCGGGCACGCTCTTCTGCACTCTTTGTCCACACTCTGTTGCGGCACTGGCAGGGGCCGGTCCCGTCCTTAACACGCAGTCTCTTAGATATCCTCCGACCAGCTCCTCTCGATCCACCGATCAATGTGGCACCTATTTCTCCATTATTGTACTACGTCGCCAATTGTTTCATAGAAATCAGCTACGTTCGGGCCGATCTTCCAGTCACCCGTCCTCCCCGTACAAAAGATTACTATCGTTTGTTTATGCTGTCCAACCCTTGCGACCCAATGGTGCTACAGCATCCTGACATTAACTGGCGCACGGTTTGGGGGTGTGTGCATGCACCCTTTTTACCGTCGTCTGTGTCTGCACTCTGGTATGTTTTAGTCTATGGAAAATTCCCGACTACTAGTCGACTTTATCGCATAGGACTGGCCACCTCCCCACTCTGCCCTAACTGTCAGCTCGAAGACACCGACGAGCACCGTCTTACGTGCCCCCTGAAACAAAACGTATGGCTCCTCATCCAAAGAATCGTGGGCTTTTACCTCCGTGCCCCGCCAACGACGGTAACCCCGGATTTCCTGTTGTTGCCCCCAGACATTTCACTACCCTCTTGCTAAGCACCATACCCTAATCTGGTTTCGAGGACAGGCTTTAGAATATCTCTTTCAGAGTGGTCCGCATACAGTCCTTGACTTCTGGTACAAAGTTGTGACCGCGCATAGCACCCTCACTAGAAAACCATCTTACCGACAAACTTTTGCCGGTTATCTCCGCAGCGTCTTCCTTGACCCCCCTCAAAGTTGGGGTGTATCATGCCCACCTGTCACATGATGCAACACCCTTATCCGCGTTCTTATGCATCGACCAAAAACAACAAACACAAATTTAAAAAAAAAAACAAAAAAAACAAGGAAGAAGACAGAATATGTTATATTTTGTTGTATTTACTGTTTTTCTTTTTTAATATTTTTTTGTTTAACTAACAGTCATTTGTATATTTTTTAAATGGTACCTTGAAGAACTCTTGCATAGTGAATATATATGTACTTTTATTTTGTTCAATACAAATTTTTAAACAAAAACAAAAAAAAAGGAACACAGGATATGTTCTATTTTGTTGTATTTCATGTTATCCTAATAATTTGTTTACCTAACACTCATTTGTATATGTTTAACTGGTACCTTGAAGAACTTTTGCTTTGTGTATATATATATGTACTCTCCGTTTGTTCAATAATAAAAAAAAAGTGGATACACCGGTTCCAAAAAAAAAAAAAAGAAAAGATGGGAAAAAAAAGTGGTCAGCGTGACAGACTGTCAATCCTAAGGGCCCGGGTTCGATTCCCGGCTGGGTCGGAAATTTTCTCCGCTCAGGGACTGGGTGTTGTGTTGTCCTAATCATCATCATTTCGTCCCCATCGACGCGCAGGTCGCCGAAGTGGCGTCAAATCGAAAGACCTGTACCAGGCGAACGGTACACGACATTTCCATTTTACCTCCACATGACCAGTGTTTGCACCACTTGAGTGCCATGTGCGAATGGAGACAAGCCGTGGGCTCCTGCGTGTCTTTGCTAATGAAGGGGATGCGTCTCTGGAATAGATTATCACCGGTGACGAGTTATGGGTGCTCCATTACATCTTGAAGGAAAACGAGGCAGTACAGTGTGGAAATCGCCATGTTGTCCAGCATAAAAAAAAGACTAAAGTTGTTCCATCTGCAAGGAAATTGGTGGTGATCACATTTTTGAACTCTCATGCAATGATTTACCAGCACTTAGTTCCCCCTCACACCAATGGTACAGCAGCATACTGCACCTCGGTATTGGCTAAGCACATTATAAGGAAACGACCAGAACTTCCTCGAACTGTGTGGCAACTTCATCATGACAATGCGCGGCCTCTCGTCGCAAATCAAATCATGTAGTTTCTGGCTCAGCATCTGCTCTATAGAACCGATCTTGCGCCCTGTGAGTTTTTTATTCCCATAAGTAAAGCAAAGCTAGGGGGCGTTCGATTTGAGAACCGATTATAGAACCGATCTTGCGCCCTGTGAGTTTTTTATTCCCATAACTAAAGCAAAGCTAGGGGGCGTTCGATTTGAGAACTCTGAAGCAGTGCTCAGGAAAAGTGAGAGCATTCTCAAGGACCTGACGAAGAACGGCCTGCGCCATGTGTTCTTGGGCTGACAAAGACGATATAAAAATTGCTTTGAACAAGGAGGGGAGTACTCCGATAAAGATCGTGTAAAGACTGAAATAGAGTAATAAAATCTTTGTTGACCAGCCCCCGAAGTAAGTGCGGAAGGATCACCGAGATGATCAATCAACTCCAATGGTAGGCCGTTCAAGAAACGCGTTCTGCTTCGCGTCGTGGTTTACTGTTAAAGTTCCGAGAGCGAACATTCTTAGAATAATCAAACAAGATATTCTTGCGAAAACACTATCAAGATAAACTCAGAAAGATTCGAGTTCATAGGGAAGCTTGCGAGCAAACGCTCTTCCCGCGAACCGTCGCAGCTGGAATAGGAAAAGGGGGAAGAGGCATTGGCAGGTACACAAAGTACCCTCCATCACACACAGTGAAGTGGCTTTCGAAGTACAGATGTAGATGCAGATGTTTTGATTTCTTTCTCGGAACTAAATAACGTCCAGACCAATCGCATTTTCCTTCTTCAGTAGGCGCATTCGGCAGGACTTCGAATAAAATCCCCGCCGAGCCATCCAGATTTAGGTTTTATGTGACTTCCCTAAATCGCTTAAAGCAAATGCTGGGATGGCTCCTTTGAAAGGGCTCGGCCGATTTCCCTCGCTATCCTGCCGTAACCCGAGCCTGTGCGCCGTCTCTAACGACTTCGTCGTCGACAGGACGTTAAACTCTAATCTTCCTTCCTTCTCTCCTTCGTTTCTTCCTTCCCTCCTCCTTTCCTTCAATCGAAATGACGTTTATCTTGTTTAAAAAAAGTTATTTTAGTGAAAACTGTTTCGTTTAGTGGTTTTTACCTCTATCATTGTTTCTAGCTGCGTGATCGGGCCCTGTGCAGCACAGAGCTGCAAGTATTGTGTTTAAGTTGGTTCAATGGAGGAGAAAATAAAGAACAGCTGGTCGATTCGTCACGGATTTGTTTAGTGGGCGCGAGAGCGCCGCATAAATACTCGGCAAATTGCAGAAAGAAATGTTACTACAAAGGCGCTGTGCATCGCGCAGAACCTGACAAAATTCTGAGAGCAATCCCGAATTATGAAAAATACTACTACCTCCGGATTACGTCTCTCTATAAGACCACGCGGGTAAAATTACCAAACTACTGGTTTATAGAGAGGAGCAACGATAGCCTTTCTGCCTGCTCACCGTCCTCGAATGAAGCAGGAAGGAGAGAAAATAATTCTGATCTAAAGTGAACCCTCCGCTACACATCGTACTTGTAGGTTAGCCTGCAGGAATGCAGATGCAGAGCAACACTTAAAACATTAATATCATAGCCATAGTTCATAACAAATGCTAGCAATAATACGTTATTGTTTTCTGTGGTTTTCATTCCGAAGACCAGTTTGATACAGCTCTCCATGCTAGTCTGCATGTTTCTTCATCTCTGAATAACTGCTGCAACCAACATCCACATTAGCCTGCATACTGTATTCATTCCCTTGGTCTCCCTCCACAGCTTTAATCTCCCCCACCCTACCCAACCCACACTTCTTCCATTGCCAAATTGACGATTCCTTGATGCCTCAGGATGTGTCCTGTCAAGCTATCTCTTCTATTACACAAATTACGCCACAAATTTTTTTCAATCCCAGTTTGATTCAATACCTCCTCATTAATTACTCGCTCTACTCATCCAATCTTCAGCGTTCTTCTGTAATGTCAGCATTATCCAAGACTTTAGAGTAGGTAATTCACGAACAGCTTACTAATTATTTAACATCAAATAACCTTTTAGAAGAATACCAATCCGGTTTCAGGCAAGAATGCAGCACGACGACTGCTCTTATAAAAATGTTTGACGTCCTTAAACAAGCAAAGGATCAACAACAGGCGACTATTATGTCCTTCCCGTATTTCAGCGAAGCTTTCAGCTTCGACATTCTACTTGCAAAATTCTCAAGTAAAATTTGTTTTTCATGTGCTGTGCTGTGGTTCCACTCATACCTTACATCTCGCCAACAGAGTGTAATTATTGGAATAAAAAGTTCATAATGAGGGGATATAATTTCAGGGATCCCACAAGGATCAGCGTCGGGCCCATTAATCGCATTATATGTAAAGGAGTGTCAAATATTTTATCCCACTGCAAATATCACATATACACTGACGACAATCAGTTACATCTAAGTGCAAGTCTAATAAACGTGTACACAGTCATCTTGCATGTAAATGCAGATTTACTTGCCCTATCAGTGTGAGCTTGGAACGTAGGTTTGAAACTTAACCATCTAAAACCCAAGCAATCGTAGTCGCTCAGATAATACTTATTACTTCTCAATCCAAAAAATTTATTCCACCTTTTAGGCACAGAAATAACCTTTTCTTGTTCCGCAAATAACTGGGGATATTTCTAGACCATCATTTAGACTGGAATAAACACACCACTGCAGTCTGTGGGAAAGTGTCACCCACTACAGAAATATGAAAAAAGTATTTCCTTTCGAGACTAAAAAGAAGCTCCCCATACTAGACTATGGTAATGCCACTCTACAAGGAATTTCGTATGAGAGCACACGTCTGCTGGAACTGGCGATGAATGCCTGTGTACGATACATTTGTTAGTTTGCTTTTTCGACCACATCGCACTAACCTACGGACAATTGTCATGGCTACGTACCAATAATCGTAGAGACTGTCATACTGATTGTACTCCTTAGAATTTGTCTCCAATTCTTACTATAGTATCTGAACAGCACTGCAGCAATGCTCTTTCTCAAGAAAATAAAATTCTCTCTATACAATAACGTAGGACTGGCATGTTCTCTAAATCATTTTCCGAATAAGGCATCCGAATTTGGAACAATCTTCCTTAAAATATTAGAGAAATTAAATTCCTTCGAAACTTCAAAATACAGCTAATGGTCCATCTTCTATCACAACAGCCGCTTTAAGACCCTAATCTGGTCAGGCTAAATAAGCAATAAATAAATACTTTCTAAAGCTTCTATTCTCTTCTTGTATGAATTGCTTACAGACCACGCTTCGCTTCCGTAAACGGCTGCACTGCATTAAAGTACTTTCGAAGAAGGCTTTCTCACAACTAAATTTATATTCTATGATAACAACTTTTTTTCACGAATACCTATCTTGCTATGCCCAATATATCCCCATCATAACATATACTCTCTTTTTCGGCCATCGACAATTATTTTCTGCCCAAATACCTAGACACATTTACTACTTCTAGCGTACCATCTCCTAATCCTCTTAGTATAGCTTGATTTAATTTGACTGCATTCCACTATTCTTATTTTCTTTTTATTAATCTTCATCATATGATCTTTTTTCTCAAGACGCCATCTTTTAGTTTCCTCTCTCTGAACTTTATTTCCCTTTCCAAATTTATCCTTGGTTTCCTTTCCTGCTTGCTCAATGTACAACTTGAATAACATCGGGTTTAGGCTACAAAGCTAACTCCCTTCTCAACCACTGCTTCGTCTCCACTGCTCTTCGACTACAATTACTACAGCAGGGATTCTTTGTTTTATCCCTGCTACCTTCAGAATTAAAAGAGTGTATTCCATTCAGCATTGTGAAAGATGCTAAAGACGTGGGTTTGCTTTTCTTTTAACACTTTTTAAAATGCGTATTTACTAGTTCTGCGCAGAAAGCGAACAAATAACTGTATTATGTCACTTTTATATAATGACACCTGTGTTTGACAGATGATTCTTGAACCTCAGTTATCTATGCCGGGTGACAGCCAAATTTTTTCGATGTCGATCGTGCGACAGTAGTTTGTTTTCGTACTAAATACTGAGTTCTTTGTTGGCTAAGCTATCGTTGAGGAGAAATATAGAGACCTCTGTCTTTGTGGCGCTTAGAACTTGCAACAATATCTGGCTGTAGCTTGCTGGCATTTCGTGGGGATCTTCAGGCCTCATGCAACGGACTTAGCATTAGATCTGGCGTATCCGGTAGCGCAATACTGTGCACTAATTTGGGCCAACAGCACTCACACTAGTCGCGTCGATATCCAACTATATCACACTCAACGCATTACGATAAGCACAGTAAAGGTGACTCGAATCTACTGACTACACACACTAAGCAATATCGATCTTGCTGTCTGCAACGTCACTCGTTAGAGAACTCAAAAAGACCGAGAACAACGCTCTTCTACAAATCCATCAGACATCGACAGTGGGGGGACCAGATTACGCTCTAGAGATCCACCCTAAGTAGAGCAAGAATTTTGGATGAAAACGGATTCAGCCTAGTGGATCGCTGGAAACAGGTACCTCCTGCATTTCATAATATGCCTTGCCTCACAACCACATCACCTGACTTCATCAAGCCTCGTAACATCATGTCTACCCTAAACAGAACACGAACAAAGCGTGATAGAAATGCTGATTCGTTGTGCAGATGGGGAAAATAGCTTCTCGCAGATTGCGATTAGGCGAACTGTAAAACGTGTGCCGGCCGCGGTGGTCTCGCGGTTCTAGGCGCTCAGTCCGGAACCGTGTAACTGCTACGGTCGCAGGTTCGAATCGTGCCTCGGGCATGGATGTGTGTGATGTCCTTAGGTTGGGTTTAAGTAGTTCTAAGTTCTAGGGGACTGATGACCATAGATGTTAAGTCCCATAGTGCTCAGAGCCATTTGAACCATTTGTAAAACGTGTAGTTGAAGATCGCTCATTGATAGCCTTCAGTGGTGGCCACCCAGCATTTTTGCAATCCACCGCAAAGGCGGCGGAATACATTCGGCTGTAGTTGTGTTCCCGTAAACAAGAGGTGGACGAAAGTATGGAAACGTCAAAAAACGCAACACTGTACCCTGACTATTGAGGTGTAGGATAACCGTTGTCTTCAAAGACAGCTTCCAGTCGTCTCGGAATGGGTAAATACAGGTCCTGTATAGTTTTCATGGGAATCCTATACCATTCTTCTTGCGAAATAGTGGCAAGTTCAGGTAACGGTGATGGAAGTGAATAGTGATCACCACCCTTCACTCCAAAGTAGACTTCATCGGCTTAATAATATTGAGTTCTGTTGACTCTGGCGACCAGGGTAGATGCGACAATTCACCCTGGTGCTCACAAAACCAGTCCTGGACGATGCGAACTGTGTGAACAGGGAGCCCTATCGTCTTGGAGCACAGCATCGCCTTTGAGGAACAAACATTGTGCCGTGATATGGACCTGATCAGTCAAAATGGTCACGCAATCCTTGGCAGTAATGCGACCTTGTACAGTTAACATGGAATACCACTGTATGGCTATCCAAATCAACACCGAACTTGCAACGTACTGAGTTCATTGCACAGGTGCCGCCCGTGGTCAAATACAACAGCGCACCTGCAGGCTTGACTAGCATCTACGGACACTTTCCGCGGCGTTCCCATATTTTTCCCAATCCCTGTGTTCTTTGGTTTTATACACTCCTGGAAATTGAAATAAGAACACCGTGAATTCATTGTCCCAGGAAGGGGAAACTTTATTGACACATTCCTGGGGTCAGATACATCACATGATCACACTGACAGAACCACAGGCACATAGACACAGGCAACAGAGCATGCACAATGTCGGCACTAGTACAGTGTATATCCACCTTTCGCAGCAATGCAGGCTGCTATTCTCCCATGGAGACGATCGTAGAGATGCTGGATGTAGTCCTGTGGAACGGCTTGCCATGCCATTTCCACCTGGCGCCTCAGTTGGACCAGCGTTCGTGCTGGACGTGCAGACCGCGTGAGACGACGCTTCATCCAGTCCCAAACATGCTCAATGGGGGACAGATCCGGAGATCTTGCTGGCCAGGGTAGTTGACTTACACCTTCTAGAGCACGTTGGGTGGCACGGGATACATGCGGACGTGCATTGTCCTGTTGGAACAGCAAGTTCCCTTGCCGGTCTAGGAATGGTAGAACGATGGGTTCGATGACGGTTTGGATGTACCGTGCACTATTCAGTGTCCCCTCGACGACCACCAGTGGTGTACGGCCAGTGTAGGAGATCGCTCCCCACACCATGGTGGCGGGTGTTGGCCCTGTGTGCCTCGGTCGTATGCAGTCCTGATTGTGGCGCTCACCTGCACGGCGCCAAACACGCATACGACCATCATTGGCACCAAGGCAGAAGCGACTCTCATCGCTGAAGACGACACGTCTCCATTCGTCCCTCCATTCACGCCTGTCGCGACACCACTGGAGGCGGGCTGCACGATGTTGGGGCGTGAGCGGAAGACGGCCTAACGGTGTGCGGGGCTATAGCCCAGCTTCATGGAGACGGTTGCGAATGGTCCTCGCCGATACCCCAGGAGCAACAGTGTCCCTAATTTGCTGGGAAGTGGCGGTGCGGTCCCCTACGGCACTGCGTAGGATCCTACAGTCTTGGCGTGCATCCGTGCGTCGCTGCGGTCCGGTCCCAGGTCGACGGGCACGTGCACCTTCCGCCGACCACTGGCGACAACATCGATGTACTGTGGAGACCTCACGCCCCACGTGTTGAGCAATTCGGCGGTACGTCCACCCGGCCTCCCGCATGCCCACTATACGCCCTCGCTCAAAGTCCGTCAACTGCACATACGGTTCACGTCCACGCTGTCGCGGTATGCTACCAGTGTTAAAAACTGCGATGGAGCTCCGTATGCCACGGCAAACTGGCTGACACTGACGGCGGCGGTGCACAAATGCTGCGCAGCTAGCGCCATTCGACGGCCAACACCGCGGTTCCTGGTGTGTCCGCTGTGCCGTGCGTGTGATCATTGCTTGTATAGCCCTCTCGCAGTGTCCGGAGCAAGTATGGTGGGTCTGACACACCGGTGTCAATGTGTTCTTTTTTCCATTTCCAGGAGTGTATATATTTATACAGGTGAGTCATGTAAGACGTAACACCCCTTTTATTTTGTGAACGGTTACACATAACGAAACGCCGTTTTCGGAAAATACTAGAGCGTCGAGGAGCACGTTTCATTTTTTTTTTTTTTTGCTTGGTTACTTTTTTAGCACTGGAATCAACAGATATATTGAAGAAAGTACGTTTTTTTAAAAATCGAAACGTATAATTTTTATAACTATATTCGATCGCACTTGAGAAGACGATTACAGTGATACAGCGTTCGTTTAGTATTGACGTTGAAACCTGTGGTAAAAAAAAAAAAAATCGAGAAATGTCGTAGGATGTGAGAGCACAGTGGCTGGTAACGGTTTCTGCGGTGCAGACACTGCCATGCAGGCGTCAAGGACCAGGCTGCGTAGTTGTATACCGGTAAGGTAGGCCTCCGCTACGAGAATAAAGCTTTATTACCCCTTGAACCAACTTACGACCTAGATGCAGGTTCACCTACGAATGTTGTATATGGAAACACGACACAGGCTAGAATCTAGCGTATCACAAAGGGCTTAGGAAAACTACTTCACGCTTGTTTATCTTCCCAGATTTACGTGAGATGAGACAGAGAAACCAGCTGTTCATTCTTCAAAAATAAAGAAGTCTTATACGCTGCAAAAAGCGAGTACTGTATTAAATATCTAAATGTTAGAAGGAAGATTTGACCTATCTTTTCCTGTACGTGGTTGTGTGTGCTTCATAGAGGTCAAATACATGCTGTTGGACAACTGACTCTATCTACATTCCTCTAAATTATATTACATTAGATACATTCGTTGAACTAAACATTCTATTATAGATACTTCGGTGACCACCTGTACAACGCAAAGTAAATATTCTTCTTAACGAAACGTTGTTTCCTGCTGAACGTCAGCGCGTAATGGCAGTGTACCAGCTACGTGCAATACACGATGTCGACTTATTTGAGATTGGAATTCAATTCCGTACACACGTATAGGAAATAAACAGTTTACTAACAATGATTTGGTAACAACCTAAATCATATAGCATACAATATGTCTTTCAAAAAATAACTTCATCCTTTATTTAAGTATATGTTCAAAATGTTGACGATGGACTGACAGGCATATTTGGCTCAAATGGTTCAAATGGCTCTGAGCACTATGGGACTTAACTTCTGAGGTCATCAGTCCCCTACACTTAGAACTACATAAGCCTAACTAACCTAAGGACATCACACACATGCCCGAGGCAGGCTTCAAACCTGCGACCGTAGTGGTCGCGCGGTTCCAGAACGTAGTGCCTACAACCGCTCGGCCACCCCGGCCGGCCAGCATATTTGCAATTGCCGTTCGAAAGAACGATGAACAGATCTAATTACTGTGGATGATATGGTACAGCATGCACTGGCGATTCGACGAGGCATATCGTCTGGCGTATTTGGGGCTTCGTCAAATACTATGTGATCAAAAGTATACGGACACCGTCAAAAACATACGCCTTTCATATTAGGTGCATTGTGCTGCCACCTACTGACAGGTACTCCATATCAGCGACCTCAATAGTCATTAGACATCGTGAGAGGGCAGAATGGGGCTCTCCGCGGAACTCACGGACTTCGAGCGTGGTCAGATGATTGGGTGTCACTTGTGTCATACGTCTGTTCGTGAGATTTCCACATTCCTAAACATCCCTAGGTCCACTGTTTCCGATATGATAGTGAAGTGGAAAAGTGAAGCGACACGTACAGCACAAAAGCGTACAGGCCGACCTCGTCTGTTGACTGACAGACCGCCGACAGTTGAAGAGGGTCGTAATATGTAATAGGCAGACATCTATCCACACCATCACACAAGAATTCCAAACTGCACTGCAAGTACTATGACAGTTTGGCAGGAGGTGAGAAAACTTGGATTTCATGGTCGAGTGGCTGTTCATAAGCCACACATCACGCCGGTAAATGCCAAACGACGCTTCGCTTGGTGTAGGGAGCGTAATCAGTGGACATTTGAACACTGGAAAAACGTTGTGTGGAGTGACGAGTCACGGTACACAATATGGCGATCAGATGGCAGTGTGTGGGAATGGCGAATGCACACTGGACGTCATCTGCCAGCGTGTGTAATGCCAACAGTAAAATTCGGAGGCGGTGGTGTTATGGTGTGGTCGTGTTTTTCATGGAGGGGGCTTGCACCCCTTGTTGTTTTGTGTGGCACTATCACAGCACAAGCCTACGTTGATGTTTTAAGCACTTTCTTGTTTCGCACTGTTAAAGATCAATCCGGAGATGGCGTTTGCATCTTTCAACACAATCGAGTACCTGTTCATAATGGACTACCTGTGTCGGAGTGGTTACACGTCGATAACATCCCCGTAATGGACTAGCCTGCATTGAGTCCTGATCTGAATCCTACAGAACACTTTTTGGGATTTTTTGGAACGCAGACTTCGAGGCAGGCCTCACCGACCGACATACCTCCCCTCAGTGCAACACTCCATGAAGAATGGGCTGCCATTCCCCAAGAAACCTTCCAGCACCTGATTGAACGGATGCCTGAGAGAGTGGAAGCTGTCATCAAGGCTAAGGGTGGGCCAACACCGTATTGAATTCCAGCATTACCGGTAGAGGGCACCACGAACTTGTAAGTCATTTTCAGCCAGATGTCCGGATACTTGTGATCACATAGTGTAAACTGCATCTTTGAGTGCTATCCAAAGAAAGGAATCATGAGGAGTCAAATCGAGGGATTCGCAAGCTAGGCCATTTAACAACAGAATTTCGTCCTATCCAACGTCCATGAAAGTTCTCATTCAGTATTTGCGTTGGAACACGGGACGAGTTATCTGGTCAACCGTCTTGTTGCAGCTACATACATTGTCGAATATCCAGTGGTACGTCTTCTAGAAGAACCGGTAGAAAGTTCGTCAGAAAGTGTGATTACGAATTTCCATTTAGGACACTCGAGATGAAGTAGGGCCCAACAGTGTAATTTCCTATGATGCCGCACCATAAGATTACGCTTCAGGGCCATTGATGTTCCACCTGACGAAGCCAATGTGGACTTTTGGCTGCCCGGTAGTGCTTGTCATGCAAATTTACATTATCGTGGTTAGTAAATGCTGCTTTATCGGTAAAGAGCACACGCTGGTAAAACGTAGGGTCGTCACTCAGTTGCTGAAGGACAAACGAACAATACTCTGTGCGGCGTTCGAAATCGAGGTCGTCGAGTGCCTGATGTAGTGACAAATGATAGGCGTGGAAATTCTGTCGATGTGGGATGCGAATGACACTCGTCTGGTTGATTCCGTATTTCTTGGCAACATGTTTAAAAAACTGGCTCTAAGCACTATGGGACTTAACAACTGAGGTCATCAGTTCAGTAGTTGTAAGTCAGACTTAGAACTACTTAAACCTGACTAAGCTAAGGACATCACACACATCCATGCCCGAGGCGGGATTCGGACCTGCGACCGTAGCAGCAGCGCGGTTCCGGACTGAAGTGCCTAGAACCGCTCGGCCACAGCGGATGTCCGATATGTTTCGTACCACTGTGTGGATTCATTATCGTCCTAGCCAGAACAGCTTTTTCGTGATCTCTGTCAGCTGCAGTCTTTTTTCCCGTCCTCTTTTTGACGTTCAAGCAGCCTGTCCGCACTAGCGCCTTAGTAATTCGTGCATTTGCCAGGCGCGTGGGACACTGGCGATCCGGATAGGTAACTGTAATATATTTGTGACATTTCTTTCACATTCTCCATATAAAAACTAGTATATCCAACTTCTCCTCATTTGTGTACATGTCTGGACGTAACGAATGTTGAAGCAGAAACGAGTGGCCTGCAGAGCAAATAAGTAACCACGCAAATGTGTTGACATTCTCACACAGCGCAGCACTAGAGCTCTGTTTGGCGGTGTTTACACCGCTAATGACGATTCCGGGAAAATGTGCTCTCAAATTCTAGGACTTTTCTCGAATTTCGTACGACAGGTTTCAACGTTAACATTAACTTACGCTATATCACTGTAATTGTCTTCAAAAGAGCAATCGAATGCAGTTATAAAAAGTACACAGTTCCATTAAAAAAACGTACTTGCTTCAATGTCTCCGTTGACACTAGCGCAAAAATCATTAAACAAACAGAAAAATACGTGCCCCTCGACGGTCTAACATTGGTGGAAAACTGCATTTCCATAAGTGTAATCGTTCACGAGATAAAAGCGGTGTCACATCTTGCATGTCTCACTCTGTATATTTTTGTACGTATTCTTTTCTCTCTTTAAATAACCTATACGTTTCATATGCGTACTTAATGTTTGTATTGTAGACTATTTATATGTTATTAATTCATGTGATGTACTGCACCATACGCTAAATAAATAAGTATAAACGGTGTTCATAAACAGACAGAAGAGCTTATAAGGGGATCGGAGGGTAGGTTGTGCTGTGAAATTGTAAGTAGGCTGTTTATATTTTCTTATTGGCAACGTTACGTAGCGCTCTGTGTGAAAATCACTGGCTGTGCTGTGTGCAGCCTGTGGCTAGTTTGCATTGTTGTCTGCCATAGTAGTGTTAGGCAGCGGCAGCTGGATGTGAACAGCGCGTAGCGTTGCGCATAGAGATGGGTCGAACTCGTTCATTCCAGTGAACTACTTCATTCATTTCACTCTTTGCCGTGAAGCGTTCAAATGAAGTAGTTCATTCGTGAAGTACGGAAGCCTGCCCAGTTGCCCAGTTCGCCGCTCAGCCGCTGCTACGCTCGCTTCGCCTCGCTCGTACAATGAAGCTTCGTAATACTTCATAATTTTACCAACAGATGGCCGAACTATGCAGTAACATGCACGCAACGTTTTACGCTCTTACAGCGTCTGAGTTAACTTAAATAGAGCATAGTCGAAGGGGACAAAGGAAAGATAAACAGAGAAGCCTGTCACATATAAAGAAGGTATTACATTTAATCTTACTCGAAATTTTCTCATGAAGCGTCCAAAAAAGTCTTTATCTGCCAAGTGAAATATTATTTGTTGTATTCATGAACTGAAAAATAGGACTACCAACGAAATGCAGTCCAATTTTAATGTTCCTTGTACAATTTAATCCAAAATAGAATGAGTATGTTTACCACTGTCACAGTCTATATACCTACGTTAAGTAATTATTCAGAAGTTTTCCTGTAGATTTTATTTTTGTTGAGAATTATAACCCTCCAGATTCAAAACGTAAACTGTCACCTGTAGTCATTGGTACGATTTCACGTAAAGTCCATCTTTCAGTGTTATTAACAAACCTTTTATTTTCATGTTGGCTGTGCGTGCTCACACAGCCAGCCCCTTCGTTTATATCATGGAGGTAGAATAACCTCCATGGTTTATATCTTTACTATTCATTTGTCTGCAAGCGCTGCCAACGGTAGGCTACCCGTAGACGCGAAGTATAACTCCACAAATAGTCACGAGTAATGTCAGCACTGCACCTAGCAGCTGACGCTGCCTTCCCCTCGCCCCTCACCACCCCAATCCCTAATAAACCTATCGTTCCCCACAAACACCGCGCGATTCGTCGACAGGCAGCAGAGGGAGGACTGAAGTGAAGGGAGGATGAGTGACGTAACGCCGATGTAGTGGGGGAGGGAGAGGGGAAGAGAGTGAGTGAACTAGGAAAAAGTGTGGAGTGTGCTATCTGTGAAGAGTTTGAAGTACCAGTTCATTGAAATTGAGTGGTTAGTTCACACTTCACTGAAGTGAAGCGTTCATTTGAACGACTCATTCACGAGCTCCCCATCACTAGTTGCGCAGTTAGAGGTGAGCCGCCAGCAGTGGTGGATGTGGGGAGAGAGATGGCGGAAGTTTTGAAATTGAACTGCTATATATATTATGACTATTAAGGTAAATACATTGTTTGTTCTCTATTAATATCTTTCATTTGCTAACTATCCCTATCAGTAGTTAGTGCCTTCCGTAGTTTGAATCTTTTATTTAGCTGGCAGTAGTGGCGCTCGCTGTATTGCAGTAGTTCGAGTAATGAAGATTTTTGTGAGGTAAGTTATTTGTGAAAGGTATAGTTTAAAGTTAGTCAGGGCCATTGTTTTGTAGGGATTATTGAAAGTCAGACTGCGTTGCGCTAAATAATATTGTGTGTCAGGTTAAGCACAGTCTCGTGTAAATTTTTCTAAGGGGACGTTTCAAAATAGTCGTTAAAAATTGGGTTCCTTACACCATTTCCGAGTTAATTAGCATTGAAGTTGGCCGGAGCCATTGCGCGCGCAGATTCTAGTGGCCCGGCAGAGACAGTGTCGCCAAACGTGTTCTTCGTTTGGTTCCCTAATCAAAAACAAGAGATCGATATCAAAATTGGTCTTGGGACGGTAGTAAGAATCGAATCCAAGACAAAGGCTGAGCAGTCTCTTGCCCTGTTGTCTACGCTGACACTTAATGTATCTGGTGGGTCGCTTGAATTAGCGCACTCAGCTGCCAGATTGTCTAACTTCAGTGCTAATTAACTCGGAAACGGCGCAACGTATGGGAATTTTTTTCTTAAAAGTTGCTTCTCAGCACAAACTACCGTTACAAGCTTTTCAGACTGTTTCTGACCACCCAGTATAATGACCTAATAAAAAATCTGTGATTACATTTTGTAATAGTCTCCAGTGTCAACAGGGGGACTTACTACCATGTTGACGAGTAGACTTGGGGAGCCTCATTCGAAGCCGTTTGAAACTGTGTGTGCAGGAATGTTTGGGCAGCTGCTGTTGGTGGAGCCGGGTCAGCACATACAGTAGTAACCAAGTACACTAATTAGAGTGCTGCAGACGCCATTCCTGCGTACGTAGTACTGACAGAGATCTGCTGTCAGTATACATGCAAGCAGTGTTGAAATCCACTTTGTAAGCACGCGCCTCCGTCCCTGTAGTTATTGCCTTATATTTGCCTGGATGTTATGTGTGTGCTCTGAGTACTCATTTGTAACGTGTAAACCACCGTGCGCTGTTTGGCGACTGGTGCCCGACAGGAGAACAGACTGATTCTGTGCATGTTCCGCTTCTGAACTGGAACGCATGCTTCACTGATGAAGCAAAGCACTATGGCCTCTGCGTAGTGCGAGACTGGATACTGCCTCGTGCCTTTTACGGTCGCGTAACGCGATAAGGAAAGTATGTAAACGGAGCAGAAGCGAATCGTGAATCATTACAACGACGAAACGAGCCGTAAATCGGGAACTCCAGTGACAGAAGGGCAGAGAGCTACGGGCCGTCGCGGCTGTTTGCGCGCTGCTGTCGTCAGTATCTTTGGAAAGTGGTTGGAGGACGGCGAAACTACGAAAAGCCACGACTCATCACAGAACTTCAATGTCGGAGACTTTCCCGCTCTGTAAAGCAGGATAGGCGGCGATCTGTGACAGATCTGAAGACAGAGTACGAACCTGTTATAGCCACAGGGGTCCACAGTAATTTTTCCAAGAAAGGACAATATTCTGAAACTTCCATTTCTTATGTAACTAATGCGGTGAGTTCGAAAACGTGTCGTATCCTTGAAACTAAATTTGGCAAGGGCTACAAAAAGTTACGAGGACCTGCTGAAAAATAATGCCTCAGAATCCTTTATGTGAAAGCTCCTACAAATTTTTAAATAAAACACACTGTATTAACATTTTACACCTTTATTCTTCCTGTTCACATACACTACTGGCCATTAAAATTGCTACACCAAGAAGAAATGCAGATGATAAACAGGTATTCATTGGACAAATATATTATACTAGAACTGACATGTGATTACATTTTCACACAATTTGGGTGCATAGATCCTGAGAAATCAGTACCTAGAACAACCACCTCTAGCCGTAATAACAACCTTGATACGCCTGGGCATTGAGTCAAACACAGTGTGGATGGCGTGTACAGGTACAGCTGCCCATGCAGCTTCAACACGATACCACAGATCATCAATAGTAGTGACTGGCGTATTGTGACGAACCAGTTGCTCGGCCACCATTGACAACACTTTTCAGTTGGTGAGAGATCTGGAGAATGTGCTGGCCAGGGCAGCAGTCGAACATTTTCTGTATCCAGAAAGGCCCGTACAGCAACATGCGGTAGTGCATTATCCTGCTGAAATGTAGGGTTTCGCACGGCTCGAATGAAGGGTAGAGCCACGGGTCGTAACACATCTGAAATGTAACGTCCACTGTTCAAAGTGCCGTCAATGCGAATAGGAAGTGAGCGAGACGCGTAACCAATGGCACCCCATACCATCACGCCGGGTGATACGCCAGTATGGCGATGACAAATACACGCTTCCAATGTGCGTTCACCGCGATGTCCTCCGAAAAAATGGCGTTTTGCCGTTCGTGCACCCAGGTTCGTCGTCGAGTACACCATCGCAGGCGCTCCTGTCTGTGATGCAGCGTCAAGGGTAACCGCAGCCATGGTCTCCGAACTGATATTCCATACTGCTGCAAACGTCGTCGAACTGTTCGTGCAGATGGTTGTTGCCTTGCAAACGTCCCCATCTGTTGACTCAGGGATTGAGACGTGGCTGCACGATCCGTTACAGCCATGCGGATAAGATGCCTGTCATCTCGACTGCTAGTGATACGACGCCGTTGGGATCCAGCACGGCGTTCCGTAGTACCCTCCTGAACCCACCGATTTCATATTCTGCTAACAGTCATTGGATCTCGACCAACGCGGGCAGCAATGTCGCGATACGATAAACCGCAATCGCGATAGGCTACAATCCGACCTTTATCAAAGTCGGGAACGTGATGGTACGCATTTCTCGTCCTTACACGAGGCATCACAACAACGTTTCACCAGGCAACGCCGGTCAACTGCTGTTTGTGTATGAGATATCGGTTGGAAACTTTCCTCATGTCAGCACGTTGTAGGTGTCGCCCCTGGCGCCAACCTTGTGTGAATGCTCTGAAAAGCTAATCATTTTCATATCACAGCATCTTCTTCCTGTCGGGTAATTTTGCGTGTGTAGCACGTCATCTTCGTGGTGTAGCAACTTTAATGGCCAGTAGTGTATTTATTTCTCAATATCATCACCCTGGGGACGAATACATTTCTCCCAACGACAGACCAGTTTGTTGGTACCATCGCTATTGAGTGTTTGAGTTTGTTGACGGATCCACAACCACACTTCCGTTAGGACCGCTTGATCACTATCCAAACGATCGCAGAAGGTGTTCTTTAAGTTTTGTAAACAGATATAAATCGGATGGGGACCAAGTCGGAACTGCATGGAGGACGATCGACGACTGTGAACCCAAGGCGTCGGTTTCTTGCAGATACCGCTGCACTCGTGTGTGTTCTGGCATCGTGATGCTGAAGGACGTGCTCCGGGTGTGGACGAACTGTTCGAATTTTTCTAATGGTCTCGCAATAACCTGAAGCGTTTATGGACGTGCGTTTAAGCATGAATTCCAAATGCACCACACTTTGGACACCCCAGAACACTGTGAATATGACTTTGCCTGCTGTTGGCGTGGTCTGCAACTTTTTTACATACATACTTACATACAGTAACCCTTGTTCCACAGATCATGAATTCGACATTTCGTAATGATGTGGAACGTGTCACTTTAACATAAGTTTTCTTTACACAGAATAATTAATCTATTAATTAATTTTTTTTACAGTTACTACTTCATATCTAAGAATTCATCTATTGAGTACAATGCGTTATCATTCAGAACTTCTTTTAATTTGCTTTTAAATATTGGTTGGCTATCTGTCAGACTTTTAATACTATTTGGCAAATGACCAAAGATTTTTGTGGCAGCATAATTCACCCCTTTCTGTGCCAAAGTGAGATGTAATCCAGAATAGTGAATATCATCCTTTCTTCTACTGTTGTAGCTATGCACTTCGCTGTTGTTTTTGAATTGGGATGGGTTATTAATAACAAATTTCATAAGTGAATATATGCATTGTGAAGTTACTGTGAATATCCCAAGTTCCTCAAATACGTGTCTGCAAGATGATCTTAGGTGGGCTCCAGCTATTATTCTGATTACACGCTTTTCTGCAATGAATACTTTCTCTCTTAATGACGAATTGCCCCAAAATATGATGCCATATTAAAGCAGTGAATGAAAAAAGGCAGAGTAGGCTAATTTACTGATATGTTTATCACCAAAATTTGCAATAACCCTAATAGCATAAGTAGCTGAACCTAACCGTTTCAGCAGATCATCGATGTGTTTCTTCCAATTCAATTTCTCATCAATGCACACACCCAGAAATTTTGAGTATTCCGCCTTAGCAGCACACTTCCGTTCATAGTCGATGTTTATCAATGGTGTTATACCATTTACTATACAGAATTGTAAAAGCTACGTTTTTTCAAAATTTAGTGAGAGTCCATTTGCAGAGAACCACTTAAGGATTTTCTGAAAGACATTATTTGCAATTTTCTCAGCTGATTCTTGCTCCTTGGATGTGACTGCTATACTTGTATCATCAGCAAAAAGAACTAGCTTTGCATCTTCATGAATATAGAGTGGTAAGTCGTTAATATACATTAAGAACAACAAGGGATCCAAGACTGAACCCTCTGGGACACCATTCTTTATACCTCCCCAGTTAGAGGACTCTGCTGGTTTTTGCAGACTCTCTGTACTGTTAATTTCAACCTTCTGAATTCTTCCAGTTAAGTTATTTTGGCGTCAGTGTTCCTTTGTGGTGGAACTCCATTGATGATCACTTGTTTTCTGGGTCAAAATGTTGAAACGAGCCTTCACCACCTGTTACAATGTTGTTAAGAAACCCATCACCCTCACGCCGAAAACGCAAAAGGAGTTATTGACAGATCTTCCCTGTTTCAAGTCAGGAATGGGCATTCGAGACACCCCACCTCAAGCACCGACATAGTTGCCTTACACGCCGCCATGTTGCATGGCGCACTTCGGAGTCCTCCAGTGGCAGAGGGCTGCATCTTGTCTTAGCGAAACGGGGAAAAAATGGTTCAAATGGCTCTGAGCACTATGGGACTTAACGTCTGAGGTCGTCTGTCCCCTAGACTTAGAACTACTGAAACTTAACTAACCTAAGGTCATCACACACATCCATGCTCAAGGCAGGATTTCAACCTGAGACCGTTGTAGCAGTGCGGTTCCGGACTGAAGCGCCTAGGACCACTCGGCCACAGCGGCCGGTTGAAACGGGAAACTCGACTGAGTAATATGCGTGACATGTAATACATCAACTGATAATGAAAACAGAATAAAAAATTCGGAGGCAACACTTTTCAGCATACCCTCAAACGATTGATGGCTACCCTCTCAATATTTTTGAGATTATTATTGTAATACCTAAATGGTAAGCATATTCACTTTTATATGCAAAGCATATCTTTTTATGTCATTAATATAAATACGAAAGCAATCTTTTCGGATCCAGTGATCTAAAATTTCATCCTCATATAATTAAATCGAGCGTTTGCACCGAGCTACGAAATAAAGCTAGAAATTATTTATAAAATATTATGTATAGCCTCATTTACATGATATGAAATTAAAATTAAAAATTTGAAACAGAAAAAAAGCCAGAAACGTTTAGAAAATTCTGTTGCATATCAAAAAAAGGTAATCAACATTAATAACAGGATTTAAAACTTGAAAAATGTTAGATTTTCAGCCATCTACAATACTTCCTTTGCTTACAAGACACATCTGACCGTGTTAATGGATTTTTTCATTAATTTCGTTGTTATCTCCTGGTAGCTGAATGGTCAGCGCGACGGAATGTCATACCTAACGGCCCGGGTTCGATTCTCGTCTGGGTCGGAGATTTTCTCTGCTCAGGGACTGGGTGTTGTGTTGTCCCTATCATCATTATTTCACCCCCATCGACACGCAAGTCGCGGAAGTGTCGTCAACTCGAAAGACTTGCACCAGGCGTCTACGTGACGGGAGGCCCTAGCCACACGGCATTTCCATCACTTTCGTTCTTTTTATTATTTTTTGTTCACGAGCGTAATTAAAATTATTGCGTATAATCCAAACGGGTAGATAAATGTACGAAATCTCAAATTGTCCGGTAGAACAGACTTTTGACCGTCTAAGACTGAACCAGGTCAGTCCTCGTCTCTGCAGTTTGTCACATTATTGTGGAGCCATACTAACGCGACTGCTGAATTCGTAGCCCTATGACTGCATGTGGTGGTGTTTACACCGCATGAAGTTGAGAAGGTTCCAATCCCTGGCGCGGGCATCTTTCGGACCTTGAAAATTTCACACACAGTCTTGCTTTGTTCTAGAGCGTATAATGAGACTTTTCTGTTTCGACTGAAGCTTCTGGACTCATAGGTTAAGTACAGACGGCTGTGTTATTGAGAATCTAATGCTTATAGCTCTGCCATGTAAATCTCGATGCGGAATTTGCAGGCCGTCGTGGATCTTCTTTGTCCACATGTAAACGGTAAATTACTATTGAGATTGCGTCAGGTTAGTTTAAATAGTGTGTAAGTCTAGGGACCGATGACGTCAGCAGTTTGGTCCCTTAGGAATTCACTCACATTTGAACATTTTCTGAGACTGCGTTGTGCAGCAAGGGGACGGGGCCTTCTTGAAGAAACTGGGAACGGTCGAAGGGCACGTGTATACTGCTGCCACGTTGTTGTGCCAGGAATCCGCGCGCCAGGCTGGTTGGGTTAGTGGTGTTTAACGTCCCGTCGACAACGAGGTCATTAGAGACGGAGCGAAAGCTCGGGTTAGGGAAGGATGGGGAAGGAAATCGGCCGTGCCCTTT
Organism: Schistocerca cancellata; assembly: GCF_023864275.1. Classification (NCBI taxonomy): domain Eukaryota; kingdom Metazoa; phylum Arthropoda; class Insecta; order Orthoptera; family Acrididae; genus Schistocerca; species Schistocerca cancellata. Next base: position 153,453,839 of record NC_064634.1, on the reverse strand, counting down.
CAAAGGAACCATCCCGGCATTTGCCTGAAACGATTTAGGAAAATCACGGAAAACCTAAATCAGGATGGCCGGAGACGGGATTGAACCGTCGTCCTCCCGAATGCGAGTCCAGTGTGCTAACCACTGCGCCACCTCGCTCGGTGCGCGCGCCAGGCTGTTGGACCGGTCCCTTTCTTCAGCCTTGTAAAGGCTGTACGAGGAAGACATAGAGAAAAGATTGAGTACACTATATCAGCACTATTCTGTAAATGTTCACGTCCATCTTGACTGCAAAATAGCACTGGAAGTGTCACAGCGCCACGGATCAGTATAATTTCTCGTGAACGGCACGAAAACCAAAAAAAATCCCAAGACAGGCAATCATCGCTAAGGTATTAGTATTACCCGTCGCGCAAGGCAATGTTAATCTGTAGTTTAGTAGCGTCACAGGAAATCATTGCTAGAAATTCGAGAGAATTCTGAAATGAATAACAAGCTACACCCAGGTTCCAGGAGCAGGCAAGTGTCCCCTCCTGCACTCCTTCCTTCTGCTGTTGTAGGTACAAGTGTTTCCGAGACCACTGAAGGGAGGACATGGGACTCCATAAGAGACAACCCCTATGTGGTCTCATGTTAACCTAAAGATGTCGTCAGTTACGTTGCTGGGACTGGTCCGTGGATCAATGAAAACATGTCTCCAGGTCGAATGGATCCGCCACGGACGCAGGCCGGTGGGGGCAGTATTTTGCTGTGGGAGACATTCACCTTTCATTCCATGACGTCTGCGGCAGTAGTCAATGGCACCAATATACACTCCTGGAAATTGAAATAAGAACACCGTGAAGTCATTGTCCCAGGAAGGGGAAACTTTATTGACACATTCCTGGGGTCAGATACATCACATGATCACACTGACAGAACCACAGGCACATAGACACAGGCAACAGAGCATGCACAATGTCGGCACTAGTACAGTGTATATCCACCTTTCGCAGCAATGCAGGCTGCTATTCTCCCATGGAGACGATCGTAGAGATGCTGGATGTAGTCCTGTGGAACGGCTTGCCATGCCATTTCCACCTGGCGCCTCAGTTGGACCAGCGTTCGTGCTGGACGTGCAGACCGCGTGAGACGACGCTTCATCCAGTCCCAAACATGCTCAATGGGGGACAGATCCGGAGATCTTGCTGGCCAGGGTAGTTGACTTACACCTTCTAGAGCACGTTGGGTGGCACGGGATACATGCGGACGTGCATTGTCCTGTTGGAACAGCAAGTTCCCTTGCCGGTCTAGGAATGGTAGAACGATGGGTTCGATGACGGTTTGGATGTACCGTGCACTATTCAGTGTCCCCTCGACGATCACCAGTGGTGTACGGCCAGTGTAGGAGATCGCTCCCCACACCATGATGCCGGGTGTTGGCCCTGTGTGCCTCGGTCGTATGCAGTCCTGATTGTGGCGCTCACCTGCACGGCGCCAAACACGCATACGACCATCATTGGCACCAAGGCAGAAGCGACTCTCATCGCTGAAGACGACACGTCTCCATTCGTCCCTCCATTCACGCCTGTCGCGACACCACTGGAGGCGGGCTGCACGATGTTGGGGCGTGAGCGGAAGACGGCCTAACGGTGTGCGGGACCGTAGCCCAGCTTCATGGAGACGGTTGCGAATGGTCCTCGCCGATACCCCAGGAGCAACAGCGTCCCTAATTTGCTGGGAAGTGGCGGTGCGGTCCCCTACGGCACTGCGTAGGATCCTACAGTCTTGGCGTGCATCCGTGCGTCGCTGCGGTCCGGTCCCAGGTAGACGGGCACGTGCACCTTCCGCCGACCACTGGCGACAACATCGATGTACTGTGGAGACCTCACGCCCCACGTGTTGAGCAATTCGGCGGTACGTCCACCCGGCCTCTCGCATGCCCACTATACGCCCTCGCTCAAAGTCCGTCAACTGCACATACGGTTCACTTCCACGCTGTCGCGGCATGCTACCAGTGTTAAAGACTGCGATGGAGCTCCGTATGCCACGGCAAACTGGCTGACACTGACGGCGGCGGTGCACAAATACTGCGCAGCTAGCGCCATTCGACGGCCAACACCGCGGTTCCTGGTGTGTCCGCTGTGCCGTGCGTGTGATCATTGCTTGTACAGCCCTCTCGCAGTGTCCGGAGCAAGTATGGTGGGTCTGACACACCGGTGTCAATGTGTTCTTTTTTCCATTTCCAGGAGTGTACATAAATGACCTGGTGGATGACATCGGAAGTTCACTGAGGCTTTTTGCAGATGATGCTGTGGTGTATCGAGAGGTTGTAACAATGGAAAATTGTACTGAAATGCAGGAGGATCTGCAGCGAATTGACGCATAGTGCAGGGAATGGCAATTGAATCTCAATGTAGACAAGTGTAATGTGCTGCGAATACACAGAAAGATTGATCCTTTATCATTTAGCTACAATATAGCAGGTCAGCAACTGGAAGCAGTTAATACCATAAATTATCTGGGAGTACGCTTTAGGAGTGATTTAAAATGGAATGATCATATAATGTTGATCGTCGGTAAAGCAGATGCCAGACTGAGATTGATTGGAAGAATCCTAAGGAAATGCAATCCGAAAACAAAGGAAGTAGGTTACAGTACGCTTGTTCGCCCACTGCTTGAATACTGCTCAGCAGTGTGGGATCCGTACCAGATAGGGTTGATAGAAGATATAGAGAAGATCCAACGGAGAGCAGCGCGCTTCGTTACAGGATCATTTAGTAATCCCGAAAGCGTTACGGAGATGATAGATAAACTCCAGTGGAAGACTCTGCAGGAGGGACGCTCAGTAGCTCGGTACGGGCTTTTGTCAAAGTTTCGAGAACATACTTTCACCGAGGAGTCAAGCAGTATGTTGCTCCCTCCTACGTATATCTCGCGAAGAGACCATAAAGATAAAATCAGAGAGATTAGAGCCCACACAGAAGCATACCGACAATCCTTCTTTCCACGAACAATAAGAGACTGGAATAGAAGGGAGAACCGATAGAGGTACTCAAGGTACCCTCCGCCACACACCGTCAGGTGGCTTGCGGAGTATGGATGTAGATGTAGATGTAGATGACAGCCGAGGAGTTTGTGAACATTATTATGGACCACATTGTAACACTAATCGGCCCTGCTCACTGCGAAAATCTCGTCGATGTATGCAGTTAACTTGTTAGTTTTCTAGGGGTTATCACTTATTTCCTTGACAGTTAAAAACGGTGGCTCGTTTTATTTTACTGGTTACTGTCCCTTGCGGTAGGGGCTGTAATTTTGATACTTTTTCTAAACCAGTAAGGTAACAGAGGACACTACTTCCACTACGCCGGTCGGTGTGGCCGAGCGGTTCTAGGCGCTCCAGTTTGGAACCGCGCGACTGTACGGTCGCAGGTTCGAATCCTGCCTCGGGCATGGATGTCTGTGATGTCCTTAGGTTAGTTACATTTAAGTAGTTCTAAGTTCTAGGGGACTGATGACCTCAGATGTTAAGTCCCATAGTGCTCAGAGCCATTTTTTTTTAACTTCCACAACATGAAGTGGATTTAGTGCTCACGTACTCACACTGAGCCGTGAACACTTCCCAGTTTATCAATGGGGGATGATTCAAAATTATTATTACTATTATCGGTATCATGCATGCAATGGTCGTGCCAGGCTCGCGATATTGAGTCTTTATCCTATCATTCAAGGCGCGAGACCTGCACGACCTTATAGCAACCGTTATAGTTCTGCATTATTCTACTGTGTCACTAAGGGTGATTTCACGTAATGAAAGAGAGAATGTAAAGATTAAAGCACTCATTTATTTAACAATTGAAAATTGAATAATAAGACAATCAAATGGGGGTGAGGGAAGAAAGAAATGAGTTCAGCAGCCTGCCCCAACGTACGTTCATAATAAGTCACGATGGCAGGAGAAAAGGAAGGAACGATCGCCGTATTATCAAATGGAGTTCAATTTACTAAAGGAAGGGGTTGCAGGTATGCAACGAACACCACCATAAATCACCCTAAGAAAGATGCTGCTGGGGATGAATCGCTAGGTAGCCTCCTGTACTAAAGGAATAAAACCAGCAAGACGTGAAACTATTCATACAGGCGATACTATATAGCTTTGGCTCGCGGTCCGACTACGTTAACGAACATGAAGGGGCGCCAGACACCACGTAGCGTAGGACAAAGGGCACAAGTTTTCAAGCTAGGAAGACCTAAATTCTGAGTCAAATTTTGCACGGGAGAACTGAAAGAGCTACGGCCAGATATTGCGGAGAAGTGAACATGAAAGTATACACTTTAATGCCGAACTGCAAGCTACTGTGACTAACCAACACATCGCGCACATTATGCCCAACTGTGCAAGGAAAACCTACAGTCTTATAACACGGAAAAATTGCGTAAACCGTAATTTAAGGGACGCACATCAGTAAAATGACCTATAAGGGTTCCTCTGGGCCGCGGGGCTCGAAGCTACAGTGCACGTCGGCGCTCATGCTTACCGAAACTTCATCTCCTGGAAGCAGCACCTCCAGTATCAGGCACGGTCACACTAGAACTGACTTACTGCCCCTTTGTCCACTATCCACCCGCGGAGGGCGGTTGGCGCCCACCCGCGAAAAACGGGCGCGCACCTGAACTGGCCAATCAGAGGGCCGGAATCTCACTGGGAGGCGACCTCGCGACGTTAAAATCGAGCAGAAACAGTAGTTACAAGGTTGGTAAGGCAGGTTGGGGAACTGAGAACAGGAGAAACTTTGGCCACTACTGAACGTTCAAACGACACCACATGCTACCCTGGCGATCGGAAAAAGAATGGGAAACAGGAAGCCATCATGGCTGCTAGGAAGAGTGCTGCCCTCGCCCATAAATAAAGAAAATTCCTAGCGCCAAGCAGTTCTCACAGATCAGTATGAGACAAACTGTAAACGTAGTCAAATAAATTAGGCAACCCATAGAAATTATTAACAGGGCCTGAACTATTATATTACCGAATACCGGAATGCTGGGATTAGAAATATGAAATACGAGCACTGAATGGTGAATGAAGTGCACTCTTTCACAGTATTAGCGTTATTTAACTATTTTTTTTAATGAATGCAGCTGGTTGAGCCGAATAAAATCACAATTTAAGACACATATTTCTTTATTCCAGTCAGGGTTCACATCCACACTACAGCACTGTCGCAACGGGAAAGACCCCTAACCACTTTCGTTGCTTCCTCCACGTTGCCGTTGTACAAAGTAGTCTCTCCAAAGTAACAACAGTAACCACAACTTTCGCACATTCTGGCATTCTGAGATTATTGTTTTATGCTAAATTTCACTGTTCTTAAGAAAATATCCTTACTTTGTCTTACTGCTATTCACAATCTCTTCAAGGCATGTGGCGCATAGTTACAGCATCTGAGAATAGAGATTGCCGCCGAATACAACCGACTTGTGGAAATAATATTTCTGAATTATTTACAAAAACTTTCGAGGATGTCGTCTGCCACTAACCATCGATGTTATTGTAATGTTATACCATCTACATCTACGTCTACATGACATGCAATTCACACTTAAGGGGAGGTTCTAGTCAAGAGACACCACAACGGATCGGGCTCAGAACTTTTATCAGGATTGAAAAAATAGGGTACCTAATTCAGAACCAGAGTATATCTGAGGAAGAAGAAGGATGCCTCTATGGTTCTTGGATCGCAGATTAACCATAAGTTTTGAAACAATGTTGTTTCTGTGACTCAAAACTTTAAACGCATTTTTCTCGAAACAAAATTTTTCAGCGCGCGAAGCGCACTAGAGCCTCGACATCTCATCGAGTTGTTTGCGTTCTTTTAAATGAAAGACAGTTAAACGTAGGGGGCCTTAGCGAAAGCTTTTTTTTAATTCGAATTTTAAATATTTTTTAAACATTTGAACTTAGAAAAACATGCCAAGAAATGACGTATCTTTCAAGCAGCTGCCGTTTTTCTTCGAAGTATTTTTCAAAACCTCATCGTGATGGCCCCCAAAATTCATTCCAATTTAAGAATTTCCTATTTTTATGGGTTTCAGAACAACGCATCGGCGAACCAGTACGTGCCGCTCCATGCCTACTTTGAGAAGGCATGCAGCCACTGTTTTTGTTATGAGACGATTTTTCTTATGCACGGGTGCGTGTACACCGAAGAGCCAAAGAAACTGGTACATCTGCCTAATATTGGCAGGGCCTCCGCGAGCACGCAGAAGTGCCGCAGCTCGACGTGACACGGACTCGACTAATGTTTGAAAAAGGGCTAGAGGGAATTAACACCATGAATCCTGCTGGACTGTCCATAAATCCGTAAGAGTACGAGCAGATAGAAATCTCTTCTGCAGGGCATCTCTGATATGCTCAATGATGTTCATGTCTGGGGAGTTTGGTGGCCAGCGGAAGTTTTTAAACTCAGAAGAGTGTTCCTGGAGCCACTCTGTAGCTATTCAGAACGTGTGATGTGTCGCATTGTGCTGCTGGACTTCCCCAAGTCCGTCGGAATGGACAATGGACATTAATGGATGCAGGTGACCATACAGGATGCTTACGTACGTGTCACCTGTCAGAGTCGTAGCTAGACTTGTTAGGTGTCCGATAGCACTCCAACTGCACACGCCCCACACCATTACAGAGCCTTCACCAGCTTGAATAGTCCTCTGCTGATATGCAGGGTCCATGGATTCATGAGGTTGTTTCCATACCCGTACACATCCATCCGCTCGATACAGTTTTAAACGAGACTCGTCCGACCAGGCAACATGTTTCCAGTCATCAACAGTACAATGTCGATGTTGACGCGCCCAGGCGAGGCTCAAATGATCAAATGGCTCTGAGCACTATGGGACTCAACTGCTAAGGTCATTAGTCCCCTAGAACTTAGAACTAGTTAAACCTAACTAACCTAAGGACATCACAAACATCCATGCCCGAGGCAGGATTCGAACCTGCGACCGTAGCGGTCTTGCGGTTCCAGACTGCAGCGCCTTTAACCGCACGGCCACTTCGGCCGGCCCAGGCGAGGCGTAAAGCTTTGTGTCATGCAGTCATCAAAGAGTACATGAGTGGGACTTCGGCTCCGAAAGTCCATATCGACGGTATTTCGTTGAATGGTTCGCTCGCTGACACTTGTTGATGGCCCAGTTTGAAATCTGCAGCGATTTGCGGAAGGGTTGCACTTCTGTCACGTTGAACGATTCTCTTCAGTCGTCGTTGGTACTGTTCTTGCTGGATCTTTTTCCGCCAGCAGCGATGTCGAAGATTTGATGTTTTATTGGATTCCTGATATTCACGGTACACCCGTGAAATGTCCGTACGGGAAAATCCGGACTTCATCGCTACCTCGGAGATGCTGTGTCCCATCGCTCGCGCGCCGACTGTAACATCACGTTCAAACTTACTTAAATCTTGATAACCTGCCATTGTAGCAGCAGTAACCGATCTAACAAGTGCGCCATACACTTGTCTCATATAGGCGTTGCCGGCAGCAGCGCCGTATTCTGACTGTTTACATATCTCTGTATCTGAAAACGCATGCCGATACCAGTTTCTTTGGAGCTTCAGTGTATAATGAAGTGATGATCTCTATTTTAACAAAAACAAGGCAATGAGACATTCGTTTCTCCGTGGTAGCAATACGAAGTTTTCGCTGTTCGTCCCTATGACGATCCCTAACACGTTCAGAGTAGATAAATAACCTTCGTTACGTATACCTGCAGCTACATATACTTCTATTTTATCAGTTTTTGTATCACAATGAAGATGTTCCCGTATCAGTGTCAAAATTCACTCGTTGAAGCTCTGATTGTCATTTTGTGTGTTTCCACCGGTACATCTTTTAAGCAATCCTTCATTGGACATAAATTCGTGTACTGGTAGAATCGTTTTTTGAAATAATTCGTTGAGCGCGTACTGCCCTATATTTCTGTCGGCGCATGGTACCATTCAACACACTGTAGCTCCTAAAAATACTTTCACAACCGAAAAATCCTTTACGGGCATAATCTATATACTTCAAGAATGCTAATTATGTAAAAAAAAAATCTGTTCATTGGTCTGGAGCAGGACCTCCCATTAAGCGCTTGGCAGACGGTTCATCAAGCCACCTTCAGACTGAAACTTCGTGCCAGATTAAAACTGTGTGCCGGAACGAAACTCGAACTCGGGACCATTGCCTTTCGCGGGCAACTGCTCTACCATCTGAGCTACCCAAGCAGGACTCGCACCCCGTCCTCACAGCTTCTATTCTGCCAGTACCTGGTCTCCTACTAGCCAAACTTCACAGACGCTCTCATGCGAAACTGTGAAGTTTGAAAAGCAGGAGACGAGGTACTGGCAGAATAGAAGCTGTGAGGACGGGCTGCGAGTCCTGCTTGGGTAGCTCAGATGGTAGAGAGAGCACATGCCCGCGAAAGGCAAAGGTCCCGAGTTCTAGTCTCGGTCCGGCACACAGTTTCAATCTGCCAGGAAGTTTCATAACACCGCAAACTCCGCTGCATAGTGAAAATCTCATTCTGGCACTTTCAGACTCTTTCTCTACTGTTCCATCCTCGAACAGCACGCGAGAAAAACAAAGTCAAAATTTCCGTGCGAGCTCTGTTTCTCTTATGTTATTACGATGATCATTTCTCTCCATGAGTCTCTTCAAGACGGCGATGACATCTTTAAGCAGGACGGTTGTTGGTGTCTCAAGACTAGAATCGTGCCACTGTGGTTTGAGGGACACCATAGTGAACTCACATTAATTTTTTGGCCGTCAAATTGGACTGATCTGAACTCGATGGTCAGGTCTGGGACGCAGTCTGGAAGCAGCTGTACGTCCGCGAACCTCCGACTCGTAATTTACGGGTATTGTGTGGCCTGTGCGTTGATAGTTGGTGCTACATACCTGCGGATACTAGCTAAGGACTTGATGAATAAATGCCGCGCAGAGCTGCAGTGTACTGCGTTTCAAAGGGGACCCACATGGTATTTAGCGGGTGCTGATAACGTTTTGGCTCACCCAGCAGGGTAGCCGCGCCTGTTAACGTGATAGCTTTCGAGACGGTGGGGTAAACCGGCGCCCCGTCTAATCTGCCCGGCGGGTTAACGACAAAGGGTCCCAGTGCCGGAGGACGTCGGTTCAATCCCGCCTCCGGCCATCCTGATTTAGCTTTTCCGTGATTTCCCTAAATCGCTCCAGGCAAATGCCGGGATGGATCCTTTGGAAGGGCACGGCCGACTTCCTTCCCTGTCCTTCCCTAATCCGATGAGACCGGTGACCTCGCTGTCTCGTCACCTCCCTCAGACCAATCTAATCCGAGTGCCGGCCGGACTGGACGCGGGTTTTAGGCGGTTTAGGTGAATACCGCGCTGGTTCCCATGTTCCAGCTGAAGCACACGCTACGCAATCATTTAGTACACTTTCTCACATTTCCACGCAGAATTTGCTCTGCACACACGTATGTTGAGGTTTACTGCTTTTGTCCAGGGGGTGAATAGGAGACTGTTGACCTTCGTTGTTTGGTCTCCTCAAATACTTACTCAGAATCCGCTTGTTCGGCTCATCAATCTAGCTAACGCCTGTAATATTCGCATAAGATACGAGCAAGAGACGGACATGGTCGACACGACAATTTTGTAGAGGTGGACGAATTTCACTATTTCGAAAACAAACTTATAGAGAAGGCTACATGCCAAACATAATAACAGTTATTGTGATGGTCCAATACAGTTACCTGCTAACACCCAAAAATATAAACCGACAAGAAACAAATTCATAAAACGGAGTCTTATGCAGTCCAGGTCAGCATGGGTGTCAAAGGAGGATAAACTGATCCAAGAATGGACCCCATAATATTTGGACAAGCCATTTTGATGTCATAGTTCTTCGTACCGACATAGATTACAAAGAAAGTTGTGCCGTATAGATCAGTGTGAAGTTATTTAGATATGCATTTCCGACTGGAGTTATTGAAATGTTTATCGAACAGTTTCGTGATAACTAAAAAGCTAATTACTGATCTCTCAGCTTTCTGGACAGAAATTCTTAAAAGAGGTTTCTTCCTCTGGAGGCTGAAACTTCTCCTTCAAAAATTAAGAATGACTGTGCTGGTAAACTTCTACGTTATTTGATTTTCAAACAGCTGAGCAAAACTGAACGTACCCAGACAGTTCTCTCTCTACTTATTCTGATCATGAGTAAACTGACAGACAATATTTTTTAGCGCAACGCTATCTGACTTTCAATAATCTCTACAAATAATGGTCCTCACTAACAATAACCTATACCTTTCATGAATCGCTTACCTCACAAAAATCTTCGTCACTCGAACTACTGCAGTACAGCGAGCGCCAATACCGTCAGCTAAATAAAAGATTCCAACTACTGAAGGCACTAACTACTGATAGAGAACAAACAATGTATTTAACTTAATAGTGTTCAAAAGTCATCATATGACATCCATCTTTATAAAATTCCTCTTTCTGACGGACACACGTCCAGGTCGTCCGCTATAGAAACTCTGGCATCTCTCTTCCCACATCCACAACTGCTGGCGGCTCACCTCCAACTGCCCAACGCTACGCGCTGTTCACATCGAACTGCCCAACACTAAACAAGCGAATATTTCAGTGCAGTCTGTGATTTTCATACAGAGCACTACGTGGCGTTAACAACGTAGAAACCTAAACAGTCTGCTTACAAATTCACAGGATAAATCGCATCCCACTACAGTATTCATGTGTTTGCCACGTGTCACATATAAAACTCGTCTCTAGGTTAATAGTGGTTTGACTAACTCTATCAAACTTATAGGCAATGGTGTACTCGGACGACATTGTCGTTTCTTGAATAATTATACTTGTTATGGAATCAGTGCAAACGTTAGTTAGGGATAACAGACAATAATCAGAGAGAATGGAAATTTACATTACTGCAGGAAATGGGAAGGATAATAACCTGTAGAGCCTGCTTTAAAGGACTTCTGCTGAAACTACTGTAGCAAGACATCAAATAGCATTTTACTATAGTCATGTTTTACTATATGTCATAAGCATTTGATTTAAGCATATCAGCCGGCCGGTGTGGCCGATTGGTTCTAGGCGCTTCAGTCTGGAATCGCACGACCGCTACGGTCGCAGGTTCTAATCCTGCCTTGGGCATGGATGTGTGTGATGTCGTTAGGTTAGTTAAGTTTAAGTAGTTCTAAGTTCTAGGGGACTGATAACCTCAGATGTTAAGTCCCATAGTGCTCAGAGCCATTTGAACCATTTCATTAAGCATATCATGATGTTTCCTCAGAAAAGTCTTTAACTTTTATGTAAGTATTGGCTCCTACAAAATTCATTAATAGTTCATAGAAAGACTCTAAAAAGTGGCGACAAATCGTGTAAACAATGCAGGAAGGAGAAAAAATTTTGTGATCAGTGAGCAGTGGTCACTCGAGAAGCACCTCGTGTTTCTTTGTTTCTTCAGTCAGTGGTTTCGATAAACTAAGTCGAAACGCTTATGACAAAACATGGGTGCATTTATTCAGCTGCTCACACAAATAACCTCCACATCAGTAATGGTGTATTTACTAGCAATTGAGGACAGGCTGTTTCTTTCGTAGATGATACAAGTGTCACAATGAATGCTGTTGGAGGGGCAGTAACAGAACAAACTGTCAATAATGTTTTCAAGGAATAATTAAAGGATTCTCTGCAAATGGACCCTGCCTTATCTGTGTCTAAGAAAACGTAGCCCATGATGAGCAGAGATCGGTGAAGAGGGTACTGCATTATTAGGCGTACAAATACTGGAACACGTGAGGCAATACTGACCTTACGACGTATCTTAGAAGAATGATTAAGGAAAGGCAAACCTACGTTTCTAGCATTTGTAGACTTAGAGAAAGCTTTTGACAATGTTGACTGGAATACTCTCTTTCAAATTCTAAAGGTGGCAGGGGTAAATTACAGGGAGCGAAAGGCTATTTACAATTTGTACAAAAACCAGATGGCAGTTATAAGAGTCGAGGGACATGAAAGGGAAGCAGTGGTTGGGAAGGGAGTAAGACGGGGTTGTAGCCTCTCCCCGATGTTATTCAATCTGTATATTGAGCAAGCAGTAAAGGAAACAAAAGAAAAATTAGGAGTAGGTATTAAAATCCATGGAGAAGAAATAAAAACTTTGAGGTTCGCCGATCACATTGTAATTCGTCAGAGACAGCAAAGGACTTGGAAGAGCAGTTGAACGGAATGGATGGTGTCTTGAAGGGAGGATATAAGATGAACATCAACAAAAGCAAAACGAGGATAATGGAATGTAGTCGAATTAAGTCGGGTGATGTTGAGGGTATTAGATTAGGAAATGAGACACTTAAAGTAGTAAATGAGTTTTGCTATTTGGGGAGCAAAATAACTGATGATGGTCGAAGTAGAGAGGTTATAAAATGTAGACTGGCAATGGCAAGGAAAGCGTTTCTGAAGAAGATAAATTTGTTAACATCGAGTATAGATTTAAGTGTCAGGAAGTCATTTAGAAAGTATTTGTATGGAGTGTAGCCATATATGGAAGTGAAACATGGACGGTAAATAGTTTGGACAAGAAGAGAATAGAAGCTTTCGAAATGTGGTGCTACAGAAGAATGCTGAAGATTAGATGGGTAGGTCACATAACTAATGAGGAGGTATTGAATAGGATTGGGGAGAAGAGAAGTTTGTGGCACAACTTGACCAGAAGAAGGGATCGGTTGGTAGGACATGTTCTGAGGCATCAAGGGATCACCAATTTGGTATTGGAGGGCAGCTGGAGGGTAAAAATCGTAGGGGAAGACCAAGAGATGAATACACTAAGCAGATTCAGAAGGATGTAGGTTGCAGTAGGTACTGGGAGATGAAGAAGCTTGCACAGGATAGAGTAGCATGGAGAGCTGCATCAAACCAGTCTCAGGACTGAAGACCACAACAACAACAACAACAATTCTTGAAAATTGAAGAAAACTGTTATTAAAGTTCTCGAACAGCTCAGTTTCGAAACATTTGCTCTATTTATTCTTGGAACTCTCGGATACAAACAAATCGATATCCTGATGTATTTTGCAGATTTGGCTCATTAATGCTTTAAATACATTCTTTGAGGGCATCGCAACACTGTTAGAAGAAAAATATTTCTCGGACAAAGGAGATCAATGAAATCAATATGCACTTTTCGCTCACCGTCGTCGTATAGACATCTTTTCACTGACTCAAACGCTGTCTTCATACACAATAAATCAATTGAAACGTGTTGTAATTCTCACAGTACAATATTACAAGAGTAAGATCTGCGTTTCACGTAACATGCAGCTACAAAAATATTTGGCCATTTACCTAATAAACTACACGACAAGTAGTAAAGGAAATAGAAAATACCAGTAAACGCCTGATTCCTTAAAGAATCGAACTCCCACGTAAAAAAAAGGGGGGGGAGGCTTCAAAAGTCTGTTGCTTTACGGATGGGTTAATGTAATTTATGTCAACGATTTAGGAGACAATCTGAGCAGCTCTCTGAGATTATGATGCTGTCATTTACAGTCTAGTAAACTCGTCGGAAGATGAAAACCAGTTGCAAAATTACTCAGACACGAAATAGGTATGGTGTGAAGAGTGACAATTGACTCTAAAGAAAGAAAAGTGTGAAGTCGTCCACATGGGTACTAAAAGAAATCCGCTAAATTTTGCTTACACGATAAGTCACACAAATGTAAAGGCTGTAAATTACAGTCACGAATATCTTAAATTGTTACGGTTACGTAGATAATGAGGAATGCAAACAAAAGACCGTTTTATTCGCGAACATTTAGAGGATGCAACAGGTCTACGAAAAACGCTGTTGTTTTAGTTATTGCCACCCCGATTCGATTATCACACTAGTGACACTGTATCTTAATAAAATAAGAGAAATCAGAGCTAGGCCGAGGCTAGAACTTTTCACGAAATTTCAATCACCAACATTCTCCTCCGAATGCGACGATATTTTACAGTCGCCAACCAACATAGGAAGAAACGATAATCGTAATAAAATAAGAGAAAATAAGAGAAATCAGAGCTCTGATATAAATATTCAAGTATTCATTTTTCCCACACGCTGCTGAAGAGTGGAACGGTAGAGAAATAGTCTGAAGGTCTGCCAGGCATCTAAATATGAATTACAGAGTAGTCATTTAGATGTGTTAAATACTTACCTTTAAGCATCTAAGATTGAAAAAGTTTAAAAAAGATTTGAAACTGCGAGTCTGGGAAGTCGTGTTCTATTTTTAGCTTTTCACCCATCATAGTGTTTATGAAAACATATCTTCAGAATTATGTATCGTACAATGATATAACTTTGCTGGTACATTCAGTGATATATGCAGGTACTGTCTCAAAATGCGTTGCGAACAGTTAGTTGTAAAGAAGTAATAAATAAAAACGTCGTGCCTGATGAAGAAGATTTACTGTGTACCATTTTAAGTGAAAGCTAGTTTTTCACGCATCTAAAAGTTTACAACGATATATACTTGACTGAACAGTACGGTTAGGCACAGATTTGCGAACCAAATACTGTACGGCACACAAATAGGCGCGGTGGTGTATTCAAATATTAAGATTGGCAGGTACTGGCAGAATTGAAACTGTGAGGACGTGTGAGTCGCGCTCCGATGATGCCGGCTCGGTAGCTCAGCGTGTTCGGTCAGAGGGTTAACGGCCGTCTCTAATAAGAAAACTGATTCAACGGATCAACTATAAACTTGAACAGGTGTCATGGGACGTCCCCCCCCCCTTGAACAAATGCAACGAACAAAACGAAATCAGCACAAAAAAGATGGTAGAGCATTTGCCCGCGAAAGGCAAAGGTCCCGAGTTCGAGACTCGATCCGGCACACAGTTTTAATCTGTCAGGAAGTTTCAGGTAATTCATGTTTCACGGATATCTTTCGCGTTTTCTATTTTAATGATGAGAGCTAGTCATTTTAAAGACTACGCGTTCGTGTTTTGGTAGTGCTTACGGCTACCCTCTGACCATTTACATGTTATCGACTACCAGAATGGCTTATATTTAATAACACAAATGACTGCACTATTTATCGTCATTACACAGGCTATTAATGAAACATGCGTAAAAACAAATATAAATTTATTGCTTTGTTACATTACATAAATTAGTAGATTTTACATCGTGTGTAGAAAAGGAGCATTTGACCAGAAGATATGACTTTAGTTAATGATTTCACTTGTTACGAAATGATATAGTTTGTTTTGGTTTGTTACTTGTCGGACGGTTTATATTGCAATTGAGCGAAGTTTTTTGTTGGCGCAGTTTTGCTCCCATTACTGAGCCATAGCCAGCTTTAGTGATACGTAATTGAGGAATTCTCTCTTGCAATGTTATAGCCATATACAGTACAGCTTTTTCAAGTACAGAATGGTTGTTTATTATCGCCTAACTTTTTGAAGACGCATTCTCGAGGTATCTGTGAGTGAACAATAGTTATCGTTTTGACTGTTTACGTAGAAACGGTCTTTGCAGCTTTTCTAGAGGGACCCGACCTGTTACAGCCGTTTCCCATTCTTTTTATTCGCTTTTCTTTGGAAGCTACCTGGATGAATATAATTCGTCAACATCCAGTCAGTATTTGGTATTTGCCTAGCTTGACAGACGCTCTTCAAGAAATATCTGTGGCTTGAAATCTCCATGTGACGGGATGGTTGGCGAGTTCCTCAGTGGACCATCTGCGTCTGCTCTCGGGCGTGCTCTCTTCTGTCCTGGGGTCAGCTGCCTTGGCAACACGCCGTCCCCTCTCCTCCCCCCCCCCCCCCAAATCCATCCTCACGAACCTCTCCTCCCCACACCACGTAGTATTTCTGAGAGATGCTCTATTTTGGGACAGGCTCTCTAGCGGCCAGCCAATATTTACAGGTTGTGTCTCTTGCTACAAGTGAACAAATTTACTGAGCCCGCCACTGCACGCAGCATAATCGGTACACATTATTCTAGCATCTAGAAGCAGCTACAGGACACTCTCAAAACTTCCGTTCCGGTCAAAAAGTCAATTTAGTTCAAATGGTTCAAATGGCTCTGAGCACTGTGGGACTTAACTTCTGAGGTCATCAGTCCCCTAGAACTTAGAACTACTTAAACCTAACTAAACCTAAGGACATCACACACATCCATGCCCGAGGCAGGATTTGAACCTGCGACCGTAGCGGTCGCGCGGTTCCATACTGTACCGCCTAGAACCGCTCGGCCACTCCGGCCGGCGTCAATTTACTCCTGACGTTTCAGTCGGTCCCATGACCTTTCAGTACTTGTTCCTTTCAGTTGGTGTTATAGTCATCTATATTGACAGATCTAAAACCATGGCTAAGACGAGATATCGTTTTCTCTTTCCTGCGGGTCACGTGTGGTGTTTTCGTGCCGGGAACGCCAGGGAAACACCACATGTCACATGTAACCGGTGGTGTTTTCACGGAGAACCTGACAGCGATTAACGAAGCCCTAAATTTTATCTAACAGACCTCCTACGAACGCATTTTAATTCGTAGTGACTCAGTGCTTCGGTAGCTCAGTTGGTAGAGCACTTGCCCGCGAAAGGCAAAGGTCCCGAGTTCGAGTCTCGGTCGGGCACACAGTTTTAATCTGCCAGGATGTTTCATATCAGCGCACACTCCGCTGCAGAGTGAAAATCTCATTCTGGAAACATCCCCCAGGCTGTGGCTAAGCCATGTCTTCGCAATATCCTTTCTTTCAGGAGTGCTAGTTCTGCAAGGTTCGCAGGAGAGCTTCTGTAAAGTTTGGAAGGTAGGAGACGAGATACTGGCAGCAGTAAAGCTGTGAGACCGGGCGTGAGTCGTGCTTCGGTAGCTCAGTTGGTAGAGCACTTGCCCGCGAAAGGCAAAGGTCCCGAGTTCGAGTCTCGGTCGGGCACACAGTTTTAATCTGCCAGGAAGTTTCATATCAGCGCACACTCCGCTGCAGAGTGAAAATCTCATTCTGGAAACATCCCCCAGGCTGTGGCTAAGCCATGTCTCCGCAATATCCTTTCTTTCAGGAGTGCTAGTACTGCAAGGTTCGCAGGAGAGCTTCTGTAAAGTTTGGAAGGTAGGAGACGAGATACTGGCAGAAGTAAAGCTGTGAGACCGGGCGTGAGTCGTGCTTCGGTAGCTCAGTTGGTAGAGCACTTGCCCGCGAAAGGCAAAGGTCCCGAGTTCGAGTCTCGGTCGGGCACACAGTTTTAATCTGCCAGGAAGTTTCATATCAGCGCACACTCCGCTGCAGAGTGAAAATCTCATTCTGGAAACATCCCCCAGGCTGTGGCTAAGCCATGTCTCCGCAATATCCTTTCTTTCAGGAGTGCTAGTTCTGCAAGGTTCGCAGGAGAGCTTCTGTAAAGTTTGGAAGGTAGGAGACGAGATACTGGCAGAAGTAAAGCTGTGAGACCGGGCGTGAGTCGTGCTTCGGTAGCTCAGTTGGTAGAGCACTTGCCCGCGAAAGGCAAAGGTCCCGAGTTCGAGTCTCGGTCGGGCACACAGTTTTAATCTGCCAGGAAGTTTCATCCCGTACTCTTCAAACAACGCACATAGATTGAGGGCTACACGACATGTTTCATCGTCCTTCTGGTAGATGAAATCGTGTTGAGGAAAAAAAACTGCATGTAGTGTGTGGTGACGCTGACGGTGCCCAAGGACAAATGCATACTTGTATTGACCTACTGTACCTTCCAGAATGACGAAATCACCAATGGAATGCCACGAAAACACTCCCCAGGCCATAACATTCCCTCCTTCGGCTTTCGTGTTTACATCTACATGGATACTCTGCAAATCACATTCAAGTACCTAGCAGAGGGTTCATCGAACCACCTTCACAATTCTCTATTATTCCAATCTCGTATAGCGCGCGGAAAGAACGAACACGTATATCTTTCCGTACAAGCTCTGATTTTCCTTATTTTATCGTGGTGATCGTTCCTCCCTATGTAGGTCGGTGTCAATAAAATATTTCGAATTCGGAGGAGAAAGTTGGTGATTGGAATTCCGTAAGAAATTTCCGTGGCAACGAAAAACGCCTTTCTTTTAATGATGTCCAGCCCAAACCCTGTCTCATTTCTGTGACGCTCTCTCCCATATTTAGCGATAATACAAAACGTGCTGCCTTTCTTTGAACTTTTTCGATGTATTCCTATCTGGTAAGGATCCCACACTGCGCGGCAGTATTCTAAAAGAGGACGGACAAGCGTAGTGTAGGCAGTCTCCTTGGTAGTTATGTTACACTTTTCTAAGTGTCCTGCCAATAAAACGCAGTCTTTGGTTAGCCTTCCCCTCAACATTTTCCAAGTGTTCTTTCCAATTTAAGTTGTTCTAGTTGTAGTACCTAGGTATTTAGTTGAATTTACGGCTTTTAGATTAGACTGATTCATCGTGTAACCAAAGTTTAACGAGTTCCTTTTAGCACTCATGTGGATGACCTCACACTTTTCGTTATTTAGGGTCAACTGCCAGTTTTCACACCATTCAGATATCTTTTCTAAATTGTTTTGCAGTTTGTTTTGATCTTCTGATGTCTGTCCTAGACGATAAACGACAGCGTCATCTGCAAACAACCGAAGACGGCTGCTCAGATTGTCTCCCAAATCGTTGATATAGATAAGGAAGAGCAAAGGGCCTGTAACACTACCTTGGGGAACGCAAGAAATCAGTTTCGTTTTACTCTATGACTTTCCGTCAATTACTACGAACAGTGACCTCTGACAGGAAATCACAAATCCAGTCACATAACTGAGACGATATTCCATAATCACGCAATTTCACTACGAGCCGCTTGTGTGGTACGTGTCAAAAGCCTTCCGGAAATCCAGAAATGCGGAATCGATCTGAAATCCCTTGTCAATAGCACTCAGCACTTCATGTGAATAAAGAGCTAGTTGTGTTTCACAGGAGCGAAGTTTTCTCAACCCCTGTTGACTGTGTGTCAGTAGACAGTTATCTTTGAGGTAATTAATAATGTTTGAACACAATATATGCTCTAGAATCCTGCTGCATATCGACCTTAACGATATGGGCCTGTAATTTAGTGGACTACTCCTACTACCTTTCTTGAATATTGGTGTGACCTGTGCAACTTTCCAGTCTTTGGGTACGGATCTTTGCGATCGGTTGCACATGATTGTTAAGTATCGAGCTACTGCATCAGCATACTCCGAAGCCGGCCGAATCCTGCCTCGGGCATGGATGTGTGTGATGTCCTTAGGTTAGTTAGGTTTAAGTAGTTCTAAGTTCTAGGGGACTGATGACCTTAGAAGTTAAGCCCCACAGTGCTCAGAGTCATTTGAACCATACTCCGAAAGGAACCTAATTGGTATACAGTCTGGACCAGAAGATGGCTTTTATTAAGTGAATTAAGTTGCTTCGCTACTCCGAGGATATTTAGTTCTATGTTATTCATATTGACAGCTGTTCTTGATTCGAAGTCTGGAATATTTACTTCGTCTTCTTTTTTGAAGGCATTTCGGAAGGCTGTGTTTAGTAACTCTGCTTTGGCAGCACTGTCGTCGATAGTATTTGCCTTCATCAGACGTTTGACACAATACACGTCAATGGAGAATAAAACTTGATTAATCTGAGAAGGCCACCTGTCGCCACTCAGTGGATGCCCAGCAGCGGTATTGGCGTGCAAATTCCAGCCTTCGTCGGCGATGAACAGCAGTCAGAGGCCTATACGCAGCAACATTCACTAAACGCTCGTTCAGGAGACAGTAAATGTTCAAATGCGTGTAAAATATTATGGGACTTAACTGCTAGGTCATCAGTCCCTACGCTTACACACTACTTAACCTAAACTACCCTAAGGTCAAACACAGCGCCTGAGACCGCTCTGCTAATCCCGCGCGGCGAGGACACACTGTTGGTAGACCTTTGATTCATCTGGGCGGTCAGTTGCTGAACAGTTTCACGCCTATTCACCCGAACGCGACTCTGCATTCTGACGTTCACCGCTGTCACCTACAGTCCGTGGTTCACCACAGCAGCCTCGGCGCCGGTTTTGGACAGCGCAATTTTGCCATGCATAGAATACGTTATCCACCGCGGCTCACGAACAGTTTAGCCGTTCCGGAAATGCTTCCTCCCTTGACTCTTAGGCCAAAGAGTATGCCCCTTTGGACGTCAGATATTGCCTCCCGTTTCCGCACTGCGACAACGACTGCTCTGTTTCCCACGTCTTCCCGACATTCTTTACATACCCTTTACAGCTACTGGTGCCACCGTGCGTCTGTGAGTAGTTATAGGACGATGACGAGGAACATAGGCGGTGGTAACATTAATGTGTCCATGTCCGCCGCTCGTGGTCTCGCGGTAGCGTTCTCGCTTCCCGAGCACGGGGTCCCGGGTTCGATTCCCGGCGGGGTCAGGGATTTTCACCTGCCTCGAGATGACTGGGTGTTTGTGTTGTCCTCGTCATTTCATCATCATCCAGGAAAGTGGCGAAATTGGACTGAGCAAAGATTGGGAAATTGTACGGGCGCTGATAACCACGCAGTTGAGCGCCCCACAAACCAAACATCATCATCTCATTAATGTGTCCAGCCCGCGAAGTCTTTCTGCCCCCTCGATTCTCACACTCCGGCTCCCAGATGAAGTGGGTTTGAACGAGCCAACCGTTCGTCTAGAGAAGAGAAATGGTTCAAATGGCTCTGAGAACTTTTTTTTTTTCACTAGCTGCTTATCTTTTATGACCCACCGTCTAATTTCTTATGGTGGGTCGTATATTGCCACTTAGCCGCTGTGACTGGATCCGGGGTCCGCAGTGACTGAAAGTAACACCACACCGGCTCCCGTCCCCACTCACACCGTTGCCCGTGTCCCGCCACGTGGAGGCGGGCTCTGTTTAGATCCATTTGATATCTTTTTTTTTTGTGCAGCATTAGAAAAACGTATAACTAATACAAAATCAAGTAAGATATTAATAAACAAAACGAAATTACATATTAGAAAGAAGGAAGGAAGAGAACTGAATAGAGAAGTTATAGGTATAATATTGCCCGTCACCTGGTTGTAGGCGGCGGCCCGGGTCTTGGAATGAACCTCAAGACGCTGGCCGTTGCTCACCATGCCTTTAACATCTACTATCCTAAAAACTACCTTAACTAGAAGAGATTAGGGTACGTTAAAGCTAGAAACTAAGACTAAGACCTCCATGTCCAGCCTACTAAACTATTTACGATATACAATAGAGAGGTAACTGATTTTGTGCTTGGCTCAAAGTTGCTAATGAAAGGGTACTCGTAGTAAAAGTAATAAGGTAATGACGCTAACAGCATCTCCATGTTCAATAAGAGCTTAAAGCTAGGTGCCTCTTCAAGGGACCTACGCCTTCCGTTAAGAGGCAGCGCACAGTCTGAGAACTATAGGACTTAACATCTGAGGTCATCAGCATCTAGACTTACAACTACTTAAACCTAACTAACCTAAGAACATCACACACATCCGTGGCCGAGGCAGGATTCGAACCTGCGACCGTAGCAGCAGCGCGGTTCCAGACTGAAGCGCCTAGAGAAGAGATTACTCGCACAGCATTCATTTTGACGACCCGATGTGCGGAACTGCAGGGCACAATAAGACCTCTCTTCACTCGGAGATGTAACAACGTTTGGTGGGCTGCTGCGCCCTCTAATAAACTCCACAGTGTCGAGGAGACTACGGCTGCACGGCTCTCCTTCCGTTCTTTCCGAAAGGAATCCACCGAGTTTTGTCGCCTCCCCATCGTCATACTAGAGTACTACTACTACTACGAGATCAGTCCCAGTGGACCGCACGCATCTACAAGTTTCGTTCTCCACTGTTTTCTGTCCATTGCTGCTATCCGCCATCCGATCACATCTATTGACACTTGGTTTAAATCTTCATGGATTCCACCCGTCCAACGCTCCTTGGGTCTCCCTGGTGGTCTCTTTCCTGTAGGTGTGAAATCCAGGAGTTTCCGAGACCATCTGTGATCCTCCATCCGGCCACATGGCCGGCCCACTGCATTCGTTTGCCTTTGACAGTTCCCGCTATGTTGGGCTGCTGGTATAGTTCCTCGAGCTCTTGGTTGTATCTGATCCTCCATTCCCCTATATCTGCATCCAGAACCGGACCGAAGATCTTCCGAAGCACTTTTCTCTCAAAAACAAGGAGCTTGTGGAAGTCGTGTTTCCGGATACTCCATGTCTCACAGCCATATAGAACAACAGGGTTTTGTACAGTCGAATGTTGAACTGTCTGGAGAGATATCTGGACCGAAGAAGTTGTGCTAGGCTGTGGTAAGATCGGTTTCCTGCTTGTATTCTGGCATTGATCTCTGCTTCTAAACTAACCTTTATTTTTATTTTATGTAGCGAGTCATCCCAACATTATCGTTGCGAAACCTTACAGACTATGTCTACTATCCTGGTGCAATATCTACATATAACTACACTCCTGGAAATTGAAATAAGAACACCGTGAATTCATTGTCCCAGGAAGGGGAAACTTTATTGACACATTCCTGGGGTCAGATACATCACATGATCACACAGACAGAACCACAGGCACATAGACACAGGCAACAGATCATGCACAATGTCGGCACTAGTACAGTGTATATCCACCTTTCGCAGCAATACAGGCTGCTATTCTCCCATGGAGACGATCGTAGAGATGCTGGATGTAGTCCTGTGGAACGGCTTGCCATGCCATTTCCACCTGGCGCCTCAGTTGGACCAGCGTTCGTGCTGGACGTGCAGACCGCGTGAGACGACGCTTCATCCAGTCCCAAACATGCTCAATGGGGGACAGATCCGGAGACCTTGCTGGCCAGGGTAGTTGACTTACACCTTCTAGAGCACGTTGGGTGGCACGGGATACATGCGGACGTGCATTGTCCTGTTGGAACAGCAAGTTCCCTTGCCGGTCTAGGAATGGTAGAACGATGGGTTCGATGACGGTTTGGATGTACCGTGCACTATTCAGTGTCCCCTCGACGATCACCAGTGGTGTACGGCCAGTGTAGGAGATCGCTCCCCACACCATGATGCCGGGTGTTGGCCCTGTGTGCCTCGGTCGTATGCAGTCCTGATTGTGGCGCTCACCTGCACGGCGCCAAACACGCATACGACCATCATTGGCACCAAGGCAGAAGCGACTCTCATCGCTGAAGACGACACGTCTCCATTCGTCCCTCCATTCACGCCTGTCGCGACACCACTGGAGGCGGGCTGCACGATGTTGGGGCGTGAGCGGAAGACGGCCTAACGGTGTGCGGGACCGTAGCCCAGCTTCATGGAGACGGTTGCGAATGGTCCTCGCCGATACCCCAGGAGCAACAGTGTCCCTAATTTGCTGGGAAGTGGCGGTGCGGTCCCCTACGGCACTGCGTAAGATCCTACGGTCTTGGCGTGCATCCGTGCGTCGCTGCGGTCCGGTGCCAGGTCGACGGGCACGTGCACCTTCCGCTGACCACTGGCGACAACATCGATGTACTGTGGAGACCTCACGCCCCACGTGTTGAGCAATTCGGCGGTACGTTCACCCGGCCTCCCGCATGCCCACTATACGCCCTCGCTCAAAGTCCGTCAACTGCACATACGGTTCACGTCCACGCTGTCGCGGCATGCTACCAGTGTTTGCGATGGAGCTCCGTATGCCACGGCAAACTGGCTGACACTGACGGCGGCGGTGCACAAATGCTGCGCAGCTAGCGCCATTCGACGGCCAACACCGCGGTTCCTGGTGTGTCCGCTGTGCCGTGCGTGTGATCATTGCTTGTACAGCCCTCTCGCAGTGTCCGGAGCAAGTATGGTGGGTCTGACACACCGGTGTCAATGTGTTCTTTTTTCCATTTCCAGGAGTGTACATACTCCGCAAGCCACTGTGCGGTCTGCAGCGGAGGGTATCATCCTTCTGGTTCCCCGCAGTAAGCAAGGTCTTTTGTTTGCTCCGTGAAAGTGGTTTTTACTCTCAGCTATAACATTTTAAGCCACCTTCGGGACGGGGGTGGGGTAGTTGGGTTTGGGGCGACTTCCTTCGCATACTGGGTCTGGGAAACCCTCGACGCTACCTCTTTCACCAGTTGCTTCTGACTTCCCTCATTTGCTCTGTTTTAATCGCTTTTCGATGTAATAGGACCCTTTTTCTTCCGCGTCCTGTTTTCTGTCTTAGGAGTAACATTATGTTGAAAAGTGGTTGCTGTTCCCCTCTTCAACGTTTTCATTATAACAGAACGAGTCTGACACGGCTGTGGGATGGGCAGCCCTCGTCTCATGCGGAGCCACTGGGGACAAAATTGTTCAAATGGTTCTGAGCACTATGGGACTTAACATCAGAGGTTATCAGTGCCCTACAACTTATAACTACTTAAACCTAACTAAGGACATCACACACATGCATGCCCGAAGCAGGATTCGAACCTGCTACCGTAGCGGTCGCGCGGTTTCCAGACTAAAGCGCCTAGAACCGCTCGGCCACAATGGCCGACACTGGGGACACTGGAAAAGATGCAATGCTGGTTCTTTATTTAAATGGTTTTTAATTTTTTAAGATACTTATATGCTTTTTAACATTATTGCTTTTCTGCTTTAGGGTTCTAAAACTTACTGATTTTATTCCATCTGTGTAAAAATGATCGGAACGGCCTGTTGGGACCGATGTCAAATGTAAAAAACAGTTTCTGGAGAAAGGCTGTCAGGTCGAGGCCTTTCTGTTTATCAGTTACTCCCAGAGGATTTTGGAATAAATCAAACGTTCTAATTTAACCTGTCAGTGGAAGCCTATTGGAATTAACTTCTTCCTTGAGCCTTTTAATTGAGATTTCAATGTTAAACTATTCTGAATTATTATTGACACCTTTAAAATTATCTTTGAACTATGTATATACTTAATTTAACTACTGGTATTTTTAAAGTTGTGATGCTCAGTGTCTTTTAATTTAATGCTTAGTTCCTTTCAATTATTTTTCAATCATGTTTGGAAGTGCATTGTCTCTGACTTACTTTTTATGGCGCTTTTATATGCCTTTTGATGTGACTTTGTTTAATTAAATCCTTAACGCCCTTAATCTATTTTGGAAATTCATAACTTTCATTTATCTCTGTAGCGCTTTCAATTAATATTTCGTGACCTTATGTAATTGTAGTATGAGTTTTTTACTTAGAGATTAAATGTGTTCAAATTATCAGCGTATGCCTTGTGTAAACTGTTTTGTGAGGCAATAAAGTTCTCAGTGCTGACAATGAGTATGGGTTCGCTTGTTTACAACTCCCAGATCCCCGCATCCTGTACCATTTCAGTGACTGATTTTTCAGAATATCTTAGTGTGAGGGGTTGTATAATAAGAGGTGGGCAATCAGAGTTGTTGTGCGTCAAGTTACGTAGCCAGATCATAAACTGCTACATATGCTGCAGTTGACAAGACAATTGAGCAAACGTCGGTGGAACACGTGAGATGTGTGGAGAGGGGGAGGGTGCTTATTAGAGGTGGGAATACGTAACATTGACTAATGCGGTACACTCACCGATCGATTTTATTGTAACACTGCATTTCCTCCTCATGTCCGTCTTTTGAGGAGTGCATTCTGTCCTGACTTCATTTCTATAGAATTTTCGTGGATTGCGCGACCACATTGATCACCACAGGCGGAAGAGATCTTGGACCGAAAGAACATTCGGCCAATGGGCTGGTCTGCCCGTTCTCCCGATTTACGTCCCACCGAACACGTGTGGGAGGCGTTGGGAAGACGTACTGCTGCGTGGCATCCAGCAGTGGTCATCCGCGCTGCCGGAGGAATGGAAAGCCCTACCACTTGAACTCCTCACCATCCTCGTTGGAACACGTTACAGAGCATTCACTGGCGTCCGTAGTGATCACACATCCTATTGCGAAATATACTCTTCTTTTATGATGTCCAGAGGACCACCAAACAGCGCGGTGCCTGCAAGTTAATTATTGTGTTTGGTTAAAAGTGTCATTTATCTTCGTCTCATTGCGTATTTCTTTCAATTACCTTCAGTACTGTACTGTGCTGTAGCAGTTCACTCCATGTACGGTGAAGGTTTCATCGAGTTATTTTACTTGGCTGTGACACATCATGCAAATGTATTAATTTACAATGCGTAGTACATATATGCTCACGGAAAAGACGAATTCGCAGGTGTAACGAAACGTAATTGAGCATTAACGAACAATAACATCGATACCACCGGTCCTCCTAGAGTGAAGAACGAGCTGGATGTGGGAAGGGCCGGCCGGGGTGGCCGAGCGGTTCTAGACGCTACAGTCTGGAACCGCGCGACTGCTACTGTCGCAGGTTCGAATCCTGCCTCGGGCATGGATGTGTGTGATGTCCTTAGGTTAGTTAGGTTTAAGTAGTTCTAAGTTCTAGGCGACTGATGGCCTCAGAAGTTAAGTCCCATAGTGCTCAGAGCCATTTTTTGTGGGAAGGAAATATTCCTAAACGGTGCTAAAGATAGTACGCTAAAGACGTCTATTATTGTTTGTACATGTCATTATAACACTTCACGGATACAAATTAAATGACATATCTAAGTTGGTAAGTACATTTGTTGTTGTTTTGCTCTACAGTCTGGCTTGATTCCGTTCTCTACGCCGGGCGTTGTGGCCGAGCGGTTCTAGGCGCTTCAGTCCGGAACCGCGCGACTGCTACGGTCGCAGGTTCGAATCCTGCCTCGGGCATGGATGTGTGTGATGCCCTTAGGTTAGTTAGGTTTAAGTAGTTCTGAGTCCTAGGGGACTGATGACCTCCGATGTTGAGTCCCATAGTGCTCAGAGCCATTTGAACCATTCTGAACCGTTCTCTACGCTAATCTCTCCTATCCAGACCTCTTCAACTTTGCACAAATACTGCAAACGATATCCATTTGAATGTGCTTCCGGTAGTCAAACCTAGGTTTTCCCCCCGATTCTTGTACCCTCCCATCCCCTCCCGCCACAAACTACACTTCTCTCAGTTGCCAAACTGACGATTACGTGATGCACTCTGTTAATTGACTCGTTCCTTCTTTTCTATCCTCCCTAATTATTTTTAGTACCTCTTTATTAACTACTCCATCTACCCACAAAATCTTCAACAGTCTTTTTTTCTTGTCTGCACTGTTTATCATCCACATTCCACTATCCCAGGAAAATACTTTCACAAAATACATGAAAACGCTTACATTTTCCTTTGTATTAGATTTTCGAGCAGCTCCAGCTTCGTGCGGGTATAAGCACTAAGTACCTACGGTCGGACGACATGTTGGCAGTAATGAATTACATACACAAACCTTCCTCCTGATCAGCCGAACTATTAGTGAAAAGTCTATCAAAATCGCTACAGTAGTTCCCGATATTAGCCTTCTCACGCAGACAAAGAAACGCGGCGGGGAACTTTATATACACGTGTATAGACATTGCATGATGTATAGGACAGGCGAAATACCATTAGACTTCAATAAAAATGTAAAAGCTTGAATATTGCAGAATTATCAGTTCAAAGTCATGGCTGTTAAACGACGACACGAATTCCTTACAGAAGCATGGAAAAACTGGTAGAAGCCGATATCGGGCAAGATCAGTTTGGATTCCGGGGAAGTTCTCGGGGCATCAGGGGTAAAATACAGCGAGCGAAGGCTATTTAAAACAGAAACCAGGCTGCAGTGATAAGAGTCGAGGACCACGGAAGGGAGTGAGAGAGAGTTATAGCTTATCCCCGATTTTACTCAATCTGCACAGTGAGCAAGCAGTAAAGGAAACGAAAGAAAAATTTGAAGTAGGAATTAGAATTGGGGGAGAAGAAATAAAAACTTCGAGGTTTGCCGATGACATTGCAATTCTGTTAAAGAATCCAAAGGACGCGGAAGAGCAATTGAACGGGATGGACAACTTCTCGAAAAGAGGATATCAAGCCGGCCGCTGTGGCCGAGCGGTTCTAGGGGCTTCAGTCCGGAACTACGGTGCTGGTACGGTCGCAGGTTCGAATCCTGCCTCGGGCATGGATGTGTGTGATGTCGTTAGGTTAGTCAGGTTTAAGTAGTTCTAAGTCTAGGGGACTGATGACCTCAGATGTTGTCTCATAGTGCTTACAGCCATTTGAACCATTTTTTGGGGATATGAGATGAACATCAACAACAGCAAAAGAAAGATAATGGAATGTAATCGAATTATATAAGATGATGGTGATGGAACTAGATTAGAAAACGAGACACTAAAAGTAGTAGATGAGTTTTGCTACTTGGGCAGCAAAACAACTGATGATGGCCGAAGCAGAGAATATATAAAATGTAGGCTGGCAATGGCAAGAAAAGTGTCTCTGAAAAATAGAAATTTGTTAATTGGACTATAAATTAAGTTTTAGGGAGTCTTTGCTGAAGGCTTTTGTCTGGCTTGTAGCCTTTTACGGACGTGAAACGTGGGCGATAAGCAGTTCAGACAAGAAGAGAATAAATGTTTTTGAAGTATGGTGCTACAGAAGAAATCTGAAGATTATATTGGTAGATCACGTAACTAATGAGGAGGTACTGAACAGAATTGAGGAGGCAAGAAATGTGTGACACAGCTTGACTAAAAGAATGTAACGGTTGATAGGACGCATTCTGAGAAACAGGAGATCACCAATTTAGTACTGGAGCGAAGTGTGAGAGTTAAAAGTTGTAGAGGGAGACCAAGAGATGAATACAGTAAACGGATGCAGAAGGATGTAAATTATTCGGAGATGAAGAGGCTGGCACAGGATAGAGTAGATGGAGAGCTACTTTGGGCAACGTTTGCTAATTTTGCTGCCTAGATGGCAAAACTCATCTACTACTTTTGATTCATATTTGACTAAAAAAAAGTAATTCCCTCAGAATCGACTGATTAATTTCGACTTCACTCCATCACTGTTGTTTTACTTCAATGATTTAAGTTATCTTATGTAAGAGGTGATCAAAAATATCCGTTTGAGGGCGTTGATATAGTGTATATGCAACGAAACGTGAATGCAGGTTATAAGCACTAACATGTAGGCAAGGAATTAGTGTGGCATTCTTGTCTCTCTGACGTGCATGTGGTAAATGCGGAACTGTGAACTATGGGGCTGTTATTACCAAATGCGTCCAAACAGGACCGACGTGCAGTTATTCTTTTCTTGGCTGCCAAAGCACACGCACCTGTAGACATCCATTGGAGAATGAAGAATGTTTTTAGGCTGCATGTCTGTCGAAATCGCCATTGTGGAATGGTGCGCCAAGTTCCGTGCTGCTCGAGAATCGACATAAGAAGCCGGTCGACATGGTAGGCCAGCCAACTCAAGTGAGATACACTCGAGCACCCGCCCTGATCTCTCCCCACACGATTATCACGCCTTCGGTCCCTTGAAAAACGTCTTGAAGGGCTGAAAAATTCTGTCGGACGAGTAAGTGCAGCAGGCAGTTCTGGTCTTCATCACACAGCAAGACATGGTGTTCTATCAAACGGGTATGTTCAACCTGGTGCATCAGTGGGACGATTGGCTCAACGTTCAAGGCGATTCTATGTCATTGGCATATTGATTCTGGACTGGACGGAAGCTTTCTCATTGCCCCTTATAAATTGTTTTCAAGAGGTATTGATTCCTTTCATGTTATCTTTCAAGTCGTTTCCCGTCTCTGACAGAATTACAATGTCATCAACAGGCCTTAAACTTTTTATTTCTTTTTCCTGAAATTTAACTCCATTTCCTAAATTCCCCATGGTTTCCTTTACTACTTGCTTGATACACAAAATCAATAATTTCTGGGGTAGAGTCCAACACTGTCTTCTCAATTACTGCTCATTCGACTCTTATTAACGCAATCTATTTTCTTTGCTAGTTGCAGACAGTCTTTCACTCCCTGAATTTTACCTCTGCTACCTTCCCAAAGGTCTATTATAGTTAACATTGTCAAAAGCCTTCTCCAGATCTACAAATGAAAACATTACCGTTAACACATTGATGTTGTTGTTATTTACAGGATAACAATAGCAGATGCTATCGATCCTCGAATAAATTTTTACTACAAGAAATACCGTATCATAACAAATAATTAATATTTTTACGTCCTCTAGATATAATATCTAATTGAAAATGGAGAGGCAAGACCGGTAGATTTTAAGCAAAGGAAATAAGTGCTATAACTTTTCGTGT
This sequence comes from Schistocerca cancellata, assembly GCF_023864275.1. Lineage (NCBI taxonomy): Eukaryota > Metazoa > Arthropoda > Insecta > Orthoptera > Acrididae > Schistocerca > Schistocerca cancellata. The sequence continues at coordinate 153,423,695 of NC_064634.1, read as the reverse complement.
CATATGTTAACGAAAATTAGATTAATTCTAACTGAGAAATGAGCGCCCATTTGACTCGAAACAGCTTAAGTCAAGAATACGTTTATCACTAAAGGGTCGAGTACTGTTTTGCATTAGAGACATCTTACTGCTTACTGAACCCCGTGTTAACTATCCTGAAATTCACCTGTCTCTCCCAAACCCACACTCGATGCTTCGCGCAGCACACCATTCTTACCGTGGCTCTACCTGCGGCTGATGCAGCGGACGGTGTACTGAAACTGCAAACTGCACCCACCGATGGTCAACGAGCAACATACGGAAATCGCTCGCTAGGTGTGTCCATCTCCACGTGTCCTCGGTGATGCGAGGTGGAGTCCGTAGCTCTTCGCAACGGAAACGACAAACTTTGGCTCCAAACATGACAAGTTAGAGTTCACTCAAAACTCCTCTCAAGCAAAGAAATGCTCGAACTTGAAGTGTTCGAGACAAGTGTTAACTTGCAGAAGCCCAATTGGAGAGATCTCTCTGCAAACTGAGGAAAAGTGACCTTTAAAAAGTTCGGAAGCAAAGGGATCTATCATGAAACATTGGCTATCCTCGTAACCTCGGGGCACAGCCTTAAGCCTTAAGTGGTGTCCTAATTCCGCGAGGCTGGGAATGCATTTATTTCGGCCGAGAGTTCTACACTATTGGCCATTAAAATTGCTACACCAAGAAGAAATGCAGATGATAAACGGGTATTCCTTGGATAAATACACGGTTATTACAAATGACTGAAGCGATTTCACAGCTCTACAATAACTTTATTATTTGAGATATTTTCACAATGCTTTGCACACACATACAAAAACTCAAAAAGTTTTTTTAGGCATTCACAAATGTTCGATATGTGCCCCTTTAGTGATTCGGCAGACATCAAGCCGATAATCAAGTTCCTCCCACACTCGGCGCAGCATGTCCCCATCAATGAGTTCGAAAGCATCGTTGATGCGAGCTCGCAGTTCTGGCACGTTTCTTGGTAGAGGAGGTTTAAACACTGAATCTTTCACATAACCCCACAGAAAGAAATCGCAAGGGGTTAAGTCGGGAGAGCGTGGAAGCCATGACATGAATTGCTGATCATGATCTCCACCACGACCGATCCATCGGTTTTCCAATCTCCTGTGTAAGAAATGCGGAACATCTTGATGGAAGTGCGGTGGAGCACCATCCTGTTGAAAGATGAAGTCGGCGCTGTCGGTCTCCAGTTGTGGCATGAGCCAATTTTCCAGCATGTCCGGATACATGTGTTCAACCGTTTCTTCGCTCGCTGCAGGCCGACCCGTTGATTTCCCCTTACAGAGGCATCCAGAAGCTTTAAACTGCGCATACAATCGCCGAATGGAGTTAGCAGTTGGTGGATCTTTGTTGAACATCGTCCTGAAGTGTCGTTGCACTGTTATGACTGACTGATGTGAGTGCATTTCAAGCACGGCATACGCTTTCTCGGCTCCTGTCGCCATTTTGTCTCACTGCGCTCTCGAGCGCTCTGGCGACAGAAACCTGAAGTGCGGCTTCAGCCGAACAAAACTTTATGAGTTTTTCTACGTATCTGTAGTGTGTCGTGACCATATGTCAATGAATGGAGCTACAGTGAATTTATGAAATCGCTTCAATCATTTGTAATAGCCCTGTATATTATACTAGAACTGACATGTGATTGCATCGTCAGTGGGAACAAGAGGTGACCGAGAGGTGTAACAAATGGCACCCGATACCATCAAGCCGGGTGATACGCCAGTATGGCCATGACGAATACACAATTCCAATGTGCGCTCATCGCGATGTCGCCATGCGCTCATCATGATGCAGTAAACAGAACCTGGATTCAACCGAAAAAATGACGTTTTGCCATTCTTGCACCCAGGTTCGTCGTTGAGTACACCATCGCAGGCGCTCCTGTCTGTGATGCAGCGTCATGGTTTACCGCAGCCACTGTCTCCGAGCTAATAGTCCATGCTGCTGCAGACGTCGTCGAACTGTTCCTGCAGATGGTTGTTGTCTTGCAAACGTCCCCATCTGTTGACTCAGGGATCGAGACGTGGCTGCACGATCCGTTACAGCCATGCGGATAAGATGCCTGTCATCTCGTCTGCTAGCGATACGAGGCCATTGGGATCCAGCACGGCGTCCCGTATTACCCTCCTGAACCCACCGATTCCATATTCTGCTAACAGTCATTGGATCTCGACCAACGCGAGCAGCAATGTCGCGATACGATAAACCGCAATCGCGATAGGCTACAATCCGACCTTTATCAAAGTCGGGAACGTGATGGTACGCATTTCTCCCCCTTACGCGAGGCATCACAACAACGTTTCACCAGGTAACGCCGGTCAACTGCTGTTTGTGTATGAGATATCGGTTGTAAACTTTCCTCATGTCAGCACGTTGTAGGTGTCGCCACTGGCGCCAACATTGTGTGAGTGCTCTGAAAAGCTAATCATTTGCATATCACAGCATTTTCTTCCTGTCGGTTAAATTTCGCGTCTGTAGCACGTCATCTTCGTGGTGTAGCAATTTTAATGGCCAGTAGCGTATTTTCTCATTCTTTTGCGAGACGGCACCTACCGGCGCCAGGCTGCCGAAAGTCCCAAGTGAGGAGCCCAGTCTGATTACGTGCTGGTCAGCATGGCACTGTTGTCCGCTATCTCCCGAACACAGGCGCCCAAGCAAAGAGATTGGACCCGTCAGAAAAGGTCCTATCGCAGAGAGCGAAAATTGTCTTCACCTCCTTCGGTCTACCAAAGCTACCTGCCTGTCCTACGGCCTTTCCTCGTCTGACAGCCCACCCACAAGAGGCTCGTAACGTTCTCCCTTTATACCAGCCCAAGAGAAGACTTGAACTTCTACCCAGAATAACAGGAACTCATGCGACGCAGTAAATTCCAAACACCTAGGGAAATAAGAAATAAAAAATCACCCTAACATTCCACTATGTCAGTCTCTTTGACACTCATTGTGCGGTACGTAAGCAATATTATATCAAAAATTAGCATAAAAAACCATAAATCGAGTACAGTTTATGTGGCACTTGATATAAAACTGGGAGGAGGAGGTCGCAAATGGATTAATGCCTCACAAAGTCACGGTAATTGTGATATGTATCTGACAGTAACTGACGGAACTACGTTACCTTACCATTTCTCCAAGAGACGGATACCAACCGTGTTTGGGAAGGAAAACGGTGGATACCTGATGCTCTGAGTAACCACTGACAAATTAGGTTCAAAATGGTTCAAATGGCTCTGAGCACTATGGGACTTAACATCTGAGGTCATCAGTCCCCTAGAACTTAGAACTACTTAATCCTAACTAACCTAAGGACATCACACACATCCATGCCCGAGGCAGGATTTGAACCTGCGACCGTAGCGGTCGCGCGACAAATTAGGATCAAACTGCGATTGGCGAAGAACACATGTATCGAAATACCTCGTCTTGCTCGTGAGTTCCGACACATCGATACTCCAGTGTTCATCCGCAGCTGTTTACTGCATGTTTTTAAAATATAATGTTCTAATTGCTCATTGCTCTCGTTTAATTCACCTGAAGTTTACGAATCATTCTCAAGTGTGCAGTATATCTATTTAACACAGATTACTGGCAGCTGGAGCGCTTTATCTTAAGAAACGTGTTAGGAATTGCTGATTCGATAATTACACCCAGTGGAACAGCACTACTTAGGAACGGCAGCTGTACGTGTCTGCTGACTGTTTTGGTGCAACCTGCCACGAATTTCTCTCCCGCGCCAACGACTTCATCTCAGAATAGCACTTGCACCTGACGTCCTCAGTTATTTCCTGCATGTATTCGATCTCTGTCTCCCCCCGACAGTTTCTGCTCTCTTCAGCTCCCTATAGTACAGTGGAGGTCAGTCCCTGATGTCTCAACACATATCCCATCATCTTGCCCCTTCTACCTGATGTTTTCTATGTGTTTCTTGTTCGCCTATTCTACTGAGACTCTCCTCATTTCATATCTTATCAGTCTGACTAATTTTCAACATTCTTCTGTAGCACCATATCACAAACGCTTCGATCCTCTTCTGTTCCGGTTTTTCTACTTTCCTTGATTCACTGCCATACTATGCTGTACAGAAGTTTCTTCCTCAAATTAGCGCCTATATTTGACACTAGAACATTGACGACTGCTGTGGAAGAGTACAACAATACGTGAACACTCTAACTTTTGACATCTTACGGATTTTCTGGTTGTTTTTCTTTGAATACTGTTAAATATAACGTAGCTGCAGTAATCTGAAATACACGGCACTTAATCTACTACTCTACCCAGCATTGCTACTCCGTTCGTCATCATTAGTCGTTTTACTCATTGCTGAGTCTCGTGACCTCACTTCCTCATTCATTCTTACGTAGTTGAAACTTCAGATGTCTCCATCCACAGCGATCTTCGGCCTTTCTTAATATGACGTGAAGCGGCAGGCTGGTAATCTTCTTCGCTTGATCCAACCATCTGTTTGCTGCTCTCCCGCGTGGTCTTCTGCCCTCAATTTTTCCCTGCACTGTGGTCTTCTCTAAATTATCCCCTTTCCTTCTCAAGATGAGCCCAAGGAACTGAAGGTATCTTTGATTGACACGATAAGATAACCTTCTTGTGATTTTAAGTTCTTCTATTATTGAAACATTTGTTCTTTTTTGTGTCCACGGTACACATAGCATCCTCCACCAACACCACGTCTCGAAGGCATCAATGCGGCTCTTATCACTACCTTTCACAGTGCAGGTCTCGCATCCGTATAAGAATACAGGAAACACCAAAGCTTCTACCAAGCGCATTTTCGTTGTCTTGGATATTGCCCGACTCTGCCATATCTTAGAGAGTTTGACCATTGCGGCTCGGCCAAGAATGATTCGTTGTCTTATCTCTTTATCACACTTTCCTTTGCAATTGATCAGAGAGCCTCGATGTACATAATCACTCACTATCTCCAGATTCCTTAAGCATCCTGTAAGTTGGTTTTGATCGATGCCTTAGCAATTTATAACCATTAGTTTTTTTTTCATGTTTATCTCTAGGCCAAGGTTTAGACTAGTATCTTTCAGTGTTGAGAACAGATTACCAAGTTCTTCCTCATTCCTGCTATGAGTGTAGCATCATCTGCGAAGCGTAGATTGTTGATTTTCCTGCCGCCAATTGAAATCCCACCGTCCCAGTCATCTAGCACTTTCCTGATTACACACTCTGCATAGATATTGTAGAGCTGAGGTGACAGTACGCAACCTTGAAGTTTCAGTATGCAACCCTGGCTGAGGCCATTTGTCACATCGAAAAATTCCGAGTATTCACCATCTACTTTTATGGTTGCAGTATGGCTATTATAAAGACCTTTTAATAAGGATACCAGGTGTTTTGGAACCCCAGACTCGTTGAGCACATGCCACAACTTGTCCCACATGACACAATCAAAGGCCTTTTTATAATCTAGGAAGCAAATGTAGGCAGGAACACAGAACTCATAACATTTTTCAGTTATCTGCCTTAAATTCAAGACTGCCTCTCGAGTACCTTTACCTGACACGAAACGCGGTTGTTCTGCGGAAATCTGAGACTTAGTGAAATTTGGCATGTGGATCGTGACCACACCTACAGTTGTGCACGTTTTAAGCAGCTTTTGCGCATGCGCGACTGGCGATACGTAATAGCCTTATGGGCCAAATACCTAGACATTTAATAAATAATGTGCATGGTTCAAGGCGTGCACAGCTAGCCCTTACCACTCAACTACAATTTACGTCAATGCCAACAGGTGGTAACACACTTGGCATAAACTCCGCTAGACAGTAGCACACTTCTCAGATATGCCGATTCACTCACTATATAGTAAAATTAGTTCGGATGTCTGTATACGCTACAGTTATACTAACAGAAAAACCTGTTTTGTGGGTTTCTGAATGAGGTATAGCATATTAAGTTTTGAATTTTATCATACAGTAATTAAGTTGAGACGCTGAGAACCATGAAGCATATCATCGTCGATTGTGAGATCGTAGCATTTATTCATGGTTCTGAAATCTCTTTTATCTTATGGCGAGTCAGGTTTATCTGTGCTGTGGGCCCACACTGTATATATAAACATTCACGAAAAGCAGTCTCACTGATTCGTCAGATATTCACTGAAATGTTGGATCGACGACGGGTCCATTTGATCCTTACGGTTTTCAGCGCCTCATTTTTATTCTAGTAAAGAGACCAGGGTGTTAGACATCACAAATGCAAGTTTGTTTGAAATTGGTTGTTTACTGTGCTGGAATCAGCTTTCGTGTGCAGTGTCAACGTGAACTCTGCTGAATCTGTTTTAAAGAACGAGAAAATTAAGAGGATAAATTAGTTGCAAAGGAGCTAAGGTCTTCCAGACCAGATACATTGACTCAGAAAGTGGCGAAATCAAATAAGCGTGCCTATAAGCGAACATTTAACAAAGAAGAGTATAATAAGCATTAGTTGTTGAGTAGGTGCAACGGAAGAATATTCCAGAGGTTAATGCGTGGACTAATACGCCTGTGAAGGATCTTGTACATTTGTCCGAAAAAATAAAAAAAGCAAAATATCTTTCCTTACACAAAAATGTGAAATGGGGAGTACGGGGAGCTTCAACATTATTTCGTTCTTGCCCTAAACTGTACTTATTTATGTACAAAACATGAAAATTCCACGAAAACAGCCGGCCGCTGTGACCGAGCGGCTCTAGGCGCTTCAGTCCGGAACCACACGGCTGCTACGGTCGCAGGTTCGAATCCTGCCTCGGGCATGGATTTGTGTGATGTCCTTAGGTTAGTTAGGTCTGAGTAGTTCTAAGTCTAGGGGACTAATGACCTCAGATGTTAAGCCCCACAGCGCTTAGAGCCATTTGAACCATTTTTGAACCATAAAAACAATTTTTTCTTTTTAATTATTATTATTATTATTATTATATGCATAACTTGCCTTAAAAAGAAAAAATTGTTTTGTTCCGAATCTAAACATGTGTGAACACTCACAATGTACTCTGAAGAGCCAAAGAAAGAGGCACACCTACCTAATATCGTGACGTGCCCCCGCGAGCTCGTAGAAGTGCCGCAACACGACGTCGTATGCACACGTCTAATGTCTGAAGTAGTGCTGGAGGCAACTGACACCGTGGATCCTGCAGGGCTGTTCATAAATCCGTAAGAGTGCAAGGTGGTGGAGATCTCTTCTGAACAGCACGTTGCAAAGCATCTCACATATGCTCAATAATGTTCATGTATGGGGAGTTTGGTGGCCAGCGGAAGTGCTTAAACTCAGAAGAGTGTTCCTGGAGCCACTCTGTAGCTATTCAGGACGTGTGGTGTGTCGCATTGTCCTCCTGGACTTGCCCAAGTCCGTCGGAATGCACAATGGACATTAATGCATGCAGGTGACCAGACAGGATGCTTACGTACATGTCACCTGTCAGAGTCGCATATAGACGTATCAGGGGCCCCATTTCACTCCAACTGCATACGCTCCACACCATTACAGAGCCTTCACCAGCTTGAATAGTCCTCTCCGTGCATTAATGAGGTTGTCTCCATACCCGTATACATCCATCCGCTCGATACAATTTGAAACTAGACTCGTCCGACCAGGCAACATGTTTCCAGTCATCAACAGTCCAATGTCTGTGTTGACGGGCCCAGGCGAGACGTAAGGCTTTGTGTCGTGCCGTCATCAAGGGTACACGAGTGGGCCTTCGGCTTCGAAACCCATATCGATCATGTTTCGTTGAATTGTTCGCACGCTGACACTTGTCGATGACCCAGCATTAAATCTGCAGCAATTTGCGCAAGGGTTGCCGTTCTGTAACGTTGAACGATTCTCTTCAGTTGTCGTTGATCGTGTTCTTACAGGATCTTTCTCCGGCCCCAGCGATGTCGGTAATTTGATGTTTGAAAGGATTCCTGATACTCACGGTACACTCGTGAAATGGTCATACGGGAAAATCTCCACTTCATCGCTACCTCGGAAACGCTGGGTCCCATCGTTCGTGCGCCGACTATAACGCCACGTTCAAACTCTTTAAAATCTTGATAACCTGCAGTTGTGGCAGCAGTAACCGATCTAAAAACTGCGCCAGAGACTTGTCTTATATAGGCATTGTCTACCGCAGCGCCGATTTCTGCCTGTTTACATATCTCTGTATTTGAATACGCATGCCTATACCAGTTTCTTTGGAGCTTCAGTGTATAGTCACAACCCGCCACTGCACTAGTAGCACTAGTAGGCTTCTCTTGGCCCCGGACACCTTCTTTGCCAATGATAGTCTGCTTCTTATATGTTTCTTGCTTCGTTCGTCATGGGTTACTTTCGTTCCAAGGTAGCAGAAATCCTCGATTTTGTCTACTTCATGAGCACCAATTTTGATGTTAAGTTTCATGCTAATCTCATTTCTGCTGCTTCTCATTACTGTCGTCTTTATCCAGTCTACTCTCAGTCCATATTCTGTACTCATTAGACTGTTCATTCTATTCAACAGATGCTGTAATTTTTCTTCACTTTCACTGAGGACAGCAATGCCATCATTGGTGTCCTTTCGCCCTAAATTTTATTCCCACCATTGAATCTTTCTTTTATTTCCATCACTGCTTCTTCGATGTATAGGTTGAACAATAGAAGCGAAAGGCTGTATTTCTGCCTTACACCCTTTTTAATCCGGGCACTCCGTTCTTAGTCATCCAATGTTATTGTACTTTTTTGGTTCTTGTACATGCTGTTCGTTTCCCGTCTTTCTCTGTGCCTTACTTCTTTTGTTCTCAGAAGTTTGCCCATTTTGAACTATTGTACATTGTCGAACGCTTTTTCTTCGTTGACAAATCCTATGAGCGTGATTTGATTTTTCTTCTGTCTTGCTTCAGTTATGAAAGAAAACGTCAGAACGATCTCTTGTGCCTTTATCTTTTCTAAAGCCAAACTGATACTCAACTAACTGATCCTCAATTTGACTTTAATACTGGACCCACCGTGTCTTCCATATCGACTCCAATTTCTTCTTTTATCACATCGCAGACAGGTCCCCTCCCTCATACAGACCTCCAGTGTAATCTTTCCACCTATCCGCTCTCTACTCTGCGATTAACAGTGGAATTCGCATTGCATTCTTAATTCTACCAATTTTCTTTTTAATTTCGCAGAAGGTTATTTTGACTTTTCTATATGCTGACTCAATCCTTCCGACAGTCATTTCATTTTCGATTCCTTCTAGTTTTTTCTGCAGCCATACAGCTTTGGCTTCCCTGCGCTTCCTATTTATTTCATTGCACGTGATTTATGTGATGTACACCTGTCTAACCCTGAACATTTTTGTACTTCCTTCCCTCATCGATCAGTCGAAGTATTTCTTCTGTTGCCCTAGGTTTCTTCGCAGTTACCTTCTTTGTTCCTATGTTTGTCTGTCCATCATCTGTGATTGTTCATTTTAGAGATGTCCACTCCACTTCAGCTGAAGTGCCTACTCTGGTGTTAGTTATCGCAGTATCCGCAGCTTTAGCGAACTTCAAATGCGCCTCATCGTCAGTACCTCAGTACCTACTTCCTTCCACATCGATTGTTCCTTATGATTCTGTTAAACTTCAGTTTACTCTTCATCATTGCTAAATTGTGATCTGAATCTGTATCTGCACCTGGATATATCTTACAGTCCAGTATCTGATTTCGGAATCTCTGTCTAACCATGATGTAATTCTTCTGGAATCTTCCTGTGTCTCCAGATCTTTTCCAGGTATATCTTCTCCTCTCGCGATTCTTGAGCAGAGTATTTGCTATTACGCTCTGAAATTTATTGCAGAACTCAATCCGTCTTTCTCCTCTCACATTACTCGAGCCAGTCCGACCCGGTAGCTGAGCGCGACGGCATGTCATGCCAAGGGGCCCGGGTTCGATTCCCGGCTGGGTCGCAGATTTTCTCCGCTCAGGGTCCTACCCCCATGAACCATGGACCTTGCCGTTGGTGGGGAGGCTTGCGTGCCTCAGCGATACAGATGGCCGTACCGTAGCTGCAACCACAACGGAGGGGTATCTGTTGAGAGGCCAGACAAACGTGTGGTTCCTGAAGAGGGGCAGCAGCCTTTTCAGTAGTTGCAGGGGCAACAGTCTGGATGATTGACTGATCTGGCCTTGTGACACTAACCAAAACGGCCTTGCTGTGCTGGTACTGCGAACGGCTGAAAGAAAGGGGAAACTACAGCCGTAATTTTTCCCGAGGGCATGCAGCTTTACTGAATGGATAAATGATGATGGCGTCCTCTTGGGTAAAATATTCCGGAGGTAAAATAGTCCCCCATTTGGATCACCGGGCGGGGACTACTCAAGAGGACGTCGTTAACAGGAGAAAGAAAACTGGCGTTCTACGGATTGGAGCGTGGAATGTCAGATCCCTTAATCGGGCAGGTAGGTTAGAAAATTTAAAAAGGGAAATGGGTAAGTTGAATTGTGGGAATTAGTGAACTTCGATGGCAGGAGGAACAAGACTCTTGGTCAGGTGAATACAGGGTTATAAATACAAAATCAAATAGGGGTAATGCAGGAGTAGGTTTAATAAGGAATAAAAAATAGGAATGAGGGTAAGCTACTACAAACAGCATAGTGAACGCATTATTGTGGCCAAGATGGACACGAAGCCCGTGCCTACTACAGTAGTACAACTTTATATTCCAACTAGCTCTGCAGATGATGAAGAAATTGATGAAATCTATGATGAGATAAAAGAAATTATTCAGGTAGTGAAGGGAGACGAAAATTTAATAGTCATGGCTGACTGGAATTCGAGAGTAGGAAAAGGAAGAGAAGGAAACATAGTGGGTGAATATGGATTGGGGGATAGAAATGAAAGAGGAAACCGTCTGGTAGAATTTTGCACAGAGCATAACTTAATCATAGTTAACACTTGGTTCGAGAATCATAAAAGAAGGTTGTATACATGGAAGAATCCTGGAGATACTACAAAGTATCAGATAGATTATATAATGGCAAGACAGAGATTTAGGAACCAGGTTTTAAATAGTAAGACATTTCCAGCGGCAGATGTCGACTCTGACCACAATCTACTGGTTATGAACTGTAGATTAAAACTGAAGAAACTGCAAAAAGGTGGGAATTCAAGGAGATGGGACTGGATAAACTGACTAAACCAGAGGTTGTACAGAGTTTCAGGGAGAGCATAAGTGAACAACTGACAGGAATGGAGGAAAGAAATACAGTAGAAGAAGAATGGATAGCTCTGAGGGATGAAGTAGTGAAGGCAGCAGAGGATCAAGTAGGTAAAAAGACGAGGGCTAGTAGATATCCTTGGGCAACAGAAGAAATATTGAATTTAATTGATGAAAGGACAAAATATAACAATGCAGTAAATGAAGCAGTCAAAAAGGAATACAAGCGTCTCAAAAATGAAATCAACAGGAAGTGCAAAATGGCTAAGCAGGGATGGCTAGAGGACAAATGTAAGGATGTAGAGGCTTATCTCACTAGGGATAAGATAGATACTGCCTACAGGAAAATTAAAGAGACCTTTGGAGAAAAGAGAACCACTTGTATGAATATCAAGAGCTCAGATGGAAACCCAGTTCTAAGCAAAGAAGGGAAAGCAGAAAGGTGGAAGGAGTATATAGAGGGTCTATACAAGGGCGATGTACTTGAGGACAATATTATGGAAATGGAAGAGGATGTAGATGAAGATGAATTGAGAGATACAATACTGCGTGAAGAGTTTGACAGAGCACTGAAACACCTGAGCCGAAACAAGGCCCCGGGAGTAGACAACATTCCATTTGAACTACTGACGGCCTTGGGAGAGCCAGTCCTGACAAAAACTCTATCATCTGGTGAGCAAGATGTATGAGACAGGCAAAATACCCTCAGTCTTCAAGAAGAATATAATAATTCCAATCCCAAAGAAAGCAGGTGTTGACAGATGTGAAAATTACCGAACTGTCAGTTTAATAAGTCACAGCTGCAAAATACTAACGCGAATTCTTTACAGACGAATGGAAAAACTGGTAGAAGCCGACCTCGGCGAAGATCAGCTTGGATTCCGTAGAAATGTTGGAACACGTGAGGCAATACTTACCCTACGACTTACCTTAGAAGAAAGATTAAGGAAAGGCAAACCTACGTTTCCAGCATTTGTAGACTTAGAGAAAGCTTTTGACAATGTTGACTGGAATACTCTCTTTAAAATTCTAAAGGTGGCAGGGGTAAAATACAGGGAGTAAAAGGCTATTTACAATTTCTACAGAAACCAGATGGCAGTTATAAGAGTCGAGGGACATGAAAGGGAAGCAGTGGTTGGGAAGGGAGTGAGACAGGGTTGTAGCCTGTCCCCGATGTTATTCAATCTGTATATTGAGCAAGCAGTAAAGGAAACAAAAGAAAAGTTTGGAGTAGGTATTAAAGTCCATGGAGAAGAAATAAAAACATTGAGGTTCGCCGATGACATTGTAATTCTATCAGAGACAGCAAAGGACTTGGAAGAGCAGTTGAACGGAATGGACAGTGTCTTGAAAGGAGGATATAAGATGAACACCAACAAAAGCAAAACGAGGATAATGGAATGTAGTCGAATTAAGTCGGGTGATGCTGAGGGAATTAGATTAGCAAATGAGACGCTTAAAGTAGTAAAGGAGTTTTGCTATTTGTGGAGCAAAATAACTGATGATGGTCGAAGTAGAGAGAATATAAAATGTAGACTGGCAATGTCAAGGAAAGCGTTTCTGAAGAAGAGAAATTTGTTAACATCGAGTATGGATTTAAGTGTCAGGAAGTCGTTTCTGAAAGTATGTGTATGGAGTGTAGCCATGTATGGAAGTGAGACATGGGTGATAAATAGTTTAGACAAGAAGAGAATAGAAGCTTTCGAAATGTGGTGCTTCAGAAGAACGCTGAAGATTAGATGGGTAAATCACATAACTAATGAGGAGGTATTAAATAGAACAGGGGAGAAGAGGAGTTTGTGGCACAACTTGACAAGAAGAAGGGACCGATTGGTAGGACATGTTCTGAGGCATCAAGGGATCACAAATTTAGCATTAGAGGGCAGCGTGGAGGGTAAAAATTGTAGAGGGAGACCAAGAGATGAATACACTAAGCAGATTCAGAAGGCTGTAGGTTGCAGTAAGTACTGGGAGATGAAGATGCTTGCACAGGGTAGAGTAGCATGGAGAGCTGCATCAAACCAGTCTCAGGACTGAAGACAACAACAACAACAGACAACAACAACAGGGTCTGGGTGTTGTGCTGTCATCATCATCTCATCCACATCGACACGCAAGTCGCCGAAGTGACATCAACTCAAAAGACTTGCACCAGGCGAACGTCTACCCGACTGGAGGCCCTAGCCACACGACATTACATTCATTTCACTAGAGCCAAGCCCATATTCTCCTGTGACCCTATCATCTACTCCTTCCGCTACAAAGGCGATCCAATCCGTCATGGTTGTCAATGTTTCATCTCCCTGCACATGCTAAGTTACCAGTTCAGTTCCCTCATATACTTTATCTCTTCATCCTCGGCTTGCGATATCGGCAACTGTACGTGAACTATCGTCGGCGTATGGTTGGTATCGAATCTGATGAGAACGACCCTATCACTGAACTACTCTCAGTAGCTCACTATCTGCCTTACTTTACTATTTATAACGAATCTCACTCCGGTTATACTATTTTCTGCTGCTGTTTATATTACCCTACACTCGTCTGACCAAAAATCCTTATTTACTTTTCATTTCCTTTCACAGACCCCCGCTGAGCTTTTGAATTTTACCAAGAGAGGTGGCGCACTAGTTGGCACGCCGGACTCGCATTCGTGAGGATGACAGTTCAGACTCGCTTCCGGCCATCCTGATTGAGGTTTTCCGTAATTTCCCTAAGTCATTTCAGGTAAATGCCGGGAATGGTTCCTTTTAAAGGGTACGGTCGATATCCTTCCCAATCTTCCCTAATCCGATTGGAACCGGTGACCTCGCTTTTTGGTCCCCTTTCAGAAATCAACCAACCAACATTTGTATTTTTTTCAGATTTTCTAGCTTTCCTGCTACCATTTACACACTTCTAACCCTGCCACAATGATAAATGAACTTACATTTAGGTTCAGCGTAGTGCATGGCAACAGCGAGTACACTGCTGCCATTAAAATTCCAATACCATGACGAAGACTTGAAACAAATGTCAAATACGCGTGCTAGAATATGCAAATGATTAGAATTTCAGCGTGAGAAGAGAAAATCGTGTTGTCTCATATAACAAGAAGCAACTTATACGACTACGTAATGGAATTGAACAATGGTAAGGTAGTGACCTGTGATACTGCTGCTCACTTTTGTCAGGATCCCATGACTGTATGCCAATACGATATTAGTTGTTCCAGGATGGCCATCGTCAACACGATGTAAGATCTCGATGGCCCCATCAGACTGCCACTTAAGACAACACAGTAGTTATTCCCTCAGCAGCGAAAGAGCGTACAGCCAGTTGAGGTACCTTGAAAATCTTCGGGTGCCTGGCCTCTTTGTATTCCGGCGATACGTTATTATGCTAATTGGCCACATTTCAGATGTAAATTAGTGTCAATCTGGTATGCAAATCAATTGCATTAAAACTGATTACAGTCGAAATCGGAGAGATTGTGGAAACGCACGTTTCTTTTCAATTGCAATACAACAGCCGCGCCTATCACGCCTTGTCACGGTCCGGGCGGGTCCCCCCCCCCCCCCCCCCCGGTCGGAGTTTCGAGTCCTCCATCGGGCATGGGTGTGTGTGTGTTGTCCACAGCGTAAGTTAGTTTTAGTTAGATTAAGTAGTGTGTAGGCTTAGGGACCGATGACCTCAGCAATTTGGTCCCATAAGACCTTACCACAAAATTAAATGCAATACAACAACAGTGATTGCGTAGGTGATTTCTTCCTTTTCTTCCTTCTGGACACTTGTAGATGTTCCACTTTGCATACTGGGTGCAGACTAAGAAGATTTCTGTGACCTGTGCCAGCCACGGAGCAACAAGGATGCGTCAACAGAACAATAGTTCGAACCCCCAAGCTGCTGGCAGGGAGGTAGGCGTCAGCCACTGGTGGCGAACTCAGGGGGAGAGAGGACGGATGCTGGAGCTAGCTGTGCATTGTGCTCTGTCTGCTTCCTTCAGAGACTTTGTCCGCCAGGTGCACTCTGCAACATTTTCGTGCTAAGAACACCTGTGAAGAGTTTCGCTGTTGGAACGAGGATTTGTTCAATAATATGGCCAGTTTTTTGTGCCATTCTTAAGGGAAAATTTTCAAGGAGGATACCGATCTCGATAGTTTTCTAACAAATACGGGCAGTCCTTGGAAATGACGGTCACATGCTTCGACCACCTGTTCGTCATCTATCCCAACATTTTTCGCTTTTCTTTTCTTTTTCTCTTTTTATGTTCCCACGTTAGAAAACAGCGCATAAAGGGCACCATATATAAGACATCTGAATTAGCTGCAGCATCGAGACGAAAAATTTTTAGGCATAAGTTTCCGGAAGAGGGGTTCTCGTACACTTGATTGGAAGGTCCGAATTTTTGCTATTATGGTGGGAGAATAATGGCATCTGCTTAATATTTTCATTGCCGGACTTTTTGCTAGACGGTCCCTAGTTTTTGAAAAAATCAAAATCAAAGTTGATGACAGAAAATCATATTTACAGTGCTGTACATCGAGAGATCGTCTAAAACCAAACGTTCTTTTATTAACATAATATGGCGTCCAAAGGTGATAATGTTCGGTTTATTAACGTGTTTGTGTTTTCATGCTATAGCTTGGGTATCCATCATTCTAGGCGTCTAGCGATGTGAGGTCGGCGAACGAGCAGTTCAGTCGGCTCACAGCCGTAACACGAGGCGCACGTGCTCGGAGCTCAAAAATATGGTTCAAATGGCTCTGAGCACTATGGGACTTAAGTTCTGAGGTCAACAGTCCCCTAGAACATTTTTTTTAAATTCTTTATTTCCAAAAACATATAAATTATACAATGTAGCCCACTGCCTTACGTGATTAGTGGGCCAAAGGTACTTATACATTTATGTAGGTTGCAGCTATTCTAAGTGTGATTAGTAACTAGTTAGTAGGCAAACTATGTGAATACTACAATGGGCAAATTAGTATGTTAAATGAGTACCAAGTAGTAACCTAACTAATTAACTATAAACTAGTCACTAAGGCCTGCAGCTTACAAATGTGTCAGCTGAAAGTATAAACCTACTATAAGGCCTTGCTCATTGAGCTAACCCCAATGAGCGTGCCCCTGACACTGGGCAGGCCATGGAGCTAGTCGCTGCAGGTTTCTAAGGTTAGTACTTAGAACTTAGAACTACTTAAACCTAACTAACCTAAGGACATCACACACATCCACGCCCGAGGCAGGATTCGAACCTGCTACCGTAGCGGTCTCGCGGTTCCAGACTGAAGCGCCTAGAACCACTCGGCCACCACGGTTTAAGTAGTTCTAAGTTCTAGGGGACTGATGACCTCAGAAGTTAAGTCCCATAGTGCTCAGAGCCATTTGAACCATTTTTGACCGAGACGTGTACCAATGGCACACCATACCATCACGCCGGGTGATACGCCAGCATGGCGATGTGAACATACGCTTCCAATGTGCGTTCACCGCGATGTCGCCAAACACGGATGCGACCATCATGATGCTGTATACAGAACCTGGATTCATCCGAAAAAAATGACGTTTTGCCATTCGTGCGCCCAGGTTCATCGTTGAGTAGACCATCGCAGGCGCTCCTGTCTGTGATGCAGCGTCAAGGGTACCCGCAGCCATGAGCTCCGAGCTGGTAGTCCATGCTGCTGCAAACGTCGTCGAACTGTTCGTGCAGATGGTTGTTGTCTTGCAAACGTCCCCAACTGTTGACACAGGGATCAAGGCGTGGCTACACGATCCGTTACAGCCATGTGGATAAGATGCCTGTCATCTCGACTGCTAGTGATACGAGGCCGTTGGGATCCAGCACGGCGTTCCGTATTACCCTCCTGAACCCACCGATTCCATATTCTTCTAACAGTCATTGGATCGCGACCAACGCGAGCAGCAATGTCGCGATACGATAAACCGCAATCGCTATAGGCTGCAATCCGACATTTATCAAAGTCTGCATCGTGATGGTACACATTTCTCCTCCTTACACGAGGCATCACAACAACGTTTCACTAGGCATCGCCGGTCAACTACTGTTTGTGTATGAGAAATCAGTTGGAAACTTTTCTCATGTCACCGCGTTGTAGGTGTCGCAACCGGCGCCAACCTTGTGTGAATGCTCTGAAAACCTAATCATTTGCATATCACAGCAACTTCTTCCTGTCGGTTAATTTTCGCGTCTGTAGCACGTCATCTTCGTGGTGTAGCAATTTTAATTGCCAGTAGTGTATAGTGTATATTTAGAACAACAGTGACAGCTGATATCTCCGGAAGAATTTATGGAGTTAGATATTGACAAGTACGTGATATGAAAAGAAAAGTACTTCATAACAACTGAGTTTAGCCACTTCTACGCTACAGATCATTACGACTATTGGATGGTACAAATTGGTCAAGTAATATACGTTATTTATTTTCGCTCGATTATATCCTACTGAACTGTACTGTGCTGCAACTCGTTTTTAAGAAAGAAGAAATCATCTTGCACACTACTGTTATAGGCGTACATGTATTTTCACAACCACAGAACCTATATTATCCCAATTTGTTATAAACCCTCGATTGTAGTTTAGAAGGAACGAAAATACTCAAGATAAAAGTTACCAACAAGAACAAAGTGTCCTTCATTGTTCTTAATTAAAACTCAATTTATTTCAAAGTGGTAGAACTACTGATGTTACAGAAAATATTCTACGGAATTTAGGCGATTAGGAAACATTTGCTGGTTATGGTTTTTTAGATGTTCCACAGGTCATTTCTAAAAGTTATGTAAATTCTGATATATAACTGATGACAAACAGGCTGACCGATACCATACTCAGATCTAAAGACGACTGGGAAAATATCTTCTGTGACATCCTTTCAATTAAATAGAACAGTTTTTATTGAAGAAGGTGAACCTTTCGTAGTGCAACAGAGTTGCAAATATACTTTTGTTACTAGACCAATTTTTATGTTATCGAAACTCGTCTGTAATTGGTGTGTGTGTTACAAACTTCATTAAGAGCCTGTAAACTGAAATTACATAACTTTTAGAAATGACCTGTGGAACATCTAAAAAACCATAACCAGCAAATGTTTCCTAATCGCCTAAATTCCGTAGAATATTTTCTGTAACACAACAAGACAACCGTACGTCGAAAAAGTCTTGAGTGCAGCCGCCACCATTTCATAAGGAAAACTTACGTTCAGAGTGAAGCTTACACGGCAGTCAACCTCGTAAAAGCAAAGATGAGTCTTCGAATATTCTACAAACAATTATTTTCTAATGTTTCTATAAGAATAAAGCATTTTAATTTATTTGTCATTTCTGTTCTCTGACTGTACTGATAGCATTTGCACAGTTATGATAATATCGACAAACAGTGCCATCGAAATGTGGTATGCGCAGAGGCACTAGTTCTTCGGTTCTCTTTCATTTGTAGATAAATGACTTCCAAAAGAAGGCATTTTTCTAATAAGGATGAATCTCTGATGTGAAAATATGGAAAAATTAAGATAGAGACCGACAGTTTAAAAATAACTGATTAACCATATGTTGATGACACCTTTTTGTCCTTATCTCCAAACAGAATGGTCATACTACCTCTTAATATCACGTCGGTATGTACCACAGAGGCAGCAGCCGTTATGCAAGCTCTTCAGTTTGACAGCGTGCTTAGCCTTAACATTATCATAATAGTACAGCGCATTTTACTTGTATTACAGTGAGTTGGTGTTCAAGAACTGTAGTACATAATAAGTAGACAAACTGTTTTATATTTTCCTGACAGTTACTTTCAAAAATAGGAAACAAAAATAGGTTATTGATTTAGTTGTGAAAATAATTAAAATATGAAATAAAGTCAACTGGAGTGTAATGCTAGCATGTGTTTTCAATGCCCCCAAGGTCTATACACTTAGGTTTAGAAGCATACTGTTTACAACAGCTATATCCAAAACAGAAATCGAACAAGATCAGTCAATAATATCCTCTCAAACTGGTCATAGTATAATGTCCCAGCATTTTAATGTGCCCAGGGCGTGGAAAACGAAAGAATGTTGACAATGGCGTAAATATGTCTCACGCCATGCATATATTGTCGAATTACGAACACCGATCGAGATTGATTTTATATCCATCCATCTTTGCCGCAAGAAGTTCTTGGATTGGTATGTTTCCAAAACCGCGGCCGTGACTCAATGAAAAGTGAGAAATATGACTGGACAGTAAAATACTGAACTGTGACTGGGCTCTCTGACTTGCCTGTTTCTGAAAGAAGGGGACTGGCTTAGGTAGGAGAGAGAGAGAGAGAGAGAGAGAGAGAGAGAGAGATGAGAGAGAGAGAGAGAGAGAGAGAGAGAGAGAGAGAGAGGCGTGGTTTAGGAAGAGGGTGTGGCTGAAGAGAGCGGTGAGATATGATGACGTCATGTGCTTGCTCTGATTCTGCTTGTAGGCAACCTGATGGTCGGAGACGAAATTTTATTCCTGCTAGTACTCCACAAACTTAAATAACTTCTTCATATGTATGTAACCAGTTCACTAAATTTCATAATAGATACAACTGAAATTATCTACTTCTGTGGCGTACCGTATAAGGTAGTAGGCATCATTCAAAGAATATCAGTTATTTTACATGTAACACTTCCATATGGTTTATTTCCATCATCGTTATACAAATGTTGGTTACCTAATAAAATATCATAAATCACTCCATAAAAACAACTTGATTCGAGAGTGGCTAGGCTGTCGTTACTCAACTCATGCGCAGCTTGAAGATCGCACATTGCGTCCAGTGTTCTCAGCCATGGCAACAGTAACTTCTATAATCTATGGTCAGTTGACCTTTGGCCTCTCCAAGGAGCAATTCCCAAATCGCCTGGTCATTCGAACTTCCGAATCACATTCTTCAACCCCAGTGCGGAAAGAGGACCTCTTCGTATTCCTTTAATGAAAAGGTTCTCAACCTTTGTTAGACCACTACCCCTGAGTGCAATCAGACGTTAGCTAGTATCTCCGCCCATCCTCTGCTGTCTGTTGCCCCCCCCCCTCCCCCTCCCCCCCAACATTATCACCAGCTTAAGCACCTACCTAAACTGTAGAATGAAAGACTTTTATTGGAATACTTTTACTTTCAAAATTGTGAAAGATGAATGGTATTTACTTCTTTGTGTGTGTGTGTGTGTGTGTGTGTGTGTGTGTGTATTAGTGTATTAGAATGGAGGATGAAGGAAACTTCCTGTCAGATTAAGACAGTGTGCCGGACGGTGACACGAACTCTGGACGGGCCTTTGCCTTTCGCGGGCAAGTGCTCTACCAACTGAGCTACCCAAGCACGACTCACTATCCGTCCTCTAAGCTTCAATTTCGTCAGTACAAGCCAGAATTGAAGAGGTGAGTAAGGTTCGTGAGTCGTGCTTGGGTAGCTCAGTTGGTAGAGCACTTTCCCGCGAAAGGCAAAGGTTCCGCGTACGAATCTCGGCCGAGCACACAGTTTTAACCCGCCAGGAAGTTTCATATCAACGCACACTCCGTTGCAGAGTGAAAATTTCATTCTGGAAGGATGAAGGAATTCGTGGTGCATCGTAAGTGCTGCTCACAATTCCTTCTCAGATAAGAACGCTATCTACAGTGAAGACAGACACTTGTTACTAGACATACTTATCCTTTATTACTCCTCTCTATTGCGGCGTTTCTTCGACCTGCCTCTGCATCCCCATTTAGAACCAAACAAGTTCAGATGTGTGCACTATACCGCCTGTTTGTAAATCGCTTGATTGCTGCGCTCCTTAGTTCTGAACTGGCAGAAATTGGACGACTTCAGGTTGTTAATCTTTTGTGTCTAACCACTCTAACAACAACAACAACAACAACAACAACAATAATAATAATAATAATAATAATAATAATAATAATACTATGTACAGCACTATAGTAGCCCTTATGCAGTTATTGTTGTGTTGTGCTGTCAATTAATTCATTTATATTTTTCGAAGCTTGTAATGAAGCTATTTCTGAACAACTGCAGGTACTGCCTACAACTTATGGAAGACGTTTATTTGAGTTGTTTAGCATTGTTACGTATATGCCTCACTTTTATAATGAGTGATGTATGGGACAAAGCACATGTATGTAGTTGGTGGACTATGTGACGAACCTGTAACCTCCACTGCATTAATGCCAGTAATTGAGAAAAAGTAATTATTGATAACTTACATAATCGAAATTAGTCTTACAAAATTGTGATAATAGTAATGATCTTTTGATAACAATTGCCAGAAACACAATCGAATCGCTTAGTTTTTCCCCCTCAGAAAATTTCATTTTACCCCTCCGGTTGGGAACCACAGGTTTAATGCGTCGATTGCCGCGAAGAGTAGCAGCGCTATTTTGTGTTTTGATACAACAGCTTTAGGATTAAAGCCCTGCCTAAGTTGCCCAGACCCATCTTGACTGTCTGCAAATGCACTGACGCCTATGTTTCCGCATCTCGTGGTCGTGCGGTAGCGTTCTCGCTTCCCACGCCCGGGTTCCCGGGTTCGATTCCCGGCGGGGTCAGGGATTTTCTCTGCCTCGTGATGGCTGGGTGTTGTGTGCTGTCCTTAGGTTAGTTAGGTTTAAGTAGTTCTAAGTTCTAGGGGACTGATGACCATAGATGTTGAGTCCCATAGTGCTCAGAGCCAATGCAATGCCAATGCCTATGTTTCAACCTTGCGTCGCGGCAGCAGTGCCGGTGCCTAAAAGTAAGTCATAACAGTAGACTACTAACAACGCAAATCTAACAACGCTCAGTCTGAACATCATCCCGATGAAATCTATACTAGCTCAAGGAGTGAAAGTTTTATTGTAACCGTTCTTTATAGCCATCAGCGTTCGTCAAACCTCTGCGCCGTACAAAACAAAATACTTCGTGGTTTACATTAAACAATAATACTATTATAATAAACTCATTAGCTTAATTATATACAGAATCATACATCGTGAACGCTGCACAACTGCGGTATCACTTCATTCGACATCACCTAGGTTTATGGACTCAATTTCATAACAGAGCTGCCTGTCCCTTATAAATATTTAATTTTAATTGCATACATGATTCACTAAAGCTCTTTTTCTCCACAAATCGCTTAAGTGCATAACAACATATGTCAGTAAATCTCTCAGAATTTTCGTGCATGAAGTATGAACTACAAAATTTTCAGTGAATTAATTATTGTAATTCTTAAATTACTTCATAAAAAATTGTTTTAAAGCTGGTTTAATAATAAAAAAATCCTGCTAATTAACATTGTAATTATTTCATGTCATGTCATAATTAAAATCTTTATTGATAGAATTTGGTCGTTTTGGCATTTTTGTAAGGTAATGTATCAGCAATGTATTTTATTACTTTTATTCAGTGAACTAATCGGTTAAGAGAAATACAACAGAAAATCTGGGCTTTGCTCCTAGACTTTTTGTAAGCGTTACAGCCTCTGTCTTACTGCTTTCACTATCTTCCCATTTAGTTTCCAGCTGCTGTCCGCTGGGTTTAAATTCCATTATCCTTCCTGATTCATAAGTTAGCGAGTGACGCTGTTTCATCGCTTACTGCCATAATGAGTAGGAATAGCTATATAGTACGCCTAAATGAAAGAGTCACATCGAATTTGGAGCTGTGAAATGCAAATTAGCGATTTACCATCGCGTACATTGAAATATTTGTAGGGGAAATTTTTTTCCGTTTTTACTATGTGGTGCCAAATCGCAGACATCTGAACACGTTCGCACTGTTGCATGGATTACACTAGTCACAGACAGCAGGGGTTCACTAATTCCGTCCCGGGGGGTACGGGGTGGCGGCAGGAAGGGCATCCGGCCACCCCTTTCCACTAACCTTGCCAAATCCGTTCCTATCAATGCCGACCCTGCGCCAGCGCGGGACGGTGTGCAGACATTTGCGACGCCGGACATTTGCCACGATTTTACCTGCTCCGAAGGGCTGGGTCCCGTGTCTCCCCCGCCCCCTCCTCCTCCTCCTCCACGCCCGTCGCCCGACCCGCAGTAAAGGTAATTACTGAGCCTTTCCGCTGGTTTACTTAAAATAGGACCAGAATCTCTATGGATTTTCCGCCACATTCCTAGAGAGAGTTTCGTTGTGGAAACTATTAAATTCATCTCCCATTGAAATCAGCACCAAATTTCGAGCCTCAGTAAAACTTCGCCAATCTTGGAGATTTTGCATTCGTCTAAATTATACGTGTCTTTTTCAGTGCTCCTGCAGCAGCTTTCTGTCGTGTTTTGTGTTCCATGGGGGATAAGTGCCGTCTGTTATTAATTTATTTGGTATGAATCTCTTGAGTGCTGTTGATGCTATTTCTTTGAACTTAAGCCACATATGGTCTTCACTTACGTAGTTTGGTTCAAAATGGCTCTGAGCACTATGGGACTTAACATCTATGGTCATCAGTCCCCTAGAACTTAGAACTACTTAAACCTAACTAACCTAAGGACATCACACACATCCATGCCCGAGGCAGGATTCGAACCTGCGACCGTAGCAGTCGCGCGGCTCCGGACTGAGCGCCTAGAACCGCTAGACCACCGCGGCCGGCTTACATAGTTTGGAAGGATTGGAGACTGTCTCTTAGAAAGACGTCAACGGAATTTTTAGTTGCTTGTGTAAATAGATATATTTCGCGTTTAGTTTTAGTGAATTTGTTTGTTACGGAATTGAGCCTCACTATGAGTGTGTGTTCACTAATCCACGTATCCGTCGTGATGCTCAGGATTATTTGTGGCTAAGAGGTCAAGTGTCTTTTCGTAACCATTTACAGTTTGAATGGCCTCGTTAACTAATTGTTCAAAATAATTTAGAAAAAAGCACTTAGAACAATTACGGAAGTTCTTTTCTATCACAATAGGGTCTGAAAATGTATTTTTGTCAACATACGAAAGGCAGATTGAAGTCACTGCCAACTATAATTCTATGAGTAGGGTACCTATTTGCGATGAGACTCTAGTTTTCTTTGAAATGTTGAACAACTGTTTCATCTGAGACCGGGGGTCGGTAAAAGGAGCCAGTTATTAATTTATTCCGGTTGTCGAATATAACCTCTGTCCACACTAAGTCACAGGAACTACCTGCTTCAATGTTGCTTGTGAGCTGAAACACACATTACAGTATTTTTCCTTAAGTTGTGCTTCTTGTTTCTGTTGTAGTGCAGATCATTACATTTACGGCTTTTCCCTCCAAAACCTAGGATGCTTTCTCTGTGACCCTGTAAATACCAGAGCTAAACAATGTAGAACAACAACGTACGTTATAAGCACAGCATTCTGTATTACTTCATTTCCGTATTTCTAACATTTTAAAATTGTACGTCGACTTTAGATGACATGTCAGTCATAGATGTTCTTATCTCTATTTACGAACGTACTTTCAGGTATGCTTTGAACATTGTCCCGCTACACTTTATTAACTAATGTTTCGCCGCAAGGGATATCGGATTTTATAGAGTACATTAATATGGAGTATGTCGTTCTTCTTTTCAAACATTCACTTACCCAATTCTTCTTTCCTTATTGTCTTCCGGGCATGCAGTTGTAGTGATTAAAATAGGCACAAACGCAGTGATCAAAAAGAAATGATTAATGTACATTCGCATTCTCTTTAGATCGTTCCTTTCTTGTTGCTCTCATGGCGGTGGACTGTTTCTATCGCAATCAGTAAGCGCGACAGCAAGCTGCCGTACAGACAGAGGGATCTATATTTATACTTGGCAGAACTAATTACATACTGACATAATCGTCGGAATTGCTTTTGTTTCCCAAAAGTTATAAATATTTCGATTTCGGAAAAGAAGCTCTGTATTTCGTCAAGATGTCGAAGAAGAAGGTCCTTTACGCACTGGTTGTATCGGGTAAGATGTGGAGACGGCGGTTAGAAGCGGACAGAAGTACGAGGAAGGGTGTCCCTTATCTGAAGGATCGCTACTCAAGCTACCTGGCGAAGGGGCAAGTGTGGCAAATGTCCACCGTGGCAAATGTCCTTAGGGGTAAATGTCCGGCATTCGCACAGGACGTGGCACCAGTGAAAGAAAGAAAGAAAGACTATGTAATTCCAAATGTTTAATATTCGTTCGTCTTTGGAGATCTACAAGGGAGAACTAAAAAGTAATGCCTCCGAATTTTCTATATTAAAATACTTAAAGCTCTTTTAATATTCTAAATTTTTATTCTACATGTCTACATACTTACAGCCGCTGCCTCCAGAGGCATCCGAATTGTAGCGCGTAACATGGCGGTGTGTAACGACCCATGTCGGGGCGTGAGAAGCAGAGTGCTGTAATGGAATTTAGAACTCGAAGAGTTGGTCCACACATGTAGCCCCCTCTTCTTCAACATGACAATGCCAGACCACACGACGAGCGCTGTGACATCTGCAAACAATCCGACGCCTTCTATTGACTTTTAACTTTCTTGGAGCGAAAGGTTTTACGTTATATTCAGATTCGAAAAGGTCCAAATAAAGTAGGATTTGTAGGGATTCCGTGATCATCCTCGATATAGTTCCGACTTGGCCCCATCTGACTTCGTCTGTTTGCAAAACTCAAGGAACAACAGCGAGGACTCCACTTTGATAGTGTGATGATGATGATGATGTTTGGTTTGTGGGGCGCTCAACTGCGTGGTTATCAGCGCCCGTACAATTATCCAATCTTTGCTCAGTCCAATTTCGCCACTTTCCTGGATGATGATGAAATGATGAGGACAACACAAACACCCAGTCATCTCGAGGCAGGTGAAAATCCCTGACCCCGCCGGGAATCGAACCCGGGACCCCGTGCTCGAAAAGCGAGAACGCTACCGCGAGACCACGAGCGGCGGACACTTTGATAGTGATGGAGCGGCGCAAGCAGGGACGAGGTTGTAGCACTGTCAACAAAGTCAGACATGAAACTTCCTGGCAGATTAAAACTGGTTGACGGACCGAGACTCGAACTCGGGACCTTTGCCTTTCGCGGACAAGTGCTCTACCATCTGAGCTACCCAAGCACAACTCACGCCCCCTCCTCACAGCTTTACTTCCGCCAGTACCTCGTCTCCTACTTCGCAAAATTCACAGAAGCTCTCCTGCGAACCTTGACGAACTAGCACTCGTGAAAGAAAGGATATTGCGGAGACATGGCTTAGCCACAGCCTGGAGGATGTTTCCAGAATGCCTCCAGGCATGTTGAGTCCCATAGTGCTCAGAGCCATTTGAACCATTTGAACACTTGCAGTGTCTCTTGCTGCCTTAATATTTCTGAAAACTGCAGCTCCAGGAAGGACATATATGGCGTATGGTGGTGCCCGCAGGATGTGTATTGCCTCCGGTGCCAAAACCTCCTGATATAACGATTGCAGTTAAGACTGTACTCCATACATAGGAAGCGAGATTGCGTATTATAGGCAATGGTTCCCTAAATGATCTCACTTGACGTTTGTTCGCAGTCACTTTAAATAATGCACTCTGCTGATTGAATCCAATACGGTAACGTCTAAAATGTATGCGGTCAGCACTGTAGGACAAGATGAAGCGGGACTCGTCCAAAGTCTTAACATTTTACCACTCATGAAGCCAGTGACGGCGTTCACAAACGCATTGCAGTGTGAGGCGTTGTTGATTTCTTTTCAATAGAAACCGACGCAGTGGTGTACGTGCCACCAGTCCAACTAGCAACAGATTTCCTAACGCCGGAGTTTCGAGTCCTCCCTCGGGCATGGATGTGTGTGTTGTTCTTAGCACAAGTTAGTTTGAGTAGTGTGTAAATCTAGGGACCGATGACCTCAGCAGTTTGGTCCCTTAGGCCGGTATTAATCAGATTTCTTTGTCAAATATCTTTGTCCAATATCTTTGTCAAAGATATTTGATAGTGTAATAGGGAACTTTGTCAAATGTCGTCCAATATTTGATCAAATCTAGGGCCTCGCTGTAGATTTGATCAAAGAAATCGCTTGTCTTCTGTTCACTGCAATGTGACATGTTACCACATGGAACGCTAGCATCGCTGCAGCATTCTGTCGTCTGTAGTGTTTTTATAAACATTGCCAGTAAATAAAATTGGCGTATGCCGACAACTACAAAATTAATAGAGATTAATGAAGCTGATGAGGCACTTTACAACGTGAGGCACGCTGAATACAAAAATAGATTAAGAAGATTGCAGACCTGACCTAACCTAACCTAACCTAACATAACCTAACCAAACTCTCTCCTGTAGCAAGGAATCGGAGTGTTACAGTGAGCCTGTCTTCTGCAAATGCAGCAGTTCTTAAGTGAGTATTGTGCTTTGTGATATGAGGATACACTTCACTGAGCACATATAGGAATGTATGCTCATCCATTCTTAAGTAATTGACGTACGACTTGACGTCCTCCACTATAAGCTCACGTAACAAGTTTTGTTGAATGCTTTTATCGTGTCGTCGTAAAACCCACGGCTTCATCCAGGTATGTTTCCTTTTTTTCCCCTCGCTTCTCTTCCATATGAGCACACAGTGCAATTGTGGTACATGCAACTGCTGCGGTTAATAACAAGTTGTTGTTGTTGTTGTTGTCAGCCATCTTGAACTTTGACGAAAAATATGATGACAGTGTAATACCCCTTCTAGCGTTACGTCAAAGATCTTTGTCAAATATATTTGACGGAATATTTGATCACATCTTTGATCAAATCTTTGACAAAGAAATTTGATAGTGTAATACCGGCTTAGGAATTCACACACATTTGAACCCCCTTACGGTGCATGGATGCAACCCTCTGGACAAAGCTGTTCTGTCGATTACAGCCTTGTGAGCAAGATGGAAATCATTGCGGCCTGTTGTCGTGTCGTGTTGTGTGGTCCATTATCCGCAAGTCGCTGCGTTCAACACTATCGGTTCTACACACACACCACTTTTGTAGCGGCGTGTCCTGTATGAACCGCAACGTCACAACTCGACAAACCTGTTTCCCGGATACCAATCCTTCTGAGCCATTCGAACCCAGTAACATACTGCTGTTGTGCTCTGTAACGTCGACGAGGCATTCTGGTGCTTGCTGACACGTTTCCACCTTGTCTGACGGGTCTGCACACGTGGCACGTGGCGTAACACAGATCTGCCCAGACACACAAAAGTGGGCACTGCTGAATCTGTGTGTACATCACGTCTCTGCAAACTTTACCACTTAATATGGTTCCACTGCTCTACATATCCCCTGATTTTGGAGTGATTCAGTCCATTCCTTCTGGGTGTTGTAATTTTCACAAACAGTAACCTAGTATTATAACTGTACGTCGACCATTTTTCGTATTTATCAATGAAAAATAAAATGTCTTCCTTTGACGAATATCGATTTGCATCGTAGGAACAACACTTCAGAGCCATTGCTATTTCTAATACCTAAATATTTGAAAACAGGGCAAACACGTGTAACACAGTGGTTAAAATAAATGGAAATACACTGAAGAGCCAAATAAACTGATACACCTGCCTAATATTGTGTGGGCCCCAGTGAACACGCAGAAGTGCCGCTACACGACGTGGAATGGACTCCACTAATGTCTGAAGTAGTGCTCGACGGAATTCACTCCATGAATCCTGCAGGGCCGTCCATAAATCCCTAAGAGTACGAGGGGCGAAGACCTCTTCTGAACAGTACGTTGAAAAGTATCGCAGATACGCTCAATAATGTTCATGTCTGGGGAGTTTGGACGCCAGCGGAAGTATTTAAACTCAGAAGAGTGTTCCTGGAGTGACTCTGTAGCAATTCTGATGTGTGGGATGTCGCATTGTCCTACTGGAATTGCCCATGTCCGTCGGAATGCACAATGGACATGAATGGATGCAGGAGATTAGACAGGATGCTTACGTACGTGTCACCTGTCAGAATCCTGTCTACACGTATTAAGGGTCCCATATCACTCCAACTGCACACGCCCCACGCCATTACAGAACCTCCACCAGCTTGAATAATCCTCCGCTGACATGCAGGGTCCATGGATTCATGAGGTTGTCTCCATTCCCAGGCATACCAGGCAATGTTTCCAGTCATCAACAGTCCAGTGTCGGTGCTGATGGGCCAAGGCGAGGCGTAAAGCTTTGTGTCATGCAGTCATCAAGGGTACACGAGTGGGCCTTCGGCTACGAAAGCCCATATCGATGATGTTTCGTTGAATGGTTCGCTCACTGACACTTGTTGATGGCCTATTACTGAAATCTGCAACAGTGCCGTGTTCTAACTGTTTACACATCTCTGTATTTGAATACGCATGCCTTTACCAGTTTCTTTGGCGCTTCAGTGTAATAGGAAATAAAACTGATTTTGCTCTATGTACACTCATGCTCATAAATTGAGGATAATGCTGATACATGGTGAAACAACTCTCTGGTGGGCGGTTTGCGTGTTTAAGTCACCTCACGGTATGACCATACCGTTGCGTTTGACCTGCGGTCGTCGTACAGTGGCGCTGGTAGCAGTCCACGTACGCAGAGGTGTGTTAGTGCGTGTCAGAGAACGGTGCAACGAGTAAGTTTGCAGACATTTTCAGAAGTGCTAACGGTGACTGTGTTTTGAAAATGGCTCAAAGAACACATATTAATGACGTTATGAGGTGTAGAATATTAGGCCGACTAGAGGCTGGTCAAACACAGCAGGTCGTAGCACGGGCCCTCCGTGTGCCACGAAGTGTGATCTCAAGATTATGGCAACGATACCAGCAGACAGTAAACGTGTCCATGCGCTACAGTTCGGGAAGTCCACAGTGTACAACACCTCAAGAAGATCAATATCTCACCATCTGTGCCCGCAGACGGCTTCGGAGTACTGCAGGTAGCCTTGCTCGGGACCTTACCGCAGCCACTGGAACAGTTGTCTCCAGACACACAGTCTACAGACGATTGAACAGACATGGTTTATTCGCCCGGAGACCTACAAGGTGCATTCCACTGACCCCTGGTCATAGGAGAGCCCGTAAAGCCTGGTGCTAAGAACACAGAACATGGTCATTGGAACAGTGGTCCCAGGTTATGTTCACGGACGAGTCCAGGTATAGTCTGAACAGTGATTCTCGCTCGGTTTTCATCTGGCGTGAACCAGGAATCCGATACCAACCCGTTAATGTCCTTGAAAGGGACCTGTATGGAGGTCGTGGTTTGATGGTGTGGGGTGGGATTATGATTGGTGCACGTACATCCCTGCATGTCTTTTACAGAGGAACTGTAACAGGTCAGGTGTATCGGGACGTCATTTAGCATCAGCACGTCCGCCTTCTCAGGGGTGCAACGGGCCCCACCCTCCTCCTGATGGACGGTAATGTACGGCCCCACCGAGCCGCCATCGTGAAGGAGTACCTTGAAACAAAAGATATCAGGCGAATGGAGTGGCCTGCATGTTCTCCAGACCTAAACCCCATCGAGCACGTCTGGGATGCTCTCGGCCGACGTATCGCTGCACGTCTTCAAACCACTACGACACTTCGGGAGCTCCGACAGGCACTGGTGCAAGATTGGGAGGCTGTACCCCAGCAGCTGCTCGACCACCTGATCCAGAGTGCATGTGCATGGTGATCATACCCCATATTGATATCGGGGTAAATGCGCAGGAATCAGTGGCGTTTTGTAGCACATGTGTTTCTGGACCGTTTTCTCAACTTATCACCAATACCGTGGACTTATAGATCTGTGTCGTGTGTGTTCCCTACATGCCTATGCTAGTAGAGCCAGTTTTGTGCAGTGCCACGTTGTGTGGCACCACATTATGCAATTATCATTAATTTACGAGAATGAGTGTATTACAGCCTTGTAAAAACAAAAATAAAAGATATAAACACAAAAAGAATGAAAATAAAAGCACACAAAAGATTCCACTGCAAACACTACAGTTTCTTCTCACAGGCATTTTGCGTAACACATTGTTTGTGAACCAACTGGTCTTCCGCATAACTGGATATACTTTTAAATGTGGATTGGTGTACTCCTTACCAGATTATTCAGATAAGGGATAAGCCTGTGAGATATTGT
This sequence comes from Schistocerca cancellata, assembly GCF_023864275.1. NCBI lineage: Eukaryota > Metazoa > Arthropoda > Insecta > Orthoptera > Acrididae > Schistocerca > Schistocerca cancellata. The sequence goes on along the minus strand of NC_064634.1, from coordinate 153,392,491 downwards.
GCCATTCCTCCGCAGCGGCCTCTATTTTGCACTGTAAAGTGTCTGGTGAGACATAACGATTGAAAACTGCTCGTTTTAGCATGGTCCATGCGTTGACAATGCAACTGAGGTATGAAGAATATGGAGGCCATTCCATCCAACTGATTCTATGCTCCACTTGGAAGATGTTCAGAAGATTGTGATGATGGGGGCGTGCATTGACATCCATCAGCGTGAATCCCATTCCAATATGTTCAACAAATAGTGCCAGAATGCCATACATGATTCCATCCGGAAGCATGACTGAACCGTCTTGACAAGGGTAGCAGTCGACTATACGGTTAGGATGTAAACTTTGCCTCCACACACGAATGTCAATGTTGTCAGGCTGGAGACTGATTACGGTCTCATCAGAAAAGAGGACTGTGTCCAGCTGTTGTCTGTTCCACAAAGAGTGGTTTTGTACCCATGCGACATGAGTACACTCTTGTAGGTGTTCGTAACTTCCGCCTTAGACGTGTAGTATTGTGTTGAAGCTTTCTGCTTGGTGTTATACGCAGGTATCGATGCTCCACATGTGTTATTTTTCTCCTGTGGAAACTTCTGTGACGGTTATCAAGTGATACTGTCGCTACGAGCTTGTTACAGATTCTAGAGACATTGCAAATGGCTAATTAGTTTTTGTTGTATGGTAATGTATAGTCATATTTACTGGTATTTTGTCTGTATGGAATGTGAAGCTGAACTCGTGATTAGAGAAACAGCTAAGCTCGCATTTAAATTCGTAAGTAATCTCGTAATTCTTCAAAAGTGATCAGCAGTGCGAAAGTTAATCAGAAATGCAACATTAAACCGTGTATTGCATCGCTCGTGTCGAGACTACAGTATATTCTGTTAATTTTAAGAGAACTGTCCTGTTGGCAATAACACAAGCAATCTGACTGCGAGAAAAATATGAATATAAATAACTGCGACACATGTTTTGCCTAAAAAGTATGCCACTGCTGAAACGCTAAATGTATGACATGTAAATTATAAATGGCCTACCTGTTTGCGCAGTGAATAATTGCTGTGCCGCTGCTGTCTGCAAACTACTGCGGCTGCTGCTGCTATGCTGGTTAAAAAATAAAAATTCAAACTACTAGCAACGCGACATGCACTGCATGCTTTAAACTACAGAAACATCCTCAAAACGTGTGTGCTAATAAATCTCATTACTGCAATGATCATTGTCAATTAAAATTCTGTTACTGAGAAACTTGGGAAAGCAATATTGTATATGTGACACTAGAAATAAAGAGACGAATGGTGTTTGATGGGAAAACAATAAAGCAACTTTATTAACAAAACTTTACATGACTAAGACAAAATATTTTAACACTTGAAATATAATAATTCACTTTATATTAATAGTGGAAAAACCTGAACAAATTCTCTTTACTTTCTTACAAAGACGTTTGCTATCCATCTTTGAAGAAAGATCAATAAGTCACACAACGTTACGTTATCATAAGAATCTCCAATTCCAAATCCCTGACCAAATTAATTATTATGCTTGGATGTCTCAGAAAATGCGCTATTACAGTACCTTTTGAAGTCTTCTGAATGAATTTACAAAACATCTCTCCATAAATGAAAAATGATATAAGAAAATTATTGTCGGCAAACTGCACGACGTGTACACATGTTACTCCATCACGAGACACACCTCAACTCCTCTCTCTTCACAAACAAAGGATCTACTAACAGTCTCTCGCACAGCAACCACTTTGGCAGAGAGACTGCCGATTATTACTCAGATGCTATTGTTACTACTCTTTTACGCGCTTCCGTAGCGTAGCGGCAGCATTTCCGCCTACCACGCAGGGGGCCCGGGTTCGATTTCCGGCAGGGGACTTGGTATGGTGTGTCCTTCATCATCATTTTCATCATTGACCCTCAAGTCGCCGAAGTGGCGTCAACTATAAAGGACTTGCAATAGGGCGACCGAACTCCCCCGCATGGGGCCTCCCGGCCAACAATGCCATACTATCACTTCCATTTTTTTACCAAAATAACAATTTTCTGTATAAAATAAAACCATTATAATATCACTTTCACTAACAGCGACATTTGTTGCGACATCCACCTGTCTTATTCCCTGCTCCATTAGAGTGACTACACGGAGCCTCTGATATTGTCGTCTGAACCAACCTACAGCAACATGACTCTTGTAATGACACCTAACGTACGTACTCCAGTGTCTACATGTGACACGACTCCATACACTGCACATACTGCCCCCTCAAGGTAAAAGCATGGACTGTTTTCGCTATAGTTACATTACAAACAAACCAGTGTATTGATATAACGTACTTCTGGATCACAATGTTTAATATTAAAGTTTCTGCAGTGTGCAACATTTATTGTGACAAATGTATTAAAGTATCGGTCTTAACTTAAAATGTGAACGACATCGTCGTCCCAGCGTCAAGTGACAACTTCGATTTGACGTTGGCAACATGCGTAGTACGGCGAGCACCCTCTACTATGTATATTGCTTCGCTGTGGCCGCCGTGATATTCGAGTTACGAATTTCTGACACGTGTCTGTCAATTCTTGGCGCGCCATTGTGAAGTATTGTCCCGTAAGCATTCTTTATTCTTAATTAGTGTAATTGAAATTTTGCTACCATCTTCGGTCACCTTTGCGTGCGATGATGATGATTTAGTCACCTGCCCCTGTACTGCACATTCTCATCTCAGATTGTAGACCTACGCATTACTTGTAATACTTGTGCAGCATGGTTACCCCTTTATTTGTGAATGTTTATAATTGATACTGGAATTTGGAGCAGGAAGTAAGAAAAATGGTGGACTGTTGCAGGTATCTGACGATGCAAGGGCACTAGGACCGGAGTCTCGTCCGTGGAGCGCTGTGTTGGTATCGGCCGTCTCACGAGGTGAGTATTGTTTTGGACTGTCGTCACGACGACGACATTAAAGTAGTTCTTAATAACGAGGAGCCCGTACCGTCACAGTGAATCTGTTCCCGTTTATCGTGTATGCTTTCGTAACGGAAAGGCGCAGCTTCTCAATTCTTCATCCAAAGAATAGCCTACGACAGATATAATACTTGACTAACCAAGCGATTACTGCCTATAGCAGTTCATAAGTTTTATCAAATTCTATGAATGTTGGTACAGAAGCACTCTGTCTGTTCTTGGGGCACTACGCACTGACCAGCCAGCAGATAGCCGAACAGTATCACTTGAAACCCGGTCAGTTGGACCTCGGCAGGATTACAGAAACCTAATGTGCCGGACGATAAGAAGGTCGTGACATATGTTCACGGGCTAGTCACGCACCTGGGGGTACTACAAAAGACCGACCCGAAATCATCGTGGACTCCAGCAGTCCTATGATTTTTTACAAGCGACAGAAAGTACATCAAATGAAGACAAAAACTGTGAACGAGTCCGCGATCGTTTGGCAATTTATTCATAAATGTCAGTCTTCATCGGATATAAATATGTAATTTACAGTGATTACTATCTAGTTACTACCATCGTTAGATCTTTAAAAGTATTTGATAAGTCTCACAGTGACATAATTTGTAAACACAGGCACTTAAATACTCTTTATTCACCTGCGGTACAGATTACCTGACGTTGATATTATATCAGAATGATGTTAATCGTCTGATGATGGGTTCAAATGGTTCGAGATTTTAAACATGGCTGAAACAGCAACTGTTGAAATTCTTCACGGTAAATGATGACAGCCAAAACAGTTGCAGGATAAAGATTTATTAAAATTCTTGATCAAGGTTTCAGTATATATAAATATACCTTCATCAGAAGTAAAAAATCCTGAACAGGAAGGCACTTTCATTAGCAAAAACTTAGCATCGGAAATGAGAAAGAAAAAACACTAAAGCTTAAGTAACCTTGAAATTACCAGAGTAATACAGGCACAAAATCTTTTAGTTACTTACTAAAATTACATACTGCAATGGAGATTAATAAAAACAATTGTGCCAAAGGCGTCGTCAATAGTTAAGACATCATCTCCTTTAGTACAACATGATTATGGACACAGGGTCAAAGAGAATACAGTTTAGCACCAGTACTTCGCCTATGAACTATCGTGACGAGAGTGTGAAAGCACTAGGGCAGATGGTTTCGCCGAGAGAGAGCACTTGTGGTATGTGCCAGACACTCGCGCATATTAAAATCTATTGATACATACACAAGCGCATCAAAATTATTAAGAGTTCTACTAATTCAAACCTTCTGTCTTAATAAGTAAAACATACCAGACCATTTAAAAACATCTATGTAAAATAGAAAATATGGAACCAGTTTACCTGTGTCCTAGTGTCAAACAGATGAAGCTTTCTTTCTCATTTCCGATGCTAAGGTTTTTCTAATGAAAGTGTCTTCCTGTTCAGGATTTTTTACTTCTGATGAAGGTATGTTTATATATAGCGAAACCTTGGTCAAGAATTTTAATAAATCTTTATCCTGTAACTGTTTTGGCTGTCATCATTTACCGTGTCAAATGGTAGAAATGGCTCTGAGCACTATGGGACTTAACATCTGAGGTTGTCAGTCCCCTAGAACTTAGAACTACTTAAACCCAAGGACATCACACACATACATACCCGAGGCAAGATTCGAACCTGCGACCGTAGCGGTCGCGCGGTTCCGGACTGAAGCACCTAGAACCGCTCGGTCACCTCGGCCGGCCCTCTGATGACGGGAGTAAGCCGAAATCGGCTACTATGAATTGCATCTACAACTACATCCATACACCATAAATCACTGCCAAGTGTATGGTAGAGGGCACATCCCGCTTTATCAGTTATTAGGGCTTTCTCCCGTTCCATTCACGTACGGATTGCAGGAAGGAAGATTGCTTAAATGCCTCTGTACATTATACATAGTTCAGTCACATTAATGTGACCACCGCCTGTGTTCGACATCAACGTGCAGTAACTACTCACAGACGGCAGTTGGCAGAACTAACAGTGGAGGGTATATAAAGCGTGTCGTGGAACGCGAAAAACAATGCAGGCGTTTTTGTAGCGCCGAAACGAAGCGATTTATCTGACGTCCAAAAAGAAAAATCATTGACATTCAGGCCAAGGATGGAAGCATTTCCGAAACGACTAAGTCTGTAAACTGTTCGCATGCCTCCATGGTTAAAGTATACCGTGCAAGGCAAAATGGCGCTCTCCATATCCGGCGCCGAGACAACTGCGGGCAACACGGGCCATAGATGATTGTGGTGAACGACGGCTTTGGAGATCTATCTGTCGAGCAACTGACAGCCCTAATGAACCAATGTGCTACCAACCGTGCCTCCTCAACGACCGTTGAGCGAACGGTGCTGCGTATAGGGCTCCGCAGCAGGTGCACGGTTCATGCACCCACGCTGACTGCTGTTAATCGGCGTCGAAGGCCGGAATTTGCACTCCAGTACCATAACTGGACTTCCACTTTTGGCGACAGGTGGCCTTTTCAGATGTATCACTGTGGTGTGCGTACTGTAAGACCTTCGGTACACACACCATCAGATTATTTGACTTGTCGCTCTAACGAAGTAGGCGAGTGTCAGCAATATGTCTCGTGGTCGTATCGTGGCGTGTTCATCTTCTGCCGTTCGGTCAGACGATAGAAATGCCACTTGCATGCTTAGAGTAACAGACTGACGGTGACCAACTTTAAACAGAACTTGATTAATTTTCACACATATTTATTAGAATAATAACAAACATAAATATTACTTAACTTGGTTCTGGATGCTATTGACAATTGACAATCTGAAGTTCCTTTGGTATTGGTACGTTAATCTTATTCTCACATATATCTCTGATACTTGACAAAAGTGCCTATGCATTTATCTTCATGGCGATGTACAGGAATATGGTAATCTTATTAAGCACAGACTGAAACTTGACTATAGACTGGTACAGACTAATGCAGACTGGTACAGACTGGTGCAGACAAATGCAGACTGACTAATAGGAGGTCTGTACACTTGTTATAATACCTCGCGCGTTCATGTATCCTGCGCGAGTGTGATCTGCGAGGAGAAAAGGTTCTATGTTAGCAGCAATCTCATTGGCTGCGTTACATATTAATACGCGGGTAGGTGGAAGCAGAATTTGGTCCGTCTCTATGGCAGCGCCATCTCGTAGTGCGGAGACAGACGAGCGCTGCGCCTGCGCTGTTGTGCTTAGCGGGGCACGCTCTAGTGGGAAAGTTGAGTACGCACTGACTACGCGGAACTATGTACACAACAATCACATTATGTGCTCCGTCAGACAAATGGCCGTTGGTGTGTACGGCGTGAAACGTCTGAGAGCAAACACCCTGCAACAATCGAGAGAGCTTTATGGTCGGGGGATTATTTTCGCGGCTTTCCCTGGGTGATCTCGTTATTCTGGAAGCCACAATGGATCAACACAAATATGCATATATCACTGGGGGCATATTCCGGCCCCACTACATGTAGTTATTTTTTCCTCGCCACGATGGCATCTACCAGCAGGACAATGCAACATGTCACACAGTTAGCAGCGTACGTGCATGGTTCGAAGAGCACCAGGATGAGATTACAGTGCTTGTCTGACCACCAAACTCCCTGGATTTAAACTCAATCGAGAATCTGTGGGATCACCTCGATCGGGCTGTTGGCACCATGGATCCTCAACCGAGAAACCTAGGGCAGCTAGCCACGGAACTCAAGTCAGCTTGGCTCGACTTCCCTGTCACAACCTTCCAGAACATCACTGACTCTCTTCCTGCGCTTCTGGCAGTGGTCTGCGCTTCGAAAGATGGTTACTCAGGCTTTTAAAAGGTGGTCACATTAATGTGACAGGACAGTGTAGTTCTACTGGATCAAGACGAATATTTTGGATAAAGTGGAAAGACAATCCCAAGGCGCAATTCTTTAATATCCGTCTGTTTGTAACGGAGATGAACACAAATATGAATGGAAAAAGTTTATGTACTTCCCACCATTTTAATAAAATCTTGGTTTTCATGACATTGTCAAGATAGCGATATTATTGATCTTGCAGTTGATAGTTCAGCAATTCAAAATTGTAACAATATGAGTAATTACACTTTGCACTAAAGAAAGCATAGGCAAATTTGAATTTTCAGATTGAGAAATAATGTTCCAGTTTAGAATAAAATGCTTGACAACAAAAGTGAAGTAACCAGAAGACATGATCGGATGTCAGCGTAACTTCGTACATGTACACACCATCGGCGAGTATGTAAATGATCTCTACATCTACATCTACATCCATACTCCGCAAGCCACCTGACGGTGTGTGGCGGAGGGTACCCTGAGTACCTCTATCGGTTCTCCCTTCTATTCCAGTCTCGTATTGTTCGTGGAAAGAAGGATTGTCGGTATGCTTCTGTGTGGGCTCTAATCTCTCTGATTTTATCCTCATGGTCTTTTCGCTAGATATACGTAGGAGGGAGCAATATACTGCTTGACTCTTCGGTGAAGGTATGTTCTCGAAACTTTAACAAAAGCCCGTACCGAGTTACTGAACGTCTCTCCTGCAGAGTCTTCCACTGGAGTTTATCTATCATCTCCGTAACGCTTTCGCGATTACTAAATGATCTTGTAACGAAGCGCGCTGCTCTCCGTTGGATCTTCTCTATCTCTTCTATCAACCCTATCTGGTACGGGTCCCACACTGCTGAGCAGTTTCAAGCAGTGGGCGACAAGCGTACAGTAACCTACTTCATTTGTTTTCGGATTGCATTTCCTTAGGAAATGGTCTCCTGTTTGAGAGGCAGAACGATCACCAAAGTGCGTTACTGTTGTTCGTGTTTAACGTTTCTAGGATTGATAGGATATATGATTCGTCTGAGCAGCGTCAGATGTAGAGTGATCACTGTGAAGTATACGGAGATACCGCGTACGGGGACATACTGTTTAGTACAGCAGTCTCGACAAGTTTTAAAATGTGGGAACTGATACACTTGCAAGACGTAAGTGAGTGTGCCCCTATTCACGCTGTCATAAGCTTCTTTGAAGTCAACAGAACTCCAAGTGAATGTCAATATTACGTTTCCAATCTTTCCCGGTTGTCTGCCTGAGCGTAAGAAACTGATCTATTGTTGATCTGTTGCTTCTGAAACCACGTTGATAGTCCCCTACACTTCCTTCTGCATTTGAGATGATTCTGTTCAGTAGCCTCTGAAAGAGAATTTTGGAACTTACGTTAAGGAGTTTAATCCCTCTACAACTGAACACACATCTTTTTGTGCATGGCAAGTAACAGATATTTTCCAGTCGTCAGACAATCTCTCTTATTCCCAGACATTCGTTGACAGTTTCGTAATTATTTTCATGATTAACGGTTCTCCATTCCTTATTGGCTGTCTTGCATATTGGGTCTCTTGCAATTTGTTCTTCGTCGAAAGTTCTTATTATTTTTTTTAGGTTTTTATTGTTTATAGTAATTCTTTTTCTTATTAGGAAATTCAAAGTGGATGGGTGAGAAAGGAAAGGAAAGGGAAGGAACTCATGACGGCAGTTGCATCTGGACTTTATATGGATTCAGCGGCGCCGAGTGACAATGTGTCCCGGACCGGGATTCGAACCCGGGATCTCCTGCGTACCGAGATAGTTTGCGAAATTACGACAAACACTGAGTCCAGGTGGCGCATTGGTTAACGGAACTGTCTAGTGAGCAGGAGATCCCGGGTTCGCATCCCGGTCCGGCACACATTTTCACTCGTCATCGATGATTTCGTATGATGCAGCTGACATCAATAATCCCTTCCCTTTCCTTTCTCCCCCCTCCACTTTCAGTTTACGTAATATGTATCACAGCTGCGGATTTAGCGTGGTGTCTCTTGTACTGGACATGTCAGAAAGAACAGACACCACGCATTCATACATTTCCTTTTCATTGGGAGTCTCTACTTTGCTGTCTACGGTGCCTGGTACCTCACATGGAAGAGACACAATGGAGTCATCACAGTTCAGTAATTCTGCTAAATAAATACTGGCAGCCTGGGAAAAAAAACCTTGTTTGTAAGCGTAGTTGCATGAGTATGACTATAAAATAATGTGATCACTAATATACACGCTATTCATGTGTATATACCCTGTTAACTGACTCATTCCACATCATTTCGTTAAAGGAATCGTTCAAATGATGCGTGGAACATGTAACTAACTAACTCTTCCCGTAACCGTTAATCGTGAGAATCTTCCAGGTGCGTCTTTAATAAATGCCTCCCTTTCCTTATATTTCTGTGTTACTTGTTTTATTTTTTCAGTACATTCGTCTTCTCCTGTGATCGATACAGAGCTCTTCGGTTTTTTCTATTAGGTGCTTGTAATACTTCTGTTTCTCCTCCCGTAACATAGTTACCGTTTCCTTTCTTATTCAGACGTACTTGTCTTTTAACACCAGAGCCCTCATATTTTCTAACCACCTCTTCCTAGCCAGACTTCTCTCTTCAGTTCTTGGCTGGCACACTTGATTTAGTCACGCCTTACTTTAATTCTTCCGTCTGTCTAGAATTTCGGATGCTACTCTGTTTACAGTTTCCTTAATTTGAGACCAGCCTTAGTCGATACCACAGTCTCCTACCTTTTCCTCACATTTGTTTAGGTTTTCTGCTGGTGTTGACTCGTATTTTCTATTAATCTCTGACCGTTTTTGTATTTTATAACATAAAATGTGGTCTGTTCAACTTTTCCACACGCCTTCTTACATTTAATATTCATCTTACTTATCACCAATAAGTGCTGAAGGTCACAGACTGCTCTTCTATAGGCCCGCGTATCTTTGAAGCTGTTTGCATACTACTTCTGGATACATACATGGTCTATATGGTTTGCGGTTTGCCTTCTGGTGCGATCCCTGCTCCTTTGTACTCATGTTGTAGATATTATTATCAACTGTGAAATTGCTCAAATGAGTGCAATTATCACTGCTCCCTTGATACAGACTTGCATCACCAGTCACCAATTTGTAGATGTCTTCTTTACCCCTTTGGCGTTAAAATCATCCAATACTATTTTAACATTATGGTTTGGCAACGAGCTACACACACAGTCCAATTCGGTGTAAAATTACCCCTTTAGGAATTCCTCCGTATCCTCGCAGGGTGTTTGTGCATTAAACAAGGATACGTCACTATTAGGGAAAGATACTGTAGTGAAGAAGATTCTGTTGTTAATGGATTTAAACTGCTTTTATTACTGAGTCATGTACAGAAAAGCAGTACCTAATTCACGGTTGGTGATGAGGAACACTGAAGGAAATGGCTGTTAGTCTGCTAAACGACACACTGGCAAAGAACTGAGTCCACAGAGAAACACCAAGTCCGCAGGTTGGTCTTTCATCTCGATGTGTTTGATCGTAATCTATTGAGAGACCTCCATATTGACCACTTCTCCGAATGTCCAGGGGGAAGTTCTTCCTTTGGAGCCATCCATTCTCCCAGACACCGACATTTCTCACGCCATCGCGAGATCCTTGCCGCATGTGGATTCTCGATGAGAGCCTCAGTAGTTGTCAAGAAACTCTTTCTTGGTTTCAGCCTAGGATGTGGGGGCTGACGACCATATAGTGGATGGGCTTCCTTCGCTGTGGCCATACTTTTCTCATATCTCGCAGCTACCTCACGTCTGATTTGAGGAGGAGCTGTGCCAGCGAGATGATGATGATGATGTTTGGTTTGTGGGGCGCTCAACTGCGTGGTTATCAGCGCCCGTACAATTTCCCAACCTTTGCTCAGTCCAATTTCGCCACTTTCCTGGATGATGATGAAATGATAAGGACAGCACAAACACCCAGTCATCTCGAGGCAGGTGAAAAGCCCTGACCCCGCCGGGAATCGAACCCGGGACCCCGTGCTCGGGAAGCGAGAACGTGTGCCAGCGAGGCAACGAAGTTTGTCCACAGGAGTAGGTCTTAAGCAACCCGTGATAATCCGGCAAGACTTATTTAGAGCCACCTCTACGTTCCTGGCATGACAGGACTTGTACCATACCGAACATGCATATTCAGCAGTGGAATAACATAGAGCATGGACGCTTGAGCGCATAGTGCATGGATTAGCACCCCATGATGTACCTAGCACTATGCTATTTCTGGCTGCCATTTTCTGTTTGGTGTTTAGGCAATGCTTTTTATATGTTAGCGCGCGATCCAGAGTTACTCCAAGATATTTAGTAGTAGGATTACGTTCGAGTACGATGCCTCCCCAGGATATATTTAAGGATATATTTGCCAGTTTATTGTTCAGGTGGAAAGCGCAGGTCTGAGTCTTGGCAGGATTAGGTTTAAAGTAATTCCCATGATAGTAAACAGTTGCTATTATTAAAGAGTTACGATTCAGTATTTGCTAGCTACCATTTCCGTTTAATAATAAATATAGATGTCACATGAAAATTAAAAAAAAGTTGGTGTTAGCAAGATTCAAGCCAGCAACATCTTGATCACGAGAGTTGTACGTTACGCACTCGGCTGACGATAGCTCTGTTAAATGACATTGAAATGTTTCCTTACTTAACAGCGCTCGGAAGCCTTCAGATCTTGAGATGTGATTTTTTTGATATTTCTGAGAATTGCATGGTAGGGGACAGTGTTGTACCCTGAGGACAGTCTACCTAGGTGTTTCTTGGTCGCTGTTTCGATCTAGTGACACCGATTTCGGAGTCGATTGAAGGAACACGCGCTAGAGACTGCGAAGCTCCATATTCAGCAATGCACGCTGAAGCAACAGCGGAAGCATCTCGCTCCTAGATCGCTATCGTGATCCACGAACAAACACTGTGTTCTTTCAGTTACGACCGAACGTCTGCTATGAATGATCTCTACAGATAATTCCTGAACCGGAACACTGCTTGCTCTGTTTGTTCATAAGATCCAGGAGACGGTAAAGAGCAAAGCTCGGATTGGTGCTGAGTTCCCTGACTTCAAGCAAACGTTCGAGCAGTTCCGCACAAACTATGTTCATACGGAATATCCTAATAGGTATTCGATTGGCAACGAAGCCTGTCATGACAGAGTCCCAATAGTGGAGACATCACCGGAGGCTAGGAAGACTCAAACAGCAGCTTCAAACTTAAACGAACTCAGCATGCCGAACTGTTTATACTCTTATGAATCCGTACAACGCTTGGGTTGTGATGTCATCAGACCGCAGCCTAAAATTTGAAGTCGCGCTGACGTGTGTATGAAGCTTGTAGTGAGAAAGAGTTGGCACTGTTTGTTTTATTTAGCACTAAGGTCCACAACTTGGCTAATTTCAAACCTCTTCCTTTTCTGTTAGAGTTGTTTTAGTGCTTCTGAAGGATTTTTTTTCTGCTAGAAGATTTTTGCTGTTCAGTTTTGTTTTCGTGGTGTTTGGGGGACCGAAATTAGGTAAGCTGTGGGCGTTAGAGCTACATAAAGCAAACCACTAACCATTCACCAGTACGAACTGTGTAACACGCGTTGGTGAGACTGTGCGAGCTTAAACATTACGCTTGTTGAGCTTGTTTCAGTTTGAAACTGGAATCTGAGTCTTTATAGTCTCTGATGATGTCTCCAGCACTAGGACAGGAAACGTCCGTCACAGAAAACACGATCTAAATAAAATCAATAATTCATACTCTTTCATTTTCCAATATTCTGCATATTTAATTTGCGAATCGCTATAAACTTCGTAGCAGAGTATACGGTGTAAAAATAAAGTCTGCTTCCGGTCCATTCGAGAATAGAGCTTGTGAAGTATACTGTCCAGTCACAGTAATGTGATCAACAGCCAGAAGCCTGAATAACCACCTCTCACAGCTTGGACCACTGCGAGACGTGCAGGAAGAGTCAGTGAAGCACTGGAAGGTACCAATAGGTATCAGGAGCCATGGCGACTTCAGTGCCATGGCCAGCTTGCGCTAGGTTTGTCGGTTGCGGGTCCATGGCGTGAACAACCCGATCGAGGTGGTCCCACAGATTATTGGGTTTAAATCTGGGAAGTCTGGTGGTCAGGGGAGTATTGTAAACTCATCATGGTGTTCTTCGAACCACGCACGTACACTGCGATCTGTGTGACACGTTGCAGTGTCCAGCTCATAGATTCCATTGTGCGGAAGAAAAATAAACTGCAGGTAGTGGTGGACATAGCCCCACAGATAGGTTCATATTTGTGTTGAACCATTGTACCTTCCAGAATGACGAGATTAACCAATGAATGCCACGGAAACAATCCCCAGACCATAACGCTCCATCCTCCAGCTTGAACCCTATGCTTTCAGACGTTTCACGCCATACACGCCAACGGCCATGTGTCCGCGAGAGCATAAAAAGTGATTTATCTGTAAAACCCCACCTATCGACGATATTGGCGAGCAAATTCCAGCCTTCGTCACCGCTGACAGCAGTCAACAAGGGTGCATGAACCAGACGCCTGTTGCAGAGGCCTATACGCAGCGACGTTCGCTCAACGCTGGAAAAACTGACAGCCCCTTGGTTCATCTGGGCGGTCAGTTGTTCAACATTGCACGTCTATTCGCCCGCAGTCGTGGTTCATACATCTCATCTGTGGCCCATGGTGCTACATAGTTGCCTCGCCACCGGTTTTGGATAGCGCCATTTTGCCGTGCGCGATATACGAGGCGATATACGGTACGTTTTGCCACACAGCGGACGCAGCGCTGAGGTCGGCGTTCTGAGCATGCGCACTGGGTACCTACGTCTGTTGTCTACGCACTGACGCCATTACAGTCTGATTCTTCCTTGTTTACGTTGTGTATTGAGTGTTTAAGATGCCTCCGATAATCGTGAGCCCCGCCGACTGTGAAGTACGGGCTGTTATAAGATTTCTTAGTGCTAAAGGCCTAAAAGCGATCGATATTCATCGTGAGATCTGTGCAGTTTACGGAGGAAACATTATGAGTGATGGAATGGTAAGAAAGTGGGTGAGAGCATTTAAAGATGGCCGCACAAATGTGCATGATGAACAACAGAGTGGGCGTCTTTCGGTCATTAATTAAAGTTTGGTGCAGGAAGTGGATAATAAGGTGAGAGAAAACAGACGCTTTACGATTTCCTCCTTGTGAGATGACTTTCCTGATGATTCTCGTAGTGTTTTGTATGGCATTGTGACCGAACACTTGAATTACCGAAAATTGTGTGCACGTTGGGTACCGAAAATGTTGATGGATGTGCACAAAACCAAATGTTTAGACAGTGCATTGACTTTCCTTGAGCGGTACCACAACGACGGTGATGATTTCTTAAGCCAAATTGTTATGGGCGATGAAACATAGGTGACCTATGTCACACCAGAATCAAAGCAACAGTCCATGGAATGGTGGCATCCAGATTCACCCAGAAAAGTTAAGTTCAAGGAAACAATTTTGCCCGGAAAATTGTGTGCACAGCTTTTTGGGACAGAAAAGGAGTATTGCTTGCGGAATTTCTGCCTCGTTATGAGACAATCAATGCAGCAGCTTACTGTAAGACATTGCACAATGTGCACCGTTCAATTCAGAACAAAAGACATGGCAAGTTGAGCAAGGGCATCGTTTTGCTGCACAACAATGCCTGTCCGCATGTGGCAGTCCTCATCACATATTTTCGATGGGAAACTATAGATCATCCTCCGTATAGCCCTGATCTTGCGCCCAGTGACTACCATCTGTTCCTGCACGTGAAGAAACACCTGGGTTGTCAGCGTCTTCAAGACGATTTCGAAGTCAAAACAGTGGTGATGCAGTGGTTAACAAGTCAGGTGGCAGACTTCTATGAGGAGGGTATTCAAAAACTGGTACAACGTTATGACAAGTGCCTCAATATTTACTGAAATTGTGTAGAAAAGTAAATTAAGGTATAGGCTTTCATGTAAAAATAAAATTATTGAGATATCTTAGCACATATTTTTTTTAATTTCAAAACGGTACTTACTTGAAAAACACGCCTCGTACTTTAACAAAGGCTGCTCACGAACAGTTTACAAAGTTAGCCATGGCCCGAAAACCAACGATCATCTCCTTTTGGATGTCAGATAAAATGCTCCGTTTCCGCATTATGACAACGACTGCACTGTTTACCGCTTCCTTCGACGTGCTTTATATACCCTCTTCTGGCAGTGCTGCCACCTGTCGTCTGTGAGTGGTTATTCCACGTTGACGTCTAACTTTGGCAGTGGTCACTTTAATGTGACTGGACCGTGTATGACCGCTTCTACGACTCTGCGAGAGCTTAATTTCATCTGCACAGTCTCTACGACACAGATATATAGGTACTGACCATTCGTGGTCTCTGCGCTGAATGATGGTTCTTCGGGTTTTCCAAGCACCTACCTGAGAGACGCATGGCGCCTCACTTCGAGCTCTGCCAGTTAAGATTGTTCATTATTTCCGTTACACTCTGTCACCAGTCAAACAAGCCTGCGACCATTCGCGCCGCCCTTCTCCTATTGATAGTACTGCAAAAAACCGGATAATCATACCTGATTCCTTGAAGAACATAGATATACAGGGTGAGCACGAAGTCTTGCCCTGATTACAACAATTTATTACAGAATAACCGTTTGACATAATAATTTACATTTGATGCCGTTACATAGGTTAGTGTTACTAGTTTTTTTAAGACCACTTACGTTAGTAAACCTCAACGTGTGCTCCCTTGGTAGCTCGGAGAATGTCGAGGCGGTATTCCAGTTCCTGCCAGGTGTTTCTTAACATGCGTTCTGTCACAGTACCCACAGCAGCTTGTATCCTAGCCTTCAGTTCGTCGACGTCAGCAACTGGTGTCACGAAGACTCTGTCCTTGATATAGCCCCAGAAGCAAAAGTCAAGGGGCGTAATGTCTGGAGAGCGGGGTGGCCAGGACGTTGGACCGTTCCTTCCAATCCACCGATCCGGAAATGTTTCATCCAGGAAATCACGCACTATCAAAGCCCAGTGGGAGGGGGGAGTTGCTCCATCTTGCTGGAAAAGTATCCATGGTTGATAATCTTCTAACTGTGGGGCAATGAACTGCAGCAAAACGTCTACGTAAATGTTAGCGGTAATGGATTTTTCCGCGAAGAAAAACTGTCCAAAAACCTTGTTATGCATGAGGCCACACCAAACATTCACTATTTCGCTGTCTCGCTGTTAACTGTACAGTAGCATGTGGAGACTCCGAACCCCATATACGGACATTATGCCTATTTACCATTCCACTGACATTAAAGGTGGAGTCATCGGTAAAGCATATGCGATTTAAGTAATCGTTAGCGCCATCAGTCCTGTTGAGAATCTCAGTTGCAAATTCAGTACGTGTCAACAAATCATTCGGTTACAAGGCTTGCACGATTTGCACTTTGTAAGCATGCAACCTAAGCAATTCATGAAGAATCTTCACCACACTTGCTTGCGGTATTTGAAGTTCACGTGAGGCTTGAGGAGTTGATTTATACGGGCTCCGTTGAAACGGTTGCCGAACACTATCAACAGTTGCATCACTCACACGAGGCCTGCCACTTCGAGGACGATCTTCAACGCTGCCTGTTTCGTTAAACTTTGCATTCCATCGCTTTTTTGATCTAACGTCAGGAGGGCTTCGTCCATAAGAAGCCCAAAATTTACGCTGAACACTGATGGGCGATTTAGTTTCGTGAAACCAAAGCACACATTGAGCTTTCTCCTGCTTTGACGCCATTTCGCCAGCAACTAAAGTGACCTCAGAGATCACGTCGGTGTTCTGGAGCACTGGCGCCATCTGTTTGTCACAACGATTAGTAACACGAACCTATGTAACGGCATCAAATGTAAAAAAATAAAATAAAATAAAATAAAATAAATAAAAATGGTTCTGAGCACTATGGGACTTAACTTCTGAGGTCATCAGTCCCCTAGAACTTAGAACTACTTAAACCGAACTAACCTACGGACATCACTCACATCCATCCCTGAGGCAGGATTCGAATCTGCGTCCGTAGCGGTCACGCGGTTCCAGACTTTAGCGCCTAGAACCGCTTAACTTATTACGTCAAACGGTTATTCTGTTATAAATTTTTATAATCAGGGCAAGACTTTGTGCTCACCCTCTATTTTAAAAATATTTTTAGGTTAGAAAGAGGACTCTCAGTTTTATCCATAGCCGTAGCTTTTGTTAGGTACGTTAGGATGGCTGTGCGTACGTCTAGGTAATTGAACGACAGCAGTGTTCAGTCTTGTACACCGTACGTCTTTTATATACGTACTTTAGATAAAGCTCCTATCAAGAGTAATTATGTTCGAAACAGAAGAGAAACGTCATGAGGAAATCTCATTGAAGAAATTAAGTACTTGTTTTTCACAACCTTCGTCAGAAGCAGTAGATATAGTTAATATTGAACTGCTACATATGTGCCAATAAAATACATCATTCCTAAAATCCAAGACTCCAGTTGCCAGTAAATGTTGTCAATCACTGTATAAAAAGTGTTACTTTAAGCCCAGTACAGGCTCTGTCAGCCTCTAGCCCTCGCAAATGTCGTCGAAATGCTTCTATACTGCTTCAATTCATTTGTTACACAACTTACACATGATACGTTGAAAGTTTCGTCAAGAAGTTTCCCCAATATCCTCTGATGCTAGCTATTTCCGAGAGTAACCGAGGGATATGTCGCAGTGTTAAGACACTGGACTCGCTCTCCGCAGGACGGCGATTCAAATCCCCGTCCGCCAGTCCAGAGTGAGGTTTTCCGTAATTTCCTTCCAGAACGCTTGAGACAGATGCGATGATTCCTTTAAAAAAGACGCGACCGATTTTCTTACCCACCACTCCCCTATCCGAATCTGCGTCCGTCTCTCATCACCTCGTGGTCGAAGGGTCGTTAAACCACCATTTTCCACCTTTAAGATTACGACGCCCTCGTAAGACATCGTCCATACTCTCGGACAGCAAGGTGTTACGTATTGGTTTACATTATAATCTGAAGAAGGTAAGATTATGTTTTCAAGACTTATTGCTACACTTTGTTCGTTGCATTTATTAGTCTTACGAATTACGTTTGTCAGAGCCTTGAGAAACTGAATGAATCTGTGATTATGAATAGATAGTTTCTTACCGGCCAGTGCAACGTGTTGGATTTGGTGTTTTAAGCGTTACCTAGGAAGTACTCACGGAATGAGTTTTAAATCCTGCCACCCCACCGTAACATGCAGTGACCAAGACATTTATAGATGTCCTCAGTTGTTTCGAAATACGGAGTTGTTTCTTGATTAGCCTTTTCAGCACCTTTAAAGACTGAATTTAAATTATGGCTTGATTCTTTTTGCACACCATTGTACACGCTACTCATGACGGATTCTCCGTGATGCCCACGGCCGAAACAATTGCTTACACTAGTCCCTTTCGATCTATATATTCAGTTGACTGAAGTTCGTCTCCTAAACGGAGATTCATCTTTGACGTGGGTAAGTAATTCGTTTATTCATACAGAAGGGGCAGTCAAATGAAACGAGACAGATGAAAAAGGAATAGAATTATTATTTCAAAATTAATAAATGTATCCCAGGAGAGACAAGACGGTCAATGCCTTCATGGAAAAATGTCTACGGAACCATGAATGTACCCAGGCGTACACCCTTTGGTCAGAAGTAAATCAACGGGCACCAGTGTCTTTCTTCGGGGCTCGATGAATATGGGAATCGCCTACGGAGAGTTCGTGACTGTACGGAGAATGTGTAAGAGATTATCAGTGAAACTTCTGCAGCGTAATCGAAACACCTAGACAATAAATGGGCGGGCATTATCCTGCAACAGACTGATGCTGTCCATCAATGTTGCTGGACCTTTGGACTTGATAGCACGCTTCAGTTTTTGCATTGTCCTCGTAGCGCTGTGCGTTAATTGTGGCGCCGTTCCCAGAAAGGCAATGAGCGGCGGGCCCTTTCAATGAAAGCAAGAGGTCGTCATAACTATCCCAGAGCTGGTGTGCCCGTTGCTTCTATTACGCTATGGAAATTTCGCGGGGAAGCCCTCCCTTAGACACCCTCAATACAGTTCCGATTTCTCCCTATGCAATTTCCATATTTTTGGAGCCCTGAAGAAAGACATTCGTATCTGTCAGTTTGCTTCGGATGAAGAGGAGTACGCCTAGGTACAATCAAGGTTCCGTAAGCAACCGCAGACATTTTTCTATGACGGTACTGACTGTCTTGTCTCACAATGAGATAGCTAAACCTACCTAATTTCGTGATGTTAAGGCTTGTAAACGAGAAATCGACACAATTACTCAGTCTAAAAACTATATCCACTACTAGCCATTAAAATTGCTACATCAAGAAGAAATACAGATGATAAACGGGTATTCATTGAACAAATATCTTCTTCTTCAGTAGCTCTACAGCCATTGGTGAGCCTTGGCTTCTTCGACAATCTTCCTCCACACTTCTCGGTTATTTGCTGCTCTTTTCCACCCCTGGACTCCCATATTGCTGATATCCATTATTACCTCATCGATCCATCTTCTTCTAAGTCTCCCTTTTCGCCTAACTGAATGGATTATACCTTTCATCATTTTCTTTGGAATTCTATCCTCTCCCATTCTCTCCAAATGTCCTAGCCATCGTATTCGCTGTGATTTCACAAATTTTACTATGTCCCTGCCTTGTATTAACTCTTGTAATTCGGCATTGTAGCGTATTCTCCAGCTTCTTTCTCCCTTATTGGCCCATAGATTTTGCGTAGTATTTTCCGCTCAATGCTTCTTAGAGCATTTTTATCGTGTTCTCTGAGCCGTATGTGATAACTGGACAGACTAGGGAATTATATATTAGCAATTTAGTTTTTCTTGTAACAAGGCTACTTTTGAAAAGCTGCATATTTGCAAAGTAAGCTCTGTTTCCTGCTTGTATTCTTTCCCTTATAGCCTTTCCAATACTGTTATCATTTGTTATTAGGGCTCCCAAGTAGTTAAAGAGGACACTCCATTGAAGCATTTCCCATTGATGTTTAGGTTTTTAGGGGTTCTTCTGGCCTCAGATTGTGACATTGCCATATATTTTGTTTTGTTTTCATTTACTATGAGGCCAATTTTTAAGGCTTCTGTTTCCATTGCCCGGTATGTTTCTAGGAGTGTATTGGTATTTCTTCCTACTATAGCAATGTCATCAGCGTATGCACATATCTGGCTAGTTTTCATAAATATGGTGCCTCTTTTGTTGATTTTCTTTACTGCACTATGCAGGGCTATGTTGAATAGGAGGGGGGGGGGGGATGAAAGGGACCAGACTGCGACGGTCATCGGTCCGTTGAATAGGACAGTGGAGAGACTATCCCCTTGCTTCACACCTTTATTAAAGTCAAAGCTTTCACTTATTCTGCTAAGGACCTTTACTTTTGCTCTTGTCTCTGTCATTGTCATTCTGATTAGTCTTATTAATTTAGCACATATACCAACTTCTTTCAGTACTCTGTATAGTTCTTGCCGATTTATGCTGTCCAAGACGTGTTTGAAGTCGATGAATAAGAAATGTAGATCTATATCATATTCATAGAACTTTTCCATCATTTGTCATATCACAAATATTTGATCAGTTGTTCCTCTGCCCGGTCGAAAGCCACACTGATATTCCCCTAGTATGCCTTCTGCACATTTCCGTATCCTTTCGTTTAATATACTTGTGAAGATCTTATAAGCTGTACTTAGGAGTGTTACACCTCTATAGTTTTCACGTGCTGTTCTGTCCCCTTTCTTATAAATGGGGACTATTATTCCAATTATCTGGCATAGTTTCTGTTTCCCATATATCTGATATTAATGTGTGCAGTTCCTTTATTACAGCCTCACCACCAGTTTTTATTAATTCAGCAATTATGCTGTCTTCCGCAGGGGCTCGATTGTTTTTTGACTTGTGCACAGCCTGGGAGACCTCTTGTAGTGTTGGCTTTCTTGCCTCATTGGTTTCATTGTCTACTTCCAGCTCCACTCTTCCCTCCTGTGCAGTTGTCTCTTCATCTTCTAGGCTGGTGCTTAGTGTATCTTTGAAATACTCTGCCCATCTTCCCACTATCTGTTCTTCCTCCCTTATCATTTTCCCGTTTTACTGGAACAGGCCATTGTTTTTGGTTGGAATCTATTCTTCATTTTGCCTATGGCATGATAGAACTTTCTTATTTCACTCTGTTCCTTTAGTTCTTCTATTTCTTGAAATTTCTTCTTATTCCACTCTCTTTTCTTTCTCTTGCACAGTCTGTTAGCTCTTCTCCTTAATTCTCTATATTGTTCCACATTATTTCTGGTTTCTCTCTGTAGCATTTTTGTTCTTGCCCTGTTCTTTTCCTCTATTGCTGACCTGAAATCCTCATCAAACCACTCCTGGGTTCTTCTGTTCCTTCTTATACCTATTATTTCCTCTGCAGGATCCTTAATGGCTTTTTTAAACCTGTTCCACCTTTCATCTACCCCTACTGTGGTCTCTTCATTGCTCAACTTTCTGCTTAGTGTTACTTGGTATTTTCTTACTTCATCAGGGATGGTTCGTCACAATACGCCAGTCACTACTCTCCATGAACTGTGAGTCAAACACAGCTTCGATGACGTGTACAGGTACAGCTGGCCATGCAGCTTAAACACAATACCACAGTTCATCGAGAGTAGTGACTGGCGTATTGTGACGAGCCAGTTGGTCGGCCACCATTCACCAGACGTTTTCAATTGGTGAGAGATATGGAGAATGTGCTGGCCAGGGCAGCAGTCGAACATTTTCTGTATCCAGAAAGGCTCGTACAGGACCTGCAACATGCGGTCGTGCATTATCCTGCTGAAATGGAGGGTTTCGCAAGGATCGAACGAAGTGTAGAGACACGGGTCGTAACACATCTGAAATGTAACATCCACTGTTCAAAGTGCCGTCAATGCGAACAAGAGGTAACCGAGACATGTGACCAATGGCACCCCATACCATCACGCCAGGTGATACGCCTGTATGGCGATGACGAATACACGCTTCCAATGTGCGTTCACCGCGATGTCGCCAAACACGGATGCGACCATCACGATGCTGTAAACAGAACCTGGATTCATCCGAAAAAATGACGTTTTGCTTTTCGTGCGCCCAGTTTCGTCGTTGAGTACACCATCGCAGGCGCTCCTGTCTGTGATGCGGCGTCAAGGGTAACCGCTGCCACGGTCTCCGAGCTGATAGTCCATGCTGCTGCAAACGTCGTCGAACTGTTCGTGCAGGTGGTTGTTGTCTTGAAAACGTCCCCATCTGTTGACTCAGGGATCGAGATGTGGCTGCACGATCCGTTACAGCCATGCGGATAAATGCCTGTCGTCTCGACTGCTACTGATACGAGGCCGTTGGGATCCAGCATGGCGTTCCGTATTACCCTCCTGAACCCACCGATTCCATATTTTGCTAACAGTCATTGGATCTCGACCAACGCGAGCAGCAATGTCGAGATACGATAAACCGCAATCGCGATAGGCTACAATCCGACCTTTATCAAAGTCGGAAACGTGATGGTACGCATTTCTCCTTACACGAGGCATCACAACAGCGTTCCACCAGGCAACGCCGGTCAACTGCTGTTTGTGTATGAGATATCGGTTGGAAACTTTCCTCATGTCAGCACGTTGTAGGTGTCGCCACTGGCGCCAACCTTGTGTGAGTGCTCTGAAAAGCTAATCATTTGCATATTACAGCATCTTCTTCCTGTCGGTTAAATTTCGCGTCTGCGGCACGTCATCGTCGTGGTGCAGCAATTTTAATGGCCAGTATTTTACGTATAAGAAAGCAATACATTGTTCAACTAACGCACGATGAAGAAAAACAAGAAATGCAAAAACGTTGACTTTATTAAACGCAGGGAACTAAGTTTGAGTGCTACTTAATTTCGTAATAGCGCACTTAACTTCATGCTTAATTCTGTGATAATTGTCCTTGGCAATGTTTCAGTTCACTTAACAAACTTTTCACTCACTTTCAGCATCTGTATCATTGAAACTAACATATGAACATATATTGCACTTAAATTCAGTAGCATCAGGTAATCGAAACCTGACAACTTTCGTGGAACCATTTCAGACAGAAACAACACAAAATCCAAGTACCTTTATTCTTCCTACAGCTGTAGCTGTTGTTACTCGTTACAGGTGGAGCAGATGTGACCGCTTATCTTATTCTTTTACTTAGTTTTTCTCTTTTCTATTCATCAGCAGGTGAGGGCGTTATCTTCTCAGGGAAATTTAAAAGTGGCACCTTATAAAATGACTTTTATCTTAATAATATGAATATTTATATATGTGTTTGGAGAGATAGAGAGAGGAAGACTGATTTTTGATTGAGATTTTTACTTTAAGTCGTAACTGGTACCTGAATTTTGGTTGCTGCCTCCTTGAATGATCAGCTTCTGCACCAGTTGGCGACGTATTACAATTTGGAGGAAGTTATTGTTCTTTAAGGTTTAAAATACAACTCTGTCAGTTACTTGGCTGTATTGCGGATAGCTTTGAGCCCAACTTTTCGTAGCTTTTCATACCTAAGGGACCACTGTTGTAAATAAATAAGACCAAACAGCATTCTGCTTTTCGTGAGAAAAGGAGATTGCTTGGCACACAAACTTACTTCAGACTACACGTCATGCTACATCAAAATTGGTCAGTGGAGTTCAGCACCATACTACTGTACAAGAACATAATCCAATTACTATAATTAACAAATTATGAGAGGTTGTAACTTATTGAATGAAAACAATAGAGAATGCATTTCTTTTCCTGTATTTTAGTGAACTTTGTACACTTACAATTCTGTCCATTGATAGACGGCGACGACAATGAAGTTCACCTCCTTTTCCAAAAACAAGATATTTCTATTCTTCACTTCCAGAAAATTTGTATACATAAATGTATACACATACTTTACTCGGTTTTATCACTAAAATATCAATTTTCATTAAATGTAACAATACCTTCTGAGCCACGGCCTAGCAACACGTCCTCTTTCCACAAGATACGGATTAACAGATCTCTTTTTTTTTTAATAAATCAATTGTCTTTTTTTTAAGAATCAATACTCAAAGATACACAACTACTATCGTTGCGGGGATTGCGCGCTAAAGAGTTTGTTGCTGTCCACCTGCGCTTCACCTCCCTTCAAGTACTTTTTGAATCAAATTTACATTTACGGTATTTACATACATTACTCAGCTTCTCAGAATAAAATCACACACAAATTAGTTAAAAAAAGGGGGCAGGGAGGCTCACATAACATTACAACCTATTAAACACTATAAGTAGCGTCGTGAAGCTTCTTGGTGCAACGGACGGCTTATTCCTTTCATCCATAGACCTATAGCCTGTTCCACAGAAGAATTGTGATATTTTGGAGCTATTGTGTGAGATTCATCGGGCACTTGGTACTCAGGAAAAACTAGCATTTAATAGAATCCAGTTATGATGTTCCCCAACAAAACTGGCTTCAGAAAATCTGTGCTGAGTAATGGACGAAAATCATATGGACCACATCTGAGGAAGGGATTACTATCCTGAACGTACTTTTTCTTGCTACGCCTGTTTCGGGGACTGAAACATACAGTGTAGCAGAATACAGTTGTTATGTGGTGGTTGGTATTGTAGCATTGATAACGTCACATAAGGGAATCCATTAGCAAAATAAATGTTCTTTCTGCACCAAGACCCTGAACAAATCCACTGAACGAAGTTTCAAAAGATTCATTGTTAATCCATTCGTTCTACTACAGGGCCATTGTGAAGTTAAAGGAGGGTACCACGATCACAAAACCCCTTTTTTTTCTGCTGCTTGGACTGCTGAAATGGCCACAAAACGTAAGAGTCGTTGTCGTTTCCCTCAGCGGTTATATCAGTAATAATATATTTAAATCCTACTCTGATGTCTTACCTGTGTGAAGACATTCCTACCATTTGTCGAGTGCTGCTGGAAGTCAGTGTAGAGCACCTATCTTACGAATATGTCTGATATCACGAAGTATGCCACGGAGTTAGATACGTTTCCCGTAAATCTAGTAACAGTTACGACGATTACTTTTGAAGTAATAAACAGTTTTCTTCCTTTATTTTCATCTGTCTCGTTTTGTTTTCACTACCTCTTAATTTATTTCAGAATGATTTTAAAAAAAACTTTCATTATTTTTACATGTTGAAAAACTTCTCTTGAGTTATTTTTAAATTAGAGAAGCGCCTTATACCCAGGGGCATTACTCCCCTACTATTATCGCCCAATAGTTTCCTTAGTTATGTTGTGGTTAATTTCCGCGTATCCTCTACGAGTAAACAACACATCGCGACATGACTGACGCAGTTTCCAACAATACAGAGATCCCTGCAGCGGACCAGGCCGTTGCTTAGCATCAGTTTGAGACAAGGCAACTGGGGGACAACGTGAGCGTGCCCGTATGCAGTCAGCAAAATTTTAAGAAAACCATGAAATGCCGTATGAGCACGGAACGTCGATAGCAGCCAGAAGGTACGTCATCAACAAACATCTGAGTTCCGTCAATAACTGGTAACCAAAATGTAGGCATGAAATCGATTGCATCTTTCTGAGGACACATAACACAGGCGTGTACGTATATTTAATGAACATGGATATCTTCGAGATTGAAGACAGATACAGGGTAATTTAATTTTACGAACCTGTTTTTTTTCCAATGCATGTCTGAGGCAGTTTGTGTTGCAAAAGCATGAAATTTTATAAACACTTTAATTACAAGGAAATCTAAAATATTCATACTAATTGTGCATGCGCTTGTGAAGCTTGCTGGCAAAGTGATCTCCGTATTCACTAGTACAGACAATGTTTGACAAGTCGAATGTGTCTCCGTAATGTCCTGAAACACACGTTTCCCATGCACATATCGTAAGAGATTTCAGATTTTTATAAGAATTTCGAAAATTTATAGACGAATTTCTAGTCTTAATACGTATGAGGATCATTTGGAGCCGGCCGCTGTGGCCGAGCGGTTCTGGGCGCTTCAGTCTGGATCCGCGCTGCCGCTACGGTCGCAGGTTCGAATCCTGCCAAGGGCATGGATGTGTGTGATGTCCTTAGGTTAGTTATGTTTAAGTAGTTCTAAGTCTAGGGGATTAATGACCTCAGATGTTAAGTCCCATAGTGCTTAGAGCCATTTGAACCATTTGATCATTCGGAAAGTAAAGAATATTTTTTTAACACAGAAGTTTTTATTTGTGTAGTAAACGGAACTGTATTTCACATACAATTTGATACCCAAGCTACTTATCTACGTAGCCACTGTTCAAATTTAGGCACTTGTAGTTCCAATTTACCAGCTTTTCTAGGCTTTCTATACACTCAGTTGCCGCCAAGTTCTTGAACCACTGATTAACGGTAACTGTAAGTTCATCATCATTTCCGTAGGGTTGTCAACTCAAAAACAAAAAAACAAAAAAAAATCCATTTGAGGAATAAGTAATAATCACTTGGGGCTAAGAGCGGACTGTTCGGTGGATGTTGAAACATTTCCCAATGAAACCGCTGAAACAAGTCCTGCTTCACTCCCGCAGCATGCTGTTGTGCATTATCGCGAAAGAGTACGCCTCCACTGGTTCGCATTCCCCGCCGGTTGTTTTTAATGACGCAGCTGTTGTTGAAGCGTCTGAAAGTAGGCCGCTGCATTCCATTATTTGTGAAACGACCATTTTTTTTTTTTTTTTTTCACAGCCTTCTTTGAGTCTGTCAGTCGAAACTGAGGGCCGGCCCGAGCTATCTTCGTCGTGAACATTCTTCCTTCTGCCATTAAAACATGATACATCCCTTCCGAACTGACGCTTCTATCATCACATTACCGTAAACCTCAGTTATCTGTCTACCAGTTCGAAGGGCCGGACATTGTGCGCGTTTAACAAGCGGTTAACGCAACGCACCTCACACTTGGCAGGATCGTCAATTTTGTCACACATTTTAAAGTCGCACAGCTGAGCAGTAACCAATCGCAGCTGCCGCAAAAATGAATAGGATGAGTATCAAGGGTTAGTGGTCGGTCGGTGGTGGTGGTGGTGGGGGGCACGCGGTCACGTGTCAGAACAAAACGTTATTTACTTTCCGAATGACCCTCGTATTTTTCTCAGTAAATAATTTGCAGGTGTTTCATAAACGGAATGAAATTCGATTTGAAGTGGTTGCTTCTGCTTACATGTGATTAAATAAGGTGGGTCAGCTTCGTCTTTGTCCCAGTGCAGTTCGTATCGTCTACATGCGCCCACATTTTTTTGCCCTCTCGTCTCGATATTCATGAATTGATATAATATCTCACTGTAATTCGGGCTGTTAATTTGTTGATTCTTCTCGCTCTCATCTTTTATGGTGAAATGATGCCGTGCGAATACTTTATTCATCACTGTTTAATGCTGTGTTTCATTACAGTCATAAGTAATTTGCAACAGTGAGTATTATTTTTACTTGACTACTTAAGGGGGGTAGGACGTCAAACTGGCCGACTTGGAGCAGGAGAGGCACCACAGGACATTTTAATTTCCACTGTCTATACTTTTACAAATAAATTCATAAAACTTTGTCAGCATGACCAGGAAGGGTTCAAAATTCAAAAAGTGGAACTTCAAAAATATAACAAAATATATTTTTTTTACATGTGGAATGTCATCATTTTTTCACTCACTATTGGCTGCATTCGTTGCTATAGGTACACTTTTCTTCATAAGTAAGGGAGATTCTTCGATGAATTTTGCACAGCATACAAACCATACTTACAGGTGTATGAAACTCTAGAATTTATTTAATTAATGAAAAAATGAATGAGCTGTTACATGTTAAACTTCATGTTTAGAAAAAACTCAAATTTTATGGTTAATTATCTCAATTTTTAGCACAGTTATTAATAGATTTGGAACATTCTAGAGTTTCATTCACCTGTAAGTATGGTTTGTATGCTGTGCAAAATTCATCGAAGAATCTCCCTTACTTATGAAGAAAAGTGTAAATATAGCAACGAATGCAGCCAATAGTAAGTGAAAAAATGATGAAATTTCACACTTAAAAAATTTATTTTGTTATACTTTTGAACTTACATTGCTATGAGTTTGAATCCTGAATCCTTCCTGGTCGTGTTGACAAAGTTTTATGAATTTATTTGTAAAAGTATAGATAGTGGAAATTAAAATGTCGCGTGGTGCCTCTCCTGCTCCAAGTCGGATCGTTTGACGTCCTACCCCCCCCCCCCCCCCCCTCAAAGCCACATGTACCCATGGTCTGACACAAGAATTAAGCAATCGCTATGTGAACACACTCGAAGCAGTCGTTAATGGGAGTAGCTGTTTGAACAGAAGTCAGAAGTCTGTGTGTGACTTGGGACCGGTATTCACTCCTTTACTGTCACTACAACCTTAGCAATCAATATTGTGTGCAAAGAGTGTCTTCACTGACAGTTTCAATAAATTTAAACCATTTCAAATTCAATTACTTAAAACATTCGGTGAACTTTAACTACAGGTGCAACGTCTGATTCCGTTTACGAGTACATCGTTACTAAATGATTTCCTAGTCTTTACGTCAGGGTGATTTCCAAAACAGAGTGCAATTATTTTAATACAGTGAAATATTTCATTTGACGATCGATTGTACGAATTGTTACATTCTTTTTTTCATTTGGACTCCTCGGGAAGGGTAGGGGCCGCAATACCCTGCTTGCCCCAGCCTAATTAGGCCTACTCGCCCGCTAAAAATGTGAACATAGACAGTATTTACATGTCTCTGAACGTTATCAACCTTCCAGAAAAATAACATGAACAGATTTCGTATAAACTATATTCTCTCCGTTAAGTACGTCGTAGCTTGTAAGCCACTGTTACAAAGTAGTAGCGTTAGTGTGCTTGGTGACTAGTGCGCTCAGGTTTAAGTATTATTTTGTAAGAAATAGTGCTTTGTTCATTTAACTCTCCTTCTTCCACGAAACTAATGTAATGTCTCCTCTCCCAGCCAAATCCGGGTTCCACGCCTGTAGCTACTATTTCGCAATGATGCAGTAGTAGAGAAAGAACAGAAGACAGAGTTAGGGTCCAGTCACAGATATGTGGACAGTGTCCGTCCCAAGACACATCTGAGTATCAGCCGTCACCCGGAGGACTAAATGTACCATTAAAATAAATGCAGCCCAGACGACTGGGCCGTGCTCGAGGCAAGTCAGTGGGATGAGAGCATGCATGGCGGAATTGGTTCTGTTTTAATTTTTCACATCACGGGCGGATGGACGGCGCGGCGGTAGGATTGTTTTGCAGGCTGTGCGACTCTGCTAGACGAGGAGGGACTAACAGAAATTCGTAATTTTTTCGCAACTTCTTCTTTGTTTACCTTCTGTTTACTCCTTTTTGAGCCCACCTTTAAAAAAAAGAAGCCAGGAGTTCTTTGGGTGAAACTCATAGTCTCCAGGAAGTGTCTTTTTTCTCAATTGCGGTTCCAGTTTGTTTAAATGTACTGTGTCGTCTTAAAATATTCATGACACTTCGTCTCAGCGACCATGAGACAAGGAAATAATGTTCGAAACTCTCCCTGTACTAATCTTGTTTTCCAGACTCTGTGGATCCACAAATTCTCTTCTTCTTTTTTTTTTTTTGCCTTACTTCACACGTGCGACGTTCGGTCGTGACACGGCCTGGACGTGTGTGACCGGACCTTGATAGGAGAGTACGGCTCAGCAGCAGCAGTGAGAGAGGAGTAATACGCCTTGAGTTCACCAATAAATTTCAGATAATAACAGCAGATACACTATTCAAGAATCACAAGAGGGAAAGGTAAATTTGGAAAACGCTTGGAGACACGGAAAGATACCAACTGGATAACATTATGTTGATTCAAAAATCAGATGACGCTGATATAGAGGCTCAGGCGTATTGAAGTTCAAGAGAACCATCAGAAAGGATTAGTGTGTAAAAAAGAGTGACACTGATATACTGAGGAATGATGATATGCGTTTGAAATTCTCCGAGGTTGTAAAGATTGCGATAATGCATACCGCGCTTGACAGTTCATTTACAGGGTAATTGATATTTCTGAATGGACAATCAGAGACGTTGGGCAGCTAAATATAGGTACAAGGGAGGTATCAGCGAAGAGATCTTAGGTAACAGAAGAAATACATCAACTGATCGATGAAAGAAGGAAATACGAAATTGTTTAGGAAACGACATGAATACATGTGAACCATTTCGTATTTTAGGTCACTTATGTTTCGATCTAATTTCCAGTAAAGAACACATCTATCTCGTCTCATTTCTGCCTTTCTTATGCAACCTGATATCCATTCTTCATTATCAAGTGCGAGCTTCTTTCATCCTTACTTTGTGATGCTGTAAAATATTGTGCCACGGTTCTGAGCCAAACGACAAAAAACAAAAAAGATATTGTGAGAACCAGTTGGATCGCCTGAATCAAAGTTTTATTTTTTGAGTACTGATTAGAAGTCCTCCTTTCGTTTCTAAGCTACAGTGGTTTTCATTATCGCAGAGCTCACTGCAGTCTACAGCGACAATGAGTAGAAAGCTAACTCACATAAAGTTAACGTAGTATTGTTATGTCCATAGAGGTAAAAAAAGATGGGAGTTCTCATTACGTCATAAACTGGAAGCCG
This sequence comes from Schistocerca cancellata, assembly GCF_023864275.1. Taxonomy (NCBI): domain Eukaryota; kingdom Metazoa; phylum Arthropoda; class Insecta; order Orthoptera; family Acrididae; genus Schistocerca; species Schistocerca cancellata. Next base: position 153,361,930 of record NC_064634.1, on the reverse strand, counting down.
ATGTCCGTCATCTTATGTAGCCGAAAACCATTAGGTTAACTACATTTATACCTCCATGGTTCACCGTGGTGATACTTGCCTGCGACGTCACTCTGACGTGCAAATGCTCAGTTTCGACCGTTCGGTAAACCTACTAACGTTCGTGGTTGTATCTCAAATAGCATCTGATGCTTTGATTGTATGGAGATGTAGTTGTCTCATCAAAAATGCCAGATTGCGACGTTTACGGGTGTACTAATCGATCCCATCGTAATCATTCGTAAGTGGAGCCGTTCGAGCAATATTTTATTTCGTGTACATGAATTATGGTTGCGCTATTTACTTTTATTCTAGTGGTTTTATTTCTGCCACTTGACGTTATATTTCCTGTCAACAGCAATGCAGTTCTGTTTCGTTGACATTTCAGTAATCGTTCGCTTTGTTGATATGCATAAGATACGATAGCATATCTTGCTTCTTTCATCATAGCACACGTTTATGAGCTAACAAAGAACACGTAGGTGAGCTTTTTTTGCAAACGTGATCATTGAAATTGTTGTGGATACGAGTATGACGAACAAGAAGCGGTACCAGTAAGAAAATAAGCATTGGTTTTAGAGTTCAGCTACATTTGCTATCAATACAGATAAAGCAGATACGCAACTAAAAGGATTAGGAAAGCATCCTTTTCACATCACACCCTTCTCTTCTTCATTTTTCGGAATATATCAATGAAAAACAAGTTACATTAATGAGGCGAAATGTATTGTATTTCTAGAACAGACACACACATTCAAGAACAGAGAAAGTTCGAAATTGCCTTCGAGATACTATGTTATTCACGTAATCACTGTAATTCTTAGTATTTAAAACAGCTGTTGTGTGCACACAACCGTAAACAGTAGTCTGCTAATGTTTGGGGCTACTTAAAATGGCGGCAGGCCCCGCCCACTCTGAATTCAGATTTTCAGCGGAAATCTATAGCGCCATCTCCCTTCTTTTTTTTACCTCCATGGCTACATTAGTCGCATATGAAATACTACTCCTAAAATAGTGTCCAAAGAGTCAATTTAAAACTGATGACAGGCACGCCAATTTATAATCAGTCTAGTACCTATGTTCGCGACACACTGATGCGAAAGTTGTCACTGCTTGGCAACTGTAGCTACATTAGCGCTCCAAGCGGTGAGAAAGCACGCAGTCACATGCGTCGTAAGGATAATGTTCGTTTTTAGTTATTTTCTACTTAATTAACGTAACAGTTATTATATTTCTGCATTCCATGTATTAGTAAATTACCAAGAGACGTGAATTATCCTGAAACACATGTAAAAACAGGCGAATCATACTGACTCAATGACAAAAGTTACAACTTATTCATGAAGTAATATTGTCAAATATATGTATATTTTTAGGTTTCTCCACTGAAAGAAAGTTAATAAAACACTTATTGCATGCTTGAGAATCATATATTCCTGTAGCTTTCTGTTATTACCATAGACACTTTCCTTGCCACTTAAAAAAAGAAATAGAGACTAATGATTCGCCCATTTTTACACTTCACTCGATTTTCTAATACACGAATATCTTATTAAATGTTATTAACTATGCTTCGGATCGAGCGAGGTGACGCAGTGGCTAGAACACTGGACTCGCGTTCCGAAGGACGACGGTTCAATCCCGCGTCCGGCCATCCCGATTTAGGTTTTCCGTTATTTCCCTAAATCGCTCCAGGCAAATGCCGGGATGGTTTCCCTGAAAGGGCACGGCCGACTTCCTTCCCCGTCCTTCCCTAATCCGATGAGACCGATGACTTCGCTGTCAGGTCTCCTCCCCCAAACAACCTAACCCCCAACCCCTTTGCTTCGGAAGCGAATGTGTTGGAGAACACTCTTGCCATTTGCGGCTCAGATTTGCTAAGAATTGTAAATCTTATTTCCTCTGTGTTGGGAACCAGTTTTATCGCTTTTGACGATTCATTATCAAGTCTTTGTTGTTTTCTCTTGAGTTACAGGTGTGGTGGCTTATTTGGTACGTTAAATAATGTTGGTATTATATTCTATACAGGTTTCCAACGTTCCACATTCACTGATTTGGCTGAAAGTGGAGCAAACATATCTCCACTTTGTTGGGTAGGTATACGACGTCTTCCCGCAAAAGATCAGGTCCTCTGGTGTTTATTTCCATTTTTTCTTAATAAAGAAAAAGGAGCGTGGAATGTCAGATCCCTTAATCGGGCAGGTAGGTTAGAAAATTTAAAAAGGGAAATGGATAGGTTAAAGTTAGATATAGTGGGAATTAGTAAAGTTCGGTGGCAGGAGGAACAAGACTTTTGGTCAGGTGACTACAGGGTTATAAACACAAAATCAAATAGAGGTAATGCAGGAGTAGGTTTAAAAAATGAATAAAAAAATAGGAGTGCGGGTTAGCTACTACAAACAGCATAGTGAACGCATTATTGTGGCCAAGATAGACACAAAGCCCATGCCTACTACAGTAGTACAAGTTTATATGCCAACTACCTCTGCAGATGATGAAGAAATAGATGAAATGTATGACGAGATAAAAGAAATTACTCAGGTAGTGAACGGAGGCGAAAATTTAATAGTCATGGATGAGTGGAATTCGTCAGTAGGAAAAGGGAGAGAAGGAAACATAGTAGGTGAATATGGATTGGGGGAAGGAATGAAAGAGGAAGCCGCCTTGTAGAATTTTGCACAGAGCATAACTTAATCATAGCCAACACTTGGTTCAAGAATCATAAAAGAAGGTTGTATACCTGGAAGAATCCTGGAGATACTAAAAGGTATCAGATAGATTATATAATGGTAAGACAGAGATTTAGGAACCAGGTTTTAAATTGTAAGACATTTCCTGGGGCAGATGTGGATTCTGACCACAATCTATTGGTTATGAACTGCAGATTGAAACTGAAGAAACTGCAAAAAGGTGGGAATTTAAGGAGATGGGACCTGGATAAACTGAAAGAACCAGAGGTTGTAGAGAGTTTCAGGGAGAGCATAAGGGAACAATTGACAGGAATGGGGGAAAGAAATACAGTAGAAGAAGAATGGGTAGCTCTGAGGGATGAAGTAGTGAAGGCAGCAGAGGATCAAGTAGGTAAAAAGACGAGGGCTAATAGAAATCCTTGGGTAACAGAAGAAATATTGAATTTAATTGATGAAAGGAGAAAATATAAAAATGCAGCAAATGAAGCAGGCAAAAAGGAATACAAACGTCTCGAAAATGATATCGACAGGAAGTGCAAAATGGCTAAGCAGGGATGGCTAGAGGACAAATGTAAGGATGTAGAGGCTTGTCTCACTAGGGGTAAGATAGATACTGCCTACAGGAAAATTAAAGAGACCTTTGGAGAGAAGAGAACCACTTGTATGAATATCAAGAGCTCAGATGGCAACCCAGTTCTAAGCAAAGAAGGGAAGGCAGAAAGGTGGGAGGAGTATATAGAGGGTCTATACAAGGGCGATGTACTTGAGGACAATATTATGGAAATGGAAGAGGATGTAGATGAAGACGAAATGGGAGATAAGATACTGCGTGAAGAGTTTGACAGAGCACTGAAAGACCTGAGTCGAAACAAGGCCCCGGGAGTAGACAACATTCCATTTGAACTACTGATGGCCTCGGGAGAGCCAGTCATGACAAAACTCTACCATCTGGTGAGCACGATGTATGAGACAGGCGAAATACCCTCAGACTTCAAGAAGAATATAATAATTCCAATCCCAAAGAAAGCAGGTGTTGACAGATGTGAAAATTACCGAGCTATCAGTTTAATAAGTCACAGCTGCAAAATACTAACGCGAATTCTTTACAGATGAATGGAAAAACTGGTAGAAGCCGACCTCGGGGAAGATCAGTTTGGATTCCGTAGAAATGTTGGAACACGTGAGGCAATACTGACCTTACGACTTATCTTAGAAGAAAGATTAAGAAAGGCAAACCTACGTTTCTAGCATTTGTAGACTTAGAGAAAGCTTTTGACAATGTTAACTGGAATACTCTCTTTCAAATTCTGAAGGTGGCAGGGGTAAAATACAGGGAGCGAAAGGCTATTTACAGTTTGTACAGAAACCAGATGGCAGTTATAAGAGTCGAGGGGCATGAAAGGGAAGCAGTGGTTGGGAAAGGAGTAAGACAGGGTTGTAGCCTGTCCCCGATGTTATTCAATCTGTATATTGAGCAAGCAGTAAAGGAAACAAAAGAAAAAATCGGTGTAGGTATTAAAATTCATGGAGAAGAAGTAAAAACTTTGAGGTTCGCCGATGACATTGTAATTCTGTCAGAGACAGCAAAAGACTTGGGAGAGCAGTTGAACGGAATGGACAGTGTCTTGAAAGGAGGATATAAGATGAACATCAACAAAAGCAAAACGAGGATAATGGAATGTAGTCAAATTAAGTCGGGTGATGCTGAGGGTATTAGATTAGGAAATGAGGCACTTAAAGTAGTAAAGGAGTTTTGCTATTTAGGGAGTAAAATAACCGATGATGGTCGAAGTAGAGAGGATATAAAATGTAGACTGGCAATGGCAAGGAAAGCGTTTCTCAAGAAGAGGAATTTGTTAACATCGAGTATAGATTTAAGTGTCAGGAAGTCATTTCTGAAAGTATTTATATGGAGTGTAGTCATGTATGGAAGTGAAACATGGACGATGACTAGTTTGGACAAGAAGAGAATAGAAGCTTTCGAAATGTGGTGGTACAGAAGAATGCTGAAGATAAGGTGGGTAGATCACGTAACTAATGAGGAGGTATTGAATAGGATTGGGGAGAAGTTTGTGGCACAACTTGACTAGAAGAAGGGATCGGTTGGTAGGACATGTTTTTAGGCATCAAGGGATCACAAATTTAGCATTGGAGGGCAGTGTGGAGGGTAAAAATCGTAGAGGGAGACCAAGAGATGAATACACTAAGCAGATTCAGAAGGATGTAGGTTGCAGTAGATACTGGGAGATGAAGAAGCTTGCACAGGATAGAGTAGCATGGAGAGCTGCATCAAACCAGTCTCAGGACTGAAGACCACAACAACAACAACAAAGAAAAAGGACATTATTTCGTAAATATGTGTACATTACGAGAGAATCGTAAATCAAGTTTACTGTGATGTACAGTTTCGTACCTCCCAGGGTCCTTAGGACGATAAAGAATGACAAATGTAGTGTCATTTTACGGTAATTGGCGATTTTTATGGCGCTATGTACACCCCCTACTGTAAAAACTGTTACAAATCGATATAAACGTTGGTATTCGCACTCATTCGATATTGTATTTAGAAGTGTTGCTTGATGACCTCTTGGGGCACTGCTGTCGTGGGTAACAAAAATGAGACGTAGTGTCGCGACTGTTATGGTGGAATGTGTCATAATCTCCTTCGATGTGTCTTCACTGTTCCACGACTTTTTTTAATTCTTTGCTATAATGCTTTTTCAAATTTATAGTGTCTTCGTAAGCACGTCTACAGTCATTGCAGCACTGACTACCTATTTCCATTTGTAGTGTTTACTGATACACATAAAGTACATAACAGTGAAATTGTGAGGTCGAAATATTGTGGAAATATCGAAAAAAAATTAATGAACCATGAAATCAGTGTGCGACACCTTGGTTTGGCCAGAATTTCTTTAGCATTTATTGAATAGATCAGTAACGTCTCAAGGGGGAAAAAAAATGTTTTTGGTTACTCATATGACATGGAGCGGTATTCGATTCAGTGTTTAGTCACAGTCTAATGTAACAGTCGAGACACTCCGTCTCGTTTTCGTCATCCCCAGTAACAGCAGAGCCCCAAGCGGCAAGCAAGCGACACTTCGGAATACGGTATTGGATGAATGCGAATCCTAACGTTTATATTGATTTGTAACGTAGTTTTGACAATAGGGAGTGTATGTAGGGCCATAAAAATCGACCACAACCAAACCAATTACACCACATTTGTGATTATTTAGTTTCCTAAGGATCCTGGGAGATAGGAAACTAGGAAACGGTGCATTACAAGAGAATTTATTTACGATTACCTTGTAAAGTACAGACATTTACTGAACAATGTCATTTTCCTTTAATAACAAAAAATTGGTAGTAAACACGGAAGACCTGTCGCATATCTGTCCAACAAAGCAGCGTTTTGTTCTCTACACTCTCAGCCAAATCAGTGAATGTGGAACGTAGGAAACCTATATGGAATGCAATACCTACCTACATTATTTAACGTATCAAATAAGCCACCACAACTGTAGCACAAGACAAAACCTCAGGGACGTGATAGTAAATCGTCAAAATAAGTTTCCCAACGCAGCAGGAACCAATTCCACAATTGTTGCTAAATCTGAGCCACAAATGGCAAGAATCTTCAACTCATTTGCTTTGAAGCAAAAGCAATTATATGCACAAAAATATTTGTGTATTTGAAAGTCGAGTAAGTGTAAAAAAGGGCGAATCAATGGACGCCATAAATTTTTTTTTAAGTTAACGGGAAGTGCCTATGATAATAACAGAAATATATGCTTTTCGTGCATGAAATGTGTTTATATTCTGTTGATGTCAGAGGAATAAGCTCCAAACACAGACATACACTAAGTGATCAAAAGTATCCGGATACCCCCAAAAACATACGTCTTTCATATCTGGTGCGTTGTGCTGCCACCAATTGCCAGGTACTCTATATCAGCTACCTCAGTAGTCATTAGACATCGTGAGAATGGGGCACTCCGCGGAACTCGCGGAGTTCGAAAGTGGTCCGGTGATTGGATGTCACTTGTGTCATAACATCTATAAGCGAGATTTCCACAGTCCTAAACATCCCTAGGTCCACTGCTTCCGATGTGATAGTGAAGTGGAAACGTGAAAGGACACGTACAGCACAAAAGCGTACAGGCCGACCTCGTCTCTTGACTGGCAGAGACCGCTGACAGTTGAAGAGGGTCGTAATGCGTGATAGGCAGACATCTATCCAGACCATCACACAGGAATTCCAAATTGCATAAGGGTCCACTGCAAGTACTATGCTGTCGCAGGTGGGAGGTGAGAAAACTTGGCTTTCATGGTCGAGCGGCTGCTCATAAGTCACCCATCACGCCGGTAAATGCCAAACGACGCCTCGCTTCGTGTAAATAGCGTAAACAATGGACTATTGAACAGTGGAAAAACGTTGTGTGAAGTGACGAATCACGGTACACAATGTGGCGATCCGATGGCAGAGTGTGGGTATGGCGAATGCCCGGCGAACGTCATCTGCCAACGTTTGTAGTGCCATCATTAAAATTCGGAGACTGTGGTGTCTGGTGCGGTCGTGTTTTTCATGGAGGGGGCTTGCACCCCTTGTTGTGTTGTTTGGCACTGACACAACACAAGCCTACATTGATGTTTAAAGCACTTTCTTGCTTTCCACTATTGAAGAGCAATCCGGGGATGGCGATTGCATCTTTCAACACGATCGATCATCTGTTCATAATGCACGGCCTGTGTCGGAGTGGTTACACGAGAATAACATCCCTGTAATAGACGGGCCTGCACAGAGTCCTGATCTGAATCCTATAGAACACCTTTGGGATGTTTTGGAACGCCTACTTCGTGCCAGGCCTTATCGATCGACATCGATACTTCTCCTCACTGCAGCACTCTTTGAAGAATGCGCTGCCACTACCCAAGAAACCTTCCAGCACCTGATTGAACGTATGCCTGCGAGCGTGAAAGCTGTCATCAGGGTTAAGGGTGGGCCAACACCATATTGAATTCCAGAATTCCAGCATTACCGATGGAGGGCGCCACGAACTGGAAGTCATTTTCAGCCAGGCGTCCGGATACTTTTGATCACATAGTATACTAAAAGTATATCTTCATGAGTGAGTTGTAGCTTATGTCTGAATCATGTGAGGCCGGCTATTTGTACATGTATTTCACGATAATTCATGTCTCTTGGTAACTTACTAACGCATGAAACGCTAAAGTGTAACAATTATTTCGTTAATTAAAAATATGTATTATCCTTACGACGCATGTGACTGCTTTCTCACCACTTGGAGCGCTAGTGTCACTCCAACTGTCAAACGATAACAACTTTCGCACCTGAGAGTGTCACGACTATTAGACTACGGCTTAGTTTTGATAATGAAGAACAAACAAAAGAAAAGCTGAACCTTGCTGAGATGTAAACTGAATTCTGACATATCTAAATTCTTTGGAATTCAAAGAACTGATTACGTGTTTACTGAATAAACTGCAAATCACACACATACATTTTTCAGTAAGTAAACAACGTTTGCACGTCCTTTGCGCTCGCTGCCGTGTTGTGATTCTGAAGTCCTTGCTTCAGTGACACCAGTGATAGTAGCCGGCCGGAGTGGCCGAGTGGTTCTAGACGCTACAGTCTGGAACCGCGCGACCGCTAAGGTCTCAGCTTCGAATCCTGCCTCGGGCATGGATGTGTGTGATGTCCTTAGGTTGGTTAGGTGTAAGTAGTTCTAAGTTCTAGGGGAGTGACGACCTCAGAAGTTAAGTCCCATAGTGCTCAGAGCCATTTGAACCATTTTTTTGAACCAGTGATAGTGTATATCGTATTGCCAATTCAGCAATGTACGTCTATGCTACAAATACCCTGCTGTCGTAATATTTTAAATCGTTTTACAAGCAATTTCTTTTAAATTTTGTGTAAAATGGAATACTGAATCATGATCGAAAAATATTTGGAGTACTTACTTTTCGGAAAACTTGATTTTACAATTATCCTTTTAGTCCTTTGCAAGTGCTCTTATTATATCACCTTTTACAACAGACTTCAGGCACGATTCCATATTGCGTTTTCATAATAATTCCACCAAATTCGCATTTTTAAGTATACTGTCGGAAAAAATTCATCACCCTCAAGGACGGTGTTTACTGGCACCAGGGTGTGGTATTGTACACTGAGAGGGTGCAGTGTTGTTGATTTATTTGTTACAGTCATCGGCGATCAGACTGCACTCGGGAGGCCTGTGTATGAATCCTGTTTTGACTCTGCAGGCAATAACTGTATTGAGTTTAGAGGTAAACAGGGTCTGCAAAATTCATTGTAGAATATAACCACGACCCACCGACGAGTACGTAGCCCTCTCGAACAGCTACAGCCATATGACCGTGGTTGTGTTATAGGCTTGCGAGAAGTTGGATAAACTTATCGACGGTTGGCGTATCGGCGATGTGTCGCTGCTTTCAATGACGGTTTGTAGGCCACTCCCAAGCCTATAAAAACAGGCTCTGGACGTCCGCATAGTACAGATCTCCATCAAGGTGGACGCATTGCGCAAGCAGCTGCGGTCGATCGAATATCGTCCAGGGACGTTAACAAAGGTACGAGCATATGGAATAAGTTCACAGATATGTGAGTGGGTCGAAGACTTCTTAAATAACAGAATCCAGTACGTAGTCCTCGACGGCGAGTGTTGTTCAGAGACAAGGAGTGCCCCAGGGAAGTGTGTCGTTGTGGGTAACAAAAACGAGACGGAGTATCGCCACTGTTATGGTGGACTGTGTTATATGGTTCAAATGGTTCTGAGCACTATGGGACTTAACTTCTGAGGTCATCAGTTCCCTATAACTTAGAACTACTTAAACCTAGCTAACCTAAGGACATCGCATCCATGCCCGAGGCAGGATTCGAACCTGCGACCGTAGCGGTCGCGTGGTTCCAGACTGAAGCGCCTAGAACCGCTCGGCCACACCGGTCGGCAGTGCTGTAGAACAATCCCTTGAAAAATACAGTGCTGCGATGGAGACATACGATGTCCTGGTGAACGCCGCGGTATATAGGCGACGGTTTCAAACACTCGTATCTCCCCCACCACAATAGCTACCACGGCACAACTATAATAGGACACAACAGGGTAGCCGAGAGTAACACCATACACAAAAACAAGTGATTGACAGAGACTGATTTTGGAGCTACCGTCAACTTCCTTTCAAGTTAACACATTTAACCATTTCCAGTCACTATATATTTACTATGTTTTCAGTGTTGGATGCGAGTCACGACAGGTACTGCCACATCGAGATCGTTTTGTGTCTTAATCGCTTCGTTGAAAGCAAAAGAAAAAGAGCCTCAAGGCCGTCATATTCAGCGACAGAGTTCTCTGTTTCTTCTACCAACGACTACACAGCATTTTTCGTTTCTGGACGTACGAAATAACTGCGTCTGCGTCGGCTACTCTCGCAAATGAAGGAACGCATCGCTTTTATTGGGGCCTTTTCTTTTATATATACCGAATCTATTTAGCGGAATTGTTAGAAATATTGATTGCTGCTGTGAAAACATTTCGCTGTTAGTTGTTTGTGTTTTCGCGACTCATGGGTTAAACAGACTAGAGCCACTGGCCAAGGTTAACAACACTCGTTGAAACAGCAGTCGGGCGGCGATATGAACCTGTCTAGTTTCGATAGACTCGCGTAGTATCGATAGTCGACTGCACGCTGCTGGTAGTTGCGCCAAGTGGCCGCAGTACGTCGCTGCCGTCTCTCGAGACAACATGCGACGGAACTACAAGTACTTCAGGTGAGTCAGCGCGAGGCGAGTGTGGTGCTTCATGTAGTGGTGACGAAGTCATGAACTACAAAATGTAACACTTGTTGCTGCATTTTCGTACTATGATATCTTGTCGCTATAATATTCAATTTCTTTGCATTTTTTACTACGCACTGCGGTTATTCACATTGTTGCAGTCAATTCGGCGCCGAAGTTTATAAAATTGTCGAGGATACGGCGCTTTTTCGGACACAGTGGATCCGACAAGAGTGTAGATTGTTGTTTAGATCGGCAAATGGTATATATATCCTTCTGCGCCTACAGCAAAACACTGTGTACTGCTGAAACATTGTTTTACATTTATCATCGTACAAAAAAATGACATACTTCATTTGTTATGTTAAGAACATAAATGTGTGATTATCTGGTAAAACACGATTTCTCTTAGGCCTTTCGATTGTTTGGTCTATTTTCTGAGTGTTTCTCAAATAGGCTGCTGAACGAATAACGAGATAACCAACCTCGTTCGTTGTTCTGAAGAGGCAAGACTGCATCAGTTCAAATATGTTTTTAGAGTTCGAAATTTTACGCAAAGTTTACAGCACATAAATGTACATGTAACCTTTCAAAGACAAAACTATTTTGTGTGTAGATTGCTAATGTGCACACGTATTTAACATTTCACTATATTTCAGGCACAGTAAGCGAGAGAAATATTGTTTCTTTGAATTATAAAGTTTTCTGACAATCATCGCAATGACGAGCTATGTTTTACTGGCCGAAGGGGCTTATCTTCGTTTATTGGGTTGACGGTAGTGTGACATTTCCTGACGCTTGTTAGCACACGCTATCAGTGTAAATTTATCGTTTAATTAGCTCTGCATTACTTTACCAAGCAAACATTTCTTATTTACATTCTAGGTAAATAAAATCGTAGAGAACAAAAAGAAATTCGGGTAATAAATAAATTACCTGAAGTTGCTAAACTTATTTTGAAGATTACTGAAACAAAAATGGTAAGAGTGAAATTAAGGTCTTAAACTTTCCCCGCCAGTTTCGCAGACAGACATGACCTTATCCACTGAAGCCTTCCTTTAAATAGATTCACCTGATCTTCCCAGTTCTACATTGTAAAGACAAGGATATTCACCTATCCGTGTGTGTGTGTGTGCAAACTTTTGCGCCATGCATCTCTTTGAATAAACTCTTACCAACGGTCATGCAGCGTAAGAAAATTTCTCGTCATTTCGTAGACATCTGTGAAGCTTATCGATGCTACTGGATTTTGTGGACTAAGTACATGATGTATCACAGATTTATGGTATTCAAAAAGGCTGCCACAACTCCATTCATTAATCAGCTGATAGCGTTTTGTCACAATGTGTGCAACCGGAGGAAGTAAATAATACTGATATTGGATTCCCCCTCTCCCCTCTGGTTGTGCCCCCCCCCCCCCCCTGCCCCCGATTGCGGTAAAAAATGGAAATGTCGTGTGGCTAGGGCCTCCCGTCGGGTAGACCGTTCGCCTGGTGCAGGTCTTTCGATTTGACGCCACTTCGGCGACCTGCGCGTCGATGGGGATGAAATGATGATGATTAGGACAACACAACACCCAGTCCCTGAGCGGAGAAAATCTCCGACCCAGCCGGGAATCGAACCCGGGCCCTTCGGATTGACAGTCTGTCACGCAGACCATTTTTTTTTTTTTTTTTTTTTTTTTTGCGGTGCCAGACTGACAAGTGAGATAAGGGATAGGTCGAGATCTAGGTTAGGTTGAGTATGAGAGTTGGCGAAGGCGAACCCAACGAATGCGAATGCCAAATTGAAATTGTGATAACAGATTGACCTGTGACGTAGCCTAATGTTTACGTTCACGCGTTATTTAAATGCACTTTGTCAGTCTTTTTCATCATAAAAAGTAAACCTAAAAGGTAAATTCAAGAAACAGAAATCTTTTAATGGGCAAATATACGGCTCTGTAGGTGCATATTATTTATATGTACGCAAATTGCGAAACATATAAGGGAAGGGCGCTACTACGTATCTTTTACCTCACTTCATACTTAAAGCAGTTTTCAAATGTAAGCGTAAGTACAATCCACTTCATCAGAATGTTACGAGCGTAGAAAATAGAGTAAGGATCACAGTAGTTGGAAATTTACTGATGTCATTTGCTTGGGCACCATTAAACCGCCAGGACAGCAGATATTATTTAACTGCATATTCGCGTAGATCCCATATGGATAAGAGTGTTTTCACGTTCATAAAAATTAATACAATTTCAAAAATATAAAAAAAAAAATAAAAGCTGTGTTTGATGCCACATATGACCGTTAGTCGTGTTACACAACTTAATTACATGTAGTCTGTAAATACTCATAAAAATGAGGAAGATTAATGGCAAATCAACGGAAGCTTGTAGAAAAAGCTTAAAAACCATTGACTGGGCTTAAGTCCTTAATGAGACTTACGTCATTTCTAAATTCAACAAATGACATGGTAAGTTTGTATCTACTAGTACTTTGAAAACAGCTTTCCCAAAACTTGATTAACTGCTAAAAACTGCAGAGAACAGAGTAATCAATAACTAGTTCAAACAACTGGATAATACTGTGCTACATCAAGTTGTTGGCATATCTTTGACTGTGTGTCAGATAATGTGGTTAGACTCCTAGCATTACATTATTTGAACCGAGTTTTTGGACTTGGGGCCCAAGTATGGCTACTCTGGTGAACTGTTTTAGGCATTCATTTGAAAATTGTTTCAAAATGGAAATCGTACAATAATGGAAACAAAACAAAGGGAAGTTTTACTTCACTCATTCTATTTATTTTGATAGTCGGTCATCAAAAAATCACGACAAACTTAACATCGATTGTAACAGTATAGTCTCCTTTTTTGTGGCACTATACTCTGCTTTTTTGTTTTCCTTATTTATTTATTCACCCATCCATCTGTCCTGGGATCATATTACAATAATGTACATGGTGCCCCGGGAGGACTGGTCAGTATTCAGTGATGTGACAGGAACGATCATTCAGAGCAAAACAGTATAATAAATATAGGTTCTAAAAATAAATACCGTAAGTGCTGTGAGCATTTGCTCAGTAGATGACGTGTTTTTCACTAGCAAAGGTCAAAAAGGAGTCATAGCTCTCAAGGTACGCACTTTGGAACTCATGTTTACTGAACTTTTTTTCTTGTTTTGGTTCATAGTAACACCTCGCAAAATATGGGAAGTACAGAGCGGCTTGTAATAGAAGAGATTTGTTTCACAGTATTGAAGACGAAGACCTGCTCATGGATCTCAAGATACGCGTTGCATAGTCAACCTTTACTATACTTTTTTGCTGCAAATGATCGTTCCTGTCATCTCTCTGTATACTGAACATTCCTCCTGGGATACCCAGTGGTAACTAACTTCATAGTAACATGAAAGTAAATAGTTCAAAATGTACATACACACAGAATTTGTTAGTAAGCTTTTATGAGGATAGGGCAGGTGGTCAGCCGTGACCTTGGTGAAGAAACCATACCGGAATTTTAATTCCATCCTCCCGAATATCGGGTCAGTGTCTTTAACAACAGCACTGCCTCTTTTTACGTGGTCGTAAACCGAAATCTGCGGTTGATCATTATGCCCGGTGCTTCTTTTAGAGTATATTATTGTTTCGTTTCTTTGTGTGGAACCTGTTATAATTTGAGCCTAGTGTATTAAGATCTCTATTCTGTCTACTTCAGCTAGCTATATAAACATCTATAAAAAGGGAAAGGCGTCAGACAGGGACAAACAATTCAAGTTTGGCAGGTTGCTTGTGTACCACCTAAAAAGGAGGATTCATAAAATATTTTGGCTCACTACCCCTCCCAGTTTTTGTGAAAACCACCACCCCAAATAAACGATTTCAAATGGCTCTAACCACTATGGAACTTTTAACATCTGAGGTCATCAGTCCCCTAGCCTTAGAACTACTTAAACCTAACTAACCTAAAGACATCACACACATCCATTCCCAAGGCAGGATTCGAACCGGCGACCGTAGCAGCAGCGCGGTTCCAGACTGAAGCGCCTAGAGCCGTTCGGCCACGGTGGCCGGCAAATAAACCACAGAATGTGTGTAGGAATCCTCTGCTCCCCACCCAGTTTCTTTGGCAGTTCGTTCACCGCCGCTTTCGTTGAAGGGTGTTAACTATAGCTACAAAGCATCAGTCGCAATGTTTCTTTTTCGGATTTTTTTTTTCGAAAAATAAGCGTTTGCGGCGACCATATGTGATGGTGGCAAAAATGCTCACTTTTTAAATTATCTGTCGATCCCGTCACTTTTGAGTCTATTATGCGTCACGAACTTTAGGGGTGTTTCTCAAAAGCAGGTTGGGGTAGGAGTATTGCTGCCAATCAAACTCGGACCTCTTCGGGACACTCTGAGATGGGCTTGTGGAAACGAAGTAAAAAATTTTATTTAATGTAATTACTTTTTACTTAGAACGCAATTACATGGAACTTTTTGCGACAAAGAGTTGGTACACCACTTTTTACGGAAGGTTTCATTTTTTAGCAAGACTTTTTACCATTTTATGTATTTATAAAACTCCATGTAAGCCGGTCAGCCGCGTGATTCGGGGCGCTGTGTCACGGATTGCGCAGCCTCCCCCGCCGGAGGTTCGCGTCCTCCCTCGGGCATGGGTGTGGGCATGGGTGTGGGCATGGGTGTGTGTGTGTGGGTGTGTGTGTGTGGGTGTGTGTGTGTGGGTGTGTGTGTGTGTGTGTGTGTGTGTGTGTGTGTGTTGTTCTTAGCATAAGTTAGTGTAAGTTAGTTTATGTAGTGTGTAAGTCTAGGGACCGATGACCTCAGCAGTTTGGTCCCTTAGGAGTTCACACACGCAAGTCAGTCTGTAGTTAAACTGGCCCTGTAAGACTGATTCCACAGTCCGTAGCAGCAGTCAGATTTCTTTCATCAGCCCCTGGGCCGGCATCAGCGAAAATACTCTTTCCACAGTGGCGTTGTGTGCGGGAATAGAAAACACACTCGTATAATTTTAGCAGTTGGCATTTGCGTTCAGGATATTGGGTTTCCTTAAGAAAGTAAATCCACCTCTCTTCCACGGAGTGTTTAGCCTTCCATTCTTCCGAGTCATGCTTGGTTTCTAAAAAACTCTTCAGATACATATTTTCCTGAAAACTATTGTCACCTGAAATCTTCACATCATTTTTAATCAGGTATAAGTGTTTTTGGTCATCACCCAATCTGGGGTTTCAGATTGCATCATCAAATACTTGATATTTATTAAAAGAAATAGCCCATTTATGTAAGTAATCAAATACAATGGTGTAGGAAGCCATTGTCTCTTCCTCAAATTTCGAAACCAAATTGTTCCTTTGTTAGGTTTCCGACTCTTTAATTTATTCAGATTCGTCTTGGTTTCCTTTCATTCAGATGTCTCTGAGTATCGCTTAATGTATTTCTTATTTTAATTATCGATACTTTATTCTTCTCCACGCTTTTTATATTTTTCTCAAACAAAGCCAAGTTTGACTGTAGAAAAATGAAGTAAATTTCACTTATAAGACTACTGAAAAAATCTGAAAATATTTTAAGAGGCCTGTCTTCAGCGTCAAAAAATTTTTTTCATAGAATACGAAGCTTAAGAATCCCCTCAACTGCGGACATTAACGACAGCCATCTTGTTTTTGAGTGATACAGAAGCGTCTGATGAATAATATCAACGTATAAGCACAACTCTCTCAGCTTCTCTGTCCTTACCGTGTATGTTGAAAAATAATTGAATATTTTCATGGCGATTATTTCAATGTCGACAGCTAAAACTCCAGCAGCGCTTGATACAGTATTGTGGAGAATATGGGCAGAGCGTGGAATTTCTTCTACATTATTTACTGATTCTTCTTTAATTTGGTGAAACACATTCCGCTGCCCGCGTAGATGGTTGGTATTGGTATTTTCTCCACAAAACGATTAATTTATCTAAAGGGATTACAGTTGTCTTTACAGTGTCTGGACAAAGCTTTGCAATTGTTTCTTTACATAGCGAATCAAATTTCAGCAATTTCTGTTGAACTCCATCAGTTCCAGTAAAGTATTGAACAATCAAAGGAAACATCTTTCAGTCTTATGTTTCGATGCGTCGGTGCCTACGCCGCAAAATTAAATTTCTTGCAATTGTTTTATGCGTTCTGACACGGAGTGTGGTTCGAGCATACTTTCAACAATCGCTGTAGCTTTGGTCCTGGCTGTATGCTGCTTTGCGGCGACTTTGTAGTCGGTATACACCGCGGCATTCAGTTTTTGACTAAGAGAACTGAAGGACTGGTGATGCTAGACAACTTTTTAAGCTTTTGTTAATTCTGCATCAGCAACAAGCAGCTCTTCCTGGGTGTCTTTTTTAATCATGAATGTAATAAATAGGCTTTAATGTCGATGCCACCGCGAATTTATTTGTATGATTATTAGTAGAAATGTGACTGACGCCTCACGTCTGCCTTATCTCCATGAGTTACTGAGATGAAACAGCTACAAATCTTACACAACGCTTCCTTATCCGTACGCCCTTCCTTGACAAAAGACCACTCCTTTGTGTGATCAGCCGAAAATTGCCACTTTCTCTTTCCACCTTACCGTTTTCGTAAGCTATGATGGGATAAAAATGTGAATGTCGTGTGACTAAGGCCTCCCGTCGGGTAGACCGTTCGCCGGGTACAAGTCTTTCGATTCGATGCCACTTCGGCGTCAATGGGGATGAAATAATGATTAACGTTACTTCAGTACTTGAGCCAAGCTCGTAACAGTATTTTGCAAAATCAGGACAAAATTGGGCCTTGTCAGGATGTCTGGACAAGAAGGTCCATAATGGTGACGTTCCCTATAACTTGGAACGAATGGCAAGTCTAGGTGGGGGGGGGGGGGGGGGAGGTGTACTTAGTCCACCATTTTAGTGGTACACAAGCGATGTGCCAATTATTAACCAAATCGGCTTCCTGTATCTGAGGCCTTCCCCTTGTAAGAGATAAGATTTTTCAAATGCATTCTAGTTCTTGGATTTTTTACGAAGCTGTAATGATTAATTTTGGTGTTTATGAAATACACGTTTTGTTGTTAATGTTTCGTGTGATCTGGAATGCTATACCCACTTTTCTGGCTTTGCGTTCAAGGCTCTTTATCTACCTCACTGGCTGTGATACCTCTGGCCAGATATTTAGTTTTCACACGTTGTATATCTTATGGTTAGCAGGTTTGTTCTTCATATTCCCCAATACTTCCTTTTTTTTCCTGTGTGAGTGGTGTGGTTCAAACAGCTGGTGGTTGCTGTCGACTCTACTGCGACCATAATCAGTCGGTTAACATTACTCGTAGACGTCAATTTATCTGTTTTTGTTTATTATTATACAAGGTGTCCCTCATAGGAGTCGCCAGCAGAATCTTCTCTGGTGTTTCCGTAGATATTTGCAGTTCGTTTTTGCAATGTGTAGCTGTAGCCTGCCCACACAATTGCTGCTAGTCACGTCTTTCATGCGACGCCTATTTTTGTCGGAAGGCGTCGGTTTGTTTTTGGCAGCGCCCTATCACAGAGACATGGAAAATTCCACCTTAAAAATAATTTTATCTATAACAGGAAACAAACCGACGCTTTCCGTCGAAACTGCCCGTCGCATTCAAGACTTCGTGGGCTGATTCCAGTTACACATTGAAAGAACGAAACTACAGGTATCTGCGCTCAAACAACAGAGAAAACGCGCCAGACGAGTCTTAGAAGAGAGACACTATACTTATCTGCCTTACGTCATTCACATGGTATCATTTCGACTTATCAGAGTCACCATCAGACGATAGAAGAGATAAAAATGTGTACTAAAATACCAGGAAACTAAATTTCAAGTCAATTTGCTGCAGACAACTATTGAATACATGACGTAATAACGCGTCAACAGAACATGTATGTAGAGGATGTTAATAATGTAAACATGCCTCTGCTGTGATTGTTGCAATAGAAGGCTACGTACCTACGTCGTAAAAAGTGGATGATTCTTGAATCACAAATGTAATTTAAAGAGAGTCTCAACGTAAAATTGATTTTGAGAGAACGCCGCCTCAAAGTGGAAAAATAAACAAAAAATACTTAACTATTGATGCTGATTAAGTTAGACGTGTACTATAAACATAAGACAAACATTTTTCCATGAAAATACGGAACACTTGGAAAGGTTTTGATCAACTGATAAATGATTTCTGAATTGCGGTGTTCATGGAACATTAAGAAGGCAGAAACATGATACTGAATTAGTGGACTTTGCATCAGAATAATGTTTATTAATACCCTATGTATTTTTCACCTCACTGAATTTGCTCACATAATTGCTTATTGCGTAGCAATACGTCGTAGAAACCTGAACATGAAATGCTTAGATTACATTTCAGAATCACCGGACTGGCAGTTGCACCATCTAAAACATCTCAATTACTACGTTCGATCCTGGGACGCACAGAGCAAGCTCTACAATTTTAGGCAGGACATTCAGATTCAGGCACTTTCTCTTTAAAATTTTAAACATTCCTGCCCATCTGCTACGCACTTCTGGAATCGTTGCAGTCGTTTTGACAATACAATATTCACGAGACAGTTCTGCACTATCAGTTTATACACTTGCGTGCTTTCTGAATCAGTGGTATACCTGAGTCTATATCACTTCATTTTAGCTCCTTTTTCAAACTGGCTCAACAAAATGTACTACAATCTGAAAACTGCTTTCCCCATGAAACCAAATACTGAAGTGCTACGCTATAGACGGAATTTATATAGGAATAAAACATACTGTTGCAGCTTCGTCACCGTCATACAATGTCGTCAACATACAGGGTGTCCGAAAAGTCTTTCCCTGATTACATAAATTGATAACTCAGGCTAGAAGTAAGATACAAATATGAAACTGGTGTCTAATTGTTCAGACTATCAAAGTTTTTTTTTTCACACATCAGTAAACTTCCACATGAGCACCCTTGGTAGCACGTAGCACACCTAGGCGATATTCAATTTCCGTCCACACATTAGCCAACATCACTGGGGGGATTGATTCAACGACTGTGGTTATCCGTTGCCGCAGGGTTTCAAGATCTGGTACACGTGTTCGGTAGACCTCGTCCTTGACATAACCTCGTAAAAAGAAGTCTAATGGGGTTATGTCAGGAGAGCGTGGAGGCCAAATAGTTGGCCCATCACGACCAATCAATCGCCCAGGAAAGGTCATATCGAAATAGGCACGGACGTACAAACCCCAATGAGGCAGTGCACCGTTTTGCTGAAACAAGACATCGAGGTGATACTGAAGCAGCTGAGGAACAGCATACAGTTGCAACATGTCCAGATACGCTTCAGATGTGATGGTAGCCTCAGCGAAGACGAATGGCCCGATAATTCGATCGTGCAAAAGCGCTCATCAAACATTCACCTTTGGACTGCCTCTGGCGCACTCCATGACCTCGCCAGGTGGTTGTGAACCCCAAATGCGCACATTATGGCGATTCACTACTCCACTGACAAAAAAGATCGCTTCGTCGGAAAAGGCAATTCGTCTGAGATAACCATCATCGTCCTCAATACGTGATAGCATTTCGACCACAAAGTCATATCGACGTGCACTGTCATTGGGCAACAAGGCCTGAACGATTTGCACTTCGTATGTACGAAACAATAAACCTTTGTGTAAAATCTCATGGAGAGAGCTTTTAGGCATCTGTAATTCACGTGAGGCCCTGCGCACCGTTTTCTTCGGACTTAGCAGAAAAGACTGCCTTACAGCTTCCACCCTGTCTGCTGAGGTTCTTGGTCGACCAGACCTCGGAAGATCAGCAACCGATCCTGTGTTCTTGAACTTCTCATACCAGGGTTTAATGCTTTTGACATCTGGTGGGTTCCTTCCAAATGTTGCCTGGAAGTGTCTCTGCGCTGTGGTTGGTGATCGTGTCTCATGGTACCACAGGGCACACTGTGCCTTCTCCTGATTAGTTAACATGGCTTCATGGGCACTGCACCTCATCCACTACTTATGTACTGCGAACCTAAAACAGGAAAAAATATAGTTGTAAACAATTCGACACAAGTTTCATATTAGTATCTTACTTCTAACCTGAGTTATCAATTTATGTAATCAGGGAAAGACTTTTCGGACACCCTGTAGATTTAATATTAAAAACTCGCAAAATTATTTTCTATCATTTTTATCTTGTTATAAGTACTTCAGTCATTCTCTTAGACTTCTCGAATGCTTGTTTCAAAAGGAACGACCTGACTATGAGCAAACAACAACCATTATCCAGATTTCTCATTGTTGAAAACTAATTGCAACGATAAAGGACATCCTGATGCAGAGAGGAAAATAGATTTTACAGCAGGATATAAATTCAAAATTCTTTCAAGAGCAAGAAGCAATGCCAACCATCTTGTACTGTTGTAACCTAGCAATTGACTGTAACTGACATTTGCAAAATCACAGAACTGAGTTTTTTCATCCTTACAGCAAAAACATGAAATACTTGTAAAGTTTACAAACGATGCTCTCTATTTTAATTTGCAAAGCATGCTTGTAATTTAGCAAAAATGTTTTCTCTGCCACTTCTGTTTACTCCACCTCGCATTATGTTCACACAGGACGCACATTTGTTGATTTGTGGTATCTGTGTATATAAACTTAACAAAGTTTACGTGGCGAAGATGTTCTTCAATAAGTTGTTTCACTGAGCAATTAATGCATTTCTAGCAATGCCTTCATCTTGGGTTGCTTCACCATTAAACTTGACATCACAGAGTGTGCAAATAACATTTGCTATGCAGTCCATGGAACTGTAGCTATGATTATGAAACACGGTATAGTATTCAAAAGTTCCATCAGCTGCAGCCAATGTAGCCCCTTCATTTCCTGGAATCTCACAAATCACATCTTAATTATTACCTTTGCTATCTTGATGCGCATTAAAGCTCATAATCGTAAATTGTATGGTTCTGGAACACCTGCTAAACCTTCATCTATAATATTATATCTTTCCTTATTGTAATTAACGTTAAAGCACTGTGATCCTTAATATCAGGGATTTAATTTCATGGTACTCTTTTTGATAAAGCATTTTTATGCCGGTAAAGTTTTTAATTTTTAACGAAAGAAGAATTTCGTAGGATGTGTGAAACAAACTTACCTATTACTTTTTAGGTGAAAAAGTCATTGATTTTGTTTTAGAAGTTTTTGCAACAACAGCAGAAGAAGCCATCTTAACGTTTGTTTGATTTATCGTGCTGAATGATATGAGTTCCCACCAAGTACATTACAAATTGAAGAGTGAACTTCATAGCATAGCTTTATCTCTTCTAGGAAATGATATTTTTCCTTTAAGTTGGAAGAAAGGGTGCATTTGCGTTAAGGTATAATAGCATAGTTCACGAAAATCACAGCACCACACATCAGCTGCCAACAGTAGACTAAGCAAACAACGCCTGTCATCGTTGTTCACAGAACGCGTCAATTACAACGGTAAGTGAGGTAAGCATCGATTCAACATTTCTCACAAGAAATGGCAAAAAACATTTCGGTTTTTAATTTACGAAGACCACGTCAAGAGAGTACGAGACCTATTCGCGTCCCAACAAAAATGCTGTGAATTCGGGACATACGCAAAAAAGTGCGACTACAAAGAGATGGGGTCCCTCCACGCCCGCACCAACGAAGTGACCAAACCAAAAGTTCTACTGTCACCTCCTTTAAGATGTTAGTTATCTAGGAAGTGGATCACAGGATGCTGGGCTGTGATGTTATCCGTGCGTCTGGGTAAGACTACGCATTAACACGGTCCATCAGGTGATAGTGGACGAAACGGGAATGAGGGTAGCAATTTGAAGAGCAGAGGGAAAAAAGTGCCAAGGCTCGTGCCGTGGGAAAAAACCTCTGCGACAGTGGGATGGGTAGTAAGAGCAGTAGTGGCTTACTAGCTGCGATAGTTCATGCAGGGTTGGATTTGTTAGTATGGGTATCATGCATCATTACCGTGGCAAGCGATGGCGATGTATCCCAGTTGCTGCAGCCGCTACATTCCTGGAACAATCAAGATCGTTATACAGTAGTGGGAGATCGGCCATAGATCATTGGACCACTTCGGTCATTCCATGTTCACTTTCTCTTTGAAGATTGGACTACTTGCTTCTTGCGTTCAGCCAGTACTTTTTCATTCGTTTCGAACGCAGTTTTCTGAACTCGTCTGAAATTTCTACCAGTCTTCTGTGCGTCATTTCTGCAGAAAATTTGATTCATAAGGAGAGTGTTAGTTTTGTTTTTGTTCTCTGCGTCAGTAATTCTGTGTCCGACTGCTTCAAGGTCTTGCTGAAATTCTTTGACCCACTGACCTTCTGTGTTCTTTCAAAAATTTTTCATCACTAGATGTTTTAAAATCCTGTTGTCAGGTAGTCGTAAGACATGAGATATGAGATTCTTTTCTTCTTAATTGTGCTGGTGACTGTGTCAATCTCGCAATAGACAATTTCATTAGGGAGGAATCTCCAGACTTCATCAACCTGGTATTTTTTATTGATGCATGTTCTGATAATTCTTCGTTCAATCTTGAGGATTTGATCGGTTCTTCTTTCATTTTTAATTTGGAACAGAGTTTCACAAGCATGAGTTGCTTCCGGGAGAGTTACAGTTTTGTAATGTTGGATCTTAGAGTCTATTGCCAGCCATTTCTTATTATATCTTGAGAAGATTAGAAATTGTGCCTTTTTTCATGTTGTTGGTTCTGTTTATCGCGGTTGCTTTCTCATCCAAGTTGTGCAAAATAAATTCTCCAGGATATTTAAATTGTAGAGTTATGTTAATTGCTTGATCATTTATGAAGATTTTTATCTATGTGAAGAGGTTTCATGGGTATGATTACAGTTTTCTTAAGATATTTGTAATCCTATTTTTGAAGCAATTTTCTAGTGCTTGTTATCTGAGCACAACATCTTCCATATCAAGGGCTAAGAGGGCTAAATCGTCAGCTAACCTAAGGCAATTTGCTCTTATTGCTGGTTTTCCTCCAATTATGATTTTACATGGATTTTCTTCTTGCCAGATTGTTATGATGTAATCGAGGGCCACATTGAAAAGCAATCACCTTGTCTGAGTCATGTATTTGTGAAAGCTTTTGACATTTGTCCCCTAAACTTGACCTTTGAATTTTTATGTTAGTTACAGTTAGCTGAATGAATTGGGATGGAGGCCATATGATCTAAGGATTTCTAGAAGTGTGGGTCTGTGAACACTATCATATACTTTTTTAACATCTATGAATGAGATGAATAACTGTTCGTTTCTATACTTGTAATACATTATTAGTTTCAGGCTAAGAATTATGTCTGAGCAGCTTCTGTATGGTCGAAATCCTCCTTCATATTCTCTAAGTTGTGGTTCCAGAATGTTGTTGATCCTATTGTAAATTATGCTGGAGAAAATTTTTATGTGCAGCCCAGAAGGGTTATTCCTCTGTAATTATCTGTGTTGGTTCTATCTCCTTTTTTAAGTAATGGTTGGATTATTCCTGAGGTCCAGCGCTCTGGCATTTTCTCTGTGATTCACATTTCTATTAGATGTTCGCGGAGATTTATGCTGCAGGTTTTCCAGCATTCTTCCAGATTTCTTTACCATATGCCTTGTAATTTGTTAGTTCCTGAATTGCGACCTCTCCCTCATTGATTGTTGGAGGGTCTATTAGGTCTGAGGTGGTAAAAATACGTGCTTTAGTGTCTACTTGAAATGTTTCCAGAGGGTCATCACAATTTAAAAGTTTGTTGAAAGTCTCTGCAAGGATCTCTGCATTTTCTTGATTACTATGCGCGCCAACTTCCCTGAATTATCTCTCACAAGGGAACATCCACATCGCACTCCCCTCCGATTTAGTTATAAGTTGGCACAGTGGATAGGCCTTGAAAAACTGAACACAGATCAATCGAGAAAACAGGAAGAAGTTATGTGGAACTATGAAAAAAATAAGCAAAATATACAAACTGAGTAGTCCATGCGCAAGACAGGCAACATCAAGGAGAGAGTGCGCTCAGGAGCGCCGTGATCCCGTGGTTAGCGTGAGCAGCTGCGGAACGAGAGGTCCTTGGTTCAAGTCTTCCCTCGAATGAAAAGTTTAATTTTTTATTTTCAGACAATTATTATCTGTCCGTCCGTCCGATGCGAGGTAACTGCGCCGTAGTATGATGACGCTACACTTAAACGAACATCGAAACACATGACGTCAGTCGACTACAACGCACGGAAGAGAGAGGATTCCTGCTAACGAGGCTCCCTGGCTGGCAGTTGACTGTTCGCTACTTTGGACGAGAGTGCATTAAATACGTGAGATGCATTCCGTGGGCAATATGAATCCAGCAAATATAGCTCGCGACTTCAATATCAATGCCAATGAATATTTTCCGAACTGTAAGGCATCGGAAAGTTCCTTAAGGGATCGAACGATTGTCGAACATTTGTATGATTATTTCCTACATTTGTTGATAAACAGTACGTGTGGTGATAATTGTCTGAAAATAAAAAATTAAACTACTCACTCGAGGGAAGACTTGAACCAAGGACCTCTCATTCCGCAGCTGCTCACGCTAACCACGCGACCACGGCGCTCCCGAGCTCACACTATCCTTGATTTTGCTTATTTTTTTCCTAGTTCCACACAACTTCTTCCTGTTTTCTCGATTGATCTGTGTTCAGTTTTTCAAGGCTTATCCACTGTGCCAACTTATAACTAAATCTGAGGGGGATGCGATGGGGAGGTTCCTTGTCAGCATCAGTGTTGGCGACTCATACTTTTTAAGTTATCTCCCAAAGGTTTGGTAATAATCTCTTGACTGTTTCTTCCGGAAGTTCTATCTTTTATAGGGTATTTTTAAGGTGTTTGCGTTTTGTCTGTCTGATGATTTTATAGTTGACTTTCTTTGCTTAGTTAGTGCTAGATGTGATTCTTCAAACTTTTGGGCTTGATGCTTTATCCAAGCTTGGTGTCTTCTTTCTAATGCCTGATCACATTCTTCATTCCACCACTCATGTTTCTTCCTGGGACTTATTGGAGCCAACTCTTCTGCTGTGGATTTTAATTTAGTTGTTAATTCTTCTAGCGTATTATAGTTTATAGATCTTTCACCTTATTTCCTAGTGTATTCCTAATTTTTTGTTAAGATGGTAGGGCCGAATTTCCTTCTAGTTTTTTCTGAAATCTTTTCTTTACTATTGGTGTTAAATTTTATTTGGGTCTTCACAAAATAGTGATCTGACCCTGAGTCTTCACCCCTTAAAACTTTGACATTGTAGATTTCGCGATGGTGAAATTTATCCCTGCATACATGGTCAAGTTGCCATTCGCCCTTCCGGAAATCAGGATGTTTCCAGGTTTTTAATTTGTGAGGTTTCCTTTTAAAACATGTTGATTTTGAGATCAGAATATGGTTTCTACAAGTTTCAATTAATCTTTGACCGTTTTTGTTGGTCCATTTATGTGCTGGCCATTGCCCAATGATGTCGCCTCAGGCGCCTTGCCACAGTTCGCGCGGTCACCCCCGCCCCCCCTCCATCAGAGGTTCGAGTCCTCCCTTGGGCAGGAGTGTGTGTGTTGTCCTTAGCGTAAGTTAGTTTAAGTTATATTAAGTACCGTTTAAGCTTAGGGACCGATGACCTCAGCAGTTTGGTCTCATAGAACTTATCACAAATTTCCAATTTCTTTCTTGTCCCAGTTGAGCACTGAAGTCGCCAAGGAGAATTTGTGCGTTTGATGGAGGAATGTTGATTAAAACGTGATCCAGGAGATCCCAAAATTCCTATGTTTGTTCTTTGTCCTTCAGAGTATTATTTTTCTGATTGGTGAGAGCATGTGCATCGGAATTGTTATGTCTTACTTGCAGATTTCAAAGTTAGAGTTGCAAGTCAGGCGGGAATGAGATTTGATTTCTATGATAGTCGATAATTTTGAGATCTATAAGAAATCCATTGCCAAATTGCGTACAGTTTTTCATGACTCTCTTTCCAGGGATTCCTCTCTAGAGTCGGTGTCCCTGTGATTCCGTAGGGTCTTGATCACTGTTTCTGATTTCTTGAAGAGCCATGATTACAATTTTGTGTTTCTTCGTGATATCAATGACGGATTTTTAATTTTCCAGCTTGGTACAAGGAGTTAACATTGTGTGTCGAGAAGAAAGATTATTACAGAAGAGCGAGACAAAGTAAAACAAAGTAAAGACATAAAACAGGCAGTGGAGACAAAAAAAATAAGAAAATGCTTAGAAAAGGGCTTTGGACGTAAATTTGTTAGACAACTATTGCTAATTTTTTCTTAATTAGTAAAAATTTCAGGTTCTCCGTGTATGTATATTCAGGAACATAACGACACATAAGATGTTGATCTAAGCGTCCTATTTTGCACAGATCAACACCTTGATATCCATTATTATGTATCCTAAAGGATGCCATTTGGGCACACTTGAAGAGCTTGAAATTTTTATCAATTTTTAAAAAGTTACCCATGTTGTTGTTGTTGTGGTCTTCAGTCCTGAGACTGGTTTGATGCAGCTCTCCATGTTACTCTATCCTGTGCAAGCTTCTTCATCTCCCAGTACCTACTGCAACCTACATCCTTCTGAATCTGCTTAGTGTATTCATCTCTTGGTCTCCCCCTACGATTTTTACCCTCCACGCTGCCCTCCAATACTAAATTGGTGATCCCTTGATGCCTCAGAACATGTCCTACCAACCGATCCCTTCTTCTGGTCAAGTTGTGCCACAGACTTCTCTTCTCCCCAATCCTATCCAATACTTCCTCATTAGTTATGTGATCTACCCCTCTAATCTTCAGCATTCTTCTGTAGCACCACATTTCGAAAGCTTCTATTCTCTTCTTGTCCAAACTATTTACCGTCCATGTTTCACTTCCATACATGGCTACACTCCATACAAATACTTTCAGAAATGTCTTCCTGACATTTAAATCTATACTCGATGTTAACAAATTTCTCTTCTTCAGAAACGCTTTCATTGCCATTGCCAGTCTACATTTTATACCCTCTCTACTTCGACCATCATCAGTTATTTTGCTCCCCAAATAGCAAAACTCCTTTACTACTGTAAGTGTCTCATTTCCTAATCTAATACCCTCAACATCACCCGACTTATTTCGACTACATTCCATTATCCTCGTTTTGTTTTTGTTGATGTTCATCTTATATCCTCCCTTCAAGACACCATCCATTCCGTTCAACTGCTCTTCCTAGTCCTTTACTGTCCCTGACAGAATTACAATGTCATCGGCGAACCTCAAAGTTTTTATTTCTTCTCCATGGATTTTAATACCTACTCCGAATTTTTCTTTTGTTTCCTTTACTGCTTGCTCAATATACAGATTGAATAACATCGGGGAGAGGCTACAACCCTGTCTCACTCCCTTCCCAACCACTGCTTCCCTTTCATGTCCCTCGACTCTTATAACTGCCATCTGGTTTCTGTACAAATTATAAATAGCCTTTCGCTCCCTGTATTTTACCCCTGCCACCTTTAGAATTTGAAAGAGAGTATTCCAGTCAACATTGTCAAAAGCTTTCTCTAAGTCTACAAATGCTAGAAACGTAAGTTTGCCTTTCCTTAATCTTTCTTCTAAGATAAGTCGTAAGGTCAGTATTGCCTCACGTGTTCCAGTATTTCTACGGAATCCAAACTGATCTTCCCCGAGGTCGGCTTCTACTAGTTTTTCCATTTGTCTGTAAAGAATTCGTGTTAGTATTTTGCAGCTGTGGCTTATTAAACTGATTGTTCGGTAATTTTCACATCTGTCAACACCTGCTTTCTTTGGGATTAGAATTATTATATTCTTCTTGAAGTCTGACGGTATTTCGCCCGTTTCATACATATTGCTCACCAGATGGTAGAGTTTTGTCAGGACTGGCTCTCCCAAGGCCGTCAGTAGTTCCAATGGAATGTTGTCTACTCCAGGGGCCTTGTTTCGACTCAGGTCTTTCAGTGCTCTGTCAAACTCTTCACGCAGTATCGTATCTCCCATTTCATCTTCATCTACATCCTCTTCCATTTCCATAATATTGTCCTCAAGTGCATCGCCCTTGTATAGACCCTCTATATACTCCTTCCACCTTTCTGCTTTCCCTTCTTTGCTTAGAACTGGGTTTCCATCTGAGCTCTTGATGTTCATACAAGTGGTTCTCTTATCTCCAAAGGTCTCTTTAATTTTCCTGTAAGCAGTATCTATCTTACCCCTAGTGAGATACGCCTCTACATCCTTACATTTGTCCTCTAGCCATCCCTGCTTAGCCGTTTTGCACTTCCTGTCGATCTCATTTTTGAGACATTTGTATTCCTTTTTGCCTGCTTCATTTACTGCATTTTTATATTTTCTCCTTTCATCAATTAAATTCAATATTTCTTCTGTTACCCAAGGATTTCTACTAGCCCTCGTCTTTTTACCAACTTGATCCTCTGCTGCCTTCACTACTTCATCCCTCAAAGCTACCTGTTCTTCTTCTACTGTATTTCTTTCCCCCATTCCTGTCAATTGTTCCCTTATGCTCTCCCTGAAACTCTGTACAACCTCTGGTTCTTTCAGTTTATCCAGGTCCCATCTCCTTAAGTTCCCACTTTTTTGCAGTTTCTTCAGTTTTAATCTACAGGTCATAACCAATAGATTGTGGTCAGAGTCCACATCTGCCCCTGGAAATGTCTTACAATTTAAAACCTGGTTCCTAAATCTCTGTCTCACCATTATATAATCTATTTGATACCTTTTAGTGCCTCCAGGGTTCTTCTATGTATACAACCTTCTATCATGATTCTTAAACCAAGTGTTAGCTATGATTAAGTTGTGCTCTGTGCAAAATTCTACCAGGCGGCTTCCTCTTTCATTTCTTAGCCCCAATCCATATTCACCTACTACGTTTCCTTCTCTCCCTTTTCCTACACTCGAATTCCAGTCACCAATGACTATTAAATTTTCGTCTCCCTTCACTGTCTGAATAATTTCTTTTACTTCATCATACATTTCTTCAATTTCTTCGTCATAAGATCCATATCAGCTGGTAAAGGAGCGAAGCGATATCTGTAACAAATCTTACTTCGAAGTAATTTCTGACTTATGATATCTCTTACCCTTGTTTTCCGTCTTTTTATTATGCTGGGTTCCATTCTCTGGTGGCTCACTCTTGTGTAATAGTAGCTTGATTTCTCAGTTCTTTCATACTGGCTGTTCGGTGTACACTTGCGACTGCTGTATAATAAGTTTCCTCTTTGGGGATGGCCTTTGCAGGTGAAAGTTCTATATCTTGCTTGTAGAACACATCTAGCATTTCTACACCAGTACTTAATTTTTACTGGTCTTCGCTTTGAGAAACTTTTTCCCTCTCCATCAGCATTAATTTTTTAATATTGTTATCCCATATTTGCAATTTAAGACTTACTAACCATATACTGTATCATTACTATGTAATTGCAGTTTTCATTTCCAACGCTCGGAGGGCAGATACACTATCTGATCAAAAGTGTCCAGATACCCCTATGTAATGAGGAACTGGCCGGTAGATTTCACCAGAGACGGACACAGAAGCAGTAACAGCAAAATCGAACGGTCCAGAGAGCTATGTGACTTGGGTTAAGGACCAGTTACTGGCTGTCACCTGAGTAGCAAATCCACCAGGGCCAATTTCAGCTCTTCTAGAGCTGCTCAAGTCGACTGTCGGTGGTGTGACTGTGACGTGGAAATGCGTGTAAGCAACCACAGCTGTACCAAGATCACATATAAATCATGTACTGAGGGACGGGGGCTGTATGACACTGCGTAATATGGTCTTAAAAGTGGCAGGATGGTCATAAAAATGGCATGAAATCAGCGTAAGGAATCATTTAGGAGTACCAAATTACTACCAGGAGGCCATCTAGCATAGTGGTGGTACGTAGGCAATTAAAAAGAATGGGGACAACGGTCGAGCAGCTCCTCACAAGCTCCACATTTCCGTCGTCAGCGCTAAGCAGAGTTTGCGACGGTGTTATGAGCGATGCTACACGACACTGGAAGACTGGAAACGAATGATCTGCAGTGATGAATCACGCTATTCCATGTGGCAATCCGATGCAAGGGTTTGGGTGTGGTGAATGCCCAGAGAACGTTACCAGCCACTATTTTATCTTGAAACTCTTCCATTGGTCCGCGTTTGCATGAAAACAATAACAAACAAAAAAACAAGTGTTCTGCATCAAGACGGATTCACAATCCCATATTGTTGTAACCAGCAATAATGTGTAGTGCCAACAGTGGAGGCATTGTTGAGGTATGGAGGTGCTTTTCGTGTTTATTGTGTAAAACGCTAAGTGCGGAAGGATATGAACACACTCTTACAGTTCGGAAATTATGATTGTTTGTATGAGCATGAAACTGGATCCTGTCATAAAGCAGCGTCCGTGAGGCAATGGTTTGTGGACAGGCATTCCTGAAATGGACTGGCTTACCCAAAGTTACGATCTGAACCCAACAGAAGACGTTTGAGCTAGAACGTCGACTTCCCTTCAAACGCCAGTGTCCAACATCACTATATATTCTGGTTTCGGCTCTTGACGAAAGATGTACTTCCATTCTTCCACAGACATTCAGACACGTCAACGAAAGTGGCGCCGACAGAGCAAAAGCCTTGATTAGACGAAGTGTGGACACAGCCCATATTAATATACTTATATGAATATAGTGTCTGTTCTTTCGGGCAGACTCCATATCCATATAAGTATATAGTTCTGGCAATACCAGCCATGACCTCATTCTTCTGTGCGGATGCACACACATCCCTCGAACTCTTATGGGACTAGGTAAGAATGTTTTCCACGAGTAATGAGTGTCTTGGGGTGGGACACTACGAATGTAGTGTGTGGACATATAAGGTGAGAATGTGGGTCTCGCGGGAGGCGTGTGCGAGGTAGTACCTGCAATCGCGCTATCCTCTGTGCCCTCGGTGGTTCAGATGGATAGAGCATGTGCTATGTAAGCAGGAGATGACGGGTTCGAGTCCCGGTCGGGGGACACATTTTTCACCTGTCCCCGTTGATATATATCAACGCCCGTAAGCAGATGGAGGTATTAATATAATTCTAGTTTCAGGCCATATTAATGTCCACTAAGAGAGATCTGGGTACTTTTGATCAGATAACGTGTACACCTTCCGACCATCAAAATGGTTGAAATGGCTCTGAGTACTATGGGACTTAACTTCTGAGTCCCCTAGAACTTAGAACTAATTAACCTAAGGACATCACACACATCCATGCCCGAGACAGGATTCGAACCTGCGACCGTAGCGGTCGCGCGGTTCCAGACTGTAGCGCCTAGAACCGCTCGGCCACTCCGGCCGGCTCCGACCATCATGTATTGTGTTCTAGTACGTGCAGTTATGTAGATAAATTTGATTCGTAATTTAGTTTTATGGTATTTGGATGTCCCCCTCTTTATGTACTTAAACAGCTCATCTGATGATGACTAAGTAACAAATAAAGGTTTGGAGATCAGTACGTCCGTACAAAAAATGCCTCCCAACACTATAATACCTAGACCACCAAAACGCCCATGTTCGGCAATGTTTCATTGTGCATTACGTGTACCCACTTACCGCCACAGGTGGATACGTCCAGAATCACTACTCAGGCTCAGTTTGCCCTCAGCCGAGAAGAGCACGCGATCCCAATCCTCAGTAGTCCAGCCCCTATGCTCTTGGTACCACCGCAAACGGCGCCGCCGATGTGCGGCAGTCAACAGAACACAACGTACTGGCCGTAGGGCAAAGATACAGCCATCATCTAGTCGCCGTGCCACTGTGAGAGCGACATTGCGTGCCCTTGCAGTCGTCCTAAATGTGATTGCAATTGCAGCCGCTTTACGATATTGCTCCCTTTTTGCCTGCTGCACAGTGTAGGGTCATCTGCTGCTGTAGTTGTCTGGTCGACCGCCTCCTCTCTAGGCAGCAGCGCCTGTGGTTCGGAATGCTCCCCATGCACGTTAGTTAATGCTGTGTACCATACCAAACGCCTGGGCTACAAACACTTTGCCCTTTCTTCAAGTTTCCCGATGGTTCTTGCTCGTGTGGAGTCATTCGTATGTTGTCTCCTGACTATGTTGTAATGAAGATCACCACAGTGCACCGCAACTGCTCGTTGATTGACACACAGTCTTTTCCCATTCCTTCAACTACTACGTTTTGCGGGGCCAGTCCCATTTGGCGCTATAATCACGCTGATCTGACAGCATGAGACGATCAGCTTTCTGCGTAAGACTGGGATACTTCTGGCAACATTCTCTCGTACTTCCATTTATTTCCACCGAGTTATTAATGTGTTACGTTACTTTATCCATCTCACCAGTAAGTTCTGCAGAGCAAAGTGTGTATTAAAACTTATTTTTGCACAACAGCCAATTTGTTTCCTTAAAGTACGAGGGCAGTTCAATAAGTAATGCAACACATTTTTTTTCTCGGCCAATTTTGATTGAAAAAACCGGAAATTTCTTGTGGAATATTTTCAAACATTCCCGCTTCGTCTCGTATAGTTTCATTGACTTCCGACAGGTGGCAGCGCTGTACGGAGCTGTTAAAGTGGCGTCTGTAACGGATGTGCGTTGCAAACAATGGGCAGTGATCGAGTTTCTTTTGGCGGAAAACCAGGGCATCTCAGATATTCATAGGCGCTTGCAGAATGTCTACGGTGATCTGGCAGTGGACAAAAGCCCGGTGAGTCGTTGGGCAAAGCGTGTGTCATCATCGCCGCAAGGTCAAGCAAGACTGTCTGATCTCCCGCGTGCGGGCCGGCCGTGCACAGCTGTGACTCCTGCAATGGCGGAGCGTGCGAACACACTCGTTCGAGATGATCGACGGATCACCATCACACAACTCAGTGCTCAACTTGACATCTCTGTTGGTAGTGCTGTCACAATTGTTCACCAGTTGGGATATTCAAAGGTTTGTTGCCGCTGGGTCCCTCGTTGTCTAACCGAACACCATAAAGAGCAAAGGAGAACAATCTGTGCGGAATTGCTTGCTCGTCATGTGGCTGAGGGTGACAATTTCTTGTCAAAGATTGTTACAGGCGATGAAACATGGGTTCATCACTTCGAACCTGAAACAAAACGGCAATCAATGGAGTGGCGCCACACCCACTCCCCTACCAAGAAAAAGTTTAAAGCCATACCCTCAGCCGGTAAAGTCATGGTTACAGTCTTCTGGGACGCTGAAGGGGTTATTCTGTTCGATGTCCTTCCCCATGGTCAAACGATCAACTCTGAAGTGTATTGTGCTACTCTTCAAAAAATTGAAGAAACGACTTCAGCGTGTTCGTAGGCACAAAAATCTGCACGAACTTCTCCTTCTTCATGACAACGCAAGACCTCACACAAGTCTTCGCACCCGAGAGGAGCTCACAAAACTTCAGTGGACTGTTCTTCCTCATGCACCCTACAGCCCCGATCTCGCACCGTCGGATTTCCATATGTTTGGCCCAATGAAGGACGCAATCCGTAGGAGGCACTACGCGGATGATGAAGAAGTTATTGATGCAGTACGACGTTGGCTCCGACATCGACCAGTGGAATGGTACCGTGCAGGCATACAGGCCCTCATTTCAAGGTGGCGTAAGGCCGTAGCATTGAATGGAGATTACGTTGAAAAATAGTGTTGTGTAGCTAAAAGATTGGGGAATAACCTGGTGTATTTCAGTGCTGAATAAAACAACCCCTGTTTCAGAAAAAAAAAATGTGTTGCATTACTTATTGAACTGCCCTCGTAGTATGCCTAGTCTATGTAACTCTCTCCCTCTTCCTCTCGATCTCCCTCTCTCTACGACTCTGTGTCTCTACAATCACACACAGTCCTAATTTTTAGTGCACCTAGATTTTTAAGCTACTGTTCCTTCTATGACACACTGCCCTATCTGTCCTTACCCACATACGTTAAATTAACACGGTCACATAAAACAGACGCCTGGTTTCCCGCAGCCAGCGGCGGTACTGCGGTTCCCTTTACGGCGAGCTGCGCTATGGCAGCACTTTTGTTTACTGGGGTTGTTTGCCAGCGACCGAGCAACGCTCGCAGACCCCGCCTAGCCACATGGGCCGGCAGAGGTCGTAAAAAAAGGACGTCAACGTGATTGTGGCGGCTCTGCTTTCCTGACTGTGCCTCGCTGGCTGTGCCAAGCTCCAGCGCTACTCTAGAAATCGGCGTGCAACTCCGTTACTCAGTTAAATGTTCAGTAGATCATTTGAACGATTCGGTTACCGAAATGACGTGGAACTAGTCAGTTTACAGGGCATGTATACATAATTAGAGTTATCATTAATGAATACATTATTATTTTAGTTCTACTAATGCAGCTACACTTAGTTTTTTTCTGGCTGCCACTTTTTAAGTAGAAAATAGTCAGTCGAATCGTAGTTGTCCAGGAGAAATGATTTTAGGTTAAATTTGTCATTTGATTTGCTACCTGTCAGACATTTTCTGTTATTTGGAGTCAATCATATCTGTTAAGGATCCCACACTGCACACCAATACTCTAGCAGAGGACGGACAAGTATATCATAGTCACTTCCTTTACTAGATCTATTACATATTCTAAGTGTTGTGCCAATAAAATGCAGTCTTTGGTTCGCCTTTCTCAGAACATTTTCCGTACGATTGTTCCAATTTATTTCGAAGTTGTAATTGCTAGGTTCAAAAGTGGTTCAAATGGCTCTGAACACTATGGGACTTAAAATCTGAGGCCATCAGTCCCAGTCCCCTAGAACTTAGAACTACTTAAACATAACTAACCTAAGGACATCTCACACATTCATGCCCGAGGCAGGATTCGAACCTGCGACCGTAGCGGTCGCGCGGTTCCAGACTGAAGCGCCTAGAACCGCTCGGTCATACCGGCCGGCAATTGCTAGGTATTTAGTTGATTCGACAACCTATAAATTATGTGATTTATGGTGTAACCGAAATGTAACGCATTCTTGTTAGTACTTAGGTGTACAACCTCACAATTTTTATTGTTTAGCGTCAATTGTCACTTTTTGCACCTTACAGATATCTCGCCTGTGCCATTCTGTAAATGGCTTTGATGTTTTGATGGCGTTACTACACGGTAAACGACAGCATCATCTCCGAACAATCTAAGAAGCCTGTTTAGATTGTCTCCTAAATGGTTTATATAGATTAGGAACAGCAGACAGCTCGTAACGCTCCCTAGAAGAACCCCGCTTATGATTTCTAGATGACTTTCCATCAGTTTCTACGAACTGAAACTTGCATAACAGGAAATAACGAATCCAGTTACGCATCTGTCGAGGAGAACACAAGTGTCATGACCCGATTCCTCAGAAACTTTGCTCAGTACTTCACGTGAAATCAGCGGCGATGAGTGAAAATGTGTGCCGGACCAGGATTCGAACCCAGGATCTCCTGCTTACTAGGCAGTTGCGATAACCACCTGGACTCATTGTCTGTGTTAACTGTGCAGACTATCTCGGCACGCCACTCGGCAGTCCACATTCCCACTTCGCACTATCTATCCACAGCCCCTGTCCGTGCCCTCCATGCTATATTCCGTTCATCACAAGAATAAACCTGATGTAAACATTGCACTGTGTATTCTTCCGCGTTTTCTGGAACCTCATTGGATTTCAGTTCCACGTGGGACTGCAGCCAAGCTGTCTCGAGTACGGTCAAGTACGATTATAAGGGTACGTTTTCTGCTGTGCGTTACGCGCACATCGACTTAGCGATTATACGTGACAACAGCTTTACCGGCGCATTTAACTTGGACAGCACTGGCCGGTCATCTGGTACAGCTAACCTGCAGTGGCGTGGCCAGCTGCAATACACACGTAAAAAGAGACGAGCAGAGGAGCAATACAGCTTCGAATGTCATTTAATTTTTAAGTAGAATGAAATAATACAGTGCAAATCTCCCACAATACACTCCTTAGACGACTAGACGAAAACCACAATACGTTATCGTTTTTGGCTAACGTACTATTGTAGTTGAAAACAAGAATGATTGGATAATTTTTCTGCATAAGCTGTTTGTAACGAAGAGAGTATTGAAGGATTTCACCGTATAGTTAAATATTGAAACCACTGAAGGTATTACTTACAGTCAGTCGTCCGGTAATCTCTTAGCTCGTTCCTCATCCGAATCCGAGAAATACATTTCAGTTCTGGAAGTTACCATCTGCTACGTGGGTAAGGAGCCTATCAACAACAGAATCCACGAAGCCAACCATGCGCAGCATTTTCTCTTCTTCTTTTATGACGAGCCGTTCTATATCCCACCAGCGTTCGACAGTGACGTGTGAAAAAAATGCGTGCGTTAGTTCCAGTACGTCTGGCAGCTTAACAGTCTTGTTACTTCTCGGGCCAAATCCCGCAGCTTGGCTACAGATCAGTCTAGTAAAGTTGTAATGGTACAGTAGCAAATGTAAAAATACAGCATTTGTATAGTGTGCTAGATGCTGCGAAAATGATTGTTTTTTTTCATGTTTCTAAGACACTCTGTGGTATTAGACGATAGACATAGTCCAAATAAAGAGGATTTAGTATTTCATTTTGCCTTAATAATTAAATTGTTATGTTAATTTAAACAACTTTCATGAACAGTGTTTCATAAAACATAACATAGTTAAGAATTTGTATTTGAAATGGAAACAGGATTTCGCATCCAATA
Source organism: Schistocerca cancellata (assembly GCF_023864275.1). NCBI lineage: Eukaryota > Metazoa > Arthropoda > Insecta > Orthoptera > Acrididae > Schistocerca > Schistocerca cancellata. The sequence continues at coordinate 153,324,692 of NC_064634.1, read as the reverse complement.
TGTAATTAGAAAACACGAAGACGTGTATTATTAAAAAGAAATGTTGAGTTTTATAACTACGAGAGATAGGCATTTCAAATTGAAAGAGGAAAAAGAAGTGATACTGGGCAGATTTCACCCAACGTACGCATAACTGCAGGAGGATCACATTCCAATACGCTACCGACTGCGCTATACATTCAACGTGGGTTCATGTGTCAACTACAGTATATACAACGCTGGGAACACTTCAAAGCCTATTATCTCCGTTAATTTACAAGAAAAAACCATTAAGAACAGCCTATTTCTCGGCACTTTTTAACCATGTTCCACGTGCGTGTTTCACTACGGAACTGAAACCAGCCGTAGTCATTTTCATACTGCACATTAACAGCGCGACAGTCAGAGCTTAACGCTGCAGAGTGTGTGACTGTACACGGTTTTTGAAATGAAAACTACGTAGCTAAAACGTATTAAGAAAAACTTTGATGGCTGTTAATACATTTCACTATCTTCAAGTTTCATGTAACGTAACGTAGTAATCAGATATCTAATACATAAGTAGAACGTACTTCCAAGAGCGTAACAACACCAGTGTGTGTGTGCTACGGCTTCTGGCCAATCATACCGTTTGTGTTTGTTTACATCAGGTTTATTCTTATGATGAACGGATTATAGCTACTGTGAATGTCCACAGAGTTCTGACGTAATTGTGTATGTGCACTGAAGACGGTTAATTCGTTGACCATCGAGGCGAATCATTTATATGAGTGTGTGGTATAAAATTTTTTACGAGAAATACAGGCCCCGCAATGAACTTGTGACGTCAAACTAGTCGCCTTGCTTGCATACATCGCCAATGCTCGTCTTCGTTCATAGCCCGCACGAATTCATTGTGTCAATAAAATAGCACCGACCAAATGTCTTAACTGTGTTGTGTGTTATCGAGAGCTTCCACGTACGATATTCACCCAGAAAGTAAATTCCCCCCCCCTTTTTTATAAAAAAGCAACGACATCATAGTTATATGAAAAACTTTATTGGCAACAGTCACAGTAATGATTGATCTATTTTACGACATAGTCATCAAAAGAATTGACACTTTTCATATCTTGGGATCAGCTTTTGTATTCTTGTGTCGTAGAAATCTGCCACCTGTGAATGGAACCAGTGTGTGACAGTCGTCTTTAGCTCTTCGTCGTTGTCAAAACGCTGGCCGGAGGACAGGAAATTATTGACACGCAAGAAAAGATGGAAATCACTAGGAGCAAGATCAGGGTTGGATGCCGGATGAACAAACAGCTCCCAGCTGAACTTCTGCAAAACATTTCCTGTGCGCAGAGCCGTAGGGGGACGAGCATTGTTAATAGAGCAGCAAAACACCTACATTGAGCGTTCAACCTCGCCTCTTGCTCTGAATGGCACGTCACCGTTTCCGCATTGTTTCACAGTAACGGTCAGCGTGCACTGTTTCGTCTCTGGGCAGAAAGTCAATGTCCCAGAACACCGCGCACATCACTTTCTGCTCTGACACAGTCTGTTTGAATTTCATATCGACCAGAGATCCATTGTGATGCCAGTGCATTGACTGCTGCTCGGTTTCTGTGGTCAAGTGAGAAATCCACGTTTCCTCGGCCATGACGACCCTGCCGAGGAACTATAGGGTTATTACAAATGATTGAAGCGATTTCACAGCTCTACAATAACTTTATTATTTGAGATATTTTCACAATGCTTTGCACACACATACAAAAACTCAAAGTTTTTTTAGGCATTCACAAATGTTCGATAGGTGCCCCTTTAGTGATTCGGCAGACATCAAGCCGATAATCAAGTTCCTCCCACACTCGGCGCAGCTTGTCCCCATCAATGAGTTCGAAAGCATCGTTGATGCGAGCTCGCAGTTCTGGCACGTATCTAGGTAGATGAGGTTTAAACACAATCTTTCACATAACCCCACAGAAAGAAATCGCATGGGGTTAAGTCGGGAGAGCGTGGAGGCCATGACATGAATTGCTGATCATGATCTCCACCATGACCGATCCATCGCTTTTCCAATCTCCTGTTTAAGAAATGCCGAATATCATGATGGAAGTGCGGTGGAGCACCATCCTTGAAAGATGAAGTCGGCGCTGTCGGTCTCCAGTTGTGGCATGAGCCAATTTTCCGCGGGCTACGCGTGTAACTTGCCCGCACGCGTTCAACCGTTTCTTCGCTCACTGCAGGCCGACCCGTTGATTTCCCCTTACAGAGGCATCCAGAAGCTTTAAACTGCGCATACCATCGCCGAATGGAGTTAGCAGTTGGTGGATCTTTGTTGAACTTCGTCCTGAAGTGTCGTTGCACTGTTATGACTGACTGATGTGAGTGCTCTTCAAGCACGACATACGCTTTCTCGGCTCCTGTCACCATTTTGTCTCACTGCGCTCTCGAGCGCTCTGACGGCAGAAACCTGAAGTGCGGCTTCAGCCGAACAAAACTTTATGAGTTTTTCTACGTATCTGTAGTGTGCCGTGACCATACGTCAATGAATGGAGCTACAGTGAATTTATGAAATCGCTTCAATCATTTGTAATAGCCCTGTATAATCTGTTCATCGTAAGAATAAATCTGAAGTAAACATTGCACTATGTATTCATACGCTTTTGCTGGAACCTCATTGGATTTCCGTTTCACGCGGGACTGCAGCCAAACTGTCTCGAGTACTGTCAAGTACAATAATATCGGTATGTTTAGTGCTGTGTGTTACGCGCACATCGACTTGGCGACAATACGGGACAACAGCTTTACCGGCGCATTGAACTTGGAGAGCACTAGCCTGTCAGCTGGTACATCTAGCCTGCAGTGGCGTGGCTAGCTGCAGTTGACACGTAAAAAGAGACGAGCAGAGGAGCAATACAGTTTGGAACGTCATTTAATTTTTAAGCAGGATGACATGATACGCTGCAAATTTCTCACAATACGCTCCTTAGACGACTAGACGAAATCCGCAACAGGTTATCGTTTGTAGCTAACATACTATTGTAGTTAAAAACAAGGATGATGAAAATTCTTGACTTAACCACAGGGTAATATTTCTGCATAAGCTGTGTGTAAAGTAAGTATAGTTAAATATTGAAGCCGCTGAAGGTGTTACTTAGTCAGTCGTCAGGTAATCCCTTAGCTCCTTACTTATGCGAATCTGAGAAATACATTTTAGTTCTGTAAGTGTCACCTGCTACATTGATAACGAGCCTATCAACAACAGAATCCACGAAGCCAACCAGAAGTAACATTTTCGCTTCTTCTTTTATGACGAGCCGTTCTACATCCCACCAGCGTTCGTCAGTGACGTGTGAAAAAACTGCGAGCGTTTAGTTCCAGTACGTCTGGTAGCTTGGCGCCAGATCAGTTCTGTTGGGTTCATAATGTTCAAATGGCTCTGAGCACTGTGGAACTTAACATCTGAGGTCATCAGTCCCCTAGAACTTAGAACTACTTAAAACCTAACTAACCTAAGGACATCACACACATCCGTGCCCAAGGCAGGATTCGAACCTGCGACCGTAGCGGCCGCGCGGTTCCAGACTGAAGCGCCTAGAACCGCTCGGCCATAACGGCAAATTCTTAATTTAAACAACTTTTATGAATAATCTTCCATAAAACATCGATAATTAAGGATTTGTATTTGAAATGGAAACAGGAATTTGGCGTCCAATATGTAATTAGGAACAAGAAAACGTGCATTATTCATAAAAATGACGAGTTTTATATTTTATAGATGTAGGTATTTCAAATTGAACGAGGAAAAAAAGATGGGGGAGAGATCTGAACCAACGCACGAAGTACCGCATACATATCACATTCCATTATGCTTCCGACTGCGCTTCCTATTCAGCATCATAAGGTTTTCCACACTGAATTATATACAACACTGGTAATACCAAAGCTGAATATCCCCGTAAATTTATGAAAAACATTAAGAACAGCTTATTTCTCGGCACTTTTTAACCGTGTTCCACTAAGGAACAGAAAGCAGCCACACCCATTTTCATACTGCACATTAACAGCGCGACAATCACAGCAGCCGGCCAGGTTGGCCAAGCGGTTCTAGGCGCTACAGTATCGACCCGGCGCGACCGCTACGATCGCAGGTTAGAATCCTGCCTCGGGCATGGATGTGTGTGATGTCCTTAGGTTAGTTAGGTTTAAGTAGTTCTAAGTTCTAGGGAACTGATGACATCAGCAGTTACGTCCCATAGTGCTCTCCAATGGGTGAAATAGTAACTCGCTCCCCACAGAGATGGCCGCTGGCACTGGTTAAGATCTTCAGTGTCACGTGCTGTGATACACACTGGAGGGCCCGTATATCATGTTGGCCTCGGTCCGTAGAGATCGCCATCAGACCCTATCGTCACATAGGACTGCGGGACCGCAAGGGCAGGTTCGTATGGAGCATTAGTAATGTACGCAGTACTAGACGTCAATGTGCAATATCTCAGTAAATACCCATTTAAGGATACACATGCATATCTCCTGTGTGTACTGAACCTCGCTCTGAAGTATTACCGTTTATTTTTGGAACACCTTATATGCAACAACATCGTCAGCGAAGAGCATCACGAAGCCTCCAGTGTTATCCGCTAGATCATTAATATGTGTACATTGTAAACGGTATCGGTCTCGTAACACTCCTCTGGGCTACTCCCAAATTATCTTTACATTTATTGATTCTGTTGCGTTAAGAAAGTCACGTGAGGCAATACTGAACCTGCGACTTTTCTTGGAAAATAGATTAAGGAAAGGCGAACCTACGTTTCTAGTATTTGTATACTTAGAGAAAGCTTTTGACAATGTTGAATACTCTCTTTCAAATTCTGAAGGTGGCAGGGGTAAAATACAGGGAGCGTAAGGCTATTTACCATTTGTACAGAAACCAGATGGCAGTTATAAGAGTCGAGGGGCACGAAAGGGAAGCAGTGGTTGGGAAGCGAGTGAGACAGGGATGCAGACTATCCCCGATGTTATTCAATCTGTATATTGAGCAAGCAGTAAAGGAAACAAAAGAAAAGTTCGAAGTAGGTATTAAAGTCCATGGAGAAGAAATAAAAACTTCGAGGTTCGCCGATGACATTGTAATTCTGTCAAAGACAGCAAAGGACCTGGAAGAGCAGCTGAATGGAATGGACAGAGTCTTGAAAAAAAGGATATAAGATGAACATCAACAAAAGCAAAACGAGGATAATGGAATGTAGTCGAATTAAATCGCGTGATGCTGAGGGTATTAGGTTAGGAAATGAGACGCTTAAAGTAGTAAAGGAGTTTTGCTATTTGGGGAGCAAAATCACTCGTGATGGTCGAAGTAGAGAGGATATAAAATATAGACTGGCAATGGCAAGGAAAGCGTTGCTGAAGAAGAGAAATTTGTTAACATCGAGTATAGATTTTGTCAGGAAGTCGTTTCTGAAAGTATTTGTATGGAGTGTAGCCATGTGTGGAAGTGAAACGTGGACGATAAATAGTTTGGATTTGAATAGAATTGGGGAGAACAGGAGTTTGTGGCACAACTTGACAAGAAGAAGAATCAGTTGGTAGGACATGTTCTGAGACACCAAGGTATCACCAATTTAGTATTGGAGTGCAGCGTGGGGGTAAAAATCGTAGAGGGAGACCATGAGATGAATTCATTAAGCAGATTCAGAAGGATGTAGGTTGCACTAGGTACTGGGAGATGAAACAGCTTGCACAGGACAGAGTAGCATGGAGAGCTGCATCAAACCAGTCTCTGGACTGAAGACCACAAGAACAACAACAACAACAAAGTCGTGTTCAATCTGCAAATCTCATCCTATACGCGGTAAGAAGCACTGTATCGAATGTCTTCCTGAAGTCAAGGAAGACGGCATCAACGCGAGCGCCTTTGTGTACGACGCCGTGAATTTCACGGAAGAGCACAGCGGCCTGAGTTTAACAAGATCTCTGCCTGCAGGAAGTGTTCATTTTTATAGGAGAGATTTTCTTCCTACAAGAGCGTCGTCATGGGTGAGCATAAAAGATGTCCCACAATTCTACGTGGATTATGCGCATCTGTCTATCAGCTTTTCTTGAAAACGGGAATGACCTTCATTTTTTGCAATCGGTAGGTTCCTTTCTTCGCTCCAGTGACCTACGATAAAATGCTGCTACAAGCAGAGCAAACTCTTTCGTATAATCGCTGTAGAACTTCACAGGTATCTCTTCTGGTCCAGCTGGCTTTCTGCCGTCGAGCAGTTCTGGTCCATTTTCTATTCCGCGATCGATTATCTCAGTACCTGCCATTTTGATATTCGTACGACAATTAAAAGGAGGGACCGTATTACGTTCCTCCGCGGTGAAAGATTTTCTGAAGACCGAAGTGAGTATTTTTACCTTCTGTCTGTCATCTTCTGGTCGGCCGCGGTGGCCGTGCGGTTCTAGGCGCTCCAGTCCGGAGCCGCGCTGCTGCTGCGGTCGCAGGTTCGTATCCTGCCTCGGGCATGGGTGTGTGTGATGTCCTTAGGTTAGTTAGGTTTAAGTAATTCTAGGTTCTAGGGGACTGATGACCACAGCAGTTGAGTCCCATAGTGCTCAGAGCCCTTTGAACCATTTTGTCATATTCTGTTTCGGTGCTAGTATGGACACAGAGCGACAGAATAGATATTTCGATCCGCTTACTGACTTTGCATAAAACCAAAACTTCTTAGGATTTTTAGTTAGAGGAACGATGTCAAAAGCTTTCTGTAAACCTAGAAATGTAGCCCAACTTGAGATCCCCAGGGATGCAGACTTGATTCTGTTGCGTTAAGAAAGTCACGTGAGGCAATACTGACCCTGCGACTTTTCTTGGAAAATAGATCAAGTCACTTGTTTCACAAGAGTATTTTCTGCTCTTGAGGTGTCAAAAAGCATCTGTGCTGTTTAAGTGTCAACAAATAGTTTTCCTCGAGGTATTTCATACTGTTCGAAGACAGTGTTTTTAATGTCAGTGAAATGCGTTTATAATTCAGCAGACTACTACTGTTTATTTTCATAGGTATTAGTTTATTTTCAGTATTTGGGTACCGATTTTTGCAACAGACTGCAGAAAGATTGTACTGCCTCCAGCATCAGCTCTCGCAAGGGATATTAAATTTTCGTACGGAGGCATACAACCAACAACTTTTCCCTCGCTGCCTTTGCTACTGGAATGGGAAACGGATTACTAGCTGTTGTACCAAGTACCCCCCAATAGGCGCTGTGCAGTAGCTTGTTCAAAAAGTATTTCATATTTTCAGAGGTGGTAGTATGGGCCAAAACAAGAACAAAATATCCAGGGATCATGCGCACTAAAATTCACAGTTCAGGAGCTGTGAGCACTTCATCTTCATTACTGTGAAACACATTTCCTCTACACCTACATCTGCGTGACTACTCTGCTATTCACAATAAAGTGCCTGGCAGAGGGTTTAATGAATTTAATGACGGTAGCTGTCTCTACCGTTCCACTCTCGACCGGCGCGCGGGAAAAACGATCACTTAAATTTTTCTGCACAAGCCCTGATTTCTCTTATTTTATCGTGATGATCATTTCTGCCTATGTAGATGGGTGCCAACAGAATGTTTTCGCAATCGGAGGAGAAAACTGGTGATTGAAATTTCATGAGAATATATCGTCGCAACGAAAAACGCCTTTGTTTTAATGATTGCCCCTCTAATTCACGTATCATGTCTGTGGCACTATCTCTCCTATTTCGCGATAATACAAAACGAGCCTCCCTTCTTTGTACTTTCTCGATATCATCCGTCAGTCCCACCTGATGCGCATCCTACACCGCGCAGCAATCCTCCAGAGTAGGGTGGATTTGCTCTACCCACAACATTATCTATGCGTTCGTTCCAATTTAGGTTATTTGTAATTGTAGCCCCTAAGTATTTAGTTGAATTTGCAGCCTTCAGATTTTTGTGACTTATCGTGTAATCGAAATTTAGTGGATTTCTTTTAGTACTCATGTGAATAACTCACACTTTTCTTTATTCAGTGTTAATTGCCACTTTTAGAACCATACATATATCTAAATCATTTTGCGATTCGTTTTGGTCATCTGATGTCTTTAGAAGACGGTACATGAACGCATCATCTGCAAACAATCCAGGGCGGCTACTGAGATTGTCTCCTGTGTCGTTAATATACACTCCTGGAAATTGAAATAAGAACACCGTGAATTCATTGTCCCAGGAATGGGAAACTTTATTGACACATTCCTGGAGTCAGATACATCACATGATCACACTGACAGAACCACAGGCACATAGACACAGGCAACAGAGCATGCACAATGCCGGCACTAGTACAGTGTATATCCACCTTTCGCAGCAATGCAGGCTGCTATTCTCCCATGGAGACGATCGTAGAGATGCTGGATGTAGTCCTGTGGAACGGCTTGCCATGCCATTTCCACCTGGCGCCTCAGTTGGACCAGAGTTCGTGCTGGACGTGCAGACCGCGTGAGACGACGCTTCATCCAGTCCCAAACATGCTCAATGGGGGACAGATCCGGAGATCTTGCTGGCCAGGGTAGTTGACTTACACCTTCTAGAGCACGTTGGGTGGCACGGGATACATGCGGACGTGCATTGTCCTGTTGGAACAGCAAGTTCCCTTGCCGGTCTAGGAATGGTAGAACGATGGGTTCGATGACGGTTTGGATGTACCGTGCACTATTCAGTGTCCCCTCGACGATCACCAGTGGTGTACGGCCAGTGTAGGAGATCGCTCCCCACACCATGATGCCGGGTGTTGGCCCTGTGTGCCTCGGTCGTATGCAGTCCTGATTGTGGCGCTCACCTGCACGGCGCCAAACACGCATACGACCATCATTGGCACCAAGGCAGAAGCGACTCTCATCGCTGAAGACGACACGTCTCCATTCGTCCCTCCATTCACGCCTGTCGCGACACCACTGGAGGCGGGCTGCACGATGTTGGGGCGTGGGCGGAAGACGGCCTAACGGTGTGCGGGACCGTAGCCCAGCTTCATAGAGACGGTTGCGAATGGTCCTCGCCGATACCCCAGGAGCAACAGTGTCCCTAATTTGCTGGGAAGTGGCGGTGCGGTCCCCTACGGCACTGCGTAGGATCCTACGGTCTTGGCGTGCATCCGTGCGTCGCTGCGGTCCGGTCCCAGGTCGACGGGCACGTGCACCTTCCGCCGACCACATCGATGTACTGTGGAGACCTCACGCCCCACGTGTTGAGCAATTCGGCGGTACGTCCACCCGGCCTCCCGCATGCCCACTATACGCCCTCGCTCAAAGTCCGTCAACTGCACATACGGTTCACGTCCACGCTGTCGCGGCATGCTACCAGTGTTAAAGACTGCGATGGAGCTCCGTATGCCACGGCAAACTGGCTGACACTGACGGCGGCGGTGCACAAATGCTGCGTAGCTAGCGCCATTCGACGGCCAACACCGCGGTTCCTGGTGTGTCCGCTGTGCCGTGCGTGTGATCATTGCTTGTACAGCCCTCTCGCAGTGTCCGGAGCAGGTATGGTGGGTCTGACACACCGGTGTCAATGTGTTCTTTTTTCCATTTCCAGGAGTGTTGATCAGGAACAATAGAGGGCCTACAACACTTCCTTGGGTAACGCCGGATATTACTTCTGCTCTTCTCGATGACTTTCCGTCTATTACTACGGACTGTGACCTTTCTGACAGAAAATCACGATTCCAGTCGTACAACTGAGGCGAATTCCATAGGCACGCAGTTTGGTTAGGAGACGATTGTGAAGAACAGTGTCGAAAGCCTTCTGGAAATCTAAAAATACGGAATCAATTTGACATCCCCTGTCGGTAGCACTCATTACTTCATGAGTATAAAGAGCTAGTTGTGTTTCGCAAGAACTATATTTTCTGAATCCGTGCTGACTGTGTGTCAATAAATCGTTTTCTTTTAGGTACTTCACAATGTTCGAATACAGTATACGTTCCAAAACCCTCCTACAAATCGATGTTAGTGATATGGGCCTGTAGTTCAACGGATTACTCCTACTTCCCTTTTTGGGTATTGGTGTGACATGAGCAATTTTCCAATCTTTAGGTACGGATCTTTCTGTGAGCGAGCGGTTGTATATAATTGTTAAATATGGAGCTATCGCATCAGCACACTCTGAGAGGAACCTGATTTGTGTACAATCTGGACCGGAAGCCTTGCTTTTATTAAATGATTTAAGCTGCTTTGCGACACCGAGAATATCTACTTCTGTATTTCTCATCTTGGCAGTTGTTCTTGGTTGGAATTCAGGAATATTTACTTCGTCTTCTTTGGTGAAAGAGTTTCGGAAAATCGTGTTTAATAGCTCTGCTTTAGTGGCACTGTCATCAGTGACTTCACCGTTGTTATGGCGCAGTGAAGGTATTGATTGCGTCTTGCCACTGGTGTGCTTTATGTATGACCAGAATCTCTTTGGGTTTTCTTCCAGATTTCGAGACAGAGTTTCGTTATGGAAATTATTAAAAGCATTTCTTATTGAAGTATGTGCTATATTTCGAACATCTGTAAAACAATGCTAGTCTTGGGGATTTTGCGTTCTTTTAAATTTGGCATGTTTTTTTCGCTGCTTCTGCAACAACTATCTGACTCGTTTTCTGTACCATGGGGACCAGTACCATTAATTATTAGTTTATGTGATATATATCTCTCAATTGCCGTCGGTACTATCTCTTTGATATCATTCCACAACTTTCGTACGCTTACATGATCAGATGGGAAGGAGTGAAGACTGTCTCTTAAAACGGCGTTAAGAGCATTTTTATCAGCTTTTTTAATTAGATGTACTTTGCGTTTCTTTTTTATGGTTGTAGGTGTTACGGTATTCAGCCTAGAAGCAACTCCCTTGTTCTCACTAATCCCTGCATTCTACACGATACTCACTCTTTGTCCAGGATTATTTGTTGCTAAGAGGTCAAGTACGCTTTCGCAACCATTTACGCTTCGACTAGGTTCATGAATTAACGGTTGAAAGTAATTTTCTGAGAAAGCATTCAGTACAATTTCAGATGACGTTTTATGCCTGCCGCTGGCTTTAAACGTGTAATTTTTCCAGCATATCGAGGGTAGATTGGAGTCACCACCAACTGTAATTGTATGAGTGGGGTACCTGTTTGAAATGAGACTCAAGTTTTCTTTGAACCGTTCAGCAACAGCGTTACATGGCACACAAAAGAAAAACACAGCCATGCCTTATTTCCATGGTGGACGTACAACCCTTCAAAACGCTCAATGGAAAGTTTAATATAAAAAATGCGACTTTTTACAACAATTTGTGGATTCAATTGACGAGAAACATTTTTATCTTTATTGGCTGGAAAGATGTGAATCAGTAGTCAAAATCGAACAGATTGTAACAACCCTATATTCTCCATAGTTGGCTAGTTTGTAACTTCTTCACTCAAAATTACTATTTTACTGGCGAAGTTTTTCGTACACAATGAATGGCTGGTGCAACACAATCGCTAATCATGAGCACACGAGTTGGAACATGACTAAACTCATTCAGACGTTTTCTAGCAATTCGCAACCTCAAAAATGTCGGTAAACGGTAATGTTCGACGACTGATCACTTCATATCTTTTCCATGACGTGCGTGATGTAGGTGAATGCGATGATACACTTTCATAGCATTAACTGAAGTGGTTAAGATTTTTAAATGTCTCTCATGGGACCGTCTTCTTAGCGAGTTTCCTGACAGTCTTAATAAATGTCGCTCTCTCTCTCTCTCTTCTTAATGAAAAACAGTACTAAGGTGCCGATAAATTCACTTCATCGACCAGAACAGCTTATTTACAGACACGATTCGTGTAAAACAAGTTGCGATAGGAAAATCGGTATTTCATCGGCGTAACAAAATCGACTCAGACCCACGATGTACACGCGACGGCGATAATCTGTTTCCGAAGTTCAATTTGCCTCTTTTACAGATTTTGTGAACGTCGTAAACGACCCACTATGGATTCTCAGCAGCGGGACTGATAATGAAGTTCGACTTGACCCGATTTCGTTTGCCTACCTGTCATATTCTTGTGCAGCAACCGAGGCCTCTCGTACGCCACAGTGAGAATCATTCTGCTCTACCCTGGGCCCTTGTCCCCGTGTGTGTGTGTGTGTGTGTGTGTGTGTGTGTGTGTGTGTGTGTGTGTGTGTGTGTGCGGGCGTGCCCCTTTGCTGCGGCCGCTAACCAGACGTGGGCAGAGTTAATGAGACCGCAGACCACTTCTGGCAGAACCACCGCCGGAGGGCGCAGCCTTCCCTCCGCTGTTCGCAGTTCTCATCAGGCCACTGGCATGGAGATGGGACATGGCGTGTGTGGGCATCAAAGGCCGCAGCGGGGCTGCCGCTAGCCGCACCCAGGCGAAGGGCGTCAGTGAAAGCACCACAGTGGACACACCACTGCACTGGTTCTAAAGGAAAATAATATTGTGATGGGTCTGTTTACGAATCGTGCCTCAATCGTTTTGTTTGATCTGGAAGGTGGCACACAATTTGATCGATTAAAGGTATTGATATTTTCAGTGACATAGGAATTTGAAGTCTCGTCTTTGCTCAAGTGGCGTGTGCATAAATGAGAGAAGTGAGTATATGATTTTTTTTTACATTTTTACTCATATGTTGGATCAGTGCTGGTAGTGGCATAAGATATACAAATTCTACTGTGCTGGTAAGCGCCTTGAGAGCTTATGTCAGTCCTGCCATGGTCGCCAAACATACACTGTCTGATCAAAGTACACTACTGGCCATTAAAATTGCTACACCAAGAAGAAATGCAGATGATAAACGGGTATTCATTGGACAAATATATTATACTAGAACTGACATGTGATTACATTTTCACGCAATTTGCGTGCATAGATACTGAGAAATCAGTACCCAGAACAACCACCTCTGGCCGTAATAACGGTCTTGATACCCATGGGCATTGAGTCAAACAGAGCTTGGATGGCGTGTACAGGTACGGCTGCCCATGCAGCTTCAACGCGATACCACAGTTCATCAAGAGTAGTGACTGGCGAATTGTGATGAGCCAGTTTGCTCGGCCACCATTGACCAGACGTTTTCAACTGGTGAGAGATCTAGAGAATGTGCTGGCCAGAGCAGCAGTCGAACATTCTCTGTATCCAGATAGGCCCGTACAGGACCTGCATCATGCGGTCGTGCATTATCCTGCTGAAATGTAGGGTTTCGCAGGGATCGAATAAATGGTAGAGCAACGGGGTGGTAACACATCTGAAATGTAACGTCAACTGTTCAAAGTGCCGTCAATGCGAACAAGAGGTGACCGACACGAGTAACCAGTGGCACACAATTCCATCACGCCGGGTGATACGCCAGTATGGCGATGACGAATAGACGCTTCAAATGTGCGTTCGCAATGTCACCAAACACGGATGCGACCATCATGATGCTGTAAACAGAACCTGGATTCGTCCGAAAAAATGACGTTTTGCCATTCGTGCACTCAGGTTCGTCGTTGAGCACACCACCGCAGGCGCTCCTGTCTGTGATGCAGCGTCAAGGGTAACTGCAGCCATGGTCTCCGAGCTGATAGTCCATGCTGCTGAAAATGTCGTCGAACTGTTTGTGCAGATGGTTGTTGTCTTGCAAACGTCCCCATCTGTTGAAACAGGGATCGGGACGTGGCTGCACGATCCGTTACAGCCATGCGGATAAGATGCCTGTCATCTCGACTGCTAGTGATACCAGGCCATTGGGATCCAGCACGGCGTTCCATATTAGCCTCCTGAACCCACCGATTCCATATTCTGCTAACAGTCATTGGATCTCGACCAACGCAAGCAGCCACGTCGCGATACGATAAACCGCAATCGCGATAGGCTGCAATCTGACCTATATCAAAGTCGGAAACGTGATGGTACGCATTTCTCCTCCTTACACGAGGCATCACAACAACGTTCCACCAGGCAACGCCGGACAACTGCTGTTTGTGTATGAGAAATCGTTTGGAATCTTTCCTCATATCAGCACGTTGTAGGTGTCGCCACCGGGCGCCCACCTTGTGTGAATGCTCTGAAAAGCTAATCATTTGCATACCACAGCATCTTCTTCCTGTTGATTAAATTTCACGTCTGTAGCACGTGATATTTGTGGTGTAGCAATTTTAATGGCCAGTAGTGTATCTGGACACCTATTAGTGGAGATTACTGTTGGGTGTGTTTCTATCTTTCGCCTTTGTAACAGCTTGAATTTTGCTGAGACCCTTTCAATGAGTTGTCTAAATGTCTGGAGGAATGGCAGACCATCTTCCTCAAGAGCTGTAACCAGAAATTAGTGATGTTGAACGATGGAGTCTGTAGCGAAGTTGACTTTCAGCTCATCCCAAAGATGATCCATTGGGTTCAGGTCGGGACTATGGGCTGGTCAGGCATTTCAGGAATGTTGTTGTTCACAAACCATTACCTCAAAGATGCTGCTTTACGACAGGGTGCATTCTCATGCTGATACTGAGAATCATTGTCTCCGAACTGTAACCACGAAAAACACTCCCATACTGTAACACCACCAACGCTTCTCCTCCGGCCTGCACACTTCCGACGATTGTTCCAGGGTATTTGCTTTGATACATTTCACACCGTAACGCAAACGGCCATGTCTTCGATGGAGCATAAAACTTGATTAATCTGAAAAGGCCACCTTTCGTCACTCAGTGGACATCCAGCTGCGGTATTAGCGTGCAAATCCAGCCTTCGTCGCCGATCAAAAGCAGTCAGCATTGTGCGGCAAGAAAGGAAGAATGAATTGATTGTTGGTGTTGATAACGATCATCCTCCTCTACCTCCTCTGCATTACTGCAGATGGCGTGTCACTGAGCACATTTGTTCTGTGCATGCAGTACACGTGAGGCGCCAAGTTGTTTCCACTGCACTGTGTGGAATACGAAGATTCTGTTATAGTTCACTAACCTGCTGTCTTCAAGTTGATGTCCCCAGCGCAGAAAACAGCCCGCAGGTCGTAGGTTCTGTATCTTGAGGCTGAAACTGACTTTTAGCGAGGTTCTGTTCTGAAATAATGTATCACTTCTTTGGGATGCCACTGTCGTATTTTAATATAGCCACACGAGAAGACTACATGATCTTAATACACCACCTTCTGATACAGCAAAGTACATGATCAAACACAATGTTTACGAAAGTGTATCTTTACACTATTTGTGGCACGTGTCTGTGCCTCATGACTACCGGAGTGAATCTTTTAATACTGAATACTGGCAAACACATCCTGCCACAGACAACATGACTGTACATCTCGACTTCCTAATCCAGAGTGACGAACAGTTCGAAACACTACGCGCGCCATACCAGAAAATGCGTAACCCGAACGCTTCCGAAGTGCTTCGTCTGCAGTTCCGTCAGTCTTTTGTTTTTGATTTAAATTGTTTGCAATAATTCTAAAATGGCTGATCGATAGTCAGCTGTTGAGAGATATTAAAATGAAGTCATTCAAGTGAGTAGTTTAACTAATAATAATAACTATACTTAAACGTTTAGGCGCCCTTGCTCCGAACACAGCAGCCAATCACAGAGCAGTAGCATTATGCAGGCGGTCTTTCTCACGGGAATGGTACCGAATCTAACATCTGCCACAGGTACCTCACACCACATTTCGTCATCTATATACTTCTGAAGGGAGACGAAAATTTAATAGTCATGGGTGACCGGAACTCGACAGTATGAAAAGGGAGACAAGGAAACATAGTAGGTGAATATGGATTGGGGCTAAGAAATGAGAGGAAGCCACCTGTCAGAATTTTCCACAGAGCATAACTTAATCATAGCCTACACTTGGTTCAAGAATCATAAAAGAAGGTTGTATACATGGAAGAATCCTGGACTGGAATACTCTCTTTCAAATTCTAAAGGTGGCAGGGGTAAAATACAGGGAGCGAAAGGCTATTTACAATTTGTACAGAAACCAGATTGCAGTTATATGAGTCGAGGGGCATGAAAGGGAAGCAGTGGTTGGGAAGGGAGTGAGACAGGGTTGTAGCCTCTCCCCGGTGTTATTCAATCTGTATATTGAGCAAGCAGTAAAGGAAACAAAAGAAAAATTTGGAGTAGGTATTAAAATCCAGGAAGAAGAAATAAAAACTTTGAGGTTCGCCGATGACATTGTAAATCTGTCAGAGACAGCAAAGGACTTGGAAGAGCAGTTGAATGGAATGGACAGTGTCTTGAAAGGAGGATATAAGATGAACATCAACAAAAGCAAAACAAGGATAATGGAATGTAGTCGAATTAAGTCGGGTGATGCTGAGGGAATTAGATTAGGAAATGAGACACTTAAAGTAGTAAAGGAGTTTTGCTATTTGGGGAGCAAAATAACTGATGATGGTCGAAGTAGAGAGGATATAAAATGTAGACTGGCAATGGCAAGGAAAGCGTTTCTGAAGAAAAGAAATTTGTTAACATCGGGTATAGATTTAAGTGTAAGGAAGTCTTTTCTGAAAGTATTTGTATGGAGTGTAGCCATGTATGGAAGTGAAACGTGGACGATAAATAATTTGGACAAGAAGAGAATAGAAGCTTTCGAAATGTGGTGCTACAGAAGAATGTTGAAGATTAGCTGCGTAGATCACGTAACTAATGAGGAGGTATTGAATAGAATTGGGGAGAAGAGAAGTTTGTGGCACAACTTGAGTAGAAGAAGGGATCGGTTGGTAGGACATGTCCTGAGGCATCAAGGGATCACAAATTTAGCATTGGAGGGCAGCGTGGAGGGTAAAAATCGTAGAGGGAGACCAAGAGATGAGTACACTAAGCAGATTCAGAAGGATGTAGGTTGCAGTAGGTACTGGGAGATGATGGAGCTTGCACAGGATGGATTAGCATGGAGAGCTGCATCAAACCAGTCTCAGGACTGAAGACCACAACAACAACAACAACATATACTTCTGGCATCTCCACTGCTCTGGGAACAGCTTCTTGGAGCCTAATGTGACGGATGTCTAAGCCATAAATATTACAATTTGTGCACGTACCAGACGTCTGCTGCGGGGGCCCATAGGCAGCAACACCTGAAAGATCATTGAAGAGGTTCTTTTGATAGTTCGCTCGTTTTTCTCGGCTGTCAGTTGCTCAACAGTGGCAGGTCTATTAGCCCGTGCATACCCTCCCAGCAGTCGTTCGTCCCTGTTACCTATGGCTCATGGAGCAGCACATATGCCTTGGTGCTGGATTTTGAATAATGCCATTTTTCCATGCACGGTATACTAAAAGGGTGGCAGCACGCAAACGGTTTACAACCTTAGCCGTTTCGGAAATGCTTCTTCCCCCCCCCCCCCTCCCTTGCCCCAAAAGCCAATGATCATGCCCTTTTGGCCGTCAGACGCTCTGTTTTTACATTCAAATGGTTCAAATGGCTCTGAGCACTATGGGACTTAACTGCTGAGGTCGTCAGTCTCTTAGAACTTAGAACTACTTAAACCTAACTAACCTAAGGACATCACACACATCCGTGCCCGAGGCAGGATTCGAACCTGCGACCGTAGCGGTAGCGCCGTTCCAGGCTGTAGCGCCTAGAACCGCTCGGCCACTCCGGCCGGCTGTTTTTACATTACGACGACGACTGCACAGTTTTCCGCGTCCCACCGACACGCTTTTTTATACCCTCCACTGCTAGTGTTGCCACCTACCGTGTGTTAGTGGTTATTGCACGTTGGTGAACATAGACGGTGGTCAAATTAATGTGAGTGATAACTAAAATCAACAATATGACAGACACTCCTGGATAAAGGTCCTCTCTAGACGTACCATGCCTTACTGTTTTATCTATAGGCAACCAATTTGTCCCTGCATGATGTCTTATGTCATCTAGCCTGCATCCGCTACTTCGTCGTTTCAGTCTTGTCTCACTTCTTGGAATCCAGCAAAAAGCTTCTTCATCTATAGACCACTTTCCCTCTGTCTTCACGTCCAGCCCACCTCCGTTTCGTGTTCATTACTGTCATAACCACATCTTCCATTCCACCTCATTGTAATCTCTGATCCAATGGTTTCGTTTGCTTTTGTAATGGTTTTGCTACATTTTGACGTATTTTTTCTGAATGTTATCAAATATAGCATAATGTTCTTCGAGGTTAAAACATGGATCCCTTCGAGTCTTTTATGCAGCAAAATAAGAGATAGTCCTGTGACCGTCACTAAGATCAAGCAACAAGCCTCTCATTGGCGAAAAATCTGAGAAGAAAATTCGGGGCCGGCCGGTGTGGCCGAGCGGTTCTAGGCGCTTCAGTCTGGAACCGCGTGACCGCTACGGTCGCAGGTTCGAATCCTGCCTCGGGCATGGATGTGTGTGATGTCCTTAGGTTAGTTAGGTTTAAGTAGCTCTAAGTTATAGGGGACTGATGACCTCAGCAGTTAAGTCCCATAGTGCTCACAGCCAAGAAAATTCAAAGACATTTCCTTATATTAGTTAACTCTTGTACTGACACATTTATTACTAAATAACATTGTGATATTTTAGATCAGATAAAAAACAAATACTGAATTTTCGTTCTTTTCTTTTAATTTAACAAAGTATGGTGAAGCGTGGGGCCACCAGAGTGAGGGAGAGAGACGAGAGTGGGTTCTTTGTGACAGGACCAGGCAGAAGGTTCCACGGTGTGTGGTCGAGATACGGAACGGAATTATCAGACGGCAAGGGGTCATTGCCACGGTCCGGCAAAAAGACTTTGCACGTTGTCATCGTAAGCGACACATCCGCTGTTGTTCTGGAGACTCCATCCAGAATTACGGTCTAGCACAGTTCATAGCCCCTGGGCTGCAAAGATTGGGTGGGTACTAACCTCGAAAGTGAAGATTTCTGCAGTTTGCTGTGCCTCATAGAGGAAGCTACCGTCACTGGGTGTATCAAAAGGTATGTTACAAGGCGTCACTGTTGGTATATGAGTACCGTCTGAGCATAATGTGCTAATAAACTTGCGTTCGAAAACGCTTCGTTTGCGTGCCTGAAATGTAAAGGACGATGTAAGCAGTTTGGACCACACAAACAAGGCAAGGAGTAAAGGAGACAGTATGAATTGCTGTTAGAAAACACTAGTTTAATTCATTTACAGAATGTACTCAGTATGACCACCACCAACTCTCACACATTTTGTGTATACCCTGATTCTGTCTTGTCGAACCCTTGGAAGGATTTCTGACGTATCACGGATGACTCCAGCTGCTACTTGTTCTCGTGCCACAAGATCTTGTGGTGACTCCACGGGCGTATCATACATCAGGATTCTCATGTAATCCCAGAAATGAAAATGCAGTGGTGTCACGTCCTTTGAGTGAGGCGGCGGGGCCTTCACGTCCATCCAATCTATTGCCAATGGTGTCATTCAAGTGGCCACATACATTTTCACAGTGTCCTTGAACGCCGTCCTGCTGGAACCACATGGCATGATGAATGTCCAAAGACACATCGTCCAACCCAGGTTACACCTGTCGCAGAAATATGAGTTAACTGGGTCTGTCAACATGCACGGGTCATGGTCATCAATGAGATCTGCCGACACATTGACAGCAAAGCGACGTTGGTAGTCTCTGATGTGATGTGTAGCCTGTGAGGATTTTTTCTCCATCCAAACATGGCTGTTTCTAGTGTTGAATGTGCCGTCCATAGCAAACGTAGGAAGTGAGGATCCTATCTACTTTGTTCTAGCAGCCATCGACAAAAGTTGACACGACGAGGAAAGTCAGTGTGAGTCATCACATTAACATTCTGGAGTTTGTAGAAATGGAGGTGCGCATCGTGTAGAGCGTGCCACAGAGTCATGTGGTTACCGTGCATGGTGTGTGGTACAAAAATGGTTCAAATGGCTCTGAGCACTACGGGACTTAACTTCTGAGGTCATCAGTCCCCTAGAACTTAGAACTATTTAAACCTAACTAACCTAAGTGTTGTGGGTTGGCAGGAGAGCCAACACCGTGTCACTAGAGGAAGCCGAAAGGCACGCGTTTTAGCTCATGCAGGCTGGCGTGAGGTCTGGAACAGGACAAGGAAATTAGAATTTAGAAAAAACGGGCGGCCGGCCGAAGTGGCCGTGCGGTTAAAGGCGCTGCAGTCTGGAACCGCAAGACCGCTACGGTCGCAGGTTCGAATCCTGCCTCGGGCATGGATGTTTGTGATGTCCTTAGGTTAGTTAGGTTTAACTAGTTCAAAGTTCTAGGGGACTAATGACCTCAGAAGTTGAGTCCCATAGTGCTCAGAGCCATTTGAACCATTTTTGAAAAACGGACGTAGCTGGTGGAATACTTAACTTTAATCCATTAATGGTGAAAGCCTCTATTGACGGTACATGATTCAGTATCAATAGTAACTGGTAATGGCGCCTTGCTAGGTCGTAGCAAATGACGTAGCTGAAGGCTATGCTAACTATCGTCTCCGCAAATGAGAGCGTATTTTGTCAGTGTACCATCGCTAGCAAAGTCGGTTGTACAACTGGGGCGAGTGCTAGGAAGTCTCTCTAGACCTGCCGTGTGGCGGCGCTCGGTCTGCAATCGCTGATAGTGGCGACACGCGGGTCCGACGTATACTAACGGACCGCGGCCGATTTAAATGCTACCACCTAGTAAGTGTGGTGTCTGGCGGTGACACCACACTAAGGACATCACACACATCCACGCCCGAGGCAGGATTCGAACCTGCGACTGTAGCTGTCGCTCGGTTACAGATTGTAGCGCCTAGAACCGCTCGGCCACTCTGGCCGGCCGGTGTGTGCTACAGCTCCGTTGATCGTGAAAGGCTGCTCCACAAAACGCTGACGTACAGCTTCTTCCAACTCTGGTGTACGGCGTGTCCGCGGCGACTAATATGATGACTGCTAGGAAGTAAACTGCCCGTTTCATGTAAACGCTTCTTCAGTCCTGCAAACGTGGGGTGGGTTGGATGGCGACTGTTGGGGCAACGTTCTTCATAGAGCCAGCAAGCGTGGCTTGCATTCCTTGGAGCTTCTTCTTAGATGAGAAGCATGTCGGTGTACTCTTCAATTGTGTACAAGACGGCCATTGTTTATTCCCGCATAACTATTGGCAGAGGAATGACTGAAAACTATGTATAGTATGAAACTAGAGAACACAAGACATTACTGTGCTCTACCGTTCTCTACGTTACACTGTGGAGTGCTGTGTGTGTTATGTAAGAAATGAAGCAGTATAACACCCCGACCTCACAACACATACAGTATTGTTGCTCGTGTGTGTTGGTTTGTTTACCTCTAGTTGCGTTTACGAGACAATAACACGTCAAGTCTCAGAGCGACTGCAATTTACCTTGTCTCCTTTACTTCTTGCCTAGCTTGTGTGGCCCAAACTGCCTACATCCTACTCTACGCTACGGAAATGCTATCATCCAAACAAAGCGTTATCGAACATACGTTTATTAGGAAAATACGCTCACATGCTACCCGTCTACCAACCACCACGCCTTGTAAATTCCCTCTTGATATACCCTGTATATCTACCTAAGTCGTATATTGCTGTTCATGTCTCCATTGCAAACTTCCTTCAGGAAAATTTAGCAGGGAGTAATATCAGAAGAGGTAGGGAGCTACCTGGTATCATCTTGCTGAACTCAGTGCCACGAAAACTTCGTAAGTAAATGACCTTGCCGACTACATAGAGCTATGACCAGCATATTTCAACAATATACACGATGAGTCAGGAGAAGAGGGTACATTCTTGAAGGAGTAGTAATGTTAGTGATAGTGAACAAGAAACGTCATGTGGACATATGCCCTGTTCCGAATGGTTTCCGAGATGAACACATTTGATGTGTATTGTTATTTATTTTCCATATTATCAAACACTGTCATTGTTTACAATGTATCACAGTAGTGTAGAGGAACTTCGCAAGTAAATAACCTTCCCTACTACATAGAACTATAACCAGCATATTTCAACGATATACACGATGAGTCATATTTCAACGATATACACGATGAGTCAGGAGAAGAGGTACATTCTTGAAGGGGTGGTAATGTTAGTGATACTGGTCAAAAAAGCGTCATGTGGACGTAGGCCCTGTTCCAAATGGTTTACGAGATGATGTGTATTGTTATTTATTTTCCATATTATCAAACATTGTCATTGTTTACAACGTATCACAGTAGTGTAGAGGAAGTTGAGACGAAGAGTTTGATACAGGACACTAGTGATCTATCAAGTCGGAAAAGTACCTCAAATTCGCCTACAAAAGCTACCTAAGCTACAGCGCACGCGCGTTGCGCAAATTTTTCAATATTCTCGCGCACTCTTCTCGGAAACTAATAGTCCTAGAGAAAAAAATAGGACATTTTTTGTAGGAAATTTAATTTGGTTAAATTTTATAGTGCAACACAAAGTGATGTTACATGTTTTCTGTTACGAAAACCATTCGGAATAGGGCATACTTCCATATAAAATTTTTTGTTCAGAATCTCTGATATTATTATCCCTCAAAGTATGTACCTTTCTTTCTAACTCACCCTGTATTTAACTGTTTCGATTATATTTTGTCTGATTAACTCTGTCACTGTTTCAACTTTCTACTGGAATGCATGCTTAATTGTCTTTCAAATTATTTCTGTACTAAAATTAGTAGGAAATATTTCTTTTTCACTTTATCTATGTATATCTTGGGGTCGGCTGCTTCCATGAAATTCAGAGTTGCTTTTCAGTATTGTTGGCCAAACCATTGTATTCAGAGTTAAGGTTAATTTGGAGTAGTGGCACTGATGTAGCAGATTTTACTTTGCGATAAGACAGTTCCTTCCGCTACGACACATGTGAGGAAGGGTTGGGGAGGCCGAAGAGCCGGAAAGAGAACGTGGCTGCTGGCCTACCTGATGCCAGGGGCGGAAAGTTCTTTTGTACGGGCGTTTACGACACCGGAGTAACATGAACAGTGTATGCCAGCTGTCTACGTAGAACGTGCATTTCTATCGCCAGTATCTTCTGTTTCACCCTGCAGATATTGTATTATTGACCCTGACTCAATACTGTAGCCAAAACGAAGTGTGCTAGCAGAAAAATTGTTGCAATCTGAAGGTAAAGGCAATTTTGTGACAGTTAACGCTTGGGGCATTATAGGATCGTGATTTAAGTATCCCAAGCTTTAGCGAACGTTACGCGGGCTCTTGTTGTAATTCACAACGTACGTCACACTGTTCCTCGCTAATAGATCCTCAGTCTGTGAATTAATTCGCATTGAAAGTTCGTATCTCTCTAGGTACGTCGAAACTGGTAATAATTTATGAGGAGGTTGGCATTGTCAGTGATTTGCCCGTACCATTCCACATTGAAAAAAAAAAAAAATTGGAAAAATTACTTTTGACTCTTGACACATTAAAACCATTGCAATTCTGAAGTGTTCACAGAATCTCTCGACGCCATCCGCTGCAAGAAAAATGTGCCAGTGTTTGCTGGAAACATTCGCAGGCTCACCCCGTCGTCTTGTTTTGTTGCATTCCGTGCTGCGCCTTCCTCTCCCACGCAATCTCTTTGTTTCATCTCTGGTTCCATCTGATAAGTGTTCCACATGACGGAGATTGCGTTCGGTCATTCCAGGCTCTTGGCTAAAAACTTACATAGTCTAGTTGCGACTTTCCTTTCTCCATATCATTTCTGAGTCTGTTCTTCCGGTTACAGATAAACAGTAGTGACAAGGGGGAGGTCGCAGACATGGCGAACCGATTCGGCTCATATTTGGAAGGTCGCTGGTGTACAAACTAAAATGAATGATTATATGAATGCGTCGTGTCTATTCTTTCAGACATGTCCGAAAGAACAGACACCACGTATTGATAAGCCTAGCTAGGCAATGGATCCACCTCCATTTCGAATGCACACATACGTCCGACCGCCTATGGGAATCTCTGAATAGCGAATGGGAGAACAATGGACACGGACTGCGGATAGGTGGCGCTTGGCGGTAATGTGGATCGGCCGTGAGGCGTGACAAGATGATCCGTGCAGTTGCGATTACCCTGTGTCCCGGATTGGGCAGTGTTACCGCGGGTTCGATCCTGGTCCAGTACACATTTTCGCTCGTCGCCGCTGATTCCGCTTAACGTCCTGCTGCAGCTGCCACCAGTTATTCCCCCTCAATTTACATAAAATGAAAGTATCTAAAGTATTTCGGCGCAACACTCTCCCGTTTCTGAGAAAACCACCCCTGAAGCTCGTGAAGTGAAATGGAGCCAAAATTGACGTGATCGATAAGGCAATTGGAAACGACTTTTTTTCATCATCAAGTACGAGAGACGTCCAGAAAGTAACGCAGCACATTTTCTTTCTCGGCCAATTACAGTTAAAATAATGCGGAATTTGTTGTTGGACGTCGTCAATATTCCCGCTTCAGCTCTACAGCTTCATGAACTTCCGGTAGGTGGCGGCGCTCTACGTAGCCTTCAATGTGTGTGTGTGTGTGTGTGTGTGTGGGCCTAGGCCTCAAAATGGCGTCTGTAACGGAGGTGCATTCCAAGCCGAGTGCTGTCACTGGGTTTCTTTTGGAGAAAAACCGGAGCATGGCAGATATTCGTAGGCGCTTGCAGAATGTCTACGGGGACATGGAAGTGTGAACAGAAGCACGGTGAGTCGTGGGGCGGCGCGTCTGTCATCACCGCAACATGGTCGTGCAAACCTGTCCGATCTCCCGTTGCCGCCCGGCTCTCAAGAAATTGAAGAAACGACTTGAGCGTCTTTGTCGCCACGGAAGTGGAAACGAACTTCTACTTTTACATGACAACGCAACACCTCACACAACTCTTTACAACCGAGAGGAGCTCACAAAACTTCTCCGGACTGTTCTCACCCAACCATCCTTCCGCCCGGATCTCGCACATTCCGACTTCCATCTGTCTGGCCCAATGAAGGATGCACTACGCGGGAAGCAGTACGTGGATCACGTGGAGGTTGCTGATACGAGGGGCGTTTGAAAAGTCCGTGCAAAGTCCGAGAGATGGCACCACCGGCGCGTATCGAAGTCATGTTTAGTTAGTAGCATCTTTGGAAAGAACACACACCAAGTTTCAGCCATATTGGTCTATGTCTTTGTGTTTGGCATTCGTGTGAATCAAGGAAGTCGAGTGATTGTCAAAATATGGACGAAGAATAATTTCGTGTGGCAATTAAACATTACTTTATGAAAGGCAAAACGCCTCAGGGGACTAAAAAGAATCTTGATAAACATTACAGTGACTCTGCACCTTCGGTTAGAACAGTTTATAAGTGGTTTCAAAATTTTCGGAGTGGCCATATGGGCACAAGTGATGCTCGACGTTCTGGGTGCCCTGTGGAGGTTACAACTCCATAAATCATTGATAAAATCTATGATATGGTGATGGATGACAGAACAGTTAAGGTGCGTGAGATTGCTAGTGCTGTGGGCATCTCGAATGAACGGTTACATAATGCAATTTTGTCATATGATGACATGTTGGAGACCGTGGCTGTTTTTGAAGAAAAATGTTGATGGTGTTAGGACAGCAACCAGCCACAAAATTTACTTTGAGTTCCTTTATTCAAAGGAAACCGTTACCGGTTTCGAATCGTTGCGATTCATCATCGGACGGTTTTACACGCTTTCTTTCTGACATTTGGTGTATTTTTTATAGATTAATTGTCCTAAAATATAAATAAAACATAATTACAAACACGCCACACACAGATGGTTGCGTTGCAGATTTTCGTTGCATGTGACTTACGTGAAACGTCGGTTTCGAGTGATTGTTTCCATAACGTTCATCCAATCGATGTAAATGCATTTCCACTGCATCCTCGTTGTTGCACACGTAATAGTTCTCACTGTACACTTTAGATTTGTCGCTGAGATCATTCCAACCACACACCACATGTTTTGGCACATACAAAGAGTTTACAAACATATGGGTGTCACAGATGCTATGATATATCGTAACATTTGACAATGATGTCCTATGTTTGGAAAGGATCATATATTCTTTTACAAAACTGTAATGTCTTTTACATTAGTACAGAGAGAGATTAAAATTTTTTTTATCTGTTATTGCTAATTTAATTATAAAGTTTTTTATATATATTTAGAACTGTATAGGTAAAATAGTATATTATTTTATTACATTTGGCAGCATGAGAATTATAGTGACATATAAATTTTCTACTTGATCTGCAGATAGGTGTATTAATATTATTTGCTTTGGAGGCTGGAAAGTAATTTTTGGAAATTTTTCAGGAAAGGGGTGTTAGCCAACTCTGTTTGTTCGTTAAGGATATAGTCTGGGGTGCTGTTTTTGTGTGTGTGTATTTCTAATTCTTCTAGTATATTCATAGTGGCTCCTTTTTCTGTTAGATGCAAAATCTTTAAGTTGTCCTCAATGTTTCCCACTGAATGGCTTTCTTCAGCAATATGGGCTGCAAATGCTGATTTGTTCAAGTTACCAAGTCTTAGAGCGTCAATATGTTCTTTGTATCTAATTTCAAAACTTCTGCCTGTCTGTCCAATGTAGAATTTTGGGCATGTATCACATTTGAGTTTGTATATAATTAAAACAGTTGCTCATAATAATGAATATAAACCCACAATAATAGAAAAACTCCACAACAAAATGCAGAGAAAACCCACAGATCCACTTCACAGCAGTCACTTCAAGCCAAATCAGTGTGCCACTGAAGCCAAACCTAAATATGCTACTCTCCCATACATAGGCCCACTTTCATACCAAATAGCAAACTTATTTAAAAAGAAGAAAAATATCAGAATCAGCTTTTCCACAAATAATAAATTACAACAAAAAGTAATCCATGATGTAAACACCTCCAAGAGTCCCTACCGTAAGTCACATGCAACGAAAATCTGCAACGCAACCATCTGTGTGTGGCGTGTTTGTAATTATGTTTTATTTATATTTTAGGACAATTAATCTATAAAAAATACACCAAATGTCAGAAAGAAAGCGTGTAAAACCGTCTGATGATGAATCGCAACGATTCGAAACCGGTAACGGTTTCCTTTGAATAAAGGAACTCAAAGTAAATTTTGTGGCTGGTTGCTGTCCTAACACCATCAACGGTTACATAATATTTTGCATAAACATTTGGACATGAGAAAGCTATCCGCGAGATGGGTTCCGCGATTGCTCACGTGTGACCAAAAACGGAATCGTGTGAAGTGTTGCAAAGATGGTTTGCAGCTGTTCAGGAGGAATTCGCAGGTCTTTAAGCGTCGTTTCGTCACTGTGGGTGAAACAGGGATAGATTACTATACTCCTGAGACCAAACAACAATCTAAACAATGAGTTACCAAGGGAGAATCTGCACCAAAAAAGGCGAAGACAAGTCCTTCGGCCAGAAAGGTTGTGGCGACTGTCTCTTGGGATTCACAAGGGATAATCCTCATCGACTATCTGGAAAAGGGCAAAACTATTACAAGTGCATATTATTCATCGTTATTGGACCGTTTGAAAACCGAGCTGCAAGGAAAACGCCGGCGATAGGATAGCAAAAAAGTCCTTTTCCATCACGACAATGCACCAGCACACACCTCAGCAGTTGTGGTCACAAAACCAATGGAATTAGGATTCCAACTCGCTTCACATCCCCCCCCCCCCCCCCCCCCCCCCTGTTCTCCAGACTTGGCTCCCTCGGACTACTATTTGTTCCCCAATTTGAAGAAATTGCTGGCGGGACAAAGATTTTATTCAAACGAGGAGATGATTGCAGCAACTAATAGCTATTTTGCAGATTTGGGCAATTCCTATTATTCGGAAGGAATCAGCAAATTAGAACGGCGTTGAACGAAGTGTATAAGTTTAAAAGACTATGTCGAAAAATAAAAAAGGTTTACCCCAAACACGTAAGAAGTTTTATTTTTGCACGGACTTTTCAAACGCCCTTCGTACAGCAAGACAAGTAGAGAGGTACCATGCTGGTATACAGGTTCTCCCAATAAGGTGGCGTAAAGCCGTCGCATT
The DNA here is from genome assembly GCF_023864275.1 of Schistocerca cancellata. Lineage (NCBI taxonomy): Eukaryota > Metazoa > Arthropoda > Insecta > Orthoptera > Acrididae > Schistocerca > Schistocerca cancellata. The sequence goes on along the minus strand of NC_064634.1, from coordinate 153,296,753 downwards.
GAACGGAGATTATGTTGAAAAGTACGGTTTTTTGGCCAAAAACGTGTGGAATAATATGGTGTACTGGAATCGTGGATAAACCAGCCTGCTTTCAGAAAAAAATGTGTTGCATTCCGGATTGAACGCCTCTTGTAAATGTCCGCAAACTAATCTTTTCCTGGAAATCGAGAACACAAACATTTACGACTGCTCCTTGTGTACCCATAAGGCAAACGCTGCTCAACGAAAACACCACTTATGTGACGACCGAGATCTGACTGTGGAGCGGAGAACATGTGTTCCATTCGCAAAGGAAATTTGCGATTTTTTTTTTATCATGTTTTGTCTGATATTGGATTTCTGGCGTGCACAAACCAATACCGTCATATTGTAGATTTGCGTATCGCAGCAAATATTCAACTTCATGTCAGATGTTTATTACATGCCCCCTTCATGGCGTTGCAATGTTAATTACTAATAGTGTACATGAGGGTAGTCTTCCTTACGTTTGTCTTCAAGGCAGCCAAAGCGCGCGCGCGTGCCCACACACACACACACACACACACACACACACACACACACACACAGAGAGAGAGAGAGAGAGAGAGAGAGAGAGAGAGAGAGAGAGAAACGGAAAATAGTCTGTCAGACGGACGCACGCGACCATGCAGAAACTCGCGTCGTATGACGACAGCAACCGGATATCACCTGTCCGGGCGAATATCCGGGCCGCGTGAAAAAGCACACGCCGTCCCCAGCGGAGCCTCACCGCCTTTTCTAGCGCTCAGTCCCCTGCGTGTACTCCGTATACCAGCGTCCAAAAACTGAACACGACCGAGAAAACATAAAAGTGGAAAGAAGGAAGATGAAGAGCAAGTGTTGAAAATCGCGACCAGTATTTTCGCACCTGCGTAGGAGATGAGTTCTCCCTACTTCACATGGGCACAAAGTTAAAATACCATGAAAAGCTGAACATGAGACCAACATTGTTTCTGTGGAACCTCCACCATTGTTGTGCGCAGTGTCTCTCATGTTGGAGACTACAACATAGTCACAGAATGTGAGTTTACACCCTGTTTTGTTTGTCGAATCGGACGCCTTGCTGCCGCAGTCTTGCCAACGTTGAATGCGCCACAAACTGTCATTGCACGGCTGTCGTGACGGATCAAAGCAAAAAAATGCCGACTCTAGAACAGAGTGGAATCGCGTCAAAGACTCGATGCAATTTGGAAGGTTTCGTTTCCTGTCCTTGACAGTGGCGGGTAACCATCTTATCTATCCTTCACTATCTTAATTTTTTTCTGTCCTAAATAGCTAACATATTTACTTAACCCCTTCCGTTTCATTTAAATAATTTGTAGCTTATATTTTGCTTAACAAAGTACCTCAGGGGTTTCAGGAGACGACTGTGCGAATTCGCGAATGCCTTACGTACGGTTCATTCCACGTGGTCAGTCCCCTTTAAATCGCTCCCTGCGCTCACTCCCAGATATTTAATTGGTGTGGCTGTTTGCAGTCATTCTTCGGCAATCATGTAATCTCCCAATAAATGTTCTTTCCATCTAATTAACCATATGTTACATTTCTTTATGCTGAGGGGCATCTGCCAATTGCTACCCGAAGTGTCTGTCCTCTTCATGTCTTCCCGCATTATGCTAATTATTTATCGTTGTGACTTCTCTGTGCACGGTGATTCACCTACGCGACCGACGTCGTTCTATGCAATCCACAATGTTGTCTCTGGACTTCAAAACCAGGCGCAAGATTTTCGTATTCTCCCGCTCGTTATGCGCCAACAGTTAGTCCTACAGAGAAACGAACTTGACCATTTCGTAGGAAATTTAATGTAAGTAAGTTTTGTCCTGGGATACGTTTTCGCCAGACGCCATACTTTTCAATTTGTTAAAAAATATGTACAAAAGTGACCTTGAGACGCATCTCCACTCCCACAGTCAGCACCCACCGGTCAGGATTTCCAGTATTTTCTTCGCGGCACTCTCTCTTACCACTGTACAAGAATTTGCGACTGCACGAATTATTTCCCACATTCGAATTTTTTGGACCTCATTGACCGGCTTTATTGCGCCATCGGCTTAGTCGAGCACTTACAAATTGTAAAATTGACGTTTGTGTGAATTTTATCCATCAATTTAATAAATTTTAACAGCATAAATTAACAATTACATCGTTGTATTCGTCAGGCCGTCAGACCATGAAACTTCTGGGCTTGTAAGGGCTAAGTTAGGATCGAATAGTCAACGTGATTAGTTTGAGTGCAACTTTTAGGAAAGTCGTTTTTCTTTCATTAGCCTCACGGACACGTTTAAATTAATAATGGTAACGAAATAGCCGACTATCTGGGAGGCGAAGTAGCCGAATCAATAGAGATCTAAAAAGGTCGAATACCGAGAATAGTGTTGTGTCGGCAGATTAGCCAACACAACGCACACTAATTTAGAGGAGGCAGAAATGCACGCGTCAACTCACGCAGGCTGGCGTTAGGTCTGAAACAGGATACGTAATGAATGCTATAAAGAAAAGTACGTAGCTGCTGGAATACTTAACTTTAATCCATCATTTGTATACAGCGTTCTTGATGATACAAGTGAGACTCTCTCTAGAAATGGTTAATGGCGCCTTGCTAGATCGTAGCCATGGACTTAGCTAAAGGCTATTCTAACTATCTCTCGGCAAATGAGAGAAAGGCTTCGTCAGTGTAGTCGCTAGCAAAGTCGTCCGTACAACTGGGGGGAGTGCTAGTACGTATCTCGAGACCTGCCGTGTGGTGGCGCTCGGTCTGCTATCACTGACAGTGGGACACGCGGGTCCGACATGTACTAATGGACCGCGGCCGATTTAAAGCTACCACCTAGCAAGTGTGGTGTCTGGCGGTGACACCACAGTTAGTTTAGCTGGAAATTTTTCCAGTGGTGGGAGGGAGTGCTGCGAAAAACATACCAGAAATCATGACCGTTGAGGGATGAGTGTGGGGGTGGGGTTGCGTTTGGAGGTCACTTTTGTACGTTTTTCTTGAATAATTCGAAAACTGTGGCCTCCAGCAAAAACGTATCCTGATACAAGATTTAACTAAATTAAATTTTCTACAAAAACGTCCTCTTCATTTTTTTCTGTAGAACTAATAGCTTGCGCGCAGCGAGCGAGAGAATATGAAAATCTCGCTTGTGGTTTTTGCAAGTCAGATACAACATTGCGGGTTGCATAAAACAACATCGGCAGGGGCAGCTGAATCATCTTGTATTCAATAGTGGCATCTACGGAAAGCCTAGCGAAGATTCTTTCGTTATGCACCACGTTATTTATGCATTCGCGTATCAGAGTGACTGTACAGTTGCATTTGACGCATGACATGCAATGCCTCAACCGACATCGATAACAGGATTTTATAGAAATGGAGGCAACACTTTTCAGCACTCCGTCGTAGACATATACAGGGTGTTACATTTATTTTGACCACCCTAAATAACTGTTTCTTCAGATGCAAATTACAAAATTTTTAAAGCAAATGTTCTTCAGGCCGTCTGCGGCAATCAATCAGCATGATTGCCTTCGTTGTAGCTTTGTTTTTTACAAAGATATGAACAGCGGTATGACTTTTTAAATGGAACTATGTATTTTTTATTCGGCAATTCATTTCTTCTCCTAAAGACCTATTCAAAAATGTATCACACTGTACCATTCACTGAAACACAATGTTATTAATTACATAACACAACATTGACTTTGAGCCCGGTATCATAAACTCGTCCACTTGCTGGAGTTGTCAGAATATAAATGAAAACCAGGTAAAAACATAACACAAAATCGACTTTGACTCTCATGTACCCTTGCCCAGGAGTAGAACATTCAAAGGTGCTCAAAGTGGTGACCCTGGACACCGATACACTGGTGCACTCGTTGAAAGAAAGAATTATTTCGGTCGCAGGTTCGAATCCTGCCTCGGGCATGGATGTGTGTGGTGTCCTTAGGTTAGTTAGGTTTATGTAGTTCTAAGTTCTAGGGGGCTGATGACCATAGATGTTAAGCCCCATAGTGCTCAGAGCCATTTGAACCATTTTTTTTTTTTTTAAACAAGAGACCTAGCAGGCCAAGTAACTGTTCCTCCTCGACCAATCCATCTGGCAGGATACCTTCGGTTCAGAACACGACGTGCACGCAAGATATTATGTGCAGGACAACCATCGTGTTGATACCACATAAGCATTCAGGCTCATAGCGGCACTTCATCCAAAAGAGGAGGAAGAATTCGTCTGAGGAAGTTCGCATACGCTGTGCCGTTTAGACTACCATTGATGAAATAAGGGCCAATAATTGCAGTACCAAGCATCCCACACCAGACGTTAACTGTCCATTGACGCTGATGTTCTACCTGTCGAAGCCACCGTGGGTTGTCGCTGGACCAATAATACATGTTCCTTGAATTTACCTGTCCTTTGTTTGAGAAGGGACATTCATCGATTAATAGAACACTGGAGAGGCAGTTCTGGTTGGCACCGATTTGCTGCTGTGCCTACTGACAGAACTGTGCACGATTCTGGAAATCATTCCCATGCAATTCTTGATGTAGGTGTATATGGTAAGGATGGAACCGGTGACTTGTAAGAATACGATGTACACTGGTTTTAGGAATGCCAATCTTGTGTTCAAGCTGCCGTGTGCTCACATGTGGATTCATAACAACGGAAGCGAGGACAGTAACTTCGGCAGCATTGTCTTTGCGAGTGCTACGACGATTGCGTTGTCGTGGGTTGAAACTTCCCGTTTCCTGAAACATCGCAACAAGACGAGAAAACATCCGTCGCGAAGGTGGGTTCTTGTCAGGATATCGCTCTCTGTACAGTTTCGCTGCCTGCGTAGCATTTCGCCTACCTTCAACAACAACAACAAAAGAAACGTTATGTCGATGCAGTTTGTAGGAAGGACAACCTTTACTGATGTCTACTGTGCACAACAGTATTTAAAAGGACTAAACTACTGTACTAAATGTACCCGTACATAAGAAAACAGTATTGCAATTACTGTTCTGCTACTTAAAATCCTCATAGATGAATAGCATCTCTACCTACTCTTCGTTGGTGTACTTTCTACTCACACAACTCTTCAGCTGACGATTGTTGACGGAATGACGGGTGTGCATTCTACTTATGTTTACATTCGTCCTCTGTCAACGTCAGAACGTGGATGTGTTCCATTCCCCCAAGTAACTGCACTAAGCGCTGGAAGCGTCAACGTCAGTGTTGTGTTATGTAATTAATAACGCTGTTTCAGTGAATGGTACACTGAGATACATTTTTGAATAGGTCTTTAGGAGAGGAAATGAATTACCGAATAAAAAATACATGGTGCCATGTAAAAAAGTCATACCACTGTTCATATCTTTGTAAAAAACAAAGCTACAACGAAGGCAATCATGCTGATTGATGTCCTCCTGACGGCTAAACAACATTTGCTTCAAATATTTTGTAATTTGCATCTGGACAAACAGCTATATAGGGTGGTCAAGATAAATGGGACACCCTGTGCTGTATACAGGGTGCTTCGCTCCGGAGATTCAGTTCACGCAGCATTTCCGCAATACAGAGCGTTTCAAAATGAATATATGGATTTTAAGGCTTTGTGGCACGTATTACATTCACCTTACAACTGTAAATAATACACAGAATGAAAGACCAACTCAAACAGTTTTGATTTGTATACCTGTGCGCGATGGGAAGAGCATGTAATGACAAAGTGTGACTGAAAAACGTGTTGAACGAGTGCGGGTCTTTCACGCTTAGCCCCAAGATATATCCCCGCGGAAAGTTTATGGGCCTTTCTTTATCGGTGAATCAACTGTAACTGATGTTTCTTATCTTGATGTGCTACAGCTATGGCCCGTGCCGCAAAGGGAAGAAGCTGAACAACACATCTTTATTTGGGAGCAATATGGTGCACCGCCTCACTGGCATAACTCAGTACGCGACTGGTTAAACGACGTTGTGTTTGACCGCTGGATTTTGCGCGAAGGGGACCGTTGGACACAGCATTTTATGCATGACCCACACGTTCACACACGATCTGACGCGATCATTTGGATGTGCCTCCGATACCGGCCTATCTATCCTACTTTAGAGACAGTGTTACTGCAACAGTTACTCCTGACACATTGATCAAGGTTTCGGAACAACTCGCCCATCAATTCGATTGATCGGTGTTCACACTGAATAATTGTAAGAAAAACTGTTTGTGTTTCTCTTTCATTTGGTGTATTATTTATGATTGTAAGGTGGATGTAATATGTGCTACGAAGCCTTAAAACCCATATATTCGTTTTGAAACACCGTACATTACGGATATGCTGCGTGAATTCAATCTCTGGAGCGAAGAAGACGTCCTATTGACGAAACGCTTATGATAAAGTTTAGAGAACCGGCATTTGCGACGAACTGCTGAAGGAATCTACTGCCACCAACATACATCTCGCATAAAAGCAAAACGAGGATAATGGAATGTAGTCGAATTAAATCGGGTGATGCTGCGGGAATTAGATTAGGAAATGAGACGCTTAAAGTAGTAAATGAGTTTTGCTATTTGGGGAGCAAAATAACTCAGGGTGGTCGAAGTAGAGAGGATATAAAATGTAGACTGGCAATGGCAAGGAAAGCGTTTCTCAAGAAGAGGAATTTGCTAACAGCGAGTATAGACTTAAGTGTAAGGAAGTCGTTGCTGAAAGTATTTGTATGGAGTGTGGCCATGTATGGAAGTGAAACATGGACGGTAAATTGTTTGGACAAGAAGAGAATAGAAGCTTTCGAAATGTGGTGCTACAGAAGAATGCTGAAGATTAGATGGGTAGATCACATAACTAATGAGGAGGTATTGAATAGAATTGGGGAGAAGAGGAGTTTGTGGCACAACTTGACAAGGAGATGGGACCGGTTGGTAGGACATTTACTGAGGCATCAAGGGATCACCAATTTAGTATTGGAGGGTATCGTGGAGGGTAAAAATAGTAGAGGTAGACCAGGAGATGAATACACTACGCAGATTCAGAAGGATGTAGGTTGCAGTAGGTACTGGGAGATGTAGAAGCGTGCACAGGGTAGAGTAGCATGGAGAGCTGCATCAAACCAGTGTGTGGACTGAAGACCACAACAACGACAACGTGTAGAAGGTAAGAGTATCCCTTTGCAGTACGTTCGCACCGTCGCACGCTGTAAGCCTGCTTGCCGCGTACTCACGGGTGAGTGCACATCGACTGTCGGGAAGGTAACAAAAGTTGTTCTGATAGCATGTATAAATAATTGAGCACACGTGTAAACTAACAATAAGAGAGGAAGTGCTGTTCTATTCCCAGAAAGGGTCGATTAACGCCTGCGGGAAATGTTGCTCTCGAGTTAAGCTTACGCAATACGGGAGTGCACTTTTTTTAGTCTTCGTTTAACACAGCAGCTGCCCAACTTTTATCCAGCTTTGTGATAATTTCTGTGTAACTTCCACGTGAACTTTTTCTAGCGCGCAGGCAGCGTGGAATATTTCTGTCTCTCGACGAGGCGCCAACTTCCGCGGCCGTGGAACTACGTCCGCCTCCAACTCGTGTCGTTTCGTGCAGCAACTGCGCCGGCATCCAGTGCGCTCAGAGAACTCGGCAGTTAATCGTCCCTCACGGCGCTCAACTTCGTCAGGCTCCGGCGACCGTCATGGTTTGCGAGTCCGCTGCGATGGCGCATCTACTAAGGTGTGAGGCAGGACGTGTTGGCCAGTGGGAAAACACCAGAATTATAGTGCAAGGACGTTCCCACCCATTGTGATGTTTCCACTTTTTTTTTCCGGATTCATTTATTAGTTTCACTCGAAAACCACACAGAATAGTAGCATCACAACCACATCCTGGAAACAAATATACAGGGTGTTTATAAATGATTGTCGGTGTTTTAACGCTTTATAATATTTATTATATCAAAGTTACAGTTATAGGCTCTGAGCACTATGGGCCTCAACATCTTAGGTCATAAGTCCCCTAGAACTCAGAACTACTTAAACCTAACTAACCTAAGGACATCACAGACACTCATGCTCGAGGCAGGATTCGAACCTGCGACCGTAGCAGTCCCGCGGTTCCGGACTGCAGCGCCAGAACCGCACGGCCACCGCGGCCGGCAAAGTTACAGTTATAAATGATATGTCATATTAAAGAGCAACTCAAACAGTTTTGGTGAATCATATAAATGTTCAATGTAAGCACCATTTGTCACAAGGCACACATCAAGTCTATTGCCGAGTTCTTCCCAAACATTGATAAGTGTGTCTTCAGTGATTGCAGCAACAGCTGCTTCAGTCTGGTTTCTTAATTCAGGGAGGTCTGCTGGTAGCGGAGGCACGTACACACGATCCTTGATGAAACCCCAAAGGAAAAAAATCGCATGGCGTTAGGTCGGGTGAACGTGGAGGCCATGCAAAGCAAGCTCTGTCATTGGGGCCCTTGCGACCTATCCAGCGCTTGGGTACAGTGAAGTTCAACCAATCGCGTACTTCGCTGTGCCATTGAGGTGGCGCACCATCTTGCTGGCAAATGAAGTTCTGTGGCTCATCTTCTTCCAACTGAGGGCAGAGCCATTGCTCTAGTGTATCAAGGCAATAAGTGCCAGTTACAGTAGGTTCACCAAAAAAGAAAGGCCCATAAACTTTCCGCCAGGATACGGTACAGAAAACAGTCACTTTAGGGGAATCTAGTGAGGATTTTCTGAGCCCCAGATGCGCACATTGTGAAAATCTTCATCGTCCTGAAACAACATTTCGTTTGCGAAGTTGGCATGTAATCCATGGTCTGCCGGCTTTAGAGCCTGTAATAACTGTAAGGACATAGTTGTACGCGTTTTCTTAAAACTTCCCAAACAGTCGACACGGGAATTTGTAATTCAGGACTAGCCTTCCAGACTGATTTCTTTGGGCTACAAGTGAACGAATCTCTCACTCGCTCAACAGTCTCGAACGCAGGGTGCACAGTAACTGCAGATTCGGTCTTCGCAAACTGCGAAACACAAAACGCTTTCTGTTCACTAGTCGCCATCTTTGCTCTACCTGTTTTCTAGCGGATTGCGGTGGAAACATTGCGCGTTGCGCATGCACGCTGGTGCCAAACACAACTGTTTGAGCTGCTCTTTCGTTTGACATATCATTAAAACTGTAAGTTTAATGTAATAAATATTGTAAAGCGTTAAAACCCCGAAATTCATTTATAAACACCCTGTACTTAACTTTCGCACGTTTGGTTAGCTTGAAAATGATCATGAGATTCTCTTGAATGATTTAGGGATATGATATCAATAAATGCAACAGATAAAATCTAAACGAGTCATTTTGACGTAGAGTACTATGTCACGTGCGCACACTTCACTAGTGTCAGTACGGTACGTGTGACTGTCAATATGGCTGCCAGGATGGCATGCGTCAACCCGTCTATACGAGGACAAAATCACAAATAGACGTGAGGCATCCGTGATACGTTACCTTTCAGTTCCTGCAACATACTGGCCCTGATACAGTCTGTGCTGATTGTCTGTAAGCAAGCCCATCTACCTCACGAATTGTAAGTTCGTTGTTTGGTTGGTTGATTTTGGGGAGGCAACCAAACCGTAAGTCATCGGTCCCATCGGGTTGGGGAAGGATGGGGAAGGAAGTTGGCCGTGTCTTTTCAAAGGAACCACACCGGCATAACCCCAATTCGATTTCGGAAAATCACGGAAAACCTAACCAGGATAGTCGGAGGCGGGTTTGAACCATCGACCTCCCGAATGCAACTCCAGTGTGCTAACCACTGCGCCAGCTCTCTCTGTAATTGTGAGTCAAGTCAATGTTTTAAATAAGGTAAATGTGTGATAATGCCCAATTTAGAATATAAATAAAACTGGTATAATGAAGGAAATCCGTCGTAGAGTGCTGTTTGTTCACGAGTTGAATAACCGTTACAGTAACTTCACATGCAGGTTCCCGCGTTTACTCGTGTTTCGCGCACCATCCGTTACTGACAGACCTCCAGATAACTCGCGTTTTCTATATCCTGTCTGTAGATGCCAACTGATGTGATATACAGGGCTATTACAAATGATTGAAGCGATTTCATAAATTCACTGTAGCTCCATTCATTGACATATGGTCACGACACACTACAGATACGTAGAAAAACTCAAAGTTTTTTTCGGCTGAAGCCACACTTCAGGTTTCTGCCGCCAGAGCGCTTGAGAGTGCAGTGAGACAAAATGGCGACAGGAGCCGAGAAAGCGTATGTCGTGCTTGAAATGCACTCACATCAGTCAATCAGAACAGTGCAACGACACTTCAGGACGAAGTTCAACAAAGATCCACCAACTGCTAACTCCATTCGGCGATGGTATGCGCAGTTTAAAGGTTCTGGATGCCTCTGTAAGGGGAACTCAACGGGTCGGCCTGCAGTGAGCGAAGAAACGGTTGAACGCGTGCGGGCAAGTTTCACGCGTAGGCCGTGGAAGTCGACGAATAAAGCAAGCAGGGAGCTAAACGTACCACAGCCGACGGTTTGGAAAATCTTACGGAAAAGGCTAAAGCAGAAGCATTTCTTAAACAGGAGATTGGAAAACCAATGGATCGGTCGTGGTGGAGATCATGATCAACAATTCATGTCATGGCCTCCACGCTCTCCCGACTTAACCCCATGCGATTTCTTTCTGTTGGGTTATGTGAAAGATTCAGTGTTTAAACCTCCTCTACCAAGAAACGTGCCAGAACTACGAGCTCGAATCAACGATGCTTTCGAACTCATTGATGGGGACATGCTGCGCCGAGTGTGGGAGGAACTTGATTATCGGCTTGATGTCTGCCGAATCACTAAAGGGCCACATATCGAACATTTGTGAATGCCTAAAAAAACTTTCTGAGTTTTTGTATGTGTGTGCAAAGCATTGTGAAAATATCTCAAATAATAAAGTTATTGTAGAGCTGTGAAATCGCTTCAATCATTTGTAATAACCCTGTATGTTAACCACTTCATCTATTTACGAGTTTTACACCGGTAGTCTATGTATCAAACTTGATTGCCTTCATGTGCTTTTTAATTTCGTAGCATTTTGACTGTATTGTATTTCAAATAGTTACTATTTTCGACTTGAAGTTCCTCTTGCTTCTAGAGATGGGCCTATTCTGAAAACGGAAAGAAATGAACGAATCTGAAATACTGTCGGAGGGCTTTTTGATTATTCTTTTATTCGCAGTGAGAATGAAGAGCCGGATGACCGTGCGAATGATTGTTTCTTTGATTCTGAGGATGATTACAGTGACTATGACATCATTGGCCCTGCGAAGAAGCGTAAGATGCCAATGTTTCGAAATGATTCCGACAGTACGACAAAGATGATTCAGTTCTTCGGAATGATTCGTTTAACTCTTTCGAGAAGGCACTCGAGTCTACGCCAGCGCCCGCGTGAGACTCGAGTGCGGTGTCGGATGTATTGATTGATTCAGGATATTTCGAGAAGACACTGTAGAAAACACTCAAGCATACACATAGCTAAAGTATATCCAACTTCGTCAAATGTATGTGAAACAACTTCTAATTTCTGTGCATTAAATGTGGAAAATTTCGTTCCCGTCCTTTAAAGTGCCTAGAGTAAATTGTATTTTAAGTTACTGGTGTCTTCATCCAGTTATGTTAATTTAGTATGCAACAGAACAATTTACTCTCGTGTATGAGATACACAGTTTTCGAAGATAAAAGTTTGGAGCAGCATCGCATAACTAAATGGATATTTTAGTTATTGAAAGACGATAAATAACTTAAATTTTAGACAATCACTACAGTTCTTTTTTAAAATGTATCTCATTGCTCTGTGCAAAAACTAATAAGATAGTCTTTTGTTTCTCCAGGTTTAAATTAAATAGGAAAATTTGTATTATCGGTGCTGGAAACAAAACATATGAGAATGACTGAACAATTAGCATGGTTGCATACTGGACTGTGTCCTAGATTGTCGTCTACGAATACAATACGTAATAACTATTTACTGTCTTGAAATGCTAACAGTTGTTCTTTAAACACTGAACCTGCATACGTAACCAGGTTGGAAGCTGTGAGACAGGAAGTGATTGGTAGGAATGAATTGTAAAATCATCTTAGCTACATTGTATGTACCACGGTATTCTTTTCCTGAGAGCAGTTGCACAAAATATGAACGCAGTTTTCAAACTTCAGAAAAGTGCCATAAGAATAATAACCAAAAATAATATTCCAGCTCACTTTGAACATCTGTGCAAAACACGGGATTTTTAACTGCATCGTGTGAATACATTTACCATACAGTTGCACACATCAAAACTAACATTGGCAACTACTGCAGAAACATTTCTGTCCATGACGATAGAACAAGATCTTGACTGTATTTACATTTATCAAGACAGAGTACACGTAATATTAAAAAAAAAGAATGTTCTATCAAGAAATAAAACTGTAAAGTAAATTAACAAAAGAGGTTAAAGAACCAGCTAAAAGAACGTTTAGGTGGGAAGTCACACGGTACGTTTTAAACGAAACAGTCTAACATTGAATCAATTGCTTAATTTTCTTTTTCCTGAGTGAAAAAAATTTACTCCAAAAGCTATGCAATGTTTAATGCGAACACGTTATCGCCTTTTTGAGCTCAGCGTCTTACTCGTTATAGACGGATGCTGGCTCAGTTTTTCAGGCTAGCAAATGGGAAGTTGCCGTGCACAAAATGGTCCTGACATCGATGATAGTGTGTGTAGTGGCCGGAGAGAGAAATGAATGAATTGTAGCTGATTTAGATTTCCCGTGGTTTGCTTAAATTATTTCAGGAAAACCCCAGGATGGTTCCTACTATAAGGCCAAGACCGATTATCTGTCCCATCCTTGTTATTCTAGACCCACAAGTATGTAAATGTGTGTATATCTCGTGCACTTTAATGTTGTTATTAAGACATGTCCAGTATCTTTGTGAAAGAGATCTACAGATAAATATTGGGTGGTTATAATTAAAGTCCCCCCCATGAACCATGGACCTTGCCGCTGGTGGGGAGGCTTGCGTGCCTCAGCGATACAGATGGCCGTACCGTAGGTGCAACCACAACGGAGGGGTATCTGTTGAGAGGCCAGACAAACATGTGGTTCCTGAAGAGGGGCAGCAGCCTTTTCAGTAGTTGCAGGGGCAACAGTCTGGATGATTGACTGATCTGGCCTTGTAACATAACCAAAACGGCCTTGCTGTGCTGGTACTGCGAACGGCTGAAAGCAAGGGGAAACTACAGCCGTAATTTTTCCCGAGGACATGCAGCTCTACTGTATGATTAAATGATGATGGCGTCCTCTTGGGTAAAATATTCCGGAGGTAAAATAGTCCCCCATTCGGATCTCCGGGCGGGGACTACTCAGGAGGACGTCGTTATCAGGAGAAAGAAAACTGGCGTTCTACGGATCGGAGCGTGGAATGTCAGATCCCTTAATCGGGCAGGTAGGTTAGAAAATTTAAAAAGGGAAATGGATAGGTTAAAGTTAGATATAGTGGGAATTAGTGAAGTTCGGTGGCAGGAGGAACAAGACTTTTGGTCAGGTGATTACAGGGTTATAAATACAAAATCAAATAGGGGTAATGCAGGAGTAGGTTTAATAATGAATAAAAAAATAGGAGTGCGGATAAGCTACTACAAACAGCATAGTGAACGCATTATTGTGGCCAAGATAGACACAAAGCCCATGCCTACTACAGTAGTACAAGTTTATATGCCAACTACCTCTGCAGATGATGAAGAAATAGATGAAATGTATGACGAGATAAAAGAAATTATTCAGGTAGTGAAAGGAGACGAAAATTTAATAGTCATGGGTGACTGGAATTCGTCAGTAGGAAAAGGGAGAGAAGGAAACATAGTAGGTGAATATGGATTGGGGGGAAGGAATGAAAGAGGAAGCCGCCTTGTAGAATTTTGCACAGAGCATAACTTAATCATAGCCAACACTTGGTTCAAGAATCATAAAAGAAGGTTGTATACCTGGAAGAATCCTGGAGATACTAGTAGGTATCAGATAGATTATATAATGGTAAGACAGAGATTTAGGAACCAGGTTTTAAATTGTAAGACATTTCCTGGGGCAGATGTGGATTCTGACCACAATCTATTGGTTATGAACTGCAGATTGAAACTGAAGAAACTGCAAAAAGGTGGGAATTTAAGGAGATGGGACCTGGATAAACTGAAAGAACCAGAGGTTGTACAGAGTTTCAGGGAGAGCATAAGGGAACAATTGACAGGAATGGGGGAAAGAAATACAGTAGAAGAAGAATGGGTAGCTCTGAGGGATGAAGTAGTGAAGGCAGCAGAGGATCAAGTAGGTAAAAAGACGAGGGCTAATAGAAATCCTTGGGTAACAGAAGAAATATTGAATTTAATTGATGAAAGGAGAAAATACAAAAATGCAGTAAATGAAGCAGGCAAAAAGGAATACAGACGTCTCAAAAATGATATCGACAGGAAGTGCAAAATGGCTAAGCAGGGATGGCTAGAGGACAAATGTAAGGATGTAGAGGCTTGTCTCACTAGTGGTAAGATAGATACTGCCTACAGGAAAATTAAAGAGACCTTTGGAGAGAAGAGAACCACTTGTATGAATATCAAGAGCTCAGATGGCAACCCAGTTCTAAGCAAAGAAGGGAAGGCAGAAAGGTGGAAGGAGTATATAGAGGGTTTATACAAGGGCGATGTACTTGAGGACAATATTATGGAAATGGAAGAGGATGTAGATGAAGACGAAATGGGAGATAAGATACTGCGTGAAGAGTTTGACAGAGCACTGAAAGACCTGAGTCGAAACAAGGCCCCGGGAGTAGACAACATTCCATTTGAACTACTGATGGCCTCGGGAGAGCCAGTCCTGACAAAACTCTACCATCTGGTGAGCACGATGTATGAGACAGGCGAAATACCCTCAGACTTTAAGAAGAATATAATAATTCCAATCCCAAAGAAAGCAGGTGTTGACAGATGCGAAAATTACCGAACTATCAGTTTAATAAGTCACAGCTGCAAAATACTAACGCGAATTATTTACAGACGAATGGAAAAACTGGTAGAAGCCGACCTCGGGGAAGATCAGTTTGGATTCCGTAGAAATGTTGGAACACGCGAGGCAATACTGACCTTACGACTTATCTTGGAAGGAAGATTAAGAAAAGGCAAACCTACGTTTCTAGCATTTGTAGACTTAGAGAAAGCTTTTGACAATGTTAACTGGAATACTCTCTTTCAAATTCTGAAGGTGGCAGGGGTAAAATACAGGGAGCGAAAGGCTATTTACAGTTTGTACAGAAACCAGATGGCAGTTATAAGAGTCGAGGGGCATGAAAGGGAAGCAGTGGTTGGGAAAGGAGTAAGACAGGGTTGTAGCCTCTCCCCGATGTTATTCAATCTGTATATTGAGCAAGCAGTAAAGGAAACAAAAGAAAAATTCGGAGTAGGTATTAAAATTCATGGAGAAGTAGTAAAAACTTTGAGGTTCGCCGATGACATTGTAATTCTGTCAGAGACAGCAAAGGACTTGGAAGAGCAGTTGAACGGAATGGACAGTGTCTTGAAAGGAGGATATAAGATGAACATCAACAAAAGCAAAACGAGGATAATGGAATGTAGTCAAATTAAGTCGGGTGATGCTGAGGGAATTAGATTAGGAAATGAGACACTTAAAGTAGTAAAGGAGTTTTGCTATTTAGGGAGTAAAATAACCGATGATGGTCGAAGTAGAGAGGATATAAAATGTAGACTGGCAATGGCAAGGAAAGCGTTTCTCAAGAAGAGGAATTTGTTAAAATCGAGTATAGATTTAAGTGTCAGGAAGTCGTTTCTGAAAGTATTTGTATGGAGTGTAGCCATGTATGGAAGTGAATCATGGACGATAACTAGTTTGGACAAGAAGAGAATAGAAGCTTTCGAAATGTGGTGCTACAGAAGAATGCTGAAGATAAGGTGGGTAGATCACGTAACTAATGAGGAGGTATTGAATAGGATTGGGGAGAAGAGAAGTTTGTGGCACAACTTGACTAGAAGAAGGGATCGGTTGGTAGGACATGTTCTGAGGCATCAAGGGATCACAAATTTAGCATTGGAGGGCAGTGTGGAGGGTAAAAATCGTAGAGGGAGACCAAGAGATCAATACACTAAGCAGATTCAGAAGGATGTAGGTTGCAGTAGATACTGGGAGATGAAGAAGCTTGCACAGGATAGAGTAGCATGGAGAGCTGCATCAAACCAGTCTCAGGACTGAAGACCACAACAACAACACATAATTAAAGTGCAGTACTCACAGAGGTCTAGTGCGGGCTGTAATTGTCGTATGGCGGCGAAACTTGGTAGACATGCTACGGAACTGATTTATGCTGGGAAAAAAAATACTTCCGATTTTGGCCACCAGGTGCAAATCTGGCTGCGTACAGCATCTCATCGACGTCTCCAGTGCTCGTATTGACAGATTGTGTAAGCGGTGATTAATAATAAAATCAACATTAAGCCTTTATCACTTGTTTCACCTTTTCTGCCCACATCCCCTTCATAAACCATTACATATGGGAACATTTCTGTACGTCTTTCTTGCATTCACAGCACCAGATTTGCACCTTGTGGTCAGAATTGCAACTAATTTTTACCAGCGTAAATCAGTTGCACATGAAAGCGCTAGAATATCTGAATATCTACAAAGTTTCACTGTAAACGAAAATTACAGCCCACACTGTACCTCTGTGAGTAGCTGCTCATTAATTATAACTACCTGGTAAAAATATGAGTACTAGTAATAGTGGTACAGGTTTGTCTTTACATTTGTTGCACAACTTGTTTAGCTTTTTCCTTATTCTGCGACATTCGTTAGCTACCTGAAAGACTCCGGCTTGCTTCATGGGCCGCTATTCACACAATTTCCACTGTAGAGCTCACGCAAAATCATGTAGCACCGAGGCAGAAACGCTTTCTCGCCATGAGCACTGGACGATTCCTTCCTGTTGTTCCGAAGGCACTAAAATCCGTTCATCATAAGAATAATTCTGCTGTAAATAAACATAAACGCGATGATTGGTCAGGAGCCATAGCACACGTACATTGGTGTTGTTACACTCTTGGAAGTAGGTCCTACCAGTAGTATATTATTATTAAGTCACGTTAAATAAAACTTAACAGCCATGAACGTTTTTCTTAATTACGGTTTAGCTACGGAATTTTTACTTAAAAAATCGTGTACAGTCACAGCCTCTGCAATTTACGGAGATAATCGTCTTTGAAGTTTTCCCAGCGTTGTGTATAATGTAATTGGTAAACTTACATTGAACGTGTAGCGCAGTCGGTAGCGTAATGGAATGTGAAGAAAATGCTGTTATTCGTGCGTTTGTTCAAATTTCCCCAGTATCATTTTTTCTTCTCGTTTAATTTGAAATACCTACACCTCGTAATTGTGAAATTCATCATCATTTTTTATGAATATTGCACGACTTCTTACTTCTGATTACATATTGGACGCAAAATTTCTTTTTCCACTTCAAAAACAAATTCTTACTTATCGGTGTTTTATGAAAGACTGTTCATAAAAGTTGTTTAAGAAAAATCACAATTTAATTTTTAAGGCACATCATACAGATACTGCATTTTTTCATTTGCTACTGTACCATTACAATATGAACCCAACTAAACTGAGCTGGGGCCAAGCAACAAGATTTGGCCCAAGAAGTAACAAGACTGTTAAGCTGCCAGACGTACTGGAACTAAACGCACGCAGTTTTTTCATACGTCACTGCCGAACGCTGGTGGGATATAGAAGTGCTCGTCATAAAATAATAAGAGAAACTGCTGCGCCTGGTTGGCTTTGTGGATTTGTTGTTGATAGGCTTGTTATCCACGTAGCAGGCGAAACTTCCAGAATTGAAATGTATTTCTCGGATTCGGATAAGGAAAAAGCTAAGAGATTACCAGACGACTGTCTGTAAGTAATACCTTCAGTGGCTTCAATATTTAACTGTACGGTGAAATCCTTCAATACTCTCTTACGTTACATACAGCTTCTGCAGAAAAATTACCCTGTGGTTAAGCCAGGAATTTTCATCATTATTGTTTTTAGTTACAATAGTACGTTAGCTAAAAACGATAACGTGTTGCGGTTTTCATTGAGTCGTCTAAGGAGCATATTGTGGGAGATTTCCAGTGTATTATTTCATCCTGCTTAAAAATTAAATGACGTTCGTAACTGTATTGCTGCTCTGCTTGTCTTTTTTTACGTGTGAACTGCAGCTGGCCACTTCACTGCGAGCCAGTTGTATCAGCTGACCGGCCAGTGCTGTCCAAGTTAAATGCGCCGGAAAAGCTGTTGTCCCCATTATTGCTAAGTCAATGTGCTCGTAACGCAAAGCACAAAACGTACCCTTATTACCTTACTTGACAGTACTCCAGACAGCTTGGCTGCAGTCCCAAGTGAAACGGACATCCAATGAGGTTCCAGCAAACGCGGAAGAATACATAATGCAATGTTTACATCAGGTTTATTCTTACGATGAACGGATTATAGCACGACACTGCAGTTGTACACTATGTGATCAAAAGTATCCGGACACCTGGCTGAAAAAGACTTTAAAAGTTCGTGGCGCCCTCCATCGGTAATTCAGTATGGTGCTGGCCCACCCTTAGCCTTGACGAGAGCTTCCACTCTCGCAGACATACGTTCAGTTAGGTGCTGGAAGGTTTCTTTGGGAATGGCACTCCATTCTTCACGGAGTGCCGCACTGAGGAGAGGTATCGTATCGTGTCGGTCGGTGAGGCCTGGCACGAAGTTGGCATTCCAAAACATCCCAAAGGTGTTCTTCAGGATTCAGGTCAGGACTGTGCAGGCCAATCCATTACAAGAAGGTTATTGTCATCTAAGCTCTGCGCCACAGGCCGTGCATTATGAACAGGAGCTCGATCGTGTTGAAAGATGCAGTCGTCATCCCCGGAATTGTTCTTCAACAGTATGAACTAAGAAGGTGCTTAAAACATCAATGTAGGCCTGTGCTGTGATAGAGCCACGCAAAACAAAAAGGGGTGCTAGCCCGTTCCATGAAAAACAACACAACACCACACCACAACACCACCGCCTCCGAATTTCACTTTTGGCCCTACACACCCTGGGAGATGACGTTCACCGGGCATTCGCCATACCCACACCCTAACTCCGGATCGACACATTGTGTACCGTGATTCGTCACTCCACACAACGTTTTTCCACTGTTCAATAGTCCAATGTTTACGCTACTTACACCAAGCCGGCCGGAGTGGCCGTTCTGTTCTAGGCGCTACAGTCTGTAACCGAGCCACCGCTACGGTCGCAGGTTCGAATCCTGCCTCGGGCATGGATGTGTGTGATGTCCTTATGTTAGTTAGGTTTAATTGGTTCTAAGTTCTAGGCGACTGATGGCCTCAGAAGTTAAGTCACATAGTGCTCAGAGCCATTTGAACCATTTGAACCAAGCGAGGTGTCGTTTGGCATTTATCAGCATGATGTGTGGCTTATGACCATGGCCGCTGGACCATGAAATCCAAGTTTTCTCACCTCCCGCCTAACTGACATAGTACTTGCAGTGGATTCTGATGCAGTTTGCAATTCCTGTGTGATGGTCTGGATAGATGTCTGCCTATTACACATTACGACCCTCTTCAACTGTCGGCGGTCCATGTCAGTCAACAGACGAGGTCGGCCTGTACGCTTTTGTGCTTTACGTGTCCCTTCACGTTTGCACTTCACTATCTGATCGGAAACAGCGGACCTAGGGATGTTTAGGAGTGTGGAAATATCGCGTACAGACTTATGACACAAGTGACACCCAATCACCTGACCACGTTTGAAGTCCGTGAGTTCCGCAGAGCACCCCATTCTCCTCTCTCACGATGCCTAACGACTACTGAGGTCGGTGATAAGGAGTAGCTGGCAGTATGATAAGGAGTAGCTGGCAGCAGGTGGCAGCAAAATGCACCTGATATGAAAAAACGTATATTTTTGGGGTTGTCTGGATACTTTTGATCACTTAATGTAACTTTGTGGGTAGAGGCCAACGAGGAAACAAAAGGCATATTAAAAGCTGTGCTTGAGCGGTTGCACGTAACAGTAGCTATTCCAGTTACTTAATAAAGTAAATGAAGGATAGGGGAAACAGCTACAAATGCTTACCTAGGATTCAATATTTTGGAAGGCAGCGGAAGAATAGGTAATATTGGTGAATAGTATATCAGGGATCTAACACATAATTTCTTCGTGACACATGTTCTTCATATTGGTGCAAAGCAAAATACATGCAAAGCAAGCTCTGTCATAGGGCCCCTTGCGACCTATCCAGCGCTTGGGTACAGTGAAGTTCAACTAGTCGCGTACTTCGCTGTGCCAGTGAGGTGCGCACCATCTTGCTGGAAAATGAAGTTCTGTGGCTCATCTTCTTCCAACTGAGGGCAGAGCCATTGCTCTAGTGTATCAAGGTAATGAGTGCCAGTTACAGTAGGTTCACCAAAAAAGAAAGGCCCACAAACTTTCCGCCAGGATACGGTACAAAAAACAGTCACTTTAGGGGAATCTAGTGAGGATTTTCAGAGCCCCAGATGCGCACATTGTGAAAATCTTCATCGTCCTGAAACAACATTTCGTTTGCGAAGTTGGCATGTAATCCATGGTCTGCCGGCTTTAGAGCGTGTAATAACTGTAAGGACATAGTTGTACGCGTTTTCTTAAAACTTTCCAAACCGTCGACACGGGAATTTGTAATTCAGGACTAGCCTTCCAGACTGATTTCTTTGGGCTCCTTCTCACTCGCTCAACAGTCTCGAACGCAGGGTGCACAGTAACTGCAGATTCGGTCTTCGCAAACTGCGAAACACAAAACGCTTTCTGTTCACTAGTCGCCATCTTTGGTCCTACCTGTTTTCTAGCGGATTGTGGTGGAAACATTGCGCGTTGCGCATGCACGCTGGTGCCAAACACAACTGTTTGAGTTGCTCTTTCGTTTGATATATCATTTATAACTGTAAGTTTAATGTAATAAATATTATAAAGCGTTAAAACCCCGAAATTCATTTATAAACCACCCTGTACTTAACTTTCGCACGTTTGGTTAGCTTGAAAATGATCATGAGATTCTCTTGCATGATTTAGGGATATGATATCAATAAATGCAACAGATAAAATCTAAACGAGTCATTTTGACGTAGAGTACTATGTCACGTGCGCACACTTCACTAGTGTCAGTACGGTACGTGTGACTGTCAATACGGCTGCCAGGATGGCATGCGTCAACCCGTCTATACGAGGACAAAATCACAAATAGAAGTGAGGCATCCGTGATACGTTACCTTTCAGTTCCTGCAACATACTGGCCCTGATACAGTCTGTGCTGATTGTCTGTATATTGTAGGTGGGTGCACCTATGGTCTATGGTTAGCGTCTTTGATTAGTAGTCTAAAGTCCTCTGACCCGGGCTCGAGCCCGCCACCAACTAAATTTTGATTAATAATCAGCACTGGCGGCCGAAGACTTTTGGCACAAGAAGTCACACTCAGTCTGCAAATTGGAAATTTGTGGTAAGGTCCTGCCAAGCTCTTCGGTCCCTAATCTTACGCACTACTTAATATAACTTAAACTAACTTGCGCTAAGGATAACACACACACACACACACACACACACACACACACACATGCCTGAGGGAGGACTCGAACCTCCGACGGCTGGAGCCGCGCGGACAGTGACAAGACGCCTCAGACTATGTGGCTAACCCAAGCGGCTCAGAGAGAGAGAGAGGAGAAAGACTAATTGAGTTCTGTAATAAATTTAAGGTATTAATAGCTAATACTCTGTTCAAGAATCACGAGAGGAGGTGGTATACTTGGAAATGGTCGGATGGTACAGGAAGGTATCAGATTACAACATGGCTAGCAGAGATTCCGAAATCAGATTCTGGATTGTAAGGCTTTCCCAGGAACAGATATAGACACAGATCACAATATAGAAGCGATTAATAGTAGGTTGAAGTTTAAGAGATTAGTCAGAAAGTACCACAAGCAAAGAAGTGGGATAGGGAAGTACTAAGGAATGACGAGATACACTACAAGTTCTCTGAGGCTATAGATACGGTAATAAGGAATAGCTCTGTAGGCAGTACAGTTGAAGAGGAATGGGCTTCTCTAAAAAGGACGTCACAGACGTTGGAAATTAAAACATAGGTACAAAGAAGGTAACAACAAAGAAACGGTGGGTAACAGTAAAAAAATTCAGTTGATCGATGAAAGGAGGAAGTACAAAAATGTTCTGGGAAACTCAGGAATACAGAACTTCAAGTCTCTGAGGAATGAAATAAATAAGTGCAGGGAAGCTAAGAAGAAATGGCTATATGAAAAATTTGAAGAAATCGAAAAATTACCGGAGGGACAGACTCAGCGTTCAGGGTAGTCAAAACAACCTTCGGTGACATTAAAAGAAACGATGGTAACAGTAAGAGTGCAACGGTAATTCCACTGTTAAATCCGGAGGAAGATCGAGTAGGTGGAAAGAATACACTGAAAGCCTCTATGATGGAGACTTGTCTGGTGTGATAGAAGAAGAAACTGGAGTCGATTTACAAGAGATAGGGGATCCAGCATTAAAATCAAAATTTAAGAGAGCTTTGGAGGACTTAAGATCAAATGAGACAGAAGGGATGGATAATATTCCATCATGATTTCTAAAATCGTTGGGTGAGTGGCAACAAAACGACCATTCAGATGGTGTGCAGAGTATGAGTCAGGCAACATACCATCAGACTTCCGGAAAAATATCATCCATATAATTCCGAAGACTGCAAGAGCTGACAAGTGCAAGAACTATCGCACAGTCAGCTCAACAGCTCATGCATCCAAGTTCCTTACAAGAATAATATACAGAAGAATGGAAAAGAAAATTGAGGATGTGCTAGATGACGATCGGTTTGGTTTTAGGAAAGGTAAAGGCACGAGAGAGGCAATTCTGACGTTGCGGTTGATAGTGGAACCAAGACTAAAGAAAAATCAAGATACGTTCATAGGATATGTCGAGCTGGAAAAAACATTCGACAATGTAATATGGTACAAGATGTTCGAAATTCTGAGAAAGAGGGGTAAGCTTTATGGAGAGACAGGTAATATACAATAGGTACAAGAGCTAAGAGGGAATAATAAGAGTGGACGACCAAGAACGAAGTGCTCAGACTAAAAAGGGTGCAAGACAGAGATGTAGTCTTTCGCCCCTACTGTTCAATCTGTACAACGAAGAAGCAATGATGGAAATAAAAGAAAGGTGCAGGAGCGGAATTAAAATTAAAGGTAAAAGCATATCAGTGATCGATTCGCTGATGACATTGCTATCCTGAGTGAAAGTGAAGAGTAATTACATACATGATCTGCTGAATGGAATGAACAATCTAATGACTACAGAATATGGATTGAGAGTAAATCGAAGAAAGACGAAAGTAATGAGAAGTAGCAGAAATGAGAAGAGCGAGAAATTTAAAATCAGGATTGATGGTCACGAAGTAAATGATGTTAAGGAATTCTGCTACCTAGGCAGTAAAATAACCAATGACGAACAGAGGAATGATGACATCAAAAGCAGACTGGCAAAGGCAAAAGGGCATTCCTGGCCAAAAGAAGTCTAATAGTATCAAACATTAGGCCTTAATTTCAGGAAGAAATTTCTGAGAATGTACGTCTGGAGTACAGCATTGTATGGTTGTGAAACATGGACTGTGGGAAAACCAGAAGAGAAGAGAATCGAAGCATTTGAGATGTGGTGCTACAGACGAATGTTGAAAACTACACTCATGCTCATAAATTAACGATAATTGCAGAATGTGGTGCCACACAACGTGGCACTACACAAACATAAAGTTCACGGTATTTCAAAATGTCACTGTTTCCTGCGCTTGTACCCCGATATCAATATGGGATATGATCACCGTGCACACGTACACAGGCCGCACAACGGGTTGGCATACTCTGGATCAGGTGGTCGAGCAGCTGTTGGGGTATAGCCTCCCATTCTTGCACCAGTGCCTGTCGGAGCTCCTGAAGTGTCGTAGGGGTTTGAAGACGTGCAGCGATACGTCGACCGAGAGCATCCTGGACGTGCTCGATAGTTTTCAGGTCTGGAGAACAGGCAGGCCACTCCATTCACCTGATATCTTCTGTTTGAAGGTACTCCTCCACGATGGCAGCTCGGTGGGGCCGTGCTATATCATCCATCACTAGGAAGGTGGGACCCACGGCACCCCTGAAAAGGGCAGACATACTGGTGCAAAATGACATCCCGATACACCTGACCTGTTACAGTTCCTCTGTCAAAGACATGCAGGGGTGTACATGCACCAAACATAATTCCATCCCACACCATCAAAACCACGACCTCCATACAGGTCCCTTTCAAGGACATTAAGGGGTTGGTATCTGGCTGCTGGTTCACGCCACATGAGAACCCGGCTAGAATCACTGTTCAGACTATACCTGGACTCGTCCGTGGTCATAACCAGCGACCACTGTTACAATGACCATGTACTGTGTTCTTAAAACCAGGCTTTACGGGCTCTCCTGTGACCAGGGGTCAGTGGAATGCACCTTGCAGGTCTCCGGGCGAACAAACCATGTCTATTTAGTCGTCTGTAGACTGTGTGTCTGGAGACAACTATTCCAGTGGCTGCGGTAAGGTCCTGAGCAAGGTTACCTGCAGTACTCCGTGGCCGTCTGCGGGCACTGATGGTGATATATCGGTCTTCTTGTAGAGTTGTACACTGTGTACGTCCCGTACTGTAGCGCCTGGACACGTTTCCTTTCTGTTGGAATCGTTGCCATAATCTTGAGATCACACTTTGTGCCACAAGGAGGGCCCGTGCTACGACCTGCTGTGTTTGACCAGCCCCCAGTCGCCCTAGTATTCTACCCCTCATAACGTCATCAATATGTGTTCTTTGAGCCATTTTCAACACACAGTCACCATCAGCACATCTGAAAACTTCTGCACACTTACTCGCTGCACCGTACTCTGACATGCACCAACACACCTCTGCGTATGCGGACTACTGCCAGCGCCACAGTGGGACGACCGCAGGTCAAATGCACCGCATGGTCATACATCGAGGTAATTTAAACCCCCAAACCGCCCACCAGAGCGTTGTTCACCATGTATCAGCATTATCCTTAATTTATGGGCATGAGTGTAGATGAACTGATAAGGTAAGGGATGAGATTCTACACAGAATGGGAGAGGAAAAGAATATGCGGAAAACACTGATAAGGAGAAGTGACAGCGCGACTGATTTTTTTACGTGCGTGCGTGCGATGCACCAATTGCGACGGATTATACGTTGCTGCTGCAATGCAATTTCTTTAATAATTTTTGTTCACCTACCTCTTTACAGCGGTATATCTTCGCACGCAAAACTCCTGACTGCAGCTACTTATGAGATCACAGAAAAGCAGTGTTGAGGAAACTGTAACCTCATAGCTACACGCCGGAGGCCGCTATAAGTAAAATTTGCTGAACATTTTCTATGTACTTTAAAGAAATGATTCGGAAAGGGGATGTCACTTGTACTTTAAACATGAAGTTCAAATTTAAACCTTCCATAGATCTTTATTGCCGTTAAGCAAGATCATCAACCCACATTTACGAAAATTACTAAAGTTTCTGCTCACAGTTATCACCATACCTAAAACTGCCAGAACTTCTACCTTCCCAAATTCCGAAACCAATTACTTGTAACACAGTCAATGATCGGCCAATTACTTCTGCACACGATATTCAGTGGTTGTCTTTAGTAAAAGTTTATGCTCGCCATAAAATACTCAGTAAGAATATACTCAGTACCGCCTCGCTATATAATTCAAAGCTCACTCGCGATTTTCGTAGGAACGAATTATCACAACACTATAAAGTTTTCATAAACAGTTTTTGCTCACTACCAGATACCATTAACGCTGGAACATAACGCGGAAGTCATCCCAAGACTTCATCTTACACATAATGCGAAAAGTCACATCCAGCATACCGCCTCCAATCAAAGCTAGCTCGCGACTCCCTTTCTCAGTCTCCCACTACTCAAAACTATATCTCCTCGTTAGGCGGCCAACCGTCTCGCTTCTCATTGGCTGTCAGCACTTACGACCAATGAGAACTCACTTCTAGGGCGCGGCTCACGCCAAAATCAAGCAAGCACCAACCAATTCTCTAGGCTCATTGACGTCATCAAATTAAGTAACACAAAACTCTCTAATTAAATAAACAAAACAAAATGAACTGTAAGCTTTACTCTACATCTGGAAATTTATTATGTAGTCGCGAATGTTCTGGCTGTCTTGTACATAAGCATACATACTTGGACATCCGACATTCACTAGTAGGGGAACCACTAGTGGATTCGTTCCCAAGTTGGAACACTTGTCAGGTCTTGTAGAGAATTACATTAATGATTTTTAATAATGCCGAACGTCCCACATATTCTCACGCACGCATTCTCATTCGCATGCACCCTAACACACAATACACATATTTACTTAGAATTCTTGATATTATTATTATAGAAAAGTCGCAGAGGTTTGCTGAAACTAAAAACTTTCCAAATTTATATATGAACACTGAAAGTTTTATCAGATCATCGTACATAGTCACTGAAGGTGAACTATTACATCACTGTATTTATTTAAATTCTTGACTGTTGGAAAATTACGTTTTTTTAATGGAATTTTACTAACTTCCAAAATACAACTATTTTTGATCTCAGACTTTGACATATTATTTGTTTTCGCAACAGAAGGTTGTACATCAAATATGACGTTTCTCAGGTTATTCCTTTATTAGTTATTAATATTTTTAGTTTCGTATAATGTAAGTGGCCTGCCAGCGCTACTCCACTGCTTTCACACGCGCAGCTGCAACAGAGGGTTGTGATAGTCTGCAGGACACAACTCGTCCGTTACTGACCCTATAATACTCTACCGGCTTACATTGCAGCCCACATACATTCTGAAGTAAAGCTTTTAATAGACAAATGGGCGATCGCGCACTAGTTGCGACGCCACAACAGGATGGTAGGACATCAGTTAAAGACACGAGGGAATGATTTGCATGGTATTAGAGGGAGCTGTAGACAGAGATACATTCAGCAAATAATTGAAGACTTAGATTGCTAGTGCTACTCTGAGATTAAGAGGTTGGCATAGGAGAGGAATCCAAGTTGGATCGCATCATACCAGTCAATAGACTGATGATAACATCACTCACCTACGTTTTTTTTTATCTCCTACGCTACATTTTTTCTTCCATTTTGCTGTATGAGATTTTTTCTGGCAACTCGTAGTCTACCTTGATTTACTTTGGTTCATTCTTTGTTTATGTGACTGTTCTTTTATATGTGTGCTCTAGTGAAAAAACTATTAATTTCGAACGCCCAAATTTGTCGAATTATTGCTCGTACTGACATAACCTGTTAATACGATCGATTGCAGACTCGCAAGCTGTAGCTTACTAGTTATGCGAGATACTGATATGTGCATCATGTTCCTGCTGTCTAACTGCACCTCCTTAACATCGGAGCTCCCACCACTACCGTTTCCAACCCACCCCCACGTCCCTCTGCCCACCTAGCCAACGCCCCTGCAGCGCTGTCTGCGCAGCTACGGACCAAGATATTTTGTATCAGTGGTGTCCATACTATCTGGATGTGAAACACCAGCTTTTTGAGCGTGTCGACCAAAAATGCTTATATTTCGTTTCTTCGTTAATTGCAGCATAACTGCAAAGAAAATCCATTAGAACGCAAAATGAAAATATTTTTCGATTCTGCTCCCAAATCAACCTCTTACATCACAAGTTAATATATAGTTAAAGGTCAGAAATGAGTAAAAATTCTGTATCACATGCAGACCTATGAAAATTTCATTACCGAACTACAACATGGCGGTTGATGGAGATGAAGGGAATCTGCCCATACAGCAAAGTCCCAGTCTCTGAAATCAGAGTTATACATTCAGATAGTGTGGAGATCACTGTTTCGTATGCAGTATGAAACATCATCGCTGTTAAGGCGGAATCTGAATTTTCTACCAGTTGGATGGCGTGACGCGTTCTAATTAACGTAATTTTTGGAACACTGAGTTAGCGGAAAACGACCAACAGTTTAGTGTACATGTAACACTTAATTTGTTACTATATGACCAAAATAACTTCCATCAGCTGACTTGTAAATATATTATTGAAAGTACATGTAACGCTTTAGTTAATGCACATTGTATATTTTGTTGTCGTGAATGCTGAGGTTTTAGAATTCGGCATGTTACAATCGCATTTTTTTTTTGTGTGTTTGAGAGTGAAATAATTTTGTAAATTAATTTTTATCCTACACATACAAATTTTCTCACTTGTAAAGTAAATAATTTTCTAAATTCACTTAAAAAGAGAGTAGAAAAAGTTTTGCAGACTATTTACTTACTGCCGGCCGTTGTGGCCCAGTGGTTCTAGGCGCTTCAGTCCGGAACCGCGTTGCTGCTACGGTCGCAGGTTCGAATCGGGCATGGATGTGTGTGCTGTCCTTAGGTTAGTTAGGTTTAAGTAGTTCTAAGTCTAGGGAACTGATGACCTCAGATGTTAAGTCCCATAGTGCACAGAACCATTTGAATAATTTTGTTATTTTCTCCGCAGATAAGCGTGTAAATCGTCGGTGTCAAGAGTCGCAGTCTGCGAAGAATATTTTTGCTATGTGGACTTAGTCATCAAGTTGTGTGTTTTTCGTGTATGTAGATATAGAAATAAGCGTATGTTAAAACTGTGACTTCAACATTCATTGACTATTTAGTCAGTGAATACCACAGTTACTTTCGTTGTTGTATCTCTTGACATAGGACAATGATTTTCGCGGCTTTGTCTTTGAAATACATTTTAAAGTGACGGTAACAATACTGCAAGCAGCTGGCAAAAAAACAGCACTTGTTTTCTGCTGGTTTGACTGATTTTTGTTAACACGAAACTGCTGCTCTGTGATCTCGAGAACTAAGCTTACTGCACTTAATCTGCCAACCAACACGAATGCTTCGTTTTGCGTTGAGGTGTCTGATGTTTGTTAAGAGGAAGCGTTTCGTTTCTGGTGAACAAGAAAGATATTTACTTTCTGCTGACCAATTTGTGCAGTTATTAAATGTGCAGTATTTTAATGTCAAAGAGTACTGTTTTGTGTTACGCAATGATTAGTAACTTCTTTAGCCATTGGCGTTAACAATAAGTGAATAGCACACATGAAGTTGATGTTTCCCAAGAAAAGTGGGAAATTTAGTATTTCTACTATTAACTTTAGAAATAAAGTAATCTGCGTAGTATGTAATAATGTTATTAGTGTACCGAAGTTATACTGTATTACTCGTCGCTATGAATAACATACAGCAGAATATGTCAATTACGTGGGATTAATAAGACAAAGTTCAAAGAACACAGGTTTGAGCTGAAAAACCAAAGGGTCATGTTTACTAAAATTCAAAAAAAAGTGCAGCAGCAGCGCTGTGTGTTCTCAGATTTCGTAGCTAAACATACGAAATCTTATAGAGAAAATGAAAATATTAGCAACGTGTAATGAAAACGAGAGATTATTGTCGTGAAAAGTGGTTACTTCTCAATTTCTTCGACACGAAATAAAGTTGCGGAATAAATTACTGATTTGGCTGAAAATTTGAGCATTCCGATGACAGCTGTATCATCAAGTCTCGAAAAATTTTTGCTCTGACTGTGACGTGTGTACAGACATTGGGGGTCGAGCCCAGATGGCTGAGATTTTTCATGCTTATGATACAGATTGTTACAATACTGAAGGATTATAGAAAGAGCTACATCTTCATACATTGCAAACCACTGTTAAACACATGACAAAGAGTATTAGTATTGCATCACGTGTTAGGGTTTCTCTCCATTCCAGCCGCGCGTGGGCCACGGGATGAATGACTACTCAAATGCATCTGTGAGCGTTTTGATCAGTCTTCGTGGTCCCTGTGAGATCATTCCGCAGGAGATCGAGAAAATTTCTTCAGTTGATATTGTTTGTTGAAACACTTTAAGAAAGCTTTCGCCAATTCAAGATTTTGAACATTTGTGAAACGCTCTCCTGCGAGTCAAACAAATCGTGGCTATTCGTGCCGTCCTCCTTTGTACATGTTCAGTATCCCCTGTTTTTCCTATGTGGTATGGGTCCCAGACACTTCAGCAATACTCTAGGATGGATCACACGAGTGGTTTCCTTTGTAGATCATTATATTTTCGCAGTAGTCTGCCAATGAAAGGAAGCCTGCCACGTGCTTCACCCAAGACTAAGCCAATATGATCATTCAATGTGATATCGCTACAGATTACTGCACTTACTTATTTGGATGGCCGGCCGGTGTGGCCGAGCGGTTCTAGGCGTTTCAGTCTGGAACCGCGCGATCGCTACGGTCACAGGTTCGAATCCTGCCTCGGGCATGGATGTGTGTGATGTCCTTAGGTTAGTTAGGTTTAAGTAGTTATACGTTCTAGGGGACTGATGACCTCAGATGTTAAGGCCCGTAGTGCTCAGAGCCATTTGAACCATTTATTTGGATGAAGTTGCCAGTCATTGTACCAGTTTGAAATCTTACCAATATCTGACTATATATCTGTGCAGCATTTTCCAGGCGGTACTTCATTGTAGATAACTGCATAATTTGAGAAATTCTGAGATGGCATCTAATATTAGCTGTGAAACCTTAGGCAACAATTTCCAACTTTAAAAAGAATTGTTCCCTAATTTAGTGTGCATTCACATGAAAAAGTATATTTTTGAGTTTTTTCGGAGGCCTCCATATGTTACGCGTAACGTATACTGCAGTCAATGGTGACCTCCTGCAGTATGTGCTCTGTAAACTTCCGCGCAGCAGTATTTTCGTAGAAAATCCTTTTCTCAGTGTTGCAGTGAAGGTACTTGGGTAAATAGTACAAAATTTCTTCTTTTTGAGTCCATTGACGTCTTTCTTTTAACCATAAGTCGATATTGGAAATTTTACAATCGCAATGTGTACTTATCCATTACGAATTCAGTCTGTGTTATGTTTTGCACTTATCATAACTGTCGTACTGTGCTTCATTTAGTTTCCAACGTTACGAGCAATTAAGATTGTCAGTATTTGTCTTAGATTAACATTGTTTTCGACATTGTTACACGAGTTTCTTAGTTAGCATGACACCAAATAATGTTCGAGAAACAAAGCTATCTTCGTGAAATCTTGAACTTTTATCCCACGTTTTTCTGTTTGTTATTTATACGAACCACTTTCTCAGGCGTTGTAGTTCCAGATCTTACAGGGAACCTCCAGTACATGAAACTTAACAGATTCTGAAGTGAATACAAATAAATTTTCTAAAAGGCAAAAGTCGAGTTCCACATGATTTCCCTCTCCCTCTCTCTCTCGCCCTCCCTCTCCCTCCCCCTATCTCCCTCCCCCACCTCTCTCCCCCTCCCCCACCTCTCTCCCCGCTCCCCCACCTCTCTCGGCCCTCTCCCCTCCCCCACCTCTCTCCCCCTCCCTACTGAGCGAGGTGGCGCAGTGGTTAGCACACTGGACTCGCATTCGGGAGGACGACGGTTCAATCCCGTCTCCGGCCATCCTGATTTAGGTTTTCCGTGATTTCCCTAAATCGCTTCAGGCAAATGCCGGGATGGTTCCTTTGAAAGGGCACGGCCGATTTCCTTCCCCATCCTTCCCTCACCCGAGCTTGTGCTCCGTCTCTAATGACCTCGTTGTCGACGGGACGTTAAACAGTAATCTCCTCCCCCACCTCTCTCCCCCTCCCCCACCTCTCTCCCCCTCCCCCATCTCTCTCCCCCTCCCCCTCTCCCTTTCACCCCTCTCCCCCACCTCTTTCCCCCTCCCCCTCTCCCTCCCCCCTCTCTCCCCCACCTCTCTCCCCCTCCCCCCTCTCTCCCCCCTCCCCCTGCCACTTTTTTGTCATCGACAATAATTTGAAATTCAGTGTTCAGATAAACATTTCTCCATTAAGAACCAGCCCCATGGTATGAAGAATCAGAAATTCTAGCTCGTACTGAGGCATACCGGCAGTTATGCTTCCTGCACACCATTCGCGAATCTAACCAAACAGGGAGACATAATAATGATGTCCGGAGTACCCTCAGCTACACATTGGAGTCTCAGTGTAGGTGTAAACAGCATTGTACACATTATCTTACATTTATCCACGTTTAAAGAGCTGCTATCTATTACACCGAATTGGTAATTTCGCTTAACTCTCTCTGCATCTCCTTACTATTGTCCAACCACAATATCTTCTTGTAGACAACAGCATTGTCAGTGAGCAATATGATGATGCTGCTAACTGTATCTCATAAATCATTAATTTATATTGAGAACATGAGTGGTGCTACTATTGTTTCTTGAGACTTGGTGCTCTTCATTACCAGATCCTGCGACAGGCAGGCGAAATTCGGAAGAAGAAAAATATCGTCATCGTGTTCGTCATCATGCTCACTCAGGTGTTAGGTTAATTAGCCCTGCAGGTTCCCGCCGTTCCCTCGGTCTTCTACAGGGTGCGGCAGCGTTCATAGTAGAATATTAAAAACACACCATCGGGCAGTAACTGTAATTTATTTATTACCTCTTATGTCAGTTAATAGTTAAAGGTATGACATTTACTAATGTGTAAGTCATTGTCCATTGCGTGGATTACTTTTTGAATATGACGCCTGTAAAATGATGCCCCCTCTGCATGACACATTCATCTAGGCGGCGTTGGAAGCTTTCCATAACTCGGCGTAACGTATTGCCTAGGACGTTGCCGACGGCAGTTCTGATGAGATCCTTCAACTGAGGAATGGCGGCACAACGTGTTCGGAACACTTCTTGCTTCAGGTAGCCCCAAAGGAGAAAGTCTGCACATGAAAGTTCAGTTGAGCGAGGCGGCCAGGAAACGTCACCAAAACGGGAAATTGCTCTACCGGGAAATACCTGTTACAAGAAATCCGTGGAAATTCTGGCTGTATGCTAGGTCGCTGTCTTGTTGAAACCATAACTGTTTCACATCCACATCGACTATACCTAATTGGGAAGAACGAGGTCTTGCAGCATCTTTAGGTAGCGTTCACTGGTGACAGTTACAGCCACACCGCTGTCATCCTCAAAGAAGTAAGGGCCAATAACCCCCAGGAAAGCAACTCCACACCACACTGTGACATGGGAGTTGTGCAAGGGCTTGATGTGCAGTTCATGCGGGTTTACATCATTCCAATAACACACATCCTGTTTATTCACGGAACCACATAACTCGAAATGAGCTTCATCTGACCTCAGGATGGTACGCAACATTTGTGGATTTTGGCGAAGGAGATCACGCATGATTAAGCAGAATGTTTCGCTTGAAACCCAATCGCGAGGCCTAATTTCCTGAACAATCTGCAGCTTCTGCGGGTGAAAATGGAGATCCTCGTGCAATATTCTCCTGAATGAGCAATCGGACATATGCACAGTTTGCGCATGACGACGAGCAGATCTCTTTTGGCTACGCAGTAGTGGAGCACGAACATTTTCCACGGCTTCTGGTGTCCGCACAATTCTTTCACTTCTTCCCGGTTTGACACTGCAAACAGAACCTATTGTACGAAATGCACGTACCCACCTCACAATGGTCCGTCCATCTGGAACTTTCCCATGAAGTCCCAAGTTGAAATGTTGCCGAAATAGACGCTGGGTAGCAGTAACAGAGTCGTTATTCTTCAAATAACTTTCAACAACAAAGGCACGATGCTGTGCACTCCACCGCTCCATATCACTGTCACACTCGAAATGGCAGCTCATTAGTACACGAATGCGGCACTAGCTGGCGCGCATTCCTGCAGTACGTCATTGTACTACGCAAGTCAAATTACGCTATGAACACTGCCGCACCCTTTATGATGGTCTCTCCTTCCGTGAGTCGGTATTATTACACACAGCTGGTTGGGGGACATACGTGTGGGATGACTGACAAGAACGTTTGTTGAAGTCCATTACTTAATAGGCAGTGTATTTTTAGATCCTTGGATATGACGTCGTTTACAACTGTGTCAGCTCTTTACAACTCTAAGGAAGCTCTTTTTGGCCGAGCGGTTCTAGGCGCTTCAGTTTGGAACCGCGCGACCGCTACGGTCGCAGATTAGAATCCTGCCTCAGGCATAGATGTGTGTGATGTCCTTAGGTTAGTTAGGTTTAAGTAGTTCTAAGTTCTAGGGGACTGATGACTTCAGATGTTAAGTCCCATAATGCTCAGAGCCATTTGAACCATTTGAAACTCATTTCAGTAGGATATACCTCGAATACCACTTGTTTCGTAAATTCTTACATCTCACTTCCATGTATCATGGGCAGAATTACTATTGTTCTATAAGATGTTATCTTTCTTTTCTTTTTTGTCTAGGTGGTCAGTAATTTTTGTATCGTACATGATATCTAATTGAACTGGGTGACTTTCATTTTTTGTCAGTAACTTTGTTAACGAAGTACATCTTACATTTTTTAAAATATGACACTTGCTTGAACGTGTAGTGTTCTAGCACTATTTTCGGTCGCAGGAAGTTATCCCCAGATAGATAAGTTTTGCCTTATGGTACTGATAGTTCATTGCCTTGATAAGTTAATTTCAGTATCCTGTTCCAACAAATTATCGTCGGCATTGAAAGGTAAGTTAAGATCGTTTCAGCGTTCAAATATAATTTGGAAGATTAGATATGAAATAACATAAGAATAAAAACGCAGATCACTGAGGAGGCAAAGGGAGATGAGCCATGGCGAGGATAGGGGCACACCGGCCTTTGCAGAAACAGTGGGAGAAGAAATAGCAGGAAGGGTTCCGACCTCCTGCGCGGGGATGGAAGTAGCTTTGCCACACGTAGAGCATACAGACAGGCCATTGTTTCATTTATGGGGTGGCCTATGGGTGGCCAAGATAAAAAGCCTTTATTCTATAAGGAGAAACTCTGTCACTGGGTGGTAGGCGCTAGGACTTAGGCAGATAAACGTCTCCTGGCTTTCCTAAACAGCGACCTACTAAACGGACGGATGCTGGAGCAGTTGGCCACTAGCCTCATAGAAAACTTTTTAACATTAACATTTAACATTATATGGGACATTTAATACGAGGATTGCTGGTGACTGAATGAGCGCCGATTGGAACGTTAGTAGTGTCATCAAGCAGACATTAACTCTTGGCTGGAACCTTTTTAGAAAAAGGAAGAAGTTTCATTCGTTGGCTTGTTGACGTTTCACCTTGTCTGAGCACAAAATACTATCAAAGAAACAATTACGCATTGGCATAGCGTAGCAACTTTTATGAGGATAGATGGTCGTGTTTTGTTGGTGGGAAGACAGGCGAAAGCTGCTGCAAGCATGAGGCGTAGCGCCGTATACCGACCCTGATAGCTCTCGTATCCCTCCCCCATATCTCCAAGCTGTAACAGACTAGTGGAGCTGTTAGCCACAGTATGCGAGAGGCATTCACTCACAATAGTATACGGCACAGGCTCTTTTGTTTATGGTCACACTAGTCAATACGCTGTTAGATTTGTGAAAGTGAGCACATGCGTATAGTATTGTGAACCTATATTTCAAATATTGAATATGTGGGAGATGAGTCTCAGAGCTGGATAGTGACAGATGGTGACGCGAGACTGGACGCGCACGTAGTTTATGTATCAGCCGATAGAGGACAGTATTGGATAGGGGACTGATTTAGTTTAGAGTGTGCCCACTAGAGTGCACTAAAGTAATACAATGTTTTTCATAAACTGTTCTAGTATTTTCATAAAATGTTGTTATGTCTTTTTGTGTAGGTAAAACTTTATAAATGTGTTTTAGCAGTATGAATGATGCGTGAGTGTGGTTAAAGGTTAATATGAAGATAATTGTTTAACGAGTTATGTAGCGGGATTTAGTGTGGGAACATTTCGATGAAATTTGGACGTGGACAAAGGGGATTTTTGTAGATTAGATTTGTAAAGTAAGTTTATGGTAAAGGGAAAGTTAATTCAGGTATAAATAACAATAGTAAATAACTTTATGCACAAACAAAAACTTCAGCATATTACATAATTATGTCGGTAAAAAGTGCAGTCGTTAGGTTTATATTTGACAATTGGTTATTGATGAAAAGCGCGGACTGTCGCGGGAGAATGTTGTTTTGCTATTGGCTGTTGAGTATTGAGTGAACTGACCAATGATAAAGCAATATTCTTCGCGCGCCTTTCTCTGATTAAATTTCAGAAAATGTACAATTTTTATCGCTGGCTCATAAATTTAGTAGAAGTTACATAAGTGAAACTAAATGACGCTATAGTTTGACCAAAAACAAAAAAGACTCGTCGCAAAATAGCTCTCGTATCCCTCCCCCATATCTCCAAGCTGTAACAGACTAGTGGAGCTGTTAGCCACAGTATGCGAGAGGCATTCACTCACAATAGTATACGGCACAGGCTCTTTTGTTTATGGTCACACTAGTCAGTACGCTGTTAGATTTGTGAAAGTGAGCACATGCGTATAGTATTGTGAACCTATATTTCAAATATTGAATATGTTCTTAGCTATTTGCTGAATCTGAACATGGGCTTCATAGAATCTATTGTAAATGAAAAACATCCTCTGTGTTTATTGTGTCTTAAAACATTATCACATCTCTCACCACACCAGCCACCCGTAATAGAAAAGCAGAGCTAGTAGCCGGCGCTGCGCCCACCCCAAACCCAATTCACAGTGTGCGAGAGGGATGCACAGACGAGGTACGACACAGGCTCTTTCGTTTACAGTCACATTGGTTAGTACACTGTTAGATTTATGGCAGTAATTACATGCTTACAGTTTTGTGAGCCCACGTTTTTAAAAGTGAAATATGTTCAAAAATGGTTCAAATGGCTCTGAGCACTATGGGACTTAACATCTTAGGTCATCAGTCCCCTAGAACTTAGAACTACTTAAACCTAACTAACCTAAGGACATCACACTCATCCATGCCCGAGGCAGGATTCGAATCTGCGACCGTAGCAGTCCCGCAGTTCCGGACTGTAGCGCCGGCCACCGCGGCCGGCTGAAGTATGTTATTGGCTATCTGCCAGTATTCTGAAAGTGGGTTTCATACAATCTGTTGTAAATAAAAAAACATTCAGTGTGTTTATTGTGTCATAAAACATTACCCAATGAGGCAATGATACCAAGTCAGTTGCAACATCTTTCAACAAAGCATCCAAATGATAAGGACAACCTCTTCGAATATTTTCAGGAAATATATAAAAATTTCATAATCTTCCAAAAATATTGCTGCATCATTTAAGAAAAGACATTCAGTGAACGAAGATGGAGTAATTGCCACTTATTGCATATTATAATTAACTGCAAATTCGAGAAACTCTAATAATACCATGTATAAAAGAATTTATCTCAACATTAATGCAGCAGGATACAGCTGACGTTTTAAAAACGTTGCTCCTGACCGATATTACGGTAAAGGAACGAATTGAAGAAATGCCAGTTAATGTTGAAAAAACAAGAAACTTGTAAGAATTCCTCAGAATTCTTTATTATCCACTCAACTGGACGAATCGGCGATTGCGGATAATAAGGTTTTATTGATGGCACATGTATGTCATTTCGACTAAAACAGTGCATTTCAAGAAGAAACGCTATTCGTAATAAATCTCATCACGCACACAAAATGATTATTTCTAATACTGTGAAATCATATTTTACGAAAAAAAAGATGTTGCATTGAGTAATATTGTTGCATCCATCAACAGTGGTAGGCTCCTATCATGGATTTGTTTCTTTTTTTGAAGGAAGAAGTGCCAAATGTTTTATGTATTCATTGTGGAGTGTACAGACATCTTGTAGGAAAACATCGAATTACAAGTCTCCATTCTACATTAATTATAATAATTCGAGCAGTGAACAAGATCAAATCCAGTTTAAAAAACGATAGTATGTTTCAACAGCTTTGCCAGACACTAATGAAGAACTTATTAGGCTACTTTTCGGAGAGCAGTTCGTTGGCTGCCAAAGGGTACTTCTTTGACCCGTTTTGTGAGAAAACTCTCATAGCTTGCCAAAGTATTGTGTCATTATATATTGACAACTTGAACTACTTCGTTATAATTTACTGAAAAGAGAATTTTATCACTTTTTATGACTTTCCTGAATTCTACATAAAAGATGATATAACTCCAGAGGATACTGACAAATTCAGTAGCTCCCTCAACAAACTTAGACAGGGAAAAATGATTTGAAGACATTTTAACATTGGAGGAATGGTTATGACTGGTTGAACGAAACCCTTTGCTGCAAATGTTGAAGTGGCTGGTAAAACTTTCCAAAAAGAACTGTTGGAAATTATGTTTGTTAAAGAAAGTAAACATAATTTTTTTATAGTGGAGGATATGAAAACCTATAGAAAAAATAAAAGGATGCCTGTTTTATACCAAAAACTTGTTTATTTTATTGAGACCTTCCCTATTTCGTATCATCATCAGAGTTTATTGTTGTTAATCATGTTAGGACCAAAGAAAGAAACTCTTTGCCTGTTTCCAAAACAGAAATATTTCGTTTGCTCCTTAAAGAAATTGATGCAGGTAGGTAGTATTTAGTTATGTAGCATCAGCCTAAGGGATATCATTCGTTATATAATTTCCTTAATGTAATTTCGTTAGACTTCATGCGCCTATGTATGAAAAATACAGGGCTATTACAAATGATTGAAGCGATTTCATAAATTCACTGTAGCTCCATTCATTGACATATGGTCACGACACACTACAGATACGCAGAAAAAC
Organism: Schistocerca cancellata; assembly: GCF_023864275.1. NCBI lineage: Eukaryota > Metazoa > Arthropoda > Insecta > Orthoptera > Acrididae > Schistocerca > Schistocerca cancellata. The sequence continues at coordinate 153,257,894 of NC_064634.1, read as the reverse complement.
TAAAAGTTTTGTTCGGCTGAAGCCGCACGTCAGGTTTCTGCCGCCAGAGCGCTCGAGAGCGCAGTGAGACAAAATGGCGACAGGAGCCGAGAAAGCGTATGTCGTGCTTGAAATGCACGCACATCAGTCAGTCATAACAGTGCAACGACACTTCAGGACGAAGTTCAACAAAGATCCACCAACTGCTAACTCCATTCGGCGATGGTATGCCCAGTTTAAAGCTTCTGGATGCCTCTGTAAGGGGAAATCAACGGGTCGGCCTGCAGTGAGCGAAGAAACGGTTGAACGCGTGCGGGCAAGTTTCACGCGTAGCCCGCGGAAGTCGACGAATAAAGCAAGCAGGGAGCTAAACGTACCACAGCCGACGGTTTGGAAAATCTTACGGAAAAGGCTAAAGCAGAAGCCTTACCGTTTACAATTGCTACAAGCCCTGACACCCGATGACAAAGTCAAACGCTTTGAATTTGCGGCGCGGTTGCAACAGCTCATGGAAGAGGGTGCGTTCAGTGCGAAACTTGTTTTCAGTGATGAAGCAACATTTTTTCTTAATGGTGAAGTGAACAGACACAATGTGCGAATCTGGGCTGTAGAGAATCCTCACGCATTCGTGCTACAAATTCGCAATTCACCAAAAGTTAACGTGTTTTGTGCAATCTCACGGTTTAAAGTTCACGGACCCTTTTTCTTCTGCGAAAAAAACGTTACAGGACACGTGTATCTGGACATGCTGGAAAATTGGCTCATGCCACAACTGGAGACCGACAGCGCCGACTTCATCTTTCAACAGGATGGTGCTCCACCGCACTTCCATCATGATGTTCGGCATTTCTTAAACAGGAGATTGGAAAACCGATGGATCGGTCGTGGTGGAGATCATGATCAGCAATTCATGTCATGGCATCCACGCTCTCCCGACTTAACCCCATGCGATTCCTTTCTGTGGGGTTATGTGAAAGATTCAGTGTTTAAACCACCGCTACCAAGAAACGTGCCAGAACTGCGAGCTCGCATCAACGATGCTTTCGAACTCATTGATGGGGACATGCTGCGCCGAGTGTGGGAGGAACTTGATTATCGGCTTGATGTCTGCCGAATCACTAAAGGGGCACATATCGAACATTTGTGATTGCCTAAAAAAACTTTTTGAGTTTTTGTATGTGTGTGCAAAGCATTGTGAAAATATCTCAAATAATGAAGTTATTGTAGAGCTGTGAAATCGCTTCAATCATTTGTAATAACCCTGTAATAACAAAAAGATAGATTTAACTACAGTAAGCGTTTTTTTATGCCAAACTTAGCTCAAGTTCGGCATAAAGTATTTAGTAAGTAATTACTGTTCTATGCTTCGACTCGCTGTAATCCTGCTCAATATATTTTATGACATAAATTTACTTCCTTATTCTCTAAATCATCATTACTATGGAACCGGTGGACAGTTACAAAATTTTACTACTAACAGATATACAAAAGTGAGCAGTGAGTATAAAAAGCTTGATTGCACCTGATCTGCAGCGTTCTAAGGCAACCATTGTGTTCTTTAATGAAGACCTCACCGGTCACTGGCTGTTCAGTTATTAACTGGCGCAATGGAAGGTGTACACAGTAACAAAACGCACTTAGCAATTTGCTGTCTCATGAGAGACTGATGTATTAGGGAGAGTTCCGACGTGCAGCGAAGCCTCGTCTTCAGGTGGGACGCTCTGGCGCGCATTGTCTGCTGGCGCTTTGTGCTTTTTATGGCGCCAGCTGCTTCAGCCGCCCCGCTTGAGGAAATCCTTTGTCTGCCGGGGCCGGCAAATTCCCAGCAGCGCGCCGTGCTGCCACAGTTGTCCTGCTGAAGGAAGGAAAAGGCCCTCGCTAGGCGAGAAGGGGCGTGCACGCCAGTCTCCAAGGCGCTGTCGCCACAGCGGATTGTACACGACTACAAAAGTCAGGGGGAGCAACAATTATAAAACTTAGAGCACAGCCCTTCTGACGCTACTTTAAAAGCACGCCGTTGCCGATATTAGGACTGCATACATGCTTTAATGGTTACTGGACGTCACACGTCAAAAATATTCCACAGTGCTGATTTGTCGATGAAGTTGTTGAGCTCTGAGGGGGCGGATTACATTACTTGAAATAGTACAGTAAACCAGCCACTATTTATAATTTAAAGAAATTAATTAGATGGATCAATTTTGATCCTTGTTTCGCAAATCTCATTATTACTGAACGACCTAGGTTTCGTGTTATAAGCCCATTTTCTAGTGCATGCCTGACCCCAAAGAAGAAAAGTAAGCAGAGATAAACGTGACCACTTTTCAAATCTATCGATTCCTTTATTAAACTATAAATGTTGACAAATTACATGTGGATTTATAAAATTGGTAAGGACAGCATTCACAGAATTAATTAATATGGCATTTACATCAACAGTGATTAAAAATACATTAGAGTAGAGCTATGCAGAGGAATGGAATTTATTTATGTGAGTGAAGGCACCAAGACTCTTCTTCTATGTAGGAGTGCAGTATTGTCTGAAAGGGGTGAACAGCTGAATTGAGTTTGTTAATTCAGTAATGTGAGGATGCGTGCACCTGTTCCGTAATTTCTAAGATTTCTAACTGAGTGGGCATTGTACCCTTTCCATTTGTGTGTAGGACTTGTATACCTATTATGTATTTGTGGTTTTCAGTTACTCAAGAATGTATCTGGCTTTAATCCCCAACTTTGATGACGTTCTCTGGGTCTAGTGCAGATTGGGCTCTCAGCCTGCCCAGTATAGCAACACTGACGCTCTCACAGATGAACTTACAAGCGCCCCCCCCCCCTTTTCATGTTTGGTTGTTTATCTTTTGAATTGAAGAGATATGTACCTTCTTTCTGCGGACTAGAAAAGCACAGAGAAACACTCTGCTTTTGAAATGTAGTTTATTCCATTTGAAGTTTTACCTATAAAAGGTAAATTGGATTTCTTTTTCGGTTTGTCTATATTGTTCACTCAGTACAGTATAAATAGGGTTTCCTTCTTCAGGTTTTTAGTGAGAAGTTTATAAATGGGCTCATCCTTATCACCCTTACTAGCAGAAATGTTGATGGACAAGGGGGAGACTGATTTTTGTGGTTGTGAACCATTGGAAGAACATGTTGTATATTGGTACACATACATTGAAGATATTTTCTGTATGTGGATGGGTTCTACTGCACAGCTTCACAAGTCCATGGAAAATATGAATTAGGGGTACACTAGCATAAAGGTCAGTATGGAGTTTGGGAGTTCTAGCGTTAATTTTCTAGACATCAGCTTGCAGACAGAAAAAAGCAATCATAAATTTAAAATCTGATAAAAAGACTCCTTTACTGACACATTCATCAAAGCTGCCTCTCGATATGCTACAGCCTCCAATCAGGCAGCATTTCACCACATGATCCACCATCTCCTCTCCAGCCCAACGTCCCAGGAAGACTATGACCAGGAAGTCAATATAATAGAAACAATAGTCACAAGTAATGAATTTGATTGCAACATTCTTGACGAAATACAAAATAAAGTACAGAAGATGCAAGCCAGATCTGTACTGTGGCCAATAAACAACACAGATAGACCGTAAAAGAAATGGCACAGTTTACCTCTTACAGGTATAGCTTCAAGTAGTATAATCAACACTTTAAAAGCAAAGGTTTTGTCTGTGCTTTTCCATGCCCCGCAGGTAGTAGGTAGAATTCTCTTCAGTTCAAAAGATAAACAACAACTAATCATGAAAAATGGAGTTTATAAGATGGTCTGCCAAGAGAATCAGTGTTGCTATATTGGACAGGCTAGGATGTAAAAGCTCAGAGCACAACATGGAAACTGATCTGAAGATTAAAAAAGCCAGATTCATCCTTGCTGAACACTGCATAAATGAAAACTAAAAATGTTTAACAGATATAGAAGTCCTATAATTAGAAGGAAAGGGTGCAAAGCTCACTCAGTTAGAAATTAAGAAATACACTCCTGGAAATGGAAAAAAGAACACATTGACACCGGTGTGTCAGACCCACCATACTTGCTCCGGACACTGCGAGAGGGCTGTACAAGCAATGATCACACGCACGGCACAGCGGACACACCAGGAACCGCGGTGTTGGCCGTCGAATGGCGCTAGCTGCGCAGCATTTGTGCACCGCCGCCGTCAGTGTCAGCCAGTTTGCCGTGGCATACGGAGCTCCATCGCAGTCTTTAACACTGGTAGCATGCCGCGACAGCATGGACGTGAACCGTATGTGCAGTTGACGGACTTTGAGCGAGGGCGTATAGTGGGCATGCGGGAGGCCGGGTGGACGTACCGCCTAATTGCTCAACACGTGGGGCGTGAGGTCTCCACAGTACATCGATGTTGTCGCCAGTGGTCGGCGGAAGGTGCACGTGCCCGTCGACCTGGGACCGGACCGCAGCGACGCACGGATGCACGCCAAGACCGTAGGATCCTACGCAGTGCCGTAGGGGACCGCACCGCCACTTCCCAGCAAATTAGGGACACTGTTGCTCCTGGGGTATCGGCGAGGACCATTCGCAACCGTCTCCATGAAGCTGGGCTACGGTCCCGCACACCGTTAGGCCGTCTTCCGCTCACTCCCCAACATCGTGCAGCCCGCCTCCAGTGGTGTCGCGACAGGCGTGAATGGAGGGACGAATGGAGACGTGTCGTCTTCAGCGATGAGAGTCGCTTCTGCCTTGGTGCCAATGATGGTCGTATGCGTGTTTGGCGCCGTGCAGGTGAGCGCCACAATCAGGACTGCATACGACCGAGGCACACAGGGCCAACACCCGGCATCATGGTGTGGGCAGCGATCTCCTACACTGGCCGTACACCACTGGTGATCGTCTAGGGGACACTGAATAGTGCACGGTACATCCAAACCGTCATCGAACCCATCGTTCTACCATTCCTAGACCGGCAAGGGAACTTGCTGTTCCAACAGGACAATGCACGTCCGCATGTATCCCGTGCCACCCAACGTGCTCTAGAAGGTGTAAGTCAACTACCCTGGCCAGCAAGATCTCCGGATCTGTCCCCCATTGAGCATGTTTGGGACTGGATGAAGCGTCGTCTCACGCGGTCTGCACGTCCAGCACGAACGCTGGTCCAACTGAGGCGCCAGGTGGAAATGGCATGGCAAGCCGTTCCACAGGACTACATCCAGCATCTCTACGATCGTCTCCATGGGAGAATAGCAGCCTGCATTGCTGCGAAAGGTGGATATACACTGTACTAGTGCCGACATTGTGCATGCTCTGTTGCCTGTGTCTATGTGCCTGTGGTTCTGTCAGTGTGATCATGTGATGTATCTGACCCCAGGAATGTGTCAATAAAGTTTCCCCTTCCTGGGACAATGAATTCACGGTGTTCTTATTTCAATTTCCAGGAGTGTAGATGTGCGGCTCCTCACATTTATTGCAGAATAAACAAACTAATTTGAATTATTCACCCTTTTTAGACAATACTACAACTCCTACACAGAAGAACCACCTTGATGCCTACATTCACATAAAAAAAATCAATTCCTGTGCATAGGTCTACTCCAATGTATGTTTGGTCCTGTTGTTGTTGTCTTCAGTCCTGAGACTGGTTTGATGCAGCTCTCCATGCTACTCTATCCTGTGCAACCTTCTTCATCTCCCAGTACTTACTGCAATCTACATCCTTCTGAATCTGCTTAGTGTGTTCATCTCTTGGTCTCCCTCTACGATTTTTACCCTCCACGCTGCCCTCCAATGCTAAATTTGTGATCCCTTGATGCCTCAGTAAATGTCCTACCAACCGGTCCCATCTTCTTGTCAAGTTGTGCCACAAACTCCTCTTCTCCCCAATTCTATTCAATACCTCCTCATTAGTTATGTGATCTACCCATCTAATCTTCAGCATTCTTCTGTAGCACCACATTTCGAAAGCTTCTATTCTCTTTTTGTCCAAACTATTTATCGCCCACGATTCACTTCCATACATGGCTACACTCCATACAAATACTTTCAGAAAAGACTTCCTGACAATTAAATCTATACTCGATGTTAACAAATTTCTCTTCTTCAGAAACGCTTTCCTTGCCATTGCCAGTCTACATTTTATATCCTCTCTACTTCGACCATCATCAGTTATTTTGCTCCCCAAGTAGCGAAACTCCTTTACTACTTTAAGTGTCTCATTTCCTAATCTAATTCCCTCAGCATCACCCGACTTAATTCGACTACATTCCATTATCCTCGTTTTGCTTTTGTTGATGTTCATCTTATATCCTCCTTTCAAGACACTGTCCATTCCGTTCAACAGCTCTTCCAAGTCCTTTGCTGTCTCTGACAGAATTACAATGTCATCGGCGAACCTCAAAGTTTTTACTTCTTCTCCACGGACTTTAATACTTACTCCGTATTTTTCTTTTGTTTCCTTTATTGCTTGCTCAATATACAGATTGAATAACATCGGGGAGAGGCTACAACCCTGTCTCACTCCCTTCCCAACCACTGCTTCCCTTTCATGTCCCTCTACTCTTATAACTGCCGTCTGGTTTCTGTACAAATTGTAAATAGCCTTTCGCTCCCTGTATTTTACCCCTGCCACCTTTAGAATTTGAAAGAGAGTATTCCAGTCAACATTGTCAAAAGCTTTCTCTAAGTCTACAAATGCTAGAAATGTAGGTTTGCCTTTCCTTAATCTATTTTCTAAGATAAGTCGTAGGGTCAGTATTGCCTCACGTGTTCCAACATTTCTACCAGTTTTTCCATTCGTCTGTAAAGAATTCGCGTTAGTATTTTGCAACTGTGACTTATTAAACTGATAGTTCGGTAATTTTCACATCTGTTAACACCTGCTTTCTTTGGGATTGGAATTATTATATTCTTCTTGAAGTCTGAGGGTATTTCGCCTGTCTCATACATCTTGCTCACCAGATGGTAGAGCTTTGTCAGGACTGGTTCTCCCAAGGCTGTCAGTAGTTCTAATGGAATGTTGTCTACTCCCAGGGCCTTGTTTAGACTTAGGTCTTTCAGTACTCTGTCAAACTCTTCACGCAGTATCGTATCTCCCATTTCATCTTCATCTACATCCTCTTCCATTTCCATAATACTGTCCTCAAGTACATCGCCCTTTTATAGACCCTCTATATACTCCTTCCACTTTTCTGCTTTCCATTCTTTGCGTAGAACTGGGTTTCCATCTGAGCTCTTGATATTCATACAAGTGGCTCTCTTTTCTCCAAAGGTCTCTTTAATTTTCCTGTAGGCAGTATCTATCTTACCCCTAGTGAGATAAGCCTCTACATCCTTACATTTGTCCTCCAGCCATCCCTGCTTAGCCATTTTGCACTTCCTGTCGATATCATTTTTGAGATGTTTGTATTCCCATTTGCCTGCTTCATTTACTGCGTTTTTATATTTTCTCTTTTCATCAATTAAATTCAATATTTCTTCTGTTACCCAAGGATTTCTACTAGCCCTCGTCTTTTTACCTACTTGATCCTCTGCTGCCTTCACTACTTCATCCCTCAGAGCTATCCATTCTTCTTCTACTGTATTTCTTTCCCCCATTCCTGTCAAATGTTCCCTTATGCTCTCACTGAAACTCTGTACAACCTCTGGTTCTTTCAGTTTATCCAGGTCCCATCTCCTTAACTTCCCACCTTTTTGCAGTTTCTTCAGTTTTAATCTACAGTTCATAACCAATAGATTGTGGTCAGAGTCCACATCTGCCCCTGGAAATGTCTTAAAATTTAAATCCTGGTTCCTAAATATCTGTCTTACCATTATATAATCTATCTGATACCTTCTAGTATCTCCAGGATTCTTCCATGTATACAACCTTCTTTTATGATTCTTGAACCAAGTGTTAGCTATCATTAAGTTATGCTCTGTGCAAAATTCTACCAGACGGCTTCCTCTTTTATTTCTTACCCCCAATCCATATTCACGTACGATGTTTCCTTCTCTCCCTTTTTCTACTCTCGAATTCCAGTCACCCATGACTATTAAATTTTCGTCTACCTTCACTACCTGAATAATTTCTTTTATCTCATCATACATTTCATCAATTTCTTCATCATCTGCAGAGCTAGTTGGCCTATAAACTTGTACTACTGTAGTAAGCGTGGGCTTCGTGTCTATCTTGGCCACAATAATGCGTTCACTATGCTGTTGGTAGTAGCTTACGCGCACTCCTTTTTTTATTCATTGTTAAACCTACTCCTGCATTACCCCTATTTGATTTTGTATATATAACCCTGTATTCACCTGACCAAAAGTCTTGTTCCTCCTGCCACTGAACTTCACTAATTCCCACTATATCTAACTTCAACCTATCCATTTCCCTTTTTAAATTTTCTAACCTACCTTGCGGATTAAGGGATCTGACATTCCACGCTCCGATCCGTTAGAACGCCAGTTTTCTTTCTCCTGATAACGACGTCCCCTTGAGTAGTCCCCGCCCGGAGATCTGAATTGGGGGACTATTTTACCTCCGGAATATTTTACCCAAGGGGACGCTATCATCATTTAACCATACAGTAAAGCTGCATACCCTCAGGAAAAATTACGGCTTTAGCTTCCCCTTACTTTCAGCCGTTCGCAGTACCAGCACAGCAAGGCCGTTTTGGTTAATGTTGCAAGGCCAGAACAGTCAATCATCCAGACTGTTGCCCCTGCATTTACTGAAAAGGCTGCTGCCCCTCTTCAGGAACCACACGTTTGTCTGGCCTCTCAACAGATACCCCTCCGTTGTGGTTGCACCTACGGTACGGCCATCTGTATCGCTGAGGCACGCAAGCCTCCCCACCAACGGCAAGGTCCATGGTTCATGGGGGTAAGTGTTTGGTCCTAGATATCGTAAATGCTGTACTATTGATTTTTGTAAATGCTGTACCAATTAATTTTGTAAATCCATAAGTGATTGGTCAAAATTTTCAAGGAAGTTAAATTTAACAGTTTAAGTCAAGAATCGATAGAATTTAAAAGTGGACATGGTTATCTTTTTTCCCTGGTTCTCATCCTTGGGGCTTATAACCCAAAACCTAGGTCGTGCACCAATAATAAAGTTTGTGAAACTGGACTAAAATATGTTTCGTTTAGTTCATACAACATACAGTGTTTCGCCAAGAATCCATAGCTGAATCAATTAAAATGTCCAAAGAAATTATTGAATGGCATCTGGGCGGAAACTCTTTCGCGAGCTACATCTGTTTAGTAACCTGGGTCATTAACGCCTTTTATTCTTCGTGTTAACTTTGAGTGCCAAGTCAGATTATGTTGGTGTGATATTAATTAAAAATTTTCTCAACAGTGTCCTGTTGATTTCGTTGTCTTGCGACATAAAGCGCACTGGAATGTTCAAAAATTATGTCTGACATCTATGTGCGCTTAAAGCAGAGATATGTTATTAAATTCCTCAGTGCCGAACAAATTGTGCCAGCTGTCGGGAGTGACACTTTAGTACCAGGCGTCGCTTCCCCAATGTAAAACTCCATCCACAGTGATTGGACGTTGGCCATGAGGAGTACCTGGCTCTTCACTGTGCATTGAGTGACAACGTCCATTCTGCTGCAGGCCGCAGGTGACCTGGATTCTGCACCTGGATTCTGCGTTTTTGCTACTCGTCATTACTCGGGCGTATGGCAGGAACGATCATCTGGAGCAAAATAAACATATCCTTTATTCCGAATGGTTTCCGAGATAGAACACATTTAATTGCATTTGTTTCTGGCTAGTGGCATGCTCATATGTCTCTTACCTTTGACGCCTTATTCTACACCAACTTACTTCTTCGCCTTCAAGCTCTTTGCTCAGGACGTTTTTCTCTCATCACACCGTCCCCTTTGTATGCGCTGTTATCCCTGGTGTGTTGTGAGTGAAGTAATGCAAGGGGCTGAGAGTGTATCAGAGAGAAGTATAGGTTAACAGTGTTCCTATGTGCGCTGGCTAAAATGCCACACATCTACACTAACTAACAATATGTAGACATGGTGTATGCTTACGGCTCCTGCGACGGTAGTGTCCTTCCGCTCCAGTAAAATACTATCGGCGCTATCCGACACGTCGAATTCCTGATCATAGGAAATGCATATTGTGTTCTATCTCAGAAACCATCTGGGATGGAGAATATGTCCTTATGGAGGTTTTGCTTCAAACGATCGTCCCTGCCATACTGCTGAATTTTGACCATTCCTCCTGGGACACCCTGCGTAACTCAGAGTTGCCCACATACAGCGTGACCTGAATGCGTTGTCCTGTCGACAAATCCTCTGTGTGCTGAGTATAGAAGAAGGAACCGACCATTGAAACTTATGGGATTCCCACTGGGAACCGGCGCTGTTTGGACAGCTTTACAAAATTATTCCCTCATGGTGGGATTTCGGGAAACATATGTGAATACATGTCAGTCGTCTAAGAGCACCACCCAAAAGTACTAGACTCTAAGGTCTAGCCACTGGTGGAGGCTGTACACCCTGACTCAGCCGATGGCTTTAATGCAATCTGCGGCGCCTTCAAAAACCACACGTGAGATTTTCCTAATCTCTCGCTCACTAGTCATAGAGAAAAAATGCGCAGTACCTTTTTGTAGGAAACTTCACATACATTACTGGCCATTAAAATTGCAGATGATAAACGGGTATTCATTGGACAAATATATTATACTAGAACTGACATGTGATTACATTTTCACGCAATTTGGGTGCATAGATCGTGAGAAATCAGTACCCAGAACAATCACCTCTGGCCGTAATAACAGCCTTGATACGCCTGGGCGTTGAGTCAAACCGAGCTTGGATGGCATGTACAGATACAGCTGCCCATGCAGCTTCAACACGATACCATAGTTCAGCAAGAGTAATGACAGACGTATTGTGTCGAGCCAGTTCCTCGGACATCATTGACCAGACGTTTTCAGTTGGTGAGAGATCTGGAGAATGTGCTGGCTAGGGCAGCAGTCGAACATTTTCTGTTTGCAGAAAGGCCCGTACAGGACCTGCAACATGCGGTCATACATTATCCTGCTGAAATGTAGGGTTTCGCAGGGATCGAATGAAGGGTAGAGCCACGGGTCATAACACATCTGAAATGTAACGTCCACTGTTCAAAGTGCCGTCAAAGCGAACAAGAGGTGACCGAGACGTGTAACCAGTGGCACTCCATACCATCACACCGGGTGATACGCCAGTATGGTGGTGACGAATACACGGTTCCAATGTGCGTTCACCGCGATGTCGCCAAACACAGATGCGACCCTCATGATGGTGTAAACAGAACCTGGATTCATCCGAAAAAATGATGTTTTGCCATTCGTGCATCCAGGTTCGTCATTGAGTACACCATCGCAGACCCTCCTGTCTGTGATGCAGCATAAAGGGTAACCGCAGCCACGGTCTCCGAGCTGATAGTCCATGCTACTGCAAACGTCGTCGAACTGTTCGTGCAAATGGTTGTTGTCTTGCAAACGCCCCCATCTGTTGACTCAGCGATCGAGACGTGGCTGCGCGATCTATCACAACCATGCGGATAAGATGCCTGTCATCTCGACTGCTAGTGATGCAGGGTGTTGGGATCCAGCAGGGCGTTCCGAATTACCCTCCTGAACCCATCCATTCCATATTCTGCTAACAGTCATTGTATCTCGACCAACGCGAGCAGCAGTGTCGCGATACGATAAACCGCAATCGCGACAGGCTACAATCCGACGTTTATCAAAGTCGGAAAGGTGATTGTACGCATTTCTCCTCCTTACACGCGGCATCACAACAAGCGTTTCACCAGACAGCGTCGGTCAACTGCTGTTTGTGTATGAGAAATCGGTTGGAAACTTTCCTCCTGTCAGCACGTTGTATGTGTCGCCACCGGCGCCAATCTTGTGTGAATGCTCTGAAAAGCTAATTATTTGCATATCACAGCATCTTCTTCCTGTCGGTTAAATTTCGCGTCTGTAGCACGTCATCTTCGTGGTGTAGCAATTTTAATGGCCAGTAGTATAGTTAAATAGTCTACTGTTTTCTCTTTGGTGGAACTCACTGTCTTCGAGTTATAAAAGAGAAACGCGTTTGAAGGTCACTTGTTCAAGTTTTTCCTGAATAATTCGAAAATTACTGCCTTTAAATAAAACGTATCCCAGAACAAAATTTAACTAAACTAAATTTCTTGCCAAAAGATGCTGTTTCTTTTTTTGTAGAACTCACAGTTTTGCACTAGCGAGTTACATAAAACCCATAGTTAGGGGCAGCTGAATCGCGCTGTATATACACTATCTGATTTAATGCATCCGGACACCCCTATGTAACATGGAATTGACCACTAGATGTCACGAGAGGCAGGCTTGCCAGTATAAAAGGAGGTGGGGAATATTGTGGTGTCAGTAGAAAAGCTGTAACAGCACAGTAGGTCAGTCAGTAGATCTCGATGACTTTGAACATAGACTAGTCATTGGCTGTCACCTGAATAACAGATCCATTAACGACATTTCAGCCTTTTTAAAGCTTCCCAAGTCGACTAAAGGGGTGTAACTGCGAAGTGGAAACACGAAACCACAGCCACAGCTGAACCAAAACCGAGCAGACATGATGTACTGTCGTACAGGGACAATCGAGCATTGCATTAGGTAGCTGTGAAAAGTCTTTTGAACTCAACAGAAGGAATCACTCATGAGTTACAAAGAGCTTCCAGTATTCTTGCTAGCACAACTAGTGGCTGTAGGGAGTTGGCTTATACATAGAAGAAATCCACAACTGTAGAACTACACCTTTCTTTATTTCTCGTGCCTTTGTCCCGCTCCAACGCGGGGTCGGCTTTGTTATGACGGATTTGGCAGTGTTAATTGCAGGGGGGTGGCCGGATGCCCTTCCTGCCGCCATCCCGAACCCTCCCAGGGCAGAAGTAGTGTACCCCAGCTGTCAGCGTCTAGTTAAGTCATGAAATAGTGCGAACGTTTTCAAATGTCTGCGAGTTGTGTAACTGAGGCGGAACTTGGGGACCAGCCCGGTATTCACCTAGCGGGTTGTGGAAAACCGCCTAAAAACCGCATCCAAGCTGACCGGCATACTGGCCCTCGTCGTTAATCCGCCAGGCTGATTCGATCCGGGGCCGGCGCACCTACCAGAGTCCAGGAAGCAGCACATTAGCACTTTCGGCTAGCCTGGCGGGTCAACTGTAGAACTACACCATTGATGATAAATTGCTTGAAACAATTTCTACCGTAAAAAACCTAGAAGTAACTGTTGTAACCATGACGGTAACGGTCGCGGGGTGACCACTAATGAACATGCGGTGGGTCCGAACGGGAGCGGCCCGTGAACAAACAAGACAGACGAATGGGAATGGAAGGACAAGAAAGATGACAGACAACCGAGCAAGACACCAAGATCAACAACAAAATATTAAGTAACGGGGTCACAAGAGATAATTTCACGAAATCAAAGCATCTACTCATAAACGGAAAGCAAGCACATGCAATGTAAACATGATGTCTTTAAGTGAGGTATCAACCGACTCAACGGGAATACCAGACTCACTCGCTGAGTGTTTTTTTTTTTTTTCTCCTTTATTGTATTTCAATTCCCCATTGGGGCGGTCTGGCAGCAGCATGTGCTGCTATTCAGCCGAAAGACATAGAACAAACAATAGAAGACATTTAAAAATAACAAAGGAGAAAACATGGTGAACATAGATATAAAAAAGGGGAACATCATGGAAGACAATAGACAAAAAGGGGGCGACTGTAAAATGGAGATAAAAACGTAAAAAAAGTAGTGCACACAAAAACCACACACTGGGACAGTTAAAAGAACACAAGGCGCAGTATGACCAGAGCATAAAAATATCGATGGATGGCGTAGCACATAAAAAACACTGGCAGTAACACTAAGTGTTGTGTCTAGACAAGACAGTCTAGACACAAGGCGGAGATACCGAAAGGGCACGCGTCAACTCACGCCGACTGGCGTGAATTCTGGAACAGGATACGTAATTAATGCTATAAAGAAAAATACGTAGCTTGTATAATACTTATCTTTAATCCATCATTGTGGTACATCGCTCTTGACGATACAAATGAGACTTTAATTACAAGCACTGTAAGGCTAATGGCGCCTTGCTAGGTCGAAGCCATGGACTTAGCTGAAGGCTATTCTAACTGTCTCTCGGCAAATGAGAGAAAGGCTTCGTCAGTGTAGTCGCTAGCAAAGTCGTCGTACAACTGGGCTGAGTGCTAGTCCGTCTTTCTAGACCTGCCGTGTGGTGGCGCTTGGTCTGCAATTACTGACAGTGGCGACACGCGGGTCCGACATGTACTAATGGACTGCGGCCGATTAAAAGCTACCACCTAGTAAGTGTGGTGTCTGGCGGTGACACCACACTAAGTACAAGGCCAGCACACACAATCACACCTCTCGACGTACAGGAGAAACAGCACTAAACACAGCACTGACATGGCACACTGACGATGATCAAAACGGTGGATCTGCCATGTGCAAGGAGATGAGGGATAAGGGAAGGAGGGGGGGAGATGGGCGGGGGATGCGTCGAAGAGGGCCAGGTAGGGAGGGATGTGGGAGGGAAAGAGGCAAGGTTGGGGTGCAGGGTCTCAGGGGGGGGGGGGAGGAGGAAAATCCGCTCTGGGAGAAGGAGGGGAGAGGAAAAAGGGGGCCCTGGGGAGGGTGGGAACAATGCCAGGTTATAGTTGGAAGGAAGTTTACATGTCACAGCGAAGTTCATCATCCGGGAGGTGGAGGCGCTGGAAATTGCCCTGATGATCGCTGAGTGAGAGACCAGCCGCCTAAATACACGACAGGGTATGTCGCTATTGGCCGCTGGGACCACGTGCTCCACTGTGGCGCCATCACATTAGATTCGGGGCCAGGAGCGCGCGCAGCTACGACTTATGGCGCGACTGCTGCAGAGAGATCTCTAGTGGTCATCGAGTTCCATGCCGTCTGGCGCGTCTTCGAAACCAGCGGCGCTCGGTGCCAGAGTTAACCATCCGGATTGACCTTAAGTGGAATGACCACGTAAAACAAATACCAGGAAAAGCAGGTGGTAGAGTGAGATTCACAGAAAGAATCTTACCGTAACGTAACTCGTCCATGAAAGGAGTGACTTAAAAAACACTTGTTCGACCTATTGTTGAGTATTGCTCATCACTCTGGGACTCTCTATCAGGTAGGACTAATAGAAACAATAGAGAAGATTCAACGAAGAGCAGTGCGTTTTGTCACAGGGCCGTTGAGTCAGGGCGAGAGCGTTGCAGAGGCGTTCGACAACTCCAGTGGCATACGCTACAGGAGAGATGTGCATCGCGGAATTGTTTACTATTGAAATGAAATGAACTGATCGTATCGCATTTATTGGCCGGGATATCCTCTTCGGGATTCGTCCGCCATATTGCAAGTTTTTTTTCTGGTTGACGCCACTTCGGCGACTTGAGTGTCAATGATGATGAAAATGATGATGGACACACGACACCCAGTCCCCTGCCGGGAATCGAACCCAGGCCCTCTCACGTGGTAACCAGCAACACTACCGCTGCGCTACGGAGGCAGACATTTACTATTGAAATTCCGAGAGATTACATTCCGCGAAGAGTTGGAGAAAATATTACATCCTCCTACATATATGAAATGACCTCAACGTGGAAATTCGAGAAAAAGAGCCAATACAGAGGTTTACCAACAATCATACTTCCCTCGCGCCATTCCTGGCTGGAATAAGGAATCAGATAATGCTAACAGAAGTGTCAACCACCAAGTGACCTGCACAATATTGATGTAGATGTATAGTCACATAATGGAGATAACTATACTTCAGTCTTATTCAGAATGAGAACTGGAAATTTTCTATAATTTCATCCTATGCACATAAACGGCAAGTACTGTTTGCTTCTGCTCCAGTTCTGAAGCAATGGTCTATGAGTCTTTTTTCTTCTTTTTTTATTGGTAGTAGATATTAATGCACCCCTATAATCTTTGATGAACGTAACTGCCAGTCATTCATAGCATTATAATTAACTGTATTTAGTAGGCTGTACATCTGGTGGTAAGGCAGTCGGTCATTAGTACTTCTAGTTATATTGTTCGTCACTACCTGTCCACTGATACAATGTCGTGATAATAACAATTGTCATTATATACGGGGTGGTCAGAAACGGGGTGTTGCAGAGTAGCCTGTGCTAGGAAATAATTGTAAAGGAAAATATTGTTTACGTTGCGTCGTTGATTAGCAGTAAAGTTAGCCAATCAGGGCGTTGCACGCGCAGATTCATGCGGCCCGCCAGATACAATTAGTATCGGTTCTTCTCAGTAGAAGACAGCGCACGAAACTGCTCAACCTTTGGCTCGGGTTCGATCCTTGCTACCGTCCCAAGTCCAATTTTTGCATCGCTCTCTTGTTCGGTTTTAAGAAACCAAACGAAGAAAATGTTTGACAATATCGTCTCTGGCAGGCCGCTTGAATTTGCGCGCGCAATCGCCTGATTGGCTTAACTCAATGCTAGTTAACTCAGGTATGACACAACGTATAGAATTCTTTTCTTAACAATTATTTCTCAACGCAACCCACCCTGCAATATTCTTACAAACTTTTCACACTGTTCGTGACCACCCTGTATAAATCTGTCAAAACACAAGCCTGAGCCGAAATCCTTTCTTCTCAATGTCCTACCTGAGAGGGTAGAGGGAGTGGTGTCGCTGGAGTCGAGAGGTGTGTATAACAACATTCCGCAGACAACCAGTTTTTATTAAACAACAGAAAAACCCGTGCGTTAAAACGAATACCGAATCAACATGAGCCAAAAAATTACAATTTTGCTTAGACCATATAGAGCAACCTTCACAATGTAGAATCATTTAAAACAATACAAACAGCATCCCTTCGGAATTTTATAATGACCATATATAATGACCCCCGAAAATGAAAAATAATTTACACAGTACATAATATCATTATTTAGGAAGTTGAGCAACCTTTTCAAAATTTATTGGTTCAATGGCTCTGAGCAGTATGGGACTTAAAACATCTGAGATCATCAGTCCCCTAGAACTTAGAGCTACTTAAACCTAGCTAACCTAAGGACATCACACAAATCCATGCCCGAGGCAAGATTCGCACCTGCGACCGTAGCAGTCGCGCGGTTCCGGACTGAAGCGCCTAGAATCGCTCGGCCACCGTGGCCGGCCAAAATTTATTAAACAAGATCAAGGTTAGAACCAAATTAAAGAACTAACCTGACGTCCCCTCACCGCTTATAACAACTACTTTAAGTAACACTCTCACACAGTTTAAATATCAGTTAATAATTAACCCATCACTTCAAATCGGCGCCACGTTAAATGTGAAACAAACACCGTTTAAATAAAACGGCCCAGCAAAATATACAGCGAACAAAATGAATCTTAAAAATAACAGATACTACTGAATGTTCTTGAATTAACGCACACTGATGGCCATCCAACAAGCCGTGCAAAATAACACGTCTCCTTACTGTAAGTTAATAATAAATGGCCACAGTCTGTAGTGTACATCTTTCACCTCGTATAAATAAATGACGGCACCAGTAACACCGTGCAGATTGCCACTGTACAACCTTCCAGGAAGCCAAACATTCACACGGACAAGAGAAACAGAGAACAGACCAATGTCGCGGCATCTTATGCTGACTGAAGGATCCGTCAGCGATTTCCAGTTCGCGTGTGGTCGGCACATCCAGGGAGACGTGCCCACGCAGTCGATGTCGTCTCTCGGTGTTCTCTCGATGGCTGACAAACAGGAACTGAGAGCACACGGGAAGGCGGCAGCACCGAAGCGGTCGCAGAGCGCCCTCTCCACACGCGCGGCCTCCCGGACAGCTCTGTGGCAGCGCCGCGCACTTGATTTAATTTGAGTTCTTTATTAATCCGTTGGTTGGTTGGTTGGTTTGGGGAAGGAGACCAGACAGCGTGGTCATCGGTCTCATCGGATTAGGGAAGATTGGGAAGGAAGTCGGCCGTGCCCTTTCAGAGGAACCATCCCGGCATTTGCCTGGAGTGATTTAGGGAAATCACGGAAAACCTAAATCAGGATGGCCGGACGCGGGACTGAACCGTCGTCCTCCCGAATGCGAGTCCAGTGTCTAACCACTGCGCCACCCCGCTCGGTTTTATTAATCCGTGAAACAATTTACATTGTATGGATTTCGTCATTGAATAATTGACCATTTAACAGTTTAAATTTGTTTCTTACACAATAGTTGTCAGTGAAGTTTTCTTATTATCTAATTTACATTTTTCAGTCTTATATAATTATTGTTTCTCCATATAGTTTAACACAGAACTTTCAGATTTTAAGTGTGGTGTCACCGCCAGACACCAGGTGGTAGCTTGAAATCGGCCGCGGTCCATTAGTACATGTCTGACCCCGCGTGTCGCCACTGTCAGTAGTTGCAGACCGAGCGCCACCACACGGCAGGTCTAGAGAGACGTACTAGCACTCGGCCCCAGTTGTACGACGACTTTGCTAGCGACTACACTGACGAAGCCTTTCTCTCATTTGCCGAGAGACAGTTAGAATAGCCTTCAGCTAAGTCCATGGCTACGACCTAGCAAGGCGCCATTAACCATATCTGGAGAGAGTCTCACTTGTATTAACAATAGCGATGTACCACAATGATGGAATAAAAGTTAAGTATAACCTCAGCTACGTACTTTTCAGTATAGCATTAATTACGTATCCTGTTCCAGACTTCACGCCCGTCTGCGTTAGATAGCGTGCATTTCGGCCTCCTCTATCTACAAGGTGTTGACACATTTGCCAACACAACATTAAGTAACCTTTTTTTTAATTCATGTACTCCATTACTGTATAGTAACTTTTATTTTGCAAATTATTTTTAAATTTTTGTTTGAAGGAGGAGATTGTCTCTATGTCTTTTATGTTTTGCGGTATAATTTAATGGCATTGTGCATTAGATTTTGTTGCGTTTTAATTTCATTTCTTCTATCCAGATGCAAATTATCGCAGTTCCTAGTTTCGTAACCATGTACAGAACCATTGTTAACATAGTGTCAACTATTTTTTTTAATGTACATAACTTTTGAAAAATATATTCACATGGGACAGTTAAGATTTCCAGCATTTTAAAAAGTTCAAGGCAGTGAGCCATGCTGCCACTCTTTGTCATTATACGTGCTGCTCTTTTCTGCAGTTTGAATATAGCTTCGATATTTTTCCTGTTCACTCCCCAGAATATTATCCCATAACTAATAACAGAATGGATATACGCAAAGTATACTGATCTAATACATGAAATGGCCGAGTGGTTCTAGGCACTACAGTCTGGAACCGCGCGACCGCTACGATCGCAGGTTCGAATCCTGCGTCGGGCATGGATGTGTGTGATGTCCCTAGTTAGGTTTAAGCAGTGCTAAGTTCTAGCGGACTGATGACTTTAGAAGTTAAGTCCCATAGTGCTCAGAGCCATTTGAACCATTTAATACATGAAATATCGCATGCTAAATTAAGAACTCTGAGGGCATAGCATGTTGTAGAGATTCTGTTACGAAGTTACATGGTCTTCCCACTTCAACTGACTATCAACTTGCATGCCAAGAACTTTTGTGCTTTCCACCCATTTTATCAGAACAGAACAGGTTATTATAATATGTTTTTTTGTTTATGTAAAAGTTCATAGCACTTGTTTTCTTAATATTAAGCGTCACTTTGTTGTTAGCTGCCCACTCATATACTTTTTAGTGTTTCTTCAGCTTTCTCTCTTAGATCTACATGTGATGTGTCACTGATTAGCACATTAGAGTCATCTGAAAACAATATTGTATGCCCATGCTTTATACTTTGTGCGAAATCATTAATATAAATTAGAAATAGTACTGGACCTAGGACACTACCCTGTGGTACACCTATATTTATATGTTTGGGGTCAGAAATATGTTTGTCAATACAGTTGCAGTTACATGATAAATGTGTTATTTCAGTCATCTGTATTCTATTTTCTAGATATGACTGGAACCATTTTTTTTTATAATCCCCCTTATTCCCAGTTCATCTAGCTTAACCAACAGTGTTTTCTGACCCACTGTGTCAAAAGCTTTGGTTAGACCGTGAAATATACCTGTTGTATAGTTTCCTTTATCGAGTGCTCCTGACCGCGACGGCGCGGTGGGACCGACGTTCAGATCTGCTCACGGCCGGCCGTGACGCAGGTGAACCGCCACACTATCCCTCGAGTTTCCATTAGTTTTAGGAAACATATACATTCCCTCAGAGCAGCCACTACGCCATATCCTCTGCAACGTCTGATTTTTTCTTTGCATATTTCCTTCAATGATAATTTTTTGCAGACAGTTTCACCTTTGAGTGTGTGTTTCCCAATGTCTTCTCCTCTTTCTGATGTACAGGGTGGGAAAATAAAACTAGCCCGAAAAATACAGACTCAGACAAGGGAAAATACAAAAGGAAATGAGACGCGCCACTAAAGCAGAGGTTGAAAATACCGCTTCAGTTGTAAATTTCTTTATTTTCACACGACCGGCTTCGGCCTGTTACAAGTCCATCCTCATCCTCAGGTGTCGTAGCTGTGCAGTGGTGCCCGAGCGCCGCGTGTACCAGTCGCGGAGTGCTGCCTACGAGAGTCCCTGTTCGGCGTCTGGTACACGCGGCGCTCGGGCACCACAGCACAGCTACGACACCTGAGGATGAGGATGGGCTTATAACAGGCCGAAGCCGGTCGTGTGAAAATAAAGAAATTTACAACTGAAGCGGCATTTTCAACCTATGTTACGAGGGCAGTTCAATAAGTAATACAACACATTTTTTTCCGAAACAGGGGTTGTTTTATTCAGCATTGAAATACACCAGGTTATTCCCCAATCTTTTAGCTATACAACACTATTTTTCAACGTAATCTCCATTCAGTGCTACGGCCTTACGCCACCTTGAAATGAGGGCCTGTATGCCTGCACGGTACCATTCCACTGGTCGATGTCGGAGCCAACGTCGTACTGCATCAATAACTTCTTCATCATCCGCGTAGTGCCTCCCACGGATTGCGTCCTTCATTGGGCCAAACATATGGAAATCCGACGGTGCGAGATCGGGGCTGTAGGGTGCATGAGGAAGAACAGTCCACTGAAGTTTTGTGAGCTCCTCTCGGGTACGAAGACTTGTGTGAGGTCTTGCGTTGTCATGAAGAAGGAGAAGTTCGTTCAGATTTTTGTGCCTACGAACACGCTGAAGTCGTTTCTTCAATTTCTGAAGAGTAGCACGAGTGTGTTCGCACGCTCCGCCATTGCAGGAGTCACAGCTGTGCACGGCCGGCCCGCACGCGGGAGATCAGACAGTCTTGCTTGACCTTGGGGCGATGATGACACACGCTTTGCCCAACGACTCACCGTGCTTTTGTCCACTGCCAGATCACCGTAGACATTCTGCAAGTGCCTATGAATATCTGAGATGCCCTGGTTTTCCGCCAAAAGAAACTCGATCACTGTCCGTTGTATGCAACGCACATCCGTTACAGACGCCATTTTAACAGCTCCGTACAGCGCTGCCACCTGTCGGCAGTCAATGAAACTATACGAGACGAAGCGGGAATGTTTGAAAATATTCCACACGAAATTTCCGGTTTTTTCAGTCAAAATTGGCCGAGAAAAAAAATGTGTTGCATTACTTATTGAACTGCCCTCGTATAATGCTCAGTTGCTGATGTCCTGCCAACAGGATTGTTTGCACCACTAAAGAATTGTCAAAATAGGGCGGAAATCGGTAGATGTACAAGCACCGGTAAACAAATGATTACAATTTCATAAAACGTGGATGATTTATTCAAGAGAAAGAGCTTCACAAATTGAGCAAGTCAATAACACATCGATCCACCTCTCGCCCTTACGCAAGCAGTTATTCGTCGCCGCACTGATTTGTAGAATACAGTAAGTGTATAGCTGTAGAATGGAATGACGACTCAAACCCGGATTCCCCCGTTATCGTGAGCGGTCGCCTTACGATTTGGCTATCCGTGCACGACTCACTTCCATATGTTGTCAACCATGTGTCTACAACCTGTGCATTAATTATGATATTCCCGTACAGGCGAGACATCGTACTTTGAAGTGCCTTGCCTGGTGTTGGCAGATAAATACGGTATTGCGTTGCCTTTGCCATTCCGGATTACGACGCAAAGTTCCTTTGGACATACACACAGACACCGCAATTATCGGATTTATATAGCTGTTTGTAATATCTCTTTATATTCGATGAATTATTCTACCCTTGAATGACGTTTACAAATTTTCTATCTTCATACTCGCAGAATCCATGCGCAAAATAGTTTCATACAATAGCTATGCCATGAGCGCATAAGTATTCTTTGTAGTGGTTGGTTGTCAGAGAAAAAAGAAAGGGAGCTTCCGAGATTGTCTTCGTGCCGATTAGCCTGAGCTTGGTTTGGAAGAACTGTAATCTGATTATTGAGATTTATCACAGAAGATAACTGATACGAACTGTACGATTAAAAAGGAAATATATATATTGCTCCTTCAAAAAAAAAAAAAAAAGGTGTGTATGTGACATTTGGGAATTAATGATATTTATCGATATATTGCGTAGTTGTTAATCAGAAGGGACTTCCGAAAGACTGGATACGAACCTGCATTTAATAATCCAAGAGCTCCATTACTTCTTCGGAAGGTTAAACTTCATCAAAGCCAAATATCCGCTTGATCTGAGGTTTCCCGACTGATTATACAACGCTCCCAAAATTACGAGGCATTTTATTTGTACAGATTAGCAGACTGCCGCAAAGCACGAACCTGCAGAGAAGAAGAATCATCGCCTGATTTCATCTTAACAAGTAAAATTTCAGAATCATTTTGAGTGACTGAGCTATGACTGCGTTTCCTATCATGAATTATTGATTGCTCGAACGAATTGAGAGCTACAGAATTACGTAGATAGAAGGAAAAATTACATGTTGGATGGCCTCCTGATGGATATCCTCCCAAATTCTGTTTAATTGGCGGGTCAGATCATCAAAGTCGCTAGCTGCGTGGAGGGCATTGTCCACAAAGCTCGAAATGTTGTGGCCTTGATGGTCAAGGTGGGGTTTGGCAAGCACGAAAACACACAGTGAAAACTCACGCCATGCGTGCGGGCATTATCTTGCCGAAATGGAAGCCCAAAATGGCTTATCGCGAAGGGGAACAAAATATTGATGGGTTACCGTTGTGCTGTAAGGATGTCACGGATGACAATCAAACGGGTCCTGCTGTGAAAAGGAATGCGACGCTAGAATAATACTCATGGTTGCCGGGCCGTTTGGTAGGCGACAGTCATATTGATATCCCAGCGCAGTTCGGGGCGTCTTCATACACATCGCCGGGCTGACATCTCATTGACCAGAGTGCAGTTGTCTTCAATGATTAGTCCTGCTTCGAATTTGGCCTCGATGACCAGCGAAGACGTGTCTGGAGATGCCTGGGACAGCTGTAGTACACTAACATGGCTGTCGGCCGCTGTACTGCCCGCCTACCAGGAGTGTTGGTCTGGGGTGCCATCTTTACATTTACATCTACATGGATACTCTGCCAATCACACTTAAGTGCCTGGCAGAGGGTTCATCGAACCACTTTCACAATTCTCTATTACTCCAATCTCGTACACCGCGCGGAAAGAACGAACACATATATCTTTCCCTATAGGACTCTGGTTTCCATAATTTTATCGTGGTGATCGTTTCTCCCTATGTAGGTCGGTGTCAACAAAATGTTTTCGCATTCGGAGGAGAAAGTTGGTGATTGGAATTTCGTGAGAAGATTCCGTCGCAACGAAAAACGCCTTTCTTTTAATGATGTCCATCCCAAATCCTGTATCATTTCAGTGACACTCTCTCCCATATTTCGCGATAATACAAAACGTGCTGCCCTTCTTTGAACTTTTTCGTGGTACTCCGTCAGTCCTATCTGGTAAGGATCCCACACCGCGCAGCAGTATTGTAAGAGAGGACGGATAAGCGTAGTGTAGGCAGTCTCCTTAGTACGTCAGTTACATTTTCTATGTGTTCCTTCCAATTTAGGTTGTTCATAATTGTAATTCCTAGGTATTTAGTTGAATTTACGGCCTTTATATTTGACTGATTTATTGTGTAACCGAAGTTTAACGGATTCCTTTTAGAACTCATGTGGATGACCTCACACTTTTCGTTATTTAGGGTCAACTGTCAATTTTCGCACCTTTCAGATATCTTTTCTAAATCATTTTGCAGTTTTTTTTATTTCTGATGACTTTATTAGTCGATAAACGACAGCGTCATCTGCAAACAATCAAAGACGGCTGCTCAGATTGTCTCTCAAATCGTTTATATAGATAAGGAACAGCAAAGGTGAGAGGCACCCACATGCCTTGCTCATACTGTGGCATCAAGCAGTCAGGCCTGCAACATGAGTGGTCTGCCAAGCGAGTGGATTCATTCTTATTTATCAAGTAACATGAGCTCTAGTACTCACAATTACGTTACAAATTACTCTCCTATTTGAATATTACGCAACGGATAACGCACATCTGACTATTAGTAATTTACACAACTCTGACTGTTCACTACGCACTGGCAATAACACATTTTCTTACTTACCCAACGGCTTTGATCAACACGTGGCCATCGCACTGAATATGAATGGCGCACACTTGATTAATTCTGGATATCATGACAACATACTATTCGAAGGAAAAGGCCACCAATCTTTTTCTTTTCACTATCTTTTTTATTCCGATAAATTCTATAACCTAAACACACCATTACATTTTCTACAACAATTACACATGAGAAACTCCGCCCAGAGGGCATGGCTTTACATTGGTGCTTCTCTCTTATGGTCTCGTAATTATCTAACACTACAGTGCACTTTCTGGATAGGATGGTGGATCTTTTGCTATATCTCACACTTCGACTCTAACACCCATCATCGAAAATTTCCTACTGACCGAGCGGTACAAAAGGAACATGCATAACCCACTGCCTCTGTACCTATCGTCTTCCTGTGCAATGCAAGCCGAGTGGCGTTGCTGGCTAGACGGCTGACTCACCTTGCTTCACTCTCAGAGTATTAAAGTTCGAATCAAGCGTCACACGGAAACATAACACGCAAAGTAATATTAAGAACATATTCGTCACACACGCGAGTCCTTAACTGATACCATGGACGAGTACTTCTCTTTATCCTTTGTCCCACACACAGATTGAGACTTACACAGTACTCACCACATGGAAGTACTCGTCTCTAATTTCAAGTCCTGCACACGCCATTTCTTAAATATTTCCAACTTATAGTACACACGCCAGTAATTCAGCTTAACTTTATCACTCTGAAGTATTTCAACTTATTGCTACACGTAGTTTCATTGTGCCCGTTGGTCACTTCCGAAGATTACTACGATCCCCTTAATATTACCTGCCTGACATTTAATTCTCCCCACAAAAGTTCCTGAAATAGTGAAATTATTATTCCAAACTACTCTTAAGTATTCCACATGCATACCATTCTATCCACTCTTTTGTCTTTACGGAGCACACCTAAGACAGGTCTTACAACACAAGATCCAGCGCCAGAAAATGCTGAAACATGGCAGTTCTTCAGGTCAGCTCGCATCTGCGTCGAGGTGGGGGAAGACCATGCTACCCATTGGTCAGCCACATTTCAGGCGCCCAAAGCTCAGGTAAATTTCATCTCTTTGGTTCCAAAGGGCCGTCTCAAAGATGATCATATATTACACATTCACTGTCTGTGGTTATCAGACGACCATACATTCATTCATTTCGCAGATCTCACCAAATTGGATGTAGGGATTTATTTTGTGGGAGTGCACATGAAATCAATTAAATAAATAGTCATTCTTTCCTAGACTGGTATCCGGCTTCGCTGTATTAATTGAAATTGAGTTATTATTAGAAAAAAATATGTTGTTATGACAGGAATAACGAAGAATGTTGTACCTATTTTTAATGTCGGGCGGTACTGTACCCATTCAAAGGGCCTATAACACTACCTAGGGGAACGCTAGAAATCACATCTGTTTTACTCGATGACTTTCCGTCATTTACTACGAACTGTGACCTCTCTGACGGGAAATCACAAATCCAGTCACATAACTGAGACGAACTTCCATAAGCACGCAATTTCACTACGAGCCGCTTGTGTGGTACAGTGTCAAAAGCCTTCCGGAAATCCAGAAATACGGAATCGATCTGAAATCCCTTGTCAGTAGCACTCAGCAATTCATGTGAATAAAGAACTGGTTGTGTTTCACAGGAACGATGTTTTCTAAATCCATGTTGACTGTGTGTCAATAGACCGTTTTCTTAGAGGTAATTCATGATGTTCAAACACAATATATGTTCCAAAATCCTGCTGCATATCGACGTTAACGATATGGGTCTGTAATTTAATGGATTACTCCTACTACCTTTCTTGAATATTGGTGTGACCTGTGCAACTTTCCAGTCTTTGGGTGCAGATCTTTCGTCGAGCGAACGGTTATATATGATTGTTAAGTATGGGGCTATTGCATCAGGATAATCTGAAACGAATCTAATTGGTATACAATCTGGACCACAAGACTTGCTTTTATTAAGTGATTAAAGTTGCTTCACTACTCCGAGGATATTTACTTCTACCTTACTCATGTTGGTAGCTTGATTAGAATTCTGGAATATTTACTTCGTCTGCTTTTGTGAAGGCATTTCTGAAGGCTGTGTTCAGTAACTCTGCTTTGGCAGCACTGTCTTCGATTGTATCTCCATTGGTATCGCGCATTTATTTTCATAGCGGAATTCCTTTGGTTATCGTCCGCAGCACCCCTACAACACAGCAGTACGTCGACGACATTCTACGCCCCGTTTTGTTGCCCTTCATGGCAAGCGATTCTGGGCTTTCATTTCAGCAAGACAACGCCCGTCCGCACACGGCAAGAGTTTCTACTGCTTGTCTTCGTGCTTTTCAAACCCTGCCTTGACTACCAAGGTAACCGGATCTCTCCCCATTGGAGAACGTTTGTAGCATCGTGGTCAGGGCCCGCCAACCATCACGGGATTTTGATGATCTAAAGCGCCAGGTGGACAGGATTTGGCACGATATCTCTCAGGAGGATATCCAACAACTCTGTCAATCAATGCCAAGACGAATGACTGCTTCCATAAGAGCGTTACTGGCTTGATCAAACTGTGAAGCTCATTCTCTTGAATAAGTAATCCTCGTTTTCTGAAGTTGTAATTTTTTTTTTACTGTACTTGTACTTCTCATCTACCGGTTTCCGTCCCTTTCGGATAATTTCTTCATTTCTTCGTGGTACATCGATTTTTTAAAGTCACCGCTGACGTAAAGGCAGCGCCGCGCTCGTTTTGTCAAACTGAGACACACGAGTAACATCTCTGATTGAAGGACACCAGCAATAGTGACTTCGAATTTCTGCTGTAGCTCTCCCAGTGTGTGAGGGTTCTTTGAGTACATCTGACCCTTGCCCCACAGGTAAAACGCCGGGGAGAGAGACTAGGCGATCGAGTTGGCCAGGAGACTACACTGCCTCTGCTGATCGTTGTCTACTCACCGATCACCTCATGCGCTCGTGACAACGTTGTCGAGGCGGTGTATGCTGATGTCCTGTCTTGTTGATAATACACACGCTGTCGGTCATATTCATTGAGCTGATCCACATTGGGATTAAACAGTTTTTGGACGTATCACTTAGCTATTAACAGTTTGGTGAAAGAATCCATTTTACGATTCGGAGGCCAAACATTGTGCCCCAAACACCGAACTTGAGATTATGCAATGACTCTTCAAAGTACTGATGGCGATTTTCTGATCCATAATGGCGCATGTGCTGTGACCTCACATACCCTGACTGGCTGAACCAGGCTTCATCTGAAGGAATTAAAAACTGTGGACCCAAAAGTTCTGATTCTACTTTTCATTGGAAAACTACCAGCAGAACTCAACATGCGCAGAACTCAATACGCGAAAGTTGGCCTTGACGCTTTAATCAGTGTATTACAGTAAATTTGTAAGGATACAAATGCGGCTTCTTTTTGACAAAGTTTCGACACGACGATCTCTCACTTCTTACCTCCACAGATAAACGTCGCTGACATTTCGTTGGACTGTGTTCCAGGCTTTCCTTCGCTCGAGCAAAGTTTTCTGGTGTTCGAAACCCTTTTTCGATAGTTGCGGTTTATACGAGGTGCATTCAAGTTCTAAGGCCTCCGATTTTTTTTCGCCAGACTGGAAAGAGATAGAAACATGCACATTATTTTAAAATGAGGCCGCGTTCATTGTCAATATGTCCCAGAGATGGCAGCACCGTACGGCAGATGGAATTTTACCGCCAGCGGCGAGAATGAGAACTGTTTTAAATACTTAAAATGGCGACGTTTTCCTTACTTGAACAGCGTGCAATCATTCGTTTCCTGAATTTGCGTGGTGTGAAACCAATTGAAATTCATCGACAGTTGAAGGAGACATGTGGTGATGGAGTTATGGATGTGTCGAAAGTGCGTTCGTGGGTGCGACAGTTTAATGAAGGCAGAACATTGTGTGACAACAAACCGAAACAACCTCGGGCTCGCACAACATGATCGAGAAAGTGGAGAGAATGGTTTTGGGGGATCGCCGAATGACTGTTGAACAGACCGCCTCCAGAGTTGGAATTTGTGACAACAAACCGAAACAACCTCGGGCTCGCAGAACATGATCGAGAAAGTGGAGAGAATGGTTTTGGGGGATCGCCGAATGACTGTTGAACAGATCGCCTCCAGAGTTGGAATTTCTGTGGGTTCTGTGCACACAATCCTGCATGACGACCTGAAAATGCGAAAAGTGTCATCCAGGTGGGTGCCACGAATGCTGACGGACGACCACATGGCTGCCCGTGTGGCATGTTGCCAAGCAATGTTGACGCGCAATGACAGCATGAATGGGACTTTCTTTTCGTCGGTTGTGACAACGGATGAGACGTGGATGCCATTTTTCAATCCAGAAACAAAGCGCCAGTCAGCTCAATGGAGGCACACAGATTCACCGCCACCAAAAAAATTTCGGGTAACCGCCAGTGCTGAAAAAATGATGAGGTCCATGTTTTGGGAAGGCGTAATCCTTACCCATTGCGTTCCAAAGGGCACTACGGTAACAGGTGTATCCTACGAAAATGTTTTGAAGAACAAATTCCTTCCTGCACTGCAACAAAAACGTCCGGAAAGGGCTGCGCGTGTGCTGTTTCACCAAGACAACGCACCCGCACATCGAGCTAACGTTACGCAACAGTTTCTTCGTGATAACAACTTTGAAGTGATTCCTCATGCTCCCTACTCACCTGACCTGGCTCCTAGTGACTTTTGGCTTTTTCCAACAATGAAAGACACTCTCCGTGGCCGCACATTCACCAGCCGTGCTGCTATTGCCTCAGCGATTTTCCAGTGGTCAAAACAGACTCCTAAAGAAGCCTTCGCCGCTGCCATGGAATCATGGCGTCAGCGATGTGAAAAATGTGTACGTCTGCAGGGCGATTACGTCAAGAAGTAACGCCAGTTTCATCGATTTCGGGTGAGTAGTTAATTAGAAAAAAAATCGGAGGCGTTAGAACTTGAATGCACCTCGTATTAGCAGCAGGACCCGTTTCGTGCCATTCTGCCACTAAGTTCTACATTGTAGACGGAAGGTTTTCTCCAAAACATTTGTAGTCTTAAGCGCTTGTACGAACAGTTCCGTGCATGCTTTCCACGAATTGTACCTCGCTTAAAACACGAAAATTAGCATACGCTGTTGTATCGGGAGTATAATCTAGTGTCGTATTCAACTTGTGCCTAAACACGTCTACTCCTCTCAATCACTTAAACGTAGTGACACAGCGAAATACTCGGGACAAAGCGTGTAACAGACGTGCGGGCAGCTGACAGCAACCGATTGGTCCATCGAAATCAGAATTCCAGCGTTTTCTGTGATTTTCAGTTCTCCTAGTCATTAAGGGAAGGTTTACTATCTTTTGGTTCAAGAAATCTTTTTTTTTTAAATGCATTTTCGGATCTATGGAAGTGTTTAGAATCCACCCCCGAAACGGCTTTTCCGAATACGAAACGGCAATGTTTGTTATTCGCGGTTGAACAAAAAATGCACCTGACTGAAATCGGCCTTTTTCACGCACCAGTTTTTTTCTTTCGGAGGACGAGTTATTTTACCGGTGCTTGGGAGGAAACACACAAAATTCAAATGAAAGTTTGAACGCGTGTGTTTGAAAGTTAGCCCCCAAGCATTTGCATTCTGGTGCGAAGACTGTGGAGATAGCGACTTCCTGGCACTGAGCAGCTTCAACGAAGGGTATTCATCAACTCTAAAGACCATGACAACGATGGACGTCACAGTGGGACTCTATTCGACGCAGTTCGCCAAGCATTCGGACGACCACCGGATTCAAACGGCCGAAAACCGCTCGTCACCGGCCGTACGAGCGGCTCTGGAGCAGCGCAGGATGACTCAGATCGAGCAGAACGCCCTCTATGAGGAAGAGGAAGGACTAGTTTATGGACCCGGAATAGCTGATTGAACGTACGTTGCATAATATTGCATTTATATGTAGTCAATACTTCAAACGCGTTTTTCTCGAAATTACGTTTTCTTTATCGCGCGGTATGGTAACTTCAAATCTAGCTAACCGTTTGGCATGAGTCTTTGTTTCCGTCGAAGCTAACTAAATTGTCTAGGAGTTGTACCACTTTTATTCCGATCCATCAACTACAAAGATTTTTACTTGGCCGACGAAGTCGAAACATCGATGAAAAAAAAACATTTTTTCAAATGGCCGCCATTTTGTTTCCTATGGTCCAAATAACGTAAGCGAGGTACAGCTCCTAAAGAATCCCATATACTTCGCTAACGTCAACTCAATTTTGATTTCGGACGAGGCGGCTGACCTGTGACATACCACGCGTGGAGGTCTACATCGAAATTTTGTTTCGTTCCGGCGGCACTTCTCCCTGTGCTCTGTGACACTTCCGGTCGAAAAATTTCCAGTTTGTATAGGAAATATCAACAAACATTTTGACCAAATTTGACAACGATATCCATAACACATTCCGAGAAAAAAATTCTCGAAGAACATGCTTTTTTCGAGCCAAAGATAGTAAACCTCCCCTTAACAAGGATCAGTTCCAGATCACTCTCACAAATATTTGTTGTAGCTGATTTTAGTTTTCTCGCCTTGTACTTCAGGAGAATTACTGTTTTCTTTACTGTTTCGAACTTTGCCTCGTTCCTTATACTGTTTACCCATTTCACTGTCCTCATTCTCTTCAATTTCAAAGCTTCCAAATATTGCTCTTCTGTTTTCTTTAAATATTCAAGTTTGTGAGCCACATTTAACAATACTTCAAATAAATAATTTTGCAAATACTAGGGGCATTCAATAATTAATATAACACATTACTTCTCTGAAAGCTGGTTGGTTTTATTCAGGATTTCTAACACCATATTATTCCCCACTATTTTGGCTACAAAACCCTATTGTTCAATACGATCTACGATCAATGCAACGGATTTTCGCCACCTTATTGAGAGAGCCTGTATACGAGCGTGGTAACTGTCTACGGGTCGACGTCGGAGCAACAGTGTTGCCGCATCAATAATCTCTCCATCATCCACCTACTACCTCACACGGAGTTCGTCCTTCATTGGGCAAGGCAGATGGAAATCGAAAGTTGTGAGATCCAGGCTGCAGGGTGAATGAGGAAGAACACTTAGAAGACGCAACAGGTCTACTAAAGAGACTGCATACACCACGCTTGTCCGCCCTATTCCGGAATATTGCTGTGCGGTGTGGGATCCGCATCAGATGGTACTGACGGATGACATCGAAAAAGTACAAAGAAGGGCAGCTCGTTTTGTATGATCGCGAAGTGGGGGAGATAGTGCCACAGACATGATACGTTAATTGGAGTGGCAATCATTAAAACAAAATCGTTTTTCGTTGCGACGGGATTTTCTCATGAAATTTCAATCACCAGTTTTCTCCTCCGATTGCGAAAACATTGTGTTAGCACCCACCTACATAGGGAGAGATGATAATTACGATAAAATAAGGGAAATCAGGGCTCGCACAGAAAAATTTAAGAGCTCGTTTTTCCTCGTTTTCGAGAGTGGAACGGTAGAGAGACAGCTTGAATGTGGTTCATTGAACCCTCTGCAAGGCAATTTATTGTGAATAGTAGAGTAATCACGTAGCTGAAGATGTAGACAGTCCAGTGACGTTCTGTGAGCTGCTCCCGGCTGCGCCGACTTGTGTGAAGCCTTGGATTGTCGTGGAGAAGGAAAAGTTGGTTTGCAGTTTAGTGGCTACGAACACGCTGAAGTTGTTTCTTCAATTTCCTTTGGGTAGCACAACACGCAGTTTATGATTGAACCATGAGGGAGGACATAAAACAGAATAACCCCTTCAGAACTACAGGAGACCATCGCCATGAGTATTCCGACTAAGGACGCGGCTTTGAACTTTTTCTTCGGAGGAGAGATGGTGTAGCGCCACTGCATGGATTGCCGGTTCGAAGTGATGAACCATGTCTCATCGCCTGTGACAGTGTTGTCACTATGAGCCTGCATCAGCGAGCATGCATGTCCGCAGGATCATTGCTTCGTAATTCAGAATACCACAGACACTTCAGTATACACTACTGGCCATTAAAATTGCTACTCCAAGAAGAAATGCAGACGATAAACGGGTATTCATTGGACAAATATACACTCCTTGAAATTGAAATAAGAACACCGTGAATTCATTGTCCCAGGAAGGGGAAACTTTATTGACACATTCCTGGGGTCAGATACATCACATGATCACACTGACAGAACCACAGGCACATAGACACAGGCAACAGAGCATGCACAATGTCGGCACTAGTACAGTGTATATCCACCTTTCGCAGCAATGCAGGCTGCTATTCTCCCATGGAGACGATCGTAGAGATGCTGGATGTAGTCCTGTGGAACGGCTTGCCATGCCATTTCCACCTGGCGCCTCAGTTGGACCAGCGTTCGTGCTGGACGTGCAGACCGCGTGAGACGACGCTTCATCCAGTCCCAAACATGCTCAATGGGGGACAGATCCGGAGATCTTGCTGGCCAGGGTAGTTGACTTACACCTTCTAGAGCACGTTGGGTGGCACGGGATACATGCGGACGTGCATTGTCCTGTTGGAACAGCAAGTTCCCTTGCCGGTCTAGGAATGGTAGAACGATGGGTTCGATGACGGTTTGGATGTACCGTACACTATTCAGTGTCCCCTCGACGATCACCAGTGGTGTACGGCCAGTGTAGGAGATCGCTCCCCACACCATGATGCCGGGTGTTGGCCCTGTGTGCCTCGGTCGTATGCAGTCCTGATTGTGGCGCTCACCTGCACGGCGCCAAACACGCATACGACCATCATTGGCACCAAGGCAGAAGCGACTCTCATCGCTGAAGACGACACGTCTCCATTCGTCCCTCCATTCACGCCTGTCGCGACACCACTGGAGGCGGGCTGCACGATGTTGGGGCGTGAGCGGAAGACGGCCTAACGGTGTGCGGGACCGTAGCCCAGCTTCATGGAGACGGTTGCGAATGGTCCTCGCCGATACCCCAGGAGCAACAGTGTCCCTAATTTGCTGGGAAGTGGCGGTGCGGTCCCCTACGGCACTGCGTAGGATCCTACGGTCTTGGCGTGCATCCGTGCGTCGCTGCGGTCCGGTCCCAGGTCGACGGGCACGTGCACCTTCCGCCGACCACTGGCGACAACATCGATGTACTGTGGAGACCTCACGCCCCACGTGTTGAGCAATTCGGCGGTACGTCCACCCGGCCTCCCGCATGCCCACTATACGCCCTCGCTCAAAGTCCGTCAACTGCACATACGGTTCACGTCCACGCTGTCGCGGCTTACTACCAGTGTTAAAGACTGCGATGGAGCTCCGTATGCCACGGCAAACTGGCTGACACTGACGGCGGCGGTGCACAAATGCTGCGCAGCTAGCGCCATTCGACGGCCAACACCGCGGTTCCTGGTGTGTCCGCTGTGCCGTGCGTGTGATCATTGCTTGTACAGCCCTCTCGCAGTGTCCGGAGCAAGTATGGTGGGTCTGACACACCGGTGTCAATGTGTTCTTTTTTCCATTTCCAGGAGTGTATTATACTAGAACTGACATGTGATAACATTTTCACGCAATTTGGGTGCATAGATTGTGAGAAATCAGTATCCAGAACAACCACGTCTGGCCGTAATAACGGCCTTGATACGCCTGGGCATAGAGTCAAACAGAGCTTCGATGGCGTGTACAGGTACAGCTGCCCATGCAGCTTCAACACGATACCACGTTTCATCAAGAGTAGTGACTGGCGTATTGTGACGAGCCAGTTGCTCGGCCAGCATTGACCAGACGTTTTCAGTTGGTGAGATGTGCTGGCCAGGGCAGCAGTTGAACATTTTCTGTATCCAGAAAGGCCCGTACAGGACCTGCATCATGCGGTCGTGCATTTTCCTGCTGAAATGTAGGGTTTCGCAGGGATCGAATAAATGGTAGAGCAACGGGGTCGTAACACATCTGAAATGTAACGTCAACTGTCCAAAGTGCCGTCAATGCGAACAAGAGGTGACCGAGACGAGTAACCATTGGCACACCATATCACCACGCCGGGTGATACGCCAGTATGGCGATGACGAATATACGCTTCCAATGTGCGTTCACCGCAATGTCGCCAAACACGGATGCGACCATCATGATGCTGTAAACAGAACCTGGATTCATCCGAAAAAATGTTTTGCCGTTCGTGCACCCAGGTTTGTCGTTGAGTACACCAACGCAGGCGCTCCTGTCTGTGAAGCAGCGTCAAGGGTAACCGCATTCATGGTCTCCGAGCTGATAGTCCATGCTGCTGCAAATGTCGTCGAACTGTTCATGCAGGTGGTTGTTGTCTTGCAAACGTCCCCAACTGTTGACAAAGGGGTCGAGACGTGGCTGCACGATCCGTTGCAGCCATGCGGATAAGATGCCTGTCATCTCGACTGCTATAGTTCAATTCTTTTATCTTGGCGGCTCGCGCTGTGCGCGATTTTGTCACTGCACTGCTCCCCTGTGCAGACACATTGTGTTCCGACTGCTTTGACCCCCTTATCAATCGATTCCACAAAAACTATTTGGCCCAAAAATTAGATTTTTACACATCATCTTGACTGATACCTTCCCCCCATAAATGACTTAATTTTGTTTCGATGTTCAACGCAGTTATTATGCAGCATTACATATAGTAAACCATTGCACGAAATTTGGAAGAGTTTGCAGAGGTAAAAGTCCATAGAGTATATTTTCCGTATGGTCGATTTTAGTTGCCACTATGTTGTGAATGAAATGTGGGCAAGATACCTAAATTTCATATAAAATTTATTGTATAATAATAGCTCATTTAAGTACCACATAGGTGTCGTATGTAATATTGAGAAATATTCCGTCTTTCGCGACTGTAACAAAAGTTTTATTTACACTGAGCACGTTTGGCTTTATTTTAAAGCACTTCAATCAATCAAAAGGAAGTAGACAAAATACATTAAACAAAACTGTGGAGTTACAAAAACATTAGGACTTGAATATACCGTCTATCAGTGAAGTGCTCTGAGCTATGTCAAATATAATTTTTGTATGTGGCACACACGAACATCATTTATTTGCTAAAAGACTGATCTCCCAACACAAACGTTGAATATTGTGTTACCGCAGCACAAAACTACGAGAGGTGACTTGGCAATGGAGGAGACAAAATACTGTCCACTGAACATGCTTCAAAAGAGAAACTCGTCTGGTCTACATAAGCCCCTTATTACAGTTGCAGAAGAGGAATATATTTCAGTACCATTGGTAAAAGTGCGACTGTGGAACAAAAACAAGAAAGAGAACATGAGTACCATTGTGTATGTGCCATACCTTTCCTTGACTGAAGTGCTTTAAAATAAAGCCAAACGCGTTCGGTGTAAATAATACTTTTATTACAGTCGCGAAAGACGGAATTTTTCTCAATATTACATACGACACCTATGTCGTACTTAAATTAAATGAGATATTGTTATACAGTAAATTTTATATGAAATTTAGGTATCTTGTCCACATTTCATTCTCAACATTGTGGCAACTAAAATCGACCATACGGAAAGTATACGCTATGGACTTCTACCTCTGCAAACTCTTCGAAATTTCATGCAATGGTTTACTACATTTAATGCTGCATAATAACTGCGTTGAACATCGAAACAAAATTAAGTCATTAATGGGGGGAAGGTATCAGTCAAGAAGACGTGTAAAAATCAAATTTTTTGGCCAAACAGTTTTTGTGAAATCGAATGATAAGTGTGTCAAAGCCGTGGGAACACCATGTGTCTGCACAGGCGAGCAGTGCAGTGATGACAAAATCGCGCACAGCGCGGAATGCGGCGAGCACGTGTCTGCAGCAACGAAAGGGTTAATGAAGAGACAACAGCACTAGATATTTCAAAAAATTGCATTCAAACGAATATAGTTCGTGAAGTAAGGCACTTCGATATTGTTTTTAAATAATGAAAATGTTAAGCATCGCACAAGGTTTGAACTCATAACCTTTCGCTTACTAACTCAACACCTTAACCGTTACGCTAACGCACCTCGCCTGACTGCATACCGCCATGAGGGAGGACTATAACATGTCACGCAAAATACTGACAAACACTGTTGGTATGACCATGAATTACTCACGCTTCGTCGAAGTATAATAGGAAATAAACAATTACCGCTGTTCTTTATTGCGAAAAAGCTGTTCGTGAGAGTGATACAAAAACCTTTCCTTGCTATCGCCTGAATTAGGAGTCTTATTGCTTGTTTGGTTTAATTAATTAATAGAATATGAAGCAATTGGTATAAAGAATGCTTTTTCCAAACTTTCTATAAAAGAATGTCTGCTATCAAGACATTGCTTTTGTTCTATTACTTTATTTATGACTGAACGTTTCTAAAACTGAAGACACTCGTCCATGCTCTGCACTGCAGTCGAGATGTGGCAACGTCGTTCTCTGTTCATTGGCTGACTGTGCTTTGTGACATCAGACGCGCAGAACGAACCTAAACTCAGCCGCCAACATAAATGACGCGCACTTTAGTGATTCGAGGCCGTTGATCCAGGACGGCGTTCCGTATTACCCACCTGAACCCACCGATTCCATATTCTGCTAACAGTC
The DNA here is from genome assembly GCF_023864275.1 of Schistocerca cancellata. Lineage (NCBI taxonomy): Eukaryota > Metazoa > Arthropoda > Insecta > Orthoptera > Acrididae > Schistocerca > Schistocerca cancellata. Next base: position 153,220,659 of record NC_064634.1, on the reverse strand, counting down.
AGTGGATCTCGACCAACGCGAGCAGCATTGTCGCGATACGATAAACCGCAATCGCGATAGGCTACAATTCGACCTTTATCAAAGTCGGAAACGTGGTGGTACGCATTTCTCCTCCTTACACGAGGCATCACAACAACGTTTCACCAGGCAACGCCGGACAACTGCTGTTTGTGTATGAGAAATCGGTTGGAAGCGTTCCTCATGTCTTCACGTTGTAGGTGTCGCCACCGGCGCCTACCTTGTGTGAATGCTCTGAAAAGCTAATTATTTGCATTTCACAACATCTTCTTCCTGTCGGTTAAATTTCGCGTCTGTAGCTCGTCATCTTCGTGGTGTAGCAATTGTAATGGCCAGTAGTGTACTAATTATCCGCCGACACCGGATAAGCGACTTTCAAGTTAAATGCCTCCCCTGTACGGGAATACACCTAATGGATGTACGAGGGCAGGTTGTAGACACATGGTTGACGTGGTATGGAAGCTTGGGTCCGGCCGTGATTTGTGCTCAGATAGCCTAATTTTAGTGCGACTGCTCGCGGCAAACGGGAAATCCGTATTCTGTTATACGGCTGGAGATGGTCCATATTCGCAACTGCGAATACTTTGCACGTATCGAATGAGAGTGTACGCACGTTCCGACACTGCAGGAGTCAACGGCCGTGCGCGGACGGCGTATACGCTGAAGACCGGGCAGGTCTGCGCGACCTTGTTGCGCCCCGCCCAAGGGTTTACCGTGCTTTCGTTCTCTGCCAGGTCTCCGTAGACATTCTGCAAGCGCCTCTGAATCTCTGCGATGCTCTGGTTTACTGCCAAAGGAAAGTCGGTGACAGCTCTCTGCTTGGAACGCACTTCCGTTACGGACGCCATTTTGAAGGATACGTATAGCGCCGCCACATATTAGAACATCATGAAATTATAGACGCTGATGTGGGAATATTCCTCGATATCCCGCAACAAATTCCGAATTTTTTCGAGTGAAATTGGCCGAGAAAAACATTTACTGAACGCTCGTCGTATCTTTCTGAGATCAGTTACTATTGCTCCTGTTGTCAGTATTTCTTGTATTTGTCTAAATACTTCCTTTCCATATTCCAGCATTTTTTCAATTTTTCCGGTATTGCCTCAACTGCATTAACCAGCCTTCCTAAGTATGTGAAGGACTTAATTTGTTTTAGTTGCTTTCTCTTTGCGTTCTATATACTGGACTGTGTGTCTCTCAAACGTTTATTAATTTTTCGTTTCCATTATGTTGATACACATTTCAAAATTGTCCTGTGTTTTTGTTTTTGCCTCCATTATTACCTGAGGAGCTACTTGACTTTCTATCAGAACTCCTTAGTCGTCTGTATATTAAATAATTTTGGCTCGTCTCCTACTTTTGTTCCGCCCAAAAGCCACCCAGCAATCTAGTCTCACAATCCTCTTAACAGCTAATTAATTCGTTTCCTCCTCCTGACCTCTCACAACAGCTCTTACATATTCGCCTCGGCAGGTACAGTGAGACAACTGAAAACTGCAATACCTGGGAAAAAATCAACTTAAAGAATTATATACAACTCCTATTGAAATACTGTAAGCTTCCTTTTAATTTCAAGTAAATATTTTTGGCGCCAGATTGCATTACCTTCTTTACAACAGTAATATGGACTTGTATTCCTGTTCTCGTAGTCGATTTTTCTCAAGTATTTCATTTTTGAGTTGTGTCATTGTTCTTGCCGGGGTGCGAATTGTGTTAGTCAGAGAAAACTTTTGGATGCTCATTTCAGTTTGATGTTCCACAGTACACGCCAACAGTAACTGTCCACCACATGTTCCACGAAATCAAACAAAGAACGCCCTTCTCGTCCCAAGAAACGATAGCCATCACTTCTAATTGCGTATACGAAGACTGCTCGGAATATTTTGGCTTTGGCGAAGTAGAATGGCGCTACTCCGTTGACTGTTGTTTTGATTTTAGCTGGGTGAAGGATATCCTTGTCGTGTGTTCTATAACAGCATGGGGAAACAAATCATCTCTGTATGGTCGATAGTCGTCTAAAAGGGTTCGTCCGCTTAACATTCTTCGCCCATTGTATACGTCGGTAAGTAATTTCGGTACCCACCTTGCACACAGTTTACGGTATAACGATGCATTTCCGTGATAGTCGTGTAAATAGCGGTGCTCTTACGCTAGGTAATTCATCACTCAGAATAAAAATCATCAGTCGTCGATATATCGCAATTTTTGGTCCACTTGTTGCACGATTTCTCTGGCCTGTATACTGGGCCTGTCACACCGGTCTTCACAAGCATATTTGTGCCGCCACATTTTCAGTCTCGAATCCTTTTCTTCACTCATTGCTGTAGATCCATAAACTAAGCACAGCTAGTGATGTTCCATTGGCACACACAATCCGAAGTACTGCACATGTTTTGCAACTGACCGAAGGAACCATATTCATAGTTTGATCCACATTCGAACTACTACTAAATCAAAAACTAACTTACGTGGAACTTTGAACATAGCTGCTAAGGTTCAGTGAACGTGTCAGAATTATATTAGAACAAATAAGCCCTCGGTCGCAAATATTAAGTCAAAATTGACCAGGTTTCGACGCTACTATGAGCGTCGTCTTCAGAATTAAACTAACTGTTCTAAAACATATTAGGTATATAATACATTAATAAAATATACATTAAAAACGTTTATCTAGTCCTTTCGTAGGAGCCATTTCCTATCAGATTCAGCGCATGCTTCGCAACAAATGCGAGTGCAATGTTGCCTTCTCTATTAATAATAATCTGAAGAGAAACTTCATTGATAATTAGAAATCCATTCGCTCCCCTATAGAAAGTTCTGGCTTTTATAAGATCATCTGTGATACCTGTTCCTCCTATTATATAGGGCAAACTGGACGTGCTTTCACCTTCAGATATAAAGAACATCTTTTGAGTAAGAACGGCACCAGTCCCCTAAATTCATCATTTGCCGATTATCCCCTAATTACTTGACACGTGCGTAAAGCCATAGGCGACAGCAATATTCTGCATACCGAAAAGAAGGGACGTAGGTTAGATGTTTTAGAGGAATTGGAGATTTTCAAACATCTCTCTCGTCATGATGGCCTCATTCTCGACGAACAGCTGCAGCTGCGAAATAAAAACTTTTTCGACTGAATAAAGCCATTGCTTGATCTTTGATACGGATTTACTCGTGCAGTTTGCCGAAATGTTGTTTTCCTGTTACATCTTTGCTGTTTTCTTGTGTGTCATAACGACGTTTTTTTACGTTACAAATTGTATCTCTGTTTAAAGCAGATAAATATGTAACTTCATCCTATTATTATTAGTGCTTACGTTATGCCTGAATCAACTTCATCACAATTTCGTATGCCTCATTTTGAATGTACAGTATCCTAGTTGTTTTTGCGGCTACTAGATGGCGCTCGTAGCAACATCATGTTTACTTGCCCACACTTTCTAACGTGGGCATCTCAGTCTTGTTGCAACCCTTGTTCACTCAAGTGCGAGCAGCCCTTAGCGGCTCGCCATCTTATTCATGACGTCGCCTTTCCGGCTTAGATTTTTTAAAATGTGACTTGTAAGTACTGCATCTCTTTCCAGTCAGTACAAACATTAATTTTATTAATGTATTATATACCTAATATGTTTTAGAACAGTTAGTTTAATGCTGAAGACGACGCTCATAGTAGCGTCGAAACCTGGTCAATTTTGACTTAATATTTGTGACCGAGGGCTTATTTGTTCTAATAACTTACGTGGCTTCCTAACAATCAACATATGGCGCTGCATCGTGCGACTTTGTTCCGAGCTGCCAAGATTTTAATATAAGCAAACTGTCCTAACTTTTCGAACATGCCTCGTAGATCTCTAATCAGTACCCTGTCCTTCCACTGTATTCCTATGTTGTTGTTGTGGTCTTCAGTCCTGAGACTGGTTTGATGCAGCTCTCCATGCTACTCTATCCTGTGCAAGCTTCTTCATCTCCCAGTACCTGCTGCAACCTACATCCTTCTGAATCTGCTTAGTGTATTCATCTCTTGGTCTCCCCCTACGATTTTTACCCTCCACGCTGCCCTCCAATACTAATTTGGTGATCCCTTGATGCCTCAGAACATGTCCTACCAACCGATCTCTTCTTCTGGTCAAGTTGTGCCACAAACTTCTCTTCTCCCCAATCCTGTTCAATACTTCCTCATTAGTTATGTGATCTACCCATCTAATCTTCGGCATTCTTCTGGAGCACCACATTTCGAAAGCTTCTATTCTCTTCTTGTCCAAACAATTTACCGTCCATGTTTCACTTCCATACATGGCTACACTCCATACAAATACTTTCAGAAATGATTTCCTGACACTTAACTCTATACTCTATGTCAACAAATTTCTCTTCTTCAGAAACGCTTTCCTTGCCATTGCCAGTCTACATTTTATATCCTCTCTACTTCGACCATCATCAGTTATTTTGCTCCCCAAATAGCAAAACTCGTTTACTACTTTAAGTGTCTCATTTCCTAATCTAATTCCCTCAGCATCACCCGACTTAATTCGACTACATTCCATTATCCTCGTTTTGCTTTTGTTGATGTTCATCCTATTTCTTCCTTTCAAGACACTGTCCATTCCGTTCAACTGCTCTTCCAGGTCCTTTGCTGTCTCTGACAGAATTACAATGTCATCGGCAAACCTCAAGGTTTTTATTTCTTCTCCATGGATTTTAATACCTACTCCGAATTTTTCTTTTGTTTCCTTTACTGCTTGCTCAATATACAGATTGAATAACATCGGGGAGAGGCTACAACCCTGTCTTACTCCCTTCCCAACCACTGCTTCCCTTTCATGTCCCTCGACTCTTATAACTGCCATCTGGTTTCTGTACAAATTGTAAATAGCCTTTCGCTCCCTGTATTTTACCCCTGCCACGTTCAGAATTTGAAAGAGAGTATCCCAGTCAACATTGTCAAAAGCTTTCTCTAAGTCTACAATGTATTCATATGTATGTCAGTATTTCAAATTTCCATTTTACTTGCTCAAAAGATTTTTCGCAGTCTATATTAAATCTTGGTAAGAGAAGCCCACTGTAGCGTTCCACTTGCCTACCAGGTCCCCACTCTGAATGGCAGAATCTAATATTTTGGAGAGATTTTGAGTACAGGCTGAATGTAGCACAAGCTTTTTATAGCGACGGCTCTACAAACAAGCAGAAAAAGAAATTCGCGAGTGGGGTCAGCGTAAAGCGTTGGAGGTGTAGCGGTTCCGCAGGCGACAGAGTCGCACAAGTGTGTGTGTGTGTGTGTGTGTGTGTGTGTGTGTACGTGTGTGTGCGTGCGTGGGTGCAGCACCAGATTGGCTTCGGCCGGTTGAGCACTTAATTGCGTGCAAAGGCTTGTTTGTCGCCTAATTGCGCCCTAGCAGAGCCGTGACTAGCTTTACTCGCGAGCTTTCGGGACGCACGAAGCATCTGTCCGTGTCGGGTCGCTGCTCTAGAAAATTACGACGTTCATTTTTCTGTAAGCGCGCACGTCATTTGCAGTTGTACTAGGATTGATCTTTACGTAATGCCTGCTTTGTTCTCAGTGGTGCAATATACTATCCCCCACTCACCTCTGAGCATTTGTTGCTATTACGCTTTATGAAAAACAAACCTTCTCATGATTTCATTTTTTAGATCTGTTTGTTGGAGTGATTAATATTTTTTCTGACTCTTCCTGGAACGTACGCTCTCGGAATATTGCGGGTGAACCTCTTCTTCGTGCATAACGCCTTTGCCGGTCCCAGCCAAACGGTAGCACTTGCTTCCAATGTGCGACTGACGAGCAAAAGATCGTCATGAATATGTTGGCGTCTTTGGAGATGGCATTGCAATCCATTGTTGTTCTAGGCGCCAATTAATCAAGAAAATATGGTTCAAATGGTTCAAATGGCTCTGAGCACTATGGGACTTAACATCTATGGTCATCAGTCCCCTAGAACTTAGAACTACTTAAACATAACTAACCTAAGGACATCACACAACACCCAGTCATCACGAGGCAGAGAACATCCCTGACCCCGCCGGGAATCGAACCCGGGAACCCGGGCGTGGGAAGCGAGAACGCTGCCGCAAGAAAATATGTTCCGATTAAGAACCAAGATGTAGTTCATACAGTTACGGTACGGTAATGTGACGCCATTGATGGGAGCAATTTCTGCGTTGCCCTTATAAACGATCGGAAGCGCTTGTCTACGATGATAGGTCGGACCTAGGTCCAAGGTGTTCAGAGCTCTTTCCATATTCTTACTAGAAATCAAGACACTCATCGAACAAAAAATTTAATATTTTATACCACTGTATTCTAAACGTGATTTTAATTATTCCTGTAGAATAACATCGCGCCGGCCGAAGTGGCCGTGCGGTTAAAGGCGCTGCAGTCTGGAACCGCAAGTCCGCTACGGTCGCAGGTTCGAATCCTGCCTCGGGCATGGATATTTGTGATGTCCTTAGGTTAGTTAGGTTTAACTAGTTCTAAGTTCTAGGGGAATAATGACCTCAGAAGTTGAGTCCCATAGTGCTCAGAGCCATTTGAACCATTTTTTGAATAACATCGCCCCCTACGACAATTAACATCTTACTATCGTTGTCAAAGAATTTTTTATACATTTTAAAGTATTTCGTACCTGAAACTTGTACTTGTCAGAGGTCATGTGTACATGTGACATCTAGTATTATTTTATGGCAGCTATCGGCACTACGTGTATTTTTTTCCTTATTTTGTACAGAAGTTGTTATCTGTTTAATGTATTATTGTAAGCAGCTGAATAATCATGTTCTTCGAAGCCAAATTTGAGAAAGAAATAGGAACCGCGACATTCCCGGCAGAGATATTGAGATAAAATGTTAAAGGAAACCTGTCTTAAAGCAAGTAACGTGCATTATGGCCGTAAGTTAATTCTGGTTTAGATTTATATTCGTTACTAAGATTGCTAGGGCTACCGTACGATGTCCTTGGGCTTTTTACCTAGGATCAACATCTACTCAGAATATCATCAATGCGAACCTCGGTATGTTGATGTGCCTTTAGATACTGGAAGTTGTCGAATTGACCTCGCGCAAAATAACACAGCACCCTAGTCGTAAGCGCTGGACTATTCCATCCTGTTATTCTAAAGAGGCGGCTGCTTGAGTTGACTGTCGCTTGCTGCCCTGCGCACTTCGAGCGTTCTCGTTACTACTTGTGCCGTGCATAGTACGGCATCGCAGTCTACGTGTACCGTAGCCCCAGGGAAAATTCGTCGTAGTTTGGCACGTGGGATTATATGCAGAGCTCATTAAAGACTGTGCTGAGTTGGTTGCAGCAACCGTTAGCTACCGGTATTCCAATAGCTTAATAAAGTGGACAGCGGCAAAGAGGGAACACAGCTACAAGTACAAGATTTCACTACTTCGATGAGACGCGGAAAAAGGCAAAGAAAATTTTATTTTTAGGCGAGACTAGCCTTTTACCCAAGGCTACGGCTGAGAACATGTACTCAACATACACCGGTTCCCAAAAACACCGCGACGTTGCAAGCTGCCTGGTGGCGTTGCGGGCACTGCACACGGTATCAAAAGTACGCTACTGGCCAATAAAATTGCTACACCACGAAGATGACGTGCTACAGACGCGAAATTTAACCGACAAGAAGAATACGCTGTGATATGCAAATGATTAGCTTTTCAGAGCATTCACACGAGGTTGGCGCCGGTGGTGACGCCTACAACGTGCTGAGATGAGGAAAGTCTCCTACTGATTTCTCATACACAAACAGCAGTTGACCGGCGTTGCCTGGTGAAACGTTGTTGTGATGCCTCGTGTAAGGAGGAGAAATGCGTACCATCACGTTTCCGACTTTGATAAAGGTCGGATTGTAGCCTATCGCGATTGCGGTTTATCGTATCGCGCCATTGCTGCTCGCGTTGGTCGAGGTCCAATGACTGTTAGCAGAATATGGAATCAGTGGCTCAGGAGGGTAATACGGAACGCCGTGCTGGATCCCAGTTGTCTCGTATCACTAGCAGTCGAGCCGACCGGAGTGGCCGAGCGGTTCTAGGCGGTACAGTCTGGAACCGCGTGAATGCCATGATCAAAGGTTCGAATCCTGTCTCAGCAATGGATGTATGTGATGTCCATAGGTTAGTTAGGTTTAAGTAGTTCTAAGTTCTAGCTGACTGATGACCTCAGCAGTTAAGTCCCATAATGCTCAGAGCCATCTGAACCATTTGAACTAGCAGTTGAGATGACAGGCATCTTATCTGAATGGCTGTATCAGATCGTGCAGCCACGTCTTGATCCCTGAGTCAGCAGGAGGGGACGTTTGCAAGACAACAACCATCTGCACGAACAGTTGGCCGACGTTTGTAGTAGCATGGACTATCCGCTCGGAGACCATGGCTGCGGTTACCCTTGACGCTGCATCACAGACAGGAGCGCCTGCGATGGTGTACTCAACGACGAACCTGGGTGTACGAATGGCAAAACGTCATTTTTTCGGAGGAATCCAGGTTCTGTTTACAGCATCATGATGGTCGCATCCGTGTCTGGCGACATCGTGGTGAACGCACATTGCAAGCGTGTATTCGTCACCGCCATACTGGTTAATCACCCAGCATGATGGTATGGGGTGCCGTTGGTTACACGTCTCGGTCACCTCTTGTTCGCATTGACGGCACTTTGATCAGTGGACGTTACATTTCAGATGTGTTACGACCCGTGGCTCCACCCTTTATTCGATCCCTGCGAAACCCTACATTTCAGCAGGATAATGCACGACCGCATGTAGCACGTCCTGTACGGGCCTTTCTAGGTACAGAAAATGTTCGACTACTTCCGTGGCCAGCACATTCTCCAGATCTCTCACCAATTGAAAACGTCTGGTCAATGGTGGTCGAGCAACTGGCTCGTCACAATACGCCAGTCACTACTCTTGATGAACTGTGGTATCGCGTTGAAGCTGCATAGGGGGCTGTACCTGTACACGCCATCCAACCTCTGTTTGATTCAATGCCCAGGCGTGTGAAGGCCGTTATTACGGCCAGAGGTGGTTGTTCTGGGTACTGGTTTCCCAGGATGTATGCACCCAAATTGCGTGAAAATGTAATCACATGCCAGTTGTAGTATATTTGTCCAATGAATACTCGTTTATCATGTGCATTTCTTCTTGGTGTACCAATTTTAATGGCCAGTAGTGTATGGAAGAGGAGCAGACACGGACAGGGCATCACTCTAGCGAAGATATGGCCTGGAAATGAGGAAATCCATTGAGATAAGCGACTTTGAGAAAGGGCAGATTATTGTTACGCAGAGCCTGTGAATGAGTATCTCGAAAATGGCGAAGTTGGTCGAATGTTCTCATGCTACTGTCGTATCTACGGAACGAGGTAGAGGACAGTGAAACTTCCACTGGACGCTAAATGGTTGGACGTCCACGATTCTTCACAGAACGTGGGGTTCGGAGACTTGTCTGCTCTGAAAAGTTGGACAGATGGTAGTCTGTGGCATCTCTGGTGAAAGAGCACAATGCTGGTGCACGCACGAGTGTTTTGAAGCATACCGTTCACCATATATTGTTGAACGCGGAGTTCTGCAGCAGACCACCGCTACCTGTTCATATGTTGATCCAACGACATCGCCAGTTACGATTGCAGTGGGCACGGGACCATCGGGATTCGGACATCGATCAATGGAAACGTCGGTTCTTCGGGAGAATCACATTTTTGCTACAGTAGGTCGATGGTCGTCTCCACAACGCCATCATCGAGGTGGACGGCGGCTCGAAAAAGTGCAGTGCGCCACGGAGGCAGGCTGGTGGGAGCGGTATTAGGCTATGGAAGACATTTTCCTCCGCTTTCATGGAATCTGCGGTAGTAATCGTAGACACGCTGACAGCTGCGAACCACTTGCATCCGTTCATGTTTGGTGTGTTCCCTGACTGCGATGTCATCTTTCAGCAGAGTAATTGTCTATGTCTCGGAGCCAGAACCGTGCTAAAGTGGTTTGCGGAGCATTATAGTGAACTGACGTTGATGTCTCGGGGACCAAATTCCCCTGATGTAAATCCTGTGGAAGTCATCCGGGTCGCTATCGGGCGCCATTACCGCATATGCAAATAAGCGGCCCGTTATTTACGCGAATTACATGACCTGTGCGTATACATCTAATGCCACATACCTTCCCAAACCTACTAATAAATTGTCGGATCTCTAATACGCTGAATCCGCGATGTATTTCATTCGAAAGACCGACAGACGAGCTATTAAGGTAGTGATCATAATATTATGGCTCATCAGGGTATATTATACGAATTCCCTCCTCTTCCCCCTCTCTCTGTCGATCTCCTTCCCCCTCTCACACCAATCACCTCTTCCTTTCGCGTCTCTCTGTCAGTCTTCTCCTGCCCCCTCTCTCTATCCATCTACTCGTCCTCCCTCTCTCTGTTCAGCCATGCACATCCACACATACACACCCTGGAACACATTCCCAGACTACGTGCACAACGCATCAGTCATGAAGGACAGCGTAGATGTTAGGTGTTACCAACTGTTCTCAGGTCCGTCCCCATGGGAGCTATGTGCTTTTAACTCCACAGTACTTTCCAGAGAAGTTAGCTTGAAATCTCTCTCTCTCTCTCTCTCTCTCTCTCTCTCTCTCTCTCTCTCACACACACACACACACACACACACACACACACACACATACAGGCGCGCGCGGCTCTGCACCTGTGTGGAGCTTCAAAAACTGGGAAACAACCTGAAGGTCTAAAAAACGATTATAAGGAAAAACGAAGCAAGAAAAAAACTGAATAGAAATAGAGAAATTGTCTAATTTGGCAGCAACTTGTAGAATACAAACATGGAAATTTTATGGGCACGTTCAAAGAGTGCAAATACGAGACTTACACGTAAGATCAGAAGATACGCTGCAGAACTAAAGAATATACCTCGGATCCAACGATTTAAATAGGACGTGGCGAAAGCCCAGATGAAAGCAGTGCAATAACAGAAAGTAACATATTCAGTCAAAAGGCAAACTGCTGGGTGATACGGCCAGAGAAGGCGATTTTAGAGGGACCAGGAACCAGAGGACTAGAAAAAGAATGATAGTCCCCAGAGAGAAAATGAGAGCTATATGGATTATGAGAAACAAAAATAAAAAGCACACTGCGTGATCCAATAGGATCGAGACGACAATGGTGTAAAGCATTAACATTGGTAGTAACCTAGCAAATGCGTAGCAGTGGATTATTTTTGGTTGTTGTTGTTGTGGTCTTCAGTCCTGAGACTGGTTTGATGCAGCTCTCCATGCTACTCTATCCTGTGCAAGCTTCTTCATCTCCCAGTATCTACTGCAGCCTACATCCTTCTGAATCTGCTTAGTGTAATCATCTCTTGGTCTCCCTCTACGATTTTTACCCTCCACGCTGCCCTCCAGTACTAAATTGATGATCCCTTGATGCCTCAGAATATGTCCTACCAACCGATCCCTTCTTCTTGTCAAGTTGTGCCACAAACTCCCCTTCTCCCCAATCCTATCCAATACTGCCTCATTAGTTATGTGATCTACCCATCTAATCTTCAGCATTCTTCTGTAGCACCACATTTCGAAAGCTTCTATTCTCTTCTTGTCTAAACTATTTATCGTCCATGTTTCACTTTTGGTATCTAGACCTTATCTTGCAAGCAGGTAGGTTCCACCCTCGTAGATTTCCGAAAAGCCTTCGAAACTTTAGAAGTAGTCCCCACTTCCGATAAAAGAGCATCACTTCGCCTTATAACAAAGATTATGGGTAGGTGAGCGCAAACTGTGCACAAACACTGTAGTTAACATTATTTATTCGACTCTGAGGGCCAAGCTGCCTGAAGTTCCATTAACATTTAATTTGTTATTAGCGCTACTCCCTCTCCTAAAGATACAACTGCTAAACGGAATTTTCATTACTGAAGTGCAGAACGACCGACCAGGGATCACACTTTGCTCACACGTTAAGTGTTTTTCTCTCACGAGGTACAGGAAGCTAAATAGTACAGGTAAAGGGGAAGTGTGCTGGTGGGCACTTTGAGGAGGACTGTAACGAACTTAGAAGTTGCTGATTAACATTTATTTAACAAATGGATCGCACTCCTGAGACTACATCTACATGGAACACACTTAAAAATACTAAAACCATTACTCAATACGAATGGCTAATACAGGGTTATTACAAATGATTGAAGCGATTTCACAGATCTACAATAACTTTATTATTTGAGATATTTTCACAATGCTTTGCACACACATACAAAAACTCAAAAAGTTTTTTTAGGCATTCACAAATGTTCGATATGTGCCCCTTTAGTGATTCGGCAGACATCAAGCCGATAATCAAGTTCCTCCCACACTCGTCGCAGCATGTCCCCATCAATGAGTTCGAAAGCATCGTTGATGCGAGCTCGCAGTTCTGGCACGTTTCTTGGTAGAGGAGGTTTAAACACTGAATCTTTCACATAACCCAGCAGAAAGAAATCGCATGGGGTTAAGTCGGGAGAGCGTGGAGGCCATGACATGAATTGCTGATCATGATCTGCACTACGAACGATCCATCGGTTTTCCAATCTCCTGTTTAAGAAATGCCGAACATCATAATAGAAGTGCGGTGGAGCACCATCCTGTTGAAAGATGAAGTCGGCGCTGTCGGTCTCCAGTTGTGGCATTAGCCAATTTTCCAGCATGTCCAGGTACACGTGTCCTGTAACGTTTTTTTCGCAGAAGAAAAAGGGGCTGTAAACTTTAAACCGTGAGATTGCACGAAACACGTTAACTTTTGGTGAATTGCAAATTTGCTGCACGAATGCGTGAGGATTCTCTACCGCCCAGATTCGCACATTGTGTCTGTTCACTTCACCATTAAGAAAAAATGTTGCTTCATCACTGAAAACAAGTTTCGCACTGAACGCATCCTCTTTCATGAGCTGTTGCAACCGCGCCGAAAATTCAAAGCGTTTGACTTTGTCATCGGGTGTCAGGGCTTGTAGCAATTGTAAACGGTAAGGCTTCTGCTTTAGCCTTTTCCGTAAGATTTTCCAAACCGTCGGCTGTGGTACGTTTAGCTCCCTGCTTGCTTTATTCGTTGACTTCCGCGGGCTACGCGTGAAACTTGCCCGCACGCGTTCAACCGTTTCTTCGCTCACTGCAGGCCGACCCGTTGATTTCCCCTTATAGAGGCATCCAGAAGCTTTAAACTGTGCATACCATCGCCGAATGGAGTTAGCAGTTGGTGGATCTTTGTTGAACTTCGTCCTGAAGTGTCATTGCACTGTTATGACTGACTGATGTGAGTGCATTTCAAGCACGACATACGCTTTCTCGGCTTCTGTCGCCATTTTGTCTCACTGCGCTCTCGAGCGCTCTGGCGGCAGAAACCTGAAGTGCGGCTTCAGCCGAACAAAACTTTGAGTTTTTCTACGTATCTGTAGTGTGTCGTGACCATATGTCAATGAATGGAGCTACAGTGAATTTATGAAATCGCTTCAATCATTTGTAATAGCCCTGTACTACGGTTCCCGATCATTCACAGCGAAAAGAACCACAGTAATCAACTGGGCGTGCATTGATGAAGTGCTTCGTGATCGATCGGACATTTAATTTGCTTCCTTCTGAATTTACGTAAAAATGATTTTGAAACCACCACTCGTGAGAATTCCGCACTGTTCCTAACGATGAACTTTCTTCGTTACGGAGAAACCTAATTCCAAATCGATATAATTACCATCCAGAAATAACTAGTTAATGATAACGGAGCAGTGATTCCTTGCTACGACTGCTCTAGCCCACGTGCTGGCAACTTATCAACTTATCTCTAAAATTTTATCTTCCTCGCCTCTGCATACAGAAAGCGACAAAACTCGTGGGGTGGGGGAGGGGGAAGGGAGGGGGGCATATTGACCAATCCGCAGGCTGATTCTTCTAGAAATAGAAGGCGTTTTCTCCAGTCAGACAGGAGAGCAAACATCTTCTCCTCTTGGCCTAAAATTTTCCATCTCGTTCAACGGCTGAAATTTGAGGACGGCATCCCAACGTCCGGATACGAACGAACAACCACGCCGCTCCACGACTATATATGTACGCGCGGCCGCTTCTGCGACAGAGTCGTGCCGACCCATCCCCGCCGGAGCAGACGTCGAAAATAACATTCATCTGCCTGCCCAGGCTGCTGCTGCAAAACTACATTGAGGACCTCAACCTGAATTTGTCCAGTCGCATGCACTTTTTATTACGCCAACAAATTATTCGAAGTGAACGAGCATCCATGTTTGGGACAAGTGGTAAATGGCACATTTTGTGATGACTGTCAACTGCAATTAAGGTGAGAATAAAGACACATAAATAAAGGTTTCCAGTGTGATCGTCCTCGCTGGTAAGGGAAGTATGACCTAAGTTGATAAGGCAAATCCAACAGGCTTGTATCAGAGGCGGAATGACTGACGTCGTTGCACTCTACCGCACAATATACTAATAACCAAGGTGGATCATATGGAATATCTTCTCCAGTACTGCGACTGGTAGGTGAATATTCGACTAATAGAGCGCATTACGTTATACTGGACAGTAAATGTTACACAGAAGCGAAAGTAACATCGTACGTGGCACAAGGAAACGTAACAGGGTCTTTAGTTTTCTCTTTATGCATAAGAAATTTACCTCACAAGATCAGCAGCAATGATGTTTGCAGAAGATGTTCTCCACAGGAAAGTATCGTTGTTGGACGATCGTAAGAAAATGCAGAGTAGCTTTGGCAAAAATTGTCAGTTGGCGTAATGAATATCAGCTATATTTAAATGTGGACGAATGCTAGTTAATGCCTGTAACAGAGGAAGAACCGGATTACAGGATTAGTGATGAACATCTGGTGCACATCGCATAAGCGTTTAGAGGTAATAAGAGGTAATACACTCGTGTGCAAAAATTGCAGACATAAGTAACTTTCGCAGTAACACTTCTCGGTGAAACTTGTACCATACATAGAAAGAACTGCTACAGTATAACACAGAAGGTAGCTGAAAGAAATACGCAGCAGGCGAACATACATAACACTTTCATTCAAAGATTCAGTTACATTGAAGTCACCGCGATTTACACTACTGGCCATTAAACCAAGAAGAAATGCAGATGATAAACGGGTATTCATTGGACAAATATATTATACTAGAACTGACATGTGATTACATTTTCACGCAATTTTGGTGCATAGATCCTGAGAAATCAGTACCCAGAACAACCACCTCTGGCCGTAATAACGGCCTTGATACGCTTGGGCATTGACTCAAACAGAGCTTGGATGGCGTGTACAGGTATAGCTGCCCATGCAGCTTCAACACGATACCATAGTTCATCAAGAGTAGTGACTGGCGTATTGTGACGAGCCAGTTGCTCGGCCACCATTGACCAGGCGTTTTCAATTGGTGACAGATTTGGAGAATGTGCTGGCCAGGGCAGCAGTCGAACATTTTCTGTTTCCAGGAAGGCCCGTACAGGACCTGCATCATGCGGTCGTGCATTATCCTGTTGAAATGTAGGGTTTCGCAGGGATCGAATGAGGGGTAGAGCCACGGGTCGTACACACACCTGAAATGTAACGTCCACTGTTCAAAGTGCCGTCAATGCGAACAAGAGGTGACCGAGACGTGTAACCAATGGCACCCCATACCATCACGCCGGGTGATACGCCAGTATGGCGATGGCGAATACACGCTTCCAATGTGCTTTCACCGCGATGTCGCCAAACACGGATACGACCATCATCATGCTGTAAACAGAACTTGGATTCATCCGGAAAAGTGACGCTTTGCAATTCGTGCACCTAGCTTCGTCGTTGTGTACACCATCGCAGGCGCTCCTGTCTGTGATGCAGCTTCAAGGGTAACCGCAGGCATGGTCTCCGAGCTGATAGTCCATGCTGCTGCAAACGTCGTCGAACTGTTCGTGCAGTTGGTTGTTATCTTGCAAACGTCCCCATCTGTTGACTCAGGAATAGAGACGTGGCTGCACGATCCGTTACAGCCATGCGGATAAGATGCCTGTCATTTCGACTGCTAGTGATACGAGGCAGTTGGGATCCAGCACGGCGTTCGATATTACCCACCTGAACCCACCGATTCCATGTTCTGCTAACAGTCATTGGATCTTGACCAACGCGAGCAGCAATGTCGCCATACGATAAACCGCATTCGCGATAGGCTACAATCCGACCTTTATTGAAGTCGGAAACGTGATGGTACGCATTTCTCCTCCTTACACGAGGCATCACAACAACGTTTCACCAGGCAACGTCGGTCAACTGCTGTTTGTGTATGAGAAATCGGTTGGAAACTTTCCTTCTGTCAGCACGTTTTAGGTGTCGCCACCGGCGCCAACCCTGTGCTCTGAAAAGCTAATCATTTGCATATCACAGCATCCTGTCGGTTAAATTTCGCGTCTGTAGCACGTCATCTTTGCGGTATAGCAATTTCAATGGCCGGTAATGTATGATGGTCACCTGGACATGGTTCTTAATAAGCTGTGTGATCACGACAGGCGGCAATGCATGCACTGCAACGTGGTCCCATGCTGGCCACAAGGTAGGTGAGAAGTTCTTGCGTTATGCCGTTCCATTCCACCATCAGCACGGTTGACAACAGTTGGATGGTCGTTGGCGCATTTGGACTTGCTACAGGACGTCTCCCCACCACATTCCACACGTGCTCGATGCCGTTTGATCGGATGATTGGCCAGTCCAATCCATTCGCCTTATGTCCTCGTTCCGAGAGCTCCTCTACCTGCGTTGTTGGATGTGGTCTTGCATTGTCGTCCGTAGACATGGCCGAATTCCCCCCTCCCCTCCCCCCCCCCCCCCCAAAACAACACGCATGGTGCAAGCGACGGATGAGTGTACCGTGTTCAAAGATTTGGAGGTCAGTGCACCCATACAACAATGTATCTCCCCACACCAAAACACCCGGACCATCGGAAGAGCCATGTTCGACAAGGTTTCGAGGTGCATTGCCTGTTGTCACCTTTCGTCATATGAGGGTACGTCCAACATTGTCGAATATGATCGTTTTTGTGGTCCAGATATTATAATGTGGAGAAGCATAATGTTGCATGGGCGTACTGACCTCCAAATTTTTGTACACACATCGAAAAAAGTTTTGCATCACCTCGCTTCTGAGAGTTCCGGAACTTGTAGAGAAAATTGGAATAGAGATCAACATAAACATAATTTCCGTTCTTTTTATTGATCATGAAAACCACACATTGCATTTTGTACCACCATACAGCGAGACCCTCAGAGGTGGTGGTCCAGATTGCTGTACACACTGGTACCTCTAATACCCAGCAGCACGTCCTCTTGCATTGATGCATGCATTCGTCATGGCATACTTTTTTATGTTAGATAGGATTCATGTCTGGAGAACATGCTGGCACTCTTTTCGAGGGATGTCGTTATGCCGAAGGAAGTCATTCACGAGATGTGCACGATGGGGGCGCGAATTGTCGTCCATGAAGACGAATGCCTCGCCATTATGCAACCGATACGGTTGCACTATCGGTCGGAGGATGGCATTCGCGTATCGTACAACCGTTACGTCACCTTCCCTGACCACCAGCGGCGTACGTCGGCCCCACATAACTGCGGCCACCCCAAAACAGCAGGGAAACTCCACCTTGCTGCACTCTCCGACGATTGACTGGTTGAAGTCATATGCGACACTCATCGGTGACGAGAACGTGGTGCCAATCCTGAGCGGTCCATTCGGCATGTTGTTGGGCCCATCTGTACCACGCTGCATGGTGTCGTGGTTGCAAAGATGGACCTCGCCATGGACATCGGGAGTGAAGTTGCGCATCATGCAGCCTATTGCGCATAGTCTGAGTCATAACACGACGTGCTGTGGCTGCACGAAAAGCATTATTCAACGTGGTGGCGTTGCTGTCCGTAGGTAGAGGACATCCACTACAGGAATAGCCCTTAGGCGGTCTGAGCGAGCCGTCGTCAACAGTTCCTCTCTCTCTGTACCTCCTCCATGTACGAACATCATTGCTTTGGTTCACTCCGAGACGCCTGGACACTTCTCTTATTGAGAGCCCTTCCTGGCACAAAGTAACAATGCAGACGCGATCGAACCGCGGTAATGACCGTCTAGGCATGGCTAACTACTGACAACAAGAGCCGTGTACTTCCTTCCTGGAGGAATGACTGGAACTAATCATCTGTCAGACCTCCTCCGCCGAATAGGCGCTGCTCATACATGGTTGTTTAGATCTTTGAGCGGGTTTAGTGACATCTCTGAACAGTCTAAGGGACTGTGTCTGTGATACAATATCCAAAGTCAACGTCTATCGTAAGGAGTTCTAGAAACCGAGGTGATGCAAAACTTTTTTTGATGCACTGTTTTGACAATGTGCCCCTTCTCCATGAGCGTCTTTTGAGGATTGCCCTGGACCCAGACGTAATTTTTATGGATGACAATGCGTGACCGCTTTGAACTATGCAGGTGGAGAATGTCTTGGAACGAGAGGATATTCGGCAAATGGACTGTTCCGCCCATTCTCCCGACTTAAATCCCATGGAGCAGACCTGGGTTGCTTTGGGGACTAGTAGCACGTCCACACGGACCAGCAACCATCCACCAGCTGTCAACGGCACTGGTGGGCGAATGGAACACCATGCTGTAACAACTGTACCAGTCCCGTAAGCCATCCGTGGTGATCGCAAGCCCTATTTAAAACCGCGTCCCACCTTTTGTAGAATCCAGGGGACCATCATAAATCGCTGTGACTTAAGTGTAATTATTGTCTTTGAATAGAAGTGTAATTTCTGTTTATTTCATTGCTCATTTCTTTCGGTTATCTTCTGTACTATACTGCAGCAATACTTCATACCTGTAGCCTACGTTTCATCGAACTAGAACAAGAAAAGAGAGGTAACGCAGCATAGAGAACTGTACAGACCGTTATTTCTCACTCGCTCGATACACAAATAGAACAGGATAGCTAACAGCTAATATTGGTGCGATATATCCTCCTCCATGCGGAGAATATATTCTTATGTACATTACTTTAATTTGTGATGGTATTTAAAATTACACTACTGGCCATTAAAATTGCTACACCAAGGAGAAATGCAGATTAGAAACGGGTATTCATTGGACAAATTTATTACAATAGAATTGACATGTGATTACATTTGCATGCAATTTTGGTGCATAGATCCTGAGAAATCTGTACCCAGAACAACCACCTCTGGCCGTAATAACGGCGTTGATACGCCTGGGCATTAAGTCAAACAGAGCTTGGATGCCGTGTACAGGTACAGCTGCCCATGCAGCTTCAACACGATACCACAGTTCATCAAGGGTAGTGACTGGCGTATTGTGACGAGCCAGTTGCTCGGCCACCATTGACCAGACGTTTTCAATTGGAGAGAGATCTGGAGAACGTGCTGGCCAGGGCAGCAGTCGAACATTTTCTGTATCGAGAAAGGCCCGTACAGGACCTTCAACATGCGGTCGTGCATTATCCTGCTGAAATGTGGGGTTTCGCAGGGATCGAATGAAGGGTAGAGCCACGGGTCGTAACACATCTGAAATGTAACGTTCACTGTTCAAAGTGCCGTCAATGCGAACAAGAGGTGACCGAGACGTGTAACCATTGGCACCCCATACCATCACGCAAGGTTATACGCCAGTATGGCGTTGACGAATACACGCTTCCAATGTGCGTTCACCGCGATGTCGCCAAACACGGATTCAACCATCATGATGCTGTAAACAGAACCTGGATTCATCTGGAAAAAATGACGTTTTGCCATTCGTGCACCCAGGTTCGTCGTTGAGTACACCATCACAGGCGCTCCTGTCTGTGATGCAGCGTCAAGGGTAACCGCAGCCATATTCTCCTAGCTGATAGTCCATGCTGCTGCAAACGTCGGCGAACTGTTCGTGCAAATGAGTGTTGTCTTGCACACGTCCCCAACTGTTGACTCAGGAATCGAGACGTGGCTGCACGATCCGTTACAGCAATCCGGATAAGATGCCTGTTATCTCGACTGCTAGTGATACGAGGCCGTTGGGATCCAGCACGGCGTTCGATATTACCCTCCTGAACCCACCGATTCCATATTCTGCTAACAGTCCTTGGATATCGACCAACGCGAGCAACAATGTCGAGATAAAATAATCAGCAATCGCGATAGGCTACAAACCGACCTTTATTGAAGTCGGAAACGTGATGGTACGCATTTCCCCTCCTTACACGAGGCATCACAACAACGTTTCACCAGGCAACGCTGGTCAACTGTGTAAGTGGCGTGAATATAAGTAGCGTGAATAAAAGGACGGTAGGTGCAAGAAGCATGAAGCGCCCTTCGAATGTATCCTGATAGCTAAAAGAGCCACGCACACTTTGAATAAGAAAATGCTACTTGACACTGAAATCAATATAAAAGATAGGGTCGCCACCGACTCTAGCCACACGACAAGAAGAGGTAGCACTGAGTCGGAAAATTACTTAATTTATTAATAAGAAAAACTCACAAAAGAACATTCATTGTACAGTCATTGATAATGAATGGGATGTAGTTATTACGTAATATGATCCAGGCATTCTTCCCGTGAATCAAATATTGAGTAAAGTAAAGAGGTCGTGAACACCATGCGTAAGTGCAGCCTGCAGCAAGATTCGTGAAAACACGATCTATTCCAGAGCATTTGTTTCAGATAAAAAAAGGGACACTAATCACTACACCTGTGCACATGGAAACGCTATAGGTGGGCCAACAAGGAAAACTATAAGGTAAATGGCGAAGGTAACGGCGACGTAACATCGGTACACAAGATAAGATTGAAGGCAAAATTATTTATTCCTTAAAAGATTGATGTAGTGCATCTATAGACTGCTGTTGCATGCTAACTATGTGTCACATGAGACAAAGAAAATTCACAAATACACAAAAATTACCAAGATCCGGAAAAGATTAGAAGCATACATACACAGATGTAGGCACATAAACATTCACACTGAACCGAGGGCACTTCAACATATGCAACTCCCTTGTGCTGCGTTCCTCTCACGGATCAAAGTCAAGACTGCATTGGGAATCAAACTGAAAGTCTACAAAAGCCTTGCATTCCCTGCTGCAACCCAGCAAGTAAATCTTTATAAGACGAAATTCGAGACCGAAAGCTAAAAGCTCCCCTCTCTATGTGAAAACGCGCCACGCGGTCAGTCCAACTCACCCTTCTTCGACTGGAGCACAGCTGTGTACGCTTCCTGTACCGGCGGCAGACTGCCTCCCGCTTCTCCAGCCTCTTCCACGCTCCGCGTGGACCGGAAAACCCCAGGATGCCATTTCCGCCACCAACCTAACGCAGGTGGATTTCTCCCAAGTAGCGGAAACCTCTTTGCCGACTTGACCACTACGAGAGTTGGCAATGAAAGGTGGCTACAGGACCCTTTCATCACCCCAAACGTCCCGGAGAAGACTGTGCCGCGAATTTTCTCGCCATGCTAGGAGATTCGCCAACAGTCTTCGAAACAAACATACCCTAACGAGTAACAATTGCAACAGTAAACAGCAGCACAAAGGAGTTGATTAATCTCTTATATCCAAGTGAGCTTTATCTGACCTTAGTCAATAATTGTGACCTCATGCGGTCCGCAAAGCAAACAGAACAAATTAAATTAAGCGTGATATACTACGCTAACATCATGTCATCTGACCTATTACGACCACAACCATGAGATATTATTTTAAAATTGCTTTAACCAACTATCAAAAGTTAACATAGATACATAGGTGAACAGGTACATAATATATATAACTATATAAACAAATACAATGATGCAAAATCATTATCACGAACCAAAGCAGTATCATCTGGTGCTGACATATATAAAAACATGCAAGTGAAAGTGCAAAATACAATATTCACAACAAATACCGTGATACAAAATCATTAATGAACCCAGTGGTATGACAGCTGGTATATAATCACATATGGAAAATAAGACATGAGTACAAAAACACATCCAGAAATCAACTCGTTGACACGCTGTCATTTTTCAGTTTCGCCACATGGTTGTTTCACAGGGTATTCTCTTTAGGTGCTGGGGTGGGCGTCTCTTCCAAAGGCGACTTGGAGGATAAGCTACTAGGGGACCACAACACTGAACTGGGGAGTTCGCAGCGGCGTTGATTGTAACGTCCGTTGTAACCCAGGTTGTTCATCCTAGACAGCACCCCGCGACGTTGCCTCGTGCCCGTTTCCACCCTCTGCGTCCATACTGTGGGATGGTTCGGCGTTGCAGATTTGCAGGACATCGCCACTTGTGGGCCCTGCCTCATCATCGAGAAGGCGGCTTGGCGGTCGTCGTCCATGTGTTGTGGAGGAATGTGTTTTACCGACACACGCCCCCGTCTCCTGTCGTGTCAACGGGGAGACACGCGCTCTTCTGCGTCGCATCGAGGTCGACGTAAACTCGTGCGGGTGTCGGGCTTGAGACCCGCTTATCACCTCTTTGCACCGTCTCAGCTGATGCGTCAGTGGTGGGACCCGCGTCCCTCCGGGCAGTGGGCGTTACCTCACCGCAGCAGCCGTCTGGACTAGCGGCGCTCTGGGATCGGCGGCCTCGCCTGGTGTGCGTCATACTTTCCCTTTCGCTTGTCAGATGACTAGCGCATGGGGTGGAACGCCGGCCATCAGCTGGCGCTGCCGTGGTGACACGCCTGCGGACTCCGGTGTGAGCCTGCGCCTGGGGGAAGACCAGCATCCCTTCCCCTCTGACGGGGAAACAGCTGTGACCGCTCGCCGCATCACTGCTTCGCCGTTGATACCAGGGTTCGGCAACGCCTGCCGGTGGACCAAGCCCTGTGCTTTCTGATGCGGAGGCTGCCTAGGCGGCCTTGCACCCACTTAAGAACTGCGCTCACATGGATCGTTACAAAATATCATGTGTACAGATTACCACAAAATCTTCGGAGTTTCTCACTCCTGATCAATACATGGAATAGTGCCCAAAATTAACTTGACAAAAAGGGCCTTCTTAACATTACTAATAAAAAAAAACAATGAAGAAAATTAAATAACCAATATTCACACAAACAAAAAATCCTTTTTATAAAATATAGTTCCAGCATTACATCTGCTGTCAATCATTCAGGGTAGATCTTGTACAAGGTTTGGTCAGGATTTGGATAGGATTTGGCGCCGCTGCTAGCTACAGACACAAAACTCTACCTGCTCCTAACTACGCTCTCACACACAATCTACACAGCTCGTACTAGTCACCATCACCATATAGCCCGACTACAATTCCCACATATAAACAAAATATTCCTTTCAACACCAATACCCATATCGTTGTTCATTGACTGCTCCTCCAAGGTTTGCAGAACATGTTTGCTGATCTGTGAAAAATTCCGAGACTTCTTTTCTATGGACATTGCATAATAAAAGTTATGATTAATGAGACACAGAAGGTTCATTCAAGTCACATCTGGAATAGTTAATGTTTCAACATCTATTCATCAGACTAATGCAAAAGGTCAGTGGGCATAAAAATGAAAATAAAAATCATCCTATCCTATTAGCAAACACATGAACACTTCGTCCTATAAGTACATAAAAAAATATTGTCAAAAGAAATCCATTGTCCAGGGCCATGAGTACCCAACTTACTGCTATCATAAGATACTCATAATGATTACACACTTACTCACCACATGCCCCCAGGGGTCCTCACCTACCGTCATGTTATTTTAGCTTGGAGGTAGTCGCATTGATTCTCTATTAAATATGAAGCTGCTTGAGTTTATAAGCTGTTTCCATATACGTCTTCTGGGGTTTCACACCCTGGTGTCCTCAACCGTACCTAGTAGTATGTGACGGCAAGTTACACTTTCCAAATGTCTTATAAGATGGCAACTCTGAAAATCAAACACTATTAATCTCCTTTCATACACAAATCCTTCACCTACAAGTCACCAAGTCGCTTCATCAACATCGCAGTACATTCGAAAAGTCTCACTGAATCTTGCTCACCTAAGGGGAATAAGAACACTAAAACTGTAATTTATCATCAAGAATTACCTTACGACCATTGACTCGCCACACCAACACACCCGATACCTTTTTAGTCATCAACAAACGAAAGCCATCTTACTGTAACAGGAAACACTTCATATGAGCCTCATGATCATTCACATTCAGACGTTTTGAAGCTGCACAACACTACTCCTTTCTGCTGAGAAGAAGAAATAACTACACACATATTGGGAGACCCTTTACAATTCATAGAAAATATAAACCTTAATTTCAATCACACCAGAGTGAATCAAAACATTGGAAAATATACACTGTAATTTTACGAAACAGAGGCGACTGGGTTTACCGCCGGCACACCAATACTGTGGCCCTCTCTCAACAAATCTTCCCTAATATCGTCTTCCTTTATTCAAATGCACATCAATATCATCAATAGCACCGGTCCTCATTAAGTTTGACGCCAACCGAGCCAGCCAACAGTCATTGATCCCTTTGATTAGAGGCATTTGTCGGATTGTGCCGCGGGTTTGCGGGACGAATTTCAACACCCACTGGCAGGCCACCCGTACTGTTTACGGCACCCCTGTTGTTGCTTGTTCGATAATTATTCTGGGGTCGGTCACGACTACCGTTCCTAGGTCCGCTGTAATTGCGCCTAAATCTCTGCTCATTACCATATCTTCTAAACTCCCAGGGGTGTCTTTGATTTCCTCTAGTCGAATGATGACCATTGGCATAGTTCGTTCTGCCCGCGTTCCGTGAGGAGTCGCGACGCTGCCAACGCCCGTGCGCCCTGTAACTCTGAGGCGACCCGTTACGTCTGGAGTGCCACCTGTCTCTACGGATGCGGCTTCGCTCGCGCGGCCGCTGCTCGTAGGCGCTCTGACCGTAATTCTGCGTGGTGCCATTCGCATCGCACTCAAGCTCTAAAAGGAAATTGCGAAACCCCTCTACGTCATCCTTACATCGTCCTGCAAGGATAACGTGCCGCAACTGCATTGGAAACTTTCCCAGGCAAATACGAATAATTTCTGCAGGTCCATAAGGATCGTCAAGATGTTCATTCGCCTGCAGCATGTGCTCGAACATCTGCACAGGGCTGGAGAATTTTGACCTGTTTAACTCTGGTAGCATAATGAGTCCGTGTTTTACACGACTTTGCGCTGCCACTGACCAATATATCGACAGGAAGTGTTGACGAAACTCCCCAACAGTGTAGCAATTGCGTGCAATTGACCTCATCCGCGCCGCTGGCTCACCTTCGAGGTAGCCGCACATATACTCTATTTTGTGCGCACTGGGCCACGTAGGAGGGAGGGAGAACTCGAACTGCTGTAACCAAGCCCGCGGGTGAATCCCCGTAGCCGAGTTACGGAAGACTTCAAACTTCCTCACGGTCAGAAAATGTTTAAAGTCAAATTCGTGAGTTTCCCTTGGCGAACGTTCCTGAGGGGATCCGCGCCGTTCCCACCTGGTACGAGATCCGTGATCATGACTATGATCAAATTCGCCATCGTTCCCGGAATCATCGTCGGAATAATGGCCCTTTCGTTCATTTCTTTCAACTTCATGGGCCTTTAACCCTTTTAGGTGAAGTTCTAAACGGGCAATGCGCTCACATATTCCCTCGGTAACCCCTCCTTGTTGTATGTTTATTTCACACTGTCCACGCCGACATTTCGTTATCGACCGTATTTCGTCTGCATCCGCTGATGACGAGGTAATCGTTTCCCTATTATTGTCAGACTTACGCGCCACTGCGTCTGAGATCCTGGCTATTTCTTCTCGCATCTCTCGGTGGGCCGTGTCTTGCTTTGTTTGCGTAAGCCCTTGCTCTCGCTCGAGAGCTATTATCGCCTGGCTGAGGGTTTCTACCTGCGCGCTAAGGTGGACCGGACACTTAGCCGCAGTGTCCTCTATTCGGGACACAAGAGCCGCGTGGTCACTCTGGCATTGTTCTGCTAACGCGCGGAGATCCCTGGCGGAATTTCGTCCTACTCGGGACTCAAGAGCCGCTTGTTCACTCTGGCATTGTTCTGCTAGTACACGTATATTCCCAGCGAACCTTTCTTCTTGCTCCATCAGCCGCTTGCTAATGACTTGGTGCCCCTCTTCTAAGGCGGAGATGCGTTGGCCAATGATCGCCAGTTTCTCCCCAACACCCTGTACTATTTCACTAGTCAATATTTTATTCGCTTCCTCGATATGCCTCCTATTTTCTTCTGCTTGTTTTTTATTACTGTCTAGTAATTGTCGTAGCATAGCCTGTAATGAATTTGCATCTATCAAATGATTCGAAATCACTACAGCGGGCTCAGGATGGACAACACTTGTATTTGCGTTTTCCGCGTTTCGTTCCTGGTCGGACTCGACGTTTTGACCTCGTCCTTGTTCAGGGTTATTGTCTGGCAGGTTTTTCCGATCGCGGCTCCCTGAACAGCTACGCGTCTCCATCATAAGGATAGTTAATCCGTGCTCCAAAATACAACAAGAATAATGCCAAAGTCTCCTAATGGACTCACAGTCCCCACAAAGCACCCAAGATTTACTATATGAATCCGATACACGCCACAGGACAAGAGTCAACCCACACTTGTAACACAATTGAATACTAAATCACAATATCTATACAGCAATACATATACAAGATAAAACATGTAAGAAAATGCACACCTATATCATAAATTCACGTAAATTCTGTATCACAGAAAGACAATATACCAATTAGCACATCCAACCGAAAATAACTAATCCTCACTGCGCATCAGAAGATCTCTGGTTTACCGAAATCCTGGCAGGGTCGCCATGTGTAAGTGGCGTGAATATAAGTAGCGTGAATAAAAGGACGGTAGGTGCAAGAAGCATGAAGCGCCCTTCGAATGTATCCTGATAGCTAAAAGAGCCACGCACACTTTGAATAAGAAAATGCTACTTGACACTGAAATCAATATAAAAGATAGGGTCGCCACCGACTCTAGCCACACGACAAGAAGAGGTAGCACTGAGTCGGAAAATTACTTAATTTATTAATAAGAAAAACTCACAAAAGAACATTCATTGTACAGTCATTGATAATGAATGGGATGTAGTTATTACGTAATATGATCCAGGCATTCTTCCCGTGAATCAAATATTGAGTAAAGTAAAGAGGTCGTGAACACCATGCGTAAGTGCAGCCTGCAGCAAGATTCGTGAAAACACGATCTATTCCAGAGCATTTGTTTCAGATAAAAAAAGGGACACTAATCACTACACCTGTGCACATGGAAACGCTATAGGTGGGCCAACAAGGAAAACTATAAGGTAAATGGCGAAGGTAACGGCGACGTAACATCGGTACACAAGATAAGATTGAAGGCAAAATTATTTATTCCTTAAAACATTGATGTAGTGCATCTATAGACTGCTGTTGCATGCTAACTATGTGTCACATGAAACAAAGAAAATTCACAAATACACAAAAATTACCAAGATCCGGAAAAGATTAGAAGCATACATACACAGATGTAGGCACATAAACATTCACACTGAACCGAGGGCACTTCAACATATGCAACTCCCTTGTGCTGCGTTCCTCTCACGGATCAAAGTCAAGACTGCATTGGGAATCAAACTGAAAGTCTACAAAAGCCTTGCATTCCCTGCTGCAACCCAGCAAGTAAATCTTTATAAGACGAAATTCGAGACCGAAAGCTAAAAGCTCCCCTCTCTATGTGAAAACGCGCCACGCGGTCAGTCCAACTCACCCTTCTTCGACTGGAGCACAGCTGTGTACGCTTCCTGTACCGGCGGCAGACTGCCTCCCGCTTCTCCAGCCTCTTCCACGCTCCGCGTGGACCGGAAAACCCCAGGATGCCATTTCCGCCACCAACCTAACGCAGGTGGATTTCTCCCAAGTAGCGGAAACCTCTTTGCCGACTTGACCACTACGAGAGTTGGCAATGAAAGGTGGCTACAGGACCCTTTCAACTGCTGTTTGTGTATGAGAAATCGATTGGAAACTTTCCTCATGTCATCACGTTGTAGGTGTCGCCACCGGCGCCAACCTTGTGTGAATGGTCTGAAAAGCTAATCATTTGCATATCACAGCATCTTCTTCCTGTCGGTTAAATTTCGCATCTGTAGCACGTAATCTTCGTGGTGTAGCAATTTTAAGGGCCAGTAGTGTATTTTTCATTTCTTTTTTACGTGTATCAACCTTTAAATATATGTTAGATGTACGATGGTTGCGTACGCTGAAGTTGTGCTTGATGTAGATTACATACTGTTAATTACATACAAAATCAATTTTACCAACACCAAGCCAAGCAGCTTGTATATAGCGTGTTATTGGTATAATTCAACTGTGTAATAATGCTTGTACACTATGCGTATTCCGCGGAGTTTGCAGCGGGCATACCATTGCGACCGTTGGACAATGGAAATGTGTTTCAGCACAAAGCGCATTGCAGAGTAATTAATGGTTTAATGTGATTTAATAACAGCGAAGCGTCGCATAATTTCCCTGGAGAGTACTTGTTTGTTCTGTCAGTGGACTCCCAACGCCGCACGGGATGAACTGCGTTCATTTATCTTATGTTACTGAGCTTTTGCCATCACAAAGAATTAGATAACTACGAGGATCATAAATGTTCCTCAAAACATATTTGGTCTGGTACGTAAAGGCAGTGATCAATTATCTAGCTATTGTACGTACGCCGGCCGTTGTGGCCGAGTGGTTCTAGGCGCTTCACTCTGGAACGGCGCTGTTGCTCGCAAGTGTACTCGGGCTCGTTCACTACCTATTTTTCACTTGGCTCATCTGCAAAGGTGGTTGGTAGTGAACGGTTGCATTTGCGCCCCTAATACTGTGTCATACATTGGCCAGCCTTTGAACAGCAGTGAATTAAATACACAATTGTCCATACCACAACCTTCCGCAAAATGAGGTACACTATACACGTTCAGAATGAAACTTATTTATTTAAAAAACACTAACTTTGAGGCCATGCACAATAAAGTTCACAAACCCGATGTGGATAAATAATAATCGGTGCAGTTCATACACATGGTTTATTGTCTCACACCTACACACTTTCGCGTTGTTCTTTCACAGTTTATTCAAATACACTGGCGTCCATGCTTACACTCGCGGCACTTTGCCGCTCCGAACTTACCACCACAGCGGACAACGACCATAAGACCTCCTTTTCCCGCTCCTATCCCCAGTCCTGAGTCGGGTCACGTGACACTACATTAATCAAAATAATTCCTAAACATGCCCACGCCCTGCCATCGGATTGCCACATTGTGCACCGTGATTCGTCACTCCACACAACGTTTTTCCACTGTTCTATCTCCACGCCTTACACCAAGAGAGGTGTCGTTTGGCATTTATCGGCGTGATGTGTGGCTTATGACCAGCCGCTGGACCATGAAATCCAAGTTTTCTCACCTCCCGCCTAACTGTCATAGTACTTGCAGTGGATCCTGATGCAGTTCGTTATTCCTCTGTGATGGTTTCGATAGATGTCTGCCTATTACACATTACGATCCTCTTCAACTGTCGGCGGTCCATGTCAGTCAACAGACGAGGTCGGCCTGTACGCTTTTGTGCTGTACGTGTCCCTTCACGTTTCCACTTCACTATCACATCGGAAACAATGGTCCTAGGGATGTTTAGGAGTGTGGAAATATCGCGTTCAGAGATACGACACAAGTGACACCCAATCACCTGACCACGTTCGAAGTCCGCGAGTTCCGCGGAGCGCCTCATTCTGATCTCTCACGATGTCTAATGACTACTGAGGTTGCTGATGTGGCGTACCTGAGAGTTGGTGACCTAATATGAAAATCCTATGTTTTTGGGGGTGTCCGGATACTTTCCGGCCGGCCGCGGTGGTCTAGCGGTTCTAGGCGCTCAGTCCGGAGCCGCGCGACTGCTAATTACATGCATCATTTAACACTGTGTAATTCTGCCAGTGGACTTGTTAACCCGCTGGATTAGGTCAGGAAGTACGACCACGCGGTTGTGCAGGTACGTCGCACGCAGCGTAAGCCTCTCGCTGAGCATCTGATCACGCCGTTCCAGAAAACTGTGAGGATGCTGATGTCCATGTTTTACGCGATGTCGCGTAAATTTTATATGAGGATCAAACCAGGTGCTTTTACAGTCGAGACGTAATAAGGTGGGTAGTGTCACAAATTCTTTCAGCCCGATGAACTTCGCTGTTGCCTTCTTTATGTGCCTATGTGAGCAATGGTCTCTTGCGAGGTGACCAACTCCTAATGTTCATTGCATGTAGCTCCAATCGCAATGTTCCCTCGCTAACAGGTTAGGCTGGGTCTCCATTCACTGCCTGCGGCAATTCCCGTTGCGTGTCGAAGCGATTTTGATTCGTAAGCCGTAAAACGCATCTCGGTCTGTCCTAGTCAGGATGCTTATTTCGACGACAGTTCTGACTTCATGTTTCGTAGGCACGTCGGTTACACCACTGCCTATAGACACGTTGAACAGTCGACCACGAAACACCAACAAATCCAGGAACGTCACACACCACATGACTATAGGGACACTAAATATGATTGCTTCTTTTTGTCAGCCTGTTACATCTACATACATACTCCGTAAGCCATCGTACGGTTCGCGGCTGAGGGTACGGTGTAATACTAATAGTCATTTCCTTTCGTGTTACACTCGCAAATAGAGCGAGGGAAAAACGACTATCAATATGCCTCCGTAAGAGCCCTAATTTCTCGTGTTTCGTCTTCTTTGTCCTTACATGAAATGTACACTCATGCTCATAAATTAAGGATAATTGCAGAATGTGGTGCCACACAACGTGGCACTACAAAAACTGACGCTAATAGCATAGGCACATAGGGAACACGCACGACACAGATCTGTAAGTTCCCGGTATTGGTGATAAGCTGAGAAAACCGTTCCGAAACACATGTGCTACAAAATGCCACTGTTTCCTGCGCATGTACCCCGACATGAATATGAGATATAATCACCATGAACACGTGCACAGGCCGCACAACGGGTTGGCATACTCTGGATCAGGTGGTCGAGCACCTACTGGGGAATAGCCTTCCATTCTTGCACCAGTGCCTGTCGGAGCTCCTGAAGTGTCGTAGGGGTTTGAAGACGTCGACCGAGAGCATCCCAGAGGTGCTTTAAGGGGTTTAGGTCTGGAGAACAGGCAGGCCACTTCATTCACCTGATATCTTCTGTTTCAAAGTACTCCTCCACGATGGCAGCTCGGTGGGGCCGTTCGTTATCATCCATCAGGAGGAAGGTGGGACCCACTGCACCGCTGAAAAGGCAGACATACTGGTGCAAAATGACGTCCCGATACACCTCACCCGTTACGGTTCCTCTGTCAAAGACATGCAGGGGTGTACGTGCACCAATCATAATCCCACCCCACACCATCAAACCACGACCTCCATACAGGTCCCTTTCAAGGACATTAAGGGATTGGTATCTGGTTCTTGGTTCGCGCCAGATGAAAACCCGACGAGAATCACTGTTGTCAGACTATATCTGGACTCGTCCGTGAATATAACCTGGGACAACTGTTCCAATGACCATGTTCTTCGTTCTTGGCACCAGGCTTTACGGGCTCTCCTGTGACCAGGGGTCAGTGGAATGCACCTTGTAGGTCTCCGGGTGAATAAACCGTGTCTGTTCAGTCGTCTGTAGACTTTGTGTCCGGAGACAACTCTTCCAGTGGCTGCGGTAAGCTCCCGAACAAGGCTACCTGCAGTACTCCGTGGTCATCTGCGGACAGTGATAGTGAGATATCGGTCTTCTTGTGGTGTTGTACACTGTGGACGTCCCGTAATGTAGCGCCTGGACACGTTTCCTGTCTGTTGGAATCGTTGCCATAATCTTGAGATCACACTATGTGGCACACGGGACCTTGCTACGACCTGCTGTGTTTGACCAGGCCCCAGTCGCCCTAGTATTCTACCCCATCATCAATATGTGTTCTTTGAGCCATTTTCAACACACAGTCACCATTAGCACGTCTGAAGACTTCTGCGCACTTACTCGCTGCACCGTACTCTAACATGCACCAACACACCTCTGCGTATGTGGACTGCTGCCAGCGCCACCGTGCGACGACTGCAGGTTAAATACACTGCATGGTCATACCTCGAGGTGATTTAAATCCGCAAACCGCCCACCAGAGCGTTGATTCACCATGTATCAGCATTATCCTTAATTTATGAGCATGAGTGTATGTTTGCGGTAGTAGGACCGTGCTGCAACCAGTAGAATCGTGCAGCAGTCAACTTCAAATGCTGGTTCTCTAAATTTTCTCAATAACGTTCCTTGAAAAGAACGTTGCCTTCCCCTCCAGGGATTCCCATTACTCATGTTTACGTACCATGTCCGCGTGAAACATAAATGTCTCACAGATAGCTACTGTGTTATCCTCAGTTCGTGCGCGATTGGGCAGAGGACAAAGACATTACAACAAGTGTTCCCCACGGCCAGCGTTCATGTGAAGACAAGCTTCAGCACGTCTCCTCATAGATGCCTGTACAAGCCCGAAAACACCAGGCGTATACCGAATGCTTTAATAACCATCCAAAATGCGTTTCCGGACTTCATCAACACTGTCAACAGGGCTGGGATACACCGAATCTGTTAACCATTCCCCAACAAAAAATTTCTAACAAGTTCAAGTCAGAGGACTGGGAGGTCATGCTGCTAGATAGCGAAGACCGACACACTCGTCGAAGATTTGTCTTACGTGCATTCTAAGGAAGAAAGGGGGAAAAAAACCGATGCACCACGAAGGAATAATCCAAGTGGGACATCAGTTTACAGCTTGAACATTTAGCTATTTTTCGACTTAATCACCATTTCTGTCGATGTATTTTCGTTGACGCTGTGGCAGTTTTTCTATGCCCATGTCATATCAGCTCGCCGCCATGCTGTTCACAAAGCTATGAACCTCTTCTTTCACCTCGTTGTCGGAGCTGAATCGCTTTCCGGCCAAGTGTTCTTTTAACAGTAACCGCCGGCCGGGGTGGCCGAGCGGTTCTAGGCGCTACAGTCTTGAACCGCGAGACCGCTACGGTCGCAGGTTCGAGTCCTGCCTCGGGCATGGATGTGTGTGATGTCCTTAGGTTAGTTAGATTTAAGTAGTTCTAAGTTCTAGGGGACTGATGACATCAGAAGTTAAGTCCCATAGTGCTCAGAGCAATTTGAACAGTAACCTAGGGAACAGGTGACAGTCACTGCGCGCCAAGTCAGGACTATAGGCCGGGTGGGTGATTATGTTCCACTGGAACTGTTGCAGGAGAGCAACGATTTGCCGAGCGATTTGTGGGCGAGCGTTGTCATGGAGAATGTGTACGCCCTTGCTCAACATTCCTCTTCTCCGGTTCTGAATTACCCGTTCGAGTTTTTTCAGAGTCTCACAGGACCTGTCAGCGTTAATTGTGGTTCCAGTGGGCATAAAGTCGACCAATGATACCCCTTTCCGATCCCGAAAAACGGTTGTCATGACTTTACTGGCAGACTGTGTTTGTTTGAATTTCCGCGTCTATGGCGAAGGAGGATGCCGCCACTGGCGTGATTGTTGCTTGGTCTCAGATGTTAATTGGTATGTTCAGGTTTCGTCACCCTTGACAAGTGAGTCCAGAAAGTTGCCCTTTTCCGCAGCAAGGCGGTGAGGAAATGCGCGGGAAGCATCTACACGTTGCCGCATGTGGTCCTCAGTCAGCATGCGTAGCACCCATCTTGTGCACACCTTCCGGTGGTTCAATGTTTCCGTTAAAATTGTGCGGGCGGTGCTTCGGGAAACCTCAGGAAGTAACGTGCGGAGGTCATCCAGGATGATTGATCCTCCGATCTTCATGCATGCTTTACTCAATATTCAACACTGTCTCCTCAGAAATTAACGGTCTCCCGCTCCTTTGTTCGTCGTGAATTTCAGTCCGACCAGTTGCAAACTCTCTACATCACTTACGATCGTCAAAATTCCGAAATGGCTGGAGAACCATGACCATAATGCTCCAAACAATCGGAATTGGAGAGATCTGGCGACTTTGCTGGCCAAGGTAGGTTCTGTTAAGTACGACAGACAAGCAGTGTGTTGTCTTGCTGAAATTTAATCCCAGGATGAAGGGGGGAAAACCCGGTACGTAAGATATCATCGACATACCGCTGTGCTGTAAGAGCGCCGCGGATGACAACCAGAGGCGTCCTGGTATGAATACACTCCTGGAAATGGAAAAAAGAACACATTGACACCGGTGTGTCAGACCCACCATACTTGCTCCGGACACTGCGAGAGGGCTGTACAAGCAATGATCACACGCACGGCACAGCGGACACATCAGGAACCGCGGTGTTGGCCGTCGAATGGCGCTAGCTGCGCAGCATTTGTGCACCGCCGCCGTCAGTGTCAGCCAGTTTGCCGTGGCATACGGAGCTCCATCGCAGTCTTTAACACTGGTAGCATGCCGCGACAGCGTGGACGTGAACCGTATGTGCAGTTGACGGACTTTGAGCGAGGGCGTATAGTGGGCATGCGGGAGGCCGGGTGGACGTACCGCCGAATTGCTCAACACGTGGGGCGTGAGGTCTCCACAGTACATCGATGTTGTCGCCAGTGGTCGGCGGAAGGTGCACGTGCCCGTCGACCTGGGACCGGACCGCAGCGACGCACGGATGCACGCCAAGACCGTAGGATCCTACGCAGTGCCGTAGGGGACCGCACCGCCACTTCCCAGCAAATTAGGGACACTGTTGCTCCTGGGGTATCGGCGAGGACCATTCGCAACCGTCTCCATGAAGCTGGGCTACGGTCCCGCACACCGTTAGGCCGTCTTCCGCTCACGCCCCAACATCGTGCAGCCCGCCTCCAGTGGTGTCGCGACAGGCGTGAATGGAGGGACGAATGGAGACGTGTCGTCTTCAGCGATGAGAGTCGCTTCTGCCTTGGTGCCAATGATGGTCGTATCCGTGTTTGGCGCCGTGCAGGTGAGCGCCACAATCAGGACTGCATACGACCGAGGCACACAGGGCCAACACCCGGCAACATGGTGTGGGGAGCGATCTCCTACACTGGCCGTACACCACTGGTGATCGTCGAGGGGACACTGAATAGTGCACGGTACATCCAAACCGTCATCGAACCCATCGTTCTACCATTCCTAGACCGGCAAGGAACTTGCTGTTCCAACAGGACAATGCACGTCCGCATGTATCCCGTGCCACCCAACGTGCTCTAGAAGGTGTAAGTCAACTACCCTGGCCAGCAAGATCTCCGGATCTGTCCCCCATTGAGCATGTTTGGGACTGGATGAAGCGTCGTCTCACGCGGTCTGCACGTCCAGCACGAACGCTGGTCCAACTGAGGCGCCAGGTGGAAATGGCATGGCAAGCCGTTCCACAGGACTACATCCAGCATCTCTACGATCGTCTCCATGGGAGAATAGCAGCCTGTTGCCTGTGTCTAAGTGCCTGTGGTTCTGTCAGTGTGATCATGTGATGTATCTGACCCCAGGAATGTGTCAATAAAGTTTCCCTTTCCTGGGACAATGAATTCACGGTGTTCTTATTTCAATTTCCAGGAGTGTAGATATGCCTCCCCAGACCATTTCTCTTGGTTGTTGGGCCGTATGGCGGGCGACAGGCGGGTTGGTATTCCACCGCTGTCCAGGGCGTCTCCAGTCACAGCTTTGGCCTGGAATCTTATTCACTGGAGTAGAACTGTCTTCAGTGACGAGCTCCGATTCTGATTGGGCCCCGATGAACATACTTAAACATCCAATTTCTCTGAAATTGTAATCTTTTGTTTATCTGTAGATATACATCACATCCACCGACATCCTTTCCATTTGGATAATACCTTCGTGATGCGTCCGTTTTTTCTTTTCTTTTGTCTTAGAGTGCATTTCCGAACAGCCACATGAAAGTGTGCCATTACACCACATCCATATACAACACACTCTTCATTTCACCGTAGGGAACATCATCCAGTTTGTCGACTAGCCTTTACATTTTTATTTGTTTCTCATTTTTTGTCTTCGTGCAGCAATGACCAGACAGCCAGCAATAATTACATCACTGCCAAGTTAACGTAATTGCAAATTCACAGTAGAACAACAATGAAAGTTTCATGTACAAACACGAGTTCTTGATGTAAAATAAAAACTGAAAATAAGGAACACCATACGTCCAACAGCGGTTGCAGTAGGGGAAAGTTACCATTATTGTAAATTTCACAGTAGGATAATCATAAATCACAAATAAGATAAGAGAAATCGCGCAGCCTGAGCATTGTGGGAGTTAACATCTAAGGTCATCCGTCCCCTAGACTTAGAACTACTTAAACCTAACTAACCTAAGCACATCACACACATCCATGCTCGAGGCAGGATTCGAACCTGCGACCGTAGCAGCAGCGCGGTTCCGGACTGAAGCGCCTAGAACCGCTCGGCCACAGATTAGGATAATCTCAAATCACAAATAAGAGAAATTGTGGAGCCTGAAAAGGCAATCAAAACTTGGTAGTGAAAATGAAATGTCAGTGATACTATTATGGACGAAAGAAAGGAAGCCAACCGGTAATCAAAATTGTGACTAAAATCAATCCGCACATTTTCCATCCGTTATGATTGTCTTTTTCTGTGGGGGATTAACTCAAGCACCTCTAAATTACAGAGCACATGACCCTTAGGTGCTACTACATTAGTATCAAGTGTATTTAAGTTAAATGTTTCGTACAGCCATTTTCGCTTGCTGATGACTTTATACCTCGAAACATGCTACAGTATCGACATAATTTAAGCAAAGTAACAAACAATTGCGACCGCTAGCGGTATCTCTATAACCTATTTAAAACATCAATTAACAGTTCTGTTCGAATAACTGCCAGTGTGGCTCTAATTTATTGCAAATTTTGCTTGATAATATTATTCCGTTGGTTGAAATATGGGACTCCGCTTAGGATTGAGAACAGTCACGTATAGTTAAATTGCGTGCCCTTTTGGGAATTTTTCATGACGAAAGAAATTTCCAGGTTTACTGCATTAGGGCATTGATAAGACTTAGTGGCGAGAGACGAAAATCTGTGGCGGACCGGGTTCGAACCCCGATTTACCGCTTTAGGCGAGTAGTCACCTTAACCGCTTGAGCGATCCGAGAGCGTTTCCCGTCCGATCCAAATCTCCATTTGACGCGCACTTAAGAGTCCTGTCTCCTGTTCAATATACATCTTTGCTCGCAGCCCTACTTTTCGTGACTTTTAAAACTTCTGTCACAGGGCCCGGCATATTATATGCTTCCATTTGAAAAGACGATTTGTGGTACCTTAAAAATACAGCCCAACATGTGCTGCAGAAACTGATTCTGATGCGTCGTCTGAATCACGTATGTGCGAGTGGGCAGCGTAGTACAGGAACAGAGAGGTGGTCGCCCTATGAAGAATTGATGCGGGGCTAAAAGCATTCCCTGATTCTGCTGCCAGCACTCTGGGCCACTGGGGGTCCTGCTACAAATCTTTCTACGGACTGCACTCAAGCGAGACAGACGCGTAGGAGCTGAATCCCCACACAACTACCTTTCTTTACGTAGTCAGTATTGACAGGTGTCATGAGTTTACTTCATCAAACATCCTGAATAATCAATTTCTGAAACAAATTCTAATTACTGTGGTCCTTGCAATTCTGTACTTTCTACTGTTTCTTCTAGACCCAGGATAGATGTCAAAGCAATTTTTTCCCTATAACCAGCCTTTTGTTCTGAGGGTAGTTTTCCATAAACGTTAAAGAATGCGAGAACACATAGAAAAAATGATGTGGTTCGCAGTCTGTGCTGACCAGTTGCCCGAACTTCGTTGGAGCCGCTGACAGCAGACATGTCGTTGTGATGATGGTCTGCTAACTGAAGACTGATTTGACGCAGCTCTCCGCTCCAGTCTTATCTTATGCATGACTCTTCATAATTCCACAACTACTGCAAACAACAATTATTTGGAGCCTTGTTCTCCTTCCACAATTTTTATCCTCCCCCACCGCCACACACACACACACACACACACACACACACACACACACACACACACACAACTCACTCTTTTCCACCATCAGCAAATTAGCTATTTTCATTGATCGCTCAGGTGTGTCCTCTCGACCGATCCCTTCTTTTAGTCAAGATATCCGTAAATTTCTTTCCTTCCCATTTCGATTCAGTACCTTCTCATTAATTACTCGGCCTATCCAGCTAATCTTCAACGTTCTTCTGTAGTTTTTTTTTTTTTTTTTTTTTTTTTTTTTTTTTTTTTTTTTTTTTTTTTTTTTTTGCTGTGAACACATAGTGTGTAGTGGGGCGATTACTCTGTTGTAGAAATAATTTAAAACCAAGATCGCTTAAGTACTGTTTACTGGATAACCATTTTCAACACAGTAAAGGTCCCATCATTGGATCTTATTGTAGATTAACATTTATAAACCATTTGGATATAACAATACATGAGGCAGACCAGCTGTTATAAAGTCACAAAAATTAATAACAACTGCTCTCCTGGTCATTCTTTTCCATGAAATATGTAAAACCTAAGTCACAAGTTAAAACTATTTGGTGACAATGATTTTATAACAGCTGGCCTGCCTCGTGTATCGTTATATCCAAATGGTCTATAAATGTTAATCTACTATCAGATCCGATGATGGCACCTTTACTGTGTTGAAACTGGTTGTCCAGTAAACAGTATTTAGGCGATCTTGACTTTTAAATTATTTCTACAACAGTGTGATCGCGCCACTACACACTATGTGTTCACTGCAAAAAAACTGCAGAAGAGAACGTTGAAGATTAGCTGGATAGACCGAGTAAATAATGAACTCCAAAAAATACTGCGAATGTTGTGTTGAAGACATTGTGTCGAGTGTGTCGACCACAGTGTACTTTTACTAAAATGAAACATTATGGGATTTGGCGAAAAATTGAACAGTGGTTCATCTCATATCCAGAAGCTGTGGAACATGAGGTTGTCCTGCAGTGTCAAGAAACAACGAATGTCAAGAAACAAGGATAAGATTTGAAGCTAACGGCAGTACCGTCAAATGTGGGTTGCCACAGCGTCCTGTTCTGGGTTCAATTGTTTTTATTGATAATTACTGATGACACAAAACAGTACGACTACCCACAGCAACATTGAATGCCGCCTGGTGGGAGTGTGTTCGCTCGGCACGGAAAGAAAACCATACAGCGTGTTTCAGCTGCCCCTACCGCTGTTGTTTTATGCAACTCACAATTCTATATCCGACCTTCAAAAGCCACGTCTGAGATTTTCATGTACACTCTTACGCTACGAGCAAACTATGTAGGCCTAAAAAAATGAACAGGATCTTTTTGTTGGAAATTTAAGTAGCAAAATTTTTTTCTGGGGTACGCTTTCGCTGGAGTCCACGGTTTTCCAGTTACTGAAGAGAAACGTTAGCAAAGAGACTTTCAAACGCACTCCCACCCCTAACTCCACACTCATCCCTCACCAGTCAGGATTTCTAGTATGTTGTTCGTGGGACTCCCTCCCGCTATTGTACGAAATTTTTCGACTGCATGAATTGTTCCCGATATTCGAACTTTTTTCGTCTCTATTGATTGGGCTATTATGCCTCCCGTATAGTCGGCTATTTCATTCACATTATTAACTTAAGCGTGTCCATGAGGTTCAAATTAAAATGGCTCTAAGCACTATGGGACTTAACATCTGAGGTAATCAGTCCCCTAGACTTAGAACTACTTAAACCGAACTAGCCTGAGGACATCACACATCCATGCCCGAGGCAGGATTCGAACCTGCGACCGTAGCAGCAGCGCGGTTTCGGACTGAAGCGGCTAGAACCGCTCGGGCACAGCGACCGGCTGCCCATGAGGGTAATGAAAGAAAAAGACTCGTTAATGTTACGCTAAAACTAATTAGGTTTGCAGTTCGATCCAAACTTAACCCTTACAAGGACAGTAGTTTCGTAATCAGAATACCTGCCGAACACAACGACGTAATTTTTTAATCATAATATCCACGGGTGTACTGCCGGTCTACAGTGTCCAACGGGCACAATATTTCGGCAATCATACATGTCGCCATCATCAGGTGAACTGACGGACTGAGCTCGGCACGGAAAGAAAACCATACAGCGTAAACATCTAAACTCCATACACCCCAACATCAAATTCACTGTGGAGACTGAAACGGAGGGTAAATTACCTTTCCTTGACGTCTTGTTCAAGAGAAGGGCTGACGGCACCCTAGGTCATGGGATGTATCGGAAGACAACGCACACTGATCTTTATTTGCACGCAGACAGCTGCCACCACCCTTCACAGAGGAATGGGGTACTTAAAACTCCAGTACATAGGGCGCGCACTATCTCTGATGCAGAGAGTCTACCCCAGGAATTGGAATATCTGAGAACAGTATTTCGAAAAAATGGGTACTCAAAGTGGCAGATTCAACGTGCTCTCCGCCCAACCACTACAGCACAACCTGTGGAGATGGATGAAATCACGAGGGAGGAGGTAGGCACTGCGTTTATTCCATATACAGGCGCACTCTCGGGGAAAATCGCCCGCATTTTGAAGAAACACCGGGTCGGAACTGTGTTTTGTTCTCCGAATAAAACTCGTGCACTGGTGGGGAGCGCCAAAGATGACCTCGGTTTGAGGAAGGCCGGCGTGTACCAGATTCCGTGTCAACGTGGCAAGTCGTATATTGGTCAGACGATGCGTACCGTCGAGGATCGATGCCGTGAACACCAGAGGCACACTCTACTGATGTATCCGAGCAAGTCGGCGGTCGCTGAACATTGTTTGTCGGAAAATCACGCTATGGAGTATGAACGCACGAGGATTCTGGTACAGACGTCGAGATACTGGGACAGCGTTGTTAGAGAGGCCTTGGAAATTCGCACCAATGACGACCTCATAAACCGTGACTGTGGCTATAATCTTAGCAAGGCTTGGGAACCAGCGATTGGGTTAATCAAGAGTAAATCGAGCAAACGTATAGTTGTGACGACCACGACGGACAGAGCCATCACTCCGACGTCATCTCAGACGCCGTCGCAATCTGTTCCACCGCGCGACCGCGGCGCGGGGCGCGGACGGCGTAGGGAGCGTGCTGCGGGCGGAGGGTATTTAAATCGGCCGCCGCTGCGACCGAACCCAGTTCCCTCTGAGCAGCCATAGCGTACGGATCTCCGTGCCGGCACGTTCACAGGAGCTCAGTCCGTCAGTTCACCTGATGATGGCGACATGTATGATCGTCGAAATATTGTGCCCGTTGGACACTGTAGACCGGCAGTACACCCGTGGATATTTTGATTATCAAATAGACCGGGAGAAACTCAAGAATCACATGTGATTTTTTGTTTTACGCTGCTAAAATCCACAAAATTGTTTGACAAAATTTATACAAACGTCAATTTTACAGTTTGTAAGCGCTCGACTAAGCCGGTGGCGTAATGAGGCCAGTCATCGAAGACCAAAAAGGTTCTAATGTGAGTCGGAGATTTTTGTACGGTGGTAGGAGAGAGTGTCATCAACCACATACTAGAAACCCCGACATCGTATCTCGGCCACAAAATTTAACTGCTTTAAATTTTTCTAGGAAAAGGCCCTGTCCATTTTTTCTGCAGAATGAGTAGTTTTCGCGTAGCAAGCGAGTGGATATGAAAATCTCACACATAGTTTTTGGAGACCAGATATAGAATTGAGGATTGCATAAAACGACATCGGTAGGAACAGCTGAATATCCCTGTATAAGCAGAGCAGAGACGAATGACAGTCTAGCGTCTGTACGGGCTGAAAGTGGGGGAATCCTCTGACATAAGCGACTTTGACAAAGAGCATATTGTTATAGCCTGGCAACTGGCGATAAGCTTATCAGAAACGGCGAACCTGATGCTTGTTCGCGTGCTACTGTCATGAGCATCCACGGAAATTAGTTGAAGGACTGTGAAACCACGAGTAGGAGTCAAGGTTTCGGATGTCAGCGCCTCGTCGCAGCACGTTGTAATGGTCGCCTGGTAGTAGATATAGCTAATTGCTATAATCGCACTATTTCATTCCCATTTACGGAGCTTGTTAGCACTTGATGTTAGGTTGGCGCCATTAAAATGCATTGTGTTGTGGTAATTGCTGCTACTTGCTGGATCGCTGCTGTGTCTCGATGCTGATGCTGGCTCTAAATCTGGTTGTCTAGGGTTAAAAACATGAGGTCCCGTGTTTTTTATGTGCTTTTGATGATAAAGAACGAGCGAAACAAACAAATATGTAAACTTCAAATATTTATTACTCTGGTGGTCATCTTAATTCCACTGTCCACCAAAGACCATGACTCAACACGAAGTAGTACTTCCGTTACATGTTCTTTGCATTGTTTATCCACCTCAAACAATAACACACAAACACACTTTACCAAAGTGACATTCCGACTGCCCCCCGACCCTTCTTGCAGCTTGTGTTTATAACATTGTCAAAGAACTACTAAAAAGAGATATAGTTTACAAGTCACATGTACATCTGTTATCATAATTTGTGCAGAAAAGTTATTAATTTGCATCGAGTGACATAATTTAACATGTTATTAAAATGACAAACAGATTTGTTGACTTGACAGAATAATTCTTTGTTACAAAAAGGCCGTTTTTAGAAGTTTGTCGATTGACTTCTCTAATTTGCATAAATAAGTAAATAACATGAATTATTAAGAATTACATTGGTTTTCGTCTAAAATAGGATTGCTTACGTGAATACTGAGTGAAAACGCTCCTAGTGAACAAATAGGTTTCACTGGGTGATTTTTATTTAAGGAGATCCAAAATACCTAAGTTGTCCACTATTTTTCGTACTTCATATTAATTATTTAAGATGAACTCGGTGTTTTTACATGATGACATTTGCTGTATCAGTGATCAAGTGATATTAACTTTTGTGTGGGTCAGTTATTCAGTATAATTTAATGGGTTGACTGTTTATGGAGACATGTTATGCAATCATTGTTAACATACACAATACCTTTGCTATAATCATAAATACTCATTAAACTGGTTGAATTTGGAGGGTATCGCATACTTCGGTACAGTAAAGCCTTTAATATATTCCGTTACAACGTAAAGATAGGAGACTTACTTTCCCTGTGTCTCGGAGCACACCCACACTGTCTAACGCACATTGTTGAACATGGGGCTTCTCAGCAGACGAGATTTTTGTGTGTCCCTCTGTTACGACTGCAGTGGGCACGATACCATGGATTAATGAAAATACATGGCCTGGTTGAATGAATCACTTAATGCAACCCCAGTGTCGTGAAAAACAATCTCTGTCGGAACTAACTGTGAGAGATAGATTCACCCTTAATCCATTCGTAACCAGCGAGACATATGCTCCCACAAAGAATTTTTTTCCCCTGAATTC
Source organism: Schistocerca cancellata (assembly GCF_023864275.1). NCBI lineage: Eukaryota > Metazoa > Arthropoda > Insecta > Orthoptera > Acrididae > Schistocerca > Schistocerca cancellata. The sequence goes on along the minus strand of NC_064634.1, from coordinate 153,177,155 downwards.
ACAGGGATATGAAAGCCCCATATCTGTGTGGTGTGCGATTTAGCGTTGAATGTGTCAACTGTTTGGCGCGAACAGGCTCATTGTTTGCCACCTAATGCGTGAGAGATCCCTTAAATGTATCGAGTGCGTAATGTGCCTTGTGGCGGCTTTATGTAATTTTTTTCGTGTCTGCAATAGATAAGCTCAGTAAAGGTATTTATTATCTTTCTCACATTGTTCGCTAGTAATATCAGATTTGTAAACTTATTCATTGATGATACTCTTTTAAATTAGTTTAACGGTTTTGCCTTATGGATAGTGTGAGTGGAGAATTTCTGTGTGTACTTTTCCTAATGTTTAATTTTTCTTCTTTCATATACAGGGTTATTCTAAATGATGGACCCATTTTCAATCGTATTTATTCAAGCACAAATCCAAAATGAACAAGATTTATATAAATGAAAAGAGGAAGTTTCAAAGTTTTTTATCATAATGTTTGATATCACTTTAATAATCTGTAATAATTTATAATTAATTAGTTTTAATAATAACCCACCCATGAACCATGGACCTAATTTATAATTAATTAGTTTTAATAATAACCCCCCCATGAACCATGGACCTTGCCGTTGGTGGGGAGGCTTGCGTGCCTCAGCGATACAGATGGCCGTACCGTAGGTGCAACCACAACGAAGGGGTATCTGTTGAGAGGCCAGACAAACATGTGGTTCCTGAAGAGGGGCAGCAGCCTTTTCAGTAGTTGCAGGGGCAACAGTCTGGATGATTGACTGATCTGGCCTTGTAACATTAACCAAAACGGCCTTGCTGTGCTGGTACTGCGAACGGCTGAAAGCAAGGGGAAACTACAGCCGTAATTTTTCCCGAGGACATGCAGCTCTACTGTATGATTAAATGATGATGGCGTCCTCTTGGGTAAAATATTCCGGAGGTAAAATAGTCCCCCATTCGAATCTCCGGGCGGGGACTACTCAAGAGGACGTCGTTATCAGGAGAAAGAAAACTGGCGTTCTACGGATCGGAGCGTGGAATGTCAGATCACTTAATCGGGCAGGTAGGTTAGAAAATTTAAAAAGGGAGATGGATAGGTTAAAGTTAGATATAGTGGGAATTAGTGAAGTTCGGTGGCAGGAGGAACAAGACTTTTGGACAGGTGATTACAGGGTTATAAATACAAAATCAAATAGGGGTAATGCAGGAGTAGGTTTAATAATGAATAAAAAAATAGGAGTGCGGGTTAGCTACTACAAACAGCATAGTGAACGCATTATTGTGGCCAAGATAGACACAAAGCCTATGCCTACTACAGTAGTACAAGTTTATATGCCAACTAGCTCTGCAGATGATGAAGAAATAGATGAAATGTATGACGAGGTAAAAGAAGTTATTCAGGTAGTGAAGGGAGACGAAAATTTAATAGTGATGGGTGACTGGAATTCGTCAGTAGGAAAAGGGAGAGAAGGAAACATAGTAGGTGAATATGGATTGGGGGGAAGGAATGAAAGAGGAAGCCGCCTTGTAGAATTTTGCACAGAGCATAACTTAATCATAGCTAACACTTGGTTCAAGAATCATGAAAGGAGGCTGTATACATGGAAGAAGCCTGGAGATACTGACAGGTTTCAGATAGATTATATAATGGTAAGACAGAGATTTAGGACCCAGGTATTAAATTGTAAGACATTTCCTGGGGCAGATGTAGATTCTGACCACAATCTATTGGTTATGAACTGCAGATTGAAACTGAAGAAACTGCAAAAAGATGGGAATTTAAGGAGATGGGACCTGGATAAACTGAAAGAACCAGAGGTTGTAGAGAGTTTCAGGGAGAGCATTAGGGAACAATTGACAGGAATGGGGGAAAGAAATACAGTAGAAGAAGAATGGGTAGCTCTGAGGGATGAAGTGGTGAAGGCAGCAGACGATCAAGTAGGTAAAAAGACGCGGGCTAATAGAAATCCTTGGGTAACAGAAGAAATATTGAATTTAATTGATGAAAGGAGAAAATATAAAAATGCAGTAAATGAAGCAGGCAAAAAGGAATATAAACGTCTCAAAATCGACAGGAAGTGCAAAATGGCTAAGCAGGGATGGCTGGAGGACAAATGTAAGGATGTAGAGGCTTGTCTCACTAGGGGTAAGATAGATACTGCCTACAGGAAAATTAAAGAGACCTTTGGAGAGAAGAGAACCACTTGTATGAATATCAAGAGCTCAGATGGCAACCCAGTTCTAAGCAAAGAAGGGAAAGCAGAAAGGTGGAAGGAGTATATAGAGGGTTTATACAAGGGCGATGTACTTGAGGACAATATTATGGAAATGGAAGAGGATGTAGATGAAGATGAAATGGGAGATAAGATACTGCGTGAAGAGTTTGACAGAGCACTGAAAGACCTGAGTCAAAACAAGGCCCCGGGAGTAGACAACATTCCATTAGAACTACTGATGGCCTCAGGAGAGCCAGTCATGACAAAACTCTACCATCTGGTGAGCACGATGTATGAGACAGGTGAAATACCCTCAGACTTTAAGAAGAATATAATAATTCCAATCCCAAAGAAAGCAGGTGTTGACAGATGTGAAAGTTACCGAACTATCAGTTTAATAAGTCACAGCTGCAAAATACTAACGCGAATTCTTTACAGACGAATGGAAAAACTGGTAGAAGCCGACCTCGGGGAAGATCAGTTTGGATTCCGTAGAAATGTTGGAACACGTGAGGCAATACTGACCTTACGACTTACCTTGGAAGAAAGATTAAGAAAAGGCAAACCTACGTTTCTAGCATTTGTAGACTTAGAGAAAGCTTTTGACAATGTTGACTGGAATACTCTCTTTCAAATTCTGAAGGTGGCAGGGGTAAAATACAGGGAGCGAAAGGCTATTTACAATTTGTACAGAAACCAGATGGCAGTTATAAGAGTCGAGGGGCATGAAAGGGAAGCAGTGGTTGGGAAAGGAGTGAGACAGGGTTGTAGCCTCTCCCCGATGTTATTCAATCTGTATATTGAGCAAGCAGTAAAGGAAACAAAAGAAAAATTCGGAGTAGGTATTAAAATTCATGGAGAAGAAGTAAAAACTTTGAGGTTCGCCGATGACATTGTAATTCTGTCAGAGACAGCAAAGGACTTGGAAGAGCAGTTGAACGGAATGGATAGTGTCTTGAAAGGAGGATATAAGATGAACATCAACAAAAGCAAAACGAGGATAATGGAATGTAGTCAAATTAAGTCGGGTGATGCTGAGGGAATTAGATTAGGAAATGAGACACTTAAAGTAGTAAAGGAGTTCTGCTATTTAGGGAGTAAAATAACCGATGATGGTCGAAGTAGAGAGGATATAAAATGTAGACTGGCAATGGCAAGGGAAGCGTTTCTCAAGAAGAGAAATTTGTTAACATCGAATATAGATTTAGGTGTCAGGAAGTCGTTTCTGAAAGTATTTGTATGGAGTGTAGCCATGTATGGAAGTGAAACATGGACGATAACTAGTTTGGACAAGAAGAGAATAGAAGCTTTCGAAATGTGGTGCTACAGAAGAATGCTGAAGATAAGGTGGGTAGATCACGTAACTAATGAGGAGGTATTGAATAGGATTGGGGAGAAGAGAAGTTTGTGGCACAACTTGACTAGAAGAAGGGATCGGTTGATAGGACATGTTCTGAGGCATCGAGGGATCACAAATTTAGCATTGGAGGGCAGCGTGGAGGGTAAAAATCGTAGAGGGAGACCAAGAGATCAATACACTAAGCAGATTCAGAAGGATGTAGGTTGCAGTAGGTACTGGGAGATGAAGAAGCTTGCACAGGATAGAGTAGCATGGAGAGCTGCATCAAACCAGTCTCAGGACTGAAGACCACAACAACACAGTTTTAATAATTATTTATAATTACAAATGTGATAAATTTTCAATATGGCCACCGTTGGCTGCACAGTAAACAAGGACGCGGTATCCAAACTCGTCCCACACACGCGAAAGTATATCTGCTATTACTGAGTGCACGGCAGCAGGGATTCGGTTCCGCAGATCGTTCTGAGTGGTTGGTAGAGGCGGAACGTAAACAACTTCCTTCACATAACCCCAGCAGAAATAGTCACAGGGTGTGAGATCAGGAGATCTCGGTGGCCAGAAGTGCAGAGCCAGGTCCTAAAGTCCCCTGCGACCGATCCAGCACTGAGGAAGGGAGTCATTCAAAAAGCTTCACACATTACGGTGCCAATGCGGCGGAGCTCCATCCTGTTGAAAAATGAAGTCCTGGGAAACTTGCATAACTTGAGGGAACAGCCATTGTTCCAACACGTCCAGGTATGAGAGTCCCGTTACAGTTCTTTCTGCAACGAAAAATGGTACATAAAGCTTTATAAAGGATATGACACAGAACACGTTGACCTTCAGTGAGTCTTTCGTGTTGGAATGGTGAATGTGGGTTTTCCAAACCCCATATACGAATATTGTGTCTGTTGACTTTTCCACTTAAAAGTGGAACGTCGCTTCATCGCTAAAAATTGTACGCTGCAGAAATGCATCATCCTCAATCTTGCTAGCACATAACCACAAAATGCGAGACGCTTCCCTTTGTCAATGGGGTTGAGAGCCTGCACAAGTTGTAATCGGTGTGACTTGTATAGCAAACGCAGTCTCAGAACTTTCCATACACTTAGTTGGGGTATTCCAAGTTCTCGACTTGCTCTATTTGTAGACTTACTGGGACTACGCAAAAGCCGGCCGGAGTGGCCGTGCGGTTCTAGGCGCTACAGTCTGGAGCCGCGCGACCGCTACGGCCGCAGGTTCGAATCCTGCCTCGGGCATGGATGTGTGTGATGTCCTTAGGTTAGTTAGGTTTAATTAGTTCTAAGTTCTAGGCGACTGATGACCTCAGAAGTTAAGTCGCATAGTGCTCAGAGCCATTTGTACCATTTTTGAACTACGGAAAAAACTTTCGCGAAGCCGTCGGACATCATCCTCTGACCCATGCAGTCGGCCTGTTCTTTTTCCTTTGCACACACTCCCAGTCTGCTTAAATTGCGTAAACCAAAGGCTAATGTTTTAGCGGGTTGGTGATTGAACACCGAATTTGGTACGAAATGTCCGCTACTCTGCAATTTGCGATTCACTTTTCGCGAACTCAAGAACGCAGGAAACCTCGCACTCCACAGTCGCCGTCTCACTCACAACTGACAGTGAAAACAGTGAAACGGAATGATGGCCCTGTTTCCGCGCGAACTCTACCGGCTGCTTTTGAAACCATCACCTCTGCCCTCCGCCACTCACCAAAAACTTTGAAACTTCCTCTTTTCATTGGCATAAAGCTGGTTCATTTGGGTTTGTACTTAAAAACAAACGAAGTTTTGAAATTGGGTCCATCATATATAATAATCCTATATTTTATACGGTGCTGTAATCTTCTTTTATTTCCCTTGATTTGATATGAAACGGAAAATCTTCCAAACGTCTGGTTTGTTTTCTGTTATGCATGCTTGATTTCCACTTCTCTTTATATTTCTCCAAGTTGAAAGTTGCATTACAAATGCATGTCAAAAAGAAGTTGGTAACGTTTTCATCCATTAGTGTTGTTCCACATGATGTAACTGTTTACAATTGCAACGTACAAAGGTAAATAAAGAAGATGATTCCACCATTTGAATGATCTGCTGCGCCATTAGTACTGTTCCACATGATTTAACCGTTTACTATTTCAACGTACAAAAGTAAATAAAGGAGATGATTCCACTGTTTTAGTGATCTGCTGCCAACAGCATATCTTTCTGTCCGCTGTTCGAACCGCTCTACAGCTCCCATTACAGTTGTCTACTGTGGTATGGATGCATGGCAGGATATAGCTGATGTTGTTCCATCTCTGTTTCTTTTCTAGTGATCAGTGTTATATCTTCTGGGTAGCGAGAAGTTGATCAAACTGTAACTGTTTTATTATCTTGCCATTTTATAGGAGATACGCAACCTTTTGTACATATGATAATCTGCGATTATGTGCAATTGGAAAACAGGAGGCGGTGCAGACAATGCAGCACATGGAAGCAAGAAATAAGGAATAAATTCGTATTTACTGATGCAAAGTACTACAATGTATTCAGCAATACTTTGAAAAATTTCATAAAAGTGTTAAGCAGTGAATAAATACACTTTTTGACATAATAATGGTACTTGCTTTCTGCTTTTTGAAGTTCCTAAGCCCTTGTAAAAAAAATTATTTTGTGTCCCGCTGGACTCGATGAGGAATAAATTTAGGGAACCATTTATTCCTGTTCGAGTCCAGGGGATTGTAAACAAGTCCCACTGAAAATAATTGAAAACAAGAAACAACTATCGAAATTAAGAAAAATGGGCTGATTCAGTATCCATTTCAAGAGCAGGAAACGAATTTCATAGGTAATACGGGAATTTTAATTCATTTGGCAACGAAAGGGTTAAGAAACAGTGTTGGATTAAATGTGCAGAACGGATTAAATCAACGCTTCAGAAGTTTTTCGCCCTAGCAGTCAAGTTGGTGTATTCATAATTCTTTTATTCAAAAACATAGATGATAGAGGATTTGCTAACTACGTTATTCAAAAGCATTATTTGCGTGACTGAAAGTTGAAATGCACAAAAAATGAAAAAGACATAACACGAAATTACACAGTGCACAGTCAAATACTCATTATGATGAAACTGAGATAATTCAAATAACAGTTGCTAAAGAATTAGTGAGGAACTGGAATTTGCTAAACACCATCTCCCTTCCATAATGAATTTACCGCAGCCGGCCTGCACGTTAGTAACATTGATTGTGTGGTTCGAAAGAGAAAATGAAGTTGTCCTTGCAACTGTGACTATACTGCATGGGAAGGGTAAACCGAAAATGATGGCGAGTTCGGTTTATTGCGAAAATTTTAGGAAAATGTGGTTCCTCCGTAATGGAGATCCATATTGGACTCTAGTGAACCCATTGTTGAGTACAGTTTGAGTGCGTGTATCCGCCCCAGGTCGGTTAAAGGAAGGTATTGAAGCAATTCAGACGCCGGCTGCTACATTTTTTTTACCGGTAGGTTCGAACAACAGCAAATATTACGGAGATCCTTCGCGAACTTAAATGGGAGTCGCTAGCGGGAAGGTGACGTCGTTTCCGAGGAGCACTATTAAGAAAATTTTGATAATCGGAATTTGAGGCTGACAGCAGAGTGATTGTACCGCCGCCAGCGTACATTTCACGTCAAGACCACGAAGATACGATATCGAGATTTGGGCTCGTACGAAGGCGTATAGAGTGTCCTTTTTCCCTCGCTCTATTTGAGAGTGGAAAAGGAAAGGGATTGACTAGTAGTGGTACAGGGCACACCTCTCCACGCACCTCACGGTGGCTTGCGGAGTATGTATTATGTACAGGGTGTTTCAAAAATGACCGGTATATTTGAAACGGCAATAAAAACTAAACGAGCAGCGATAGAAATACACCGGTTGTTGCAATATGCTTGGGACAACAGTTCATTTTCAGGCAGACAAACTTTCGAAATTACAGTAGTTACAATTTTCAACAACAGATGGCGCTGCGGTCTGGGAAACTCTATAGTACGATATTTTCCACATATCCACCATGCGTAGCAATAATATGGCGTAGTCTCTGAATGAAATTACCCGAAACCTTTGACAACGTGTCTGGCGGAATGGCTTCACATACAGATGAGATGTACTGCTTCAGCTGTTCAATTGTTTCTGGATTCTGGCGGTACACGTGGTCTTTCAAGTGTCCCCGCAGAAAGAAGTCACAGGGGTTCATGTCTGGCGAATAGGGAGGCCAATCCACGCCGCCTCCTGTATGTTTCGGATAGCCCAAAGCAATCACACGATCATCGAAATATTCATTCAGGAAATTAAAGACGTCGGCCGTGCGATGTGGCCGGGCACCATCTTGCATAAACCATGAGGTGTTCGCAGTGTCGTCTAAGGCAGTTTGTACCGCCACAAATTCACGAAGAATGTCCAGATAGCGTGATGCAGTAATCGTTTCGGATCTGAAAAATGGGCCAATGATTCCTTTGGAAGAAATGGCGGCCCAGACCAGTACTTTTGAGGATGCAGGGACGATGGGACTGCAACATGGGGCTTTTCGGTTCCCCATATGCGCCAGTTCTGTTTATTGACGAAGCCGTCCAGGTAAAAATAAGCTTCGTCAGTAAACCAAATGCTGCCCACATGCATATCGCCGTCATCAATCCTGTGCACTATATCGTTAGCGAATGTCTCTCGTGCAGCAATGGTAGCGGCGCTGAGGGGTTGCCGCATTTGAATTTTGTATGGATAGAGGTGTAAACTCTGGCGCATGAGACGATACGTGGACGTTGGCGTCATTTGGACCGCAGCTGCAACACGGCGAACGGAAACCCGAGGCCGCTGTTGGATCACCTGCTGCACTAGCTGCACGTTGCCCTCTGTGGTTGCCGTACGCGGTCGCCCTACCTTTCCAGCACGTTCATCCGTCACGTTCCCAGTCCGTTGAAATTTTTCAAACAGATCCTTTATTGAATCGCTTTTCGGTCCTTTGGTTACATTAAACCTCCGTTGAAAACTTCATCTTGTTGCAACAACATTGTGTTCTAGGCGGTGAAATTCCAACACCAGAAAAGTCCTCTGTTCTAAGGAATAAACCATGTTGTCTACAGCACACTTGCACGTTGTGAACAGCACACGCTTACAGCAGAAAGACGACGTACAGAATGGAGCACCCACAGACTGCGTTGTCTTCTGTATCTTTCACATCACTTGCAGCGCCATCTGTTGTTGAAAATTGTAACTACTGTAATTTCGAAAGTTTGTCCGCCTGAAAATGTACTGTTGTCCCAAGCATATTGCAACAAACGGTGTATTTCTATCGCTGCTCGTTTAGTTTTTATTGCCGTTCCAAATATACCGGTCATTTTTGAAACACCCTGTAGATGTAGACGTTGATTCGCTAAGTTCCGTTCGTGCAAATATACCAGTGCTGCAAGTTGTTCTCACCATACTAGCCGATGTAACGGGAGCAGACCAGCTAAACGCACACCTAGAAGAGTTTTGCTGTGAATTCGAACACTGGACTCCGTCACTCTCCACAGCGGAGAAGAGTAGTTTCCGAAGTCTGCCGTTCCATCTGAGAGGAGAGCCAGCCGTCTTCTATCGCCTCAGAAGCCAGACTCCTCTTCTCGTTCCGCGTCCCAGGCCTAACACCTTTCCTAGAACGAAGATTTATGCATTTTATGCCTAAAAAATGTCGTCTACCAGTCGTTCAGTAGTTACATTTCCTCCACCAATGGCGTAATTTGTTTGTTGTTAAAAATCTCCCACCAGAAAATGGCACAAACGTGAAGTCCAATAAACTCGCTATGTGCCCCCCCCCCCCCCCCCCCATGTTCTGAAAAAAAAAAACAACCCAGAAACTACATCATATTACCGTCTCACTACAGACATTAATCAGTGGTCTTTTCAGCTGCTAGGGCAGTTTTCTCTCGCCGCGAGTAAAGAATTAAGAGAAAAAAGTAACTTCGTTCCCTTGCGACCCCTGCCAGCCAGGTGCAAACTACAATTTTTTTAGAGTGCTCGTTTTAAGATGGTTAAGCAATGTTTACCTCACAGAATGTATCTTCGACACTCAAAATGTGGCTCCCTGCTTCACCGAATACCTCACTGTAGTACTAAAGCTTCCAGGATGCTTTCCTCTAACATGACACAGGCCGTTCATTTTCCCAGCTGGACTTTGACCTTTTTTAATGTGTGTGCCGCCTTGGCTCATTGTTCGAGAACGGCATGTGGCATGTTAGAGAAAGGTGCCCTGAAAGCTTTAGTACTACAGAGAGGTATTCGGTGAAGCAGGGAGAGACCGTTTTGGTGTCAAAAGATGCATTCTATGAGGTAGACATCTCAGCCATTTTAAAATACTTGGTAACAGGACTCTAAAAGAAATTGTAGTTTGCACTTGGCTGGCAGGTGGTCACCACAATTCGCAGAAAGCTGATAAGAGAATTTAAAAACAGAAAAATATTTACATTAATACATACAATAAATTATGCGGAAATGTAAACCATAATACTACTGCAGACAACTGTACAGAAGAGGAATGCGCAAAATGCAGTCTTTCAACTTAGATTAGAAAATGTGACATTTAACACTCAATTTTTGTTCGAGCTGTAACTGATGCATACTGATAATCAAAAACCCTTTCGATTAGTGGCCACCTCTCTGAGGCCGGCCGAGGTGGCCGAGAGGTTCTAGGCACTACAGTCTGGAACCGCGCGGCCGCTACGGTCGCAGGTTCGAATCCTGCCTCGGGCATGGATATGTGTGATGTCCTTAGGTTAGTTAGGTTTAAGTAGTTCTAAGTTCTAGGGGACTGATGACGTTAGAAGTTAAGTCGCATAGTGCTCAGAGCCATTTGGACCACCTCTCTGTAAGGTGGTTAAAGAAATTTTATCCGTATATGAATTGTGTTTACCATCTAGTGTTCACTGAATTACTGCATCAGTTCATTTGGAATGATTTCGTATTACTGATCACAAAACCGACGGAGCAGTAGAAGCTTTTGTATTTAATTACTAGAGACAGCGAAAATTATTCTTAAAATAAAGATAGTAACATTTAGTTTGTGCAGACGTCCTCAGCGTAATACTTCTAAAAGCGCTTCTCATCTCCGTCCAAACAGGCGTCGAAAGGCCCAACGGTACCAACCTACCGCCCGTCTAACTGAACTCGGCATACGTCTTGTCCTCTTTCATGCAGACGATGCGTAGGAGTCCAACCTCTTATATTTTTGCCGGCCACTTGCTGATTCTCAGAACTTCTTGTCCATATTAGTGGATATCAGTTAATTGCCACTAAATATGGTTGCCGCGCGGGGTAGCCGCGCGGTCTATGGGCGCCTTGTCACGGTCATGTTAGTTTAAATAGTGTGTAGGTTTTAGGGACCGATAACCTCAGCAAAAAAAAAGTGTGTGAAATCTTATGAGACTTAACTGCTAAGGTCATTAGCCCCTAAGCTTACACACTACTTAACCTAAATTATCCTAAGGACAAACACACACACCCATGCCCTAGGGAGGTCTCGAACATCCGCCGGGACCAGCTGCACAGTCCATGACTGCAGCTCCTTAGACCCGCTGGCTAATCCCGCGCGGCCGATGACCTCAGCAGTTTGGTCCCATAAGACCTTATCACAAATTTCCAAAAACATTTCCACTAAATATTGCAGGTGATTTTGTTTCTAATTGCAGACGTCATAAATATCACTGTGGAAGACATAGTGAGGAATATAAATAATTTGGAAAATGTTATAGTGGGTATTATTGGGTAGCTTTTTAACAGATAGTATTCATTGTTCACTACAACGTGTGAGTTAACGAGCATTGCGCTCTCGTTTAAGTATATGGCCGAAAGAGTCAGCCTACAGAAATTGTGAAACGAAACCTGTCGTCCAGGACGGTATGCCACGAAAGGCGCAGATTCACCACGAGGTGGGGAAACTCACAGATGTCTATTGGCTATTTAGTTCTAAGCGCTGTAGCGTGCGAGTGGACGAGAACCTGCATCATAGGGAAACCCAGTAGAAGACTTTTGTGGCCGAGGAGACGTAGCAGTGTTGAATATGGTGGACCTAAGATCGGCCATAAAGGGAGACATTTATAGAAACTATTTAATTCTGTAGTAATGTAAGGAATCAAGCCACAGTAATCTTAATCTGCCATCCTCCATAAATGTTCATGGTGATTCCAATAAAAAAAAATGGTTCAAATGGCTCTGAGCACTATGGGACTTAACAGCTGTGGTCATCAGTCCCCTAGAACCTAGAACTACTTAAACCTAACTAACCTAAGGACATCACACACATCGATGCCCGAGGCAGGATTCGAACCTGCGACCGTAACGGACTGCGCGCCTAGAACCGCGAGACCACCGCGGCCGGCGATTCCAATAAAACTTGGATATTGATCATATCTATAATAGTTTAGGATTTGCTGTTAAAGTGAAATTAACAACTTTTATTACAAAGACCCGAATTCTAAAACCTGAACGCTTTGGTCGCTCTTAACGATCGACATTTCATATAGAAGCGCATCATTAAAATGACAAACGTTGCAAATATCAACTCTGTAACTTTGTTTGTTTAAAAGATATAGTAAATTTAAATTATAGTATTTTCAATTAAGCATCAGATCATCATTTCCTCCACACAAAACGCATTGAACGATGACAGCATGTCACCGAATAGAATCATTAGGTAATATAATATTTCTCGTAAAGTTTGGTGCATAATACACTCCTGGAAATTGAAATAAGAACACCGTGAATTCATTGTCCCAGGAAGGGGAAACTTTATTGACACATTCCTGGGGTCAGATACATCACATGATCACACTGACAGAACCACAGGCACATAGACACAGGCAACAGAGCATGCACAATGTCGGCACTAGTACAGTGTATATCCACCTTTCGCAGCAATGCAGGCTGCTATTCTCCCATGGAGACGATCGTAGAGATGCTGGATGTAGTCCTGTGGAACGGCTTGCCATGCCATTTCCACCTGGCGCCTCAGTTGGACCAGCGTTCGTGCTGGACGTGCAGACCGTGTGAGACGACGCTTCATCCAGTCCCATACATGCTCAATGGGGGACAGATGCGGAGATCTTGCTGGCCAGGGTAGTTGACTTACACCTTCTAGAGCACGTTGGGTGGCACGGGATACATGCGGACGTGCATTGTCCTGTTGGAACAGCAAGTTCCCTTGCCGGTCTAGGAATGGTAGAACGATGGGTTCGATGACGGTTTGGATGTACCGTGCACTATTCAGTGTCCCCTCGACGATCACCAGTGGTGTACGGCCAGTGTAGGAGATCGCTCCCCACACCATGATGCCGGGTGTTGGCCTTGTGTGCCTCGGTCGTATGCAGTCCTGATTGTGGCGCTCACCTGGACGGCGCCAAACACGCATACGACCATCATTGGCACCAAGGCAGAAGCGACTCTCATCGCTGAAGACGACACGTCTCCATTCGTCCCTCCATTCACGCCTGTCGCGACACCACTGGAGGCGGGCTGCACGATGTTGGGGCGTGAGCGGAAGACGGCCTAACGGTGTGCGGGACCGTAGCCCAGCTTCATGGAGACGGTTGCGAATGGTCCTCGCCGATACCCCAGGAGCAACAGTGTCCCTAATTTGCTGGGAAGTGGCGGTGCGGTCCCCTACGGCACTGCGTAGGATCCTACGGTCTTGGCGTGCATCCGTGCGTCGCTGCGGTCCGGTCCCAGGTCGACGGGCACGTGCACCTTCCGCCGACCACTGGCGACAACATCGATGTACTGTGGAGACCTCACGCCCCACGTGTTGAGCAATTCGGCGGTACGTCCACCCGGCCTCCCGCATGCCCACTATACGCCCTCGCTCAAAGTCCGTCAACTGCACATACGGTTCACGTCCACGCTGTCACGGCATGCTACCAGTGTTAAAGACTGCGATGGAGCTCCGTATGCCACGGCAAACTGGCTGACACTGACGGCGGCGGTGCACAAATGCTGCGCAGCTAGCGCCATTCGACGGCCAACACCGCGGTTCCTGGTGTGTCCTCTGTGCCGTGCGTGTGATCATTGCTTGTACAGCCCTCTCGCAGTGTCCGGAGCAAGTATGGTGGGTCTGACACACCGGTGTCAATGTGTTCTTTTTTCCATTTCCAGGAGTGTAGTTACTTTTGTTCTTTATTTATTTATCAGAAAGCACTTTGGTGCAAGGCTACTTGCCGTGACAGTCAAAGTTAAGAAGGAAATTGTATTGGTTTTCTGTAAAATAATTTAACATTTATTATGTCATGGATATTATTGTTTCTTTATTAAGAACGTGAAGGTGGGCTAGCTTTGATTATTTAAACATGTTAAAATGTAAAATAACGTAGAGTAAGCTGGAGCCAATCAGATGGGCGGCTTTAGGGAAGGGAACTGCCCTAGTCAGTTGAGCGACGATGCTCGGCACGGGAGAGACGCGGCCGGACACAGGCAGGGGGGGACAGTTCTGGTCTAGACACCAGAGAGGACAGTTCGGCTGGAGGCACCGAAGCGTACAGTTCGGATTGAGACGCGAAAGCAGACAGTTGGTCTTAGGCAGCCAGGAAACGAAACGACTTAGAAAATTTTGCGGCACTTAGTCTATAAGCGGTGAGCAGCCGCGCGCCTGGTGTGAACTCAAACTTTTCACATAGTTAACGATGTGGAGTAGTGAACCTGTATTTCGCGATGAGATTGTAAATGATCGGACTGTGACAGATGGATATGCGCTCGACTGTAACAGTAACTCTAAATACGACCACTCTCGCGACTAGTTTGCTTTGTGAATAAACATTATCCTAACCAAATCTCAACTGTGTAGCTTACATCATTTATGGGTCGTTGATATAGTTCCCATATTACTATTACTGTTATTATATGTCATATTAACTTCATACAATTTCGCAAACTTGCCGTCAGCCAGACAATTTAACCAAAGGGTCACATATGTCTAATTTAAGGCGTGTAATGCGACACGTGCGGTTCAACCCTAGACCGGTTTGAGCCAAGACATTTCGACGAAGAACAGCAGCATGTGAGCCCGAACATCGTTGGGATGTTAGCTCGGAAAAGAAATGCAGTGCCTACTGTTTTTGAGACGGAATTATCATAGAAACGAAATTTTACTGTCACCATATGATGAACTAATCTGTAAAGTCAAACATTTTAAATTACTCATCGTGAAGGCAGACGAAAATCCCGCCAGCGGCCTTGCCGCACTGGTAACGCTGGTCCCGTCGGATCAAATGGCTCTGAGCACTATGGGACTTGACATCTATGGTCATCAGTCCCCTAGAACTTAAGAACTACTTAAACCTAACTAACCTAAGGACATCACACAACACCCAGTCATCACGAGGCAGAGAAAATCCCTGACCCCGCCGGGAATCGAACCCGGGAACCCGGGCCCCCGTCGGATCACCGAAGTTAAGCTCTGTCGGGCTTGGCTAGCACTTGGATGGATGACCGTCCGAGTATAGACCTACCGAGCACAGTTGGCAAGTAGGCTGTACTCAGCCCTTGTGAGGTCAATTGAGGAGCTGCCTGATTGGTAAGCAGCGACTCCACTCACGAAAAGTGGGAACGGACAGGAGGGTTGTGTACTTGAGTATTGCTCATCAGTGTGGGATCCGTACCAGATCGGGTTGACGGAGGAGATAGAGAAGATCCAAAGAAGAGCGGCGCGTTTCGTCACAGGGTTATTTGGTAACCGTGATAGCGTTACGGAGATGTTTAACAAACTCAAGTGGCAGACACTGCAAGAGAAGCGCTCTGCATCGCGGTGTAGCTTGCTCGTCAGGTTTCGAGAGGGTGCGTTTCTGGATGAGGTATCGAATATATTGCTTCCCCCTACTTATATCTCCCGAGGAGATCACGAATGTAAAATTAGAGAGATTAGAGCACGCACGGAGGCTTTCAGACAGTCGTTCTTCCCGCGAACCATACGCGACTGGAACAGGAAAGGGAGGTAATGACAGTGGCACGTAAAGTGCCCTCCGCCACACACCGTTGGGTGGCTTGCGGAGTATAAATGTAGATGTAGATGCTGACCACATGCCCTTCTACTGTATATCCGCATCCTGTGACGCCTGTCGGCTGAGGTTGACAAGGTGGTTGGTCGGTACCGTTGGGCCTTTCGAGGCCTGTTTGGACGGAGATGAAAAGCGCTCTTTGAGGTATTACTTTCAGGACCCTCAAAACTAAATGTTCCTATCTTTATTTTAAGAGTAATTTTCTCTGTGTCGAGTAATTAAATGCAAAAGCTTAGTCCAAGGGACTTGTGATCAGTAATGCGAAATCATTCAAAATGAACTGATGCAGTAATTCAGTGAACAATAGATGGTGAAAACGATTCACATACGGATAACATTTCTTTAATCACCTTACAGAGAGGTGGCGACTTCGATAGGTTTTTTGATTATCAGTGTGCATCAGTTATGTTGTTGTTGTTGTGACCTTCAGTCCTGAGACTGGTTTGATGCAGGTGCAGTAAAGCTGCATGCCCTCGGGAAAAATTACGGCTGTAGTTTCCCCTTGCTTTCAGCCGTTCGCAGTACCACAACAGCAAGACCGTTTTTGTTAGCGTTACAAGGCCAGATCAGTCAATCATCCAGACTATTGCCCCAGTAACTACTGAAAAGGCTGCTGCCCCTCTTCAGGAACCACACGTTTGTCTGGCCTCTCAACAGATACCCCTCCGTTGTGGTTGCACATACGGTACGGCTATCTGTATCGTTGAGACACGCAAGCGGACCACCAACGGCATGGTCCATGGTTCGTGGGGGGAGGGCATCAGATATACACTCCTGGAAATTGAAATAAGAACACCGTGAATTCATTGTCCCAGGAAGGGGAAACTTTATTGACACATTCCTAGGGTCAGATACATCACATGATCACACTGACAGAACCACAGGCACATAGACACAGGCAACAGAGCATGCACAATGTCGGCACTAGTACAGTGTATATCCACATTTCGCAGCAATGCAGGCTGCTATTCTCCCATGGAGACGATCGTAGAGATGCTGGATGTAGTCCTGTGGAACGGCTTGCCATGCCATTTCCACCTGGCGCCTCAGTTGGACCAACGTTCGTGCTGGACGTGCAGACCGCGTGAGACAACGCTTCATCCAGTCCCAAACATGCTCAATGGGGGACAGATGCGGAGATCTTGCTGGCCAGGGTAGTTGACTTACACCTTCTAGAGCACGTTGGGTGGCACGGGATACATGCGGACGTGCATTGTCCTGTTGGAACAGCAAGTTCCCTTGCCGGTCTAGGAATGGTAGAACGATGGGTTCGATGACGGTTTGGATGTACCGTGTACTATTCAGTGTCCCCTCGACGATCACCAGTGGTGTACGGCCAGTGTAGGAGATCGCTCCCCACACCATGATGCCGGGTGTTGGCCCTGTGTGCCTCGGTCGTATGCAGTCCTGATTGCGGCGCTCACCTGCACGGCGCCAAACACGCATACGACCATCATTGGCACCAAGGCAGAAGCGACTCTCATCGCTGAAGACGACACGTCTCCATTCGTCCCTCCATTCACGCCTGTCGCGACACCACTGGAGGCGGGCTGCACGATGTTGGGGCGTGAGCGGAAGACGGCCTAACGGTGTGCGGGACCGTAGCCCAGCTTCATGGAGACGGTTGCGAATGGTCCTCGCCAATACCCCAGGAGCAACAGTGTCCCTAATTTGCTGGGAAGTGGCGGTGCGGTCCCCTACGGCACTGTGTAGGATCCTACGGTCTTGGCGTGCATCCGTGCGTCGCTGCGGTCCGGTCCCAGGTCGACGGGCACGTGCACCTTCCGCCGACCACTGGCGACAACATCGATGTACTGTGGAGACCTCACGCCCCATGTGTTGAGCAATTCGGCGGTACGTCCACCCGGCCTCCCGCATGCCCACTATACGCCCTCGCTCAAAGTCTGTCAACTGCACATACGGTTCACGTCCACGCTGTCGCGGCATGCTACCAGTGTTAAAGACTGCGATGAAGCTCCGTATGCCACGGCAAACTGGCTAACACTGACGGCGGCGGTGCACAAATGCTGCGCAGCTAGCGCCATTCGACGGCCAACACCGCGGTTCCTGGTGTGTCCGCTGTGCCGTGCGTGTGATCATTGCTTGTACAGCCCTCTCGCAGTGTCCGGAGCAAGTATGGTGGGTCTGACACACACTTTTTTCCATTTCCAGGAGTGTAGCTGAAACAAAATTTGAGTGTTATATGTCAGTTTTCAAATTTACTTGAAAGGCTGCATTTTGCACATTCCTATTCTGTCGATTTGTCTCCAATAGTATTGTGGCTTACACTTCGCATTATTTATTGCATGTACGAATGTAATATTTTTCTGTTTTTAAATTCTCTTGTCAGCTTTCTATGAAATGTAGTGTAATATGCTCCATGACCAAGAAGCTGTGACTCACATTGTCCAGCGGAACGTGATGAATTAAATTAAATTCTAATTAAGATAAAGGAGAGATGCAAAATACGCATTCCATAAAGTAGGTCTAGGAAGAGGTACAACAAAACAGCTAAACTGCAACGTGTGGAACATTAACATCAGGAAACATAGATTCTCATATTTAAGCCCTTTACGGAGAGTACTTCACTTATCGATCATAAGTATGGGCTGTCAGTACTAAATTCAGTGAAGAATGAGAAGTATAGAAAATGGCTTTTTGGGACGATGTTGCAGGGTGACTTCACGAAATGAAATTACGAGCAGAGAAAAAAAAGTGTACTGAAAAAACCTTTGTGAGGCTATAGAGAAGAGAAAGAAATGCGGTGTACCAAAGAAAAGATGACAATTTGATGCTGAAAAAAAATGTCACTCCATAGGTAGAAAGATACAAAACTAAGGTGCTGAAGGATTCGCGGTGTATTCTACACATTATCGAATTTACTACCTGTAGATGAAAATTCCTCAACATGCCCCGTTTTTAAGATCAGCAGTAATAGGAATGATTGAAGTATACCCATGTGAATTTCCTGTTCGAGGATCGCCTTGTACCCAGGTGAATTTTCTGCTCGAGCATCATCTTCCTTCCTAGAAGCTTATATTTGGGACGAGTGTTCTCTGTAACCAGGACGCAGTGGTATGTCGTTTGCAGAGCTGTTGGAATCTAGGGCTGTACCCCGAACTACTTGGCAGTAATCCACAGAAAGCCTGCCCCACTCCAGAACAGCCTGGCGTATTCCAGAGTCCCTGAACTGACTGTAGGCTCACAAGTTGGTCGCAACGAAGTTTGTGTGGACAAGAGGGGCCAATGCGCACTTCTGCTTCTGCGCAGAACTTTTGGCCTTAGCGCGCTTTCCGGCGTACCGCTCTACTCAGGGCTGCCAGCCAACGATCGTGGGGACATAACGCAGGCAGACTTAGGGATTTTAGTGTGCATTCAACATTAATTTATTCATTGATCCATTCACACATCGAGTCTTGTAAACCTTAACATGGGGAACCTTCAAGGATGTTCAAGGAATCAAGACAAACGCAGCAACTTCAGGCCTCTTCTGTAAAGTGCATTAACAACAAATTGTGACTAGTGTTAATCTGCTCACGTTGAGAACCATGGTAATTAACTACACATCGAGCTCTTATATTTTTTACGAGGAAAGCAATTTCAAAAATAACTAGCGATTCCGGCAATGCGTCGCAATTGCCGGATATGCCTGGGAATTGGATATACGTCCATATCTCTTTCTCCCCACTCTCTGTTCAGTTCCCCTCCTCCTCCTCCCACCGCTCTTTGTTCATCTACAGTTTCTCCCTCGCTATGGCCATTCCCCCCCCCCCTCTCTGTCTATCTTCCCTTGACCCCCCCCCCCTCTCTTGACCCTTAGCCTTATTTACTTTTATTGCCAACTAAACTTTGATTGGTAACTGAAGTCACTTAAGTATTCTGATCATAAGCCGACACAATTATCCTGTTCAAAACCAGCTGCGACGAAGCAAACAGATCAGGACATAGTTGTGTATACAGTTTTTGTTGAAAATTATAAGGAGAAAGAATATATACAGGAGAAACAGTTTATCTAATGGCTTAAATGCCCTTCTATCATAATTAGACCTGACTACGAGAAAGAAAACGAAACCACACATTTTCACAACTCAGCATAGCCTAGCATTTTCTTTCTTGTAGTCGGATTTTACAAAAAACCTGTACATTGTTGACTAAAAATACAACCTATTCCGTCCGAATGTTTATATAAGTATCATGTAAAAAATTGAAGTAAATCGGTCAAATATTTTTCCATGTTCTTGATAATAATGTCAAACAATAATTTGTCTATATAATTATAGTACTATACATTATTTAAACAAAATTTAATTTTAATATAACACTTTCTTACAACGGGCTGCAAAGTATAAAATAATTTCTCCTAGCCCTGTACAGATTTATAACCCCATATGGAAAAACCTGGAATTTTGTGAGTGTGAATTCTTAATAGTTGTGACAATGTTTGTAAAATTTAAAACGAAGTTGTTGGTACACATGCAATATATAACTGTTGATTGAATAGTTCACCTTCTTACTGTTATCTGTTGCATGTTCCCCACGTTTGTCGATTTAGATATTGCAAAAGTATCGTCATAGCTATTAAAAATTCACTGTCACATGTTTTCAGCATTCTCTCTATGGAGGTAGGAACTTATATTGGGCTTGGAGAAATTATTGTATACTTATGAGTCTCATTTAAAAATTCATTTTCATTTAAACAATTATTTTCTGATTTTTAGTCTTAAGTGCATGAAATTTGTCAATCTTGCAGACATTTTGATAAGATTACAGCAAACACATGTGGTAAATTTTAGCTTTATTTCAGTTCCTCTCAACGTGACTCAACCATTATGTAGCTCCATGCTGTGTACAGGGTAATTATGATTAAAGTTAAACTTTCAAACCGCTGTGGAAACAACACCACTGGTCAGAATGACGTCAAATAGCAACGGAATATCATCAGAGAAGGGGAAAAACGTATGGCAGAAGAAAAATAAATAATTACAAAATGTAGAAATAGATGACGCTGTAAGCATCATAATTTAATAGTGGTCGACTACAATTCATGGGTGTACAGATGCGATGCTGTTAGTTACGTAAGCCCATCCACCATGGCAAGGTCATATCACACCGGATGGGAAAAATCGTTTTTTAAAATGTCCTGAAGCCAAAAACCGCATAAAAAGCATCAATAAAAATCAAATCGGATTATTAATTTCCGCGTGACTGGTGCAAAACATGTTCAATATGTTGTCCACCGTTTTCTGCAACAAGTTGGAGTGCGGAAACAGCATGTTCCACAACTGATCAAAGCGTTTCCGAGGTCACGTTCAGAATGTGTTGCGCAATGCTTGCCTTCAATGCAGCTAAGTTTGGAATCGGAATACTGAACACAACATCTTTCAGATAGCTTCCATCCACACGGATTAGCCCGCATCTCGTGGTCGAGCGGTAGCGTTCTCGCTTCCCACGCCCGGGTTCCCGGGTTCGATTCCCGGCGGGGTCAGGGATTTTCTCTGCCTCGTGATGGCTGGGTGTTGTGTGCTGTCCTTAGGTTAGTTAGGTTTAAGTAGTTCTAAGTTCTAGGGGACTGATGACCATAGATGTTAAGTCCCATTGTGCTCAGAGCCATTCAATCCACACGGATTAAGATTAGGTGATCGGGACGGCCAGGATGTAGGGAAATGGCGGCCGATAATTCTAGCATTTCCGAAATGGCGCTTCATCAATGTGCGGAGGTGCGCCATCTTGCATAAAAATGTTCCCATCTACACATCCACGCTGTTGGAGAGCTGGAATGACGTGGCTGCGCAAAACACACTCATAGCGCTTACCAATGACGGTACAGAACCGGAAGCACAGTGACGCTACGGGTAACAGAACCGGAAGCACCTATCTCTTCGAAAAAAAGCACAGTACCCTCCACCACAAACCAAACAAGATGGTCCGTTAATACTGCATTGTCATCCAGTTCTGAATTTTATTTCAAGTCTGTAGTTAATCGGGAAGTTAGTTTAAAATCAATATGCAGCATATATTATGTGATAGGACATTATGCAGAGAATTGCTGCTCGATATTATACACTCCTGGAAATGGAAAAAAGAACACATTGACACCGGTGTGTCAGACCCACTATACTTGCTCCGGACACTGCGAGAGGGCTGTACAAGCAATGATCACACGCACGGCACAGCGGACACACCAGGAACCGCGGTGTTGGCCGTCGAATGGCGCTAGCTGCGCAGCATTTGTGCACCGCCGCCGTCAGTGTCAGCCAGTTTGCCGTGGCATACGGAGCTCCATCGCAGTCTTTAACACTAGCATGCCGCGACAGCGTGGACGTGAACCGTATGTGCAGTTGACGGACTTTGAGCGAGGGCGTATAGTGGGCATGCGGGAGGCCGGGTGGACGTACCGCCGAATTGCCCAACACGTGGGGCGTGAGGTCTCCACAGTACATCGATGTTGTCGCCAGTGGTCGGCGGAAGGTGCACGTGCCCGTCGACCAGGGACCGGACCGCA
Source organism: Schistocerca cancellata (assembly GCF_023864275.1). Taxonomy (NCBI): domain Eukaryota; kingdom Metazoa; phylum Arthropoda; class Insecta; order Orthoptera; family Acrididae; genus Schistocerca; species Schistocerca cancellata. The sequence continues at coordinate 153,155,066 of NC_064634.1, read as the reverse complement.
GCGACGCACGGATGCACGCCAAGACCGTAGGATCCTACGCAGTGCCGTAGGGGACCGCACCGCCACTTCCCAGCAAATTAGGGACACTGTTGCTCCTGGGGTATCGGCGAGGACCATTCGCAACCGTCTCCATGAAGCTGGGCTACGGTCCCGCACACCGTTAGGCCGTCTTCCGCTCACGCCCCAACATCGTGCAGCCCGCCTCCAGTAGTGTCGCGACAGGCGTGAATGGAGGGACGAATGGAGACGTGTCGTCTTCAGCGATGAGAGTCGCTTCTGCCTTGGTGCCAATGATGGTCGTATGCGTATTTGGCGCCGTGCAGGTGAGCGCCACAATCAGGACTGCATACGACCGAGGCACACAGGGCCAACACCCGGCATCATGGTGTGGGGAACGATCTCCTACACTGGCCGTACACCACTGGTGATCGTCGAGGGGACACTGAATAGTGCACGGTACATCCAAACCGTCATCGAACCCATCGTTCTACCATTCCTAGACCGGCAAGGGAACTTGCTGTTCCAACAGGAGAATGCACGTCCGCATGTATCCCGTGCCACCCAACGTGCTGTAGAAGGTGTAAGTCAACTACCCTGGCCAGCAAGATCTCCGGATCTGTCCCCCATTGAGCATGTTTGGGACTGGATGAAGCGTCGTCTCACGCGGTCTGCACGTCCAGCACGAACGCTGGTCCAACTGAGGCGCCAGGTGGAAATGGCATGGCAAGCCGTTCCACAGGACTACATCCAGCATCTCTACGATCGTCTCCATGGGAGAATAGCAGCCTGCATTGCTGCGAAAGGTGGATATACACTGTACTAGTGCCGACATTGTGCATGCTCTGTTGCCTGTGTCTATGTGCCTGTGGTTCTGTCAGTGTGATCATGTGATGTATCTGACCCCAGGAATGTGTCAATAAAGTTTCCCCTTCCTGGGACAATGAATTCACGGTGTTCTTATTTCAATTTCCAGGAGTGTATTTTAGTCTATAAGGTTGTTTAGATTTTATTGCCTTGATTGGTGCATGTCCTGACGTTGTAGATGGACATTTGGCAACACCGAGTAAACCATTATTGCTGTCTTTAATTGTTGATTGCAATATTATTTTCATCAACGTTTCATAGTTGTTCGATAATTTGGTGCTGCACGTATATTATAATACGTTTTTTACTATCTGACAGCTGTAAATTCAAGTTTTGTAGCTGGCTGTTTACTCAAAGATGTAATATTACAACCAACAACTTGCAAGAAGACCAAATTTTTAGGCCTCACAGAAAATTGAAAAAGTTCAATCTGTAATTAAATTTACGTAAACGGTATTTTATGGAATTTTTTCCCCAATCGTGTGATACATGCTCGCTTCTTAAGGCCGCATTAATTCTTGCTTCGGGTCGCGTGCGGCGGATTGGACATCTCTGATCTACACAGTTACCACAGAGGAACTCAAGGATTTCTGTGGATTTGTTTGTATTACTTACCAACAGCTGTTGAGTTCCTGATGATTGGGCTTATTTCATGATCTAGAGGGTGACTAAAAATATTCCCTGCTGGAAAGTGTTTTCTGTGTCAACCATTTAAAGTCATTCTTTGAAATGAGAAGTTGAAAAGAACAACCAATTCTGTTGTGGAAGTACGTAATACAGGTTTGAATGTCGTTGTTTCTCTGAATGATAGACTGAAAAATTAACTCTTACCACTAAAAGTAAAAAAATGTGCACAAATTCTATGATACTTGGATTGTTTATCTAAAAGCAAATAAAGCATATTGAAAACGTAACAAACATTAAGTTTGACAAAAGTTTTGCCTTGTATAGAAAATCTGAAATCTGATGATAGTAGTATTGTTGAGTCTAAGGTTTCGAGCAGTTCTGCAGTTTACATCGTTACGTCGTCCAGGCAATTTTGGCGCAGAAACAGATTTAACTTAAGATAAAAAAAAATGGTAAAAATATTTCAGCTGCCGGAAGTCTGCATCCACCGGTTGCATTCTTCAAGTCCAAACCACAATGCGAACGTTGAAAGATCCGTTTGCTTAATAAGATGTCATTGGACTAAGGAAACAAACCGCCTCATGCCTCAAATTGTTACGGGGATCATAATGGCGAAATCTCGAAGAAAGCAGGGGTTGACAGATGTGAAAATTACCTAACTATCAGTTTAATAAGTCACAGCTGCAAAATACTAACGCGAATTCTTTACAGACGAATGGAAAAACTGGTAGAAGCGGACCTTGGGGAAGATCAGTTTGGATTCCGTAGAAATATTGGAACACGTGAGGCAATACTGACCTTACGACTCACCTTAGAAGTAAGATTAAGGAAAGGCAAACCTACGTTCCTAGCATTTGTAGACTTACAGAAAGCTTTTGACAATGTTGACTGGAATACTCTCTTTCAAATTCTAAAGGTGGCAGGGGTAAAATACAGGGAGCGAAAGGCTGTTTACAATTTGTACAGAAACCAGATGGCAGTTACAAGAATCGAGGGGCATGAAAGGGAATCAGTGGTTGGGAAGGGAGTGAGACAGGGTTGTAGCCTCTCCCTGATGTTATTCAATCTATATATTGAGCAAGCAGTAAAGGAAACAAAAGAAAAATTCGGAGTAGGTATTAAAATCCATGGAGAAGAAATAAAAACTTTGAGGTTCGCCGTTGACATTGTAATTCTGTCAGAGACAGCAAAGGACTTGGAAGAGCAGTTGAACGGAATGGACAGTGTCTTGAAAGGAGGATATAGGATGAACATCAACAAAAGCAAAACGAGGATAATGGAATGTAGTCGAATTAAATCGGGTGATACTGAGGGAATTATATTAGGAAATGAGACACTTAAAGTAGTAAAGGAGTTTTGCTATTTGGGGAGCAAAGTAACTGATGATGGTCGAAGTAGAGAGGATATATAATGTAGACTGGCAATGGCAAGGAAAACGTTTCTGAAGAAGAGGAATTTGTTAATATCGAGTATAGATTTAAGTGTCAGGAAGTCGTTTCTGAAAGTATTTGTATGGAAGGTAGCCATGTATGGAAGTGAAACGTGGACGATAAATAAAAAACCAGTCTCAGGACTGAAGACCACAACAACAACAACCGTGGCGAAATACAATTTCAAAAAGCCACTTCAACTATCATTGAGTGTCTCGGCTAAAAGCAGATAAGCGTTTTTTTTTTCTTTTAAGCAGATATGCTAATAATGGGCTGATGGGCTTGCATCTATTTTCAAATGCCTCTTCCTGTTATAAAATTGTCCTTTCCATTATTAAATATCCTCTTTTAAAATTTGTCACCTTTTAACCTTAAGAATAAGTAATACATAAAACACAAAATAAAGATCACGTCTAAATATTACGTGTGAGGGTACACGGCCTTTATAACCTAACCAGATTTGAACCAGCGACATACCGGTCCTACTTTTTCCCCCTCAGTAAGCAAATGGGTTTCCAACTCAATAATCACAGAGGTGGCTTTTTCATCTAACGAAAATTTCTTCTTTCCATGGTAATTTATGAGAATAGAAAGTAGGAAAAAATTCACTTGGGAGTGGACTAGCGAGGAGCGGTTTTCCAGTCCAATTTGTTTTCATCGTAACAGCCAATGTGTGCAGGCACGTTTTCCCTTTGGCAAACGGACGCGTTAAACCTGGTTTCTACTGCTCCAGCTCCGTGCAGACGGTCTAGTGACGTTGAGTTAGGAGAGACTTTCAACGTCTTACCCTGTTCAGTAATCACGTCATGAAGATAACCTTTGAGAAAAAAAAGACGTCATTGCTACACCAGCCTACAAAACGATTGTCACTTTCTTTCGGCGCACGTTCCCCTTCCCTCGTCCACTCTTTTGACTGCAGTTGGTCTCCAAGGTGTCATGGTGAGGCCATGTTTTAGTATGACGTCGATATAAGTCCTTCGGACTATGCATTAACTTTTCCAAATTCGACTTTGATATGGGAACGAATGGGATTGGAATAACTGGAGGTTGCTGAGCACGTACAAATATCTTGTCCCACGCCTCAACCCAGTGGTACTCTGGGAGATCAGAATGTGCAACAATAATTTTACAGCCAGGACAGAGACTTCACTCTTGATGGTGCGTGAAAGCGGGCAAAAATTCGCCGAGTTTTTGTACAGTAATAGCGGTGGCGCTACTAGCTTTCCCCTATAGCGGATATCGACACGATTCCTTTTTACATAACGTCACGCTGACGCAGTTTGACCAATGAAAAGTCGATTATTGATTAGGAAAGGGCACCTAGGCACCAATCACTACTACATTTTTCTGTCCTTACTCATTCTTACAGTTCTGTCATTTGCCCCATCCCAACTATGCCAATGTTATCTTTCTCTCCACTCTTCCCAATAATCTACAAATTCCTCCACCTCGCCTTCCGCATCTGCTTGTCTTCCCCAACTCGCACCTTGTATTACTTCATTCATTTTCCACACCTGTTCTTGCAGCATTTCGAACCCAGTTCATTAACAGAGAAACCTAATCCCAGCACCCAATATCGGATACTCAAGTCACACCGATATTTCACCTTATTGCTTGTCCATCCTCCTCCGCCAGAATATTTACCTTAACAACAAAATCTGTCCCGCCATGTATCCTTCTTGTCAGCTATAGCTAAAACGAAGTCCACCCCTACACTTACATCACTCTGTTCCTTCGCCGCTTCGTTGGATCTTCTCCCTCTCTCTCTTCTATCAATCCCAACCGGTAAGCGTCCCAGATAAGCCAACAACGCTCAACAATCGCTCAAACAAGCCCCTTGTAAACCTGTTCTTTCGTGGATGAGTTATATTTCTTTAAGATCTTCCTATGAATCTAAGTCTGGCAGCTGCTTTTCCTACTGCGTATTTGCTTGTGTGGCCATTCCACTTGAGGTCACTCTGGTAGTTACTCCTAGATATTTCACTGTTGTTACCGTTTCCAGTAATTTGTCATCAGTAGCTTGGCTTTCTTTTCCTATATATGCGCAATATATTATATTTATTTACGTTCATCTGCCAGCCCGTGCACCAATCACCAGTCCTCTGCAGGTCATTTTGCAAATCGATACTGTCTTCTGGCGTTGCTACTTCCTTCTAGATAACCACATCATGTACGAACAGTCTTGAAGAGATACCAATTCTTTCTACTAGCTCATTTGTATACATTGTAAACAGTAACGGTCCCATCGTACTTCGTTGGGGTCCGGAAATTACCTTTACATCTGACAATTTCGTTCCGTTAAGACTGATGTGGGGTGTTCAGTCTGCACAGAAGTTCTGATCCAGTCGCGAATCTTGTCCGATACTCGGTAAGCTCGTTTTTTAAAATACTAAACGGTAGTGCGTGACGGTGTTAAATTGCCTCCTGAAATCAAGAAACGTATTATGAACCTGAGCGGCGTTATTTACGAGGTGCATTCAAGTTCTAAGGCCTCCGATTTTTTTTCTAATTAACTACTCACCCGAAGTCGATGAAACTGGCGTTACTTCTCGACGTAATCGCCCTGCAGACGTACACATTTTTCACAATGCTGACGCCATGATTCCATGGCAGCGGCGAAGGCTTCTTTAGGAGTCTGTTTTGACCACTGGAAAATCGCTGAGGCAATAGCAGCACGGCTGGTGAATGTGCGGCCACGGAGAGTGTCTTTCATTGTTGGAAAAAGCCAAAAGTCACTAGGAGCCAGGTCAAGTGAGTAGGGAGCATGAGGAATCACTTCAAAGTTGTTATCACGAAGAAACTGTTGCGTAACGTTAGCTCGATGTGCGGGTGCGTTGTCTTGGTGAAACAGCACACGCGCTCCCTTCCCGGACGTTTTTGTTGCAGTGCAGGAAGGAATTTGTTCTTCAAAACATTTTCGTAGGATGCACCTGTTACCGTAGTGTCCTTTGCAACGCAATGGGTAAGGATTACGCCCTCGCTGTCCCAGAACATGGACCTCATCATTTTTTCAGCACTGGCGGTTACCCGAAATTTTTTTGGTGGCGGTGAATCTGTGTGCTTCCATTGAGCTGACTGGCGTTTTGTTTCTGGATTGAAAAATGGCATCCACGTCTCATCCATTGTCACAACCGACGAAAAGAAAGTCCCGTTCATGCTGTCGTTGCGCGTCAACATTGCTTGGCAACATGCCACACGGGCAGCCATGTGGTCGTCCGTCAGCATTCGTGGCACCCACCTGGATGACACTTTTCGGAAGACCGAATTCAGTATTTCGGCCTTTACTCTGTTACATTTCGTTTCGGTGCCTGTATGATTATTGAAAGAATGAATAGAGGATTTCAAACCGCTTACTGATATTACCGAAGTCCAAAACCTCTTAGGGTATTTAGTCAGATCGATTGACAAAATTTTCCTTTCAAAATCAATGAACATTTCTCTCATTGTTCTCCTTATGCTCATTTTCGCTTCGTTCAGCTTTTGTTTGTCAGCTAGGTTTTGACTTCCCTTGAATCTGTGATGAAGCTCTCTTCGATTACGTAGAAATTTTCTAACACGTCAATTAAACCATGGTGGGTCTTTCCCATCCCTGGCTCTGAACATACTTGTCTAACGCATCTTGAACGATGCTTTTGAATTTTTACCATTTGTGCTCGGCGTATTTGTCTTCAGCACTCAATATTTGATTTTGACTAAACATATACTCTGTAATTTGTATACTGTCACTCTTGCTAAGCCAAAAATGTTACCCTACATCTCTTAACGTTCCTTGTAATACCCGTAATCATAGTTGCTATCACAGCCTTATGATCACTACCTTCCACTACATTAACTGATTCCATAATTTCAGCTCTGTCTGTTGCAAAGAGACCTAAGACGTTACCTTCACGACTTACTTCTCTAGTTATGGGCTCGAAGTAATTTTTGGAGAAGACATTCAGTGTCACACGAATCCCTTTCTTTGGCACCAGTTTTGATAGCATGACTCTCCCAGTCTAAACTTGGTATGCTGAAGTCACCCCTTTTACAACGTCATGGTAAGGGAATTATTAAAGATATTGTGCAAGTTCTCTCTGATTCGCTCTGCCATTGCAGAGACGATCATTCGAAGCAAAAAAGTCTAGTAAACGCGGATTCTAAAATGCATAGCTTAAGAACTATGGCGCACTTGTTCAGTGAAAGAGATGTAGATGAAGAGCTAATAGCTCTTGAGACACGTACATTAGAGCCCATATTTACTAGGCCTTTTTGCTTCGAATGATCGTTTCTCTCTTATTCCTTAATTGCGACCATGCATCCTGCGGCAGCCTATATTTGCAGCATTCTTAAATTTGACGTTATTATTAATACGAGGGGCGTTCAATACGGAACGCAACACTTACTTTTTTGAAAGCAGTCACATTTATTAAGGATTCAAGTACACCATAATTACACTACTGGCCATTAAAATTGCTGCAACACGAAGATGACGTGCTACAGACGCGAAATTTAACCGGCAAGAAGAAGATGCTGTGTATGCAAATAATTAGCTTTTCAGAGCATTCACACAAGGCTGGCGTCGGTGGCGACACCTACAACGTGCTGACATGAGGAAAGTTTCCAACCGATTTCTCATACACAAACAGCAGTTGACCCGCGTTGCCCGGTGAAACGTTGTTGTGATGCCTCGTGTAAGGAGGAGAAATGCGTACCATCACGTTTCCGACTTTGATAAAGGTCAGATTGTGGCCTATCGCGATTGCGGTTTATCGTATCGCGACATTGCTGCTCGCGTTGGTCAAGATCCAATGACTGTTACCAGAATATGGAATCAGTGGTTCAGGACGGTAATACGGAACGCCGTTCTGGATCCCAACGGCCTGTATCACTAGTAGTCGACATGACAGGCATTTTATCCGCATGGTTTTAACGGATGGTGCAGCCACGTCTCGATCCCTGATTCAACAGATGTGGACGTTTGCAAGACAACAACAATCTGCACGAACAGTTCGACGACGTTTGCAGCAGCGTGGACTATCAGCTCGGAGACCATGGCCACAGTTACCCTTGACGCTGCATCACAAACAGGAGTGACTGCGATGGTGTACTCAACGACGAACCTGGGTGCACGAATGGCAAAACGTCATTTTTCGGATGAATCCAGGTTCTGTTTACAGCATCATGGTGGTCGCAACCGTGTTTGGCGACATCGCGGTGAACGCACATTGGAAGCGTGTATTCGTCACCGCCATACTGGCGTATCACCGGGCGTGATGGTATGGGGTGCCATTGGTTACACGTCTCGATCACCTCATAGACGGCACTTTGAACTGTGGACGTTACATTTCAGATGTGTTACGACCAGTGGCTCTACCCTTCATTCGATCCTTGCGAAACCCTAAATTTCGGCAGGATAATGCACGACCGCATGTTCCAGGTCCTGTGCGGGCCTTTCTGGATACAGAAAATGTTCGACTGCTGTTCTGGCCAGCACATTCTCCAGATCTCTCACCAGTTGAAAACGTCTGGTCAATGGTGGCGGAGCAACTGGCTCGTCACAATACGCCAGTCACTACTCTTGATGAACTGTGGTATCGTGTTGAAGCTGCATGGGCAGCTGTACCTGTACATGCCATCCAAGCTCTGTTTGACTCAGTGCCCAGGCGTATCAAGGCTGTTATTACGGCCAGAGGTGGTTGTTCTGGGTACTGATTTCTCAGGATCTATGCACCCAAATTGCGTGAAAATGTAATCACAAGTCAGTTCTTTGTCCAATGAATACCCGTTTATCATCTGCATTTCTTCTTGGTGTAGCAATTTTAATGGCCAGTAGCGTATTATTCCCCACTCTTTTGGCTAAAAACTCGTTTACTGCGAAGGCCTGTACACCCACATGGAAGCAATCCATTGGTCGATGCCTTGCTGCAACAGTAACCTCCTTATCATCTACGTACTGCTGGCCGCGGAGTGCATCCTTCATCGGGCCAAACAGATACGAGATACGGGCTGTAGGTTGGAGGAGGAAGAACAGTCCAATGAAGTTTTGTGATTCCTCTCGGGTGTGAGAACTTGTGTGACGCCTCGAGTTGTCATGGATAAGTTCATTTGCATGCTGGTGACGGCGAACACGCTGAAGTCGTATCTTCAATTTACTGAGGGTGTGCGCCCAGCCGGCACGCGGGAGTCCGGACAGGTTTCAGATGTTCAAATGTGTGTCAGATCTTATGGGACTTAACTGCTCAGGTCATCAGTCCCCAAGCTTACACACTACTTAACCTAAATTATCCTGAGGACAATCGCACACACCCATGCCCGAGGGAGGACTCGAACCTCCGCCGGGACCGTCCATGACTGCAGCCGGACAGGTTTACGCGACCTTTTTGTGACGATGCCAGTCGCCTCGCTCAGCGACTCACTGTGCTTTTGTTCACTGCCAGGTCTCTGTGGACGTTCTACAAACGCCTGTTAGTATCTGGGATGCTCTGGTTTTCCGCCAAAATAAACTCAATGACAGCTCTATAGTTGGAATGCACCTCCGGTGCAGACGCCATTTTGAAGGCTACGTACAGCGCCACCACCTTTCGGAATGTAATATCTTTTTATATTCGATGATTTATTCTGATACAATTCTACCCTTGAATGACGTTTACTAATTTTCTATCTTCATACTCGCAAAATCCATGCGCAAAGTAGTTTCATACAATAGCTATGCCATGAGCGCATAATTATTCTTTGTAGTACTCTCTCTGGTGGTTGTTAGAAAAAAGCTTCCGAGATTGTCTTCGTGCCGATTAGCCTGAGCATTGTTTGAAGAATTGTAATCTGAATATTGAGATTTATGACAAAAGATAACTGATGCGAAATTTACGATTAAAAGGGAAATATATATATTGCTCTTTCATACAAAAGGTGTGTATTTGACATTTGAGAATTAATGATATTCATCGATATATTGCGTAGTTGTTAATCAGAAGGGAACTTCTGAAAGACTGGATACAAACCTGCATTTAATAATCCAAGAGCTCCAATACTTCTTCGGAAGGTTAAACTTCATTACAGCCAAATATCCATTTTATCTGAGGTTTCCCGACTGATTATGCAACGCTCCGAAAATTACGAGGCATTTTATTTGTACAGATTAGCGGACTGCCGCAAAGCACGAGCCTGCAGAGAAGAATCATCGCCTGATTTCATTCTAACAAGTAAAATTTCTGAATCATTTTGAGTGACTGAGTTATGATTGTGTTTCCTATTATGAATGATTGATTGCTCGAACGAATTGAGAACTACATAATTACGTAGATAGGAGGAAAAATTACAGGAACTTCATAAAACTGTAGGGTCTGAAGCGGGAATATTCTGCGATGTCCAACAACAAATTCCGCATTTTTCAACCGAAACTGGTAGTGAAAAAGACGCTTTGCAGTATTTATTGAATCCCCTTCGTACATCACTGTCCAGGTTTCGCCTCAGGTAAATGCAAGGTTGAAATTTTCTTCTTCTCCCTCGTAACTTAAAAATATGATATGGAAATATCCTCTTTATTTCGTTTAATACGTTTGAAGACAAAAAGTCTAGCATGCTGGTGCAGCTGCACGCTTAGCGAAGCCCATTCGCCTGCAACATCCCTGCGCCCGCATTTCTGCTGACTGCTTCTGCTGCTGCTGTTGCAGGTATTATCAAATCCTACGTCAGCGGGCACCGTATGATGGAGTACCGCGGTTTGCTGCGGGCTGCATTTACATTTTTGTTTATCTACGGAACAATGGACCTCAGATGTGCCCAGAGGGAATTTTACGGTGCAGCCAACCACATGGCTTTCACATATGACCCGATCTCTTTCTTTAGCGGGCAGTGTTCTACAAAGTAAAATAAATAAAAGCAGATAACACACGCTGGATTTAAACTTTGCTTTTTAGATTTAACAGAAACTCAATTTCAAGAACGCTGTTTAGTTTACGAAACAAACTTCAAACAGTACAATCTTTCCTTTTCAGTTTGTTTCGTTAGCTGTATATCCAGGCACTACTAACGCCATATGCAGGCTGAGGAAGCTAAGGCAGGCACCCAAAATATGTCAAGAAAGAGTGAATATATCGAGTGCAGTTTTCGTTGGATTTTAGCGGACGGTGTATCGAATTATCTGACGTACACGAGGAATTTTTCACGATTTAGAGCTGCAGAATTGTGATAGCTACTTTTTCTAATGGCACTATAGAACTTCCTCCGCGGCATTGGAAAGAACTTACAAACAGGACTTTAACGACCCGACATGTGTGTAACTTGATAAAAAAAGAACAAAAACTGAAACATCCCCTTAGAAAAATCAGTGAATTACTGTGCTGATAAACCTCTTACGTTATTTAATTTTCAAACAGATGAGCAAACTGAACGTACTCAGACATTTCTCTCTTTACTTATTCTGATCATCCCTAAACTCACACACAATATTTTTAGCACAACGCAATCTGACTTTCAATAACCCCTACAAAAGAATGGCCCTCACTAACAATAACCTATACCTTTCATGAATCACTTACCTCACAAAAATCTTCGTTACTCGAACTACTGCAATACAGCGAGCGCCAATACTGCCAGCTAAATAAAAGATTCTAACTACTGAAGGCACTAACTACTGATAGGCATAGTTAGCAAGTGAAAGATTTTGATAGAGAACAAACAATGTATTTACCTTAATGATATACAAAAGTCATCGTATATATATCGGTTCATGATATACAGTATTACAAATTTACTCTTTCTGATGGAAACACGTCCAGATCGTCCGCTCTCAAAACTCTGCCATCTCTCTCCCCACATCCACCACTGCTGGCGCCTCACCTCCAACTGCGCAACGCTACGCGCTGTTCACATCCAATTGCCCAACACTACAATAGCAAAAATTCCAACAATGCAAACCAGCCACAGACTGCACACAGCACTCAGTGATTTTCATACAGAGCGCTACGTGGCGTTACCAACAAAAAAACCTAAACGGCGTACCTACAAAACAACAGCGCCTCATGCCACTGTACCGTCGTCAGGATTCGACATTCCACAAACATCTGCCCAACTGTACCAAATGTAAATAAACACATACCTCTCGTAGGTTCAAATTGGCTCTAAGCACTATGGGACTTTACGTCTGAGGTCATCTGTCCCCTAGACTTAGAACTACTTAAACCTGACTAACCTAAGGACATCACGCACATACATGCCCGACGCAGGATTCGAACCTGCGACCGTAGCAGCAGCGCGGTTCCGGACTGAAGCGCCTAGAACCGCTCGGCCCTCACGAAGGGTTAGTGTCTTTACCTATACACTACATTCACTATAAAAAATTGGAAAAGTAAGAATAAAATGTTGTTGTGGTCTTCCGAAAACAGATTTCGTGCAGCTCTTCATCACTTCTTTTAGTAAAGTTCTTCCACAGTTTTTTCCCCACTACGATTCAGTACCTCCTATTTGTTATGCAATCTAACTATGCAATCTTCATCATTATTCTGTAGTATAATGTTTCAAAGGCTTTTAGTCTCAACTTGTCTGAACTATTTATCGTTCACGTTTCACTTTCCGACAAGGCTACGCTTCAGACGAGTACCTTCAGAAAAGACTTCCAAACACTTTAATATATTAGATGCTAACAAAGTCCTCCTTTTCAGGAATAGTTTCCGTCCTACAGTCAGTCCACATTTTACATCCTCTCTGCTTCGGCCCTCAGCAGTTATTTTGCTGCCCAAATAGCAAAAGTTTTCTATTAAATTTAGTGTCTCATTTCTTAATGTAATTCCTTAAGCATCGTCTAGCTTAATTAGATTACATTCCGTTACCATTATTTTACTTTTGTTTAGTTTTAGTCTATAACCTATATTCAAGACATTTTCATTCCGTTCCGCTGAATTTCTATGTCCTTCGCAATCTCTGACAGAATTGCATTGTCATCCGCAAGCCTCCAAGTTCTTATATCTTCTTCCTGAATTTTAATTCTCTTTCCAAATTTCTCCTTGTTATCCTCTTCTCCCTGCTCAGTGTACAGATTGAATAACGTAGGTGGTACACTACAGCCCTGTCTCACTCATTTCTGAACCACTGCTCCCTTCTGATGTCCTTCGACCTGTGCAACTGCGTTCTAGTCTACGCAAGTTTTAAAGAAACTTTCGATCCCTGTACTTTATCCAAGCTATCTTCAAAATTTAAACGAGTGTAGTTCAGTTAACGCTGTCAAAATGTTTCTTTTAGTCTAAAAATGATATAAATGTGGATTTTTTTCCTTCTTCAGACTATCTTCTAATATAAGACGTAGGGTCAGTAATGCCTCTCCATAACCCAAACTGATCTTCCCCAATGTCTGCTTCTGTTTCACTATCCTTTTGTAAATAATTCGTGTCAATATTTTGAAACCAAGACTACCTAAACTGTTGTTTCTATGGTATTCATACCAGTCAGCACCTGCCATCCTTGGAACTGGAGTCATCACATTCTTAATTTTCCTCATATATCTTACAGCCCAGATGGAGTAGTTTTGTCGAGACTGCCTCTTCTGAGGATCTCAGTAATACTAATGGAAGTCGTCTGTTCCAGGGGTTTTCATAAAACTGGGAAGCGGGGATGAAAATACTCTATATTGTTAATGATATTTCTATCGTGGAGCGACCACAATCTTGTAGACTTTTTGAAGGAAATCTCCGCCATTTGACTGTTAATCGTTCATTCGTCTCACAGTCTTCATTTCGGCTTTATAACGGTTCCCAAGTGCACGTTGGAACTTTATTATGTACCTAACCGTCTGCGTGATATTCAGAGACTGTATGATCAATCAGTGGATGGGAAATCCTAGCAACCTCTTGAAATGTGGATTGTTTTTATCCATCGACAGAGGACCATGAATGCTCTCGAAAGGTGGCATAGGAAACCAAGCGCCTCAATAAAACATCCGAACATACACTTTCTGATAAATAAGCTGAATGAGGAAGCAGCGAATGCTATATTTAAAATTTAAAAATATTCCATTGTCCAGTCCCTTGAAAAAAGAAGAAAAAGATATAGATTTTGGCAAAAGTTTAAAAGCTGTTTTAAGAATATGCAACGACTCGAGGGATTTAAGAAGATATTTGAAATTTCTAGCTTTCTTACAAAAAATTAAGTGAGAAATTAAAATTCATAAAATACGATAAGCAGTTTAAAATGCTGCAGTAATACTGTGAAAGAGAAAAAGGAAAAAATAAAAAACAATCAAAAATAGCCGTCCTAAGCCTCAATGATATGTGAAGGGATGTACTTGTTACAAAACGCCTTCCCACTGTTGGGGTATTTGCTGTTGGAAACATCACGTTTACGTCGCTGATCGCAAAACCCACATCATATACCATAAAGTGTTACCATTGTCTCCGAAGGATGTTCTCCAGGTATAATATGTAAAGTTTTTTTTTTTTTTTTTTTTTTTGCGACCAGTCCGGGTGTTGCAGTTTCAGTGACCAGCAGTGTACGCAGCAGACCGTTGGAATGCAGCATGCGTTAACACTGTCTCAGCCGGAAGTGCGTTATCGAAGTGCGGGCACCGTGTCTTGCCCCACTGCTGCTCGCACATATGCTTTTTTAAGTTTCTTCAATCAGTTTCATTCTTGCTTTTCGACATAGTTGTTGTGCAGTTAAAAAGCCACCACCCATATTCCATGATCCTCTATCTATTCTTAATTCACTACTGGATGAAGACTTCTTACAGACTTTTCATCCAGCTTTTTTCTCCGTGTTGCTATACTCAATCTCCATCCATTAGGTCGACGTCTGCGTAGTTTATAACAAAGACCACTGGAAAAAAAGTTACTAGTGAGTCCGCAGCAACTTGATTGGCTGGTTTAGCGGGTGAAGTGGTATTGTATTAAGAAAAAAATGGTTCAAATGGCTCTGAGCACTACGGGACTTAACATCTACGGTCATCAGTCCCCCAGAACTTAGAACTACTTAAACCTAACTAACCTAAGGACATCACACAACACCCAGTCATCACGAGGCAGAGAAACATTGTATTAAGACAGCGGCCGCTTATTCGGAAGGACACTCGTTCTAACCCACCTATGCTCACCCAGATATAGATTTTTGAGATTTCGTTAAATCGCTTAAAGAAAATATCAGCTACTTTGCTTCCCCAGTCCGAACTAGTGCTCTGTCTTCTAATGAACTGTCTCCAATGGGATTTTTAATCCGAATCTTCTTTTCTTCGTGTGTATATGAGCGTCACCCATTTCCGTAACAATTTGGTAAGACTCGCTACGCTATCCATACACCTAACTTTTAGTACATACTTACAGTAGAACCCCTCTAATCCGTCACCTTCGGGACCGGGACCATGGTCGGAACGAAAAAAAGGTCGGATTATCCGAAAAATCTAATATTTATTGCAAAAAATATAAAAAGACATTTAGTACAAAAAATTAAACGATTTAAGAACTAAAAGACTTCTGCGGTAATATAAAATGATGATTTTTTACACACTGCTAAACAATATACTAACGAAAAAACGTCTACACACACTATAATATGTGTTGGTTTTAAAAGGAAAAACGACAAACAAATTACAGTATTGTACTGTACTTCATAACGTATAAACGATATATACTGTAAACTAAAAAATGTTTATAGCACTGTATATAAAAAAGAAATTTTTTGCAAAGAAATAAACTACTGTACGTACAAACTAAGAAATGATTATACTGTATGCATTGTTTTTACAGTAAAAACTAAAACAAATTACTTGGAGAAAATAGTCAGTGATACATTTTTGTTTAGCAGATGTTATTCTATATTTACCTGCAGTGTCCCCCCATTTTTTTTTATCCACAAAACGTCCATTGGAGTTGAAGTTGGTTTCTGATCGGTGTCAAAAGGGTTTTTTGCATTGTTGTGTGAAATCTGGGTGGGGGGTTCGTCTTCGCCGTCCGAGTCCTCATTCACAGTTTCCTGGCTAACAGCGGCAACAGTCAGGTCGTCATTGAGCTCTTCAAAAGTGTCACAGTCATTGTCACATTCGTTGATCCACTCTCCAACTTCATTGGCAGGGACGTTCGGCTCCAGAGTTTGTAGATGTTTAACGATTTCCAGTGCGTCGTTGTTTTTCTCATCTTCGGTATGCTCATTTTCAGTCATAACTTGTGGCCAAAGCTTACGCCACAATTTCCGCAATGTCACGTTTCAGTTCATCCCATGCTGCAGCGATTGTGTAGATAGCATCTTTGATGTTCAGGGATTTCATTGCCTCAAATAAGTTATGACCTCTTTCAGACTGAGCTGATATACTTTCTGCGAAATCTCCTTTTTAACCATTGGATAACCTCCTGATCCATTGGTTGGATGAGTGAGAGCACATTCGGAGGCAGAAAGAGAGCTTTTACGTCCCCTTTCACCAAATCTTCCTCAGATGGATGTGATGGTGCGTTATCCAACAGCAGTAGAGCACGAACACGCAGATTTTATTTTATTTTTTTTTTTTTTTGCTGCAAGTCTTTTTCGACCGATGGCACAAACTCGTCGAAAAACCAGGATTTAAAAAGATTGCAGTCCATCCAAGTAGATTTTTGATTGCGGTAATAAACCGGCAAGCAAGATGAGTTTATATTTTTGAATGCCCTTGGCTTCTTAGATTTGCCAATTACGAACAAGGGGAGTTTGTGGGTATCATCTGCGATGCTACAAGGAATGACTGTTAGAATTCATAAGTTTCCTTCCTACCACGGATTCATTTGAAGCTGCGAGCATTTTTGTTGGCAACATTTTAAAGTTCAGCCCTGTTTCGCCGATGTTATACACTTGGCAGGGTAACAGTTCGTTTTCTTCTACAGTTTCTTGAAACTTAACAGAAAACTCCATAGCAACTGCGGCATCGGCAGATAGTAGTTTTTCACCGGAAATAGAAACAAATCGGACACCATGACTAGTTTTCCAACGATCAATTCAGCCTTCAGTGGCAGCAAGTTTACTTTCGGCTTCCAGTTTTTTGTGCAAAACTATCGCATTTTCTTTAAGAATTGGCCCAGATATTGGAGCTCCTTTCCTTCTTTCTTGACAAAACCACATCCACAATGCGTTATCAAAATGTTCAAATGTGTGTGAAATCTTGTGGGACTTAACTGCTAAGGTCATCAGTCCCTAAGCTTACACACTACTTAACTTAAATTATCCTAAGGACAAACACACCCAACCATGCCCGAGGGAGGACTCGAACCTCCGCCGGTACCAGCCGCACAGTCCATGACTGCAGCGCCATAGACCGCTCGGCTAATCTTGCGCGGCAATTCGTTATTAAGCAGTTCAAGTTTAGGCTTTTTTAATGTTTTGCGATTCTTCAGTGTGTTTTCACCACCAGTCGTAACTGTATAGGATTCAATGTCTTTCCGATTCTTCCTCCAATCCTTAATTGTCGTAACACTTACATTCAGTTCCTTTGCAATTTTTTGGAGCGATTCTCCTCCGTCCAGTCTTTGTAGCACTGCTAATTTTTCATTTAGTGAAAGAGTTACGTGTTTACGTTTGAATCCAGACATGTTGAAAAACAGATAACTCTACACACTGCACAATAACGTACAGTACAACAATATGCACAGCGATAGACACCGCAACAATGGCCCGACAGGCGTCCAGTCAGTGACAAGTCGGCACAGGCTCGCGAGCCTCAGCATGGTCGGACTAACCGGAGTGACGGACCATCCAAGGTCGAATTAGAGGGGTCCTACTGTATTGCTGTTTCACCGGCCGCTGTGGCCGAACGGTTCTAGGCGCTTCGATCCGGAACCGCGCTGCTGCTACGGTCGCAGGTTCGAATCCTGCCACGGGCATGCATGTGTGTGCTGTCTTTAGATTAGTTAGGTATAAGTAGTTCTAAGTTTAGGGGACTGATGACCTCAGATGCTAAGTCCCGTAGTGCTTAGAGCCATTTGAACCATTTTTTTTATTGCTGTTTCTGTCACTACTCGTTACTCTAACATGAACCTTTCCATTAGCCGATGACCCACTTAGTTCATGGACACGTTGTGGATTTGATACTGAACATGCGTAAAATGTAGATGTCCATTGCTGATTGGTTCTAAGTAAATAGTTTACCAGTTAACTTAGGGGAAAAACCCAGCTCATTCAGTTCTGTACGACACAGGATATGTAATCATAAATGGAAATAGGAAAAGGAAAAATGTAAAACTGTATGTTTAAATTTAGTACGCAAGCATACTGATCAGAATTTGAACTGGAAATCAGGTCTAACAGAGCATCTTAAATGCTTGACCTCAGCAGCGCTCGCTTTGTGTGTGTGATTGCTGATTGTTCTAGTGAAACCATTAAGAAGGACTAGCTAAGCATACTTTTATTCATTGTCATATGGAATACCTTGCCTCGTCACATAGTATTCGTTGAGAGGAAACCTGCCGTAAGGATGATTGCGATTTCCATCTTCGATCTTAATCGAGGCAATTATTACAATAAGGTTTAGGGTAACTAAAAAATACTTCACACAACATTTACTGTTAACAGTCTGTCACATTCTGAAAATATTAGCGTTCGTAAATGTAGAACTAATATTAGCGTTCGTAAATGTAGAACTAATAAGTCAAATTGCCCAACTAATCTACAACCTAACCCCATCCTTGCACAGAATAAAGCAAGATGTGCAACCATGAAAATATTTTACCAACTCCTTTGTCAGTCGAAGTTGCTGGCACATAATGAAACAGATTTAAAAATAAAATTAAACCATCTCTGCATGACAATTCCTTCTATCCAAAAGGAGCATTTATGCATAGGCAACATCTGTGTGCGGCTGGATTAGGTTTAATTAAATGTTATTGTAAATTATGACCAAATCAAAAATCCAGTTACGAAAATGGTGATCATGTAGACACGTTTTTATCGTGTAAACGTGTAATACTTGTACACTTATTGACACGTGTCTGTATTATTGAACAGAAAATTGAATTTCGCGTATGTAATCCAATTTATCGCAGGACATTTAATGAAAATAGCCGTATTTACTTTTTATACTATCTGGCTGTACAGTGCGTAGCGAGGTATTTCGGGTGAAAAAAACCTGCCATCTGGTTAAGATGCTGCACAAATTATTTCTACACGCATGTACTTCACATTAGAGACGCTTCTATTGAGCAGGTGGACAATAGTGTCACGGCAGACTAAAATGGTCAATTTACAATTACATTTAACTTTTTTGATGACTGCGTCAAATAATTAACCGCTTGCTATGTCAGACGGAACATAATCACAATTGTTCTGTTCCTTACAATGACGTCTCTGCTGTTAAAATACTTGCCGCTTCATTCTACCTTGTCGTGGTTAACTACAAAAAATTCAGTTTTAACTGTGAATTTGCTTTCAAATCGTTCCATTGAGACATTTATTTTACGGAACAAAAACAAGTTTCACTGCATTCGATCACACCAACAAACTTATTAAGCCTCTGTGTGTTTAGTAACTGTATTATTGCAAACGTACTGACGAAAAATCTGCATCCTATTATAAGTACATTGAACGGTTTGTCGAAAAGCAACACACCATATACTGCAATCGTAAAAACGACGCATATGAGATTTTATGGTTACACCCATTGTGCTACAACTTAACCTATAGCATTGTTTTTGTTTCCTACTGTTTCAGGTAAGCCACATGATGAATGGTGCAGTTTCTCCACAATCCGCAGCATCAGCATCGAGTAATAGTAAGTTGTTGGTAGTTTACGAGGATAACACAGTGAACTGAACTGATGTAATGTGTAACATTCTAGCAGATGAAAACTGTGTGCCTAGACGAGACTCGAACTCGAGACCTTGTCTTTTGCGAGCCGGTGCTCTACCGACCGAGCTAACCAAGCGCGACTCACGACCACTCCTCACAGCTCTGCTTCCGCCATTGCCTCACCTCCTACTTTCCAAAATTCACAGAAGTCCTCCCGCGTAACTTCCGTGATTAGCACTCCTGGAAGAAGAGATGTCGCGAAGACATGGCTTAGCCATAGCGTGGGAGAATGACGAAGGTCACGAGTTCGAATCTCGGTTGAGCACACAGTTTTAATCTGCCAGGAACTTTGATATTAGCGCACACTCCGCCGTAAAGTGAAAAATTCATCCTAATGTAATTTTTTTCCTGAAGGATGCAGAAACAGCCACGTTAAAAGCAGACAGTCGCTGAAAAGATCAGTTGATTACGAATTAATCAAAATGAGATATGATCACCAGGAAACCAATTATGGACAACAAACGTGTGGCTGAAGGAACTGTGTTAACTCTAGACAAACGATTGAGACACAGGAAAATCTGTACTCGCTTGAAAAGGTGATCGTAAAATCTGGAGGAACCTATGCCAATTCTGAAGAAATGCTTTCGCGATTACAGAGATTCTTTTTTCCGATACGGTATGAGTAAAAGTGAACACCCAAAAGAAACGAGAATTTTTTCGTTTCAAATTTAGTGTTTAAGAAAACGTTTGTAGAACAGTCCATCGAACTTAATACTCCCATCCCAGCGTTTCAGCCTCTGATTTCAGCATTTCCTAAAGTCATTTCAAGCTGTGCTTAAATTTGTTTCACCTGTCTGCACTGTCCAGTCACATTGTGACCACCTGTCAAAAGCCTGAATAGCTACCCTTTGCTGCGCGGATCGGAGAATCAGTGAGGTTTTCTAATTTTTTTAATTTTTATTTTATTTTTTAATAGAGGTGGAGCCCCTCCACGCCCACACAGGCATGATGGGCAACACAATAGGTCTACTGCCATCTCTGCATAAGGGTTAGTATTCACTAAAGTGAGGTGTCGCAGGATGTGGGTACTGCGATGTTTGCGTACGTCTGGTTAAGGTTAACCATTAATGCGCGCTCATCTGGAGATAGATTGGGTCGAAATCGGACGAAGGGTAGCGGTTTGAAGGGAGGAAAAAAAGTGCCAAGGCAAGAGCCAAGGGAAAAAAACCTCTGCGATGGTTAGGTCGGGTGGTAAGAGCGGTAGCGGATGTCTTGCTGCCTGCGATAGGTTATGAAAGGATAGGCTTTGTTAGTAGTGGGGATCGTGCAAGTCAATACCTTGACGTCGTGCTGTTGTGTTGCTCGGAGGCTGGCGCTGGGTGCCGGTGTAGAGTCCTCGTTCAGCGTCAGCAACCTGCAACAGTTAGGTTTGTTATCGTATATGTGTCCGATGGCTCATAAGTCGGTAGCACAGTGTAGGGTAATGTTGGCGGTTTGTTTGTGCGTCAATGGGCGAGCTCGTCGGTGTCCTTGCTGTGGCCTGTTGGTCGGCTCTAATAGCAGCTGATAATTACCAGTCAGTGTTGCTGATATTCAGGGGCTTGCCAACGTTTGTCGCTTGTTTGCGTATGTTAGTTTACCATAGGTGCTATGCCCTAGCTAGCAGTGTCTTTGGCCGCTTGTCCTTCCACCTATGGTTGTGATCGTAGTTTCCCAGAGTGAGGATGAAAGGATTGTTCGAGTGTCTCGAGTTCCTGTATAGTCGTGTGGCGTGTTTTTTGAATACTTCCTTGAGGGTATCAAGGCGGTATTCATGGTGAAGATCCACGGTGCGTGTGTAGCGTTGCTAATAATTCGTAGCACTTTGTTCTCTATGATCTGCAGGCGGCGCAGTCATGTAGGAGCTGCATATCCCCAGACGGAAGCTGCGTACGTCATCAGAGGTCTAATCAGTGTCATGTATATGGACCTCGACACCCTCCTATTCAGTGTGCTTTCCCTGTTGAGCAATTGGGTAGAGCTGTTTGAGCCTCGCGTGCGCTCGGTTGGCAACGTACTCAGTGTGGTCCCCCCATGTAAGTTTCCGATCCAGCCAACCACCTAGGTATGTGACTTTCTCTCGGAAACGTATTGGGCGTGTTTGTAGTGTTATCGGTCTACAGTGTTGATGTTTGCGCAGTAGTTTCGGTCTCCGTGTGAACAGAACTGCTTCGCACTTGTCGACGTTTACTTTAATACGCCATCGCTCCAACCAAGGCTCAGCTATTTGGAGTGCTGTCTGTATTCGTGAATTGATGTTCGACAGTTTCCAATCTTGCGCAAGGATGACGGTGTCATCCGCGTAGATGGCTAACGTCGTGTTTTGTGTTGCTGGGACGTCATTAATGTAAAGGTTAAACAAGATGGGCCCTAGGATGCTTCCTTGGGGTACTCCAGCTTGGATACCATGGTGTGTTGATTGTTTATCCTGCACGTTAGTGTTGAAACACCTGTTCGTGAGATATGAATTGTATGAGACGTACGAGTCCGTCCGGGAAACCAGCTTCGCTTAGTTTGCGTATGAGTGCCAGAGACGGTCGAAAGCCTTTTCGATGTCCAGGAACACGGCCCCTGTGGCTTTGTTCATGTTGTAGCCGTGTGTTATATGTTCGACTACGAGTTGTTGTGTTGTCGAGTGGTGATTCCTAAAGCCGAATTGCTCCGGTCTTAGGGTGTCAGGGAAGTGGAGACATACCGACTCCAGTGCCGTGGCTAGCTGCGCTCGGTTTCTCGGTTGAAGATCCATGGGGCCGAGGTGGCCCCTCAGATTGTCGACTGGGTTTAAATTCGGAACGTTTCGTAGCCAGGGAGTCCGGTAAACTCGTCGTGGTGCTTCGTGGACCACGCGTGTACATTGCAAGCTGTGTGACATGTTGAATCGCCCTGCTGGTCGATGCTATCGTGCCGAGGAAAAATAAAAGGCGTGTGGGGGTGGATGTGGTCCCCAAGGATAGAGGCACCCTTGTCATTCTGGAGGACACAGTGTATCAGCACGAGATCATCCAGGAAATGCCACGAAAACGTCCTCAAGAATACGAGGTATGACAATAAAGTAATGAGATTGATGTGAAAAAAAATGTTGCTTACCCTTTTAGTCAAGTTTAGTGTAGTCTCCTTCATAGTAGTTCCCTTCTGACCGCACACACTTTTTCCAGCGCTTCTACCATTGATGGTAACATTTCTGGAACTCATCTTCTGTAATATCCTCCAAGACACTCGTCACAGCTTTTTGGATATCTCGTGTTGTTTGAAAATGGTGTCCCTCGACTGCCATTTTGACTGTTGGAAATAGAAAAAAGTCGCACAGAGCGATATCTGGTGAATAAGGTGGCTGTGGTAGTACTGAAATTTGTTTTGAGGTTACAAATTGCTGTACTGACAGAGCAGTATGGGATGGCGCATTATCGTGATGCAGAATCCAATTATCAGCAATGTCAGCACGGACACGAGGAACTCTTTTACGAAGTCTTTCAAAAATTGCTTTGTAGTAATATTGGTTAACTCTTTGTCCAGGAGGCACCCACTCTTTATGAACAATTCTCTTGGAATCAAAGAAGCACACAAGCACGCATTTCACTTTTGACTTCGACATGTGAGCTTTTTTTGGTCTGGGTGATCCCTTTGAGCACCATTGCGCACTTTGGAGTTTTGTCTCTGGATCGTACTGAAAAAACAACTTTCATCACCAGTGATAACACGGCTCAACAATTCTGGATTGATTTCCGTTTGCTCCAACAAATCGGCTGCCACATTTCTGTGACGAGAGACACAAACCCTTGTTAACTCATTACAGCACAACTCACAATTGAGCAGTTGCATCGATGTGCCGCGTGGACTAGAAGCAGCTTGTAGACCGAGCTCAAAGATACTGTGCCTACGCAAGCCTGCAGGGTTGCCACATCTAGCAAAGGAAATCAGTTACTTTATTGTCGCACCTCATATTTCTCCGACGATTGTTGCAGGGCGTCTGCTTTCAGACGTTTCATGCCGTATGCGTCGAATGGCCAACTGTCCGATGGAGCACAAAACGTCATGCGTCTGTAGTCCACCTGTCGGACGTCCAGTTACAGTACTGGCTTGTAAATTCCAGCCTTCGTTGCCGACGAACAGCAGTTTGTATGAGTGCAAGAACCGGGCGCCTGCTGTGGGGGCCCATACGCAGCTACGTTCGCCGAACCGTCGTTGGGGGAGACACTGTTTTTCATGTGGGCAGTATGTTGCCCAGCACTTGCTCGTCTATTCGCCTATACACGCCTCCGCAGCCGTCGTTCCCCTGTCATCTACGGCCCGCGGTGCACCCAAGCCCCTACCACGCCGTAGCGGAGAAGCGAGGCAACTGTCCCCCAATTGAAGCAGCTGATCGCCGCCATTTGCAGGGATGAATCCCTGGGGTTGTGATTTGAAGTATATGAGACGCAACAAGAGCAAATTGAAGCACAAATTAAACACATGTCTGTTTAAAAAAATACTGAGTATCCGAGTCTATTTTAAAAGTATACTTAAATGAGTGAAGTTTCCTAGTTTCCGAAATACGTCTGCATAGAGACGCGAAATTTAACAATGTAAGGCTCTTTCCTGACAAGGTGGAGCGAGTTTACATCGAGTTATTTGCATTACATAATTACATGAAACTTTTAAAGTAGCAGCCAGTACGATTATTATTTAATTTACATAATTTTCCTGTCAGGTCCTGTTTGCTTTTTGCCGACTACTGTGTACATTTTGCACGCTTACTTTTGCTTAGCACAGTATTGTCTAAAGTTATAGCAAAAGCTTTTAACCTATCCGAATATTGCTGTGATCTGTTTTTGCTTCTATCTAGGACCTCCAATAACATGTCACTGTGAGTAGCGTTAATAAGCGAGATTACTTTATCGTTTACTAAGTTTTTAGGTTTTAGTTCTTCTAAAATATTTGCTAATTTGCAAATCTTCTGCGTCTGTCTTTTGCACTTTTTTTCGTTGTATTCAACTTAGTCTTATATTGCACAATTTTTACTTCCTTCCTTTCTTCAATTTTCTCGAACTTTTCCTTCAGCTTACTTGGACTTGATGGAAATGAATAATTGTGGTCTCCAGTGTAACCAGAAACGTGCACATCCACACACACGTTTTGTGGTGTCTCAACATTTCTTGGCTTTGGCTTTGGAGGTTTCCTTGCCTTGGTAACTTGGAAAAGGAACATTCAAAATTACACACACTGACAGTATTTCCACACTATTTAACCTAGGCCTATATTGCACGATTTCCATGACACTACGCCTTTTTCAAATGAGTTGGAAATCCAAATACTGTCGGTATAACATCGTCCTTCAGTTGACATCTATTTACATAATTTTCCATGTAACAATTCTCTTCAAAATGAAGAGAGCACAGCAAATGATTTGCTGTCGGTTAGAAGTTCTCTCTCCGAGTAGCAACCAACCATTTCCGATTTAGAAAATCATTTGTAAGGGGAAACCTAAATAAAAACAAACGCTCATGATGTATTATTTCTCCATGAAAATAATATATATAAGTAATAGAAAGTAACAAACAACCAGAAATGACTGACCTGTGAAGAATAACATTGTTTCCGTCTTCGTCTTTGCTTCCATTCTTATTGTTACAATTAAAAGCAGCACACGAACGAACCATGTTTACGCACTGTTTCCCTGCAAATGGCGGCTTCTGTCACGTTCAATGTGGGGACGCGACACTAGCGCCAATGCGCGGTCTAGTTTTTATTTAGTAAGTCTATGGGTGCACCACAGTTGCTTCGGCGCTGGTTTTGGATAGCGCCATTTTTATCCATTCGCGGTATAGTCTAACCACGGCAACACGCGAACAGTTTACAAACTTAGCTGTCCCCATTACGACAACGAGTACATTGCTTTTCGTGTTCTCCCGGCACGGTTTATATACATTCCACTGCCAGTGCTGCCACCTACCATCTGTTAGTAAATACTGTGCGTCGACGTCGAACGTAGGCGGTGGTCACATTAATGTGACTGGATGTCCTGGAAGAGAGTCCACTTTCGCTTTCTTTCATTGTAGCGAACAGGAAAATACTCTACTGGCCATTAAAATTGCTACACCACGAAGAAATATAGATGAAATGGGTATTCATTGGACAAATATATTATACTAGAACTGACATGTGCTTACATCTTCACGCAATTTGGGTGCATAGATCCTGAGAAATCAGTACCCAGAACAACCATATCTGGCCGTAATAACGGCCTAGATACGCCTGGGCATTGAGTCCTGTACAGGTACAGCTGCCCATGCAGCTTCAACAGGATACCACAGTTCATCAACAGTAGTGACTGGCTTATTGTGACGAGCCAGTTGCTCGGCCACATTTGACCAGACGTTTTCAGTTGGTGAGAGATCTGGAGAATGTGCTGGCCAGGGCATCAGTTAAACATTTTCTGTATCCAGAAAGGCCCGTACAGGATCTGCAACATGCGGTTGTGCATTATCCTGCCGAAATGTAGGGTTTCGCAAGGATCGACTGAAGGGTAGAGCCACTGGTCGTAACACATCTGAAATGTAACGTCCACTATTCAAAGTGCCGTCAATGCGAACAAGAGGTGACCGAGGCGTGTCACCAATGGCACCACATACCATCACTCCGGGTGATACGCCAATATGGCGATGACAAATACACGCTTCTAATGTGCGTTCACCGCGATGTCGCCAAACACGGATGCGACCATCATGATGCTGTAAACAGAACCTGGATTCATCCGAAAAAATGACGTTTTGCCATTCGTGCACCCAGGTTCGTCGTTGAGTACACCATCGCAGGCACTCGTGTCTGTGATGCAGCGTCAAGGGTAACCACAGCCACGGTCTCCGAGCTGATAGTTCATGCTGCTGCAAACGTCGTCGAACTGTTCGTGCAGATGGTTCTTGTCTTGCAAACATCCCCATCTGTTGACTCAGGGATCGACACGTGGCTGCGCTATACGTTACAGTCATGCGGGTAAGATGCCTGTCATCTCGACTGCTAGTGATACGAGGCCGTTGGGATGCAGCACGGCGTTCCGTATTACCTTCCTGAACTCACCGCTTCGATATTCACTAACAGTGATTGGATCTCGACCAACGCGAGCAGCAATGTCGCGATACGATAAACCGCAATAGGCTGCAATCCGACCTTTATCGAAGTCGGAAACGTGATGGTATGGATTTCTCCTTCTTGCACGAGGCATCACAACAACGTTTCACCAGGCAACGCCGGTCAACTGCTGTCTGTGTATGAGAAATCGGTTGGAAACTATCCTCATGTCAGCACGTTGTAGGTGTCGCCACCAGCGCCAACCTTGTGTGAATGCTCTGAAAACCTAATCATTTGCTTATCACAGCATCTTCTTCCTGTCGGTTAAATTTCGCGTCTGTAGCACGTCATCTTCGTGGTGTAGCAGTTTTAATGGCCAGTAGTGTACCTTAAGCTGCCGGTGGTGCCACCTGCCATCTGTTAGTGGTTACTTCGCGTCGACGTCGACATTAATGTGACCGGACCGTGTATGTCCTGAAAGAGCTTCCGCTTTCGCTTTCTTTCATTGTAGCGAGCAGGAAAATATATCTGCGGCCGGAGTGGACGCAAAATCCGCTGTAATCATTTTCATTTTACTTTGTTTTTGGCCAAAAATGGACTTGCGGTTCTCCGCGCAATCTGACCGAAAACTTGGTTGCGGAGAAGACGCTTGCTGCAGTGCAGGCTCTCTGTTTTCTACAGAACAGCACTCGGCCGTTCTTGCACTTGCAGGTAGTAATGCTACTTAACAGCCGCAGCTTGAGGAACAAATTTGTAGCAGAATATCCCCTCCAAGTTAAAAAAAAGAGCATTGTCTGCACGTTAGTTCTCTCCTGTTTTGCTTTCTTTAGTCGCGGCGGTGAAGTAGAGAACTCAACATTTCCGCTTCGTACGTCTGTCGAAGCAGCTTGACGGTTTTTGCTGCCAGTTTTCCTGACCGGAAGCACAATGTCATGGTAGTTCTTGGTTCGCATTCATCCGTAACTGTAAAATCGCAAAACACTTGAAACAGCTGATACAAAAACAAGCACTAGGATGTAACTGATGCTCGACACGGATGACGGTTGGTTAACCGATCTACAGAAACGGACAGACAAATGCGAGTAGGCCTCGCGCTTTGAGGGTTCCGTACAAACTTAGTTATGTATATAGACGGCTCAACAGTAGGTTTCGATGAGTGAGTTTGCGAGTATCAAAATATATGACATTAATGGCTGTATCTTTTGACTGTATTGACTTAGATGCTTAGTCGTACAATGAGGTGACAAAAGTCATATGGTACCTCGTAATATCGTGTCGGACCTCCTTTTGACAGAAGTCCTCTGCAGAAATATTGAGCTTTGCTGTCTCTATAGCTGTCCATAATTGCGAACGTATTGCCGGTGCAGGATTTTCTACATGAACTGACCTCCCGATTGTGTCCCATAAATGTTCGATGGAATTCATGTCGGACGATCGGGGGGCGGATGCTCTGGGGGGCCAAAGTATTCGCTCGAATTGTCTGGGACGTTCTCCAAACCAATTACGAACAGCTGTGCCCCGGTGACATGGCACATTGTATCCATAAGAATGCCATCGTTGTTTGGAAACATGAAGTCCATGAGTGGCTGTAAGTAGTCTCCAAGCAGCCGAACATGACCCTTTCCAGTCAACGATTGGTTCAGTTGGACCAGAGGACCCAGTCTATTCGATGTAAACACAGCCCACACCATTAGGTGCCACTACCAGCTTGCAAAGTGCCTTGTTGAGAATTGGGTCCATGGCTTCGTGGGATCTGTGCCACACTCAAACGGTACCATCAGCTCTTACCAATTGAGATCGGGACTCAAGTGGCCAGGCTACAGTTTTCCAGTCATCTAGGGTCCACGCACTGTCGTAACGGATACGTTCGTCGTACGTCCCACATTGATTTCTGCGGTTATTTCACGCAGTGTTGCTCGTCTGTTAGCACTGACAACTGTACGCAAATCCAGCTGCTCGGTGGTGAGAGGTAATGCCTGAAATTTGGTTTCCCGCCACACTCTTGACACTGTTGGTCTCAGAATATTGAACTCACTAACGATTTCCGAAATGGAATGTCCAATGCGTCTAGGTCCAACTACCATTCCGCATTCAGAGTCGGTTAATTCCCGTCGTGCGGACCCGTCTCGAGGTGAGCGGGTGTTTGTGTTGTCCTTATAATCACTCCTGAAAGTGGCGACATTGGACTGAGCACTGGTTGGGAATTTGTACTGGCGCTGATAACCGCGCAGCTGAGCGCCACACAAACCAAACATCACCGTCGTGCGGCCATAATCACGTAGGAAACTTCTTCACGTGAATCACCTGAGTACAGAAGCCAGCTCCGCCAATGCCCTGCCCGTTTATACGTTGTGTACCCCATGCTACAGCCATATGTATATTTGCATATCGCTGTCCCATGACTTTTTGTCACGTCAGTGTAAAATTCAACTTGATACCTCTACCAGTCCCTGAGAAGAAGGGGTCTTAATCGTAGGACAACAAAGTGATCCGATAAGGGTTCCGTTTTTACCGATAGGGCTACTGGACCCTAAAATTGTACAAGAGAGATACTTAGAGGCAGAAACGGACGTTACTGCCACACCACCTACAGAAAAGAACTTCCAACTGTTTGTGGGTCCCCTCCTCTAAACGTAACACACACATCCACGATCTCCATATTGTAGAAAACCACAGGTGCCAGGTCGCGCGACACGTTGGTGGGCACATTCTTTTGGGATAATGGAGGAATAGGCTGATGTAATATTTTCACGAAAATAGAATGACCTGAACAAAAATTTAAAAAAATAGTAATGTTCTTCCTCGAACAAGTTACATCGCTGCATTAGCCCATCACTCGCAGTGCTGTCCTTGTAAATTGTCTTCTTAAGCCCCACTACTTCCTCCTTCTTGCTGCCGACACAGGGGCTCCTCATCTACATGCTACTTACACTTTTAACCTCATTGTCCATTGATCTGTCTTTTTTTTATCCGCTTCTTATCGCAAAGTTTCCGGATACAGACCTCTAGATATACTGCAAAAGGAAAAGCAACTTCATCGGGGACAATATCAGAGGTGCACAAATAACAATTCAGATCTAATAAGATTTCAATAAGTGGTAAAGACGGTCAACTTTCTTTAAATATTCAGAAATTTAAAATTGCGTCCTTCAAAATACGGAGAAAAGTTTTCTGGCCTTTATCCCGTATCCACCGGGGGCCGAACCGCACAATAACCCTGTGTTCGGTGTGGGGCGGCGGAGGGATGAAGTGGACTGCGGTAGTCGTCGTGGGGTTGTGGACCACTGCGGTTGTGGCGGGGACGGAGCCTCTCCGTCGTTTCTAGGTCCTCGGTTAACATACAATGCAATACAATACAATACCACTTGTTTCTATCAGAAGCGAGTAAATTGTCATACAAGGGACGATCAAAAAGTTCCGAGTTCGAAGGCCTTACAGTCCAGAAAAAGTGTGCCAACCCCAAGCAAAGTCGCATGAGTATCGAGGCAGTCATCCCATCGACGCACCAGGTCGAAGATACTAGGCGCTTCAGTCCGGAACCGCGCCGCTGCTACGGTCGCAGGTTCGAATCCTGCCTGGGGCATGGATGTGTGTGATGTCCTTAGGTTAGTTAGGTTTACGTAGTTCTAAGTCTAGGGGACTGACGACCTCAGATGTTGAGTCCCATAGTGCTTAGAGCCATTTCAACCATTTTGAAGATACACACCGTGTCCTGTTGCGTGAAGAAGTCCATAGCTGCCTGCGCCACAAGCTCATCCGACAGGAATCATCGAATCTTCGAGGCCTTGTGTATGGGGCCGAAGACGTGATAATCGCACGGACAGAGATCAAGACTATGAGGCGGGTGCTCTAGCGTCTCGTCCGCAGCTCGTGGTCTAGGGGCTACCGTTGGTGCTTTGGATCACGCGATCTCGGGTTCAATTCTCGGGCTGGTCGGTGACTTTCTCCGCTTGAGGACTGGTTGTTTGTGTTGTTCTCATCATTTCATCATCATTCAGGAAAGTGGCGACACTGGACAGTGAAAAGATTGGGAATTTATACGAGCGCTGATAACCACGAAGTTGAGTGCCCCACGCACCAAATATCACCATCACTGAGTGTGTCTCAGTACGACATTTGCGGTACGGGAACATTCGTTATCATGAACCAGCAGCATCCTTTGTCTCATTTTTCCACAACTTTCGTTTTCGACAGACATGCTGCTCCATACAAATTCTCCATTCTGCAATTTATGTCTACCAGTGTTTTTCCTTCGACAGCCAAAAAAAGAATAACACCACCTTGGTCCTTTTTGGACACATTTCGCAATAACGTCGCCATACTTCACGTTTCCGCATTTACTGCAGGCACCTCGGAAAGACATGAATGCCACACTAATCACTTCCCTCCGCCCGCATCGGGGTCGTGCTACATTGCAGCGAAGCCCTAAAGCGCAGTCTTTTTGACCGCCTCTTATATCGTCAGTGCTTTTGCGAACTGTATACAATTCATTTCATCATCGCTAGCGATTTAGAATCGACTGCTAGGTAAAGGCATCCTATGGGAAGACTTCCACATGTTTCTCGGTGCTTAAGCTATTCGCACCCATGCTACGTGTGCATGTTTATGACGTCACCTGTTCAGCTTCCATTTGGTAGATGTTTCACTGTTTTCTTGCCTCATGAAATCCAACAAAGAAGTCCCTTGATCCATCTGCCATCCCTACACCATCTCGCTCACCGCCATGACGGTCATAATATCTCCGAGACGTTTTGTTTGTTTTCTTGTCTCTTCATTGTTTGCCGAGCAATCCTCAGACTTCGATGGGTTTTCGCGTTAAAAGTCCATACATCACTGTCATAAGACGAAACTGAATAGGGAAGTTTACAATCATTTTGTACTAGCAGACACATTGGAAAATCTGTTTGAAAACCCAGTTTTTACGCTGGAGGTGTGGAGCAGATACTGGAGCAGATACTCAAACGGATAAACTAAATCGCATGAGTATTTTTGAAATATGGGTTTGTCATATCTGCCGATTTGCAGACTTAATAAAGAGAGAGCTTTCTCTCCACAATAGTGGGCAATAAATATTTAACTTCAAATGAAATGCACGTGCAGCGTCACCCATCATGAGGCAACCACTTCAATTAATATGCAGATTTCAGCAAAGCGAACGGGTGTTCTGTTTTGACAAGAAATACCCAACAAGCCCTCTATAATAGCACTTGAAGGACTTTTATACTACTACTGGCACAAGAAAAGAAACCCGAATTCATACGGACGTCGGAATTTTAAAGCAGTTCTGAACACTTACGTGCAATGTGGTTGTGCGACATAATGAGATGTGTATACTTTCACAATCTCACCCATAAACGCATTTCTCATTATAGCGAAGTTTCTCGTTGCATTAGTACTGTTCAGGGCCTTTATGCTGAAAAACGCCATTTGAACGTCCACCAACACTAATTTCAGCCACGCCAAACAAAATTCTGTACATACTTCCAGAAAAACAGTTCGTTAAATAGTGAAAATAGTTTTGAATCTGGAGGAATAAACAGGCAAATCGCTGGAAATAACATTACAATACATCGTTGAATAGAATTCCAATGAAAAATTTATCCCTCGCTAAATAATAACAAGATCGTTCCCACAACAATTTCTTCCTATTTAATAACAAAAGTTTGACAAACCTTACTTGATGAATCTTACAGTGAATTATAGAAAGGCCAATAACGACAGTACGTCACTTAAACATTGTAGTAACAATTTCACCTAATTAAAATTTAATCCGCCGGCCGGGGTGGCCGAGCGGTTCTAGGCGCTACAGTCTGGAACCGCGCGATTGCTATGGTCGCAGGTTCGAATCCTGCCTCGGGTATGGATGTGTGTGATCTCCTTAGGATAGTTAGGTTTAAGTAGTTCTAAGTTCTAGGGGACTGATGAACTCAGAAGTTAAGTCCCATAGTGCTCAGAGCCATTTGAACCATTTGACCCAATTTCATCTAATTAGGAAAATAAATAATGTTCAACGAACTCATTTCTTAGCTTGTACAGTGACAAAGTATTTCATTTCATAAAGAGACACTTCAGTTACAGACTTTACGTATTCAGTATCTGACCAGAGAGAGAGAGAGAGAGAGAGAGAGAGAGAGAGAGAGAGAGAAGAGGGGGGCGAAGTTAATTTCTGCAGCGGTTTTGTATGTTTCCACAGATGAAACTACATATCACTCTGCCTCTGGGATTCCAGAAGGCGTGCCGCCCGGCGGCTTAACAAGATGGGCCAGTGTGGTTTTTAGGCTGTTTCCCACATCTGAGTAGGTGAATACTGGGCTGGCAGTAATGTCCCCCCTCAGCTACACGATTCACAAACATTTAGAAACCGTTCTCACATTTTCACGTGGAGTAACGTTTGTCTGGAACACAGTTTAACATTAGATAAGAAAAATTAACATACTTAATTTTAAATTGACAAATGTTTGAAATACTTGTTAATGTTCATGTAAGTGAAAAATCACATGGTTGCTACGTTTTCAACTAAACACAGTAATAATTGGTCAGTGCGGTGTCTAGTTACGCTTATTTCTGATGATTCTGTTTTGTATTTGGTTTGGTGTCCTCCATTGCACGCAATAAATCACGTGCAAAGTTCATTTAGTTCACTACTTTTGTTTTCATTGCTACCATAGCCGAAGGTCTACTGCTGCAAGTGTAGGTTTTGGAGAATAAAACAGGTATTCTTAAGAGTTCTTCCAATAATAATAGCACCAAATCTTTCACTAAAAAGTTCCATTTCTGTTTCATGATTATCTGTTTATTACTGTATAACCTTTGGAGGTCCGCCAAATAGTACTTTCGCTCGAATTTCATTATCTGAAGATGTTACCATTTACAAAAACTGGTTTTAGAACCCATGTACTAACTTGTCAATTTTCCAAGCCTGGGAAGTATTTGCTATTAGAATTTGTTATTGATGACAAGTGATAACCACTAGCTCTGAAAGAACAGCAAAAGAAATTAATAGAAAAGTAAAAATAGCCTCGAGTGCTCCAGATAAATAAATAAAGTTTCGGAATGAAGCTTTTGTTGTGCATGAATCTGAACATTTAGAAACAGTTCTTATCACCCGTGTCTAGTCACGACAGTAGTTGGGTGTTTTAACATGAAGACCATTCACAATTATAGGGCGGCTCAACGACCAGTGGAGAGATGCGATGTTGCAAACTACTGCCAGAGACAAGAGAGCAAATTAATGGACTATAATAGGAGACGCAACTATGATAGTGATGATCTTAGCGTAGGTGAGTTTGACAATAGGCAGTTACATGGAAGGTGAATCGCCTGAAGAATTTTTTTTCTGGATCCAAAGAAATAACATAAGACTGAGAAACAATCTAGTGGAATGTAGGTAGGTGACGTTAAAAATATTCAGGAAGAGCAGGGTTTAGTATCGCTGAATGCATGAAAATATCTAGAGGCCACTTTTATCCAGCAGTGGATGTCAAATAACTGGTTAATATGAGTCTACAGAATTAGTGATAACAGTGATTGTTTAAAAAAATATAATTTAGAGTAGTCACTAATTCGTTAAATAGCCCATTTGGTTTTTACCCCCAAGAAAATTTAATTTTACCACTCAGAAAATAATTACCCTCATTATCTCCAGGTTGGAAACTACTGCACTAAATGCGGGCAGTTTTATGTCCCTTGTAGCGGGAGGGGGGGGGCACCAACCGCCCTCTATAATTAACATTAGCAACTCCAATAATTAAGGCCAGAAGATACGAGATGAAGGCCATGAAAAAGAAAATTTCCTCCCTTCATACCTCGAATGTTGCATTTACTAACAGTCATGTCACATGACACCGGCCTACTGTCGCCACTTTTAACGGCTTGGGAGATAGTCGAGTCGGGCCATGTTGCCAGTGTCAAAAGCGAAAGCAACTTCCGGTGTTCTCCAAGGAAGTATGATAGGGTCGTTACCTTTCACGATGCATACAAGCGAACGGGCGGTGTTTATCTGTCTCAGGCTGTTCACAAACAACGTACTTGTTCCAGAATCAGCTTCCAATTATTTACAAACGGCGAGAAGAGGGCGCTGTTGAGGTGTGGCGTTACTGTTGTATTAAAATTTGTCATTTGTAACTGACACGAGGGATGGCAGTTCAAAAATTGTGGGCGTACATTAATTGCAGTGAATGTCTATAGAAACAGAGTTGTGAAAAAATAGAAATTTGACTTCAAAGTTTTAGAATGAAACATTAAGTTTACTGTTGCTAGTTACAGTTTAGCTCCACAGTGCGTTTCGTAGGTTTAAACCTCCAACATCAGATGGATTTATGTGGGTTTATATGGCACGTATATGTGTGGTGTTACGACTTTGGAGTAACCAGTGGTACTGTCTAGTAGAGAAAAACAAAACACTTTTTCAGAAAATGACTCGTAGTTTTGGGGAAGACTCTGACTGACAGGAACCAAGAAAATATAAATGCGAAATAGAAATGCTTCCAGCAGTCATAGATTCCATTCCCCGTCGTGTTACATCACATATACCAATACGCTTTGTAAACACTGGTGGAACAAATTGTAAAGAACATTAAAGCAAAACAAAGCCCAGTGCAAATCTGTTTGCTTACTTAAACGCAAATGTAAGAGTTAATATCTTCAGTGTTCACAAAGTAGCATGGTACGTGTGATGTAACACAGTAGAGACGGTAGCCTGTGACCAGTGGAAGTATTTTATCTCCTTTATTTTAATTTCACCTTTATATCTTCTTTCGTTCTTCCTTCCAGTTAAAGACATGCAGTCATAACTCAGCACATGATGCCACATAAATCCACCTGATTATGGAGGCATACCTTCGATATCCTTTATGGAAATAAACAAACAGTGATTGGTCACAGTAAACTTGTTAATTCATTCGGTAACGGGAAAGCCTAATGGAAAAAGTTCGCATTTGAAGGTTTTCGTTAGATGAACTTCTTTACGATTTTTGTGAATGCCTAACTCGGTAACAGTACCTGGAAGCACTCCGTCCGACTTGTGATAATCAAGCACATTCAGAAGAGACTGTTTACAGCTGGCTTACAGACTTTTGTTGCTGTCGTTCTTCCGTCAGTAATCAGTGTCGAAAAAGTCAACAAAAATCCCTTGTTGTTCCAAAACAATCAGTGCTGTGTGAGACGAGATGGATACGTGACTTATTGTGATACGCAGAGAAGCATTCTCAGGCTTATCGAAGACTGCAGTACTCGAAAGTACTGAAAGTTCTCGAAAGTACTGAAAGACGTTTTGCATCATGATGTAGCTGTGGAAAAGATGTCCGCCCCGATCGCTGAGTGGTCAGCGTGACGGATTGCCGTCCTACGAGCCCAGGTTCTATTCCCGGCTGGGTCGGGGATTTTCTCCGCTCAGGGACTGGGTGTTGTGCTGTCTCCATCATCATTTCATCCCCATCCGGTGCGCAGGTCGCCCAATGTGGCGTCGAATGTAATAAGACCTGCACCAAGGCGGCCGGACCTGCCCGCAAGGGGCTTCCCGGCCAATGACGCCAAACACTCATTTCCATTTGTGGAAAAGATCTGTTTCCGATGGAATTTGCAATGTGTGATCAAAGCTGAAAAACAAACTCGTATCGGTTGGTGTACGTGAATGTTTTGAGATGCCAACTTAAAAAGAAAACTTCTAGAAGACATACAATTGGTATGTGTTTTAGAGGCGATTGTTTTGAGAAATAGTAAAACTACTACTTCTTTCTTCTTCTTCTTCTTCTTCTTCTTGTTCTTCTTATTCGCCTTTCCCGTTTCTTTGCGGTAGGTGTTCTCAAACTTTTTCTCTGGCCAAACACTGTGAAAATCCTGGTCCTTGTTTACTTTGAAGGTTCATAAAATTGAAAACAAATTAGAAAACTTGTTTTAGTCAGTGAATAGTCCGATTTTAATCAATAACTAATATCACAGAACTCATTATTGAACTTTAATTATAATTAGTACCGTCAAAATGTCGAACAAAACGCCGTATTAGTAACAATTTGCCACGCAGCACTTATTCTCTCACCACGGCACACAGTTTGGGAAACCTTGCTGTACGGCGTCGGCGTTGTTAAATGGAATATGACAACGACAGTGGCAGTTCGCGGACGGGTGCTCTTCCTGACACTGACACTTCCTCCTCGGACGAAATCTGTGCACCCCATCTGCCTGCGTATAACGTAAATCTCATGTGCCAAGTATGAAACGGTTTTGTAAAAGTCTGCGCGTCTACGTACTGCCTAGTTGTTTTGTTGGTTGGTTGTTTGTTGTTGTGAGTTTTTTGTGTATAGCAATAGAGAAGTGGACAAACGAGAGAACTACGAATTCCATAAATGCGCTTGTGCAAGAGCTATGAGTCGTCTAAAGTAATGTACAAGGGGCACTTAAACGGAAACAAAACAGATGGAAAAAAGTATGTAGACTGTTCAGAAATTCAAAAATATCGCCATAACTGTTAATACATTTCTCGCACTGTGAGACAAAAAGGACGGAAAGCGCTTACACATCCTTCATATGCTATTGAATGGTATTTCCATTATTTTTCTTTTAATCCCTATAGAAAGACATTTGTGGCAGACAATTTGCTTCGGTGTAAGAGTTGGTTGCTTGGGTACAATCATGATTCCATAGGCAACATCAAACTGTTGACGGTGAAGGCATTGACTGTATTGGCTCACTGTGGGATAAATGTATTAACAGTTATGGCGATTACTTTTCAAATAATAAACTGCTTATGTGGCCGAGCGGTTCTAGGCGCTACAGTCTGGAACTGCGTGACGCTACGGTCGCAGGTTCGAATCCTGCCTCGGGCATGGATGTGTGTGATGTCCTTAGGTTAGTTAGGTTTAAGTAGTTCTAAGTTCTAGGGGACTGATGACCTTAGAACTTGAGTCCCATAGCGCTCAGAGCCATTTGAACCAATAAACTGCTTACTCTCTTCTTCTCGTCTATCTCGTTCTTATTTGACTGCCCCTTATAGAGAAAGGCCGCATCTCAAGAAGCACAGTTGGGAGCGGTATCGGCTGCAATCCAGTCGGACATATTTTCAAATACGCGCGGCCCCAGTTTTTTTTTCCTTTATTGTAATTCTCATTCCCCATCAGGAGTGGGCTGCCATTTGAACCATTTGAATGATATTCTTCACTAGTTCTACCAGAGCATTGCTTACCTGTGGTACTATGAGGCTCATTGCTGATTTTCTTTTTTTTTTTTCTTTTTTGAGTCATCAGTCTTCTGACTCGTTTGATGCGGTGCGCCACAAATCCCTCTCCTGTGGCAGCCTCTTCATCTCAGAGTAGCACTTGCACCTACGTCCTCAATTACTTGCTGGATGTATTACAATCTCTGTCTTCCTCTACACTTTTTTTATCCCTACAGCTCCCTCCAGTACCATCGAAGTCATTCCCTGATATCTTAACAAATGTCCTATCATCCTCTCCCTTCTCTAGTCAGTGTTTTCCACATATTCCTTTCCTCTCCGATTCTGCACAGAAACCACCTCATTCCTTAGTTACCAGTCCACAAAATTTTCAACATTAGTTAGTAGCACTACATCTCACTATTTTCAACATTAGTTAGTAGCACTACATCTCTGCACTGGAATACATAATGAGAGAATGGTACAAGGACAATCCAAAGATGATAAGAATTGGAAGTGCAAAATATGATATTAGCTTAAACTGCTCGGGATTCGGTGATGATCTTGCTCTCCTAGCCAACACCGTTGAAGAAGCCAGGCAACAAGTGAAATCACTGCAAGAAATAGCAGAGAAAGTAGGCCTTAGAATATCATTTGAAAAACGGAGATTATGCTAACTGATCCACCACTTGCAAACAAAATTACAATAGGACAACAGGAAATCAAAGTTGTTGATAAATTTAAATATTTAGGCGAAATAATAACATACAATCTAAATGAGAAGCCATCATGGCAGAATAGAATAAAAAAATGAACTACGCAAATTACATTACCAATACTACATACATAAAAAAACCTATCTATAGATGCAAAATTAAAACACTATAAAACAGTTACACAACCATAAATAACGTATGCAGCCGAAACTATCTTCAAAACAACTAATACTGCAGTAATTGACAGAATACTAAAAATAGAAAGAAGAATAATTAGGACATGTATAAATAAACAGTATAAAATAAATGGACATTGGAGAATAGCATCAAATGAAACAGTATATAAGAAAATAGAACCAGTCATGAGCACAATCAGGAAGAAACGCATCTCATTCTTTAGACATCTGATGAGAACTCCAGAAAACAGAATTAGTAAAAAAATAATACAAAAATTGTGGAATAGCAAGAACGACATTAAATGGATCACAGACATTAAGGAAGATATAAAAGAACTTCAAATTACAGTAGATGACCTAAAGAACAAGACAGAGAAAACCCGAATACTGCAAGACCCGCAAACCAGACTACAAATGAAAATCAATAAAAGGAGTACAGGAAGAGTGGTCTCAGATGAAGAAAGAAAGAAAACATCTCAAAGAATGAAGAAATATTGGGCAGACAGAAGAGCAAAACACCTTTCATTTAAGAATAGACTCTAATAATTATATTACCTAAATATCATATTAAGTTATTGTTGAACCAAATTGTATCCCTGTGTAAAAACTTGTTTACAACTTTGTATTTTTGACTAGAGTGGTTCAATGAAGGCCATAAAATAAATAAATAATAATGATAATAAAAAAGCACTACATCTCAAATGCTTTGATTCTCTTCTGTTCCGGTTTTCCCACAGTCTACGTTTCACTACTATACAATACTGTACTCCAGACGTACATTCTCAGAAATACCTTCTTCAAATTAAGGCCGATGTTTGATACTAGTAGTCTGCTTTTGACGTCGTCCTTGCTCCGCCCGTCATTGGTTATTTTACTGCCTAGGTAGCAGAATTCCTTAATTTCATGTACTTCGTAACCATCAAACCTTATGTTAAGTTTTTCGCTGTTCTCATTTCTGCTACTTCTCATTATTTTCATCTTTCTTCGATTTACTCTCAATCCATAATCTGAACTCATTAGCTTGTTCATTCCATTCAGCAGATCATGTAATTCTTCTTCACTTTCACTCAAGATAGCAATGTCATCAGCGAATCGTATTATTGATATCTTTTCACCTGTTTTACACTCTTATTAATCCTAGCACGTCGACCTTGGTCGTCCACTCTTATTGTTCCCCCTTGGCTCTTGTGCATATTGTATATTATCCATCTGTCACTATAGCTTACCCCTATTTTCTTCAGAATTTCGAACATCTTGCACCATTTTACATTGTCGAACGCCCATTTCAGGTCGACAAATCCAATGAATATATCTCGATTTTTCTTTAGTTTTGCTTCCATGATCAATCGCAACGTCTGAATTGCCTCTCTCGTGCCTTTACCTTTTCTAAAGCCAAACTGATCGTTATCTAGCACATCCTCAGTTTTCTTTTCCATTTTTGTACATTATTCTTGTAGCAACTTCGATGCACGAGCTGTTAGATGATTGTGCTATAATTCTCGCACTTGTCAGCACTTCCAGTCTTCGGAATTTTGTGGGTGATATTTTTCCGAAAGTCAGATGGTATGTCGCCAGACTCGTACATTCTACACTCCAACTTGAATTTGCCCCAATGATTTTAGAAATTCTGATGGTATATTGTCTATTCTTCTGCCTTGTTTGATCTTAAGTCCTCCAAAGCTCTCTTAAATTCTGATTCTAATACTGGATCCCCTATCTCTCCCCTGTAGACTCCTTTTTGTTCTATCACATCACTCAAATCTTTTCCCTCATAGAGTTCTTCAGTGTACTCTTTTCATCTATCCGCTCTCTCCTCTGCATTTAACAGAGGAATTCCCGTTGCACTCTTAATGTTACTACCCTTGCTTTTAATTTCACCGAAGGTTGCTTTGACTTTCCTATATGCTGAGTCAGTCCTACCGACAATCAATTCTTTTTCGATTTCTTCTCATTTTTCATGCAGCCATTTCGTCTTAACTTCCCTGCACTTCCTATTTATTTCATTCCTCAGCGACTTGTATTTCTGTATTCCTGAATTTCCCTGAGCGTTTTTGTACTTCCTTCTTTCGTCGATCAACTGAAATATTTCTTCTGTTACCCATGGTTTCTTCACAGTTACGTCCTTTGTACCTATGTTTTTCTTTCCAACTTCTCTGACTGCCGTTTTTAGAGATGTCCATTCCTCTTCAACTGTACTGGCTACAGATGTATTACTTATTGCTGTATCTGTAGCCTTAGAGAGCTTGCAGAGTATCTGGTCCTTCCTTATTACTTCCGCATCCCACTTCTTTGCGTAGTGATTCTTCCTGACTAATATCTTAAACTTCAGCCCACTCTTCATCACTACTACATTGTGATCTGAGTCTATATCAGCTCCTGGGTAAGCCTTACAATCCGGTATCTGATTTCGAAATCTCTGTCTCACTGCGATGTAATCTAATTGAAATCTTCCCGTGTCAGTAGCGGACTTTAAAGAGAGGTACATTAAACTTCTGTACGAATCACCAATATCTAAAAACCGGAGTGTGGTCGCCAATCAGGTTGTAACAACTGGCACACACTCTCTTATATTTGTATGGGACTCAGCAGTTCTCGGACCAGTTACTGATAGTAGATATTCGAAATCGTTTTCCGACATTCTGGTAAAATTCTGGAAAAGTTATGTATGGAGCATCCGTTCACGAGTTAAGTTTTCTGATGCTTTCCGCTTACTTATCCATAAAGCCTTAATTCTCTTTTTCTTTTTTGATTCCCTGTGCGATGTAAAAGCGGAAAAGGCCCTCTCACGTCCATTAGCTCGCGTTCGCCCATTTTGTGGCAATACGTGACACAACGTAAAAACTTCTGGTCCAGGAATGTATCGCCGCAAACGTTGCCAGGCAACAGTGACGATAATGTAGTACATGAGGGTGCAATTCGTGCTAGCCTCATTGTTGCCACACAACATTTTCAGGATACGTTGTCGGCAATATGCAGCTTTTATGTCGTACCTTTAGCACCCTCATGTGGTCTGCGTGGAGTCTTGCGCAGTCGAGCACGTACCACGTACCACTCTCTCTGTCCTGCCTTCTCAGCAAGCGTGGACATCTGCTGCACCAGCTGCGGCTCAGCGTAATCTGAGTTCGTGCATTCCACAGTAGGAAGCTGAGGACTGAAGAGCACAACTCAGTCGCTCTCCTCATGGAATACATCGATATTGTACAAAGTTGTGTCTAAAAAGTTCAGAGAAAGAGTGCATCACACAGTAAAATAGATGTATTCTGCTTACAACCACTGGCCTCGGAGCTCTTTCAGCGACATTCATACAGCTACCAGAGGCTGTGTAAGTAAAGATTTATGGCGTTCCGCGTTTCCTGCATACTACTTCCCCTAACTTATATGACCCATGAAAAACTAAGTTCCTGCAGATTTAGTCCAAAGGCGTCGTGCACGATCCTACTTAAATGTGTGGCGACCTTACTTACAGGCGTGAATGGAACAATGGATTCTTAATTAATAAGTGTTAATAACTGGGATTTGAAGGGACAGGAAAGAAAGGTACCAAAAACAAAACACCGGAAAAGTCGAGGGTTTGAATAGATAGTTTAGCGTAACTGATAAATATTTTGTGCTGAAATCAGGGGAAAATAGTGAACTGATAATGATCATGTAGCCTGATAGGTTAAATAATACATCAGTTTAGAAAAGATACGAAATGAATTTCTGAGGATACTGGAAGGTTTCCATTCTCTTATTCAACCATCTATACTTTGCTTCATTGCGTCACCTTCCTTGTCAGGTGCGTTACTGATTAGGACGAAAGAACAAATAAACAAGGCCAAAATAATCGTTTACCTAATGCCGCACACATTCAAACCCGTGGTGGAAAGGGTCCTTGCCGGCCGGTGTGGCCGTGCGGTTCTAAGCGCGTCAGTTTGGAACCGCGTGACCG
This sequence comes from Schistocerca cancellata, assembly GCF_023864275.1. NCBI lineage: Eukaryota > Metazoa > Arthropoda > Insecta > Orthoptera > Acrididae > Schistocerca > Schistocerca cancellata. Next base: position 153,112,383 of record NC_064634.1, on the reverse strand, counting down.
CTCCGGTCGCAGGTTCGAATCCTGCCTCGGGCATGGATGTGTGTGATGTCCTTAGGTTAGTTACGTTTAAGTAGTTCTAAGTTCTAGGGGACTTATGACCACAGCAGTTGAGTCCCATAGTGCTCAGAGCCATTTGAACCATTTTTTTTTTTGAAAGGGTCCTAACAGAGCTCACACAATATTTGAACGTACTCAACATAATTTCGACGTGGTTGGACACCGAGAGGCCATTTCCACGCAGCCTGTTTACTTCTTCTAATTAGGAAAGTTCAGGTTTCGGTAAAATTTTCGGAATGCTCGGGATACATTTACATAAACAGTGAAATGCATCTGTAATTTTCAACAACTACTTTTTATTTCCCTTTCTTACATAAAGGATATTGGGTTCAACACGTTTTTACATTAAAAATCGGAACATTTAAAATAAACACCAGCTGTTCCTCTAATTCAAAATGGTTCGAATTTACTTGCACAGTAATTTAAAATGATAGTATGTGCGCTCATCACAAAGGTAATCGTTCCAGATGATGGGCAGGAGTCTTATTCTCTCGCATTCATTTAAGGAAGCATGTTTATTATATTACATTATGTACTGCTCGTCGTCTTGCGATAGCGTTCTCGTGTCCCGCGCACGGGGTCCCGGGTTCGATTCCCGGCAGGGTCAGGGATATTCCCTGCCTCGAGATGAATGGGTGTTGTGTCGTCTTCATCATCATCATTCATCCCCATTACTGTTGGAGGAAGGCAACGCCAAACCACCTCCGCTAGTACCTTGCCTAGTCAGCGGTACGTGTCTCCCGCATCGTCCCCTTCGCTCCTCGGAGTATGGGACCTCATCATCATGTACTGTTCACTACAGTAATACAATAACAAGAGTTGGAATTTAACATTACCCGAGAAGAGGAACTAGAGTTCTACGAAACTGCTAAAAATTCCGAAAATCACTGTTACGCCGAAATATTTGCAGCACACACGTACTCAGTCTGTTCGACATCCTACGAGCCATGAACTGCATTGTGATAATAACTATAATCCGTTCATCATAAGAATACCCCTGATGTAAACATTGCACTATGTATTCTTCCGCGTTTGCTGGAACCTCATTGGATTTCTGTTTCACTTGGGACTGCAGCCAAGCTGTCTCGAGTACGGTCAAGTACGATTATAAGGGTACGTTTTTTGCTGTGCGTTACGCGCACATCGACTTAGCGATAATACGGGACCAACAGCCTTACCGGCGCATTTAACTTGGACAGCACTGGCCGGTCAGCTGGTGCAGCTAGCCTGCAGCTACGTGGCCAGCTGCAATACACACGTAAAAAAAGAGATGAGCAGAGGAGCAATACAGTCTCGAACGTCATTTAATTTTTAAACAGAATGGAATGATACACTGCAAATATCCCACAATACGTTCCTTAGACGACTAGATGAAAACCGCAACACGTTATCATTTTTAGCTAACGTACTATTGTAATTAAAAATAAGAATGATGAAAATTCCTGACTTAACTACAGGGTAATTTTTAGGCATAAGCTGAGTATAAAGTAAGAGATTATTGAAGGATTTCTCTGTATAGTTAAAGATTGAAGCCACTGAAACTATTAGTTACAGTCAGTCGTCTGGTAATCTCTTAGCTCGTTCCTTATCCGAAGCCGAGAAATACGTTTCAATTCTGAGTGTCACCTGCTATGTGGATAACGAGCCTATCAACAACAGAATCCACGAAGCCAACCAGGCGCAGAATTTTCGCTTATTCTTTTATGACGAGCCTTTCTACACTCCTGGAAATGGAAAAAAGAACACATTGACACCGGTGTGTCAGACCCACCATACTTGCTCCGGACACTGCGAGAGGGCTGTACAAGCAATGATCACACGCACGGCACAGCGGACACACCAGGAACCGCGGTGTCGGCCGTCGAATGGCGCTAGCTGCGCAGCATTTGTGCACCGCCGCCGTCAGTGTCAGCCAGTTTGCCGTGGCATACGGAGCTCCATCGCAGTCTTTAACACTGGTAGCATGCCGCGACAGCGTGGACGTGAACCGTATGTGCAGTTGACGGACTTTGAGCGAGGGCGTATAGTGGGCATGCGGGAGGCCGGGTGGACGTACCGCCGAATTGCTCAACATGTGGGGCGTGAGGTCTCCACAGTACATCGATGTTGTCGCCAGTGGTCGGCGGAAGGTGCACGTGCCCGTCGACCTGGGACCGGACCGGAGCAACGCACGGATGCACGCCAAGACCGTAGGATCCTACGCAGTGCCGTAGGGGACCGCACCGCCACTTCCCAGCAAATTAGGGACACTGTTGCTCCTGGGATATCGGCGAGGTCCATTCGCAACCGTCTCCATGAAGCTGGGCTACGGTCCCGCACACCGTTAGGCCGTCTTCCGCTCACGCCCCAACATCGTGCAGCCCGCCTCCAGTGGTGTCGCGACAGGCGTGAATGGAGGGACGAATGGAGACGTGTCATCTTCAGCGATGAGAGTCGCTTCTGCCTTGGTGCCAATGATGGTCGTATGCGTGTTTGGCGCCGTGCAGGTGAGCGCCGCAATCAGGACTGCATACGACCGAGGCACACAGGGCCAACACCCGGCATCATGGTGTGGGGAGCGATCTCCTACACTGGCCGTACACCACTGGTGATCGTCGAGGGGACACTGAATAGTGCACGGTACATCCAAACCGTCATCGAACCCATCGTTCTACCATTCCTAGACCGGCAAGGGAACTTGCTGTTCCAACAGGACAATGCACGTCCGCATGTGTCCCGTGCCACCCAACGTGCTCTAGAAGGTGTAAGTCAACTACCCTGGCCAGCAAGATCTCCGGATCTGTCCCCCATTGAGCATGTTTGGGACTGGATGAAGCGTCGTCTCACGCGGCCTGCACGTCCAGCACGAACGCTGGTCCAACTGAGGCGCCAGGTGGAAATGGCATGGCAAGCCGTTCCACAGGACTACATCCAGCATCTCTACGATCGTCTCCATGGGAGAATAGCAGCCTGCATTGCTGCGAAAGGTGGATATACACTGTACTAGTGCCGACATTGTGCATGCTCTGTTGCCTGTGTCTATGTGCCTGTGGTTCTGTCAGTGTGATCATGTGATGTATCTGACCCCAGGAATGTGTCAATAAAGTTTCCCCTTCCTGGGACAATGAATTCACGGTGTTCTTATTTCAATTTCCAGGAGTGTATATCCCGTCAGCGTTCGGCAGTGACATGTGAAAAAGCTGCGTGCCGTAGTTCCAGTACGTCTGGCAGCGTAACAGTCTTGTTACTTCTCGGGCCAAATCCCGCACCTTGGCTCCAGATCAGTTCTGTTGGGTTCATATTGTAATGGTACAGTAGGAAATGTAAAAATGCAGCATTTGTATGATGTGCTCGGTGCTGTGAAAATGATAGTTTTTCGTCTTTCTACGATACTTACCTACTTCTGTGGTATAAAACAATGGACATAGTCCAAATAAAAAGAATTTGGTTTTTCATTTTTGCCTTAAAAATTAAATTGTTGTGTTTTCTAAATTTAAACAATTTTTATGAACAGTCTTTTATAAAACATCTTTAATTAAGAATTAGTATTTGAAATGGAAACAGGAATTTCGCGTCCAGTATGTAATTAGGAACAAGAAGACGTACATTATTCAGAAAGGATGATGAGTTTTATATTACGAGATGTAGGTATTTTAAATTGAACGAGAAAAAAAATGATCGTGGGGAGATTTGAACATACGCACGAATAACTGCATTTCATTCCCCTTCCGTTACGCTACCGACTGCACTACACGTTCCATGTAGTTCAAGTTTTTAACTGCACTGTGTACAACGCTGGGAACATTTCAAAGCCGCTTACCTCCGTCAATTTATGAAAAACATTATCAACATCGTTTTTCTCGGCACTTTTGTAACCGTGTTCCACGCGCGTGTTTCACTACGGAACAGAAAGCAGCCTCAGCCATTTTCATACTGCGCATTAACAGCGCGACAATCAGAGCACAACGTTGCAGAAGCTGTGACTGTACACGATTTTCAAATAAAAACTATGTAGCTAAAGCGTAATTAAGAAAAACGGTGATGCCTGTTAATACACTTGAATATCTTAAGGTTTTATTTAACGTTAACTTGGTAATAAGTAGGACCTATTTCCAAGAGCGCAACAACACCAGTGTACGTGTGCTACAGCTTCTGACCAATCATCGCGTTTGTGTTTGTTTACATCAGGTTTATTCTTAGGATGAACGGATTAGAGTACCACGAGAATCCCCTACAACAACGATTAATGGCGCCAACGCAGAAACTCGTTACAGTGATCAACAGAAAACACATCGAAAGGAAATCAGCCTAAGCGTTTTCACACTCACGATGCTTAATTTCAACAGAAGTTGTCATAAGGAATCTCATGCAATAATCAACTACTAGAGAGGTACCCACCTGCAACTGGCTAGTGCGATGATCTAAGTTCACCTCATTACATCTTGCAACACACGTAGAAATACCGCAAAAAATGTATCATAATTCCATTTCATAGTTAGGCACAAAAGGAGCTGAACACAATAAATAACAAAATTAACACATTATGATACCTTTCTCCCAAGATCAGACAGAACTGTGCAAGAAAGGACGTGTGTCCGCTTACCGAGCAAGCCAAGAAGTGTCAGAAAACGACCCCCACTAGCGAACTGGTTCCTGTGCTTAAAAAAGGTGGTGGGGGAAGATACGTTGAGTTTGAAATGTCCAACCAGCTTTCTCGTGCCGATCTTAGTTTTTCTGGCCACGTCATGGCCCATCGCCTTCTCTGTCTCATATATTTTCTTGTTTAAACACCCACACAGTTGGCCAACGACACTCATGGAATATAGGATAAAGGAAAAATTTTATCCACTAGGACAAGTGATTCGAAACAAATTGCTTGGTCCATCATTTCTACAGAGATTTGGTACAGTGTTGCCAGGATGAAGGCTAGCATGTTAGACTCGTCAAAGGCGCGACTAATTTAATTTTAATCGCATGAAGTATGTTTAGTTTATAGCTTTCTCTGTAATGGCGCCTGCGTGAAAAAATAGCGTACTCGACATCAGTGGCCCAGTAAGGCAAGATTTGCATCAGAAAATGAATATAATGACTGAGATACTTTATTGCTTTCATAGAGGCATAAACTAAACACGTTATCAGATATGCAAGAGTCCTAATTACCAAAAATAGTTGTACCGATCGTAATGACGGACAAGTAGAGGGTAAGATTGCAACCGATAACACTTTTATTAACTGCAGGGAAGGACATAGTCCTTCTACAAATAAAATATGGTTTCAGTAGTAACAAATAACATTTTAGATAAATTAACAATTATTACACTCATCACAGACCTCTTAGTATGGAACGTAGAGTGCGTCCTGCTAGGTCAGCGGTGCTACTCGAAAAGGTCCAATGTGTTCTCTTTCCTCAGATAAAAGAAAATTACCAGAGTATATATTGTCTCCTTTAGTCATTGTCTACACAGATAATAAATCATACTTATTGTCTTTGGCCTTTTCACTCGATTTACGTCACATGAAAAAATGTCAATGTTTTTTTCACATATTACAGAAAAATATTAAAGCATTTTTTCAAGTATATTCACAGGGAAAAATACGCCAGGAGACGGTACAGGGCCAAAGGACTCGTTTCAATATTCACAAAGGAGCCATGAGGTCGGGTCGAGACAAGCTATGTACACATAGGGTGGTCAGAAACAGTTTGAAGCACTTGTAAGAGCGTTGCAGGTGAGGTTGTGCTAAGAAATAATTGTCAAAGAATATTTGATACGTTGCGCCGTTTCCGAGTTATTTAGCACTGAAGTTAGCCAATCAGGTCGTCGCATGCTTAAATTCAATCAGCCTTTGAGAGGCATTCTCGCCAACGTGCTCTTCATTTGGTTTCCTCAGACAGAACAAATGTAGCTTTTGCTCATCCAGCTTAAATTTGTCACTTCCAAAAAAATGGCACATTGTAACTGATAATGAGAGTTTCAACAGGTGGCAACGCACAGACCCACAGATGTCTTTGCGCTGCTGTATTTTAATGCGTGCTACTGCTTGACTTTGCGCACACAACGACATGACGGCTAACTTCAGTGCTAAAAACGAAGTGACGCCTAACTTCAGTGCTAAATAATTCGGAAACGGCGCAAATATTTTCTTATTTCTCAGCACAACTTCCCCGGCAACACCCTTAGAAGCTTTTCAGACTGTTCCTGACCATCCTGTATGAGGCACAGTCACATGAAAACAAGACAGATGGAAAGAAGTAAGTCACCTGTTTATTATTTCCAAAGTAATCGTCATGACTGTCAACATATTTATCGCACTGTTAAACAGGACGGTCAGTGGCTTCATGGAAAAATGTTTTCGGTTGCCTAAGGGACAACATTCCATTGGAACTACTGACAACCTTGGGAGAGCCAGTCCTGACAAAACTCTACCATCTGGTGAGCAAGATGTTTGAAACAGGTGAAATACCCTCAGACTTCAAGAAGAATATAATAATTCCAATCCCAAAGAAAGCAGGTGTTGACAGATGTGAAAATTACCGAACAATCAGTTTAATAAGCCACAACTGCAAAATACTAACACGAATTCTTTACAGACGAATGGAAAAACTAGTAGAAGCCGACCTCGGGGAAGATCAGTTTGGATTCCGTAGAAATACTGGAACACGTGAGGCAATACTGACCTTACGACTTATCTTAGAAGAAAGATTAAGGAAAGGCAAACCTACGTTTCTAGCATTTGTAGACTTAGAGAAAGCTTTTGACAATGTTGACTGGAATACTCTCTTTCAAATTCTAAAGGTGGCAGGGGTAAAATACAGGGAGCGAAAGGCTATTTACAATTTGTACAGAAACCAGATGGCAGTTAAGAGTCGAGGGACATGAAAGGGAAGCAGCGGTTGGGAAGGGAGTAAGACAGGGTTGTAGCCTCTCCCCCATGTTATTCAATCTGTATATTGAGCAAGCAGTAAAGGAAACAAAAGAAAAGTTCGGAGTAGGTATTAAAATCCATGGAGAAGAAATAAAAACTTTGAGGTTCGCCGATGACATTGTAATTCTGTCAGAGACAGCAAAGGACTTGGAAGAGCAGTTGAACGGAATGGATGGTGTCTTCAAGGGAGGATATAAGATGAACATCAACAAAAGCAAAACGAGGATAATGGAATGTAGTCGAATTAAGTCAGGTGATGTTGAGGGTATTAGATTAGGAAATGAGACACTTAAAGTAGTAAAGGAGTTTTGCTATTTGGGGAGCAAAATAACTGATGATGGTCGAAGTAGAGAGGATATAAAGTGTAGACTGGTAATGGCAAGGAAAGTGTTTCTGAAGAAGAGAAATTTGTTAACATCGAGTATACATTTAAGTGTCAGGAAGTCATTTCTGAAAGTATTTGTATGGAGTGTAGCCATGTATGGAAGTGAAACATGGACGGTAAATAGTTTGGACAAGAAGAAAATAGAAGCTTTCGAAATGTGGTGCTACAGAAGAATGCTGAAGATTAGATGGGTAGATCACATAACTAATGAGGAAGTATTGAATAGGATTGGGGAGAAGAGAAGTTTGTGGGACAACTTGACCAGAAGAAGGGATCGGTTGGTAGGACATGTTCTGAGGCATCAAGGGATCACCAATTTAGTATTGGAGGGCAGCGTGGAGGGTAAAAACCGTAGGGGGAGACCAAGAGATGAATACACTAAGCAGATTCAGAAGGATGTAGGTTGCAGTAGGTACTGGGAGATGATTAAGCTTGCACAGGATAGAGTAGCATGGAGAGCTGCATCAAACCAGTCTCAGGACTGAAGACCACAACAACAACAACAACAAGGAACCATGACTGCACCTCTTCGCCCGAAGCAAATCGACGGGCACGAATGTCTTTTTTTCAGGGCTCCAAAAATATGGAAATCGCACGGGGAGAGATAAAGACTGTGTGGAGGATGTGTAAGGGTTTCCCAGCGAATGTTCTGCAGCATAGTCGAAACAACCTTGGCAACATGTGGTCCGCTTGGGTACAATCGTGGTTTCGTAGGCAACCGCAAACATTTTTTGGTGAGGGCATTGACCGTCTTGTCTCACAGTGGAATAATGTGTTACCATTCATGGCAATTAAGTTTGAAACAATAAACAGTTACAAGGTAGCATTTTTTCGCGTGTATATTTTCACGCGAATTTCGTTGACAATGTTCTTTCTGTACCTCGTTAATTTCACGTAATTTCTTGCATCACACAAATGGAGTATAAATTAAGTAAAATGTTTTAAATTATGTAGACAAAGGCGACGTAGTAGTTAAAATGGAAGTATTTATATGTGTTGTTTCTGTTCTTATCCAAGAGAAGAGACATAATTTGAATAATCAGCAGCCATATATATATATATAATCATCATTTAAGACTGATTATGCCTCTCAGCGTTCAGTCTGGATCATAGCCCCCCTTATACAGTTCCTCCATGATCCCTTATTCAGTGCTAACATTAGTGCCTCTTCTAATGTTAAACCTATTACTTCAAAATCATTCTTAACCGAATCCAGGTACCTTCTTCTCGGTCTGCCCCGACTCCTCCTACCCTCTACTGCTGAATCCATGAGTCTCTTGGGTAACCTTCCTTCTCCCATGCGTGTAACATGACCCCACCATCTAAGCCTGTTCGCCCTGACTGCTACATCTATAGAGTTCATTCCCAGTTTCTCTTTGATTTCCTCATTGTGGACACCCTCCTGCCATTGTTCCCATCTACTAGTACCTGCAATCATCCTAGCTACTTTCATATCCGTAACCTCAACCTTGTTGATAAGGTAACCTGAATCCACCCAGCTTTCGCTCCCATACAACAAAGTTGGTCGAAAGATTGAACGGTGCACAGATAACTTAGTCTTGGTACTGACTTCCTTCTTGCAGAAGAGAGTAGATCGTAGCTGAGCGCTTACTGCATGAGCTTTGCTACACCTCGCTTCCAGTTCTTTCACTATGTTGCCATCCTGTGAGAATATGCATCCTAAGTACTTGAAACCGTCCACCTGTTCTAACTTTGTTCCTCCTATTTGGCACTCAACCCGTTTATATTTCTTTCCCACTGACATTACTTTCGTTTTGGAGATGCTAATCTTCATACCGTAGTCCTTACATTTCTGATCTAGCTCTGAAATATTACTTTGCAAACTTTCAATCGAATCTGCCATCACAACTAAGTCATCCGCATATGCAAGACTGCTTATTTTGTGTTCACATGTCTTAATCTCACCCAGCCAGTCTATTGTTTTCAACATATGATCCATAAATAATATGAACAACAGTGGAGACAGGTTGCAGCCTTGTCTTACCCCTGAAACTACTCTGAACCATGAACTCCATTTACCGTCAACTCTAACTGCTGCCTGACTATCCATGTAAAGACCTTTAATTGCTTGCAAAAGTTTATATATATATATAGAAAAAGAAAAATTTTCAGACCTCAGCTGCATACGGGCATTGCATTACATGCGACGGCAATATGTGAAGATTTGTGCCGGACCAGAACTGGAACCTGGATACTCCGCATGTCTAGAACAGTTTCCTTAACCGCCTAGGTCATCCGAACACGTTATTAGAGTCGCGCAAGGCTTGAGAAGAGTGAGTGCATCTGCTCAGCGGATATCATTTCGCCGTCAAGGCGAGTATACACTCATCAGCTCCATTACACTACTGGCCATTAAATTGCTACACCAAGAAGAAATGCAGATGATAAACGGGTACTCGTTGGACAAATATACTATACTAGAACAGATATGTGACTACATTTTCACGCAATATGGGTGCATAGATCATGAGAAATCAGTACCCAGAACAACCCCCTCTGGTCGTAATAACGGCCTTGATACGCCTGGGCATTGAGTCAAAGAGAGCTTGGATGGCGTGTACAAGTACAGCTGCCCATGCAGCTTCAACACGATACCACAGTTCATCAAGAATAGTGACTGGCGTACTGTGACGAGCCAGTTGCTCGGCCACCATTGACCAGACGTTTCCAGTTGGTGAGAGATCTGGAAAATGTGCTGGCCAGGGCAGCAGTCGAACATTATCTGTATCCAGAAAGGCCCGTACAGGACCTGCAACATGCGGTCGTGCATTATCGTACTGAAATGTAGGGTTTCACAGGGATCGAATGAAGGGTAGAGCCACGGGTCGTAACACATCTGTAAATGTAACGTCCACTGTTCAAAGTGCCGTCAATGCAAACAAGAGGCGACCGAGACGTGTAACCCATAGCTCCCCATACCATCACGCCGGGTGATACGCCAGTATGGCGATGACGAATACACGCTTCCAATGTGCGTTCACCGCGATGTCGCCAAACACGGGTACGATCATCATGATGCTGTAAACAGAACCTGGATTCATCCGAAAAAATGACTTTTTGCCATTCGTGCACCCAGGTTCGTCGTTGAGTACACCACCGCAGGCGCTTCTGTCTGTGATGCAGCGTCAAGGGTAACAGCAGCCATGGTCTCCGAGCTGATAATCCATGCTGCTGCAAACGTCGTCGAACTGTTCGTGCAGATGGTTGTTGTCTTGCAAACGTCCCAATCTGTTGACTCAAGGATCGACACGTGGCTGCACGATCCGTTACGTCTGTGCGGATGAGATGCCTGTCATCTCGTCTGCTAGCGATACGAGGCCGTTGGGATGCACCAAGGCGTTCCTTATTACCCTCTTGAACCCACCGATTCCATATTCTGCTAACAGTCATTGGATCTCGACCAACGCGAGCAGCAATGTCGCGATACGATAAACCGCAATCGCGATAGGCTACAATCCGACCTTTATCAAAGTCGGAAACGTGATGGTACGCATTTCTCCTCCTTACACGAGGCATCACAACAACGTTTCACTAGGCAACGCCGGTCAACTGCTGTTTGTGTATGAGAAATCGGCTGGAAACTTCCCTCTTGTCAGTACGTTGTAGGTGTCGCCAACTTTGTGTGAATGCTCTGAAAAGCTAAACATTTGCACATCACAGCAACTTCTTCCTGTCGGTTAAGTTTCGCGTCTGTAGCTCGTCATCTTCGTGGTGTAGCAATTTTAATGGGCAGTAGTGTATTATAACCATCAACTTAATAGCTGTTATGTCCACCTTTGGCACGGATAACAGCTGCGACGTGCAGTGGCACAGAAGCAATGAGGCCTTAGTACGTGACTGGAGATGTCTGCACACACAAGTCACCATTGCCGTAATTTCCGGGGAGGGGGGCGATGAGCTCTGACGCCACGTTCAATCAGATCCCAGATGTGTTCGATCGGGTTCAGATCTGGTGAGCTGGGTAGTCAGCACATCGATAGGAACTCGCCACGTTGTTCCTCTAACTACTCCATCACACTCCTGGCCTTGTGACATGAAACATTATCTTGTTGAAAAATGCCACTGGTGTCGAGAAACATGATCGTCATGAAGGGGTGTAGGTGGTCTGTAGCCACCGTACTATACTCCTTGGTCGTCGTGGTGTCTTGCTCGAGCTCCACTGGACCTGTCGATTCCCACGTGAATGTTCCCTAGAGCATAATGGAGCTGCCACCAGCTTGTCTCCGTCCCGTAGTAGAGGTGTCAAGGAGTCCTGGAAGACGACGGATTTGCGCCCTCCCATAGACACGATTAAGAAGGTGCTGGGGTCCATCAGACCATGCAACCCTCTGCCACTGCACCAATCTCCAGTGCCGATTGTCACCTGCCCATCTGAGTCGTAGTTTCCGATGTCGTGGTGTGAACGTTGGTACATGCATGGGTCGTTGGCTGCGGAGGCTCGTCGATAGAAGTATTCGGTACACTGTGTGTTCAGACACACTTCTACTCAGCCCAGCATTAAAGTCTGATGTTAGTTCTGCCACAGTTCGCCACCTGTCCAGTTTTACCATTCTGCTCAGCCTACGACGTCCAATGGGTGTAGTGATGGGTGGCCGCCCGACCCCAAGACTTCTGTATGTGGTTTCACCTTGGTTTCGTCAGGTGTTGAAGACCCTCACCACAGCACTCCTCGAACACACAACAAGCCTTGCATTTTCCGAAAGCTCGGCCGGCCGCGGTGGCCGTGCAGTTCTAGGCACTTCAGTCTGGAACCGCGTGACTGCTACGGTCGCAAGTTCGAATCCTGCCTCGGGCATGAATGTGTGTGATGTCCTTAGGTTAGTTAGGTTTAAGCATTTCTAAGTTCTTGGGGACTGATGACCTCGGATGTTGAGTCCCATAGTGCTCATAGCCATTTGAACCATTTGAACCGAAAGCTCGTGCCGAGCCTCCGGGCCATCACAATCCATCCTCGGTTAAACTCAGACAGATCGCGCACCCTCCCTAGCCTACACACCAACAGGGCGCTCACTGTTACTACATACACCTTGCGTGTGTCTGACTAGCAGTCATTCCTCGCCAGGTGACGCTGCTGTTGCCTTGTCGGGTTTATATCGATAGTAGGCCGGTGGTCATAATGTTCTGGGATCAGTGTAAATACATATTATGATGTGTAATGTCTGTTCTTGTGGATGGAATTGAAGGCCAAGAGGGAAATGCTCTGATAAAAAGGGTGCAAGGCAAGTATGCTTTTCTCTCTCCCTTACTGTTGAACCTCTACATCGAAGAAGCAGTGACGAAAATAGAAGAAACGTTTAGGAGTAGAATTAAAATCCAGAGTGAGAGGATTCGATGATGACATTCCTATCTTAAGTGGGAGGAGGAAAAATCACAGGACCCTTTGAATGGAATGGATAGTATAATGAGCCCATTATGATAATCTATGGATCGAGAGTAAATCGAAGAAAGACAAAAATATAAAGGAATTGACATTAGCAGTAAATTTAACATCTAATTTTGGGTCAACTATGTAGACGATGTGATGGAATTCTGCAATCTTGGAAACAAAATTACGCATGGCGGACGAAAGTAGGGCAGTCTAAAATGCAGAGCAGCACAGGTAACGATGGCATTCCTTATTTCTACTAGTCTACTAGTATCAAATATATGCCAAAGGCCTCGCCGCAGTAGTAACAGCGGTTCCCGTCAGATTACCGAAGTTACACGCTGTCGGGCTGGGCTAGCACTTGAATGGGTGACCATACGGTTAGCCGAGCGCTGTTGACCAGCGTGGTGCATGCAGTCCTTATGAGGCAAACTGAGCAGCGACTTGATTGAGAAGTAGCGGGTCCGGACTCGTAATCTGACATACGGCCGGGAGAGCGGTGTGCTGACCACATGCCCCTCCGTATCCACATCCAGTGATGCCTTTGGGGTGATGACGACACGGCGGCCGGTCGGTACCGTTGGGCCTTCATGGCTTTTTCGGGCGGAGATTAGTTTCAGTATCAAATATATACCTTAATTTCTGGGAGAAATCTACGTTGTATGGAAGTGAATCCTGGAAAACAAAGAAGAGAATCGAAGCTTTTAAAATGTGGTGCAATATACGGAAACTCAAAATTACGTGGTCTGAGAATATAGAAAATGACGAGGTTCTCTGCAGAAGTGGATAGGAGAGGAACGTGTGGAGAACATTGACAAGAAGAAAGAATAGGATGGTAGGATATGCGTTCAGACATCAAGGAATAACTTCCAAGGTACTTGAGGGAGCTGTAGTGGCTAAAAACTTTAGGGAAGGACAGAGGTTGGAATATATCCAACTAATAGCTGAGGACGTCGTGTGCAAGAGCTACCTGAGGTAAAGAGGTCCGCACGGGAGAGGAATTGGTCAAAGAAGACCCTTGACTGCACCCTGGATCTACCTTCTGCTTTACGCGACAGAGCTATTGCAGTAGAATTTGAAGAACACTTCCGCCATGAACTTTACGTGTGTTCACCTATGTATCTAAAGAAATCAGTCGCAAGGTGAGGAATAAAAGGGTGAAATTCCATAGTCGAGAAGATATCATATACAGGAACTGACCGTCTCCAACGCTGTAGCGTGCAACACAGGGTAATATGTAATCATAGAGTTACGGGCTGCACAATGATGTGTCAACCTGTACAGAAAAAGACCGCCTAGATTTAGTCCTAGCCTATTAAAAGTAGATTCTGCAGCCCAGTTTGAGGGTGGCTTTGGGTTTCCTTTATGTACCTAATCGAGTACTGGCTGTTGGTTACACTTGACCGAAACAAATCTACGATAACCATAGATGGAATGAAAAGTTTTGTAAGCAAACAGATTGTTATAGATAATATCACAGCTGAGAAACTTTTTTTAAAGCTGGTTTTCCGTTTCTCCATTTCGTGGAGATTAATGGGGAATTTTTGCTGGTTTCTTTTGTTGCCACTCAATTGGGAGTTTCTCAGTCATACTGATTTTTTTCGGGTTTTTAATTTTCAATGTAAACGTAACGTTACTGGTATCCGACTGAACATATTTTTCTTAGTTACTCATTGGATAGCGTGAATATAATCATAAAAGTATTGGGCTTTTCCAGTAATTGAATCAAAATACTTCACAGATATTAATAAAATAAAACCATCGAATTAGGATATACTACTGAAATAGTAGGTATCAGAGTAATCTTAACTTATGGGTGACTTCCGTTTACTAGGAGAATTTTATGATCATGTGGTTTATCTGTAAATGGGATCGCGTATGGAACGCTAGTGACTCGTTCTTGTGTACTGCTGAAGTGTTTGGGATACCCACCAGGCTGCGTTAAAGCAAGACAGCGGAGCAATTCAGAGACGGGCTGTTCGATTTGTTATTGGTATCTTTGTCCAACACTGGAGTGTTACGGAGATGCTTTGTGAATTCAAATGGGAATCCCTGGAGGGAAGATGACTTTCTTTTCGCGAAACACTGTTGAGCAAATTTAGAGAGCCGGCATCTGAAGCCGAGTAACGATTCTACTGCTGCTAATATACATTTCCCGTAAGAACCACGAAGATATGAGAAATGAGGGCTCGTGCAGAAGCATACATAGGTTTTTTTTCGTCGCTTCATTTGCGAGTGAAACAGGAAAAGGAATGAGTAGTTGTACAAGGAACCCTCCGACACTCACCATACGGTGGGCTGCCGAGTATTGATGCAGATGTATAAACATTTAGTGGATACCTGTTAGACAAAGTTTTTTGAACTTCCCGTCGAATTTAGTTTTTCGGAGATGCGATGCGTTCTCAAACGCATCGGAACAGTCACACACTGAAGAGCCAAAGAAAGTGGTTAATATCATGTAAGGCCCCCGCGAGCACGCAGAAGTGCCGAAAAACGACGTGGCATGCTCTCGACTAATGTCTGAAGTAGTGTTGGAGGGAACTGACACTAAGAATCCTGCAGGGCTGTCCATAAATCCGTTAGAGTACGAGAGGGTGGAGATCTCTTCTCAACAGCACGTTGCAAGGCATCCCAGACATGCTCAATAATGTTCATGTCTGGGGAGTTTGGTAGCGAGCGGGAGTGTTTAAACGCAGAAGAATGTTCCTGGAGCCAGTCTGTAGCATTTCTGGACGTGTGGGGTGTCGGCTGCTGGAATTGCCCAAGTCCGTCGGAATGCACAATGGATATGAATGGATACAGGTGACCAGACAGGATACTTACGTACATGTCGCTTATCAGAGTCGTATATAGACATATCAGGGGTCCCAGATCACTCCAACTGCACACGTCCCACACCATTACAGAGCCTCCAACAGCTTGAACAGTCCTGCTGACATGCAGGGCCCATGAATTCGTGAGGTTGTCTCCTTACCCGTACACGTCCATCCGCTCGATAGAATTTGAAACAATACTCGTACGATCAAGCAACATATTTCCCATCATCGACAGTCCAATGTCGGTGCTGACGGGCCCAGGCGAGGCGTAATGCTTTGTGTCGTGCAGTCATCAACGGTACACGAGTGGACCTTCGGCTCCGAAAGCCCATATCGATGACGTTTCATTGAATGGTTCGCACGCTGACACTTGTTGATGGCCCAGCATTAAAATCTGCAGCAATTTGCGGAAGGGGTGCACTTCTGTCTCGTTGAACGATTCTCGTCAGCCGTCGTTGGTCCTGTTCTTGCAGGATCTTTTTCCGGCCGCAGCGATATCGGGGATTTGATGTTTCACCGGATTCCTGGTATTCACGGTACATTCGTGAAATGGTCGTACGGGAAAATTCGCACTTAATCGTTGCCTCGGAGAGGCTGTGTCCCATCGCTCGTGCGCCGTCTATAACACCACGTTCAAACTCACTTAAATCTTGATAACAACTGCGCGAGACACTTGTTGTCTTACATAGCCGTTGCCGGGCGCAGCGCAGTATTTTACCTGCTTACATATCTCTCTATTTGAATACGCTTGTCTGTAGCAGTTTCTTTGTGCGCTTCAGTGTATACAAATGGCGATTTTGAAACCTTGCTCCCTCTTTGATAAATTTCTGCTTACACAGAGCACTTATTTCATGATTTCCAGTTATCTAACGGTATAAAATTTTGTTTTTAAATTTAACTGAGATCTTATTTGCTTAGGGTACGTGATGGTTGTTAAGATCAAGTGTGACCTATTAATGTGAAACCCAGCTACGTGGCCAGTCAGCCCGCCCTCCCATAGCACAGTCGGTGAAGCCATGGGCCATACGGCACCCACCCTCTTGGTCCGCTCATCTCTCTTATACCATCCCCCTCCCCCCCCTCTCCCCCTGCTTACCGAGATAAGACGTCGCTGCGCCCTCTAAACGCCTGCGCCACCCCCCTCCACCTTCCCCTTCAATCCACTTCTGCCGCCGGGGTGCAGAGCTTGGCGCACGTATTCGATGACGTCGCTTCACTCACGAAATTCAAAAGGCTACTCTGGCCTTACGTCGACATTTTAGCGACTTGGAGCACAAGCAAATATCTCGTCCTGGAATTTTTCTTAAATTTCGTGACAAAGCGTCCAGTGAATCCTAAAAGAATTAGCCCGGTAATCAGTATATTCCAGTATTCGAGGCACCAAGTTTGGCGATTATTTCATCTGTTCACGTTTTGAAATGGGTATTTGTGGAAGATACCAATAGCTGAAAACTTTTTCTTCTTCTCGGATTGGCCAACGAGGACGACGTGCCGGTTTCAGTTCCGTATTTGTTGTTCTGTTCTTCCAGTACTTTCATCTGCTCACTATGTTTTTTTTTCCTGTCTTCTGACCACTTCAGACCAGTTTGTCTCTCTCTCTCTCTCGTACCTTGGAGTCTTCAGTAGTTTTTCCCTAAACGCTTCTCTGCCAGTAGTTTCTTGAGCCATTATATTATTTTTTTCCAAACTAAATGTTGCTAACTCCTCATCCCACAGATACTTGAAGACCATTTTGGTTAATATATGGTCCTGCACGGGCCATTTGGCCACCCTGGAAATAGCACGTTACGTTAGGATGAGAAAACGTGAGAGGTGCCATCTGGACAACAAAATTTTGTCGTTGACCCTGATATCGATGTTCAATCGAAAGACGTTGTGGACCATTCAAGAACGTGTTGTTGCTGTGAAGGTAGCACAAACGACGACACCTGTGTGGCCGCGTAGCGTGTTTTTAGTGGTCATTACAATTTTGCACGTCATGCCCCCGTTTCATCTGCACATGCTATCAAAATGTGGGTATAGAACTTTGAGGAAACGGGTGATTTGGTGCGTAAGAGATGTGGAAACAGGAAATACGTGGCAATCCGAAGAATGTTAAAAGTGTGGAAGACGCTTCCAGCCGAAGTCCCAGGCATTCTACGCACAAGCATGCGCTGCAACTTGAAATACCGGATCGCAGTGTACGGCGTATATTGCCCAAGGAATTGCAATACCATCCACACAGAATACACACAGCCAGTGCAAAAATTGAATGCAGACGTTCTGCCAAAGAGACTATGCTTTTCCCAGGAATTATTGGAATTCGTGAATGATAACCCAGGCCTGCGTGACAATATGAATATGAGCGATGACACTAATTTATGTGCTGGCCGATATGGCCGAACGGTTCTAGGCGCTTCAGTCCGGAACCGCGCTGCAGCTGCGGTCGCAGGTTCGAATCCTGCCTCGGCCATGGATGTGTGTGATGTCCTTAGGTTACTTAGGTTTAAGTAGTGTAGGGGACTGATGACCTCAGATGTTAAGTCCCATAGTGCTTAGAGCCATTTGAACCATTTGAACTAATTTTTGTCTGTGTCAGGCTTTGTAAACAACCAAAACGTTAGATACTGGTCACGTGAAAAATCCTGAAATGCCTCTTCAGTGCCCCAGAAGAGGGTCGCCATGACTGGACGGGCTGAGGGTGCGGCTTTGAACTTTTTCTTCGGAGGAGAAGTGATGTGGCGCTTACTGTTTCGTTTCCGGTTCGAAGTGACGAATGAATCCATGTTTCACTGCCTGTGACGATATTCGACAAAAATTGTCACCATCAGCTTCGTAACGCGCAAACAATTCCACAGAGATGGTCCTTCGTTGCTCTTCATTATCTTTTTTTCAGACGGCGACGAATCCAGCAGCACATACCTTTGAGTATCCCAACTGGTGGACACGCGGCAGCACTACCAAATAGAGACGCCCAGATGCGCAGCGAGGGGTTTGATTGTGATCTGTCGATCACCATGAATGAGAGTGTCCGCACGTTCCAAGATTGCAGTTGCTCTCGCATGTCGGCCGGCCGCACACAGCTGTGACTTGGCTTTGTACGGCCGGAAGACACGCGGGAGATAGGACAGGTTTGCGCGACGTTGTTGCGATGGTGATCGACTCCTCACCCAACCACTCGCGGCGCTTTTATTTACTGCCAGGTCCCCGTAGACGTTCTGAAAGCGCCTACGAATATCTACGATGTTCTGTTTTTACCTCAGAAGAAACTTAATGATAGCTCTCTGCTGTGAAGTCACCTCAGTTAAGGTCGAGCGGTTCCAGGAGCGTCAGTCCGGAGCCGCGCTGCTGCTACAGTCGCATGTTCGAATCCTGCCTCGGGCATGGATGCGTGTGATGATCTTAGGTTAGGTAGGTTTAAGTAGTTCTAAGTCTAGGGGACTGATGACCGAAGATGTTAAGTCCCATTGTGCTCAGATCCATTTGAACCATCACCTCCGTTACAGACGCCACTTTGAAGGCTACATATAGAACGGCCTCCTTCCTGAACTACATGAAACAATAGTGGCT
Source organism: Schistocerca cancellata (assembly GCF_023864275.1). Classification (NCBI taxonomy): domain Eukaryota; kingdom Metazoa; phylum Arthropoda; class Insecta; order Orthoptera; family Acrididae; genus Schistocerca; species Schistocerca cancellata. The sequence goes on along the minus strand of NC_064634.1, from coordinate 153,093,287 downwards.
GAAGCGGGAATACACCAACATGTCCTACAATAAATTACGCATCGTTTGAACCGAAGTAAAGTATTGCCCTACTTATTAAACTCCCCTCGTAAAATAAGGTGTACCTCACTCGTTATGGTCAGACGTGGTCGAGCGAAACCTTTGCGGTATGTGTGCCAGCCCTCACGTACCCATGCAGTCGAAAACCGGGGCTTGCCACATCCGAATGCCCCCTCAAATGTGCGGACTGCATGATTCGAGAAATCGGCCAAATCTGTACCCGCAGTGAGGCCCGTTTCAAACTCTGTCAGGCACTGATAAATCTGTCGCACACGGGTTCGCCTCTTCGTGTCCTTCTCAGTAATCACTCAACATATGACGCCGTTACAACACTTACACGACCTATCAGGCCTGCTAACTACACTAAACAGTGTGCGGTTTGCAGGTGGATAGTTTCTCCTCTTCAGTATCAAAACAAGCCATCCTCAGATTTTACACTACTGGCCATTAAAATTGCTACACCAAGAAGAAACGCAGATGGTAAACAGGTATTCATTGGACAAATACATTATACTAGAACTGACATCTGATCACATTTTCACGCAACTTGGGTGCATAGATCCTGAGAAATCAGTACACAGAACAACCACTTCTGGTCGTAATAACGGCCTTGATACGCCTGGGCATTGAATCAAACAGAGCTTGGATGGCGTGTACAAGTACAGCTGCCCATGCAGCTTCAACACGATACCACAGTTCATCAAGAGTAATGACTGGCGTATTGTGACGAGCCAGTTGCTCGGCCACTATTGACCAGACGTTCTCAGTTGGTGAGAGATCTGGAGAATGTGCTGGCCAGGGGAGCAGTCGAACATTTTCTGTATCCAGAAAGGCCTGTACAGGACCTGCAACATGTGGTCGCGCATTATCCTGCTGAGCGCTTCAGTCTGGAACCGCGTGACCGCTACGGTCGCAGGTTCGAATCCTGCCTCGGGCATGGATATGTGTGATGTCCTTAGGTTTGTTAGGTTTAAGTAGTTCTACGTTCTAGGGGACTGATGACCACAGATGTTAAGTACTATAGTGCTCAGAGCCATTTGAACCATTTGAACCATTATCCTGCTGAAATGTAGGCTTTCGCAGGGATCGAATGAACGGTAGAGCCACGGGTCGTAACACATCAGAAATGTAGCGTCCACTGTTCAAAGTGCCGTCTGTGAGAATAAGAGGTGACTGAGACGTGTAACCAATGGCACCCCATACCATCAAGCTGGGTGATACGCCAGTATAGCGATGACGAATACACGCTTCCACTGTGCGTTCACCGCGATGTCGCCAAACACGGATGCGACCATCATGTTGCTGTACACAGAACCTGGATTCATCCGAAAAATGACGTTTTGCCATTCGTCTACCCAGGTTCGTCCTTGAGTACACCATCACGGGCGCTCCTCTCTGTGATGCAGTGTCAAGGGTAACTGCAGCCATGGTCTCCGAGCTGATAGTCCATGCTGCTGCAAACGTCGTCCAACTGTTGGTGCAGATGGTTGTCGTCTTGCAAACGTCCCCATCTGTTGACTCAGGGATCGAGACGTGACTGCACGATCCGTTACAGCCATGCGGATAAGATGTCTGTCATCTCGACTGCTAGTGATACGAGGCCGTTGGGATCCAGCACGGCGTTCTGTATTACCCTCCTGAACCCACCGATTCCATATTCTGCTAACAGTCATTGGATCTCGACCAACGCGAGCAGCAATGTCGCGATACGATAAACCCCAATCGCGTAGGTTACATCCGACCTTTATCAAAGTCGGAAACGTGATGGTACGCCTCCTTACACGAGGCATCACAACAACGTTTCACCAGGCAACGCCGGTCAACTGCTGTTTGTGTATGAGAAATCGGTTGGAAACTTTCCTCATGTCAGCACGTTGTAGGTGTCGCCACCGGCGGCAACGTTGTGTGGATGCTCTGAAAAGCTAATCATTTGCATATCACAGCATCTTCTTCCTGTCGGTTAAATTTCGCGTCTGTAGCACGTCATCTTCGTGGTGTAGAAATTGTAATGGCCAGTAGTGTAAATTACCCATCCTAAGTGGGGATGTTTGTTTTACGCTCACTGGTTACGTGAAACTCAACGTTTATTTAAATTTGTGGAGCCGTACTCAGGAAGTACTAATCCACTGTTAGTATTTTATTGTAATTATGTTTCTTATTAATTTTAGAAATAGCGTTATGTATTTAAACATTTAAAGCTGAGTCGCCATTCTCGTGCTGTAGTTGTTGCTTTAATCTGAGCTGCAACATCTATTACTTGCGAGCTTGCGAGGCAAGTAGCATTGTTAGTGATCTTAGTGCGTGCAGGCCTTCAGAAAATACGGAATTTCAGCATATGTTTCAAACAAAGCAAAATTTGGCTATTCCTTAGAGCAGTGCATTACGGGATACGTGTGCAAACATTGATTGTCAGGATACTAACAGTAGTTTTGCAAGAGTTAAAATAGGCTGTGACTCTAAAAACCAAAACGATAAATGTGGTGGTAACAAAGTGAAAGATTGCGAAACGTCGGTCACGGAAATCTGCGAGAAGTCTCAAGGTATGAATTGGAGTAACTGTAGGCTTGAAATTATCGTGGGGAAATAGTGATACTTTATTATGGAAAAAGATAAGCTGCGCCTACTTGCAAATAAAAAAAAAATAAAGCATGGATCGTGTGTGTATGGATAACGCGGTTTTAGCTAGTGTTTCTGTTAATTATTCCAAAAAAATAAATGATAAAATCGATGATCATTCAAAGTGCAAATCACATAAGTGCGTAGAAATAATACGTAGCAAAGAAAAACGAAGTACGGAAAAATCAGTGAGTGAAAGTGAGAAGTTGTGAGGAAAGTAGCATCAAGGAAAAAATAATCAAAACTGCTTTGCTGTTCAGATCTGCATATGTAATAGCTAAACAGATACTATCATTCAAATCATATCCCGTAGTAATCGAACTACAAATCTTTAATTATTTATTGGTCGCCAAATGCTTCATTCTGGCCATGCATGCCGAAATATCACTATGTTTGTGGGGGAAGAAATAAAAAATAATCGTGCTTACTTCCTTATAATATCGGGTACATGTTGGTCGAAAGTACAACTATTTCTTAAAATCTGTTTAATAATGTATGTACTGTACGTTTGTCCGTCGAGGTAGTTGCTTGCAATTATTTTTTTCGATGCTTTCGAATTAGGAAGTGGGACAAGAGCAGGTATTTTCAGTACAGTGTTAGCAGCTGTTGAAAAGTATAACATTAAATACGATGTACGAAAAACCATCTTGTAGGTATCGTAACAGATGTGTGCATCATCAGTGCTTGCACCTTACAAAGATTTAGCTCATGTCTTGCGTACTCTTTGACATGAGGACTTGATTGTCGTGCATTGTATGCCCCACAAAATGGAACGAGCTATCCATGATGTTAAGAATGTGGTGGCAGATGTGTACAGCATACAGACTTTTTAGATTCCTTATAATTTGTCTTTTATCACACTCCCAAACGTCAGAGACTACTACAGGCACGTACGTTGGGTTGCTTCGTCATTTCACGCTGTTCCAGTTCTTCCTGAAAGTCACAGTTCTCTTGTCCATCTTTTTGAAAAACTGAGACATGATGGTTATCGATCAGCTTGTGAGAAATCTAAATCTGAAGGATTGTTAAATGCCTCACAAAGTGGTTGCTTGTATTAGAGTTAGTTGCTCTTTATGAGGCCGTAAAAGTTCTGCAAGTATTATCATTCCCTATGCAAAACAGAAATTCTTCAGTCCTTCAAACGAAACAATAAATTGACGTGGCTATAAAAACCCTTGAAAAACTGAAAACATACGACTCACCTTGAATAAAAACTGAAAACATACGACTCACCTTGAATTACGATGATAGCGCAAGAGTTGGAGGAAAAGCGCATATTGAATGGAGTCATATCAAGGAACTATTTTTCGATGAATATCACAAACTTCAAACAATTTCGGAAGATTTTTTCAGTCTGTGATAGACAATATGAAAAAACGCCCTGAAGACTTGTATTTCTTTTCGGATGCAGCCGTATTAAATTCAGACACATGGCCTTCAGGCGAATATGAACGTGTATTTGATGGTGACATGTCAATTCCTCGTTTATCTAACACGGTGGGTTTTTAAGAAGTCAAAGCATGTGCGTGTCACTAATTAAAAGGTTTTCCCACTTCAGTGAAAGAACTTGAATGTGAACGCAGATTTAGTGAAACCAATCTAAAACTGGCTGATAAAAGGAATCGTTTACAAGTTCCGACACACTCAGATCTCAATATTTGGCCCTCCGCTGCATTGCTTTAATGCAGAAAAATTTGCAGCAACATGTTGTGAATGTTCTGACAGATGTATAGCTTATAGACCCTACAGACTTTTTAACATTCCTTGTGTACTGTTCTTTCTCAAAGTCCTAAAAGGGTTAAAATGATGTGCTACACCTACTAGCACTCTCTTGCTTTTTCAAACGGGAATAGCTGTTCTTTCTCGGAGCTTTCTGCAACGGATTGTGTCTCGTCTGTATTGACATCCGGCAACAAAGAAAGACACTCGAGCCTGAATAGAAGTTGGAATATGGAGGTGAGGGGTTAGGGGAGGCTGTCGCCTTTTGTCTCTGGCTCTCCCCTTGCGGATGGTGTGCTGTTATAAGTCTCACAGGACGGTCGTATCTCCTTCGCTCTGAAGAACGGTTCCCGTGGGATGGCCACTTACTGCCTCCTCGTATCTCTGTGTTAGACCGATGTGTCGAGAGAAACGTTCTCTCAGCTCTCAACGGAACGCTTCATTCGGGATGTATAGTTGGCCTTTCCCCAAACTCGTTCTTATCTTTCTTTTTATATTACCCTGTCCGAAAAAGTACCAACTACTTCTCATGCGGCAATGAAAAGTCTTAGCCACCGACCGATCGACCAACTGAACGACATGGAGGGTCCAAGATCCGATTGCGGTTAATTTTCCGCACAGGCCCAAAGTAAGCCAGATCTGGCCCTGAGGTAGATCTCGTCAGGCCCTTTGCCTGAACTACAAGAGGTACTCCAGGTTTTGTCTAACTTTTTTACACTGTTGAAATAGGCTCAGAAACATTAATTCTGCCAAACGAATCTTCGTTTCTTTGATAGTGTGCCATTTGAATATAACAATACGATTGACACAACATGCCTGATCGTTAATAATATTAGAGGAGAGGAAGGGTTGAAGACAGAACCTTAAAGAACCTCAGTGCTAAGTTTAACTGATAGGGAAAGACTATTTGTGATTGAGACATGCTCTCTTTTGTTATCTAAATAGGAAGCAGTTACTGACAGCGTGGAATTATGTGTGCGCCAGTTTTCTCAGCATCCTCAGAGGTTATCACTCAGTACCGAGAAAGATCCCTTCTTTTTGGACCTTAAAAGATCATTGGTTGTGCATTCTCAGATGGTCACACGGACCATTTCTGGAGCCACAAGCTTGACAGATATTTACGTGACATGCAGCTTGCTGAGTTGAGAGCTGCTTAATCGAGTGGCCATGCGTTCCTTCATTGCCTCCCAATTATTCACTTCAGGTTTTCGGCAGCAGCGTAAGAAGTTTCGCAGGCCTTCACTAGCAATTCTACGCCATGCTAGTCGATTACATACTGTAACCCCCAGTTTTCAACAGTGATCAGAGTTTAACATTTCTGCATATAGAATCTCAGGGCGTCTTTATACCATTTGCGCCGTCCTTCATGTGTACGTTCTCCACCCGCAAAAGGAGCGTACGTGACTTACTGAGGGAGACGGGAGTATAGCATAATGGACCACATGATCAGTCCACCGAAATTTATGATTGATAGTTGTTGCCTCAGTGCTACTAGCATTTTCTTCTTAGAGGATAGTGATGTTGATATGCCAGCCTTGATATTTTAGGTATTCCCCTCAGGCAGCTCAGGTGAAGGTCAAGTTTCACAACCGTAAGCTAGCCTCAGAATTACCGTAGGCGGATTCTCGTACACTATTTGACCAAAAGTGTCAGTACACCTATTATGTGCATTAATATGGGCTGTGTCTACACTTCCCCTTTATGACGGCTTGAACTCTGCTATGGACACTTGTAGATAAAGTGTTCGAATGTCTATAGAGGAGTGGCAGCCCATTCTTCCTCAAGAGCTGAAATCAGATGAGGTAGTGATGCTGGACGACGAGACCTGGAGCGAAGTCGATATTGTAACTCATCCCAAAGATGTTCCATTCAGTTCAGATCGGGACTCTGGGCAGTCCAGTCCATTTCGGGAATGTTATTATCCACAAACCGTTGCCTCACATATACTGCTGTATGACAGGGTGCGTTGTCATGCAAATACAGTCTGTCATCGTCTCCGAACTGTTTGTCAGTGCAGGGGTTCCCAACCTGGGGATAATTACACCCTTAGGGGTACAACGAAATTTTCTGAGAGGTAAAAACCAAACGATTCGATTCGATTCTGTTTCAGTCACGAAACTAATTATTTACAGAAGTTCGTTACCATTATCACAATTTTGTAAGACTCAAATACTGATTATATAAGTTATCAAGGATTACCTTTTCTGGATCAGTAGCATTAATGCAGCGGAGGTTACAGGTTCCTAACATAGTCCACCCGCTACACACATATGTTGTGCTACGTCCCATACATCGCTGATGATAAAAAGTGAGACGTATACGTAACAAGTGCTAAATATTTCAAGAAAATGTCTTCTCCAAGCTGTAAATAGTATCTGCAGTAGTCCTGAAATTGCATCATACTCGCTTCGAAATACATAAATGAATTACTTGACAGCACGACACATCAATAACTGCATAAGGGCTACTATATTGCTGTACACAGACTTATTATTATTATTATTATTATTATTATTATTATTATTATTATTCTTTCCTTTCTCAGACGTTATGTCTGGTTAAAAATGGAAAGTGACGCGGATTTTGATCAAGCGTGACTTCCTTTTAACTGTATGGTATATGTTACACTGCATTTAGGAACTTACGGGTAATTGAACATGTATCAGTAATTACAGATTTCTTTAGTTGTATATACACGTTTGGATGTAGCTGTATTGCGTTGATGTACTGGTGGATATTGTGTGGTATGACTCCTGTAGTTGATAGTGTAATTGGTATAATGTCAACTTTATCCTGATACCACATGTCCTTGACTTCTTCAGCCAGTTGGATGTATTTTTCAATTTTTTCTCCTGTTTTCTTTTGTATATTTGTTGTATTGGGTATGGATATTTCGAGTAGTTGTGTTAATTTCTTCTTTTTATTGGTGAGTATGATGTCATGTTTGTTATGTGGTGTTGTTTTATCTGTTATAATGGTTCTGTTCCAGTAATATTTGTATTCATCATTCTCCAGTAGATTTTGTGGTGCATGCTTGTATGTGGGAACGTGTTGTTTTATTAGTTTATGTTGTATGGCAAGTTGTTGATGTAATATTTTTGCTACATTGTCATGTCTTCTGGGGTATTTTGTATTTGCTAGTATTGTACATCCGCTTGTGATGTGATCTACTGTTTCTATTTGTTGTTTGCAAAGTCTGCATTTATCTGTTGTGGTATTGGATTTTTAATAATATTCTTGCTGTAATATCTGGTGTTTATTGTTTGATCCTGTATTGCAATCATGAATCCTTCCGTCTCACTGTATATATTGCCTTTTCTTAGCCATGTGTTGGATGCGTCTTGATCGATGTGTGGCTGTGTTAGTTGATACGGGTGCTTGCCATGTAGTGTTTTCTTTTTCCAATTTACTTTCTTCGTATCTGTTGATGTTATGTGATCTAAAGGGTTGGAGAAGTGGTTATGAAATTGCAGTGGTATAGCCGATGTATTTATATGAGTGATTGCTTTGTGTATTTTGCTAGTTTCTGCTCGTTCTAGAAAGAATTTTCTTAAATTGTCTACCTGTCCATAATGTAGGTTTTTATGTCGATAAATCCCCTTCCTCCTTCCTTTCTGCTTAATGTGAATCTTTCTGTTGCTGAATGTATGTGATGTATTCTATATTTGTGGCATTGTGATCGTGTAAGTGTATTGAGTGCTTCTAGGTCTGTGTTACTCCATTTCACTACCCCAAATGAGTAGGTCAATATTGGTATAGCATAAGTATTTATAGCTTTTGTCTTGTTTCTTGGTGTCAATTCTGTTTTCAGTATTTTTGTTAGTCTTTGTCTATATTTTTCTTTTAGTTCTTCTTTAATATTTGTATTATCTATTCCTATTTTTTGTCTGTATCCTAGATATTTATAGGCATCTGTTTTTTCCATCGCTTCTATGCCTTCGCTGTGGTTATCCAATTTGTAATCTTCTTGTTTAGTGTGTTTTCCCTTGACTATGCTATTTTTCTTACATTTGTCTGTTCCAAAAGCCATATTTATATCATTGCTGAATACTTCTGTTATCTTTAGTAATTGGTTGAGTTGTTGACTTGTTGCTGCTAGTAGTTTTAGATCATCCATGTATAGCAAATGTGTGATTTTGTGTGGGTATGTTCCAGTAATATTGTATCCATAATTTGTATTATTTAGCATGTTGGATAGTGGGTTCAGAGCAAGACAGAACCAGAAAGGACTTAATGAGTCTCCTTGGTATATTCCACGCTTAATCTGTATTGGCTGTGATGTGATATTATTAGAATTTGTTTGGATATTATGTGTGGTTTTCCAGCTTTTCATTACTATATTTAGGAACTGTATCAATTTAGGATCTACTTTGTATATTTCCAATATTTGTTGTAACCATGAGTGGGGTACACTATCAAAAGCTTTTTGGTAATCAATGTATGCGTAGTGTAGCGACCTTCGTTTAGTTTTAGCTTGATATGTCACCTCTGCATCTATTATCAGTTGCTCTTTACATCCTCGTGCTCCTTTGTTCTTCATTTATAATTTTGTTCTGTGTAGTATGTGTCATTAAGTTCTGTGTAATGACAGAAGTTAATATTTTGTATATTGTTGATAGACATGTTATGGGGCGATATTTAGCTGGGTTTGCTGTGTCTGATTGATCTTTACGTTTCAGATAAGTTATTTCATGTGTAAGTGTATCAGGGAATGTGTATGGGTCTGCAGTGTAAGTGTTAAATAATTTAGTTGGATGTGAATGTGTTGAGGTGAACTTCTTTAGCCAGAAATTTGCTATTTTATCTTTTCCAGGGGCTTTCCAACTGTGAGTAGAATTAATTGCTTGGGTGACTTCAAGTTGCAAAATTATCACTTGAGGCATTTGTGGTATCATCTTGTATGTGTCTGTTTCTGCTTGTATCCACCATGCATGCCTGTTATGTTGTACCGGGTTTGACCATATGTTGCTCCAGAAGTGTTCGATGTCTGTTATGTTTGGTGGATTGTCTATTTTAATGTGTGTGTTATCTATTGTCTGGTAAAATTTATTTTGTTTTGTGTTGAATGTTTGGTTTTGTTTCCTTCTATTTTCACTTTTTTGTATCTTCTAAGTCGTTTGGCCAATGCTTGTAATTTCTGCTTCTTTTCATCTAATTGCTCTATCGCTTCTTGTTGTGAGATTTTACCCAACCTTTTTCGTTTTTTTTCTGACATTTCATTTCTTATAAATTGTGTTAGCTGTCCGATGTCTTTTCTCAGTTTTTGTATTCTGATCCGTAGGCTGTGTTGCCATGCTGGTTTTGTGGGTTCTTCTGTGTGTTGGCTGGTTCTGATCTCTGCCTAGTGTGTATATTTAGTGTAGTGAGTGCTCCTATATAAACCAGTAGTTGTAACTCTTCCATAGTTGTGTTTTCATTTATTTTGTTGTGTATGATTGTGTTGGTAGTTTTTATTGTTGTTTCGACTTGTGGGTTATTTGGCGGTCTATGCAAGAATGGTCTAATGTCTGTATTTGTGTCTTTGTATTCTATATATGTTAGCTGAAATTTCTCTTCTACATCTAACATGTGTGTCTCTTCGTGTTCTATTTGTGCTTGTTCTGGTGGCTGTCTTAAGATTTCGTTTTCCTCTGATTGTTTAAATGACGCGTGTTGTTCTTTGTTTGTTTGCTCTGGGATGTTTGAGTCCATTACTGTATTTTCTTCTTCTTCTGATTGCGCATTATTTTGTTCCAGTATTTGTTGTACTTGTTGTTTGATGTTTTCTAATTCTGACTGGGGTATCCTGTTATTTTTGATTATTACACGAATCTGATCAGCTAGACATTGTTCTGTTAAAAATTTTAATTCTGGGTATCTGGTGATAAATGTTGTGTATACTTGTGATCTGTATCCAGTTGTGTTGGTTCCTAGGTTTGTTGATTGGTAATAACAGAACATGAGGTGTCGATTAACTTCATCTGACCATCTCATCCTCTGTCTTTGATTTCCTTCTAGGGTGGTTGCAGGAAGAATATCCTGCAAAACACCTCTATTTGGATTTAAATCATTTTCCAGTTGGCTAGCAGTGTCGTTACCATTGTGGGCGGGCATAGGGTTCAAGCGTCGTCCCCGACCATGACGGCGCTTGTCCGAGGCTTCTTTAGTTCTGTCCTGAACCAACTAATCACAATAAAAGGGGGGTTAGCCCTATTAGTGATTTGTTCTTTTCGTCGCCTTTTACGACTGGCAGAACATACCGGAGGCCTATTCTTTTCCCGGGCCTCCACGGGGATTATTATTATTATTATTATTATTATTATTTTATTATTATTATAACGATTGTTCCCCTTTAGGAGAGCGATTGAACTTGAATTCATAATTTCATCTTCGGATGTTTTTCTTCTTTGCTTCCCAAAACCTCCTCATCTTCTCAGAATGCTCCTTCCTCCGTTCCTCTGTCCATTTTTTACTAGGCTGACGCGATGTTCCTTCCCCAAACTTCACACTCGGTGCGATCTTCGAGATTTTTTATGTTGATCTGCTGTAGATCCCTCTAGACTTCTTTCAGGCATTCTGTGCCACATTTACTCCTTGTTATAATATTGAATAATTTCTTTGCTGTTCTGGAGTCTTCCATCCTGTAGATGTGTGTATAAAATTTGGCTCGGCGCTTTCTGATTTCATCTGTTACTATGTTGATCTTTCTATAGAGTTCGTTTTGTGGTCTCTTCATCCAAATGCCATTTTTGTTGATTGGACCGTAAATCTTCCTGAGAATTTTTCTTTCCTGCTTTTCTATTTCCTTAATTTTTGAATGACCATCAATCACCATTATTTCAGCTGCATAGATTGCTTCTGGAAGAATCACTGTTGTATAGTGCCTTAATTTTGCGTCTGTCGAAATGCACTTCTTGTTGTAATGCGTCCATGTTAGCTTGTAGGCCTTCTGGGGCGTGGTGATTCTTTGTTCATTGGCAATTCGGTTTAATCCTGAGGACTGTATAGTTTCACCGAGGTATTTAAAATGGCAGACTTGTGCAATTTTACCATATTTTGTTATTAAAGGGGATTTATTTTCTGGCTGCCTTTCCATATATTGTTTTTTTTCATAAGATATCTATAGTCCGGTTTTTTGTGAAATTTCATGTAGTTTTTCCACTGCGTGAATCGCTTCTGTTCTGTTATTGGTGATAATTGCAATATCGTCAGCGAAAGCAAGGCACTTGACTTTAATTCGGTTCTCTTTCTTGATACCAATTTGGATACCCTTTACGTGAGGTTCCCATTCCCTGATTATCTTTTCTAGAACAATATTGAAACGGATTGGGGATAGTCCGTCCCCCTGTCGGACTCCAGATTTGATTTCGAAGGGTTCTGATACTTCGCCCATGAATTTCACTTTGGCCGTTGTTCCTGTAAGTGTCTGTTCTGTGATTTTTCGTGTCTTTCGGTCGATCCCAAATTCTTCCATGATTTTAAACAGGGTTCCACGGTCCACTGAATCATATGCTTTCCTGAAGTCGATGAATGTAACTACTGTGTTTCTGCATTTCCTCATTTGTAATATTGTCTGTAAGCACCAGATCTGTTCCGCACATGAGCGTCCTTTTCTGAATCCGGCCTGATATTCACCAATTAGTGTATCTGCTTGGGATTCTATCCTGTTTAAAAGCGCTTTGGAAAGGATTTTGTAAGCGACTGGGAGCAGGGAAATTCCTCTGTAATTGTTCATGTCTGTCTTGTCGCCCTTTTTGTGTAGCGGGTGAATTAGAGCGCATTTCCAGTCCTCTGGTATCTGCTCCGTTATCCATATGTCTGACATTATATGGTGTAATTTCTGCATAAGCATAGGATCGTTTAGTTTCCAGAACTCAGCAATGATCCCATCTTCTCCTGGTGCTTTGTTATTTTTCAACTGCTTGACTATCTCCATAATTTCTTCAAGATCCGGGGCATGTGAGTCTGGGTATGTGAATACTGGAGAAGAGAAGACAAGTTTTTCTTGGGGTGGTTCGCAGTTGAGGAGGGAACTGAAACATTGGGCTAAGATTTTGCAGTTATTTTTCGTGTTGGTTTCCAAAGAGCCATCGGGTTTCTTGAAGCACAAGCTAGGCGCTTGGTATCCCTGTAAGTTCTCTCTGAAAGTCTTATAAAAATGTCTTGTATTATTTTTGATGAAATCCTGCTGGATTTCAGAGAGTCTGCTGTTGTCATATCCCCGTTTTTCTTTTCTAATTATTTTTGAGGTCTGTTTCTGGGTTTTAAGAAAGTTCTCCCAGTTTTCTTCAGTTTTGTGACTGCTAAATTTTTTCCATGCAGTTATTCGGTTGTCGACTGCCTCATCACAGGTTGCATTCCACCAGCGATGTTTCCTGTTGCGAGGGGGTTGTCCTAATTTGAGGGCTTCCTGAATTTTCTCTGTTAGTTTCTTCCAGTCTGTTGATTTTTCCTGATTAATTTGCATGATGATTTTTTCTTTGTAGAGTTGCAGATATTCCGGATCTGGTTTGGTACTTTTAGGTGGCCTTTTTAGCATTCTGTTGGGTTGGAATTTTGTTTTTATTTGGAGAAGATGATGATCTGATTCAAAGACACCTTTGCGGGTTCTGATGTTTTGTATTATTATTGTTATTATTATTATTATTATTATTACTACTATTATTATTATTAATGGCTGTGGTCAGACACAAAGCGGCAGACGTTGCAAGAGAGGCGTTTTACTTCAAGAAGTAGTCTGGTATTTAAATTTGCGGGAAGAGTCGGACAAGATTCCTCCCACATACATCTCGCGTAATAACCACGACGGGGAAATTCGAGAAATTAGAGCCAATACAGAAGCTTACCGACAATCATTCTTCTTTCGCGCATTTCGCGAGTCGAACAAGGTACGGGGGGATAAGTTGGCGGTACAGAAGTGCCACCCCCCGCCACACAACATTAGGTGGCTTCCGGAGTATGATATAGACGAAGGTGAAGAAATACCAAACACACACAAAATACGTCTGGTCGCGACGGAAAAGCGCGATCAGCTGCACAGCACGCGGGTGTCACCTACCTTTCTAACCGCGTGGATATTTCTTTCTGTGAACGCTGCATCGACACGCGTTCGCATGATCGGTTGTAAGTTGGACGTTATGTGTTTAAACGCGTGGTCTGAAAATATGCGTCAGATCTGCATCGTATGAACTTAGCCAGCGTCTCGCCGTGGACAATGTTCAGTATGTTTTGACACATCATTGTAGACTTAGGGGACTGCTTCTAGCTGACGCGTTACGGCGATTCGTCATGACCGAAGTAGGCTATGCATTCTACTCGCTTCGTTAGTATCTTTGTGCCGAACATTGAGCATTCTGGACGTACAAATAAATCTGCTAATTCGTATTTCTATGTTTGTGGGCCTTTTTTCCTTACCTTTTCTCTCAAATCCTTCTTGGCGATTGATTCCGTTCGCTTTTTTTAAATCGTTATATCCGTTTTACGCATCTCTGTCGCTTTCCGGGTTTCAGGGTATTTAGTGCCGTCCAAAAGAATCCGATATTAAAGTACTGCACAATTACGGCTTTTTCATCTCGCAGAAATCAGCCGCTAACGATAACATCCAGTCGAGTGAGAATAGCTTTCTGTGCGTAATGACCCACTCACCCACCGGTTCCATCGGGTGGACTCTTTGCTGTGCAATTTAATGCCGAGTTTTCATTACGGAATGGGTTAAACGGAACAGGCTGGGTTTTAATTAATATTTTATAACTGTCAGTTGGCGGGAAGTGCCGCACTCGACTGTTCAGGATAATAACTTTGCTGCTGACGTAACCATGATTGTAACAAAGAGAATGACACACACACACACACACACACACACACACACACACACACACACACACACACACACACACCATGAATCAGTCATGAGGGGGGCGGGGGGAACTGTATAGGCAGATATGTGTCATTTTTGTTACAGCTTTAATTACGGCGTTTTTCTGCCTCGTTGTTTTCAGGAGAAATATTTTAGAAGTAGAGAGGATATGAAATGCTGACTGACAATGCCAAGAAAAGGCTAATTGAAAAAGGGAAATTTTTAACATCAAGTATAGATTTAACTGTATGGGAGTCTTTTCCCAAAGTATTTGTATGGAGTGTGAAACATGAACGATAAACAGTTTAGACAAGGAGAGAATAGAAGATTTTGAAAAGTGGTGCTACAGAAGAATGCTGAATATTAAATGCATAGATCACGTAACTAATGAGGAGGTACTGAACAGAATTGGGGAGACAAAACATTGTGGCACAGCTTGACCAAAACAAGGGATCGGTTGGTAGGACAAGTTCTGACACATCAAAGGATCACCAATTTGATACTGGAAGGAAATGTGAGTGGTGTGAGTCGTAGAGGGAGACCAAGAAATGAATTGAGTAAGCAGACTCAGAAAGACGTAGGTTGCCTGTAGTTCCCTCTGAGATGAAAGAGGCTCGCGCAGGATAGAGTAGCATGGAGACCTGCATCAAAACAGCCTTCAGACTGAAGACCACAACAACAAAGTTATAGAATAGTCGTAGGGTCCAGGATAGGAATCCGCTTTTAGTCTTTTGTGTCTCCTAACATGAATCTAAGACTGTACAAGTATTCTATAAGCATCAGACAAACGTAGTAATGAGCAATTTATTGAATGTCCTGTAGATATTTATAGGACTGCCCATCATGACAAAAAGTTGAAATTTGGAAATTTGTGGTAGGATCTTATAGGACCAAACTGCTGAGGTCATCGGTCCCAAAGTTTACACACTACTTAACCTAACTTAAACTAACTTACGCTAAGGACAACACACATACCCACGCCCGAGGAGGGACTCGAACCTCCGACGGGGTGAGCTGTGAGCACCGTGAAAAGACGCCCTAGGCCGCGTGGCTACCCGCGCGGCGTTGACAGAAAAAGCGTGATACACTACTGCCCATTAAAATTGCTACGCCAAGAATAAATGCAGATGATAGAAGGGGATTTATTGGACAAACATATTACTAGAACGGACATGTGATTACATTTTCACGCAATTTCGATGCATAGATCCTGAGAAATCAGTACCCAGAACAACCACCTCTGGCCGTAATAACGGCCTCGATATGCCTGGGCATTGAGTCGAACAGAGCTTGGATGGCGTGTACAGGTACAGCTGCCCATTCAGCTTCAACACGAAACCACAGTTCTTCAAGAGTAGTGACTGGCGTATTGTGACGAGCCAGTTGCTCGCCCACCATTGACCAGACGTTTTCAGTTGCTGAGAGATCTGGTGAATATGCTGGCCAGGGGAGCAGTGGAATATTTTCTGTATCCATAAAGGCCCTTACAGGACCTGCAACATGCGGTCGTGCATTATCCTGCTGAAATGTAGGGTTCTGCAGGGATCGAATGAAGGGTAAAGCCACGGGTCGTAACACATCTGAAATGTAACGTCCATTGTTCAAAGTGCCGTCAATGCGAACAAGAGGTGACCGAGACGTGTAACCAATGGCACCCCATACCATCACGCTGCCTGATACGCCAGTATGGCGATGACGAATACACGCTTCCAATATGCGTTCACCGCGATGTCGCCAAACACGGATGCGTCCATCATGATGCTTTAAACAGAACCTGGATTCATCCAAAAAAAGGCTTTTTGCCATTCGTGCACCCAGGTTCGTCGTTGAGTACACCATCGCAGGCGCTCCTGTCTGTGATGCAGCGTCAAGGGTAACCGCGGCCACGGTCTCCGAGCTGATAGCCCATGCTGCTGCAAACGTCGTCGAACTGTTCGTGCAGATGGTTGTTGTCTTGCAAACGTCCCCATCTGTTGACTCAGGGATCGAGACGTGACTGCACGATCCGTTACAGCCTTGCGGGTAAGATGCCTGTCAACTAGACTGCTAGTGATACGAGGTCGTTGGGATCCACCACGGCGTTCCGTATTACCCTCCTGAACCCACCGATTCCATATTCTGCTAGCAGTCATTGGATCTCGACCAACGCGAGTAGCAATGTCGCGATACGATAAACCTTTATCAAAGTCGGAAACGTGATGGTACGCATTTCTCCTCCTTACACGAGGCATCACAACAACGTCTCACCAGGCAACGCCGGTCAACTGCTGTTTTGTATGAGAAATCGGTTGGAAAATTTGCACATGTCAGCACGTTGGAGGTGTCGCCACCGGCGTCAACATTGTGCGAATGCTCTGAAAAGCTAATCATTTGCATATTGCAGCATCTTCTTCCTGTCGGTTAAATTTCGCATCTGTAACAGGTAAACTTCGTGGTGTAGCAATTTTAAGGCCAGCAGTGTATATTGGCAGTAGAATAGCCTGATATATTCTCACACATTCAACGGTACCATATCATTTAGGTCCCGTACACATATTTCTATTAATGGATCGTGACTTCCAAATTCTTTTTCATGGGCAAGATTTGGTATATATCCATTGGTATTGACTGTGAGATAAATATATTGAATTTAATATTAAATATACAAATTATGAATAAAATATGTATTGAATTAAATAGATAAGAACCAAAAAATATTCCATGGGGCAGCAATCTGTGGCATATAAAGGTACTGCTAATAATAATAATAATGTGTGGCACACCAGCCTCGTGCATGTCTTTCAATTACACTCCACTTCGGCGTGTTGCGTGTGCGTTAGCCGACCGCACCCGGATTTCCCTGACGGTCACCCATCCAACAACTAACCGAGCCCAACGTTGCGTAACTTCGGTGATCGGCAGGTAACCGGTGTTACCAACGCGGCAAGGCCGTTGGCTTGGGGCCGTTGGTGTGTCAAATTGGCGTTGTTTGCGCAGTTCTTTGACCAAAATTAAACCAGTGCCGTCAATTTTTAATTCCTAACAAAACTTCCATATTTAAAACAGGATATCGCCACTAGAGCAGAATTATTTTCGGGAGGTATACATGAGATCTGAATCTGTTAACTGAATCAAATAGTTTATTACAGAAAATCCAAAGAGCAATTGAAAAATAAACTATCATGTAGCGGACGTTGTACGAGTATATGATACAGTGGAAAATAATGGTAGGGGAATAGCGTCAGCTTTTTTTGGATTTGATGCTCATGCAGGATTATAGTTTTTATTCAGCAAGTCGACCATTTGGCAGAATACGGCTGAAGTGTAGTTTTTTGAGTTGAAAAATAAAGTTCGGTAACGTTGGAAAAAATTGAAAAAATAGGACGGACTCTAGTGCTATTTTGCAAGTGGTATGCCACTGTCCAGCGAGAGATCCCTCTAAAACCTAGATTTTCCAGTCACAGTAGTAATGAGATAAATTGTTACAAGCGTAACAAAAATATTTTATTCGACCACGGTAGTTACATATCCAGCATCGGTGTCGTTAACAGCCCTTGATGCAACCCCAAATCTACTGGAGAGCTAAACCAGAGTGGACCACGGCGTGCCAAACTTCACGGAGCCCGATGTGTGGGCCTCTTGCGGACGGAGGCTCGGCGAGAGGTGATGAAATTGGTGGTATGAATAGTAAATTTTCTGAAGTTTCACGCTGTATTGCACGGGCAGTTGCAACAGTTTCGGATTAAATTGAACGAAGTGTGTGGAGACATTACGTATTACTGAAAAATACAGTGGTTAAGTCAGGGGATAGATTTGGAATAATTTTTCCTTTTAAATCCGTTATTGTTGAATTTATGAAGAAAGAAGGAAGGCGGGAACACAAATTAGAACATCCGGGATGGATTGCAGACTTCGTATTTTAAACTGACTTGACTGCATACTGCCCACAGTAACACATTGCAAGGTGAGCAACAGTTTATTTCTGATTTGCTGTGGATACATTTAAAAAGAAAATTGTCTGACAAAAAACACCGTCCATTTATCTAATGACGTTGAAGAAAATGCCAGTCTTGAAGAATTAATTGTAGCGTTGAAAGAATTACAAGAATAATGTAGAATATCAATCTTACATCTGTTTTCGTGCTTTTTACGAGACCATTTGCCATTCAGCTGGAAGTGCACCTGTGCTTGTGCAGATGGAACACAGTGATGTGCAGAGTAATTCCCGTTTAAAATACAAAAACTCTTACGTTGAAACTGTCTAGGACAACTGCATAGTTCTTCTCGGGAAGAGAAAAGATGTTGCAAACGTAGGTGTAGGAAGGGCTTTTTTCGATTATGAAAGTAAGTACTTCACGATCACATGGCAACCTGAGTGCGCAAATCTGTGAATTGTCTGCATCTATCCTTCGGCCGACAAAAAGAAAAAAAAAAAAAACTGGATCACGTCTTCAGCGTGCCAAAAATAAAAAAATACTGTAAAATTGTTTTGTACGTGATATATGTTGTTGCTAAATAAGAGATAAAAAAATCCAAGTCATATGCAGTTCGACTGCGTTACCATCTACAGGGTGTTTAAAAAATGACCGGTATATATCGCAGACAGGAGCGCCTGCGATGGTGTACTCAACGACGAACCTGGCTGCACGAATGGCAAAACGTCATATTTTCGGATGAATCCAGGTTCTGTATGCAGCATCATGATAGTCGTACCCGTGTTTGGCGACATCGCGGTGAACACATATTGGAAGCGTGTATTCGTCAAACGCCATACCGGCGTATCACACAGCGTGATGGTATGGGGTGCCACTGGTTACACGTCTCGGTCACCTCTTGCTCGCATTGACGGCACTTTGAACAGTGAACGTTACATTTCAGATGTGTTACGACCCGTGGCTCTACCCTTTATTCGAACCCTGCGAAACCCTACATTTCAGCAGGATAATGCACGACCGCATGTTGCAGGTCCTGTACGGGCCTTTCTGGATATAGAAAGATATATGTTCGACAGCTTCCCTGGTCAGCACATTCTCCAGATCTCTCACCAATTGAAAACGTCTGGTCAATGGTGGCCGAGGAACTGGCTCGTCACAATACACCAGTCTTCATGAACTGTGGTATCGTGTTGAAGCTGCATGGGCAGCTGTACCTGTACACGCCATCCAAGCTCAATGCCCAGGCGTATCAAGGCCGTTATTACGGCCAGACGTGGTTGTTCTGGGTACTGATTTCTCAGGATATATGCAGCCAAATTGCGTGAAAATATAATCACATGTCAGTTGTAGTATAATATATTTGTCCAATGAATACCCGTTTATCATCTGCATTTCTTCTTGCTGTAGCAATTTTAATGGCCAGTAGTGTATATTGCCCGACTCTTCCCGTAATTCAGCTCTCGTACCTGTACTGTATATTACCGTTAATAGTAAGCAGGTCAGCCAGATAATGGAGATTTCAAGAATTTTAATACATGTGCTGCTAAAACTGAAATAAAATGACGAACAAGTTGCATTAACTTTTCCTTTTTCTGTCTTGAAATTCAATATGGAAAGCGCAAAGAAACACAGATGGACTGCTCAGCATTTGCAGACGACGTTGTGATCTTGATGGAATCGTCACAAGATGCAACTAAATCAACTTGACACTCAAGACGCTAGTGGCCACAGAATTATTAAAGATCTCCATCCAGAGGACACAGTATTTGAGGAACACCAGTACGGCTCATGAATGGATGACGTGATACACAGGAAACACCCAGAGAAACAACAAGGTTTGACTTCGAAAATCAGTAAAATTAATATTGCATGCAAATAAATGCAGAGAAAAAATATTGATGCTCCATTTGCATTTAATGATCGGATAAATCAACAATTGTTTACGCCCCAATTAGCTATATATAATGTACATGACTTATTAAAAAGAAAAACATTACCAGTATATGAACCAACCCATCTTTCCGCAGAAGGAAGTTCAAAAATGGTTCAAATGGCTCTGAGCACTATGGGACTCAACTTCTGAGGTCATTAGTCCCCTAGAACTTAGAACTAATTAAACCTAACTAACCTAAGGACATCACACACATCCATGCCCGAGGCAGGATTCGAACCTGCGACCGTAGCGGTCTCGCGGTTCCAGACTGCAGCGCCTAGAACCGCACGGCCACTTTGGCCGGCGCAGAAGGAAGTCTGAACCTTTTAAGGACAGGATTAATTAGCAGACTAGAAATTTGTGGAACAAAAGATTATCAGAAAGATGCTCGAACGACAATGATTAGGAGTAGGTACATACAGAAGACTAGTGAACAAGAATAAAAACCGAAATAAAATAAGCTGATCAGAAATTAACGTACTCTACAAAACATTAAAAGGTCGCGACTTGTTCTTGTATTGGAATAACGGAACTGAAAATAATTTTAGCTTGTTTATAAACGACAGAACAGATAATCAAGAAAACTGAGAGCAAACAACGCTGTCAAGCTTAACAAGAAATTCTTTAATCTTCAGATTTATTGTTATTGAACATTCATTGTAGTTCTTGTGCGTGTCTACAGTAGCATCAGTAGGAAGTTATGTTTTATTTCATACCATTTCGTATTTTCCCATACTTGCATCCTTTGTTTCTTATGCCCTAAACGCAAGTTCTTTTCTCTGTATTATTTAATAAGTTTTCCCTGCATCTAAACGTCACACCCCATAGGCCTTAAAACATAGCTGAGGACTAGAACACCACCCTGAAAAAGGTTGCTTCTTTTTTTTTGTGGAATAACTTATCATGGTAGTGTGTGAAGTACAGGTACTTTGAGTGTTCCTAGTTTCAGGGAATTACAGTAAATATGAACAATAAGTTTCTAAATTTCAAGTACGAAGTGACCACTCTGATTTGCAGCATTGTTTGGCAGCTATATTTCTTAGCAGTTCCCGGGCAACGGACGTTCTATAAAAGATGCTCTCTCAGTTTGCGCTCGTATAGCTTTGAATCATTTTACTCAATCTAGATACTTTTTTCTCAGTTCTGCCATGTTCATGTTCGAGAAGTGGTCTAATGCTTATCGTTCACTGGTATGGTCCGCTATCACGTTTTATGCTTGATATTTTATATTTTCCTGGTGACAGACATACCTGATCAGTCTTGTAAGTATGTAAACTTTTCTTCGTGTCAGGGATGGGCGAGGACTGTACACTGAGTAACACCACGTGGCGTGTTTTGTACCGCAGACTATAACAACATGGATGCGCTGATCCGGAAATCCTGTTGGCCACCATCCTAGGGAAGTGGCCAAAGGTCAACCAAATAAACGGCAACGTGAAAACGACTAGAATCCACAGTTGCTCTACATGATAGAAAATTGCCACAAGTATCGACCTGTCAATCTACAAGAGAGACGCTGCTGTCCTGTACCGGATAACAACGTATTATCAGCAACGCTCCGGATACAAATAAGCGTCCCGTCAACCAGCACGATATGCAGGGAGGGTGAACGGACACCTAGATAAATCCGGAAATGTCCCTCCTTTTCTCTCTTTGTCCGGATTTGGGTCTAATTTTTACACTGTCCTCCTTTTTCGCACAGTTGACCATAATAAAACAATATTTCCAATTATTCCCGTTCGCCTGCCGCTGTGACCGAGCGGTTATAGGCACTTCAGTCGGGAACCGCGCGACTGCTACGGTCGCAGGTTCGAATCCTGCCTCGAGCATGGATGTGTGTGATGTCCTTAGGTTAATTAGGTTTAAGTAGTTTTAAGTTGTGGGGAACTGATGACCTCAGATGTTAAGTCCCGTAGTGCTCACAGCCATTTTTGAGCCCATTATTCCAGTTCTATTGCTCTTTTCTTATACCTCATGTATAGTTGGCAGCAAGATCGTCGATTTTATCGAGTTTTCACTTGTGATCATGGATCGATCCACAAGCGTGTTTAAATATCGATTATTTAAAATTTCCGTTCTGTATTTTCCGTTTCGGATTGATACTTTCTCCGCTTCGCATTACAGGTTTCATGTCGTGTACTCTGTACTCACGTATGAGTGTGATTTGGTGTCTATTGTAACCGTGTGAGTTTTATAAAATATCTCGCAATGCCTAAACGTAAGTGTACCTTTTCAGATGTTCTTTCTTACAAATACCCTGTTTTCAGGAGGGGGAGAAGTGAATCCGAAGTAGAACGTTAAGTATGAGGAGATGGAACTTCCGTCTCAGTCGTTAATAAAGGAAAGAAGTTAAGGAATGTATGTGATGTGCATTAATTAATTTACTTATTAAATTTGAACGTATGTTTCCGTGTGTCTTCTTTCTTTGTAACTTTATCCTCCTTTTTGAAGCATCAATCTTGTTGTGCAACATTAAATATAAGTACAACAGTGATTTGCTAATTACGTCAAAGAATGTTGGGCATGACATGAAATGATATCAGCGCAAACCGTTATGATAAGCTGAACACTCAATGTAATAAAAAAGGTGGTGACATTTTCAATCTGTACCACAGTGAGACTCGAGCCAAGATTTCCTGATTTTGCGAGGAGTCATTTTAAACATTTTTTGATTGCTTATTTTTCTCTTGCGCTGTAGATCATTCTTGTAAGTTCATATGCTCTCGATGTTTGGAATTCTTCCGTCTCTACCATCTTCTTTGCAAATCTCCGAATTGTGCACCGTCTTTCAAAACTAACATTTTCTGGTCGTCTACAACCTTCTTGTAACCCTAAAACCTTATGACGAATTCTGATCCTCTGGTGAAAACTAAATTTTCAGCTGATATTTTCTCTCAGTCCTATCTGGTACGGATCCCATATTCCACATGCCTCTGTAATTTCTGACTGCGTTTGTAATTCATTGGGTAGCACATTCAGAGTACAAAAGGAGCTGTACTTCCATTGACATAGTGTGATAAACGTGCATAATATTTTGTGTATACTCATTGTTTCCGAGTAACAACCGCGACGGGCCACAAAGTTATGGATTCCTGATTGCATCAAATGGTGCATTAGCTTTTTTTCCCTTTGATCTTCATGTTTAAACATGCAAATAATATACGGTTTAGGACAGTGATGTCAAATATTTTGGCACATGAGCGTTGCACTGGCACAAGTGCCATAGATCTCTTGCCTGGCTTCGCACATCCCCCCACTTGCGCACCGTGCTGTCTGAACGTGGAGGGGAACTGCAAACGTGCCGCATTTACAGGGTGTTTCAAAAATGACCGGTGTATTTGAAACGGCAATAAAAACTAAACGAGCAGCGATAGAAATACACCGTTTGTTGCAATATGCTTGAGACAACAGTACATTTTCAGGCAGACAAACTTTCGAAATTACAGTAGTTACAATTTTCAACAACAGATGGCGCTGCGGTCTGGGAAACTCTATAGTACGATATTTTCCACATATCCACCATGCGTAGCAATAATATGGCGTAGTCTCTGAATGAAATTACCCGAAACCTTTGACAACGTGTCTGACGGAATGGCTTCACATGCAGATGAGATGTACTGCTTCCGATGTTCAATTGTTTCTGGATTCTGACGGTACATCTGGTCTTTCAAGTGTCCCCACAGAAAGAAGTCACAGGGGTTCATGTCTGGCGAATAGGGAGGTCAATCCACGCCGCCTCCTGTATGTTTCTGATAGCCCAAAGCAATCACACGATCATCGAAATATTCATTCAGGAAATTAAAGACGTCGGCCGTGCGATGTGGCCGGGCACAATCTTGCATAAACCACGAGGTGTTCGCAGTGTCGTCTAAGGCAGTTTGTACCGCCACAAATTCACGAAGAATGTCCAGATAGCGTGATGCAGTAATCGTTCCGGTTCTGAAAAACGGGCCAATGATTCCTTTGGAAGAAATGGCGGCCCAGACCAGTACTTTTTGAGGATGCAGGGACGATGGGACTGCAACATGGGGCTTTTCGGTTCCCCATATGCGCCAGTTCTGTTTATTGACGAAGCCGTCCAGGTAAAAATAAGCTTCGTCAGTAAACCAAATGCTGCCCACATGCAAATCGCCGTCATCAATCCTGTGCACTGTATCGTTAGCGAATGTCTCTCGTGCAGCAATGGTAGCGGCGCTGAGGGGTTGCCGCGTTTGAATTTTGTATGGATAGAGGTGTAAACTCTGGCGCATGAGACGATACGTGGACGTTGGCGTCATTTGGACCGCAGCTGCAACACAGCGAACGGAAACCCGAGGCCGCTGTTGGATCACCTGTTGGACTAGCTGCGCGTTGCACAATGGTTGCCGTACGCGGTCGCCCTACCTTTCCAGCACGTTCATCCGTCACGTTCCCAGTCCGTTGAAATTTTTCAAACAGATCCTTTATTGTATCGCTTTTCGGTCCTTTGGTTACATTAAACCTCCGTTGAAAACTTCGTCTTGTTGCAACAACACTGTGTTCTAGGCGGTGGAATTCCAACACCAGAAAAATCCTCTGTTCTAAGGAATAAACCATGTTGTCTACAGCACACTTGCACATTGTGAACAGCACACGCTTACAGCAGAAAGACGACGTACAGAATGGCGCACCCACAGACTGCGTTGTCTTCTATATCTTTCACATCACTTGCAGCGCCATCTGTTGTTGAAAATTGTAACTACTGTAATTTAGAAAGTTTGTCCGCCTGAAAACGTACTGTTGTCCCAAGCATATATTTGAAATAAATCTGGCAGATCTCATGTACTGACGGGCAACGATCACTGAGCTGTCCGAAGCGCGGTTGTGGAAAATCGCGTGAAATCAACAGAAGAAATCACTCGTGAGTTCCAAATTGCTACCAGCAGCCCAGCTAGGTCAGTGACTATACGTAGCGTCTAAAAAAATAATGGGGTACAATTAGTCTAACAGCTGGTCGCAAGCCACAAATTAAACGATGATTGAGGTGGCCCAAAGAGCAATCCGAGCAGACAGTGAATGATTGGAAACGAGCGATTTGGAATGATGGATCACGCTACGCCTTGTGACAGTCCGATGACAGGTTTTGGCTTTGAAGTATTCCTGGACAACTCTGTCTGCCATCATGTGTGGTGCAGGCAGTGAAGTACGAAGGATCTTGTGTTGCGGTATTGGGGCATTTTTAGTGGTAAGGGTGTGGTCCCTTTATTACGCTTAAGAAAACGGTAAATGCGTAAGGTTTTGAATACTGTGTACACTAGAGGAACCGTTCAGAGAAGATGATTGATGGTATTAGCACGGCAGTGCACCCTGTCATAAAACAGCGTATTTGAGGCAATGGTTTGTGGACCGTTACATTCCTGATGTGGACTGGTCCCCCTGAGTCCAAACCGGCACCCAGTGGAACAACTTTGGCGTGAGTTAGAACTTTGAATTCTCTTCAGACGCCAGTGTCTAACATCACGGACATTGACACCTCACTAAATGTGTCCCTGGCAGAGTTCAGGGCGTCATGGACGCGAAGAATTGACTCGCCCCATATTAATATCCACTAGCAGTAGTCCGCATACTTTTGACCAGATAGTGTAGCTGCAGTAATGAATGATGTGGCGCATTGCCAAATGCACTAGACCGAATTCAAGAGGACAGGGTTTCAAGTCTCCGACCAGCCTTAGAGCGTTATAGTCTGAGTGGTTTCTATAAATCGATGAAGACCAACACCCGGACAGTTCCTTTGAAAAGGGCACAGTAGTTTTTAATCCCTATCCTTTGCAACTGAGCAGATGTTACGTCTCTAATAGCATTGTGATCGACGGGCCTTTAAGCCTTAATCTCTTTTATGTATTTTCTAATCGCGGACAGTGTTTAGTGGTAAAACTTTTGTAATGGATACAGTTAGATAGAATGATTTTTCAGACATAAAAATACCTATGGGAAACAATTTAAGGCGTTGTAAACCTGCGTGCGTTTGTAATATATTCGATAAACCACATACGCCCTGGAGGAAGTAAGAGACACATCACTAAATTCAGCACCGTACTTTAGGATAGCTTCGGCGACAGCGCTATCGTACACGGTAAACACCAACCCAACGACAAAAATGCGGACCTTTTTCAGAGATACTTTCTGAATATTTAATCGTAAGGGATCCGTGGCCTTCGAATGCTCCTTGCGGAGTAATTGCGTTTCGTTTGAATTCCTACCGCCAGCTATTTTTGTATCTGATTTGTCCAAAAATAATCTGCTCAACAGTGCAAATGTCTATGGTATGAGCTGTATATCTTGTATGCAAACAAACTTGTTCCATTCACTCACAGTACCTACAGCAGTGCGTCCTTCAGTGTTCGCATTCAAGCTTGCGTGCAATACTGCTAGTTTTTTTTCCCAGCAGGGTTAGTTCCACGTTAACCCTTAACAGACTGAGCGGGGTCCTCTAGGGATACTGCAGCAACAATAAGAACCAATTTATCCTTGCTCTTTTATCTGTATCCTGCATCTGTTTAATATCTATATTACATCACTAGATTTATGATACTTTCCTTAAAAAATTTAAAACATACTTGGCAGGATGCCACTTGGTATACTACGTCACATATTTTGATGGATTTTTTTGTTATTTTTCATAATGTGAACGTCATAAATTTTCAAAAGTGGCCCGCAAGCGAATTTCAGACGATGACATTCCTCGGATGGATGTGATCCCAGTACCCGGAAGACGTCTTGAGCGAAGCAGATGAGGACTTTATTTCAGAATGAAATGCGTTAGAATTGGAAAATAACCTTGAAGTGAATTCAGAAAAAAGTTGCATTGCCGGCGAAAATTCTGATGTTGATTCCGATGAAGGAGATTCGTTTATTGCAAAGTCAGGACTAAAGTGGACAAGTTCAGTGTCGCTGGTAACTCGTTTTCATAAATACAGCATTGTCAAATCATCTCCCGGGCCACGCACGCAAGTGGTCTTGCACACACAATGTCCAAAGTTTTCAGAATGTTCTTATAAAAGGACACTACATTGGCGGAGCTATCATTTGTACTCAGGTAATTCATGTGAAAAGGTTTCCGAGCCGGCCAAGGTGGCCGAGCGGTTCTAGGCGCTTCAGTCCTGAACCGCGAGACTGCTACGGTCGCAGGTTCGAATCATGCCTCGGGCATGGATGTGTGTGATGTCCTTAGGTTAGTTAGGTTTAAGAAGTTCTAAGTTCTAGGGGACTTATGACCTCAGCTGTTGAGTCCCATGTGCTCAGAGCCATTTTTTTTTGAAAAGGTTTCCGGCATGATTTTGCCGCACGTCGGGAATTAAGACTTCGAACGTGGAGCTGAACGCATGGGACGTTCCATTTCGGAAGACGTTAGGGAATTCTTTATTCCGAGATCCACACTGTCAAGAGTGTGCCGAGAACACCGAGTTTCAGGCTTTACCTCTCACGACGGACGGAGCAGTGGCCGACGGCCTTCACTTAAAGGCCAAGAGCAGCGGCGTTTGCGTAGAATTGTCAGTGCTAACAGACAAGCAACACTGCGTGACATAACCGGAGAAGTTAATGTGGGACGTAGGACGAAGGTATCCGTTATTACAGCGAGGCGAAACGTGGCTCTATGGGCTTTGGCAGCAGACGACCGACGCGAGTGCGTTTGCTAACAGCACGTCTCCGTCTGCAGAGCATCACTTGGGCTCGTAACCATATCGATTGGACCCTAGACGGCTGGAAAAGTGTCTCCTGGTCAGGTGAGTCCCGATTTGAGTCGATAAGAGCTGATAGAAGGGTTCGAATTTGGCGCTGATCCCACGAAGCCATAGACCCAAGTTGCCAACAAGGCGCAGTGCAAGCTGGCGGTGGTTCCATAATAGTGTGGTCTGCGTTTACGTATATCATTGACTGGATGTGGTTATGTTCTGCTACTTGGAGAACATTTGTAGCCATGGAATTTTTATGGTTGACAATGCGCCATGTCACCGGGTCACAATTGTTCGTGATTGCTTTGAAGAACATTCTGGACAAGTCGAACGAATGATTTTGCCACCTCGATCGCAAGACATGAATCCGATTGAAGAGTTATGGGACATAATCAGGAGGTCAGTTCGTGCACCGGCAGCGCTTTCTCAATTACGGACGGCTATAGAGGGCATGGCTGAATATTTCTGCAGGGAACTTCGAACGACTTGTCGAGTACATGCCTTGTGCTGCTGGGCAAAAGAAGCTCCGATACGATATTAGGAGGCGTCGCACGGCTTTTGTCACCTAGTTGTATATTACTCAACAGTTAACCCGGCACATAGTATCAGACGGAGGTTGCCCAGGACAACAAAAATTTGATTTTCAGTACTTCACGTAGTTATTGACCGAATTTAAAGATTTAAAATGGTGTCATCATCTACTCATTATGACGTAAAACTTTGTTACAAGTTTTACACAACAGGAAAATTGTTATAGTTAGGAACTGTAATACGGCGCGCCAACGCCTCTCCTATATGCATCCAGTATTTGAGAGTGGTAGCGCTTACCGGCATCCAGTAACCTTTCCACATAACCCCCTACAGGTCCAGGGGTTTGAATAGGCCTGAGGTATTCCTGCCTGTCGTATGAGGCGACTAAAAAGAGTCTCTCACGTTTCGACCTTTATGTGATGGTCCCCTGTAGGGATTGACCCCAATATTTCCTAATTTTCCTTAAGAACGAGCCAGTTGGGGAAGGATGCCTTACATGGTGTATCATGTCCATCGTGCATTGAGATCTTTAACCCACTTTCTCGTTGTCGCATTGCTATCCCGCCCACTCTCCATATCTTGGGCGAGGACACCTTCCTGGGTGCGTTTTCCACCATGCACCGTGCAGTGTCACTTCCTGTGCTGACAATGACCATGAACTTCTTTGCATCTCATATCCAGCACGGTAGCCAGTCCGTTATGGTGGGGCCGCCATGTACTCCTGACAACACAGGGATCGTTCTGCTGATGCTTGTGTTGTTAACTCCCCATGTATGCCAAGGAGTAGATGCCTGTCACCCTGGGGCATCGGGACTCCCGGCAGTGGCCATCCTGCCAGGTGGCCTTGGCTGCGGCTGGGTGGCGCCCGTGGGAAGGGCCCCTGGTCAGAGTGGGTGGCATCAGGGCAGATGATATGCCATGAAGCGTAGTACGTCATCTCTTGCTGGTGGTCTGCCGCCATCAGTCTGTAAGCGGGCAAAATCTAACTATAATGCTAAGAAATTGACCCCAAGTCGTTCCTCTCCCTGGCCACACCATGGGAGGAACGCCAGGCTAAGAATGGCAGTGAAGCTTATTTGCCCCGGTACCTCATATGTACAAAAGTTGATGGGGAATCTTTCATGTCCATGAAACCTCAGTTTTTTGTGAAACATTTGGAGGACAAGTTTGTGGAGGTGGAGGTCTTCTCCAAAAGGCGCTCTGGGTCATGTTCCAGGGTATTATATTCCATGGGGACCTTCTTTTGCAGACTGACGACGAGCTGCACGTCAATTTAGAGCATCAAGGTGCTAATTTTGTCTGACGTGTCCATTTGGGTCCTAGGGATAACCAGGTTGCCACCGGTGTCCATTTGGGTCCTAGGGATAACCAGATTGGCCTTAGAGGGTGATACATTGCCCAAGAAGGTCAAAGTGATTGTCTACCGCTGAGATCTACCGCTGAGACCTCAAGCCATATATCCCTCCCAGAATGTGGTGCTTTAAGTGCTGAAAGTTCGGCCATATGTATTCCCTCTGTACTTCCAGCCCACCCTGTCGAGATTATGGGCGTCCATCGCATCCCAATACTTCATGTGCCCCGCCTCCCACCTGTGTCAACAGCGGAGAGCATCATTCACCTTGCTCGCCAGACTGCAGGATTTTACAGAAAGAGAGGAAAATCGTGGAATTTAAGACCCTGGACCGACTGACCCACACTGAGGCTGAGAGGGAATTTGAGCGTCTACATCCTGTGGGTATGACCTCCTCATATGCTGCCGCTATGAGAACAGTTGTAGCCCCATCAGTTCCTCGAATTCCTGTCGCCTCTCAGAACCAGGAGACTACGCCTGCTCCCATTATGGTGGGGGTCACTTCCCTCTCTGTTGCTCCCACACCATCTACTTTGGGAGCAACCCCCCCCCCCCCCCAACCATTCGGGATTTCAGTCCCCACTTCTGCGCCAGAGAAATGTAAGTCTTCTTCGGCTCCTGTCGCTAGGATGGGGTCCCTTGGGTCACTCCCTTCCCAGGTTTCTGGAAGTGGGGAAGATGACACCCACCAGTGGCTGAAGAGCCCAAAACCAGGTGGTAGCTGGTTGTAGGGCTTCATGCTCATTCTCAGTCCTGGAGGCTGATTCAGCGAAGTCCTCCCAGCCAAGGAAACCCTAGGAACAGTGCGAGAAATTCAAAAAGAAGACTCCCAAGAACAAGGAACTTGAGGTGGCAACCACACCACCACTACCTAAAAGCTCTGCATCTGAGGATGGGTTGGAGATTCTGGCGTCTGCTGAGGACCTGGATCTCGCTGGTCTCTCAGACACAATGGATATAGTCCGCTCAGGCCAAAAGTCGGTGGCAGCAGGTGACCCTGAGGTGTAAACTGCCTCATTGAATGTTCCATGCCTTTCCAGTCTCACGATGATGTCATCCTCCAGCGAAATTGCGGCGGTTTTTTCCACCACCTGGCTGAGCTACGGCAATTGTTAACCTTTATACCTGCTTTCTGCATTGCCCTCCAGGAAACCTGGTTCCAGGCAATGCGGACCCTTGCCCTCCGCAGCTATAAAGGATATTACAGGAACTATAGCAACTTTGAGTGTCAGATGGAGTTTGTGTTTATGTCCTAAACTCAGTCTGTAGTGAAACTGTGCCCCTTCAAACCCCTCTGGAAGCTGTGGCTGTACGAATGTGCATGATGCAGGAAATAACAGTGTGCAATGTATATCTTCCTCCAGATGGTGCAGTACCCCAGAATGTATATTGGCTGCACTGACTGATCAACTCCCTAAACCTTTCCTACTTCTGGGAGATTTTAATGCCCATAACCCCTTGTGGGATGACACCATGCTTACTGGCCGAGGCAGAGATGTCGGCACTTTACTGTCTCAGTTCGACCTCTGCCTCTTAAATCCTGGGTCCACCACACATTTCAGTGTGGCTCATGGTAGTTACTTGGCCATTGATATATCAATTTACAGCCCAGGACTTCTCCCATCTATCCACAGGGTAGCACATGATGACTTGTGTGGTAGTGACCATTTCCCCATCTTCCTGTCACTGCCCCGGCGTCAGACCCATGGACGTCTGCCCAGATGAGCTTTAAAAAAGGTGGACTGTGAAACTTTCACCTCTGATGTCACCATTGACCCTCCCGAACGTGGTAACGTCGATGTTATGGTTGAGCAGGTGACTACCACAATTGTTTCTGCGGCAGAAAACGCTCTCTAGGGTGCCCCTGACGAAAGATGGTCCCTTCATGGTCGCTGGAAGTCGCTGAGGCAATTACAGAGCGTCGGCGAGCTCTACAGTGACATAAGTGGCACCTGTCCCTAGAGCATCTGATAGCCTTTAAGCAGCTCTGTGCCTGTGTGCGCCAGCTTATAAAACGACGGAAACAGGAGTGCTGGGAAAGGTACGTGTCAACCGTTGGGTGCCATACGTCACCTTCCCAAGTCTGGACGAAGATCAGACGTGTTTTTGGGTACCAGAACCCAACAGGTGTCCCTGGCCCCATCGATTGCCGAGCACTTTGCTGAGCACAATGCTTGAGCCTCTGCATCGGAGAACTAGCATTTCACACCCTGAAACGGCGGATGGAAACGAAAGTCCTCCCGTTCACTACATGCTGCAGTGAACCCTATAACGCCCCATTTACGGAGTGGGACCTCCTCAGCACACTTGCACATTGCTTCGACACAACTCCTGGGCCGGATCGGACCCACAGTCAGATGATTAAATATATCTCGTCTGACTAAAAGCACCATCTCCTCGTCATCTTCAACCGTATTTGGTGCGATGACGTCTTTCATCGCAATGGTGGGAGAGCACCATCGTTCCGGTGCTCAAACCCGGTAAAAACCCGCTTTGTGTGGATAGCTATCGGCCCATCAGCCTCAGCAACGTTGTTTGTAAGCTGCTGGAACATATGGTGAGTCGGCGGTTGGGTTGGGTCCTGGAGTCACGTGGTGTACTGGCTCCATGTCAGAGCGGCTTCCGCCAGGGTCGCTCTACCACTGATCTCGTGTCCCTCAAGTCTGCCATCCGAACAACCTTTTCCAGACGCCAACACCTTGTAGCCGTCTTTTTTCATCTACGCAAAGTGTATACCACCACCTGGCGACATCATGTCCTTGCCACATTATACAGGTGGGGTCTCTGAGGCTCACTCTTGATTTTTATCCAAAATTTTTTGTCGTTCCGTACTTTCCGTGTCTGAGTTGGTGCCTCCCATGATTCCCCCCATAGCCAGGATAATGGG
Source organism: Schistocerca cancellata (assembly GCF_023864275.1). Taxonomy (NCBI): domain Eukaryota; kingdom Metazoa; phylum Arthropoda; class Insecta; order Orthoptera; family Acrididae; genus Schistocerca; species Schistocerca cancellata. The sequence continues at coordinate 153,060,771 of NC_064634.1, read as the reverse complement.
GCCCCACAGGGCTCTGTATTGAGTGTATCACTATTTTTAGTGGCCATCAACGGTCTAGCAGCAGCCGTAGGGCCGTCCGTCTCACCCTCTCTGTATACAGACGACTTCTGCATTTCATACTGCTCCACCAGTACTGGTGTTGCTGAGTGGCGCGTACAGGGAGCGATCCACAAGTTGCAGTCATGGGCTCTGGCCCACAGCTTCCAGTTTTCGGCTGCTAAGTCATGTGTCATGCACTTCTGTTGGCGTCATACTGTTTATCCGGAACCAGAACTTTACCTTCATGACGATGCACTAACTGTGGTGTAGACATATCGATTCTTAGGACTGGTTTTCGACGCCTGACTGACGGCTACCTCACCTTCGTCAGCTTAAGCGGAAGTGCTGGCACCACCTCAATGCTCTGCGCTGCCTGAGCAGCGGTGCAGATCGTTCTACTCTGCTGCAGTTCTACAAAGTCCTTGTTCAATGCCGCCTTGACTATGGGAGTCTGGTTTATGGTTCGGCGACATCCTCAGCATTGCTTGTACTCGACCCAGTACACCAATGGTGTCTGGTGACCAGTGCCCTGGTGGAGGCGGGAGTCCCTCCATTGCGGATCCGACGTGCACAACTGCTGGCCAGTTATGTTACACACATTAGTAGTTCTCCTGAGCATCCGAATTGCCGTCTCCTTTTTCACCCACGGCAGTTCATCTCCCGCATCGGCGGCTCACGTCAGGGCTAACGATTGCGGTTCACATGCGACCCCTTCTGTCTGAACTGGAGTCCTTCCCTTTACCACTTCCCATCCAGGTCCGTCCGCATACACTTTCATGGTGTACACCGAGGCCGCAGATTTGTCTGGACCTTTCGCATGACCCTAAGGGCTCAGTTACTCCTGCCGTTCTCTGCTGTCACTTCCTCTCGATTCTTGACGTTTTCCGGGGCTCTGGAGTGGTTTACACCGTCAACCCGATGGCTGATGGTCATGCTGCCCTCGCCTACGTCCACAGAAGCCATTTTGAACAGCATTCCCTGCCCGATGGCTGCAGTGAATTCACTTCAGAGCTGGTGGCCATCTCTCGTGCACTTCAGTAGATCCGTTCATGCCCCAGGGAATCGTTTCTTCTGTGTACTGACTCCTTGAGTAGCCTTCAAGCTATCGACCAGTGATACCCTCGCCGTCCTTTGGCAGCGTCCATCCAGGAGTCCATCTATGCTCTGGACCAGTCCCATCGTTCAGTGGTGTTTGTGTGGACCCCAGGACACATCAGCATCCCAGGCAATCAACTTGGTTACGGGCTGGCCAAACAGGTCACGTGGAAACTGCTTCATTGGCTGATTTAGTTTTATGTTTTATTCGTGAGGGTGGGTTTTATCATTTGATCTAAGTTTCAAAAATGGTTCAAATGGTTCTGAGCACTATGGGACTCAACTGCTGTGGTCATAAGTCCCCTAGAACTTAGAACTACTTAAACCTAACTAACCTAAAGACAGCACACAACACCCAGCCATCACGAGGCAGAGAAAATCCCTGACCCCGCCGGGAATCGAACCCGGGAACCCGGGCGTGGGAAGCGAGAACGCTACCGCACGACCACGAGATGCGGGCGATCTAAGTTTCAGTGCATGTCCTTTGTCCCTCGCCGGCTGGAGTGGCCGAGCGGTTCTAGGCGCTACAGTCTGGAACCGCGCGACCGCTATGGATGCAGGTTCGAATCCTGCCTCGAGCATGGATGTGTGTGATGTCCTTAGGTTAGTTAGGTTTAAGTAGTTCTAAGTTCTAGGGGCTGATGACCTTAGCGGTTAAGTCCCATAGTGCTCAGAGCCATTTGAACCATTTTTTTTTTGTCCCTCTGTGTCCTCCACTCTAGTGCTTCTAGAGTGGAGGTTTTAACGTGTTGCAGAGTGGCTGGCTTCTCCTTTTTTATTCTCATGGTTAGCCAGTCATGGTAATCGGCTTTGTTGTTTTAATCTCTTCATCCCTATTTCTTGCGTTTCTGTGGTTTTCTTGTCCCTTTTGCCCATTAGCATGTTTGTTGCCCTTCATCGTTCTTGTGATTTTTCCTTTCATTCTGTTTTGAGTTGTCAGTCTCGTTTGTTTTATTCTCTCACTTGTGGCATTGTTTTATTCGGAACAAGGGGCTGATAACCTCGTTGTTTGGTTCCTTTCCCCCTCTTTTAATCCAGCCAACCAAACTTAACGCATAATTTCAAAGCGTTATGGAACTTTTTTTCGTATGTGTGCTTAAAGTCTACTGTAATCAGACATTTGTAATGTAATCAGTCATTTTATATGTTATACATGAGAATGCTATTCTTCAATGGATCGGGGATTTCCTGGTAATTGCACGGTATCGCCTACATTGGAGGAAAGGCGTGCACACGACGGCTGTGCTGCAACTTATCTCATATAATTTTAAAGAAACTATTGGGTAAAAAAAATTAATCTCATGTCTCTCGTAACCTCATTCGTCAGCCTCATTGCCTGTTAATTTGTTAATGGTCATAGTTATCATGCTGTATCTTCGTTTAGTGAGCTACTGCGCGAATTTCGAATAGTTTGCAATGAAAAATAGGGCTATGCGTTGGCGTTTGGTTGATGTTGGATCACATTTTCCTGTATACGAACTGGAGCTAACATATTGTGACTTTTTTGGTATGTCCTGCTTAGTTGTCAAAGATGGGTTGTCCATGAAACCTGCTTCTCGGATCGCTAGACAACAATTCAGACAAATCGTATTAATGAGTTTGTTACAGAAAATAAATACTTAACTTCGAGAAGTACATAGATGTGTCGCAAGAAAAGACTGACATGCAATATAATCAATGACCGTCAGTATAACGATTCGTAAGTCAAGTGAAGTAATACAGTGGATGCTTCTTCTATCCAGGTTGCTGGTCTTTAGCTTATGTTCTCTTTGCCTAGAGGCCGATGCTGTGGCGTTGTCGTCCTAGAAAGGGATCGGTCGGCGTGCTGGTGGCTGACGACGTCTTCACAGCTCTCTCTATCCTAACGTTCCCGACTGGCGTGCCGGCGCTCGACTTTACGCCGGAACACTTTTCTTTAAACTTGAGAGAAGATCAATATCTGTCGCTAGTCTCGAGAAAATGGTCTGTATGCAGTACATTCACTTCCAAACGTATGTGCAAGCGATAGAGTGGAAGTGAAATATTCATACCATTCTCACACATCTCATAAACGGTTCGAGATACCAAAGTGAATATTTGGTATATGATAGCATGCAAAGCGGAGAGTTTTTTGCCACATATACAACATTTTAAACTTCCTTATCTACTGCAATATACGAGTGATTACATATTTTTTCAATGAAATAATGTAATTCTCTAAAGGGCATCGACAGCTGGTTGAATGAGAATTAGTATGATTCTGCAACAACATAAATGATGGAATTACACTTCTATTTTTATACTGAACATGAGCTTTTCATATGCTATTGACCTTACTTGTTTTCACTTGATTGATTAATGGTAAACTGTTTCAGGATTCTATCGCAGTTGCTACTGCGTTAGCATGTTAGTGAGGTGAAATTGTATAACACTGCTGTGTTATGGGAAAAGAAGATAATTTTAACATGGCAACAAGCGAAAGAACGAGAAGTGTACTGCCGCGGCGAAGTTCCTTCCGTCCCTTTACGACGAACCTGCACCTACCTGTGAACATTGTCTCAGCAGATCATCAGTAGGGAAGCCGAGTGAAACCTACTGTACTTCGACGTGAACCAGGCTGCAATTAAAGTCACTAATCTACGTTTCAGGAGAAAGTTTTCACACGAAATGAAAGGTTGGAAATTTTGTCTTTAATTAATATATTCTGAAACTTAGGTGAACAAGTATCACTGCCAAGCCCGTGCTAGTCTTAACACAGTCACTCACAATCCCTTTCACTCACGTTAGCAAGTTTATGGTATTGCATTTCCCGAAAACGTAATAGCTACAAAAATACGGATTGTTTTTTACTAAGAATGCTCGACAAATATTAAGTCTGTCGGTACCTAATGCAGTCAGTTTTTAGCCACCGACCTGCTCAATAGCCACGCGGAATTTATGTCTTTTCTCGTCACAAAATTCACTTAAAAATTCCGAAATTTCTACACATCCATCGGAATTATTACGCCGTCACTTTACAACACTTTTGATGTATGAAACACTGCTGGATCCGGCAACTTATCATATCCATCGGAACTACTACTACACACGTCCGAACTGTTTCATGGCTAGGCTCCGACTCCTCTATAGAATACTCTGTCTTCTCTACCAACAGAGAAAAGCGCGCAAAGAATATTGCTTTACCATTGGTTAGTTTACTCAAAAGCCAATAGCAAAACAACATTCTCCCGCGTCAATCCGCGCTTTTCATCAATAACCAATCGCAAAATAGTAAACCTAACGATTGCACTTTTTACCGACGTAATTATCTAATATGCTGAAGTTTGGTTTATGCATAAAGTTATTTACTATTGTTATTTATACCTGAATTAACTTTCCCTTTACCATAATCTTACTTTACAAATCGATTCTACAAAGATCCCCTTTGTCCACATCCTTACTTCTTCGAAATGTTCCCACACTAAATCCCACTACATAACACGTTAAACAGTTATCTTTATATTAACCTTAAACCACACTCACGCATCATTAATGCTGCTAAAACACATTTATAACATTTTACCTACACAAAAAGGCCTAACAACACTTTATGAAAATACTAGAACAGTTTATGAAAAACATTCTATTATTTTAGTGCACTCTAGTGGTCACAATCGAAACTAAATCTCAGTCCCCTATCCAATACTGTCCTCTATCGGCTGATTCATAAACTACGTGCGCGTCCAGTCTCGCGTCACCATCTGTCACTATCCAGCTCTGAGACACATCTCCCACATAACCTCCTGCAAGGCAGGATCGGTATACGGCTCTACGCCTCAGTACACAACAGGCGAAAAAAGTGCCCCCCCCCTCCCCTGTGTTGCAATTTCAGCGTAATCGCCTACTCATCGTGTTTTCTATAGTAAACGGTTGACGTGTCGAGGTATTTGCTGTACTCGCATAACTTATTAATGCGATCGTTTATAGATTCGCTTACTGTAGCTTTCAAGATGTGTTAGATACGCGTTTGTATGAAGGCTTAAGCTATGGAACTACTACTCCCCTACCGCGCTGTCCCCCAGCAATCGACCCCCACCACTATCGTTGTCCCCTCTCCCTCCACGCTTTGTACGCAGCTAGAGACCATGTAACATTGCATGCACTCTGCTGGTCTGCGTTACGATGTGTGGCTATAAAATAACGAGACCGGTGTTTTCACAGATTAAGAACACTTACGCCAAAGACGAACCACCAATTGCTGAGAGGAGTGAATCCTTCTCAGTTAATGCAGCATCTTTGGGGTCTGCAGACAAATCAGTGTTGCCGTGGCCTTCGTTTGTGTAAGAGCGGTATATTTTGTTTTGCCGGTAAAATGGTAAGTACAATAATGGAACAACGAATTGTCGTGAAGTTTCACATGAAACCTGGAAAAACCTGCTACTCAAACCTATCTTTTTTTTAAAAAAGTAAGTAATTTGCTTCGACCTGATCACCGGTTGATTATTCTGTCGATTGCTGAAACTGTAGGAATTGACAAACAATGTGTGAATCAAATTTTACATAAACGATTTAACCTGAGAAAAACGTGCGCGACACTGGTGCCGAAAATTCTCACCATCGAATAAAAAGCTCTTGAAAATTTTTGTACTGGCACTTTGAACACTATTGAAAATGATGCTAATTTCCTGGTAATAGTGAGACACGTGACCAGTCTTGGTTCTTTACTTACGCTCCAGAAACTAAGCGCCAACCCGTGCATTGAAAGGGCCCAACTTCACTGTGAACGAAACAGCTCAAATGAGCAAATCAATATCGAAGGGATTGATGATTAGATGTTTTCGATATTCATTGATATGTCTATCTTCAGTCGGTTCGTTAAAGTCAGACTATTAATCAATATTATTAACTTGAGGATCTTGCTCCACTGTGAGAAAATATGAAGAAACCGAGCTGAACGTTGAAGAAAAAGTTACGGATTCTGGTTCAAGACAGCGCACCGGCTCATACGGCGCTGTCTGGGAAGCGGTTTAGCAACACGTGACCTTTATCTATTGCCCAGGGGCAGATCTCCGTTAAAAGCAAAAAGATTTCAGTCCGTTGAAGCAATGAAAGAAAAAGCGGCACGCGTCATCAAGGAGGTCACAGAGAAAGGTTTCCATCACTGTTTCCATCAGTGGAAAACTCGCATGGTGGATAGAAGAGGGGAGTATGTTGAGGGTGACAATAACTAAGTATATTTTTGAAAAAATATGTTTAACCGCAGTAATCGAGTTATTTGTTAGTTTCCAAGAGGCCTTGGGTATTGAAGTGGCGCTCAGAATGCGAGCGATATGTAGCGAACGTTCGACTGTCGTGGCGATAGGTTTGGATATTGTTTTGCGCGTTGACAACTCAGACGATAAATGACGAACGTGGCGGTGAAAACTTAGACGATAAACGACGAACGTGGCTAAAATGAATGTAATGAACAAATAAACCGTAATATCACACACATCAAAAAATGTTTTGCACCACCCCGGTTCCCAGAACTCTTGAAGATAGAAGTTAACTGTGGATATTGTAATACAGACACAGTCCCTTTGACTGTTCAGTGATGTCACTAAATGCGCACAAAGATGTAAAGAATCACGTATGAGCAGCGCCTATTAGACGGAGGGGGTCCGACAGCCGATCACGTCCAGTCATTCCACCAGGAAGGAGGTACACGGCTCATGTGGTCTGTAGTTCAACCTTGCCTAGACGGTCAATCCCGTGGTTTGATCGCGTCCGCATTGTTACTTTGTGCCAGGAAGGGCTCTCAACAAGGGAAGTTTCCAGGCGTCTCGTAGTGAACCAAAGCGATGTTATTCGGACATGGAGGAGATGAGTGCAGCAAGGTGGAGGTCCTCTGATCTTTTGGGGTGACATTATTTCGGGCTGACGTACGCCGCTGGTAGTCATGGAAGGCGTCGTAACGGTTATACGATACGTGAATGCCGTCCTCCGACCAATAGTGCAACCGTATCGGCAGCATACTGGCGAGGCAATCGTCTTCATGGGCGATAGATTGCACCACCATCGTGCACATCTTGTGAATGACTTCCTGCAGGATAACACTCGACTAGTGTGGCCACCATGTTCTCCAGACATTAACCCAATCGAACATGTCTGCGATAGATTGAAAAGGGCTGTTTATGGACGACGTGACCCACCAACCACTGTGGTGGATCTATGCCGATTCGCTGTTGAGAAGTGGGACAGTCTGGACCTACAGATCCTTTATGAACTTGTGGATTGTATGCCAGGATGAATACAGGCGTGCATCAATGCAAGAGGACGTGCTACTATTATGGTGGTACAACATGCAATATGTGGTTTTCATGAGCAATAAAAGGGCGGAAATGATGTTTATGTTGATTTCTATTCCAGTTTTCTGTACAGGTTCCGGAACTCTCGGAACCGAGGTGATGCAAAACGTTTTTTGATGTGTGTACTACTGTCACTTTTAGCAGCGTAATGAAGGAGTTAGTAATCGCCAACGACATCCTCAGCGTGGGTGATGTCACGTAAGGTGTGGGCAGCTGGGAGCATCCCATTCTTTCCGTTTCCGGGGGCAAACGCATGAAATGTCTCTTAATATAGGGAGAGTGTCACACGGATGGGATTTTCCTGATAGTCGTAAATTAGGAAAATACAGCTGTTGGAAAATGTATAGTTCATCTGTCTCCTCCAGTTGGCCCTCTCTCTTAAAAAGTGATTTTAATGATTTCCACAATCGCTCAGTTTTTTTGCTGTCTGAAGATACAAAGTCTATTGAGCGATTCTCAAACTCGTAATCGACAGCCTCATTCTTCAATTTTTGATACTATTTGAAGCCGTCAGTTATCATAGTTGTACCTAGAAGAACGAAATGCTTACCAAATGGCAGTATCGTTGTCTTACCCCGAGAGCAAACTCGAAGTATAAAACACTTTCTTGCTTCCCTTTCGACCTCACACAGACATGTTCTGCCTCATTTTTAAGGCTATTTACGAATAGCTATGTGCGACGCGTCATTTTCTACCATCTAGTTGACCCTGTCGACGGGAACATTTTTGTTATTTACAGTTACTTAGAACAGTCCCCTATAAGATCCATAATGGTCATAGACGGTATTCGCTGACAGTTCACTTTGTGAAGCAGTTCTTGCAACGTATAATCTGTTATCCAGCGTGAGACGATAATTACGGTTTTATCAATGCTGAAATTAGTGTTTTCGAACAGAGTATTTCTTCCAATCGAGGTCCATTTTTAGCGTTTCGTGCAGTACAGCTTGAATGGGAAGTCTACGGTATATTAGAGTTTCGCACATGATTCACCGCAACAATCCACGTAATCTCTCTGATCTTGGTTCGGCAGTAGACCATATTTCCAACAGAGCAGTAAGTTTTTATCTACTGTACATAAACTGGAATTAAATTGCTCCACGTAAGAGTGTTAGAGCTCGCTGTTACAAAAGATGCGCTCGTGGTTCTTCACAGCATTCCCTTGTCAACAAGCAAAACAGTGCCCAAAGCTGCCGCTACGAGAGTCGAACGGTCGACATACACTGAGGTGACGAAGTCATGGGACACCTCTCATTATCGTGTCGGGCCTCATTTTGTCCGGCACAGTGCAGCAGCTCGACGTCGTATGAACCCTACAAGTCGTAGGAAGCTCCCTGCGGAAGTGCTGAGCCATGCTGCCCCTATAACCTCAACAACTGCGATAGTGTCACCGGCGCACAATTTTGTGCACGAATTGATCTGTCGATTATGTTCCGTAAATGTTCGACAGGATTCATGTCGGACTATCTGGGTGGCCAAAACATTCGGTTAAAATGTCCAGAATGTTGTTCAAAGAAGTAGCGAACAACTGTGACCCGGTGACAGTTCCATCTTTGTTTGGGAACATGAAGTCCATGAATGACTGCAGACGGTCACCAAGCAGCCGAACGCAACCATTTCCTGCCAGTGATCGGCTCAGTTGGACAGGAGGACTCAGTCCATTCCACGTAAAAACAGCCTACATCATTAGGCTAGCGTCCAACCGATATGATCGCAAGCCCAGGAGAGGCGCTGCAGGCGATGTAGTGCTGTTAGCAAAGGCACTTGCTCGGTCGTCTGCTGCCATAGTCCATTAACGAGAAATTTTGCCCCGTTCATCGTACGTCCCGCATTCATCTCTGCGGTTATTTCACGCAGTGTTGCTTGTATGTTAGCACTGAGAGCTCTACGCCGCTGCTCTCGGTCGTTAAGTGAAGGCCGTCGGCCACTGCGTCGTTTGTGATGAGGAGTAACACCTGAAATTAGTATTCGCAGCACACTTTTGACACTGTGGATCTGGGAATATTGAATTCCCTAACGGTATCCGAAACGGAATATCCCATGCTTCTAGCTCCAACTACCATTCCGCGTTCAAAGTCTGTTAATTCCCATCGTGCGACCATAATCTCGTCGGAAACATTTTCACATGACTCACCGGAGTACGAATGACAGCTCCGCTAATTATTTGCCCTTTTATATCTTGTGTACGCGTAGGTACCGCTATCTATATCAACATCTACATGGTTACTCTGCAATTCACACCTAAGTGCCTGGCAGAGGATGCATCGAACCATTATCATACTACTTCTCTACCATTCCACTCACGAATGGCGCGTGGGAAAAAGGAACACCTAAATCTTTCTGTTCGAGCTCTGATTTCTCTTATTTTATTATGTTGATCATTTCTCCCTACGTAGGTGGCTGTCAGCAAAATATTTTCGCATTCGGAAGATAAAGTTGGTGATAGAAATTTCGTAAATAGATCTCGTCGCAAAGAAAACCGCCTTTGTTTCAGTGAATGCCACCTCAACTCGCGTGTCAATCCAGTGACACTCTCACCCCTATTCCGCGATAACACGAAACGAGCTGCCCTTCCTTGCACTTTTTCGATGTCCTCCGTCAATCCTACCTGGTAAGTATCCCATACTGCGTAGCAGTATTCCAGCAGAGGACTACCAAGTGTAATGTAGGTTATCTCTTTAGTGAGTTTGTCCCATGTAAGTCTACTGCCAACAAAGTTCAGTCTTTGTTTCCTCTTCCCCACAATATTATCTATGTGGTCTTTCCAATTTAAGTTGCTCGTAATTGTAAGTCGTAGGTATTTTGTCGAAATGACAGCCGTTAGGTTTGTGCGATATATCGTATACTCAACAGTTGTCGGATTTCCTTTAGTACCCATGTGGATGACCTCACACTTTTCTTTGTTTAGTGCCAATTGCCACTTTTCGCACCATACAGAAATTCTCTCTAGATCATTTTGTTATTGGAATTGATCGTCTGATGATTTTACTAGACGGTAAATTACAGCGTCATCTGCAAACAATCCAGATTATCACCTAGATGATTTATGTAAATCAGGAACAGCAGAGGGCCAATGACACTACCTCGCGGAACGCCAGATATCACTTCTGTTCTACTTGGTGATTTACCGTCTATCACTACGAACTGTGACCTCTCTGAGAGATGCATGTGCGTATTGTTATCCCATTAGTTTTATCACATCAGTATCGCTGGTGTGGGCGCAACTCCGATACACAACGCCGCAGCTTTGAGACTCAAGGTTTCTTAGAAATTATGCGTTATTTTATAGCCGAACCTGGTATATACACTACTGGCCATTACAATTGCTACACCACGAAGATGACATGCTACAGACGCGATGAAGACGATGCTATGATATGAAAATGATTAACTTTTCAGAGCGTTCACACAAGGTTGGCGACACCTACAGCGTGCTGACATGAGGAAAGTTTCCAACCGATTTCTCATACACAAACAGCATTTGACCGGCGTTGCTGGTGAAACGTTATTGTGATACCTCGTGTAAGGAGTAGAAATACGTTCCATCACGTTTCCGACTTTGGTAAATGTCCGATTGTAGCCTATCGCGATTGGGGTTCGGATCCAATGACTGTTAGCAGAATATGGAATCGGTGAATTCAGCAGGGTAATACGGAACGCCGTACTGGATCCCAACGGCCTCGTATCACTAGGAGCCGAGATGACAGGCATCTTATCCGCATGGCTGTAACGGATCGTGCAGCCTCGTCTCGATCCCTGAGTCAACAGATGAGGACGTTTGCAAGACAACAACCATCTGCACGAACAGTTCGACGACGTTTGCAGCAGCATGGACTATCAGCTCGGGAACCATGGCTGCGGTTACCCTTGACGCTGCATCACAGACATGAGCGCCTGCGATGGTGTACTCAACGACAAACCTGGCTGCACGAATGGCAAAACGTCATTTTTTCAGATGAATCCAGGTTCTGTTTACAGCATCATGATGGTAGCATCCGTGTTTGGCGACATCGCGGTGAAAGCAGATTGGAAGCGTGTATTCGTCAACGCCATACTGGCGTATCACCTTGCGTGATGGTATGGGGTGCCAGTGGTTACACGTCTCGGTCACCTCTTGTTCGCATTGACGGCACTTTGAACAGTGAACGTTACATTTCAGATGTGTTACGACCCGTGGCTCTACCCTTCATTCGATCCCTGCGAAACCCCACATTTCAGCAGGATAATGCACGACCACTTGTTGCAGATCATGTACGGGCCTTTCTGGATACAGAAAATGTTCGACTGCTACCCTGGCCAGCACATTCTCCAGATCTCTCACCAATTGAAAACGTCTGGTCAATGGTGGCCGAGCAACTGGCTCGTCACAATACGCCAGCCACTACTCTTGATGAACTGTGGTATCGTGTTGAAGTTGCATGGCCACCTGTACCTGTACACGCCATCCAAGTTCTGTTTGATTCAATGCCTAGGCGTATCAAGGGCGTTATTACGGCCAGAGGAGGTTGTTCTGGGTACCGATTTCTCAGGATCTATGCACCCAAATTGCATGAAAATGTAATCACATGTCAGTTCCAGTATAATATATTTGTCCAATGAATACCCGTTTATCATCTGCATTTCTTCTTGGCGTGGCAATTGTAATGGCCAGTAGTGTATAGCGCGTGAGGGAACACGCCGATTCGCTGCCGCATAGGTGACAGTGCTGAGAGGTGCCCCCCTTGTCGGTGCGCAGGCTGAGGGCGCGGCCGCAGGAGTGCGCCGGCATGCCCGAGCAGCTGGAGCTGCAGCAGCTGGTGGAGGCGGACGACGAGGCGGCCGGGCGCGGCCCGGGGGCGGGCGGGCAGACGCCGCCCTCGCCGTCGCCGTCGGCGTCGCAGTCGTCGGGGCCGGGCGCGGCGCGCTGCCCCTACCTGGGGCTGGTGCTGGCCACGCTGTCGTCGCTGCTCTTCTCGCTGTGCAGCGTGATCGTCAAGTGGCTGGTCGAGGTGCACCCCATGCAGCTGGCCGCGTGCCGCTTCGCCGGCGTGCTGCTGCCCGCGCTGCCCATCCTGCTGTGGCGCGCGGAGCCCGTGTTCCCGCGCGGCCGCCGCCTCATGCTGCTGCTGCGCTCCTTCGTCGGCACCACCGGCCTCATGCTCAGCTTCTACGCCTTCAGGTAGGCCTGCACCGCAAGCAACACCACCCTTCAAATTGGCCGCTGTAGTTCAATTCCTTTATCTTGGCGGCTCGCGCACGCCCGCCCAGACCGACACCGAGTCAAAGGAAGCCGCGGCGCTTGTTCGTGACGTCACGTCAGCTAGGCACGGCGAACGCCAGGTCTGTCGCAGGCATACTCGTAATGGTGATGTCTCCTTCTCTGACACAGGAAAATGTGAAACTATTGGCGGTAGCTGACCAGCACACATTGTTCTGACAAGGGAACCTCCCCATCGCACCCCCCTCCGATTTAGTTATAAGGTGGCACAGTGGATAGGCCTTGAAAAACTGAACACAGATCAGTCGAGAAAACAGGAAGAAGTTGTGTGGAACTATGAAAAAAATAAGCAAAATATACAAACTGAGTAGTCCATGCGCAACATAGGCAACATCAAGGAGAGCGTGGTTAACTTGAGCAGCTGCGGAACGAGAGGTCCTAGGTTCAAGTTGTAACGGAACATATTAAAGGCTTTACTGTACCGAAGTATGCGATACCCTCCAAAATCAACCAGTTTAACGAGTATTTATGATTATAGAAAAGTTATTGTGTATGTTAACAATGATTGCGTAACATGTCTCCATAAACAGTCAACCCATTAAATTATACTGAATTACTAACCCACACAAAAGTTAATATCACTTGATCACTGATACAGCAAATGTCATCATGTAAAAACACTGAATTCATCTTAAATAATTAATATGAAGTACGAAAAATAGTGTACAACTTAGGTATTTTGGATCTCCTTAAATAAAAATCACCCAGTGAAACCTATTTGTTCACTAGGAGCGGTTTCACTTAGTATTCACGAAATCAATCCTGTTTTAGACGAAAACCAATGTATTTCTTAATAATTCATGTTAATTACTTATTTATGCAAATTAGAGAAGTCAATTGACAAACTTCTAAAAAACCGACTTTTTGTAACAAAGAATTATTCTGTCAAGTCAACAAATCTGTCTGTCATTTTAATAACATGTTAAATTATGTCACTCGATGCAAATTAATAACTTTTCTGCACAAATTATGATAACAGATGTACATGTGACTTGTAAACTATATCTCTTTTTAGTAGTTCTTTGACAATGTTATAAATACGAGCAGCAAGAAGGGTCGAAAGGCAGTCGGAATGTCACTTTGGTACAGTGTGTTTGTGTGTTATTGTTTGAGGTGGATAAACAATCCAAAGAACATGTAAAGGAAGTTGTGTTGTGTCATAGTCTTTGGTGGGCAGTGGAATTAAGATGGCCACCAGAGAAATAAATATTTGAAGTTTACATATTTGTTGGTTTCGTTCATTCTTTATCGTCAAAAGCACATAAAAAAAAACACGGGACCTCATGTTTTTAACCCTAGACAACCAGATTTAGAGCCAGCATCAACATCGAGACACAGCAGCGATCCAGCAAGCAGCAGTGAGTACTACAATGCATTGTAATGGCGCCAACCTAACATCAAGTGCTAACAAGCTCCGTAAAGGGGAGTGAAATAGTGCGATTATAGCAATTAGCAATATCTACGACCAGGCGACCATTACAAAGTCTTCCCTCGACTGAAAAGTTTATTTTCAGACAATTATTATCTGACGAACTCTTATGTTTTCATCACTTTTTTGGGAGTGATTATCGCATCCACAAGAAAACCTAAATCGAGCAAGGTAGAAGAATCTTTTTACCCATTCACCAAGTGTACAAGTTAGGTGGGTCGACAACATATTCCTGTCACGTGACGCACATGCCGTCACCAGAGTCGTATAGAATATATCAGACGTGTTTAACTGTGGAGGAATCGGTTGACCTATGACCTTGCGATCAAATGTTTTCGGTTCCCATTGGAGAGGCACGTCCTTTCGTCTACTAATCGCACGGTTTTGCGGTGCGGTCCCAAAACACAGACACTAAACGTATTATAGTGTACAGAGACGTCAATTTACGAACGGACAGTTCATAACTTTGCGAAAACAAAGAAAGTAAACTTTTCACTCGAGGGAAGACTTGAACCAAGGACCTCTCATTCCTCAGCCGCTCACGCTAACTACGGGACCACAGCGGTCCTGAGCTCACACTATCCTTGATGTTGCATATCTTGAGCATGGACTACTCAGTTTGTATATTTTGCTTATTTTTTTCATAGTTCCACACAACTTCTTCCTGTTTTTTCGATTGATCTGTTTTCAGTTTTTCAAGGCCTATCCACTGTGCCAACTTATAACTAAATCTGAGGGGGGTGCGATGGGAAGGTTCACTTGTGAGAGATTTCTGCAATCAATTAATTGTGCAATTCATTACACTTCTTAACAAAAAGTGTACTCCTGAACTTAAATTTCCACCTGTTTTAAGGATTGACATACAAAAACAACTTCATGGTCCAGCAGCAACAGAATTCGTGCTTCTTTACCTTATTTGTAAATCTGAGGAAGTTACGTTTGTACTGGGTTGCTTTTACAAGAAACTGTGAACATATTGGTGCTCTTCTTTATGTATCTTGCTTGACTATGCAGTGAGGAGCACTGAATGTTAATGAAATATCTTGCGATTGTACACTTTAGGGGAGGGGGTGGGGGACAGAAGAAGAGACAAAAGAGAGATACTTGTTTTATCAAATAATTTTTTTTTATCTTATAAAGTCTCTCCTTTCAGTTGCTAGAGGGGAATATTTATCTTTTCGAATGTGCATGTTTAAAAAATTTTAAGCTCAGCAGTATTTTCAATGTATGAAGCTATTTTGTTTCCTGTTTAGAATTCCTTTCGTTGAAAACGAATGTAATCTAATGACTGGCAACAGTTGGACATTTACACATGTAAATTAGTTCACATTTCCAGTGACGATGTCAAACGAATGGTCTAGCGGTTCCAGGCGCTCAGTCGGGAACCGCGCGACTGCTACGGTCGCAGGTTCGAATCCTGCCTCGGGCATGGATGTGTGTGATGTCCTTAGGTTAGTTAGGTTTAAGTAGTTCTAAGTTCTAGGGGACTGATGACCATAGATGTTAAGTCCCATAGTGCTCAGAGCCATGTCAAACGAAAATAAATAAATAAATAAAAGAAACGAGTTAATTGTAAGGGGGTTGGGGTAAGTTTCGATAACAAAATGGATCAAGTAAATATAGTTACCTCATTGTAAAATTTCCGAATCTTGCAATGGGGCAAAGCATCTTGATCTACGTTTGTTTCGACAGGATTCAGTAATACAGAACTATGATCGTCATTTGTTGCTTTACGATAGTAAGAAAATCTTTCATCTAAATAGAACTGCAGAATCCAAAACAATACCAAACATTTTGTCCAAAAATAAGAAATTTATAGTGATAAGCACGCCCAGGCGTTTCTGCCTGCAACAGACCTGGCGTTCACCGCGCCTAGCTGACGTGACGTCACCGACAAGCGCCGAGGCCTTCCTTTGAATCGGTGCTGCCCAGACGCGGGAGATTTCAGTTGCAAACGACGCACGCGCCAAGCGAAGCAGCGCCATAGTATAGTATAGTATAGTTCGCAAACTTACCCGCAGTTTATGAAGTAAAGCCACCACGGCCGCATTAACCCTTTCGTTGCTACAGAGACGTCCTCCCCGCCTGCTTTGACACACTTATCATTCGATTTCACAAAAACTGTTTGGCCCAAAAAATTTGATTTTTACACACCTTCTTGACTGATACCTTCCGTCCACAAATGACGTACTTTTGTTTCGATGTTCAACGCAGTTATTGTGCAGCATTAAATGTAGTAAACCATTGAACGAAATTTTGAAGAGTTTGCAGAGGTAAAAGTCCATAGCGTGTATTTTCCGTTTGGTCGATTTTAGTTGCCACAATGTTGAGAATGAAATGTGGAGAAGATACCTAAATTTCATATAAAATTTACTGTATAACAATATCTCATTTAATTTAAGTACCAGATAGGTGTCGTATATAATACTGAGAAATATTCCGTCTTTCGCCACTGTAATAAAACTTTTATTTATACCAGAGTCATTTCGCTTTTTTCTAAAACGTTCTGATTAAAACACAGTTGGCGAAGTACGCAAAACTGAATTGTTGACGTAATAAAACATAGAAACTAATATATATTGTCAGTGAGGCGCAGTGCGCAAACAATTTGTGTTTGTCACAACGGACAGCAAATACTTGCCGAAACATAGGTCGACGAAAACATTGAATATGATGTTGTCAAAGCAGAGAAGCAAAGAATTGCGTCAAACAATGAAGTAGCTCGACAACGAACGAGCCGAAATTCTGCTCTAAATAATACTTTTAATTCTGTCGCAAAAGAATATATCTCAATATGAATAGTAAAACAGCGACTGCGGAAGAGAAGATATACAAACAAAACAGATAACATGAATATTGTATGTGTGCCTTTTCATTGCTTTTAACTGCTGTGAAAAAAAATATTGGAGGACAAAGTTAGAAAAACCGGAAATTTATTATGATTATAATGAAGAGACAAAGCACTACAAATTTCAAAAAATTACATTCGAACGAATAAAATTCATGATGTAAGACATTTCGACATTGCTTTTAAATAAAGAAAATATTAAGCAGCACCGAACAAGGTTTGAACTCTGTACCTTGCACTTTATATTTATTTATTTATTTTATTTTTAGGGCCTCGCACTTGAGCTGGCCGCGGTGGTCTCGCGGTTCTAGTTGCTCAGTCCGGAACCGCGCGACTGCTACGGTCGCAGGTTCGAATCCTGTCTCGGGCATGGATGTGTGTGATGTCCTTAGGTTAGTTAGGTTTAAGTAGTTCCAAGTTCTAGGGGACTGATGACCACAGATGTTAAGTCCCATAGTGCTCAGAGCCATTTGAACCATTTTTTTGAGCCTCGCACTTGACAGCCAAACACCTTAACCAGTTCGTTAGTCAGTGAACTCCAGGAGGACTATAACACATCACGCAAAATACCGACAAACACTGTTCGTACGACTATGAATTACTGAAGTTTCCTCAAAGTACAATAGGAAATAAACAGTTACGGCTGTTCTTTATTGCGAAAAAGCGATTTGTGAGAATGATAGAAACACCTTTCCATGCTATCGCCTGAATTAGGAGGCTTATTGTTTGTTTGGTTTAATTAATTAATAGAATATGATGCAACTGGTACAAAGAATGCTTTTTCCAAACTTTCTATAAAAGAAAGTCTGCTATCAAGACATTGCTTTTGTTCAATTACTTTATTTATGACTGAACGTTTCTAAAACTGAAGACACTCGTCCGTACTCTGCACTGCAGTCGAGCTCTGGCAACGTCGTCCTCTGTTCATTGGCTGACTGCTTTTTGTGACGTCAGATGCGCAGAACGAACCTAAACTCGGCCGCCGTCGTAAATCACGCGCACTATAACAGGCCATCTCTTGCTATTGGCATTCCGGAAATAGACCTTTACTCGGCATTACGTCATCAGGGTTTGGGCCTTCGGGGTGCAAAATGGCACACTCTTTCTTCGCCGAACAAGCTCGGGGCGATTCAGGATTCTACAACTCCGTGGCGGTCCTCCTTACGGCCGATCTTAAGGCCTCTGTCGTCCTTTGGCGGCTCCGCTTCAGGCCTACTTGGCTGACCCACGGTTATCTCCTCCGTTGTGAGGACCCTCCTCTCTGTCGTTGTGGATCGATGTTGACTGTGGCTCACATCTTACTGGACTGTCCATTTCAGCTGCCCTGACTTGCTACCCCTGGTGTTGGCTGACAGTACCTCAGCGGCGAATCTCGTTTTACGTTTTATTCGTGATGGGGGTTTCTATCGCTTTATTTAAGGGAGCGACCTTCCACCTTATCGGCGAGTGGAGGGGATGGCAGGCCCTCTTGCTGCCTCCTTCGCCCCGATTGGATTGGCTTCAATTGGGCTCGGTGGTCCACCCCAGCCCTCTGCCTTACCACTCATTTCCTTACTGCGTCTGTCATTTCTTGAGCGTCTCTCGTGTCTACCTGTGCTTCTTCCTTCACGCCTCTGTCATTAGTCACTTTCTTTCCTTCCCCTCTTCTTCCGCCCTTTTATTTCCTTCCCTGTCTAACAATACCACCACTCACAAAGTAGATTAGAAATCAGGTTAATAATATTGCTCACGCAGCATATGTTCGCTTTATCGGGCAACAACAAAGTTATTGACTGTGGATGGTATCGTCAGAATGGAAGTAATGAAGTCACTGTGAAAAAAGTCATTAATTTTGGCACTTATCTTGAATGGATTCCCACGTAGATTTCGTCGAAGTTGTTATGGATCATCTTGCTGATTCTAGGGCGATTCCACTTTGACTGCTAGAAGGTCCAGATCTGTATTTTAGCAATATTTGAAGACTTAACAAATACGTTTTTCAGGAAATTTTTAATGATCAAACAATCCCAGATCAGAACAATGCTATGGTAGAAATAATATTTGACTTGGTGTTCACGATCCACGAACTTCTTGTAAATTCACATATACTTCTTCTTAATTGTCACATCATCAAGAAAACAGTTTTGTATCAATCTTCATATATTTAATTTCCACTTTAACCAAATGCAAGACTTGACTGTTCTTTTACAAAGCGAAAAAAAAAACAACTTCTGCAAAGTGAAACAAAGATTGCTCTGTGCGCATTCGCGCCAAAACGGTTACAAGTAAGTCAAAGATTATGACAGTCTCAGAGAAATGAATACACGCAAGAACCATATCACTGTAATATATCGATAAATCGGAGTACCTATACATTAATAAAACCAAATGTGAATATTGTCACAAAAATATGTCTGTTACTTCGCAGAACGGTAGTACGATATTACTGGTATCGAGAACTGGGGTTGGAGTGCCGTAATGGTCACATAAATAAAGAACCATTACAGCTGTCAATAATTTGTCATTTATGGCCATTCTAGTTCCCTCTTCTAATATGGTATTTTTATCGGTTTTAGTTATTCCAAGGTCGGACGGGCTGATGACCGCGTAGTCTGGTCCCTTCTCTACCCAACCAACCAACACCATCCTTAACACCATCATCATCAGTGCTCTGTGTTACGGCAGGTCTTCACGTATAGCTTTCCAAGCAGTCGTCTCATTTGATGCCCTCTTAGTTTTCTTCTAATCGTTGTTATCCTTATGCAGGATGAGTCGAAACGACTTTACCACTTTGTAACGATACAGAATCGGTAGGTGTGTCATTTTGTAGCAAACAACCGCAAGTTTGATTCACGTAGTATATCAGTACCCCAATGCGCCACCATTAGCGCCAGATTAGTGCACGGTTAAAATGGCTACTTTCACTGATGCGGAGCATGCACGCTATGTGTTTTGGTTCCATGAAACGAACTCTGCAACAGCTGTTCGGCATAAATTTCACACTGGCATTCCACAAAAGTGTGTTTGGCGAGTAATGCATGTTATGTTATGTTATGTTAACCGGGGACCTAGAAACGATGGAGAGGCTCCGTCCCCGCCGCAGGCGCAGTGATCCACAACCCCACGACGACTACCGCAGTCCACTTCACCTCTCCTCCGCCCCACACCGAACCCAGGGTTATTGTGCGGTTCGGCCCCCAGTGGACCCCCCAGGGAACGTCTCTCACCAGACGAGTGTAACCCCTATGTTTGCGTGGTAGAGTAATGGTGGCGTACGCGTACGTGGAGAACTTGTTTGCGCAACAATCGCGGACATAGTGTAGCTGAGGCGGAATATGGGGAACCAGCCCGCATTTGCCGAGGCAGATAGAAAACCGCCCGGCGGATTCGTGCCGGAGACCGGCGCTCCTTCCCTCCCGGAAAGCCGTGCGTTGGACCGCACGGCCAACCGGGCGGGCTTAAGAGTAATCCATAGACATGTACACTTTAAACCATACTGATTCACAATAGCACAGCGCTTTTGTGATACAGATAGGTTGCTCGTGGGAAATTCTATGCAGAAATCCTCCCTCGAACAGAGGCCGACAAGACATTCTTGAACACAATAATCTTCACCAACGAGTGAACATTTCATAACAGTGGCATGGTGAACACCTACAACTGTAGAATATGGGTCAGCGAAAATCCACATGCAACATTGGAGCCCGTTCATGACAGCCCCAAAGTTAATGTGTTTTGTGCCCTTAGCTATGGCCCTTTCTTCTTCATCGAGAAAAACTGTCACTGGTATTGTGTATGTAGATATGTTTGAAAACTTTTTAACTAGACAAATCGGTGAAGATGAAGATGACCGAGATGGGATGGGTTACTACCAGCAAGATGGTGCACCACCTTATTTCCTTACAGAAGTACGAGGTTTCCTTGCTAACCATTTCCCAAGTCGATGGACTGGCCGTGAAGCGCCAATTGCATGGCCGCCCCGTTCCTCAGACTTGATACCACCGCATTTCTTTCTCTGGGGGGTTTCATTCAAGACTGTGTGTATGTTCCTCCCCAACCAAACAATTTAGACGACCTGAAAAATAGAATCTAGGCTGCCATTGCACAATTTAAGCCCGATTTTCTGCAACAAGTGTGGGAAGAAACTTATTACTGTTGAGATGTTTAGCGCATCACAAATGGTAGTCATATCGAACCAAAAAGACACTTGACACTTTTATATGAAACATGAGGGTGTTTGCTACAAAATAACGCATCTACCGATTCTGTAAGTTATCTGAATAAATTTCTACATCACTCCAAATTTGTAAAGCCCCTTTTCACTCACCCTGTACTCTCCATCATCTTGTACCTTATGCGTCTACTCCTTCCTCCGTTCACCGTTCCTTCCACAGCATCTGCCAGTAAACAATCTCTTCTCATCTAGTGTCCGAGCCAATTGTGTTTCCTGATTACCTTTAAAACTTTTCTCTCTTCCTCCACTCTTCTCAACACCACCTCATTTCTCACTCTGTCCACCCAATTTATCCCTTCCATCTTCCTCCAAATCCACACCCCAAATGCTTTTATTTTTCTTTATTCCTCTTTTCTCAATGCCCATGTCTCAGCTTGTGGTGTACTGAGATACGATATAAGAAGAGTTTGTGACAGTTCGTAGCGAAGTACTGTGGACGTCCGTTCGCTGCACGAACAATGCTACGTGCAAACCAATCACGCTGCCAACGACAATCACGCCCCTTTGAGCGCCAGTTTTATCAGGAAGCCACACGGGCATTTAAGTGACGTGCACTGGCAAAAGTTGTGAGTTGCAAGGTGCAAGTTGTAAGTCAATCCGATTTTTGCTAGGGAATTCCTGCAGAACGTTCGTCGTGTCTTCAAGTTTTCAACTCGTCGAGTGTGTCGTAAACAGTGACCGATAGATGGACAGTAGTTGGTTTTCAGTACAAACAGAACAGTGAATAGAATTATCGTGTATGGACGGAGACCGCCTGCCTAGAAATTTAACTGAGTACTGTTACTTTGGAATTGTTCTTCAACTAGTATGTCAAAACAGAAAATTAGTTTTCTTCCGGCTTTATTTCAGAGATCATTATTTAGTTTGTGTTAACGGAACTGTAGTTAGTGCAGGAGAGACAAAATTTGCATTCTACAATTGCTGTAACCAGCGTTGGCACAGTTGAGTAATTTGTTTTGCTATTCACTGTCCTGTGTTACTTTCATTGTGTATGCTGCTCTAGAACCGATACATCCGTCACACCAGGAAATCTTTATTAGTCTTTTTCAGCGGGAGTGAGATTTTAACCAAAGAGAACGCCACCGGTCCACAACGCAGCTCTGTATAATGTAGCGCTCCATATGAAAAACTGCACTAGTCTCTTCCTCAGGTCTCTGTCCATGCACCAATATAGAACCGATACATCAGTCATACCAGGAAATCTTTATTAGTCTTTTTCAGCGGGAGTGAGATTTTAACCAAAGAGAACGCCTCCAGTCCACAACACATCTCAGTATAATGCAGCGCTCCGTATGAGAAACTGCACTAGTCTCTTCCTCAGGTCGCTGTCCATGCACCAATATAGAAGCCTCCTCCTCTTGTTAAATGCGTCCTTGGCCACTGCTATATGTGTTTTTACCTCATTATTGCATCTCATGTCGTCTTTCGCTCTCTGCCAGTAACACCATGTCATCCGCAAATTGAATAAATTCTATCCTCCTGACACCAACCAACACGCCTCTCTTTTATTTCATGCATTACTTAATAACATGCTTCAAATTTAGCCTATGTTCAACAGTATTGGGAGAGGCAGCAGCCGTGCCTCACCCCAATTCCAGTTGTGCTTTCCTCTATAATCTTATTCCCAGTCTGTACTCATATTTTCTGTTGTAGGTAGCATACTTAAGACTTATTAAACTACGCCTTTTTAAGCTGAATAGGTTACCTGAGTCGTGGAAGATAGATATTACTGTAATGGTTAAAAAATCGACCTACAAACTCTCTTCAGAACCGAAATACAACAGGCCAGCATGTCTTTTCTCTAGTTAGGGTGCAGGAATAGCTTCTGTACAACCGCCCACGGGCGCACAGAGCTCTACGGCCTTGGCCCACGTCAGTACGGATTCAGAGGAGGTAAATCAATCGAAAACACAAGAAACAAAATCTTCCAGATTACAGGGCACACCCCATGCAATTAGGCATTTTAATTGACATTATAGGCGCCTTCTGGTATTGTACAAACAGGGTAGCAGATTGGCAGGTGGGCTTCGGCAGAGTATTCAAAAAGATTACAAAGGATTGCCCCCAAGGCTTGCGTTGGGATCACATCTTCTGGGATATCACATTCAAACTACTCCTACATCTGACTGAGGGGACGAGCGCACAGGTGGAGCCGTAGGCTATGCTGATGACTTGCTCGTAGAGGTATCAGCAGACACAAGATCGGCAGTAGAGAGCAAAGCCAGTGATGTCCTGAACACAATATAACGTTGGTGCAATAAAAACAAATTAACAATCGCAGCACACAAAATAGCTTACATGCTAACGACAGGCACACTACAAAGACATCCAACGATAAAAATAAACAGCAGTACCGAAGCACATACTCGCTCAAAGAGCAAACACTTTCACCAACACGTACCACAAACAACCTTACACAACAGCTAAAATAATTAAACTGTATCAGAATAAACGGTGTAATGCAATCAACCCTGTAAACCTGTGTTCTAGCTTAAGTGTACACAACAGGCATATTCATCTCGCGATCATTACACCGCTTTTGGGATGTAACATTCGCAATTGAACACTTAATACATAAGCAACGTAACAGGTAAAATTCAAGACACACAATATAGGAAATGGAGGTTAATTAATAACCCTAAGAAATAACATACTTTGCCTCAGACATCACTGCGCTTTCCACAATGTATATAGTAGTTACAGTGATTTTGTAAGTAGCGTTTAGAAATATTAGTCCGTAAATTAAACTGTAGCGAACAGGGACTGCAAGGCTCGAAGTAGTTCCGAAGCTTTCGGACCAGGCTGGCTCAGATAGGGTAACATTTTTTCTCCCCCCCCCCCCCTCTCTCTCTCTCTAAGTCTTTCCTATCATCATATCTTCTTCAAATATGAATATTTTTGTGTTTTTTCCTTTCAATTCCTTGTGTATTTTTAATTTATTATTACTTCCATTGTAATTACTGAAAACAATAATTGCTGTTTGTAATATGGAATACATTTTGTAACCTACATGAAAAGCTTTAAAATGAACAACCTGTTATAAAATGTAAGGCAGCAGGTCTCTGAATGAGAAATAAATCAAATCAAATCCACATAACAGGAGGCTAATTCCAGATGTATGGTAAGCCTAACTATAAAGGATTGTCGAACATAAACGAGACAGATGGGCAAAAGTAAGTAAACTATTATTTTAAAAGTAATCGCTATGACTGTTAGTACATTTATTCCACTGTGAGATAAGACGGTCAAAGCCTTCATGGAAAAATTTTTGTGGTTGCCTACAGAACCAAGATCGCACCCAGGCGTACACTTCTTCGTCCGAAGAAAAATATGTAGAGGAGAGAGATCGGGACTATATGGAGACTGTATAAGGGCTTCCCAGCGAAATTTCTGCATCGCAGTCGAAACAACCTTGGCAACATGTGGGCGGCCAGTATCCAGCAACAGAATGATACCGTCCGTCAACATTCCTGGGCGTTTGGACCTGATCGCGCTCTTCAGTTTTTGTAAAGTGGCCACGTACCGCTGTGCGTTAATTGTGGCGACGTATTCCATAAAGTAAATGAGCAGTGAGCCCTTTCAGCCAACGAAAAAGATCATCGTGACTTTCCCGGAGACGGCGTGCCAGTTGTTTCAACTGCGCTGCAGAAGTTTCGCTGGGAAACCCTTATACAGCGTCCATACGGTCCCGATCTCTCCCCATACGATTTCCATAGTTTTGGAGATCTGAGAAATACATTCGTGGCAATCGATGTACTTCGGACGAAGAGGAGCTCGCCTGAGTACAACCATGGTTCCGTAGGCAACCGCAAACATTGTCCCATAAAGCCATTGACGGTTTTGTCTCACGTTCGAAAAAAGGTTTCAACAGTTATTGTGATTACTTTTGAAACAATAGTGTTTCTTTCTGCCTCGTTTTCATTTGACTGCCTCTTACACACTGTGTGATCAAAAGGTTGTATACATGGAAGAACCCTGGAGATACTAAAAGGTATCAGATAGATTATATAATGGTAAGACAGAGATTTAGGAACCAGGTTTTAAATTGTAAGACATTTCCAGGGGCAGATGTGGACTCTGACCACAATCTATTGCTTATGAACTGTAGATTAAAACTGAAGAAACTGCAAAAAGGTGGGAATTTAAGGAGATGGGACCTAGATAAACTGAAAGAACCAGAGATTGTACAGAGTTTCAGGGAGAGCATAAGGGAACAATTGACAGGAATGGGGGAAGGAAATACAGTAGAAGAAGAATGGGTAGCTTTGAGGGATGAAATAGTGAAGGCAGCAGAGGATCAAATAGGTAAAAAGACGAGGGCTAGTAGGAACCCTTGGGTAACAGAAGAAATATTGAATTTAATTGATGAAAGGAGAAAATATAAAAACGCAGTAAATGAAGCAGACAAAAAGGAATACAAACGTCTCAAAAATGATATCGACAGGAAGTGCAAAATGGCTAAGCAGGAATGGCTAGAGGACAAATGTAAGGATGTAGAGGCTTATCTCACTAGGGGTAAGATATATACTGCCTACAGGAAAATTAGAGAGACCTTTGGAGAAAGAAGAACCACTTGCATGAATATCAAGAGCTTTGATGGAAACCCAGTTCTAAGCAAAGAAGGGAAAGCAGAAAGGTGGAAGAAGTATATAGAGGGCCTATACAAGGGCGATGTACTTGAGGACAATATTATGGAAATGGAAGAGGATGTAGATGAAGATGAAATGGGAGATATGATATTGCGTGAAGAGTTTGACAGAGCACTGAAAGACCTGAATCGAAACAAGGCCCCCGGAGTAGACAACATTCCATTAGAACTACTGACGGCCTTGGGAGAGCCAGTCCTGACAAAATTCTACCATCTGGTGAGCAAGATGTATGAGACAGGCGAAATACCCTCAGACTTCAAGAAGAATATAATAATTCCAATCCCAAAGAAAGCAGCTGTTGACAGATGTGAAAATTACCGAACTATCACTTTAATAAGTCACAGCTGCAAAATACTAACGCGAATTCTTTACAGACGAATGGAAAAACTGATAGAATCCGACCTCGGGGAAGATCAGTTTGGATTCCGTAGAAACGTTGGAAGGCGTGAGGCAATACTGACCCTACGACTTATCTTAGAAGAAAGATTAAGGAAAGGCAAACCTACGTTTCTAGCATTTGTAGACTTAGAGAAAGCTTTTGACAATGTTGATTGGAATACTCTCTTTCAAATTCTAAAGGTGGCAGGGGTAAAATACAGAGAGCGAAAGGCTATTTACAATTTGTACAGAAACCAGATGGCATTTATAAGAGTCGAGGGGCATGAAAGGGAAGCAGCGGTTGGGAAGGGAGTGAGACAGGGTTGTAGCCTGTCGCCGATGTTATTCAATCTGTATATTGAGCAAGCAGTAACGGAAACAAAAGAAAAATTTGGAGTAGGTATTAAAGTCCATGGAGAAGAAATAAAAACTTTGAGGTTCGCCGATGACATTGTAGTTCTGTCAGAGACAGCAAAGGACTTGGAAGAGCAGTTGAACGGAATAGACAGTGTCTTGAAAGGAGGGTATAAGATGAACATCAACAAAAACAAAACAAGGATAATGGAATGTAGTCGAATTAAGTCGAGTGATGCTGAGGGAATTAGATTAGGAAATGAGACACTTAAAGTAGTAAAGGAGTTTTGATATTTGGGGAGCAAAATAACTGATGATGGTCGAAGTAGAGAGGATATAAAATGTAGACTGGCAATGGCAAAGAAAGCGTTTCTGAAGAAGAAAAATTTGTTAACATCGAGTATAGATTTAAATGTCAGGAAGTCGTTTCTGAAAGTATTTGTATGGACTGTAGCCATGTATGGAAGTGAAACGTGGACGATAAATAGCTTAGACAAGAAGAGAATAGAAGCTTTCGAAATGTGGTGCTACAGAAGAATGCTGAAGATTAGATGGGTTGATCACATAACTAATGAGGAGGTATTGAATAGAATTGGGGAGAAGAGGAGCTTGTGGCACAACTTGACTAGAAGAAGGGATCGGTTGGTAGGACATGTTCTGAGACATCGAGGGATCACCAATTAAGTATTGGAGGGCAGCGTGGAGGGTAAAAATCGTAGAGGGAGACCAAGAGATGAATACACTAAGCAGATTCAGAAAGATGTAGGCTGCAGTAGGTACTGGGAGATGAAGAAGTTTGCACAGGATAGAGTAGCATGGAGAGCTGAATCAAACCAGTCTCAGGACTGAAGACCACAACAACAACAACGATCAGAAGTATCCGGACACCTGGCTGAAAATGTCTTAAAAATGCGCGGCACCCTTTATCAGTAATGCTGGATTTCAGGATGGTGTCGGCCCGACCTTTGCCTTGATGACAGCTTCCACTCTCGCAGGCATACGTTCAATCAGGTGCTGGAAGGTTTCTTGGGGAATGGCAGCCCATTCTTCACGGAGTTGTGCACTGAGGAGATGTATCGATGTGTATCGGTGAGGCCTGGCACGAAGTCGGCGTTCCATCTCAAAGGTGTTCGGTAGGATTCAGGTCAGTACTCCGTGCAGGCCAGTCCATTACAGGGATGTTATTGACGTGTAACCACTCCGCCACAGGCCGTGCATTATGAACAGGTGCTCGATCGTGTTGAAAGATGCAATCGCCATCCCAGAATTGCTCTTCAACAGTGGGAAGCAAGAAGGTGCTTAAAACATCAATGTAGGCCTGTGCTGTGATAGTACCACGGAAAACAACGAGGGCTGCAAGCCCCCTCCTTGGGTAACACCACAACACCACAGCCTCCGATTTTTACTGTTGGCACTACACACACTGGCAGATGACGTTCACCGGGTATTCGCCATACCCACACCCGGCCATCAGATTGCCACATTGTATACCATGATTCTTCACTCCACACAACGTTTTTCCGCTGTTCAGTAGTCCCTACATCAAGCGAGGCGTCGTTTGGCATTTACCTGCGTGATTTTTGGCTTATGAGCAGCCGCTCGACCATGAAATCCAAGTTTTCTACCTCCCGCATAACTGCCATAGTACTTGCAGTGGATACTGATGCAGATTGGAATTCCTGTGTGATGGTCTGGATAGGCGTCTGCCTGTTACACATTATAACTCTCTTCAACTGTCGGCGATTTCTGTCAGTCAACAGACGAGGTCGGGCTGTACGCTTTTGTGCTGTACGTGTCCCTTCACGTTTCCACTTCACTATCACATCGGAAACAGTGGACTTAGGGATGTTTAGGACTGTCGAAATCTCACGTACAGACGTATGGCACAAGTGACACCCAATCACCTGCCCACGTTCGGAGTCCGTGAGTTCCGTGGAGTGCCCCATTCTGTTCTCTCACGATGTGTAATGACTACTGAGGTCGCTGATATGGAGTACCTGGCAGTAGGTGGCAGCACAATGCACCTAATATGAAAAACGTATGTTTTGGGGGTGTCCGGATGATTTTGATCGCATAGTGTGTAAAGGAAGCAAACATAACCAAAATTAATATTTTTCAAGTGTTTGTGTTTTGCCAGTGCTCGAACAATTTACTGTTTTTGTTTGGCACTTTGATAGAAAATTGTCACGAATGACAAACACTAACTCTTTCACTTTCACTCCGTCTGTGTTGATATTAAAGATGGGTAAGAAATTACGTGGCGGTGTCGTATTTGCCGAGGAGTGATTCAGCGAGTTGCTGATACCTAATTTTTTTACCCTTACGCTGTTACAAAACGCACTACAATACTAGATAATAATTCTGTGTTACATTTTTGTGAAACCTCGAACCAGTAGTAAAAAAGCATTACAACCAGTAAATCTAATTGTTCTGCATTTCTTGATGAATGTACGTGAATTAGATATATTTGTACATTGCTGTTTACGCTAAGCTTTATATTCGTAATTTAACATAGTCGTTAGAAACAATGATATTTTGGTGTCGGCTGTTATTGGCCATCGATGTTTAGACTTCGAGGATGAGTCTAAATCAGCATCGATGATTTACCGACCTTGCACATCCTTACCTCTGTACGTTTCCGTACAGACCTGATTTCTCTAGTCTTCGCGGATTTTAAGCGAATTGTACGTTGATGGTGGGGGCATCATAATTTAGTGTGTCGCAAATATGTCTGCCTTCGTAGAGTAGCGGTAGCGTTACCGCCTACCGCGCAGAGGTCCCCGCGTTCGCTTCCCGGCAGGGCACTGGGTGCTGTGTGTCCTTCATCATCATTTTCTTCATCATTGACTTGCAAGTCGCCGAAGTGGCGTCAACTAAAAAGGAGTTGCAATACGGCGGCCGATCTCCCCGAATGGGGCCTCCCGCCCAGCAATGCCACACGAGCATTTTCATTTACCTGTTCTCCAAACTTTGTCCACATTGTTCCGCGAAAAGTACGACGGCTTCCCTCCAGGGAACCTCATTTGAAAAAATGGTTCAAATGGCTCTGAGCACTATGGGACTCAACTGCTGTGGTCACAAGTCCCCTAGAACTTAGAGCTACTTAAATCTAACTAACCTAAGGACATCACACACATCCATGCCCGAGGCAGGATTCGAACCTGCGACCGTAGCGGTCGTGCGGTTCCAGACTGTAGCGCCTTTAACCGCTCGGCCACTCCGGCCGGCGAACCTCATTTGAGTTCTTGGATCAATTCCGTAATACTCGGTAGTCGAACGAACCTACAGGTGAGAAATCTAGCAGCAGGCTTCTGAATTGGTTCGATATGTTCCGTCAATATGACACGTTGTGAACCCTAGAAACTCGAGCGTCGACAACACAAATCGACCATTCGTCTTCACTACGATCGACTGTAAGTGTTCGTTCGATTTCATGTCACTTTGAAGTGTCACGCGTAGCAATTTAATCAACGTGATAGTATCAAGCAGCACACCACTAACAGTATATTAGAACATCACAGTACTGTTTTTCCAACTCATCTGCACTGAGTTACATTTTTCCACATTTAGAGCAACCCAACATTCGTCAAATCAAATAGAAATTTGAATCTAATCCTATAGTCATCCAGCGTCGACATTTTCGAGTACACTACGGAAGATCGTGAGGCCGTCAGGTTGGTAATGGATGAAAGTGTGGAGAGTAAATATCGTAGAGGAGACCAATGCATGAATGCAGTAAGTCAGACCAAATGGATGTAGGTTGCAGTCGTTATGCAGAGAGGAAAAGATGTGCACAGGATAGACTTGACTGGAGACCTGCAGCAAATGAGTATTCGGAATGAAGGCCATAACAACAACATCGAGAATTTGGTTTGTTTCTATGTAAATAATTGTGTTCTACGATCATGATGTAATCCAGGTGGAAAGGAAGTCAGCATCGGTCGTAATATAATCTGTATCTTATTGCAGATATAGATTTCAGCTAACAGCGTAGCAATGGCGAGTATCTTATAGGTAGTCATGGAGACTGTGGTGTCACCGCCAGACACCACACTTGCTAGGTGGTAGCTTTAAATCGGCCGCGGTCCATTAGTACAAGTCGGACCCGCGTGTCGCCACTGTCAGTAATTGCAGACCGAGCGCCACCACACGGCAGGTCTAGAGAGACGTACTAGGACTCGTCCCAGTTGTACGGACGACTTTGCTAGCGACTACACTGACGAAGCCTTTCTCTCATTTGCCGAGAGATAGTTAGAATAGCCTTCAGCTAAGTCCATGGCTACGACCTAGCAAGGCGCCATTAACCATTTCTAGAGAGAGTCTCACTTGTATCATCCAGAATGCTGTATACAAATGATGGATTAAAGTTAAGTATTCCAGCCGCTACGTACTTTTCTTTATAGCATTCATTACGTATCCTGTTTCAGACCTAACGCCAGCCGGCGTGTGTAAACGCGTGCCTTTCGGTTACCCGTCACTGTGGACTGGCTGTCTTGTCAGTCCACCACAGAGACTCAGCATAGTTATAACGACACATATTACAATACAACTTTGGCATGTACAAGCATCAGTCATCTAGATATGCAGTGACATACAGATGATATTACAACCGATGCTGACCTTCTTTTCCTACTAGAACATAGAGAGTGTTTGTTCAAGTCGACGTCTGCCAAGGCGGACGACTGCCGTTCCTGCTGGCAAGTAATTCGAGAGATGACGAAACCTGGAACAGTGATTATCTCACCCTTCCAACTAGGTGAACACGAGAGAAATAACAGTCTGGTCAGTTGGTCTCGTACTCGGCCTAAACAGGTAGTGGACCAGTTATTTCATTTTGACTTTACGAGGGGGAGTTGGAAAATAAGTTTCCCCTGCCAACTGTGGGCCGAGTTGTGTGATATGGGTGAAAGACGACACGGCAGGTGAACGCGCACGTGCAAGACACCTATACACCATTGGGTAGAGGTCGACCGCAATCAAGGAGATGGCGCGGTTGCAGTGCCTGCGCAAAGCGGAGGCCAGCCTCTCAGTCTTTTCCCGGAGCTATGGAGAGAAGGTGCGTTTTGTAGTTGTGGTCAGATTCGGAAGTCAGAGCTGTTATCCGCTATGAATGGGCACGTGGAATATCAGGCACAGAAACTCATAATCGCCTTGTTGAGGTGTATGGGTCAGGTGTGATGTCGAGGCAAATAGTGCCGAGATGGTGCCAGTGATTCAGTGATGGACGTCAGCAGGTGCAGGACATACTGAGACCTGGACGGACGCGCTCGGCCACTACAGATGCAAATGTCTGGAAGGTGGATGACATGATTAAAGCGAAGCGGCGTGTCACCATTGATGCAGTAGCGGCATAACTTGGAATCGGACATGAGCGAGTTCACAAGATAATCCACGACATTCTTCGATACAGGAAGGCGTCCTCACGATGGGTGCCCCGCCAACTGACCCCGACACACATGGAACAACGTTTGGCGTTCAGATTGGAACAGCTCGTGTGTTACCATGAATCTGGAAATGACCTTCTGTTTCGGATTGTGACGAGGCACGAAACGTGGGTCCGCCATTACACGCCCGAATCGAAGACCGCATCCATGGAGTGGAAACATCCGTCATCACCTGTGCGTCTGCAGGTAAAGTGCTACTCACCGTTTTCTGGGACGCCAAAGGAGTTTTGCTGCTGGTCTTTCTGGAGGATGCAACCATCAATGCTGCGCGGTGCAGTGCCACTCTGTAGAAACTGAAAGAGGTGATTCGGAAAACGCGGCCTGGCCTTCTCAGCTCTGGCGTTCTGCTGTTGGGTGACAATGCGAGACCACACACGGCGACGGCAACGGAAAACCATATTGCAACTGTTGGTTGGGAGCGCCTACACCATCCGCCTTACAGTCCGTATCTCGCACCAAGTGACTTCCATCTGTTTCCTGCTTTGAAGAAGACTCTCGGCGGAAGGCGCTTTGGCAGCAATGCTGACGTCAAACAAGCCGTTCAACGATTCTTCTGTATGCGACGCCCTAATTTTTTCCTGGAAGGCTTTTTCAAGCTTATAAAGCGGTATGACAAATGTCTCAATGTACCGGTACTTGGAAATTATGTAGAAAAATAAAGATATGTCTCATCTTTAATGCCTCATTCTCTTTTTTTTTTTTTTCTTTCACACACAACTCTGACCACAGACCATACAGGAAACTTATTTTCCAACTCCCCCACTTAATAGGTAGGCTGGTACTTAAATTTGCGAAATAAAATTTTGTTGAACGTTCTCATCACATTTTACGGCGGGCGTTCAATAAGTACTCTAACACGTTTTTTCTGAAAACAGGTCAGTTGTATTTAAGATTCCAAGACACAATATTATTCCCCACTTTTTTGGCTACAAAACCCTATATTTCAACATAATCTCCGCTCAGAGCGACGGCCTTACATCACCTCACTGGAAGGGCGTGTATGACTGTACGGTACTACGCTACTGGTCGACGCCGGAGCGAGCGTCTTACTGCATCAGTAACCCCATCGTCCACGTCCTGCTACCCTACTGGTCGACGACGGAGCGAGCGTCTTACTGCATCAGTAACCCCATCATCCACGTCCTACTACCCTACTAGTCGACGACGGAGCGAGCGTCTTACAGCATCAGTAACCCCATCATCCACATCCTACTACCTTACTGGTCGACGACGGAGCGAGCGTCTTACTGCATCATTAACCCCATCATCCACGTCCTACTACCCTACTGGTCGACGACGGAGCGAGCGTCTTTCTGCATCAGTAACCCCATCATCCACGTCCTACTACCCTACTGGTCGACGACGGAGCGAGCGTCTTACTGCATCAGTAACCCCATCATCCACGTCCTACTACCCTACTGGTCGACGACGGAGCGAGCGTCTTTCTGCATCAGTAACCCCATCATCCACGTCCTACTACCCTACTGGTCGACGACGGAGCGAGCGTCTTACTGCATCAGTAACCCCATCATCCACGTCCTACTACCCTACTGGTCGACGACAGAGCGAGCGTTTTACTGCATCAGTAACCCCATCATCCACGTCCTACTACCCTACTGGTCGACGACGGAGCGAGCGTCTTACTGCATCAGTAACCCCATCATCCACGTCCTACTACCCTACTGGTCGACGACGGAGCGAGCGTCTTACAGCATCAGTAACCCCATCATCCACGTCCTACTACCCTACTGGTCGATGACGGAGCGAGCGTCTTACAGCATCAGTAACCCCATCATCCACATCCTACTACCTTACTGGTCGACGACGGAGCGAGTGTCTTACTGCATCAGTAACCCCATCATCCACGTCCTACTACCCTACTGGTCAACGACGGAGCGAGCGTCTTTCTGCATCAGTAACCCCATCATCCACGTCCTACTACCCTACTGGTCGACGACGGAGCGAGCGTCTTACTGCATCAGTAACCCCATCATCCACGTCCTACTACCCTACTGGTCGACGACGGAGCGAGCGTCTTACTGCATCAGTAACCCCATCATCCACGTCCTACTACCCTACTGGTCGACGACGGAGCGAGAGTGTTACTGCATCAGTAACCCCATCATCCACGTCCTACTACCCTACTGGTCGACGACGGAGCGAGCGTCTTACTGCATCAGTAACCCCATCATCCACGTCCTACTACCCTACTGGTCGACGACAGAGCGAGCGTTTTACTGCATCAGTAACCCCATCATCCACGTCCTACTACCCTACTGGTCGACGACGGAGCGAGCGTCTTACTGCATCAGTAACCCCATCATCCACGTCCTACTACCCTACTGGTCGACGACGGAGCGAGCGTCTTACAGCATCAGTAACCCCATCATCCACGTCCTACTACCCTACTGGTCGATGACGGAGCGAGCGTCTTACAGCATCAGTAACCCCATCATCCACATCCTACTACCTTACTGGTCGACGACGGAGCGAGTGTCTTACTGCATCAGTAACCCCATCATCCACGTCCTACTACCCTACTGGTCAACGACGGAGCGAGCGTCTTTCTGCATCAGTAACCCCATCATCCACGTCCTACTACCCTACTGGTCGACGACGGAGCGAGCGTCTTACTGCATCAGTAACCCCATCATCCACGTCCTACTACCCTACTGGTCGACGACGGAGCGAGCGTCTTACTGCATCAGTAACCCCATCATCCACGTCCTACTACCCTACTGGTCGACGACGGAGCGAGAGTGTTACTGCATCAGTAACCCCATCATCCACGTCCTGCTTCCCACGGAGAGCATCCTTCATTGGGCCAAACAGATGGAAGTCGGAGGGTGTGAGATCCGGGCTTCAGGGTGGATGAGGAAGAACAGGCCAGTGCAGTTTTGTGAGCTACTCTTGGGTGTGCCGTCTTGTGTGAGGCCGTGCTTTGTTATGTAGGAAACGAAGTTCGTTCGCATTTTTGTGGCGCTGAATTCGTTTTTCAGTTCCGTGAGGGTTCAAATGGGTCAAATAGCTCTAAGCACTATGGAACTTAACATCTGAGGTCATCAGTCCCCTAGACTTACACTACTGGCCATTAAAATTGCTGTACCAAGAAGAAATGCAGATGATAAACGGGTATTGATTGGACAAATTTATTATACTGCAACTGACATGTAATTACATTTACACGCAATTTGGGTGCGTAGATCGTGAGAAATCAGTACCCAGAACAACCACCTCTGTCCGCAATAACGGCCTTGATACGCCTGGGCGTTGAGTCAAACAGAGTTTGGATGGCGTGTACAGGTACAGCTGCCCATGCAGCTTCAACACGATACCACAGTTCATCAAGAGTAGTGACTGGCGTATTATGACAAGCCAGTTGCTGGGCCACCATTGACCAGACATTTTCAGTTGGTGAGAGATCTGGAGAATGTGTTGGCCAGGGCATCAGTCGAACATTTTCTGTATCCAGAAAGGCCCGTACGGGACCTGCAACATGCGGTCGTGCATTATCCTGCTGAAATGTAGGGTTTCGCAGGGATCGAATGAAGGGTGGCGCCACGCGTGGTAACACATTTGAAATGTAACGTCCACTGTTCAAAGTGCCGTCAATGAGCACAAGAGGTGACCGAGACGTGTAACCAACGGCACCCCATACCATCACACCGGTTGATACGCTGCCAATGTGCGTTCACCGCGATGTCGCCAAACACGGATGCGACCATCATGATACTGTAAACAGAAGCTGGATTCATCCGAAAAAATGACATTTAGCCATTCGTGCAGCCAGGTTCGTCGTTGAGTACACCATCGTAGGCGCTCTTGTCTGTGATGCAGCATCAATAGTAACCGGAGCCATGGTCTCCGAGCTGATGGTCCATGCTGCTGCAAACGTCGTCGAACTGTTCTTGCAGATGGTTGTTGTCTTGCAAACGTCCCTGTCTGTTGACTCAGGGATCGAGACGTGGCTGCACGATCCGTTACAGCCATGCGGATAAGACGCCTGTCATTTCGACTGCTAGTGATACGAGGCCGTTGGGATCCAGCACGGCATTCCGTATTACCCTCCCGAACCCACCGATTCCATATTCTGCTAACAGTCATTTGATCTCGACCAACACGAGCAACAATGTCGCGTTACGATAAACCGCAATCGCGATAGGCTACAATCCGACCTTTACCAAAGTCGGAAACATGGTGGTACACATTTCTCCTCCTTACACGAGGCATCACAACAACGTTTCACCAGGCAACGCCAGTCAACTGCTGTTTGTGTATGAGAAATCGATTGGAAACTTTCCTCATGTCAGTACGTTGTAGGTGTCGCCACCGGCGCCAACCTTGTGTGAATGCTCTGAAAAGCTAATCATTTACATATCACACCATTTTCTTCCCGTCGGTTAAATTTCGCGTCTGTAGCACGTCATCTTCGTGGTGTAGCAATTTTAATGGCCAGTAGTGTAGAACTACTTAAACCTAACTAACCTGAGGACATCACACACATCTATGCCCGAGGCAGGATTCGTACCTGCGACCGTAGCAGCAGCGCGGTTCCCGACTGAAGCGCCTAGAGCCGCTCGGCCACGGCGACCGGCTTCCTTGAGGGCAGGGCAATACATGTCAGAGTTGAGGGCTGCGCTATGATGTAAGACAATAAACTCTTCAGAGATCCAGAAGGCCGTCTCCTTGACTTTTCCGCCTGAGGTGCCGCTTTGAACTTTTTCTACGGAGGAGAGGCGGTGGCGCCACTCCACGAATTGCCGTTTCGTTTGCAGTTTGAAGCGGTGAACCCAAGTTCCATCATCTGTGACGATGTCCGATGAAAACTTGTCACGATGAGCCTCGTAACGCTCAAGCAATTCGGCAGATATGGCCGTCTGTTGCTCTTTATAGTTTTCTGTTAGGCGGCGATGAACTCGCGGGACACACGCCGTCCCACCGGATACACGTCGCTGAGTACCACAAAATGGTGGGCGAGTGTGTCAGCACTAACAAAAGAGGCGTCGAGTGTGCAGCGAGGTGTTAACTTGTGATCAGTCGATCACAGTGACTGCACTTTCCAACATTCCAGGAGCCACAGCTGTTCGCGGCCGGCCGCCACGAGGAGATCGGACAGGTTTGCACGACCTTGTTGCGATGATGACAGACGCCTCTCCCAACAACTCGCCGTGCTTTTGTTGACTACGAGTTCTCAGTAGACGTTCCCCAAGCGCCTATGAGTACCTGTGATAAAAAATATTCAATAACAAATCACTGCTTGGAAAGCACCTCCGTTAAGTCGTCGGCACACGGACCGTGCTGTCGAACGTTAACGTTGAGTGTGCCAAGTTCAACGTGCTGCTGAGCGCTCAGGAACGATGCGACTTCTGCATACGGTACGTGGGCCCCAACGTGGTATACGCGATCGCAACGCACTCCAGCGGCAGTTGAGGGATGTTTCTAGTTCGTAAATCACACTGTTTACTCAACGGGCGCGCGTAAAATTCCCACGTTAGCTCTATTAAAACGCACGTTTCCTCTATCGTCCATGAAAGGGAAGGTACCATGTCCAATCAATAAGGACATAGGCTTATAAAAGTTCCATTGCAAACAATGCGGTACAAATTTGGAATACTTCTCCGCATAAGATAAACATTATTTCATCATTCCCACATTTTAGTAAAACCCCAATGTCAGTCTTACTTGATCTCTGTTCCTACCCAGTAGCATAATCTTTGCAACATGTGAATTACGAAGCGTAAAAGAAAAACGAGCAAAATATCTTTGTACAACTAGCGCAAGCTGTCCTGTAGATTAAGCCAGTTAAAAAAAAATAAAAAATAAAAAAAAGTGAACTTATATTTACGCAACATCAAATATTATAGTATATACTTATATCAAACTAATAATAAAGTATGAGAACCTAATAAAAACGTGAATGTTTGGGAAAAATTTAGAAGTGTCAAGACGCGAGCCACCGCCCCAACAAACAATTCTATATAGGACAGTGACACTATTGATTACGCTTTTTTTTACTCATTTTGTTCGATTTGTTCGTTGCATCTGCTCGTGGCGGACGTCGTAAGACATCCGTTTAAGTTCGTTGTTTATCGATTAACTCAGTTTTTTTATTACAGAGGGAGCTAACCCTCTGACCAAACACGCTTTTTTTTACCAACTTTTTTTTAATTTATTTTGTTACCAACTTTTTTTTGTTACCAACTTTTTTTTTGAAAGCCCCTTAATGAAATGGAACAAAAAAAAAGAGCTAAGTGCCACCGCCACTTATCATCCTATAACAAAAAAAAAAACTGGTCCACTTCAGGCGTTGGCTCCTGGCTAAACCTACTCCAGAGAGCTGCCTATATACCGGGGGAAATATGGGAAATCAAGGTTAGGGCTATCCTTACAAACAACAAAATCTTCCTTTTTTTATTTATTTTTTATTTTTTTATAATTTTATTTTTATTGTTTTTTTTGTGTAGTTTTGTTGCGTATTTGATCAGAGGCCTTCTGCGCCCCGCTGGTAATATGTTGAGTCACGTCTTCTCGAAATTGATGTGTTCCGTTGAATTGTTCAGAAATGTTCATTGGTTCAAACAGGAAACCTTCTTCTCTCTTGGCTTAACACATTCCAGCTGCGAGGCGGGTCGTGGAAAGCACTCCCAAGGAAGTTCGAGAAAAATTGTCTGTATTTTGGGTGACGGACAACGACATAATGATTGTCATTGAGGTATGTCCAAAAATCGAGTACAGAGTCTACAGTTTGTCCAAATAGGTAGTGAATGGCATGTCCTCGAATCCAATTCACAGCA
The DNA here is from genome assembly GCF_023864275.1 of Schistocerca cancellata. NCBI lineage: Eukaryota > Metazoa > Arthropoda > Insecta > Orthoptera > Acrididae > Schistocerca > Schistocerca cancellata. The sequence continues at coordinate 153,021,969 of NC_064634.1, read as the reverse complement.
TTGGTCTTTGTCCGAGGAAAATAGTCATGTTCCGGAAATAATAACGAAAGGGGAGTAATCCGATCCGGAATGTCCCGCGTTAGAAAAGCCACAATACGTCGAACCAAGTGCCAAACCTCCGCCGCCGGTCCGCAAACAAACCGATGTTCATCATTGTCTGGCACTCCACACGTGGAACATAGAGGTGATTGGGCGAGGTGGATACGATGAAGGCGAAATTGGTTGATTTGCTTACCATTGACAGTTAGGTACCAGACACACTGAACATTCGTGTCAAGGTAACAGGCGAACACCGCGCGCCATACATGACGCCAGTCAACCTGGGGGAACTTTTGTTCAATCGCGTTAGGTGGACGACCTAATTGGAGGACATTGTAGACTTCCTTTGTCTTGAGTAAAAGCGGTCTTGGTAAGGTGAGGCGTAGATAACTGAGTTCAAGAAAGAAGTACCGTATATAATGGAACTGGGCCGGAACATCCGAGATCATCGCTGGGGCTGACAGTGAGACCGGCGAATATGCTGACAGGAGGAGACCAGTGAGGCTCGTTAGGCAACGTGTCCATACCGTCATCTGGGAGCTGACAAATAGGGCGCGAGCTCTATCCGGCACGTGAAACAGACCGATCCCACCTCGTTCACGGGGAAGAGTAAGGGTTGCATAGTTAACTTTGAACAACAACCCAGAGCTGACGAAAGATGCCATCGCTGCCAACATGCGACGTGCCACAGTAAGCGGGAAAGGTAGAACTTGTGCTACATGACGAACTCGGGATGCGATATATATATTGACATATCGAGCTCGTTGGAGAATATCTAGGGATCGAAGGCGATGGTCCATAAGACCTGCTCTGATCATTAAAAGGAGGCGTCGGCAGTTGATGGTGGCTGAACGCCGGAGATCAGATGAAAAATCTATTCCCAAACAGCGAATGGTATCAACGGTGGTGAGAGGTGTAACGCACTCCACGGGAAGTCCCGTGCCAATGAACATAACTTGTGACTTACGTACGTTTAAAGAGCTGCCCGACGCCTCACCATAAGTCGCTACCCACGTCAAAACAGCTCGAACCTCGTCGGCATTACGTAAACAGATGACTACATCGTCAGTATAGGCCGTGCAACAGAATCGGTAGCGATCTATGGACAACCCTACCAAACGTTGTCTTAGTCCACATAGCAAGGATTCCAAGGAAAAGGCGTACAAAATCGCTGATAGAGGGCAACCTTGACGTACGGATCGACCTATTTTTATCGGTGGAGTGAGTCTGCCATTGTACATAATCCTGGACGAGGCACCCCGCAGAAGGCGCATCACTACCGTGATAACGGCGACTGGGAAACCCATATGGTGGAGAACGGCCGTAAGGAACGAATGGTCAACCCTATCAAAAGCTTGACTAAAGTCCAAAGACGCAAGTGCCCCAGAGAGGCGTTGCGCTTGGGTAACGGCGATCATATCCCTGTAGCGGCATAAAGCCGTGCGGATATTATTATCCCCTCCCAAAGATGCTTGGTCTGGCGACACAACATATCGGGCAACGTTTTTAAGTCGTGCTGCCAAAAGGCGAGTGAAGATTTTCATATCACTATTAAGGAGGGTGAGGGGCCGATAATCACTGATATTGTTGCCACCATGCGGTTTATGTACAGGAATAATAATTCCTTCCATGAAAGCGTCCGGCACAGGTACTTCCGGAGACATCAGTTCCCGACAGATGGAGGTGAAGGTGGACTCTAACAAATCACGGAAGGTGCGATAAAATTCGAGGGGAAGACCGTCGGGTCCTGGGGAGCGATTGATGGTTCCTGCCCGGATCGCATCGCGGACTTCATCAGTCACCTCTGACATCAAGTCAATCGCCGCATCGCCTGGGATACCACCGAAGTTGAGCTGTGTGACTTCCTCGATCAACTCTGGGGAATGTGGAATTGCGGTGTATAGCTGCTGGTAGTGGGCGTGAAGCACATTCCCTATTGCAGATTGGGTTACGTAGCGACGCCCTTCTTGATCTGTTAGGACGTGAATCAATTTTCGGCGTCGATGTTGGCGTTCTTGGATGATATGGTACATCGACGGATGTTCATGAGGCATGCGATCAGCAGTACGAGATCGTACTATCGCTCCTTCCAAATGCCTTCGCATGAGATTGGAGATTTGGGCCTTAGCATGGTTCACCCTTGTATGGCGCTCAGGGGAGGCTGGCATCGTGGAGCATTCTCGGAGGATCCTGTAATAAAAGTCCATAGTGCTCTTCCTCCAGGCGACAACATCTTTGCCATACCGGATCAAAGTTTTTCGAAGAGCAGGTTTTGCACACTGGATCCACCAGGTTATGGTAGACGGATACGTGGGTCGGCGTCTATTACATGTGATCCAAGTGTCTTCTATTAGAAGTCGACAGTCAGGTGAATTAAGAAGTGCCGTGTTCAGTTTCCATAAACCACGTCCGTGCCATACTGCCTGTCTTGTGAGAACAACATCACAGAAGTAAGCCTCATGATCTGAGAAAGCAACAGGCCAGATTTCAGCCTGTCGAGTGTGTTGAATAAGGGGTCGCGAGATGTAGATGCGATCCAGTCGGCTAGAGGAATGCGCAGTGTAGTACGTAAAGCCCAAAAGATCACCGTGAACATGTCTCCACGTGTCAACAAATTGTAGCCGCGTGACGACTGTTTCCAGAGCTGCGCATGGTGAGTGACGCGGCAATTGATCCTGAGGTCGCTGGGTGCAATTGAAGTCTCCACCCATGACCCAGTCATCGTGTGGTCCCATAAAAAGGGGTGTAACTTCAGTCGCGAAGAAGGCATTGCGTTCACGACGGTAGCTGGAGCCCGACGGCGCATAAATGTTGACGATGCATACACCAAAGAGAGTAAGGGCCATACCTCTGCCGTTGGGGAGGTATAGGACATCTTCGGCTGGAAGACCTTCGCGTAAGATGATGGCAACACCACTACCGGTGTCCGAAGCGGGAGAAAGATGCGCCGTGAAGCCATGTGGTGGTGAAAAATCGGCGACACACACTTCCTGAAAAAGCGCAATATCTATGTCCGCATCATAAATCATATCGCGGAGCAGCGCTAGTTTGTGGGGCGCACGAATGGTCGCGAGGTTAATCGTCGCGACACGATAATGCTGGTGTTGGAGTCCCACAGGCACAGGTGGGGCTTCTTCTTCAGGAGCGAGAGGTCGCCGATCTTGCCGGTCCACTGAAGAGGCTGCTATTGTGGAGAGTTTGCGGGCGCGGGCGCAACCGATGGGGGCGCCCCATCATCAGCACCGTCCACCCCAGTCCCGTCGATCTCCACGTCGTCTGCCCAGGAGACTGATTCTGCGGTAGGGCATCGGCTGTGCACATCATCCACATGGAGAGGAGACGTAGTTTTCGGCTCAGCAGATAGGCTCTCTTCAACGTCGACCTGTGGGGGCGACGGCGCCAGTAAGGAGGGGTGGTCGTTGCCAGTGGTCGCCTGTGGCGGGTCGTTCGCATCAGACTTTTGGTCATCAAAGAGCGGTTTGCCGTCCATCTTCGGGTCTGCATCCCTGGTATCCATCCGTAGAATGGATTCATCAGGGGGTGTACGGCTACGTTTCTTTCTCTTTCGTGTCGTCCCTTGTTTTCGAACATGTCGTTCAGAGTCTGATTGCGGGTGGCTTTCGTTTGACTCCGGACCAGTCTGAAGGAAAGCAGAAGTAGGTACCACTCCCGGATCAACGTCCATCTCATTAGCATTTTCAGTCACATTACTGCGAAGATTCGGCAGGTCAGGATCTGGCGTCTGTGGCACCTCAGAAGGATTCTCAGTAGTGATTGCATCTACCTGATCAGACGACGGCAACGAAGCAGGAAGACCCTGTGGAGAGATGCTACCCTCCTTGGCAACCTTGGCATATGTGACAGGGATCTGAGTGATCACCGCTGGGGACGCTTCCTCTCCGACCGGCGTCTGGATCAGGCGGCGTCGCATGCAGGCGGATCTGACGTGGCCTTCTTGTCCACAACCCGCACATGTTCGGGGTTGGCCGTCGTACATGACAATGGCTCGCACCCCGCCAATTGTCAGATATGATGGTATATGTTTCTTCAGCTCAATTTTGACCTGACGCACACCATTAAGGACGTGGTAGGTCGTGAAGGTTTGCCATTTTTCCTCTACGTAACCGATGACGTTACCGTATGGTTGTAACGCAGAGACAACTTCGTCCTTCGGCACTTCAAAAGGTAGTTCAAACACCCTAATCGTACGTTGACCGTACTCTGCGAGTTCAAGTGTTACAGCTCCGACGTGACCATCAGAGTATTTGAACTTAAGTCCATTGGCATGGCGGCGAATAACATCTTCACACACCTCGGTGTTTGTCATTTTAATATAAACGACACTACTCATGATCGAAAAGTGGATTCCGATAACGTGGTTAGGATCTAAACGAACTTCTTCACGTATGAACGTTTCAACTTCATGTGCACGAGGTCGCGCATGTTCAGATGGGAAGGAAACTTTAAGGGTCGCACGGCGGTAAGCGCTCGACATGTTGTTCATGGTGGACGGACACAAGCCTTGAAGCTACGACGCGGAAGTAAACAACGCCTGCAGCGGAGCACTGGCCGACGCGTGGGGCCGTCCGCACGCTGCCACGGCTGAGAGCCGACTGAATCACGCTGAGCTGCCATGCCGGCTGACTAAAGCAACAACACAGTCTTAACATTTAATCATACTATGGTACCACGTGCTGAAAATCTTAATCGTAGATATATACTGAAATTTAATCGTAGATATATACTGAAATTTAATCGTAGATATAGATTGAAATTTCATTATAACAAATTGTACCAAGAACAATGCGTTTTGGGTGGATCTTCAGTGTGTCACTGCCTTCAAATACCTTATCTCATAATACGCAAGTTACAATTATTCTTTTGCCAAGAAAATGATGTTTCTCATTATTTTATTGGAACGAATCACAAAGTTAAAACGGGTTTTCCAGTGATTCTCAATTTGCTGGTGCTCAGAAACGGCATATATACATATAGGCTTAAAATGAAAGCCAATATGGCGCCTCGCAACTCTGTACTGAAGGGAGACGGCGTGCGTGTGACGTAGGTGGCGTTCTGCCATCTCATTGGTCAAATCTCAGACGCACGCTCAGAATATCTGAGATGCCAGATATTGCTCTGCACGTTCGGAAAGACTCCCGAGCGTGCTATTCCACGCTATGACGTCAGAAACTCGGCTCGCTCAACGTTCGGATTCACGGTCCGTGTGTCGACGGCTTTACAGACGTCATGATGAAGGCTGCGAAACAGCATATCCAGACACTCTGGGATGACGATGGCATTGAAACAGAGGATGACACGCGGAAAGCTGAAATACTAAACACCTTTTTCCAAAGCTGTTTCACAGAGCAAGACCGCACTGCAGTTCCTTCTCTAAATCCTCGCACAAACGAAAAAATGGCTGACATCGAAAGAAGTGTCCAAGGAATAGAAAAGCAACTGAAATCACTCAACAGAGGAAAGTCCACTGGACCTGACGGGATACCAATTCGATTCTACACAGAGTACGCGAAAGAACTTGCCCCCCTTCCAACAGCCGTGTACCGCAAGTCTCTAGAGGAACGGAAGGTTCCAAATGATTGGAAAAGAGCACAGGTAGTCCCAGTCTTCAAGAAGGGTCGTCAAGTAGATGCGCAAAACTATAGGCCTATATCTCTGACATCGATCTGTTGTAGAATTTTAGAACGTGTTTTTTGCTGGCGTTTTATGTCATTTCTGAAAACCCAGAATCTATTCTGTAGGAATCAACATGGATTCTGGAAAAAGCGATCGCGTGAGACCCAACTCGCTTTATTTGTTCATGAGACCCAGAAAATATTAGATACAGGCTCCCAGGTAGATGCCATTTTCTTTCACTTCCGGAAGGCGTTCGATACAGTTCCACACTGTCGCCTGATAAACAAAGTAAGAGCCTACGGAATATCAGACCAGCTCTGTGGCTGGATTGAAGAGTTTTTAGCAAACAGAACACAGCATGTTGTTCTCAATGGAGAGATGCCTACAGACGTTAAAGTAACCTCTGGCGTGCCTTTTCACAATATATATAAATGACCTAGTAGATAGTGTCGGAAGTTCCAAGCGGCTTTTCGCGGATGATGCTGTAGTATACAGAGAAGTTGCAGCATTAGAAAATTGCAGCGAAATTCAGGAAGATCTGCAGCAGATAGGCACTTGGTGCAGGGAGCGACAACTGACTCTTAACATGGTCAAATGTAATGTATTGCGAATACATAGAAAAAAGGATCCTTTATTGTATGATTATATGATAGCGGAACAAACACTGGTAGCAGTTACTTCTGTAAAATATCTGGGAGTATGCGTACGGTACGATTTGAAGTGGAATGATCATATAAAATTAATTGTTGGTAAGGCGGGTGCCAGGTTGAGATTCATTGGGAGAGTCCTTAGAAAATGTAGTCCATCAACAAAGGAGGTGGCTTACCAAACACTCTTTCGACCTATACTTGAGTATTGCTCATCAGTGTGGGATCCGTACCAGGTCGGGTTGACAGAGGAGATAGAGAAGATCCAAAGAAAAGCGGCGCGTTTCGTCATAGGGTTATTTGGTAAGCGTGATAGCGTTACAGTGAGGTTTAGCAAACTCAAGTGGCAGACTCTGCAAGAGAGGCGCTCTGCATCGCGGTGTAGCTTGCTGTCCAGGTTTCGAGAGGGTGCGTTTCTGGATGAGGTATCGAATACAGGGTGTTACAAAAGGGTACGGCCTAACTTTCAGGAAGCATTCCTCACATACAAAGAAGGAAAATATGTTATGTGGACATGTGTCCGGAAACGCTTACTTTCCATGTTAGAGCTCATTTTATTACTTCTCTTCAAATCACATTAATCATGGAATGGAAACACAGCAACAGAACGTACCAGCGTGACTTCAAACACTTTGTTACAGGAAATGTTCAAAATGTCCTCGGTTAGCGAGGATACATGCATCCACCCTCCGTCGCAAAAAGGAATCCCTGATGCGCTGATGCAGCCCTGGAGAATGGCGTATTGTATCACAGCCGTCCACAATACGAGCACGAAGAGTCTCTACATTTGGTACCAGGGTTGCGTAGACAAGAGCTTTCAAATGCCCCCCATAAATGAAAGTCAAGAGGGTTGAGGTCAGGAGAGCGTGGAGGCCATGGAATTGGTCCGCCTCTACCAATCCATCGCTCACCGAATCTGTTGTTGAGAAGCGTACGGACACTTCGACTGAAATGTGCAGGAGCTCCATCGTGTATGAACCACATGTTGTGTCGTACTTGTAAAGGCACATGTTCTAGCAGCACAGGTAGAGTATCCCGGATGAAAACATTATAACGTGCTCCAGTACAGTACAGTACATACTGACGAAACTAAAATGAGCTCTAACATGGAAATTAAGCGTTTCCGGACACATGTCCACATAACATTTTTTCTTTATTTGTATGTGACGAATGTTTCCTGAAAGTTTGACCATACCTTTTTGTAACACCCTGTATATTGCTTCCCCCTACTTATACCTCCTGAGGAGACCACGAATGTAAAATTAGAGAGATTGGAGCGCGCACGGAGGCTTTCCGGCAGTCGTTCTTCCCCCGAACCATACGTGACTGGAACAGGAATGGGAGGTAATGACAATGGCACGTAAAGTGCCCTTCGCCACACACCGTTGGGTGGCTTGCGGAGTATAGATTTAGATGTATGTATGGTGCCGCCATCTATAGGAGCTACATGAAAATATAGGAACAGAAGCGGAATATTTCACGAAGTCCTACAAAAAATTCTGCATTTTTTCAAATATACCAAGGAAAAAAATGTGTTACATGACTCATCGAATGTCACTCGTATATGAAATTAAATAAAGTGTTTACCATGGGTACGATTCCTGGATAGAGACCTAGCAGTTCTGTGGTGTGAATACTGTAAGACCTTCGGTACACACACCATCAGATTATTTGACTTGTCGCTCTAACTATGTAGGCGAGTGTCAGCAATATGTCTCGTGGTCTTATCGTGGCGTGTTTATCTTCTGCTGTTAGGTCATACGATAGAAACATCACTTGCACGCTTAGAGTAACAGATTGACGGTGACCAACTTTAAAACAGAACCTGATTAATTTTCACACACATTTATTAAAATAATAAAAAGCATAGACATTACGTAGCTTGATTCTGGATGCTGTTTACAACTGACAATTGTGAAGTTCCTTTGGTCTTGGTACGTTAATCTTATTCTCACATATCTCTGATACTTGACAAAAGTGTATATTCATTTCTCTTCATGGCTATGTACAGGAATATGATAACCTTATTAGGCGCAGACTGAAACTTGACTACAGACTGTTGCAGACTGATGCAGACTGAGTAATCGGAGGTCTGTACACTCGTTATAATACCTCGCACGTTCAGGCATCACTGCGCGAGTGTGATCCGCGAGGAGAAAAGGTTCTACGTTAGCAGCGATCGCATTGGCTGCGTTACATATTAATACGTGGATCGGCGGAAGCAGAATTTGGTCCAGAATGAAATTTTCACTCTGCAGCGGAGTGTGCGCTGATATGAAACTTTCTGGCATATTAAAACTGTGTGCCCGACCGAGACTCGAACTCGGGACCTTTGCCTTTCGCGGGCAAGTGCTCTACCATCTGAGCTACCGAAGCACGACTCATGTCCGGCACTCACAGCTGTACTTCTGGCAGTATCTCGTCTCCTACCTTCCAAACTTTACAGAAGCTCTCCTGTGAAACTTGTAGAACTAGGACCCCTAAAAGAAAGGATATTGCGGAGACATGGCTTAGCCACAGCCTGGGGCACACAGTTTTAATCTGCCAGGAAGTTTCATATCAGCGCACACTCCGCTGCAGAGTGAAAATTTCATTCTGGAAACATCACCCAGGCTGTGGCTAAGCCATGTCTTCGCAATATCCTTTCTTTCAGGAGTGCTAGTTCTGCAAGTTTCGCAGGAGAGCTTCTGTAAAGTTTGGAAGGTAGGAGACGAGATACTGGCAGAAGTAAAGCTGTGAGTGCCGGACGTGAGTCGTGCTTTGGTAGCGCAGATGGTAGAGCACTTGCCCGCGTAAGGCAAAGGTCCCGAGTTCGAGTCTCGGTCGGGCACACAGTTTTAATCTGCCAGGAAGTTTCAGAATTTGGTCCGTCTCTAAGGCAGCGCCATCTCGTAGTGCGGAGACGGACGAGTGCTGCGCCTGCGCTGTTGTGCTTAGCGGGGCGCGCTCTAGTGGGAAAGTTGTGAACGCACTGACTGCACGGAACTATGTACACAAGTTCATTCTTGTTGTGGACCCTGCTGGTATTATGGAAGAGCTCGCAGCAGTGGTTTATACATGTGGATGAATTGAGGTGAGGTGCTGTGACGTGACTTGGTACGGTGCTGTGTTGGCAGGCACATGCCGCTGGCGGACGCTTCGGTGGTGGTGTTCAGCGTGCCGGTGTTCGTCGCCATCTTCGCGCGGCTCTTCCTGAAGGAGCCGTGCGGCCCGTTCCACGCACTCACGATCGCGCTCACGCTGGTGGGCGTGGTGCTCATCACGCGGCCGCCGCTGCTCTTCGGCCACGCAGCCACGCCGCCGCTGGGCGCCGGAGGTGCGTACTGCGCGCAGAATCTCAGCTGCCATACCCGACTAGTTATTGGCGGTAAAATCTCATCACAAGGGAACCTCCGCATCGCACCCCCCTCAGATTTAGTTATAAGTTGGCACAGTGGATAGGCCTTGAAAAACTGAACACAGATCAATCGAGAAAACAGGAAGAAGTTGTGTGGAACTATGAAAAAAATAAGAAAAATATACAAACTGAGTAGTCCGTGGCAACATAGGCAACATCAAGGAGAGTGTGAGCTCAGGAGCGCCGCGGTCCCGTGGTTAACGTGAGCAGCTGTGGAACGAGAGGTCCTAGGTTCAAGTCTTCCCTCGAGTGAAAAGTTTATTTTTAGACAATTATTATCTGACGAACTCTTATGTTTTCATCACTTTTTTGGGAGTGATTATCACATCCACAAGAAAACCTAAATCGGGCAAGGTAGAAGAATCTTTTTACCCATCCGCCAAGTGTACAAGTTAGGTTGGTCGACAACATATTCCTGTCATGTGACGCACATGGCGTCACCAGTGTCGTATAGAATATATCAGACGTGTTTTCCTGTGGAGGAATCGGTTGACCTATGACCTAGGGATCAAATGTTTTCGGTTCCCATTGGAGAGGCACGTCCTTTCGTCTACTAATCGCACGGTTTTGCGGTGCGGTCCCAAAACACAGACACTAAACGTATTATAGTGTACAGAGACGTCAATTTACGAACGGACAGTTCATAACTTTGCGAAAACAAAGAAAGTAAACTTTTCACTCGAGGGAAGACTTGAACCAAGGACCTCTCATTCCTCAGCCGCTCACGCTAACTACGGGACCACGGCGCTCCTGAGCTCACACTATCCTTGATGTTGCATATGTTGCACATAGACTACTCAGCGTATATTTTGCTTATTTTTTCATAGTTCCACACAACTTCTTCCTGTTTTCTCGACTGATCTGTGTTCAGTTTTTCAAGGCCTATCCACTGTGCCAATTTATAACTAAATCTGAGGGGGGTGCGATGGGGAGGTTCCCTTGTCAGTCGTTAGGCGGCGTCATACACTAGTCTTCAAACTTTTTCAGTGCTCAACGTTTCAATCCCTCCGCTGCGATATTCTTCAGGACTCCTCTGGATCTAGGGTAGAGTCTCCATTCGTCCCGTTTTTCCCGGGACAGTCCCGTTTTTTACCAAAATGTCCTACAGTCCCGAAAGTTTTTTTGGAGACGCTCAAATGTCCCGTTTTTTTATGATTCCGCTCGGCTAGAGTATTTTACGCTACTGGTTGGTTGACTTGCTATTAACTGCGCAATCATTTACTCTAGGAAGCGTGTGATGACTTTCAGCATACCCCAAACATGTACCGAACTGTCAAAAATCGCAAGTAATTTTAAACGCACTATAGGTTACAAATAACAACGAAGATTCTTCTCTTCTAAATCGATCCACTGAATCCGTCCTTTCGGTCAAGAGATACTCTACACCACTGATACTTGCTCTCTGGCTTTCGTCACCACACTGTTAATGTTTTGCACTGTGCAATCACTGTTTCATTATGCCAAAACGAAAGTGTAATTTTAACTGCAATATAAAAAGCGAGTTTCCTTTTATCACTGGTGGTGGAGAAACTGTAGAATGTACGTTGCGCAGATCAAAATTTGCTATTGGTCGTGGTAGAAGGTCTGACATTGTGAATCACATTAAGACGAAGAAACATTGCATGAGTGATCAAACGAAAAGAGCAAATAAATGCGTGACTTAAACTTAAAATCAGTAACAGAAATGGATAGGCAGTTGGCAGCACAAGAAGCTACATTTGCATACCACAGCGCAATGCATAACCATAGCCTTAAGTCAATGGACTGTACTACAGCAGTTATTAAAAAAACTTTTCAGTCCTAAATTCATATGTGGACACACAAAATGTAATGCAATCATTTCAAATGTTATTGCACCGTTTGCAGCTCAGCAGATTTTAAATGAACTGAAAAGTGCTCGATTCATTTCCGTAATGACTGGTACATCGAATCATTTGGATTTGAAGTTGGTTCCTCTCCTTATCAGGTATTTTCACCCTGAAAATGACATCTCGGTGAAAGTGCTAGAATTGGTTAATTTAGTTGGAGAAACTTCAGATTTACTTCAGAATTATGTGCTGCAGGTTTTAAAGAAATATGATCTTGAGGGAAAGGTTATTGCAGTTTCTGCAGACAACACTAACACCAATTTTGGTGGTAAGCAGAGGAAAGGAAAAAACAATTTGTTCTATAAACTGCAATAGAACACAGTGAATAATGTAGTAGGTGTTGGCTGTCCAGCACATGTGGTGCACAATTCCTTACAAACTGGCTCAGATTGCCTACCCATCGAGCACCAATTAATTGTAAACAAAATCTACCAGCATTTCCACATATATACAGCAAGGGTTGAATCTCTGAAGTCATTCTGTAAATTTACTGAAACTGAATACAAAACTGTACTTGGGCACAGCAAGACAAGGTGGTTGTCTCTGCTACCAGCATTGGAAAGAATTGTAGAGATATTTCCTGCTTTGAAATCGTATTTAATTTCCCTTGATAAGTGTCCTGTTATCCTTCAACAATTCTTTGATAACACTGTGCCTATTGTTCTTCTACATTTTCTTGTTAGCCAGCTAAAACCTTTCTCCACAACAATTAAATGTATTGAGGAACAAGAAATCACAACAGTGGAAGTTTATCAAGAAATAAATTATTGGGCAAATTACAATGTAGAAAATCTGAAAGATTTCTCACATCCTTTGTACATGAAACTCTAAGAAAGCCGGAAGAAGAGGGTGAAATTACTGTAGAACAATTTCATATTTATGCTGAGATCCTCTATGACTCTTGCATTGAGTATATTAAAGAATGGTGTTTACCATTTCTCACACCTTTTAAAGCATTTGACTGGGTTAATACTGAAAAGGAGCAGCTAAAGTGGAAGGATATTCAGGACTGTTGTGTTTTTGTTAAAAGTATTGTACCAAATTTTCCTGTTGATGAAGACGAACTGTTCAATGAATTTTCATGCGCAAAAAAGTCGTAAAAAGTGAAGAAGGAGGCAAAGAAAGGCTTAGTGCAACGTGGTGTAAAATATTTACTTATTTCAAAAGTAAAAACATTAACATGAAAAACATGATTCATTTGGTGGAGTTTTATCTGACAATTCCTGGGTCAAATGCTGCTGTGTTTTCGTTAGTGAACTCTTAGTGGTCAGATGAAAAAAACAGAATGAAAGTTGAAACAGTGAGGGCCTTGCTCATTGTCAAAACACACTTTAATGGTGTATCGTGTACTGACTTTTATGATACAATTTCAAACGAAAATACACTTCTTGATTAAGTATATAATAGTGAAAAGTACGGCGATAGTGTGTCAGAATAATTGTAAAAGTGATTTGGGATCATCTGAGTGCACGTTGTAAAGGTAAACTTGTATGTGTATTAAATTTAGTCAATACAATATTTATATATTTATATTTTTTCTTCATTGTCCCAGTTTTTTCCTAATTTATTTTAAATGTCCCCTTTTTCAATGAAAGTGAAATGGACACCCTAATCTAGGGACGCAGTATCGAACGAAACATGTCAATACTTTCCTCTATAGTAGCATCGCGTGGCAAGTGTCGTTCTCATAAAAGTAAGCTAAGGGACCTAATAGCGTTCCCGCTCCTAATTTCGCCCCCCTAGAAATTTTCGTTGCCCACAATTGGTAAAAAATGCTTAGACGCGCGTACATGACTGACCTCTGTCCATTCTTTTCTTGAGAGAGTTTGTTGTGTGGAGCATGTGTGGCTTGCGTGTACGAAGGAATTCATTTTTTAATGCTGAGGTGAATTAGTGTAGCAGTCAAGTTAACAGACCGCAATTCCTAGTCTGAGCACTGTCTCGTCTTCACTTATTGGGCCGTATTTCAGTGTGTTGTAGTTTCTGGTGTGTAATCGTTATAGTCGAGGGTTTGATCTAGTATATTGCTGTAGCGGCCGATGTAGTAATTCTGTCGAAGTTCGTAATTTCGTCCCCCGTGTAGTTCCTACTTTCGCCCAGCGCACGAAGTTTGGAACTGTTATTACGCAGTGATTTTATTACCTATTTCTAAAGATTACAGTTTTGATACAGGAAAACTCGAGGGAAGAGAGATGGATTCGTTGCATGAAATGCTTAGTTTGTTACCAAGAAACATGCTGTTTGTCTGTCAACACAGACGTACAAATTCATGTGGTATACATCTTTGGAATGCTGAAAAAACTTGAAAAGATTGTTCGTTCGTGACGTTAAAGTGATTCACAGTAGTAAATTAAATGTACTGTCGAGAATTTCTGTGTGTGTGTGTGTGGGGGGGGGGGGCGGGGCGAAATTACGAACACTCTTTTTGATTTATGTTTTTGCAGTGTTGACGCCTATGGCTTTAGCATGTTACAACATTTCAGTTGTAACTTGGTTTCAATTGAAGCATAATTTCAGGAATATCTTCTAGCCCCATACGAATTTCCAACCATTAAGATAGTCCTGAAAATGTGTGCTTGTGAATTTTTAATAGCTGTGAGAATACTTGTAAAACTTTAAAACGAAACACGTGAGATGCATGCTATGGGTAACTAACGTATGAATAGTCAACGTCACTTTCATTGCAGTGCACGTGATATTAATTGTTGTGTGATTTTTGTCGACAACAGCTACTCCCCTCGTTACTATTAGCTACAAGGTCTGTTCGAAAAAATGCGGAATATTCGTAATTTTGCGCCAATTGTATTTTGGAGCGAAATGCGGTTGGCATCCCTGCACACGTCTGGGTTTAAGGTGTAAGTACCGGAAGTTTCGTTGTTGTATGTCAGTTCTGATTGAGTAGAACGTCGTGTCCCACAGTTTGCGAATTTCGAGATGGCGAGAGTTGGAGCAAGAACGCGTCTGCATCAAATTTTGCCTGAAACTCACGAAAACCTTTACAGAGACACACCTAATGATGCATGAAGTCTACGGTGATGAGTGCTTAAGGGGGTTGGACGTCAAACGGGCCGACTTGGAGCAGAAGAGTCACCACAGGACATTTTAATTTCTACTGTCTATACTTTTACAAATAAATTCATAAAACTTTGTCACCATGACCAGGAAGGATTGAGGACTCCTACTCATCGCAGTGGAAGTTCAAAAACGTAGCAAAATACCTTTTTTTACATGTGAAATTTCATCATTTTTTTACACTTATTACTGGCTGCATTTGTTGCTATAGGTACACATTTCTTCCTAAGTAAGAGAGATTCTTCGATGAATTTTTCATAGCATACAAACAGTAGTTACAGGTGTACGAAGCTCTAGAATTTTCCAAATCTATTCCAAAACTGTGGAATAAATTGGGAAAATTAACTATAAAACTTGAGTTTTTTTTCTAAATATGAAGTTTAAAATGTAGCAGTTCATTCATTTGTTCATAAATTAAATAACTTCTAGAGTTCCATACACCTGTAACTATGGTTTGTATGCTAAGCAAAAGTCATCGAAGAATCTCTCTTACTTAGGAAGAAATGTGTACCTATAGCAACAAATGCAGCCAGTAGTAAGCGAAGAAATGATGAAATTTCACATGTAAAAAATGTGTTTTGTTACATTTTTGAGCTTCCACTGCTATGAGTATGAATCGTGAATCCTTCCTGGTCATGGTGACAAAGTTTTATGAATTTATTTGCAAAAGTATACACAGTGGCGCCTCTCCTGTTCCAACTCGGCCCGTTTGACATCCTACCCCCCCTTAATCCGTACTCGTGTGATACGAATGGTTCACACAGTTTTAAAATGGCCGGATGGATGCTAAGGGGACCGTCGTTCAGGACACCCTCCAACGTGTACCGACGACGCTCGAATCAGGAACGTCAAAGATATTTTGCGTGCCAATCGAAGACTGACTGAAGACTGACTGAGAGAGATTGCAGAAGAATATTACATTTCAGTCTAATCGTGTCATGAAATCCTGACACAGCATGTTGGAATGCATCACGCTGCCGTTAAGTTCGTCCCACGTAATCTGTGAATAGCTTTTCGATCGCGCTGATGAGAACTACATGTTCATTAAGAGAATCATAATTGGTGATGAGACGTGGGTCTACGGTTATGATGTTGCATTCAAAGCTCGATTTTCACAGTGGGGCGGGGAAGGTTCTCCAAGTCCAAAAAAAGCTCGTCAGGTCATTTGTCAGAGCCTTGCTGATAGTTTCCTTTGAGGTTGAAGAATTAGTTCATCATAAATTCGTGCCACAAGGACAAACTGTTAATCGATGGTACTACCGGAACGTGTTGCGACGCCTGCGAGAAAATGTGAGAAGGAAACGGTCTGAAATGTGGCGAGACAATTCATGCCTCTTGTATCACGATAACGTACCCACGCATTAATCCCTGTTGGTGAGTGACTATTGCACAGAAAAACGAAATCACTGTGCTGCATAATCTTCTGTACTCCCCAGATCTGGTCCACGCGGACCTTTTTTTTATTTCCAAAGTTGAAAACCCCGTTGAAAGGACGAAGATTTGCAACGATAGACGACACAAAAGAAAATTCGTAGACGGTGCTTCGCGCGATCCAGCAAGAATACAGAACATTTGTGGATAAAGTTCCGGAATTTTTTTGAACAGACCTCGTATTCCATGCACCCCGCGTTTTAACTTTCTGCAACTGCTGTCATAGGTATTAACAATTCATACTCAAAAATGGTCACTTTTACTGCGTCTAATAGAAGTTGAAACTGTTGGAACTGAGTCTTGCAGCCAAAATTTCGAGTAAATAATAAAATAGATTAAGGAAAGGCAAACCTACGTTTCTAGCATTTGTAGACTTAGAGAAAGCTTTTCACAATGTTGACTGGAATACTCTCTTTCAAATTCTGAAGGTGGCAGGGGTCAAATACAGGGAGCGAAAGGCTATTTACAATTTGTACAGAAACCAGATGGCAGTTGTAAGAGTCGAGGGGCATGAAAGGGAAGCAGTGGTTGGGAAGGGAGTGAGACAGGGTTGTAGCCTATCCCCCATGTTATTCAATCTGTATATTGAGCAAGCAGTAAAGGAAACAAATGAAAAATTTGGAGTGGGTATTAAAATCCATGGAGAAGAAATAAAAACTTTGAGGTTCGCCAATGTCATTGTAATTCTGTCAGAGACAGCAAAGGACTTGGAAGAGCAGTTGAACGGAATGGACAGTGTCTTGAGAGGAAGATATAAGATGAACATCAACAAAAGCAAAACGAGGATAATGGAATGTAGTCGAATTAAGTCGGGTGATGCTGAGGGAATTAGATTAGGAACTGAGACACTTAAAGTAGTAAAGGAGTTTTGCTATTTTGGGAGCAAAATAACTGTTGATGGGGACCGATGACCTCTGAAGTTTGGTCCCTTTAATCCTTAAACCAACCAACCAACTGTTGATGGTCGAAGTAGAGAGGATATAAAGAGTAGATTGCCAAAGAGAAGGAAAGCGTTTCTGAAGAAGAGAAATTTGTTAACATCGATTATTGATTTAACTGTCAAGTAGTCGTTTCTGAAAGTATGTGTATGGAGTGTAGCCATGTATGGAAGTGAAACATGGAAGATAAATAGTTTGGACAAGAAGAGAATAGAGGCTTTCGAAATGTGGTGCTACAGAAGATGCTGAAGATTAGATGGGTAGATCACATAACTAATGAGGAGGTATTGAATAGAATTGGAGAGAAGAGAAATTTATGGCACAACTTGACTAGAAGAAGGGGCCGGTTGGTAGGGCATGTTCTGAGGCATCAGGGGATCACCAATTTAGCATTGGAGGGCAGCGTGTGGGGTAAAAATCGTAAAGGGAGACCAAGAGACGAATACACTAAGGAGATTCAGAAGGATGTAGGTTGCAGTTAAGTACTGGGAGATGAAGAAGCTTGCACAGAATAGAGTAGCATGAAGAGCTGCATCAAACCAGTCTCAGGTCTGAAGACCACAACAGCAACAAGGCAATTACGTCAACCCAGTCACGCATGCGCAAAAGCTCTTTAAAATGTGCACAACTGAATGTGTGCTCACGACCCTGATGCCACGCTTCACCGAGTCTAGAGGTGTCAAAAGGTGTCAAAAGCTAAGGTGTTCAAGTGTTCTTGTGCTCTTACACAACAGCCGCCACTGCTTATCACTCGACAGTGTGGTGTCGTCCAAGGACACCAGTAGGGACATAGAAGTACCGGTAATACTAAGTAACGAGTGCTTTCCTCTAGATGCCGTCTATTTTTTTTTTTTACTCTATGCCCTTCAACCGATAGTTTTACTCATATCAGTGTTTGTAGCAGGTATCGTATCGAATGATATTAGTAATAATTTATAACACATTTCAGTAACAGTTGTCGCAAACGTGTGATTTATTTACCACAACACGTGTGTAAGATTTTTGATGTTGTTGTTGTTGTTGTTGTTGTTGTTGTTGTGGTCTTTAGTCCAGAGACTGCTTTGATGCAGCTCTTCATGCTTCTCTATCCTGTGCAAGCTTCTTAATCTCCCAGTACCTACTGCAGCCTACATCCTTCAGAATCTGTTTAGTGTATTCATCTCTTGGTCTCCCTCTACGATTTTTACCCTCCGTGTTGCCCTCCAATACTAAATTGGTGATCCCTTTATGCCTCAGAATATGTCCTACCAACCGATTCCTTCTTCTAGTCAAGCTGTGCTATAAATTTCTCCCCAATTCTATTCAATACCTCCTCATTAGGTATGTGATCCACACAACTAATCTTCAGCATCCTTCTGTAGCATCATATTTCGAAAGCTTCTATTCTCTTCTTGTCTAAATTATTCATCGTCCACGTTTCACTTCCATACATGGCTACACTCCATACAAATACTTTCAGAAACGACTTCCTGACACTTAAATCTATACTCGATGTTAACAAATTTCTCTTCTTCAGAAACGCTTTCCTTGTCTTTGGCAATCTACTCTTTATATCCTCTCTACTTCGACCATCATCAGTTATTTTGCTCCCAAAATAGCAAAACTCCTTTACTACTTTAAGTGTCTCAGTTCCTAATCTAATTCCCTCAGCATCACCCGACTTAATTCGACTACATTCCATTATCCTCGTTTTGCTTTTGTTGATGTTCATCTTATATCTTCCTCTCAAGACACTGTCCATTCCGTTCAACTGCTCTTCCAAGTCCTTTGCTGTCTCTGACAGAATTACAATGTCATTGGCGAACCTCAAAGTTTTTATTTCTTCTCCATGGATTTTAATACCCACTCCAAATTTTTCATTTGTTTCCTTTACTGCTTGCTCAATATACAGATTGAATAACATGGGGGATAGGCTACAACCCTGTCTCACTCACTTCCCAACTACTACTTCCCTTTCGTGCCCCTCGACTGCCATCTGCTATCCGTACAAATTGTAAATAGCCTTTCGCTCCCTGTATTTTACCCCTGCCACCTTCAGAATTTGAAAGAGAGTATTCCAGTCAACATTGTCAAAAGCTTTCTCTAAGTCTACAAATGCTAGAAATGTAGGTTCGCCTTTCCTTAATCTTTCTTCTAAGATAAGTCGTAAGGTCAGTATTGCCTCACGTGTTCCAACATTTCTACGGAATCTAAGCTGATCTACCCCGGGGTCGGCTTCTACCAGTTTTTCCATTCCTCTGTAAAGAATTCACGTTAGTATTTTGCAGCTGTGACTTATTAAACTGATAGTTCGGTAATTTTCACATCTGTCAACAGCTTCTTTCTTTGCGATTGGAATTATTATATTCTTCTTGAAGTCTGAGGGTATTTCGCCTGTCTCATACATCTTGCTCACCAGATGGTAGAATTTTGTCAGGACTGGCTCTCCCAAGGCCGTCGGTAGTTCTAATGGAATGTTGTCTACTCCCGGGGCCTTGTTTCGACTCAGGTCTTTCAGTGCTCTGTCAAACTCTTGACGCAGTATCGTATCTCCCATTTCATCTTCATCTACATCCTCTTCCATTTCCATAATATTGTCCTCAAGTACACACCTTTGTATAGACCCTGTATTGCCTTACGGGTCAAATACACACGGATTTGATAAACAGTGTGCACTACTCAACTACAAGTTTACGTCAGTGCCACTATGTCTAGCACACTGGAGCACTTTTAGCCCTGTCCGCTTGGCATAAATGTTCAAACGTGTGTGAAATCTTAACTGCTACGGTCATCAGTCCCTAAGCTCACACACTACTTAACCTAAATTATACTAAGGACAACACACACACACCCATGCCCGAGGGAGGACTCGAACCTCCGCCGGGATCAGCCGCACAGTCCATGACTGCAGCGCTTGAGACCGCTCGGCTAATCCCGCGCGGCTTGGCATAAATCCCGATACACATTAGTACATTCCTCAAATATGCCAATTCGCTCACTATATAGCAAAATTAGATCGAACATCAGTGTGCGTTACAGTTACACTGATAGAAAACCTATTTTGTGGTATTCTGAATGATATACATTATATTAAGTTTCGAATCTCGTCGTGCTGTAATCGATTTGAGGCGCTGAGAACCATAAAGTACGTTACTGTCGATTGTGAGACTGTAGCGTTTATTCATGCATCCTTGATCTTCTGGTGGGTCAGGTTTATCTGAACTGTAGGCACACACTGTACGTATATATGAATGTTCACGAAAAGCTGTCTCGCTGATTTCTCTGATATTCACTTAAATGAGGAGTCGGAGACGGTGTTTCAGCGGTGTTCTAATCAAGTGGCCTTGTTGGTAGATAGTACTACTGGAATTTAATCATTGAGGTTGGTTGGTTTACTTTGCAGGAATCAGCATTCCTGTGCAGTGCCAACATCAACTCTGTTGAATCTATTTTAGGTGCTACCAGAAAAGAAAATTGCCAAGAAAAGTTAACCACAAAGGAACTAGGGTTCCCACACCAGATTCGTTGACTGAGAAAGTGACGAAATCAAATAAGCGTGACTACAATCGAACACTTAACAAAGAAGTGTATGATATGTGTAAATTGTGTGGGTGCAACGTAAGAATTTCTGATTTTCAGCCCGGACGTTAATTCGTTATCTAATACATGTATTAGAGGTCGTGACATTTGTCCGAAAAAATAAAAAATAAACCTTGAAAACTTCTACTTACACAAAAAATGCGAAACAGAGAATAGTGAATGGTTAAACATTATTTCGTTCTTGCCATAAACTTTACTTAATTCTGCACAAAGTTACGCTTATTATTGCTATTGACCGCGCCTGAAGTTGTATAAATATGGTATAAGCATAGCTGTTATACAGCAGATGCTATTAATTTCATACTCTCATATTCATCTGAATTTAAAAATTTGTGAACACCCAGAACGTATACTTACGAGCCGCCACTGCTGGTACGTGCATTGGGTAGATAAAACAGCCTTTTGCAAGTAAACACGCGCTGTATTTCTGCAGTGTTCATCCATCCAGGACACGGAACACCGGTAATACTGTGTGGAAGTACAGCTCGTCATGGAGGTCCAGTGTGGGGTGCTATTTTCGAATGATAGCGAAACTTGTTAGATATGCTAATATGTTAATTCGGAACAGATTTTCGCTGGAGAAAAAGTAATTCCAGTTTTTGCCGGTAGGTGCATATCTGGCGCTGTACAGCTACTCATGGTAAAGCTCTGTAGAGGAAAAGTATGGCCAACATGCCAATAGTCGCCATTTTAGGCCCACTGCGCCGCTAGTTATACAGTGGTAGTTTTATCCTAAAGATCTCTATTTTACAATTAAATTACCATTAAACCATCCTATTAGCTCTTCTGACATTTTTGCTGTTCGAATGGATTGGAAACCAACAGAAATGTAAAAAGGAGACAAAGACAAAAGGCCAAAAATTAATGAAGTTAACCGAATGGTTAAATCGAGTTCCTGCAACCTTTCTGCCATATTTTCCTCCTTGTTGCATCTCTCCCTTCGGAAGGAATTCTGTACTGTTTTCCTCCCTTTTCGCCTCTAAATGAACAGCCAATAGCTCAGCACTGAGGCATTATTCTACTTAAAACTTCGAAAATACACCACACTTCCTATTCTTCACATGTAACTGTTGGGCCCACAATGGCTGCTAATGTCAAATGACGCGGTTTCAGCCTTTCATGAACTGTGGGGGAAAGGATGGTAATACTATCCTTTATACAGAGCTTTAACTCATCTTCGTCTCCAGTGCTCATCTTGAACAAACTGTGTAAGCGGGCCGGCCGGGGTGGCCGAGCGGTTCTAGGTGCTACAGTCTGGAACCGCGCGACCGCTACGGTCGCAGGTTCGAATCCTGCCTCGGGCATGGATGTGTGTGATGTCCTTATATTAGTTAGGTTTAAGTAGTTCTCAGTTCTAGGGGACTGATGACCTCAGAAGTAAGTCCCATAGTGCTCTTACCCATTTATTGTGTGTGTGTGTGTGTGTGTGTGTGTGTGTGAGCGGCTATGAATAATAGAATCAGCATTGTGTCTTTCTCACTTGTTTGACGCTTTCTGCCCACCTCCCATTCTCCATACATTACATACAAAAACATTTATATACATCTTTATTGCAATCTCCGGACCAGAATTGCACCTGGTGGCCAAAATTGGAACTAATTATTTCTAGCATAAATCGGTCCTTCATTAACACATTAGAATATCTACAGAGTTCCGCTACTGTACGATAATTACAGCCCATACTGGACCTCTGTGAGTTGCTGCATTCTAATTACAACCACCCGGTAGTTAATGAGTGCTTTGCTCTTGAGTCGCCTGTGTAATCGAAGCGTCAGAGAAGACATAACCATCAGTGACAACACCCACGAAAGCCTGAAGACTTATGTATAATTACACTATTGGCCATTAAAATTGCTACACCAAGAAGAAATGCAGATGATAAGCGGGTATTCATTGGACAAATATATTATAGTAGAACTGACATGTGATTACATTTTCATGCAATTTGGGTGCATAGATAATGAGAAATCGGTACCCAGAACAACCACATCTGGCCGTAATAACGGCCTTGATACGCCTGGGCATTAAGTCAAACAGAGAGTGGATGGCGTGTACAGGTACAGCTGCCCATGCAGCTTCAACACGATACCACAGTTCATCAAGAGTAGTAATTGGCGTATTGTGACGAGCCAGTTGCTCGGCCACCATTGACCAGACGTTTTCAATTGGTGAGAGATCTGGAGAATGTGTTGGCCAGGGCAGCAGTCGAAAATTTTCTGTATCCAGAAAGGCCCGTACGGGACCTGCAACATACAGTCGTGCATTATCCTGCTGAAATGTGGGGTTTCGCAAGGATCGAATGATGGGTAGAGCCACGGGTCGTAACACATCTGAAATGTAACGTCCACTGTTCAAAGTGCCGTCAATGCGAACAAGAGGTGACCGACACGTGTAACCAATGGCACCCCATACCATCACGCCGGGTGATACGACAGTATGGCGATGACGAATACACGCTTCCAATGTGCGTTCACTGCGATGTCGCCAAACACGGATGCGACCATCATGATGCTGTAAACAGAGGCGGGATTCGTCCGAAAAAATGACGTTTTACCATTCATACACCCAGGTTCGTCGTTGAGTACACCATCGCAGGCGCCCCTGACTGTGATGCAGCGCCGAGGGTAACCGCAGGCATGGTCTCCGAGCTGATAGTCCATGCTGCTGCAAACGTCGTCGAACTGTTCGTGCAGATGGTTGTTGTATTGCAAACGTCCCCGTCTGTTGACTCAGGGATCGAGACGTGGCTGCACGATCCGTTACAGCCATGCGGATGAGATGCCTGTCATGTCGACTGCTAGTGATACGAGGCCGTTGGGATCCAGCACGGCGTTCCGTATTACCCTCCTGAACCCACCGATTCCATATTCTGCTAACAGTCACTGGATCTCGACCAACGCGAGCAGCAATGTCGCGATACGATAAACCGCAATCGCGATAGGCTACAATCCGACCTTTACCAAAGTCGGAAACGTGATGGTACGCATTTTTTCTCCTTACACGAGGCATCACAACAACGTTTCACACAGGCAACGCGGGTCACCTGCTGTTTGTGTATGCGAAATAGGTTGGAAACTTTCCTCATGTCAGCACGTTGTAGGTGTCGCCACCGGCGCCAACGTTGTGTGAAATGCTCTGAAAAGCTAATCGTTTGGATATCACAGCATCTTCTTCCTGTCGGTTAAATTTCGCGTCTGTAACACGTCATTATCTTTGTGTAGCAGTTTTAATGGCCAGTAGTGTAGTTATTATTCTTATAAAATATGTCCAAGATATAAGTGACAGTCAAATGAAAACGACACGGATGGCAAAAAGTAAATAAATTGTTGATTATTTCAAAACTAATCACCACAACTGTTATTGCATGTATCCAATTATGAGACAGAATGGTCAGTGCCTCCATGAAAACATATTGGCGGTTGCCTACGGATCCATTTTTGTATCCAGGCGGGCCTCTTCGCACTAAGCATATCGACGGCCGTGGATGTCTGAATTTAAATCGCATGGGTAGAGATCGCAGCAATATAGAGGATGTTAAGGGCTTCCCAGCGAAAGCCAGGTGCCCTCCACATGTCATCCACGCGATTTCCATATTTTCTCTACCCTGAAGAAAGGTATTCGTGGCAGTTGACTCGCTTCTGACCAAGAGGTGCAGGCCTGGGTACAATCATGATTCCGTAGGCAACCGCGAATATATTTTCATGAAACCATTGACCACTTTGTCTCACAGTGGAATAAAGCCATTAAAAGCTATACCGATTAATTTTGAAATAATCAATCGTTTAGTTACTTTTTTCCATGTCTCGTTTTCATTTGGGTGCCCATTACGAAAGCAGCCCTACTATACAAACAACATTTTGCGATTTTTACTGTTTTACGCTCGCCAGATCTTCCAAGCATGTTTAATATGTTACAGAATCAGTTGTTGCTTGAGAATGCTACGTGCGTCGTATTGAATGAGTCACAGGCTGTGTGTTCTTGATGCGTGCATATGTTTCCGTTCATTTAAGAAGAACCGTGAAAAGTTTCGTGAACAATCCCCGAACTCTAGTATTCCTGCCAAAAATTAGTGTTCATAAGTTTATAACAAAATTGCGGTACAATGGCGATGTCATCAATTCAGAGCGTAAGCGGAATTCGGGAAGCGGTTGCCAACATTTTGCAGAAAACTACTGCTGGTAGATAGAGGCTTTTGCAACAGATAAAGTGTTAAACGTATGTCTTATCGTTCCATATTTAAGACCTTACACTTAAAGCCTTACCTTTTCACGTGTTAAGCTACACTTCAAGTTGAAAAAGCATTAAGAGTGCTTCATTAACAAACTGTCGGTGACGAACTTAACCCGACAAGGTAGGCGTATTTTATGTGTAATGAAATATGAGTTCGCCTTTCTGACCAAGTGAAAACCAGACTAATCGGTAATGGTCCTTGGAAAACCCTTTCATTGGGCAACAAATTCCTGTTGACGATAAAGGAATTGGTGCGCGGTTTCTGGTACTCGAATTATTAGCCCAATAGCCTTTGAAACCACTTGCAATATAGACGTTTGTCTCCAAATCAGCATAGTTTCACCTGGGAAGATCTGTACTAAACAGGGCTAGCATATACAATTGCATTGCGACAGGAAGATCAAGTTGTAGTTTTAACTTTTTTTGCTGCTGCACCCTATGATGTGTCCATTCTTTTGTGCAATCTTTTGTTTCTTGCAAAGACGTTTTGTTTTACATTCAGACAGCGGTGCTTCAAAGTCAATACCAGGGAGTTACAGAGAAGCGCACACTCCTCTGCAGAGTGCAGATTCATTCTGTAAACCAATGTACGATAGCTACCAAAACCATTATGATGTAAATTTTGTTTTTATTTTCGGTTTCTTGTGGAATTATTGTACATTTAATTTATTTTGTGCAATATTTTACATCAGAATAGTTCATTTAAGGAAGATTTTTCGATAATGCTTCATTTTCATTAAGCCTACGCAAAAAATTGGCAAATATTGCGAAAAGTTAGTTTTGGCCGCACCTTAGGCAGTTCTGCCAGGGCTGGACGATCACCCACCTCGATATGGCTGTATAGAGCAGAAAAATCTCTGGAGTGAGCACTGTTTTCTGTGCATGTTGTTAACATTATCCTGGGATTGTCACGTAATCTTGGGATGCCGCTGTTGCTTTATACGTTCTGCAGAGTTCGAAACTAATTACATTACACGTATTTGTAGCGTTTTTACCATTTGTTTATCCGTAATAGCAATTTGGATTAAGTTGTTGGTACAGATACAAAGAGAGATAACATGGAGAAGCAAAAGTTTATATTGTATGAATATTTTGGCTTACTGCGCTGTCGGGTTGCATTTTGAATAAATGTTTTAAATCTACAATTATCTGTGCAAAATATGTGTCATTTCTTGTTACTGATACTCGTGAAAGGCTTTTTACGTCCACAGCTCGAAAAATGGTAATTTCTTTTTGTTGAACTTCAGAAAAGATGTATAAGTTAGGCATTTTTTCCTCTTTATACATTTCTGATAGCTCAGACCTGAGTAATTAATGGCCAGTTTGTTTGTTTTAAACTAAAATATACTACACGTGCGTTAGTATGTTAGATGTTAGTCTCGTGTTTTACTCAAAAGCAAAATGTTCATAAAATATTCCACTCTTTGTCGGCGACGATGTTTTGCAAAATAGAGAAGAATATGTGTGTGTGTGTGTGTGTGTGTGTGTGTGTGTGTGTGTGTGTGTGTGTGTGCGCGCTAATAGGAATGTGAAGATATGTGAAGTACACGAAAGTGGGAAAATTGACATGTTGCACTGAATGAAATTTCAGCATTTATCTTAAATACGTTTTGTGCACAAGTATGGTACTGTACAGAACAATTGCTTCGTTTATTTTTGTCATAACTCTGGCATCCTCAGACGTAGGTTGTATATTCTGATTTGGAGGTAAGTCAATAAGAAATAACAGACTGATAATAAAAAAATTGGATGTCCCCCAACTTTGCTGTCTTTAATAAGATGTCTTCATGACAATATGCGTGACTTTGTAATCTTCGATGGCAGTACATCTAAACCATTCAGTATGAACTGTCGCGTAAGACAAGGCTGTGTGTTGGCACCTACACTTTTTGGAATTTTCCTCTCGGGATTGCTCCAAGTGGCTTTTGAGAATTGCAATGTTGGAGTACATCTGCATACTAGGAAAGATGGAAGGCTTTTCAATGTCACTCTTCTGAAGAGTAAGACAAAGCGCTACGAGATAGTCGCTCGTGAACTCCTGTATGCTGATGATGCTGCAATTGTTGCGAACTCCGCAGAAGAGCTGCAAGAGCTAGTATCAAGATTTAGTCACGCATGCCACCTATTCTCGATGAGTGTAAACTGTAGTAAGACCGTAATAATGGTTCAGGGTACTAACACAAAGCCGAATATCACACTAGATGACACTACTCTGCAAGTCGTAGATAACTTCTGCTATCTTGGATCTTCTATAGAATCAAACATGTCTGTTGACAAGGAAATTGATGCTTGCATTGGAAGAGCTGCGACAACTTTTGGCAAACTCTCTACACGTGTTTGGGAAAACAACAAACTCTCTTTGACCACCAAAATTCTTGTATATCAAACTTGCGTCCTCAGCATCCTTTTGTATGCATCGGAAACGTGGACTACCTATGCCAAACAAGAACGTCGCCTTAATGCTTTCCACATTCGTTGCCTGAGATCCATCCTCGGAGTAACGTGGAAGGACCGAGTGACCAACGAAGCAGTGCTATCTAAAACTAACTGCAACAGTATTTCAGCTATCTTGAAGCAGAGACTACTCCGCTGGCTGGGACACGTCCACCGTATGGATCCTGACAGATTACCACGTGAGGTGATGCTTGGAGAGATCTCTGTAGCCAAAAGACCTGTAGGACGTCCTG
This sequence comes from Schistocerca cancellata, assembly GCF_023864275.1. Classification (NCBI taxonomy): domain Eukaryota; kingdom Metazoa; phylum Arthropoda; class Insecta; order Orthoptera; family Acrididae; genus Schistocerca; species Schistocerca cancellata. Next base: position 152,994,447 of record NC_064634.1, on the reverse strand, counting down.
TATTGAGGTTCAAGGACTCCTGTAAACGAGATATGGAGAGCTTTGGAATCGACACAAACAGATGGGAGGCACGGGCTAGCATGAGACCAGAGTGGCGTGATGATATACCATCTGGAATGTCGAAGCATGATGAAGGCTTGTTAGACAGAGTAAGGCAGAAAAAGCTTCGCAATGCTATCACTGCTCCTGCCTCAGCAGCCAGAAACACTTGTGACAATTGCGGCAAGAGATGCCGTGCTGCCATTGGCTTGACAAGTCATATGAAAAAATGCAACCCATAAACACACAGACACTTCAACAATCATCTACCAAGATGTCGTGGCCAATATATATAATAAAAAAAAGTATAATGAAAGTTTAAAGCCAGCAGCTTTGTTGAATTTTACTTTCAATTTATTTTATCATTTGATTAGCAGGCATTAATATTGTTACAAAAGATGCCATCATAGCCCTCCACGTATGTTATCCAATTCCCTTGGCGCTGTTAAATGGATTTGCACTCATGAGCTGAAATAAAATGTTAGAGGAGCAACAGTTTTGTAAGTTCATGCAGTGCACGGTGTAGTAAGAGGTGTGTGGGGGTGGGGTGGGGTGGGGAGCGAGAGAAGAGTGCAACGTGTCATATATACACTCCTGGAAATGGAAAAAAGAACACATTGACACCGGTGTGTCAGACCCACCATACTTGCTCCGGACACTGCGAGAGGGCTGTACAAGCAATGATCACACGCACGGCACAGCGGACACACCAGGAACCGCGGTGTTGGCCGTCGAATGGCGCTAGCTGCGCAGCATTTGTGCACCGCCGCCGTCAGTGTCAGCCAGTTTGCCGTGGCATACGGAGCTCCATCGCAGTCTTTAACACTGGTAGCATGCCGCGACAGCGTGGACGTGAACCGTATGTGCAGTTGACGGACTTTGAGCGAGGGCATATAGTGGGCATGCGGGAGGCCGGGTTGGACGTACTGCCGAATTGCTCAACATGTGGGGCGTGAGGTCTCCACAGTACATCGATGTTGTCGCCAGTGGTCGGCGGAAGGTGCACGTGCCCGTCGACCTGGAACCGGACCGCAGCGACGCACGGATGCACGCCAAGACCGTAGGATCCTACGCAGTGCCGTAGGGGACCGCACCGCCACTTCCCAGCAAATTAGGGACACTGTTGCTCCTGGGGTATCGGCGAGGACCATTCGCAACCGTCTCCATGAAGCTGGGCTACGGTCCCGCACACCGTTAGGCCGTCTTCCGCTCACGCCCCAACATCGTGCAGCCCGCCTCCAGTAGTGTCGCGACAGGCGTGAATGGAGGGACGAATGGAGACATGTCGTCTTCAGCGATGAGAGTCGCTTCTGCCTTGGTGCCAATGATGGTCGTATGCGTGTTTGGCGCCGTGCAGGTGAGCGCCACAATCAGGACTGCATACGACCGAGGCACACAGGGCCAACACCCGGCATCATGGTGTGGGGAGCGATCTCCTACACTGGCCGTACACCACTGGTGATCGTCGAGGGGACACTGAATAGTGGACGGTACATCCAAACTGTCATCGAACCCATCGTTCTACCATTCCTAGACCGGCAAGGGAACTTGCTGTTCCAACAGGACAATGCACGTCCGCATGTATCCCGTGCCACCCAACGTGCTCTAGAAGGTGTAAGTCAAATACCCTGACCAGCAAGATCTCCGGATCTGTCCCCCATTGAGCATGTTTGGGACTGGATGAAGCGTCGTCTCACGCGGTCTGCACGTCCAGCACGAACGCTGGTCCAACTGAGGCGCCAGGTGGAAATGGCATGGCAAGCCGTTCCACAGGACTACATCCAGCATCTCTACGATCGTCTCCATGGGAGAATAGCAGCCTGCATTGCTGCGAAAGGTGGATATACACTGTACTAGTGCCGACATTGTGCATGCTCTGTTGCCTGTGTCTATGTGCCTGTGGTTCTGTCAGTGTGATCATGTGATGTATCTGACCCCAGGAATGTGTCAATAAAGTTTCCCCTTCCTGGGACAATGAATTCACGGTGTTCTTATTTCAATTTCCAGGAGTGTATTTGTAATTGGTGGGATACACGTGGCCTTCTAGAGCATTTAACAAGTGATCATTCACTTATTACGTATTCTGTACTGTAGTGGGATCAATTGTGCTAAACAAATACGTCAAGATGTTTCCAGTAAGCAAAAATGTGCGTTAGCCAAAAAAGGGAGGAATATAAAAGAAAAAAACTGGAAAAATCGACGAAGTAGGTGCTATAATCGCTAATATTCGCAGATTCGGTGGTTTTCGGACACTTTCAAAGGCACTGGCTTGCTATCAAGTTCACTGGCAATACTACAACAGCAAAAATGTACTACAGCAAATTAGGCAATACGGTTAAGTGCGTGTAATATCGACAAATTGCGATGGCTGACACAGACACCTAAAAATGGGTGCAGCTGACCAGCTTTTCAAAGTTTCGACTTCTTGGTTTCCGTCATTTCTCTTCAAACCAGTCTATTCCAGATATCGAATGCAACTTGTTGTGAAGTTTACGATACGTCGATGCCAAATCCACGGCACCTACGATGAGAATCTGTCCGTACTAATGATACTGTGATGATATTCTAAATCGAGAAGGCGCTTTACGGACAAATCTCCGGCGTCCCGAGATCATGTGGCCAGACTGGCAGTGCATATTGACAACACAAAATCTGTTTTGCCCATCCAAATCCTCACTCTAAAGATATTTCTACACTACTGGTCATTAAAATTGCTACACCACGAAGGTGACGTGCCACAGACGCGAAATTTAACTGACAGGAAGAAGATGCTGTGATATGCAAATGATTATCTTTTCAGAGCATTCACACAAGGTTGGCGCCGGTGGCGACACCTACAACTTGCTGACATGAGGAAAGTTCCCAACCGATTTCTCATACACAAACAGCAGTTGACCGGCGTTGCCTGGTGAAACGTTGTTGTGATGTCTCGTGTAAGGAGGAGAAATGCGTACCATCGCGTTTCCGACTTTGATAAAGGTCGGATTGTAGCCTATGGCGGTTGCGGTTTATCGTATCGCGACATTGCTGCTCGCGTTGGTCGAGATCCAATGACTGTTAGCAGAATATGGAATCGGTGGGTTCAGGAGGGTAATACGGAACGCCGTGCTGGATCCCAACGGCCTCGTATCACTAGCAGTCGAGATGACAGGCATCTTACCCGCAAGGCTGTAACGGATCGTGCAGCCACGTCTCGATCCCTGAGTGAACAGATGGGGACGTTTGCAAGACAACAACCATCTGCACGAACAGTTCGACGACGTTTGCAGCAGCATGGACTATCAGCTCGGAGACCGTGGCTGCGGTTATCACTGACGCTGCATCACAGACAGGAGCACCTGCGATGGCGTACTCAACGACGAACCTGGGTACACGAATGGCAAAACGTCATTTTTTCGCATGAATCCAGGTTCTGTTTACAGCATCATGATGGTTGCATCCGTGTTTGGCGACATCGCGGTGAACGCACATTAGAAGCGTGTATTCGTCATCGTCATACTGGCGTATCACCCGGAGTGATGGTATGGGGTGCCATTGGTTACACGTCTCGTTCACCTCTTGTTCGCATTGACGGCACTTTGAACAGTGGACGTTACATTTCAGATGTTTTACGACCCGTGGCTCTACTCTTCATTCGATCCTTGCGAAACCCTACATTTCAGCAGGATAATGCACGACTGCATGTTGCAGGTCCTGTACGGTCCTTTCTGGATACAGAAAATGTTCAACTGCTGCCCTGGCCAGCACATTCTCCAGATCTCTCACCAATTGAAACCGTCTGGTCAGTGGTGGCCGAGCAGCTGGTTCGTCACAATACGCCAGTCACTACTCTTGATGAACTGTGGTATCGTGTTGAAACTGCATGGGCAGCAGCACCGGTACACGCCATCCAAGCTCTGTTTGACTCAATGCCCGGGCGTATCAAGGGCGTTACTACGGCCAGAGGTGGTTGTTCTGGGTACTGATTTCTCAGGATCTATGCATCCAGATTGCGTGAAAATGTCTGCTCTAGTATAATATATTTGTCCAATGAATACCCGTTTATCTTTTGCATTTCTTCTTGGTGTAGCAATTTTAATGGCCAGTAGTGTATGTGTACGGCTCTAGGTAGGTATGTGAAATTCATCTGCTCCCGAGTGTGGATGTGAATGGCCAAGCAGCTTGGTGAGGAGTTCCCGCGGCAGTGCTCCGTGACGTCATTGACTGCGGCGTGCTTTTTGCAGGGCCCGTTGAGAGCGACGCCTGGGGAGCGGCGGCGGCATTTGCAGCGACGCTGTTCGGCGCCAACGCGTACGTGCTGCTTCGCGCGCTCAAGGGGCTGCACTTCGCCGTCGTCATGTGCAACTTCGGCGCCTTCGCACTCGTGCAGACCACGCTGGTCGCTGCCGCGCTCGGCGCCCTCTGCATGCCCAGGTCAGTGAGGTGTGCCCAGTGTTTACTTCCGCTAAGTTAACGAGCTCCATGAATGTACATTGGCAAATTCTGAAATCTGCAACTTTTGTCGACATACTTACATATTTGATGTTTTGCACACAGGAATTCTGTAAGGCTTCTCGTTTTACACCTGAGGATTCTGTTAATCGGTATGCATGCGGCAGCATGTGTACCTAGTATGTTCCAAAGCGCCGGGTGCTCGTATCTCGCATTCTGTTGGTGATTGTTAGGGTCAAGTGAAGCTGAGGCGTAGTGCCGTAAAACGATCCTGCCTTGGAGGCGGTTAAGTGGGAGATGTGTCTCAGAGCTGAATAGTGACAGATGGTGACGCGAGACTGGACGCGCACGTAGTTTATGTATCAGCCGATAGAGGACAATATTGGATAGAGGGACTGTGATTTTAGTTTCGATTGTGCCCACTAGAGTGCACTAAAGTAATAGAATGTTTTTCATAAATTGTTATAGTATTTTCATAAAGTGTTAATATGTCTTTTTGTGTAGGTAGAATGTGTTTTAGCAGTATGAATGATGCGTGAGTGTGGTTTAAGGTTAATATGAAGATAATTGTTTAACGAGTTATGTACTGGGATTTAGTGTGGGAACATTTCGAAGAAGTATGAATATGGGCAAAGGGGATTTTTGTAGAATAGATTTGTAAAGTAAGTTTATGGTAAAGGGAAAGTTAATTTAGGTATAAATAGCAATAGTAAATAACTTTATGCATAAGCAAAACTTCAGCATATTAGATAATTACGTCGGTAAGAAGTGCAGTCGTTAGGTTTACTATTTTGCGATTGGTTATTGATGAAAAGCGCGGATTGACGCGGGAGAATGTTGTTTTGCTATTGGCTTTTGAGTAAACTAACCAATGGTAAAGCAATTCTTTGCGCGCTTTTCTCTGTTGGTAGAGAAGACAGAGTATTCTATAGAGGAGTCGGAGCCTAGCCATGAAACAGTTCGGACGTGTGTAGTAGTAGTTCCAATGGAAATGAGAAGTTGCCGGATCTAGCAGTGTTTCATACATCAAAAGTGTTGTAAAGTGACGGCATAATAATTCCGATGGGTGTGTAGAAATTTCGGAATTTTTAAGTGAATTTTGTGACGAGAAAAGACATAAATTCCGCGTGGCGTATTGAGCGGGTTGGTGGCTAAAAACTGTGACTGCATTTGGTACCGACAGACATAATATTTGGCGAGCATTCTCAATCAAAAACAATAAGTATTTTGTTGCTATTACGTTTTTGGGAAATGCAACACCATAAACTTGCTAACGTGAGTGAAAGGGATTGTGAGTGAGTGTGTTAAGACTAGCACGGGCTTGGCAGTGATACTTGTTCACCTAAGTTTCAGAATATATTAATTAAGGACAAAATTTCCAACCTTTCATTTCGTGTGAAAACTTTCTCCCGAAACGTAGATTAATTGCAGCCTGGTTGACGTCGAAGTACAGTAGGTTTCGCTCGGCTTCCCTACTGATGATCTGCTGAGACAATGCCCACAGGTAGGTGCAGGTTCGTCGTAAAGGGACGAAAGAACCGCGCCGCTGCAAAGCGTCCGATTCCTTCAGTCTGCTTTGACCCAAGACGTCATCAATATGACATAAACGCCTACTTATATCGTATACAAAACGGTAATGGTGTCACTACATGCACACGCCAACAAAGGCGAACAAAAATGAAATCGGCACAAGGCCCAACAATAAAATGACACTAACAGGACAACCGCGGGAAATGGGAGGTTTAGGGTGGGGACCAGCTAAATTCTATAATAATACAAAATATCAAATCAACCGAAAACAAATATAAGAAAAATTTAATTTACGACATGGCACTACAGCCACAAAACCAACAGGAACCGTACACTTCACTAGACCTCTATAGCTAAATTAACATCACGATACAAAAAAACATCTGCAGTTCCAAAAAGAGGAATTGGACATTTCTCTTGACGTATATATCTCAAACGAAGCACTCGATACCAAAAGACCAACACCTACAATGCTGAAAAGTGGAATCGGACATTTCCCTTGACCTACATAGCTCAAACGCAGCTCTCAGTACCAATTAGCAGACAACTAATAAAAAAATCACAATCACACACATCACACACACATACATAACGCACAAAACACCACTTAAACCAAAACAACTCGGAAAACCTAAAGCCCCACTATTTACTAGGTAAATTAAAACAAAGTACCATAAATATAAAGCAGACAGAACAACAGAATTACTACAGAATGAAACCAAAGTAAAAATTACTTACCAACAAAAGCCTCTGACAAAATCACCTAGGTTGCCTCCCCCCCCCCCCCCCCCCCCCCACACACACACGTTGACGACCACCAGTCACATAATCAAAAGAAAAACAACCATAATAATTTGCTGTAAACAAAGCAAACACTTTCAACAGCACTGACTACCCAGACTCAAATAAACCCAAGTGATAACCAAGACAGAAATGAAACCAATAACACACGCTAAACTCAACACATCAACATCCACCACCAGAGGGTCCCATCGAATACAAAAACACATCATCTCCAGACACAAAACAACTCGAAAACACTCTGATGTAATTATGTTAAACACCATTACATCACAGGTCAAAGCAGAAGGGTGGTATCGGATATTTCCAGTGATCCGTGTTTTGGATTGTGCTTGAGCAAGGGACCATTTGTATACCCAACAGAAGGATCAATGGCTCATCTGAGTGTCACTGTCCTATGGTACAGGGTCAAAGAATGAACGTTACAGATTTCCTCCTGTTTAGGCGTATTCAGAAAATTGGTTGTTTCTTTTTGCATTTGATTGGGTCTAAGGTGGAGTTGATGGGACTTATGGAGGTACGATTAGTTCATGGGCTGTTCCTCGTAAAACCCACAAAAAGGGTTTTTTTATACTATATTTTCGCTGTCACCAGAGGACGAAAACCCAGCCGAGGATTCCAAGAGGGCTATGCACAGCTAATAGCTGAAATTTTTACGGTATATTCCTAAGACCTCGATCCTGAAAAACTTTGAAAATTTTCTTGATATCTTTATATGATTATGTGATACAGTGGTTCAAAGTTGTCCTACTTGTAAACATAAAATCCGGTGTGAGACGAAAATGTACTTTATAAAGTGACGAACCATGGAGAGATATGCTGTTAAATGTCTCAGTTATTGTCAGGTAACCCCAAGTTGTAGTACCAAAGAACATGCAATTTTTTTTTTTTTTTTTGCGCGTAAATCCAATAGGAGGTATAAAATTAGTTCTGTATTATTTGAGTTTCACGTAAGTAGACAATCCAAATTTTACTGACCACTACATTTCATTTCATATGATTTGTACGCCCTGCTGCAGGAGGGAAAAAGGGAACCAGCAGGAAAACGTTCATATCAGAGAACAAGAAATGTGAAAGTGTACCTATTTATTTAAAAGACACTCGACTAAAAGTGGTGTACAAGCTGCCTCATTCGACCTTCCTCAGCTCTGTTAAACATTTTCCCAAAAATTTTGACACTCAATTTCATGCTTGTTTGTGCTGAAAGAGAAAACAGTGGCAGTGGCAAAGAGGCAGAAAAGTTATAAATACTGGAAGATAGTAGGTAGTATCTGTGTTATAGAAGGGCAAAGGAGACAATGGCAGTGTGAGAGAAAGAGAGGGAAACAGTGGCAGTGGAACATAGTTGAAGGTGACAGAACAGGGATACGAAAGGAGTGAAGGAGACAGCGCCAGGGGACATGGGAAGGAATAAAGAAAAAGAGAAAGTGGGAGTGAGTGAGTGCCAGTGATAATGAGAGACAGTATATGTCATTGACAATGAGGAAGAGAGAGACAGTGACAGTGAAAAGAGACAACAACAGTTGGAAGGAAGGAATGAGGTATTAGCAGTAAGAGAGATAGAGCAAGGGGGAGAAAGTGACAATGAGAGGAAACTGTAGTAGTAGAACAGAATGAAGGGGACTGCAGCGGTAATGTGGGAGACAATGACAGAGAGACACAAAGAGATAATGACAATGGGTTGGACTGAATGAGTGAGTGAGAAAGGGCAACTGAGGGTGGATGGGGATAAGTTACTGAATGTCCAGGGTCTATATGTGAGCCAGCTGCCATGCCTCTTCAGTCCTGGTGATGAGGTGTTTCATGTCGTCATCCTGAGTACCATCTGGTAGGAATGTGAACAGTGTATTCATTGTCGTTTCAGCCTTGTGGCTGTAAAGCAGAAAGAACAGTGTGAAGCTTGTAGTGTCTTGCTTTGCTGTGATGGATGTGAACATAATGATGAGCAATATTGTATCCCGATCTCTTTGTTTAGTATAAACATATATTGAGAGCATATCTGCCCATGTCTTATTAAAGCATTCTGTGGGGCAGTTCATTTGTGAGTGGTAAGCAGTTGTCATCCTGTGGGTGATAGAACATGAAATTCCCTCTGACTGCAAAACTTTTCCATGATCGGAGATCATCACTCAGGGTGCTCCATTCTTCAAAATTTTGTCTTTTACAAGGAACTTCGCAATTTCTGGAGTTCTGGCAGTTGTCACAGCTTTAGTGTTAGTATTGCAGATGAGGTAGTCAATGCAGATCATTTAACCATTGATTTGCCATTTGTTGACTTTGGAAACCTTCCAAAGAAGTCGATCCAAGTTATGTGGAAACGTTCTGTTGCTGGTGGAATTGACACCATCCACTCCAGAGATAATTTGTGGCAAGTGATTCTGTCACTGTCAACATAGTGTCGAACGGAGCAGTAGAGACTTGGCCAGTGATACCTGTGTCTGATTTTGTCTAGTGTCTTCATGAATTCTGAGTGATCAGATTGTGCAGCTTCTTGGAAATACTTCAGGTATTGGTGAGAAGTGATGATGAGCAACATTTCTGCCACATTGGATTGTAGATATTTGTATACAATGTTCTGTTTATTAATTGAAATTCTGCATATGTAAGTTGCTCCTCCTTCAAGGTTGTATGATTTTCAGCAGTGCTGGACCTTCCCTCTGTTCAGTAGCAATGTCATTAAATGCATTGATGAGTGAGTTTTCATCTACACTGCTGTGTTCCACCAAAGAATTTCTTGAAAGGCAGTCAGCATCCATGTGTTCAAGCTCACTATGAAGCCTCTACCCCCCCCCCCCCCCCCTCCTCACACACACACACACACGTTGCCAGTTAACTTGGTCCTTCAGGTTAGTCATCAAGCATAGAAAATAGTGGGGTGTACAATAGTGAATGGTTTGCCAAATAAATCTGGCTGGAACCTGAAAATGTCCCATACTACTGCAAGACACTCTTTCTTGGTTGGAGAGTACTTCGTAAACATAAGCTATAATTTTTTCAGTATTTTCCTGAATGTGCAGTTGAACTGCACCTATATCATATCTGCTAGTGTTGGTGAGAAGTTCTATCTCAATGTTCTCATTATAAAGTGATAGGATTGAAGATGATGTTAGCAACTATTTAAGACGAAGAAAAGATCTTTACTGCACCTCATTCCAGGAAAATTAGGCATGTAATTTTAATAGTTGTTTCCTTGTGGCAGTTATTGCAAGGGATGTGCCTTGGTACAGAAGTCCTTATGAACCACTAGTAGTATGAGCACATTTTGAGAAAATTCTCACATCATGAAAGTGTGAAGGAACTGGAAAATCTGTGACTGCTCCTTTTTTCTCTGGGGACAGACTCAATCATCATTCATTAGGTGCCCCAAGACTTTTGCTTCTTGTGTGGCAAATAACCACTTTTTTGGATTTAGGTGGAGGTCTGCAGCCTGAACATACTTCAGAACAGTTTTCATGTGGCTTAGAAGTTTTTCAAATATCTTCTTCAGAATAATGACAATGTCATCAAGATAACAAAGACACATGGTCTTTGCAAGGTGTCCATCAAATGCTCCAAGGTGATTGGAGCATTACATAGTCCACATTGTATATTTATTTATTTGGAGTCACACTTGTCAAATTTGATTTGCCAGTAACCTGCGTACATGTCCATACTTGAGAAATACTTTGGTACTTTCAAGTAGTAGCCAACAGCGTCATCAGCTTGCAACAATGGATAGAAAATCTTTTTTCATAATTTTTAAAATTTTGTTCAGCTGTCAGTAATCAACACAAAAACACCGTCTGCCATCCTTCTTCTTAAGGATCACAAGAGAGGACGAAAGGTTCTCGGAAGGTTCAATGATGTCATCTTGCACCATCATTTCTTATACTGACACAGTGTATTACCATGGTGCTTTCTACCTGCGCATCTGCATTTGTTCCTTCCACTGTTCAAACCATTTCTGTATGTCATTGTCTGTGAAGCTAAACAGGAACTCTGTCTTTTTGCCATCCAAGATTGTGGAAAATTGTGTCTGTAGCAAACTGCCCATTTACTGGAACCAGATGGATATGTTTCGATTACACTTGTTAGAGCATAAGCAAATTGCCTCATTTCCGAAGATGTTTATGCAGTTATATATCATGACAAACATTTTCTTTTGATTACACTTGCAATAGCATAAGCAAATTGTCTTGTTTCCAAATATGTTTATGCAGTTATATACCATGACAATCAGTTTCTTAGTAATGTGAATAGTTCTTTTTTTCTTTTTGTTGTGTACATAGTTCCGCGTAGTCAGCACGTACACAACTTTCCCACTAGAGCGCGCCCTACTAAGCACAACATGCGCTAAGCACAACATGGCATTTCTATCGTCTGACCTAACGGCAGAAGATAAACATGCCACGATAAGACCACGAGACATATTGCTGACACTCGCCTACTTCGCTAGAGCGACAAGTCAAATAATCTGATGGTGTGTGTACTGAAGGTCTTGCAGTATGCACACCACACTATTCTTTTTGTGTTGAAGTTGAATGCTTATGGTCATTAGATGCACTTAAATGTATGAAAACACAAGTGCATTACATCATAATATTTGTGAGCAAATGGCTTGAAAGAAAGACATCAGTTTATGTATAGTTACTGTAAATTTTTAAGTATTATTATTATTATTGTTATTATTGTAATATTTTCATTAGATCATTGCAGCAATGGACAATGTCAAAGTTCTCAAACTGGGCACTCAGTGGTGGTGTGGTGCACTAGAGTGCACAGATGGCACTGTGCTATGGTAATTTTCCCTTAGTCTCTCATCCCAGCTAGAGACAGTTAATGGTACTGACTGTAAGCACAATTATAGTTGTTGTTATTGTTGTGATGGTGATTTCACTGTGTGCATTGGAGCTTGAGTGTAATGCAGTTGGAACAATAGGCCATCATCAAATTCTGCCAGAAATTAGACAAAACTATTACCAAAACATTTCAGATTTCAAATGACGAAGTAAATTTGTGGTGTTGCTGCATTGAATTGTAGTGTTTTGTGTAGATGGCACCACCATTTTTGACAAGGGAGAGACAGTTTGGAGGATGATGTGAATACTGGTCAGCCAAAAATGGTTTTAACTGAGTGGAAGAGTGAAGAAGTTGCAATATTGTTGCACTTAAGCAGCTCCCAAATGGTAGATGAGCTTGCAGCAGCAGCAGCAGCAGCAGCAGGAACCAACCATTTATGTGCTACAAAGTTCTGACTGATAACCTGAACATGTCATCTGTTACCCAGCACAGCATGCCACTCATCCACACACAAGACCAGTGTGATAATCACATGACAATTTGTGGGGACCTGTTAGGCAGTACTGATGATGATGTGATATTTCACAACCGGATAGTAATTGCAGATGAACCATGGTGTTTCCTGTATGATCTGCAACTGAAGTGACCATCTGCCACCAGGAAAACACCAGCATTGTCACAGCAGAAAAAAACATGCCAAGACAAGTTAAAAGGCAACTGTGTTTTGATTTAACTGGAATTGTTCACATGGAATTCATCACTATCTACAAGGAGATCTTTGCAGTTTATATGATTCAATTCATCACAAGATTCCTCACCTTTTGTGTGGGAAGAACTGGCTTTTGCATCATGACAGTGCCCCTGCACGTAGCTCTTTCCTCATCAAAGAGGAACTTGCAATGCAACAGGTCACTATTTTGCCACACCCTGTGTACTCATCTGATTTCACATATGTGATTTCTGTCTCTTTTCTTGCATGAAAGCATGCCTACACGAGTGTAAACTTCATTAAGCTGAAGAGGTCATGACTGCACAAGAGAAATTGTATGGAACATTCCTGGAAAAGTGTTTCAGCAGTGCTTCCAGCAGCTATATGGACATTGGTGGAAGTGAATAGTGGCCAACAGTGACTATTTTGGTAGAGGATATGGATATGTTCAAGTGTACACCTCGGCCATATGGCTTTCAGCCCAAAAGCCATTCATACAAAAAGTACACCATGTTACACAGTGTCGAGACATAAAGGTTCTTATTGGTGTCGACTGTCCAGCCATCTCTCACAAAAGTTAATGAGTGTATTATTATACACATTGAAACACTGGGTTAGCTACTGAAATTACCTCACTGTATGTTACAATTAATTAATTCCTTAATGTCAAAAAATGGTTGGCCAACTAAGCAGTCATATATTGTATTCCATCATCTTTCTGCCATCCACCCAGGATAGTGTTATTTTTTTCATTAAATGCAAAATATTTTTTGTTAGTCTTTATTGTAACTGTTATTGATATCAAATGAAACAATAGGGTTACTGTTATCAGTAGCTATATGTGACTAGTGATATATAACAGTGTACTTCATGTTTAATTTATTTATTTTGAATGATACCCATACAACCATCTTCAGGGTGAGTCAGCGACAGGGTTAAAACAACTTGACTCCATTTCTGTTGAGTGTATACACATGTTAGAGATAACAATGAGAGGATCAGTCATAGATAAAACTGTGCCTCTAAGAATAAAAAATTGCAAGTGCCAAGATAAGAAATGTGCAGTGCTTACAAATTATGTAGTGAATTATTAGAATGGATGTCATGAAGATCACTCATTTCACATTTGCACTCCCAGAGGATGTATTGTTCTGAGTCTTAGCTAGCCGTCATTCAGATGCATGCCACCCATTATAATAATTAATCATGTAATTCATAAACACCATAGAAGCTGACTCAGTTTTTGCTACGTTTTGTTCTTAGACATATTGCTTAATCTATTGCCTGACATTCTCATTGCCGGCAGTATTGTCCCTGTAGCATGTGCTGTTTCTTAACATATTGTGTCAAGTGGGTTTGATTCTGTCACTTACTCACCCTGAAGATGGTTGTATGATTATCAACTGAAATATCAAAATAAGAAGTAATGCTATTCCTTATTCATAACCAAAAGATGATAAAATATTGTATCTGCTGGAAAAACTTCAAGATGTCTGTTCGATTTTGTATTTTAACAATTCGTGTTTTCTTCCAGCATTGTACTTCTGGAAACTTCTTCTTTGTACAAGTTACACATAAACATATATTAGTGTATTACAAGCATGATCTTGTGTTGAAGAAGTAAAAGTTTATGGGGTACTGTATAGGAAGATCCAGTAATACTGTAATGGCCTTCTCTACAATAACAAAATAACATGGACATAATTAGATTCGTCCCATCAGATAATAGCACATGACATAATGTTCTGATAAAATGTAAGGTAACATGTTGTAACACAGACTTCTGGTGCATAGTTAATAAGATTACTTGACAATAAATTACACTAGACAGCTTACCAGTAATGAATTTTACATTCTATCCCCATGACAATTTATCATCTAAATATACACCAAAGAACTTGCCACAACTGAGGGCATCAAAAAGAAATTAATTTTTTAAACCAAAAATCATCAGTTTTGTTTACATTAAAGCATCTATTAACTCTAAACCAACAAAAGGCTTGGATAATTTTATTATCAACAAACTTTTTCAGCCATAGAGATCAGAATTACAGCAGAGAACAGTATTTTATCTGCATCCAGCATTATAAGTTATGGCAGATTTTATAAATCATTGTTGAAAATGGAAAATCCCAACACAGATCCCTGTTGAATGCCTACATTGATTTGGTCTATGCCAGGTCTTTCTGTGCCTACATAGACAATTTGTTTATAGTTCTCTAAATAAGATTTTAAAATTTTAGGCTTTTGTTTCTACAAACATAGAAGTTTTGACTAGGAGCCGTATATTTTAAGCACCATCAAACACTGTACTTAGATCATAAAAAAGTTGCCTGACTGAAGCCTTTGTCCTTGATAACCAATAGTATGTATGAAAAACTCTGTGGAAAGAACTGCTGATAATTTTTTACTAAAATTCTATTGTACTCTAGTAATTATACCTGGGTTTTAAATATAAACATATCACAAATTGTGAGTGCTGACTCCCAAATTTTGGAAAATTCTTTATGTATGGATCTATTCTGGGAAAAAGAGATTGAAGGAGAATCTTTACCTCCTTTTTTGCATCTGAGATTTAGTCTAGATGATTTGTTTTCACCAAGCGCATCTAGCAGTTAGAAAAGGTACATGGAAAATTACTAAGTTTTAGTGCAAAGTCCATATTTAAAGCTAACAACAATACAAAATTTACACTCACATAGCCATAAATTACAGTGAGTTGTGATCATTCCTCATGTATATAGTTCCATTTTAGGTCTTCCACCAAGGTATCTCTGAAATGTCATATGCAACTGACTTTTAGTAAGCATGTGGTAATTTATTTGTGGAGCATACATATGCAATGTCTTTTGTAATATCTGTAAATAATAATCACTTAATGGGAATTTTTGTCCTTGTAGATACAATACCAGAAAGAAAACAGAAAATGCATAGCATAAAATATAACAATACTTGAGAAGGAAAGTTGTTGCTCTTCATGTAGCGGAGATGCTGAGTCGCGATAGGCGCAACAAAAAAATTCACGCAATTATAGCTTTTGACCATTAAGGCCTTTGTCAGCTGTACACACACACACACACACACACACACACACACACACACACACACACACACACACAAATGCAGCTTGCACATAATCTTTTTGTTGTACCTATCGGGACCAGCATCTCCGTTATATGGTGAGTAGCAACTTTCCTTCTCTGGTATTGTTACATCCCATCCTGGATTTTCCATTGTTTGATAGCATAAAATATTATATCCATTAGCATGGATCATAAGAAGGATACTGGATAATCGACTAGAAAGAAGATTAAATGTATAGTAATATCAAAATAGGCAAAGATAACACAATATTTAAAAAAAAATAATCTATTCCAAATCATTAACTTGAAGGACATCTATAGTTTGTAAGCCACTTTACTGTGTCTGTAGGAGAGTACTTCTTATGTATATGATGTTTGAGAGGGTAAAGAAACATGTTCTGGTTATGGTGCACTTTGCAGTATGCAATGCACTTATTCTAACTATGTATATTCACCATTGTTTGGGGCCTGTAGAACTAAATCTATACACATGTTTGTCTTCACAGGTGTGGCTTCGACAGGTTCCTGGTTGTGGCCCTGGCACTGCTCAGCTTTGGAGGGCAGATCCTGCTCACAATGTCTCTCCAACTGGAGCAGGCTGGCCCTGTAGCCATTGCTCGCTCAGCAGATATTGTTTTTGCTTTCATATGGCAGCTCCTTTTCTTCAAAGAAGTGCCAAACAGGTACAGACAGTTACAGTTATTTCATTTTCATCTTCCAGAACTATTAGCTGCATATATTACTCAGAGTTAGTTTTATGGAAGCAAGAAAGCATAGTGACAAATGCTTCTCACAAAGTTGTTTGTATGAAGTTTGACATGCAGTATATTTTCAAAATTTTTGTGTAACATTTTTAAGCAGGCTGAATGAAATGGAAAAACATAGAATATTTTGACAGGGCTGACTATTAGTACATATTACATTACACACTGAAAGAAGGATGGCCATATTGATTGCAGACAAGCGGATTACTAGTCAGTGAGCAGCTATTCCTGGAGCATACACTCCGAGTTTTAACAGTGATACTCTCGGTGGTGCACAAATGCTCTTGTATAGTGTCTGGCATAGGCATTGGGCAAATAACTCCATAATACCCTTGTACAAGAGCTGTGCCTGCTCTCTCTTCTAACAATTCCTTCTGGATTCTTAAGGCTTTCACGACCACTTATTGACAAACTACCTGTTGGCTTCTGTCTCGGGTTCTTTGATCGATGTTTGTTTGATGACTTTCCTGACATTTCATCAACAAATGGTCATTGTCAAAGATTTGCTGGCATGCCAACATCTGAGGGCTTTTCCGTGGTCATTACCAGTGTTCCACTGCAGTGTGGGAATCCAGGATCCATTCACCTTGAGGCTTTTTTCTCTTTCTAGTTGACGCTATTGTCATGTTTACAGATTTATATATATTTGCTAAACAAGTGGTGTGATAGCTCATCTCTTCAACAAGAACTTCCACGTCGGCCAATTTTATAACGTTGTTGGTCTTACAGAGTCACATCTGCAGCTCGTGGTCTAATGGCTAGTGTTGCTGCCTCTGGTGGATCACAGGGTCCTGGGTTTGATTCCCGGCTGGGTTGGGGATTTTATCTGCCCAAGAACTGGGTGTTTGTGTTGTCCTCACCATTTCATCATCATCATTCATGACAGTGGCTAGATTGGACTGTTTAAAAAATGGGACTTTGTGTGGGTGCTGATGACTGCGCAGTTGAGTGCCCCACAAACTAAATATCGTCATCATCAGCATCATCATCATCATCATCATCATCATAATCATCATCACAGAGTCACACAGCATATGCTACACCATGGTTGCTTTCTCCAGTAGTCCCAACCTGCAATACTGCTTGTGTTCAGTGATACTGATGTTGATTGATTGTCCAGTCATTCCAGCATACACTTTTACACATGTACATGGTATGTGGAATATTCCTTACATTGAAAGTGGGTCTCTTTGATCTTCTTTGTTGGTTTATAAATAGCCTTTATGCTGCATTAACGCAATCACATACCACTGCACTGAACAACAGAAGAAAAAGTTTGCAAGAGGTGGGAAGCATTTTGATAGCTAAAATCGTGATGTGTCACGCACAGTGGTCAACCTCAATGAATGACCATTCATCAAAGAGGAACAGTCTAGGAGGGAATTTCATCATCATCTTGAGAACCATACCTATGGAAGATATAACTGCTAATACTGAAGTGGCCATGTGGGCCCTTCCTTGTGAAAGTGGTGAGCAAATATGCACTGAAACTGCCAGGATACTGTGCCGAGCAAAACTACCAGCTCACAATCTGAAGAAAGAGTTACTGCCTGATGACACAGGAAACGTGAATGTTGTAATGTAGAATGAAGATCATTAGTGGAAGATCCAGGATCTATTAGTTCTGACAGTGCCAGAAGCAAAGCATTCCAATGCAGTAGATCACATGGAGTACCAGTCAGTTAATCGAAGTATCTTCTTTCTCAGTGGTCATACAGAGGAACCTGTGTGCAAAACAGAAGCCTTACCATCTCTGCTGTATGAATTACCAAAAGGCAATAAAGATAATGTTCCATTAAGACTGTAAGTGCTCCTGGCTCACTGATGTACAAACTGGTGAAACACTTGACCTCTTTGCATCAGCTGCACATGGGAAAGACCAACACATACATAAAGGACTTGGGACATTCTATTGAGAAGTTGAGAAAACTAAAACTTGAACCAAATGACAGCCTGGTGAGCTTTAATGTTCTTTCTTTGTTTAATAAAGTGCCACTCAGTGATTCTCTGGAGTATATCACTTCCATTTTCCTGCAAGACATCAGCAGGCTCTTCATACATGTCTAACCATGAGGCATTTCATGTGGAATGGCAACTTCTGTAATGCATCACCACAGATAATCTACTTGGTCCAGTGGTATCCAATTTCTTCACGAAACATTTCAAAGTATAAGTGCTGGACTTGGTATCTTCTAAATTTAAGGTGTGGT
Organism: Schistocerca cancellata; assembly: GCF_023864275.1. Lineage (NCBI taxonomy): Eukaryota > Metazoa > Arthropoda > Insecta > Orthoptera > Acrididae > Schistocerca > Schistocerca cancellata. Next base: position 152,976,101 of record NC_064634.1, on the reverse strand, counting down.
ACGGACACACAAACAATACCTTTTTTGTGTGGAGCCATGGTGAGAAACAGCCTGGTGATCCCCTAGGACACCTCAGCAAACTCCATGACAACATAAAATTTACCATAGAGATAGAAAAGTACCGACAGTTACTCTAGATTGATGTGCTAGTTATGAGGGATGGTAAATTCCTGAGACACAGCATGTATCGCAAACCAAAACACACCATCCAATACCTACAGAAACAGTCAAATCACCACCTGAACCAGAAAAGAGGCATAATAAATACACGTGTAATGGATGCAAGACAAATATGTGAACTGCAGCACCCCGGACATGGGATGCAACACCTAGAAAGCATTGTGAGAAGCAATGGGTAAACCACCAGTTACATAAGAAGTGTCACAGAATCAAGCATTGTCGGGTGTGGCCTTTCTGCCATATGTTCCCAGAGTGACAGACAGAATTGGATGTATATTGTGCAGACAGAGTGTAAAGACTATTTATAAACCAACAAAGATTATCAAAGAACATCTCAGATCGGCAAAGGTGAAAAGGAACCCACTTGAAATGTCGGAAATATCCTGTACACCATGTACATGTGGAAAAGTTTATGTTGGAATGACTGGACCATCAGTCAACACCAGGATCACCAAACATAAGTGGAATTGCAGGTTGGGACAAGTGGAGAAATCTGCCTTGGTGGAGCGTGCACATCTGAGATTGACCACATAATAAAATTTGCTGACATGGAAAATCTTGCTGTAGAGAAGAGCTGTCACACTTGCTTGTTCAGAAACGCTATAGAAATCCACAAATGTGAAAATAGCTTCAGGAAGAAAGAGGAAAGTCTCAAGGTAAACAGATCTTGGATTCCTGTGCTGCTCCAAATCACCATTGCGGGGAGCAATGGAAGAACCACAGTGGTAATGTCCACAGAAATGCCTTCAGACATTGGTGCGCCAGGTGCATATAATCTGTGGCCACGAGGTAAACTTCAGTCTGCCACCAGCAATGGAGTGTGAAGCTTTGACAGTGCCACATGCTCATGCTGGTGAAATGTCAGAAAAATCATCAAGCGAATATCAGTTGAAGAACCAGAGACAGAAGCCAACAGGCAATTTGTCAGTTCCTTCTTGATCTCTTTGCTAAACAAACCCATGTCAAAATGTGCTGTAATTCTTTGAATCTTCTCTGTTAATCCTACATAGTAAGTGTCCCAAATTCATAAACAATACCTGAGAATCAGTTGAACAGGTGTTTTGTGAGACATTTGTTTTGAGAATGAGCTACATTGACCTACGTTTCTTCAACTGAACTGCACCTTATGTCTCACCAGATGGTTAATGTCAAACTTTTTTGGTTACTGTCAAATGTTTTATGGTAGTTACTGTCTGGTGCATTAACAGATTTTTCCATATATGCATGAGAAATACATTACTTTTACTCGTAACGCGAGTCAACTCAAACTCTGCTCCATGTGTTGACCCTTTGCAGGTTTTCCTGGATTTTGCTACTGTTTTCTGTATGCAACAACACTGTCCACCCACAGAGCTGTTATGTTATCCAACAGATAAATTATGCATGTCTTTAACATTAATGGCCCCATAACTCTTTTTGTGTGCTCTTGAAGTTACTTTCACATTGTTGTTGTGGTCTTCATGATGCAGCTCTCCATGCTACTCTATCCTTTGCAAGCATCTTCATCCCTGAGTAACTACTGCAACCTACATCCTTCTGAATCTGCTTAGTGTATTAATCTCTTGGTCTCCCTCTATGATTTTTACCCTCCACACTTCACTCCAGTACTAAATTGGATTCCTCGATGCCTCAGAACAAGTCCTACCAAATGTGTCCTCCTTCTAGTCAAGTTGTGCAACAAATTCTTCTACTCCCCAATTCTGTTCAGTACCTCATTGTTAGTTACATGGTCTACCCACCTAATCTTCAGAATTCTTCTCTAGCTCAACATTTTGAAAGCTTCTATTCCCTTTTTGTCTAAACTATTTTTTGTCCATGTTTCACTTCCATACATAGCTACGCTCCATACAAATACTTTCAGAAAGGACTTCCTGACATTTAAATCTATACTAGATGTTAACAAATTTCTCTTCTTCAGAAACACTTCCTTTGTATAGCCAGTCTCCATTTTATATCTTCTCTACTTTGACCATCATCACTTATTTTGCTTCCCAGATAGAAAAACTCATGTACTACTTTAAGTGTGTTATTTCCTAATCTAATTCCCTCAGCATCACCTGATTTAATTTAACTACATTCCATTGCTTTTGTTGATGTCCATCTTATATCGTCCTTTCAGGACACTGTCCATTATGTTCAATTGCTCTTCCAGGTCCTTGATTATCTGTGACAGAATTACAATGTTGTTGGCAAACCTCAAAGTTTTATTTCTTCTCCATGGATTTTAATTCTTACTCCAAATTTTTCTTTTATTTTCTTCACTGCTTGCTCAATATCATTTCTTTCACATCTGACAATGTTGTTCTGTTAAAAACAATGGATTTAATTCTACATGTTAGACATTCTTGCATCCACTCAGGAAACTAGTTCAACTTCCAATAATCTCATGTTTTGTATACTAAGTGACAATACAGAACTGTACTGAATACCTTCTAGAAGGTGAGGAACACTTCATTAACCAGGGTGCCATTATAATTTAATAGGAGCTATCTGCTTTGTTTGTCATGTGATACCTTGCTTATTCCTTGATCTTCACAAAATTATTTTGCTTCTTAATCAGTATGTGGTATCTTATGGAGGCAACATCATTTATTCGTAGGGTATTACTCTTATCATTCTTGTGTGTGCTTTTCAGTTGTTTCATTCACTGAAGAGAGCTATAGTTCATTATTTCTTATTTGGTCTGAATGTTTCCAGCCTGCTACAGCCATTACTTTCTCTCACAAACTTTCTTCCTGCAGTTGGAGTTGATCACTTCAAGGACTGTGGCTCCCATCCTTACAGAACAACTGTGCATTCATTTGCTTCAAACAGCTCCTCCTGGGTCTGTGTGGCAATATGTTGACAAGTGTTTGCTACACTTTTGTACACTTTTGAGAATTTATGAGACTTAATTAAACCATCTATAAAATGTAATCTTTTAGAGATTTAAAACTAAACTTTCTTAAAGACGTGTTTCATGTTAACCTATTTAAAACTCAAGTTTGCTTCTCATTAGAGGAATACTCAGCTGCAGAATAGCAGGCGAATAGGACAGCCAACCAGTTGCAATAAATGGTGGTTTTAAGTTAACCTTAACCGTGGTTTCAACAGATTTAAACCCATATTCTTCAGAAGGACAAGAAGTAAATTTCACATTAGCAAATAGTCAGTTAGTAAAGTGATCTATCTCCACATGAAATGTGTCAGCAATGATGTGTACATCCATTTGTAAAAACTAAGGCCCCTAAAATCAAAGGCTTGCCACATCAGTAAAATCAGTCACATAAAATGCCAGACCATGTTAAGAGCTACATGGTCTTAGAACTTAACATGCTCTGGCATTTTGTGTGATTGATTTTACTGATGTGACAAGACCTTGATTTTAGGGGCCTTAACTTTTACAGATGGGTGTACAGATCATTTCCTACACATCTCATGTAACTAACTGACTATTTGCTAATGTGAAATGTGTTTCTTGCCCTTCTGAAGAATATGGGTTTAAATCTGTTGAAACCATGGTTAAGATTAACTGAAGACCATCATGCGGCTCTTCGCGGATGATGCTGTAGTATACAGAGAAGTTGCAGCATTAGAAAATTGTAGCGAAATGCAGGAAGATCTGCAGCGGATAGGCACTTGGTGCAGGGAGTGGCAACTGACCCTCAACATAGACAAATGTAATGTATTGCGAATACATAGAAAGAAGGATCCTTTATTGTATGATTATATGATAGCGGAACAAACACTGGTAGCATTTACTTCTGTAAAATATCTGGGAGTATGCGTGCGGAATGATTTGAAGTGGAATGATCATATAAAATTAATTGTTGGTAAGGCGGGTACCAGGTTGAGATTCATTGGGAGAGTCCTTAGAAAATGTAGTCCATCAACAAAGGAGGTGGCTTACAAAACACTCGTTCGACCTATACTTGAGTATTGCTCATCAGTGTGGGATCCGTACCAGGTCGGGTTGACAGAGGAGATAGAGAAGATCCAAAGAAGAGCAGCGCATTTCGTCACAGGGTTATTTGGTAACCGTGATAGCGTTACGGAGATGTTTAACAAACTCAAGTGGCAGACTCTGCAAGAGAGGCGCTCTGCATCGCGGTGTAGCTTGCTCGCCAGGTTTCGAGAGGGTGCGTTTCTGGATGAGGTATTGAATATATTGCTTCCCCCTACTTATACCTCCCGAGGAGATCACGAATGTAAAATTAGAGAGATTAGAGCGCGCACGGAGGCTTTCAGACAGTCGTTCTTTCCGCGAAGCATACGCGACTGGAACAGGAAAGGGAGGTAATGACAGTGGCACGTAAAGTGCCTTCCGCCACACACCGTTGGGTGGCTTGCGGAGTATAAATGTAGATGTAGATGTAGAGTTATTGCAACTGGTTGGCTGTCTTATTCACCGGCTAACAATACTTTAGTTCTCCTTTTGATTGCTTACATCTTCTTTTCTCACTTTGTTAGTAGATATGGCACCGATGAAGACTTATATTTTGATAATTTTGTTCTAAGAGACTTAATGTTTGGGTATCACACCTGATGAGGTAGGGTCACTGATCAACCAAGAGAGTAGCTACAAATAATGGTTGAACAATTAATAAAAATATATGTGGAGTATCATCGTGCAGGTAGCAGAAGACTTGGGAATATTTAGAGCAATATGTTTCCACAAAACACATGAAACAGATGTTGGTAAAGCCTGAGTTGTTGCTCTTTCTGAAGAATGTAATATGACTTAATGAGATGTCTTCAATAAGCATAATACTATTTCAGACAACAGGGAATGTTTGCATATTAAGAACATGAAATTATCATATGCACTACTCTGAGCAGTACTGAAGACAGTTTTTGACAACGTATTTGTGTTTCATGTTGTACTGGTCCTATTATTTCTATTTGGTTGGATAGTAACTGGGGGGGGGGGGCATAGGGGGAGGGGGTATAGGGGGGAGGGGGAGGGGCAGAGGAATTATTGCTGCTGTTTTTACATACAGGGTGGTCCATTGATCGTGACCGGGCCAAATATCTCACGAAATATGCGTCAAATGAAATATATGAATGTTTTAGTTGGACCACTTTTTTAAGGAACGAAACTTGTATAGCTTGAAGTGGGAAAGCAGATGGCGCTATGGTTGGCCCGCTAGATGGTGCTGCCATAGGTAAAACAGATATCAACTGCATTTTTTTAAAGAGGAACCCCCATTTTTTATTACATATTTGTGTAATACGTAAAGAAATATGAATGTTTTAGTTGGACCACTTTTTTTGCTTTGTGATAGATGGCGCTGTTGTAGTCACAAACATATGGCTCACAATTTTAGACAAACAGTTGGTAACAGGTAGGTTTTTTAAATTAAAATACAGAATGAAGGTACGTTTGAACATTTTATTTTGGTTGTTCCAATGTGATACATGTACCTCTGTGAACTTATCATTTCTGAGAACCGATGCTGTTACAGCGTGATTACATGTAAATACCACATTAATGCAGTAAATGCTCAAAATGATGTCCGTCAACATCAGTGCATTTGGCAATACGTGTAATGACATTCCTCTCGAAATCCGGGGACGTCAGGGCAATCCACTTGTCATGAAATATGCTATTCAATACCGCTTCAACCACGCACGAGCTATGTGCCAGACATCCATCATGTTGGAAGTACATCGCCATTCTGTCATGCAGTGAAACATCTTGTAGTAACATCGGTAGAACATTACACAGGAAATCAGCATACATTGCACCATTTACATTGCCATTGATAAAATGGGGGCCATTTATCCTTCCTTCCATAATGCCACACCATACATTAGCCCACCAAGGTCGCTGATGTTCTACTTGTCACAGCCATCGTGGATTTTCTGTTGCCCAATAGCGCATATTATGCCGGTTTACGTTACTGCTGCTGGTGAATGATGCTTCATTGCTAAATAGAATGTGTGCAAAAAATATGACATCATCCCGTAATTTCTCTTGTGCCCAGTGGCAGAACTGTACATGACGTTCAGAGTCATCGCCATGCAATTCCTGGTGCATAGAAATATGGTACGGATGCAATTGATGTTGATGTAGCATTCTCAACACCAACGTGTTTGAGATTCCCGATTCTCACACAGTTTGTCTGCTATTGATGTGTGGATTAGCCACTACAGCAGCTAAATCACATACCTGGGCGTCATCATTTGTTGCACGTCGTGGTTGACATTTCACATGTGGCTGAACACTTCCTGTTTCCTTAAGTAATGTAAGTATCCCACAAATGGTCTGGACACTTGGATGATCTCGTCCAGGATACCGAGCAGCATACATAGCACATGCCCATTGGGCATTTTGATCACAATAGCCATACATCAACAGAATATCGACCTTTTCTGCATTTGGTAAATGGTCCATTTTAACACGGGTAATGTATCACGAAGCAAATATCGTCCACACTGGCGGAATGTTATGTGATACCACGTACTTATACATTTGTGACTATTACAGTGCCATCTATCACAAAGCGAAAAAAATGGTCCAACTAGAACATCCATATTTCTTTACATACTACAAGAATATGTAATAAAAATCGGGGTTCCTGTTTAAAAAAAAAAAAACGCAGTTGATATCCGCTTGGCCTATGGCAGTGCCATCTAGCAGGCCAACCATAGGGCCATCTGGTTTCCCCCTTCAACCTAGATGAGTTTTGTTCTTTGTAGTTTTTTTCATTTGATGCTTATTTCGTGAGATATTTGGCCCGGTCACTATCAATGGACCACCCTGTATATGAAGCGCACAGTGGCAAAAACAGAAGAAAAGAATGCTCATCAAGGATCTTTGGAAAAATTTATATCCAGTATAGAAAATTATATACATGTTTGACAGGAAGTGGCCATTAAACTCACTTAAATAATTGACAATCAAGAAAAAGGTGCTGCAAGAATAAATATCACAGAAAAAGGGACTTGGATTAAACACTATGAAGAACTATGGACTAAAGATGATGACAAAGGGGAAGAAATAACAGCTACACAGGATGAAGGGGGCCTCATGTTGATTTAAGTGTTTGTGAGGCTTACATGCCATGTTGTTATTTTTTGTATTTATAGTTGCATATTTCAAAATGTCATTTTTTGTATGGTTTGTTGTGCTGAAGTTTTAAGAAATATGATGTCAATGGGTAAATGGGTTACCATGCAGGTACATTGCTCTGTTGAAATTTTGTATTTACTCATCCCTGGATTTTCACTGTTTTTGTTCCTGATTGATGTTTAGATTGGTTCTGGACATACCCAGTTTCTTCACTTTCACCCTAAGCTCATGTTCTAATTTTTTGCATAGTAAATTGCACATTGAATTTATGTTATGCTGTTTTCAGATTTGCAGAACATATCTCATGCACTTATTCCCTTTAATCATTTGTGAAACCTTTGCTAGGTAGTGCCACTTATGTTACCATATTTTAGTGCACTCTAGAGAGTCATTTAAGACTTAGCAAGCCTTTCCTGCAGTTATAGAACTGACAATGCCACAAAAAAAATAATGGACAAGTGCAAGTGGGGCTCACACACTGAGGGAAGGTTCCATAAAAACTTAATTGTGTATATAGGTAGTTCATCCATACCAGGAATCAAGAATCTCAAAGTTTTTTGCCCATTAGCATTATAAATACTGGCAGGATATTGGTCCTGAGAATTCAAAGTCATTGTCAAAATATTTATAGAAGTTCCTGGGACTAGCATGGACATACAAAAAGAAGTGACCAAGGGCTTCAGTTTATATATAGAGAGAAAGGCGATTTAATAAAACATTTTTATTTACTTACTGAAACATGACTACAACTTAGATTTTGTGTTTCCTGCAGTAATATTTTTTGATTATGCTGTTGATGGGTTTAGACTGGAGTATAAGTTCTAATGTTAAAAAGAGATTTTTTATATGATGTAATAACAGATTTTTCTCCCTTTACTTGTACTGTGAAACCTGGCTTCTTGCCAAATTTCATGATTCTAGGTCAGTGGGAAGTAGCCTACACATTTTGATGAATGAGTTTGCAAGTATTAAAATATGCAACATAATGCAGTAACTTAGAAGCTTACATTTATTAAACTACCATGAGATCTTTGACTGTAGTATGTGACATAAATTCCAACTTGTTATGCCTACCCACTCCTGAGAAAAAGGATTTTTAACAATCGGACAGACAGACAGGTGGAAGGCAATGTGTTCCTATAAGACTTATGCTTTTGCCAATTGAGGTACCTGTTGGCTCAACACAAAAGTTTTGTCTCAAGTACTGATAGTGTTGAGGATCAGTGGACAAAGTTCAAAACCATCGTACAATATGCGTTAGATGAGTATGTGCCAAGCAAGATCGTAAGAGATGGAAAAGAGCCACCGTGGTTCAACAACCGAGTTAGAAAACTGCTGCGGAAGCAAAGGGAACTTCACAGCAAACATAAACATAGCCAAAGCCTTGCAGACAAACAAAAATTACGCGAAGCAAAATGTAGTGTGAAGAGAGCTATGCGAGAGGCGTTCAATGAATTCGAAAGTAAAGTTCTATGTACTGACTTGGCAGAAAATCCTAAGAAATTTTGGTCTTATGTCAAAGCGGTAGGTGGATCAAAACAAAATGTCCAGACACTCTGTGACCAAAATGGTACTGAAACAGAGGATGACAGACTAAAGGGCGAAATACTAAATGTCTTTTTCCAAAGTTGTTTCACAGAGGAAGATTGCACTGTAGTTCCTTCTCTAGATTGTCGCACAGATGACAAAATGGTAGATATCGAAATAGACGACAGAGGGATAGAGAAACAATTAAAATCGCTTAAAAGAGGAAAGGCCTCTGGACCTGATGGGATACCAGTTCAATTTTACACAGAGTACGCGAAGGAACTTGCCCCCCTTCTTGCAGCGGTGTACCGTAGGTCTCTAGAAGAGCGTAGCGTTCCAAGGGATTGGAAAAGGGCACAGGTCATCCCCGTTTTCAAGAAGGGACGTCGAACAGATGTGCAGAACTATAGACCTATATCTCTAACGTCGATCAGTTGTAGAATTTTGGAACACGTATTTTGTTCGAGTATAATGACTTTTCTGGAGACTAGAAATCTACTCTGTAAGAATCAGCATGGGTTTCGAAAAAGACGGTCATGTGAAACCCAGCTCGCGCTATTCGTCCACGAGACTCAGAGGGCCATAGACACGGGTTCACAGGTAGATGCCGTGTTTCTTGACTTCCGCAAGGCGTTCGATACAGTTCCCCCCAGTCGTTTATTGAACAAAGTAAGAGCATATGGACTATCAGACCAATTGTGTGATTGGATTGAGGAGTTCCTAGATAACAGGACGCAGCATGTTATTCTCAATGGAGAGAAGTCTTCCGAAGTAAGAGTAATTTCAGGTGTGCCGCAGGGGACTGTCATAGGACCGTTGCTATTCACAATATACATAAATGACCTGGTGGATGACATCGGAAGTTCACTGAGGCTTTTTGCAGATGATGCTGTGGTGTATCGAGAGGTTGTAACAATGGAAAATTGTACTGAAATGCAGGAGGATCTGCAGCGAATTGACGCATGGTGCAGGGAATGGCAACTGAATCTCAATGTAGACAAGTGTAATGTGCTGCGAATACACAGAAAGACAGATCCTTTATCATTTAGCTACAAAATAGCAGGTCAGCAACTGGAAGCAGTTAATACCATAAATTATCTGGGAGTACGCATTAGGAGTGATTTAAAATGGAATGATCATATAATGTTGATTGTCGGTAAAGCAGATTCCAGACTGAGATTCATTGGAAGAATCCTAAGGAAATGCAATCCAAAAACAAAGGAAGTAGGTTACAGTACGCTTGTTCGCCCACTGCTTGAATACTGCTCAGCAGTGTGGGATCCGTACCAGATAGGGTTGATACAAGACATAGAGAAGATCCAACGGAGAGCAGCGCGCTTCGTTACAGGATCATTTAGTAATCGCGAAAGCGTTACGGAGATGATAGATAAACTCCAGTGGAAGACTCTGCAGGAGAGACGCTCAGTAGCTCGGTACGGGCTTTTGTCAAAGTTTCGAGAACATACCTTCACCGAAGAGTCAAACAGTATATTGCTCTCTCCTACGTATTTCTCACGAAGAGACCATGAGGATAAAATCAGAGAGATTAGAGCCCACACAGAGGCATACCGACAATCCTTCTTTCCACGAACAATACGAGACTGGAATAGAAGGGAGAACCGATAGAGGTACTGAAGGTACCCTCCGCCACACACCGTCAGGTGGCTTGCGGAGTATGGATGTAGATGTAGATGTAGATGAGGTATGGATCCCTAAAAACAAAACAACTATCTTCAACACTATCAAAATACTAATATTGAATGTTGCTTAATGATGCATCAAAGCATAATAAAGATCTAAACATCTACAGAGACAAGGATTCAATAGTGAAGGTTCAGTCACTCAGATGATTCCCTTTCATTGTGAGTACGGTAGTGAAATGTGAAAATCATGTGGAGATTTGTAGGACACCCGTTGGCTGAACAAGCTGAGTCTTTTAGGAGATCCATAAGAGCTGTCCTCCATAGAAATCATGCACTGAAACTTCTGCTACATGAAGCTAACTGGCATTTGAAGCTAGTTACTACCTGTTTGAAATATGTCGCTCAGTATCAACAGTTCCAGAAAGTAATTATGTAAATCTGTTTGCAAAAGATTGGGAATGTGTCCTGATAATTTAAATTCTGTAAACCATTATTAAGAAATATGTTTCAATAGGCTTCCAACATTCTTGATTGTACTGCCATATCCAGTCATTGAAGGCCAACGATATTTTGATGAATAACCATTCTGCCATCATCAGGTGGTGCTGAGGAGATGATGAGTCTTCTACTTGCTGGTGGTATTTATGCCTGCCAGTCCCAAGGTCTGGCTTCACCGGCCCCATGCTGTGCACAGTGGTGGGAGCAGGGGGTCTCAGTTGCTTTCTGACCATATTCTGCTTAGTTATTAGCCCTGATGCCTTGCTTAGTTAGAAGTCCATGTCCCTGTTGATTAAATTATCATAAATTTCAATTGCTTATTTGAAAATGGAGCCCCAGTGGACACGCTAAAAGCAGACTGATGCTTAGCCAAGGGCAGCCTCCTCTCACCAATTCTAGCAAATTTGTTCATGGGATACTTTGAGGACAGAATGCTGGAAACTACCAAATTAAAACTTATTTCTTTCTTTCTTTCATTGTGTTGATGATACTTTTGTTGTCTGGCCAGTTGGACCTGAAAACTACAGAAAATTTTAGGATATCTGAATTCCATCCATGAAAACATTCAGTTGACCCTAGAAACTTCTTCTCTTGACATCATAGCCCAGTGTAGGCCCAACAGCTTGCTTGCCCACAGCGTACACCATGAGCCAACACCTACAGATTCCCATCTCCCTGCCTCCAGCTGCCATCACCCCTTCCAGAAGAACAGCATGTTCAACTCTCTAGTACACAGGGCATACTCCATTCCAGATGAGCAAAGTCCGATGGAAGAGGTGTGACACCTGGAATCTGTCTTCCATGAGAATGGATACAGCAATTGACAGATTGACATAACCCTGCAATGCACAAGCACCAAAGAACAACATAGAGGCCAAAAACATGGAAGAAGACGATAGTAAGATGGCTTTCATATCATTTGCTGGCATCAAAAATTGACAAACTGCTGCAAAAACACCGCATAACACCAGTTTTCCACCCGCGAGCCAAAATAAGAGCTCTATTAGGGACAAGGAAGACATCCTAGGTCTCAAAATATGGGAGTGTAGCAAGTTCTATGCGAATTCAGAAAAATTTACATTGGACAAATGATCCACACAATCAAAGCTCAGTGTATAGAACATGAGCACTACACCTGCTTAATGCAGCCCAAAATGTCTACAGTAGCAAAACACTGCGTTGAAAATGTACAGAAAATGAATTACCTGCAAAAAAAGTCTTGGCTATCACTGACAGATTTTGGGACTCAACTTTCAAAGAAGCTATTGAAATCCAAATGGCTGATAATTTAATTGACAGGAACATGGGCTTTGAACTAAGAAGCCATGGGAGCCAGTGCTAAGCTCCATCAAAGCAGAATGCAACATCTGGATGTGAGATGTGAGTGGGGTGGCAGAGAGAACTGATACTCTTCTTCCCAACATGCAGCCGCATCCCCTCCCTCCTTCCCCCTCCCCCCTCTGTAAACACACACTCACAACACAGTACAGGGCCAGCAAAGCCTAAACTCTGGATAGGCAAGCATAAATGCACCAGTACACAGCAGACACATCATTCTATCTGCACCACCTGGTGACAATGGAACGGATATTCACCAAAATACCGTTCACCCTTGATGATTGGATCCGGTAGTACACTTGAGAACCTTGTAAGCAGTGTATATGTCAGGAAAGCTTCAGGTCCCGTGTTTTAGTATATATTTTGGGACGGCTTTGTGACAGGGGTTTCAACTACAAGATGTTCGTACATTCACTGCAAAAAAGCTCACTTGTACTTGTTATGTGCAAGTTTTGTCTAGCTCAGAAATAAACGTAGTCAAGATACTTCACATATAACTAGTCTGTGCCCTTCTCAGTCATCATAAGCATTAACCAGCAGGGTGCACATCAGATCCCAAGGTGCAAAGAAATGCTTTTTCATATCTCACTGAGAGGAAAATGCTGAAACATCTGATGATGATTGACTCTAAAAAATCAGTTAATTGTATGATGTAGATGGGAAGAGGATTATGTCAGATCACAGAACAACTCTAAACCTTTTACCCATTATTGAGAAAAACATTTGTTTCTTTCAATATGAAAATATTAAAGGTTAGTGATTTTAAAAGTTTGGGGTTTCTCTTGCTTCTGTAAGTGATGACATGGATTTATTTCTACAGAAAAGATTTATGGCATGAATGTTACGATGAAGTCATTCATTCATTCACACAGTGTGCTCTGTAACTCATATAATCTCTTCAAGGATGCGGAATGGATCAAGTTATGTATGCTAGCAATAACTGCAAGGTAATATTTTAAGCAATTCAACAATGAATTATGGCCAACACTAATGGTAATGATCTCAAACTAATAACTGTGGGAACCACCATCTAGATTGCTTTGTGAATGTGTGTGTATATTAGAAGAAAAACAGCTGCCTTGAAGAAAGACACCAGGGGGGCTGGTGCAGTGGTTAGCACACCGGACTTGCATTTGGGAGGACAATCTCAAATCCCCGTCCAGCCACCCAGATTTAGGTTTCCCGTGATTTCCCTAAGTCGCTCCAGGCAAATGCTGAGATGGTTCCTTGGAAAAGGGCACACTATTTTCTCATTCTCTTGAACTTGCATGCCATCTCTAATGACATGGCTATTGATGGGATGTTAAACTCTAATCTGCTCTTTTGTAGAAAGGCACTACTCCTCCTCTTACAATACTTAGCTGCTGTTTTTATCTGCTATTTCATACTAAGTAGTTATGTAACTTCACTGATTTCAGAGATCATTATCAGCTGTCTATGTACAGGGAAAGTTAAAAACCTATTTAATGTGACCAGTAGTGTTAAGCAGTATTGACTTCAGAATGCAAATATTATGTTGTATGGTGGAAGTGGGTAATAAGGTACTTTTTGTTTTTGTTTTGAATGTACAGAGTTTTTCAAATTTCTGCTTGATATCTACAAGAAACCAGTTACAGACTTTTGCACCAGAATATAAAACAACATTCTTAGCCCTTGACAGGGATACATAGTATGTATCAAAATAATTTTTATTTCTTCTGTTGTGGTAATGAATTTTACATTTAATCTTCGGTTCACTCTTAATTTTAATCATTACTGTAATACCATTATTGAGTAAATGTATTGCCATTTAAGTGTAAGAATCCCAAGGCATCTGAAAATACTTCTGCAAAGTATTTGATTATTTACTTTACATAATGTTCTCAGTGCAGACTTCTGCAGGAAAATACACACATCAAAAAAAGTTTTGCATTGCCTCAGTTCCGAAAGTTGCAGAACCTGTACAGAAAATTGGAATAGAGATCAATGTAAACATCATTTTGCCCTTTTTATTGCTCATGAAAACCACACATTGCATGTGCTACTACCATATAGCGAGACCTTCAGAGGTGGTGGTGCAGAGTGCTGTACACACTGTTACCTCTAATACCCAGTAGTATGTTCTCTTGCCTGTATTTGTTGTGGCATACTATCCACAAGTTCATCAAGGCACTGCCGGTCAAGATTGTCCCATTCCTCAAAGGCGATTCCGCATAGATCCCTCAGAGTGGTTGGTGGGTCATGTCATCCATGTTGTTGTTGTTGTGGTCTTCAGTCCTGAGACTGGTTTGATGCAGCTCTCCATGCTACTCTATCCTGTGCAAGCTTCTTCATCTCCCAGTACCTACTGCAAAATACATCCTTCTGAATCTGCTTAGTGTATTCGTCTCTTGGTCTCCCCCTACGATTATTACCCTCCACGCTGCCCTCCAATACTAAATTGGTGATCCCTTGATGCCTCAGAACATGACCTACCAACCGATCCCTTCTTCTGGTCAAGTTGTGCCACAAACTTCTCTTCTCCCCAATCCTATTCAATACTTCCTCATTAGTAATGTGATCTACCCATCTAATCTTCAGCATTCTTCTGTAGCACCACATTTCGAAAGCTTCTATTCTCTTCTTGTCCAAACTATTTACCGTCCATGTTTCACTTCCATACATGGCTACACTCCATACAAATACTTTCAGAAATGACTTCCTGACACTTAAATCAATAATCGATGTTAACAAATTTCTCTTCTTCAGAAACGCTTTCCTTGCCATTGCCAGTCTACATTTTATATCCTCTCTACTTCGACCATCATCAGTTATTTTGCTCCCCAAATAGCAAAACTCCTTCACTACTTTAAGTGTCTCATTTCCTAATCTAATACCCTCAACATCACCCGACTTAATTCGACTACATTTCATTATCCTCGTTTTGCTTTTGTTGATGTTCATCTTATATCCTCCCTTCAAGACACCATCCATTCCGTTCAACTGCTCCTCCAAGTCCTTTGCTGTCTCTGACAGAATTACAATGTCATCGGCGAACCTCAAAGTTTTTATTTCTTCTCCATGGATTTTAATACCTACTCCGAATTTTTCTTTTGTTTCCTTTACTGCTTGCTCAATATATAGATTGAATAACATCGGGGATAGACTACAACCCTGTCTCACTCCCTTCCCAACCACTGCTTCCCTTTCATGTCCCTCGACTCTTATAGCTGCCATCTGGTTTCTGTACAAATTGTAAATAGCCTTTCGCTCCCTGTATTTTACCCCTGCCACCTTCAGAATTTGAAAGAGAGTATTCCAGTCAACAATGTCAAAAGCTTTCTCTAAGTCTACAAATGCTAGAAAAGTAGGTTTGCCTTTCCTTAATCTTTCTTCTAAGATAAGTCGTAAGGTCAGTATTGCCTCACGTGTTCCAGTATTTCTACGGAATCCAAACTGATCTTCCCCGAGGTCGGCTTCTACTAGTTTTTCCATTCGTCTGTAAAGAATTCGTGTTAGTATTTTGCAGCTGTGTCTTATTAAACTGATTGTTCGGTAATTTTCACATCTGTCAACACCTGCTTTCTTTGGGATTGGAATTATTATATTCTTCTTGAAGTCTGAGGGTATTTCGCCTGTCTCATACATCTTGCTCACCAGATGGTAGAGTTTTGTCAGGACTGGCTCTCCCAAGGCCATCAGTAGTTCCAATGGAATGTTGTCTACTCCGGGGGCCTTGTTTCGACTCAGGTCTTTCAGTGCTCTGTCAAACTCTTCACGCAGTATCGTATCTCCCATTTCATCTTCATCTACATCCTCTTCCATTTCCATAATATTGTCCTCAAGTACATCGCCCTTGTATAGGCCCTCTATATACTCCTTCCACCTTTCTGCTTTCCCTTCTTTGCTTATAACTGGGTTTCCATCTGAGCTCTTGATGTTCATACAAATGGTTCTCTTATCTCCAAAGGTCTCTTTAATTTTCCTGTAGGCAGTATCTATCTTACCCCTAGTGAGATAAGCCTCTACATCCTTACATTTGTCCTCTAGCCATCCCTGCTGAGCCATTTTGCACTTCCTGTCGATCTCATTTTTGAGACGTTTGTATTTCTTTTTGCCTGCTTCATTTACTGCATTTTTATATTTTCTCCTTTCATCAATTAAATTCAATATTTCTTCTGTTACCCAAGGATTTCTACTAGCCCTCGTCATTTTACCTACTTGATCCTCTGCTGCCTTCACTACTTCATCCCTCAAAGCTACCCATTCTTCTTCTACTGTATTTCTTTCCCCCATTCCTGTCAATTGTTCCCTTATGCTCTCCCTTAAACTCTCTACAACCTCTGGTTCTTTCAGTTTATCCAGGTCCCATCTTCTTAAATTCCCACCTTTTTGCAGTTTCTTCAGTTTTAATCTACAGTTCATAACCAATAGATTGTGGTCAGAGTCCACATCTGCCCCTGGAAATGTCTTACAATTTAAAACCTGGTTCCTAAATCTGTGTCTTACCATTATATAATCTATCTGATACCTTTTAGTATCTCCAGGGTTCTTCCATGTATACAACCTTCTATCATGATTCTTAAACCAAGTGTTAGCTATGATTAAGTTGTGCTCTGTGCAAAATTCTATCAGGCGGCTTCCTCTTTCATTTCTTAGCCCCAATCCATAGTCACCTACTACGTTTCCTTCTCTCCATTTTCCTACACTCGAATTCCAGTCACCCATGACTATTAAATTTTCGTCTCCCTTCACTATCTGAATAATTTCTTTTATTTCACCATACATTTCTTCAATTTCTTCGTCATCTGCAGAGCTAGTTGGCATGTAAACTTGTACTACTGTAGTAGGTGTGGGCTTTGTATCTATCTTGGCCACAATAATGCGTTCACTATGCTGTTTGTAGTAGCTTACCCGCATTCCTATTTTCCTATTCATTATTAAACATACTCCTGCATTACCCCTATTTGACTTTGTGTTTATAACCCTGTAGTCACCTGACCAGAAGTCTTGTTCCTCCTGCCACCGAACTTCACTAATTCCCACTATATCTAACTTTAACCTATCCATTTCCCTTTTTAAATTTTCTAACCTACCTGCCCGATTAAGGGATCTGACATTCCACGCTCCGATCCGTAGAACGCCAGTTTTCTTTCTTCTGATAACGACATCCTCTTGAGTAGTCCCCGCCCGGAGATCCGAATGGAGGACTATTTTACCTCCGGAATATTTTACCCAAGAGGATGCCATCATCATTTAATCATACAGTAAAGCTGCATGCCCTCGGGAAAAATTACGGCTATAGTTTCCCCTTGCTTTCAGCCGTTCGCAGTACCAGCACAGCAAGGCCGTTTTGGTTATTGTTACAAGGCCAGATCAGTCAATCATCCAGACTGTTGCCCCTGCAACTACTGAAAAGGCTGCTGCCCCTCTTCAGGAACCACATGTTTGTCTGGCCTCTCAACAGATACCCCTCCGTTGTGGTTGTACCTACGGTACTGCAATCTGTATCGCTGAGGCACGCAAGCCTCCCCACCAACGGCAAGGTCCATGGTTCATGGGGGGATGTCATCCATAAACAGCACTTTTCCATCTATCCCAGGCATGTTCGAAATGGTTCATGTCCGGAGAACATGTTGGCCACTCTAGTCGAGCGCTATCATTATCCTGAAGGAAGTCATTCACAAGATGTGCATGATGGAGTGCAAATTGTCATCTATGAAGACGAATGCCTCGCCAGTATGCTGCCGATATGGTTGCACTATAGGTTGAAGGATGGCATTCACGTATTGTACAGCCGTTACGGCGCCTTTCAAGACATCAGCCCCACATAATGCCACACCAAAACATCAGAGGACCTCCACCTTGCAGCACTCACAGACCGGGTTGCCTCCAAACAAGTGTCTGACGATTGTCTGGTTGAAGGCATATGTGACACTCATGGGTGAAGAGAACATTATGCCAATCCTGAGCTGTCCATTCAGGGCTCATGTGTACCATGCTGCATGGTGTCATGGCTGCAAAGATGGACCTCACCATTGATGTCGGGATTGAAGTTGCACATCATGCAGCCTGTTGCACACAGTTTGAGTTGTAACATGACGTCCTGCGGCTGCATGAAAAGCATTATTCAACATGGTGGCGTTTCTGTCAGGGTTACTCCGAGCCATAATCCATAGTTAGTAATCATCCACTGCAGTAGTAGCCCCTGGGCCGCCTGAGCAAGGCATGTCATTGACAGTTCCTGTCTCTTGTATCTCCTCCATGTCCAAACAACATGGCTTTGGTTCACTCTGAGGTGCCTGGACACTTCCCTTGTTTAGCGCCCTTCCAAGTACAAAGTAATAATGCGGACATGATCGAAGTGTGGTATGGACCGTATAGGCATCGTTGAACTACAGACAACTCGAGCCGTGTACCTCCTTCCTGGTGGAATGACTGGAACTGATCGGCTGTCGGACCCCCTCTGTCTAATTGATACTGCTCATGCATGGTTTACATCGTTGGGTGGGTTTAGTGACATCTCTGAACAGTCTAAGGGATTGTGTCTGTTGCACAATATCCACAGTCAATGTCTATCTTCAGGAGTTCTGGGAACTGGGCTGATGCAAAACTTTTTTTGATGTGTGTATTTTCTTCAGCATTTGAGTATTTGCCCAAGAACGTTGTAACATGCGACAGGACTGAGTGAAAGTATGCTAAATATGCCAGAAATCTCATCTATATAATCACCACAATCAGAGATTCTTAGTTCTTAGAAGATGGAACTGTGCCTTTCAGTTGTCTTAGCCACATGGTGGGTGCCACCATCATCTGAATGCCTAGAAATTTAATGCCAGAAGTTCATTTAGTGAATGCATATTGATCTCTGCTTTGCTCTCTGTAAGATTGTGTTTTCGTAACTGCATAATATATGACTGTGTAACATTAATAGTTAAGCTTTTAGGGTGTTCAGCCAAGTTGATGATCCCATTATACACCCAATGTTTTGATGACTGACCCACTAATCTTCTCCAGGTCTACAGTTTGTGCTGTTATGTATAATCACTGTCTGAAGTCAAACAAAATTGCACAGTCTAGTTGTAGTCTGTCTCTTCCACATACAAGTGAACAGCAGTTGAAAACATACCAGATACCAACCCAGATACCAACACAAGCAGTTGCTACAATAACTAAGAACACAGTATGCCTGCTGAATAGTGCTTATAAGGAGGAGATCTCTGGTAGATGGTGCAGTGGATGCTGTGCTGTGTGCACAAGTCATGAGGCCCACCACAGGCAGCCTCTGGTGGCTGGCCCATGCAGATGCCATTGGCAAAGTTTTCAAAGTGGAGCATGCTGGTGGCCTGGTGCTGCAGCACGTATCCAAATATTATGTACAAGGTTACAGACCCCCTCCTCTTTGGATAGAAGCATTGGGACACCTGTTGCTACACCCATGGCCTCTGTGGCAGACATTGCAGGTGATGGCAGTGGCAGAAGCAGATTCTGGGCCGGGACTGATGAACAGTGGTGGAAGTGATGCAGCTGTGGGCACATGCGGCAGTCACTCCCTCAAGAAGTACCGTAAGAGAGGACTGGTGACAAGGGGTTTGGCTGCACATCAATGTCCCATTCCTCAACATGTTGGAACTATACTGATAGTGAAGGCATTAGCCAGTCAGTCAGGGGCACTGGGGGTGCCAGTGTGGAAGTACGTGGAGGCACTGGCCCAGCTAGTGGTGGAACTGCCAATGGCAGTGAAGCATTGCGAGAAGGACTGGCTGCAGGAGTAAGGGCTGGACCCCAGAGGAGAGTCAGGATGTGGCAACAACTACAAGGAGAGTGGATTTGCCCTCACAGAAGGGAAGTCCTGTGAGGTGGAACCAGTGCTGAGAGAGGAGGTGGAGGTGGAGTTGGAGATGGTATCAACAGTTTCAGTGTCAGATATGCAGCCCTCACCATGGCATGAGGATACAGCTGGTCATGGTAGCATGCCACCAACCTATCACTGGTGCACACCATACAGAAGTGGCGATCTCAGTAACTGTGGACCATGGTCAGAATCTTCTGCATTGGTGGCTGAACCTCTGAGCCCAGACCACAGAGCTAGGAATGATCCATAAGGAGAGCCATGTCATTGTGCATTGGTGGGATGGCATGAGCAGATGCAAGAGGGAGCATGGCTGGCTATCTTGGAGCATCTCAGCTGAATTCAGATCTTCCACTGGCATAAACCTATAGGAACTTGAGAAATGTGTTAAGAGTCATCCATGGAGGAGTTTGCGACATATTTCTTCATTTGAACCTTGAACATGCGGATGCGATGTTCTGCCTTACCATTAGATCGGGGGTGAAAAGGAGGTGCAGTAACATGGTAAATGCCTTGAGAGGGTGCAGAAATCATGGCATGTCTGACACAAACTGTCTACCATTATCTATCACAAGCAAATATGGCAGTCCTTCACTCAGTGTAATAGACTGTATGACCATGAATGATGTCAACCTGTCCAGGTGTACTTTCAGTTGATCATACCCAGCCATTGGAATAGGGCACTCATGGAAAAAATGCTGTTGTGCTTTATATCTCAGTGTGTGTGTCACTGCAGGCAGTCTGTGGTCACCAGATTGCACATATGCCCTTGGCAGAATATTCAAAGCCTAGTGCTGTGGTGCACATCAAAGTATTACATACAGGGTTATAGCAGAGTCCAGGCAGTGAGTACACATAACAGCACAACTCTGAAGATGACGACTGGGTTGGTCAGCAAAGTATTTTGCTAATATTGAGAATAACTGGGAATTAACAATTTGGCTGAACAGTCAAAAGCACACCACTGAACAAACCTGCTGAGAAAACCTGAGAGATTGCAGGAGATACTATGATAGACTTGCACCAGTTGCAGGTCTATTTCGCTGTTGTCTTTGGGGTCAGTGCTATAGATGTATTTGTGTCCTTTATTGGTATATTTGTACCATCCACAAACCTTACTGATCTTGAAGAGTTCCTGTAACGTCTTTGGTGAACAACTTTTGTAGTCAACAACAGGTGAGATATGAATGTGGAACCCCACACAATGAACCATTTACATTAATCTTACAGATAATTCAAAGGCAGTTATAAGAAAATGGACAATGTAGTCACATGAGCATAAATGGTAGGACCTTGTGCTACTTGTTGCAGATATAGTGTGATGGGTGCTGTGCTTGTAACATGCTCTGTGTTGCTCACTGGCTTACGCCGTTGGGCGCTGGCATTACCGGAAGCGTCACCTCTGCGACGACGCCTTGGGCTCCTTGCTAGGTGAGGCGAGTGCAGCTCACAAGCACAATAGAAGACTGGATTCGTGATGGATGTTAAAACGAGGGCATCAGTGTAACATTACACAGATGGCTGTTGATGGATTAGTGACATTTATAGTTGTGACACAAACAAACTATTCTACTATCCAGGATGTGATAGATGGTGATTGTGACTATCAGATGAACTATTCAAAGTGTGGATGTTGTTGCACCCTTCTACATTTATACTGGATTGTTGCTATGTTGTAAGTCTCCTGATAAAGTGATTACACTTTACCAAGTGTGCACAGTGTTCAGGCATTACCTATCTCTGTGTGCATGTTTAAAATAATAGTAACTTGTTCTGTATTGTAGCCTAAATAACCATGTTATTGTATTGTTGTACCATGAATGCATATTGATTTTTGGTGCTATTGTTTGGGAAACTACTTTCCAGCTTTTCATGAAAATACTAGGGAAACTACTTTCCAGCTTTTCATGAAAATACTATTAATACTTTACCCTCAAGTGTGTTTCAACTTTTTTGACACATCTGCTATTGATGGGCAACATTTTATATGAAGCTGGCATAACAAAGATATAAAAGATATAAACTATTCATTATACTGCTTCACAGTGCTGTGTGATTACATCTTCTGTTAACAGTTTTCGGGAAGCAATAAGTTTAATGACTGATGTTCTTTGATGTTGAGATAGTATAAAAGCTCAAGAAGCTGAATCATATTGTTTTAAACCTTTACCTGGTAAAATCATCTGACATTCAGCAATTTGTACAATGGCTATAAATAAACAATACTCAGTTCTCGTGATGAAACCTGAAGACTGAATGTAGAGACAATTAGGATGTCATATTAGGGTTATGCTGTTGGCTTTTCCCTGCAAATGAGGCATTTAATTGCCTTTAGAGTGTCTACTACAGTTCTTTGAAGGTATTATTTTGCAAGAAGGTCATTAAGAGGTGGAATTAAGTGTTATGTCTAGTTTATTATTTTGTGACAGCATCTACGCAGATATTTTTAATGGTTAAAAAGACTGATTTATTTCCTGTCTATTTTGGTGGTAGGTTAGACCAGAGATAGTAATCAGGAACTGGTCTTGTATATGAATTGATGAAGAGAACTGCAGTTTGCTATAACTTTTTAAGTATATGGGCTACTTCCAAACAAAAATGTACTCTTCCACATAGCACTATATTTGGTGGCAAACCATGGGAAGTATGAAGCATTGGATATATTTGGTTCAATTGTAAAAGAAAAAAAGGTAGTTAATACACTATATCTGTAAGACTAGATACTCTGAATAATTAAACTTGTTTGCGGCTTGCCTGATACATCTGAAAACTGCATGCGATTCTTCAATACTGGTAACCCGTTTT
Source organism: Schistocerca cancellata (assembly GCF_023864275.1). Taxonomy (NCBI): domain Eukaryota; kingdom Metazoa; phylum Arthropoda; class Insecta; order Orthoptera; family Acrididae; genus Schistocerca; species Schistocerca cancellata. The sequence goes on along the minus strand of NC_064634.1, from coordinate 152,953,246 downwards.
TGAAACAAAAACTGATTAAAATAAGTCAAAAGAAACGACAAAATAAGTAACAAATATTTTATGGAGTATGTATCTATTACAATCTCATAGAGAGTGCGACATTATTTCACAGTTTCAAATACTAGCTGGATAATGAGATTTGATTGCTCCATTATTTTTTAAATCATTAGGTGTGAATCCTAGTATTGTCCCTTTCAAAAGGCTGTGACCAGTTTCAGCTATCATTGTCCACTTCATGATTGTGCCCCATCTGTTGTGACCTCTGTGTCAGTGGGATATTAAACTTTATAATCTTATTTTCTTCCTCTTTAGTATGTACTCTTATAAAAGAGAATGGTGGAATGAAAACACTTCATCAGTCTCTGACTGCTCTGTTACCAACCTATATATGAGAAATCAGCAGATAAAGATCAACATGCTGTAAGCAGTATTGGTGCACATTCCTTTTGCGAGAGAGACAGATAAAACTCTGAGTTAATAACTGAATGATACGATTATGTAATACCTGTTTGACAAGCTCAGGATCCACCAGCAGACATAAAACTACTATCTTCATAGAGGATGATGAATACATTTTATTCCTCCCTATTTTTATATTTCTTTAGCCACGTAGCTTTATTTATAGATTATTTATGTGCAGTATATTTCTATATCATGTGGTTCTATTGTCTTGATCTGCTTTATGAGAATGCAAAATTGATCCAAGTCTGGAAGTTATGTCACCTTATGATAAATAACATAGCAGTCTTATATAAATGAAGTCCAAAGTACACCTCAACTAGTCAATGAAACTGAACTAGTTCCTTGATGAAGTCTTCATTAGATGACATCCGAACCATCTTCCCGTAGCAGGGAAGCTACAAGATTATCATTCAATATAATTATTATGTTGAAAATATCTTATCAAAGGCAATGTATGCTTACAGGAGGGGACCATTGCATACATTTATAAGTGTATTATTACGGTAAGGATACTGACTGAATTTACTGACAGTGAATAAGTCTCCAATCACTGATGTAATTCCTGTCAAGACATTGTCAAGTTTATGGAACATGAACAAGCAGTAGGTTCCACCTACAAAAAAGAAAGATAAGTGAGAAGTTGCACTCACTACAGAGATGAAGGGGTAGTACTGTGGCCTAAAAAGGTGCTTAGAAATAAATATTGACTGTCAGTTTAATGCAGTAAGCAGTTTCTTTGAGATAGAGAAGAGACCAACCAGGTGCATGGCAAAATAGACAGTAAATAAGAATATGGGAATAGGCAAACTTCTGATTTCATAGGGATTAATAATCTTATTTTGTAAGGAATGGGTGCAGGAAAGATGAGAGCCTATAAAAAGAACCATTGGATGAAAATGACTGAAACATAAGAATGAATACACAGAGACATGATGTTAATGTTAGAAATAATAAACATCATCTCATGTGGATGGAAGTGACAGGGGTCATTTATATTGAAAAGAAAGAATACACAGAGAAAGATACTAAGAAATATGCTCATTTAAATGACAGACTGAGAAAAATGAAACAAAGGAAAATCTAGGCTGGAATAACAATAATGCGAAAAGGATAGATTGCTATTGACCACATAGAGGCGGTGTTGAGTGGCAAAGAGACAACTTGAAAAAAGCCTCCTAGATATTATTATTAGTGATCAGACTAAGCCCTTCATCAGATGCAGCAGACACACAGACACACACACACACTCTCTCTCTCTCTCTCTCTCTCTCTCTCTCTCTCTCTCTCTCTCTCTCTCTGTCTCTAGCATATACGACACCAATATGTGTCTAGTATTTATTATGATTACTTTGCTTCACTACAATATTTATTCTTAGGTTCTTAAGATCCCATTGCCTCTTGATTTCTTCTCTCCATTTTTGTCAGTTTTATCATGAGGCCTATTGCCTCACTATTTTTTTGTTTCATACTCTATACTGAGTAGCTGACAATTATGTTATGGATGGTTGAGTGTGAAGATCACTGCTTCAGGATTCCAAAGTTCGATACTTTCTCTGAAGTATATACCTCTGTTTCCTCTGACTTGAAGCAATATTAGCAACTTTGCTATTCTCAGATTGCCATCCCATATTCTATTCATATCCAATTTTCATTAATATTCTTCATGTATTTGAATGAGTGTCTGTGTGAGTTATTGATACTGTTTGATTACTTTTATTTACTTACTCGCACTTCTGCTTGATTCACACTTCTATTTGTTTTTAGTCATCTCTGTCACCGTACATTATATTTTCATATTTTCTGAGCTCCTCCTATCAGTCTGTACCTTGTATTACCACCTGTCCTGTCTTTATTTATCTTTTTTCAACTGTGATTTATATTTGAGCTGTTACTTTCTTCCCTTATTTGTTGATTACCTGTTGCTCATTTGAGTACTACAGAACTCGAGTATAAAGTACTGTAACCCACTGTTATTTCAAATTCCTTTGTTGCACTTGTGTCCCTATATGATCTGAGCAATTGTTCCTATCCTTTTGCACTTTTACTTTTTTCTTCCAGTTTTTGATGTTTCTTATCTGCTTCTGGCTGATTTCTGCAAGTAAAAGAAATAGTAATTTTGGTTTTAGCAGTTCAGTGGTACAAAGTCATTTTATGTTTTATTTCATTTAACTTACTGCTCATAATGTGTATTACTATATGTATTTTTGAGCTGTTGGAGGATATTTCCATATATTTTGTTTGCACATAAAAGGTATAAAAACATTTTCATACTTTGAACTGAAGATTTTGTTGGCTAACCCTGTGAATGTACATTGAAAATGTAATCCATGAAGGTGAATGTCTGATTACATTGGAATTCTATTTTCAAGACAAATAAGCCAGCTATCCTGGCTGTGATAACTGTTAACTGATTTAGTCACTACTACAGCACTTCATTGCTATTAAAATCAGATCATATTAGGAAAGAGTGCTACAACTATGAGTAAGTTGCCTAAAATTTGGCTTATCTCACAGACAGAATCTTGTAGTATCTGATGAAACTCATGTACATAAGTCTTAATGGTTTCAGTTAACACCATGCATAAAATTTACAAGACATTAAAACTCTGTATCAAGCTCTGCAAATGCAGGTTGCTTCTCAGACTACTACTTCGAAAGAAGGCTTAACGTACTCCACATAAATTTTGCTACTATCATCAATTCAGGTGAATAACTGGCTTTCTTACATGGCTTTTCCCCATTGAACATTCCTCAAGCTTTATTAAATGCCAGTTTACTCGTATTTGGCAGTGAGCAGTAAGCAATGCATTATTGATTATTGTGTATTTGTTTTTCTTATCATTATTTCTGAAAGCTCTACATTGTAAAGGTATTTCCTTCAAACTAGAATATGGATATTAACAAAAACATATATTTTAAGGCTTCAATGAAAATCACATACAAAAAGAACAGTTTTTAATGTATACAGGTAAGAAGTATATAGTGGCCTGTAATGTTGAAAGTATTTTAATGTAAGGGAAATGTATTTTATAAATCATGTGATGCTGAAGGTGCTCATACATTATAGTAATAAAATAGCTTTTTAATATTTGTGTAATGCAGGGTGAATTTTTTGATGCTCAGCCAATTTGTTACCTACATACCATCTAACTTGTTACCACTTGAACTCAATCATTTTGTAACATCTGTAGTACATAAGAAACAGTGGTGTTGCATAAATTACAATCTCTCATTTAATTGTTATGTAGTTCGTCAGTTTTGAATGACTAAGAGTACTTAAAATTGTGTGATGCTAACTTGCACAATCATGCCACATTCTTAAAAAATCATTTCATGGTGCAGCATTTTTGGATACTTTGGTGTAATTTTTGATACTCAGTCACAGTTGTATTCTTCATGGCTATTCCATTTACTGCTGTGATTTTGTAGTTGTACTAATAACACAAATTATGGCAACTGAAGTTCATACTTTCAAAGCAAAGAATTTGCACATATGTGCAGAATCAAATCTGTGATGGTAAGCATTTATCATTTTTGTAAGAACATTGTTACAGATATTGTAATTTAGTATTTTTTTATTCTTGCTTATGTGCAAATAAATAGGGAGACAATAATAACTAATAAATAAGAAAAAATGTTCTTATCTTAAAAGAGATGGTACTTTGTTTTGTACATTGTCAGCGGTGTTTCTGCAGACTCCTGAAGCATTGAATCAGGTGACTGAAGTCTCTACAGCGTGTACAATTGTGATTGTACTGAAACAAGTGCCGAAGGTGAGATCTCAGTTCAAGAACATTATTTGTTGGTGTTCAGAGTTATGTTAATACTATGTTCATTATTTATTTTATTCAGTTAAAAGGAAATTTTATTGTTACATTTCAAGAACTCATTTTGTAAATTTCTTTCAGTAGCACTGGTAACTATGCAACAGCAACTGGACATTAAGCATGAGATAAAGTATTTGAAATTGCAAAATTTTTATTTCTTTGTTCTAAGATTGCAAAAAAAACTTGTTTACAAATACTTAAGAGTATTTTAATACAGTATGTAATAATTTTATATTCCTTCACAAAATATCTTTGAAAGATATTTTCCATTTTTTGTGACAACTAGGTAAAATCGGCCCAAGAAAAGGTGGCTCATAGGTTTTTTCATGCAACTCTCAGTCTAACTGTGAAAGCATTTTGCTTATCACTACAAACAAGATGTTGATCAAAGTATAGTTTTATGTACCGGATGAACAAAACAATTTCATATTAGCTTGGCACAATATTTAGTTCAGTCTAATGAAATGTAAATGGTCTCCCGACTCCTGCAGATTTTTTCAAGTACCATTATTAAATCCTCCAAACATAAATTAGCAGAAGGACTGATAAATGAAATTTTCACTAAAACAAATTGGTTACCTGAAGTTGGGTTGTCATTTAACTTAAAAAGATCTATTGTTATAATTCTGTCCAAGACAGGGTATTACTTTAACAGTAATAGTTCAACACAGAAAAGTTCCAACATTTCTGGGTTTTAACATGAATAAGAACATTATAATCAAAATCTTCTTACATGCTTAACTTGACCCCATTTTATTTTACAAGTAATTACTTGTTTTGGTGATAAAGAGGCAAGGAAGCTGATACTTTGTGGTTTTTCATTAATTGATGTTACAAAGAAGAATGTTCTAAACAGTTTTATTCCTACATGCATTCAATGAACAAAAATTTACAATGAGGATCACACATCTTCAAGCCTAATATTAACTATTGTTCCATCGACTATTCATACTAACAATAGCTTTGCAGTAAGTTCTTCATTTATGAAGTTTAAAATAACTATTAAAATACTGTTATGTTTACTGGTAATACAAGTGTAATGATTAAGTACTTGAATTCAAACAAACAAGACACAGCCCAAATTATAATTGTGGATAAACTGGCTCACAGGAGGTTTCACAGCATTGTATTATCATTTTTTAACAGGCAATAAAATCCTGTTGGTATTGTTAACAGCCAGTAATGAGCATGCAATGATTGAGACACTACGTGGAAAATTTTTCAGAACTCAGCTGGATGACAAGCTGTGATAGAGCCAAAACAAATCAATGCTGATGAAGAAAGTCATCTTAGCATATTTACAACTTAAGTTATTTTTAATTGTGTTGATTTGAAGACAAGAGTGCTAATGTATTTTGCATTCTATTACTCTTTGACGTCCTATGGAATTGTCTCTCAAGTAATAAAAGGATATAAGCAGTCAAAGTACTGGATACAGTGGATAACTGCATGCCTGCAGAGACCTCTTCAAAGCTCCTGGAATTCTAACCCTCCGTTAGTAACACTTTTTCTTTACAGTGGAATTTTTGACTAACTATAAAGCAGTTTCTGATAACCTGTGAGTAATGTAACCACAACACAAGACACTAAAACAGAATTTCAGTGTAGACCTTGTCTCCTTGTTGAGTGCTCTGTAACTGTGGGACGTATCCCAGTGATCAGTACACTGGACTCGCCTTCAGGAAGATGACAGTTCATATTGGCATCTGGCAATCCTGATTTGGGTTTCGTATGGTTTACTTAAAAGCCAGGGCAGTTCATTTTTAAAGGGCATGGCCAATTTACTTCCCCAACCTTCCTAAATCTGAGCTCATGTTCATCTTTAATGATCTAATAGGCAATGAGAAGTAAAACACTAAGCTAAGCTCCTCAAAAAGCCCTCATAAGGTGTGAAGTAGAAAACTGAGATTCACTATAAAATAAAAATAACGTATTCAAAAAATATATTTTACTATCTTCATGTACAAATTAGTTCCCTAGACTCATTCAAAAACTGAAAATTCTTGTTAGCTGTTTGTTTGTCAACAGTTCTCTATATTTACATTTATACTTTCTAAAGCATTATGAAGTGTATGGCACTGTGTAGTTTTTAGTGTACATTATATTTCTTCATATTATATTGCAGTACTGCAGACACACAAAAATAGATCACATTGCATCTAGATTTCCCTTGAGTTCGATACTCTTTCAGCTGGCTTTTGAGTGACCCCAACCTCATCCTCAGCTCTAAATCAATATATATCTGAAAGACAAGAGTGCTAAGATCCATTTTTATATGTTTAAACTCCACTCCTGTCCTCATTCTTCTCCACTTCACTCTGTCTACATTCTCGCTTTCTTCTCTGCCATCTTCCTGTTCCATTCTTCTGTCCCCAAGTTTCCAGGCCTCTTCTCCATGCCATAGTGAACCATGCACAACTCCCTCTGCCTGCACCAGAGCGAGCTCAATGTACCAAATTCTTATTACATGAACTTACTGCTATTCCCTCCCATCCACCTTTGCCTCCAGTCTAGCTCTCTCTCTGCACCTACTTATCCCTTTGCTCTCTGAACATGACAACTGCTCATCCCTGTCAAGATGTAGTTAGTTAACTAATTTCATGTTCCATGGATCATTTGCACAATTAATTGTAATCATGTGGAATGAGTCATTTTGCATTCACATTACATAGTTATGGTCGTTAATTAGTTACTTCTTTCTTTCTTTTTTTCAAATACAGATATGAGTTAGTATTTCACACCAACCACACATTATAAAAATATAAATTCTTCTAGGTAATAGGAGAAGTTGTCAACGAAAAACACTTTTGACTTTTCTGTCTACCATACATTTTATATAATGTGTATGTGGTCAACAATTTTTGCAGCAGTATTGTACATCCATTTTAGTGGTAAGTACTACCTTAATGTAGATTAATTAATATCATTTCTCCTTCTGGAATTGTGATTATGTATGTCATTGCCCCTACTGAACTGCAATGGATAGTTACAACAACTTTCTTAAGAGAATAAGTATATTATGAACTAGTAGTCAATATGTCTAACTCCTTAAATGGATGTCTACAAGATGATTGTAGATGAGTGTCACATATTATTCTTTCAGAAAGTTTTTGAGCCTTGTAGACTTTCTGTATTAATGAAGACTTAATTCAGAACATTATTCAGTATGACATTATTGATTGAAAATACACAAAAATGACAACTTCCTGATTTGTTTCTACCCAAGATTTGCACTGACTCAAAGTGGATTGGCTGGTTGGTTGATTTGGGGAGGGGACCAAACTGTGAGGTCATTGGTACCATCGTACTAGGGAAGGATGGGGAAGGAAATCGGCCATGCCCTTTCTAAGGAACCATCCTGGCATTTGCCTGAAGCAGTTTAGGGAAATCGTGGAAAACCTAAATCAGGATGGCCAAACCGTTGTCCTGAATGCGAGTCCAAAATGCTAACCATTGTGCCACTTCACTCGGTGACCCAAAGTGGAAATGCAGCTGAACTATAAGGGGTATTCAATAAACAATGCAACACATTTATTTTTCTGAGGGTGTGTTGGTTTTATTCAGGATTCCAATACACCATTCATTTGGCCAGAAAACCCTATTTTTCAACATAATCTCTGTTCAATGTGATGGCCTTATGCCACCTTACTGGGAGGGCCTGTATGCCCACATGGTTTTAATGGTCGATGTTGGAGTCAACATCTTGCTGCTTTAATGACCTTCCCATCATCCATATACTGCTTCGCATGCAGTGCATCCTTCATTGGGCCAAACAGATGCAAGTCGGAAGATGCAATATTGGGGCTGTAGGGTGGATGAGGAAGAACACTCCAATGAAGTTTCGTGAGCTGCTCTCGAGTGCGCAGATCTGTGTGAGGCCTTGTGCTGTCATAGAGGAGGAGAAGTTCATTTACATTTTTCTGGTGACGAACACACTTATTTCTTCAGTTTCCTGAGGGTAGCACAATATACTTCAGAGTGGATCATTGCATGACAATAGAGGATATCAAACAGAATAACCTCTTTAGAATCTTAGGAGGCTATTGCCATGACTTTGCCAGCTAAAGATGTGGCTTTTAACTTTTTCTTTGTCGAAGAGGTGGTGCGGCACAACTCCATGGATTGGAGTTATATTTTCAGATTCAAATGGTTCAAATGGCTCTGAGCACTATGGGACTTAACTTCTAAGGTCATCAGTCCCCTAGAACTTAGAACTACTTAAACCTAACTAACCTAAGGACATCACACACATCCATGCCCGAGGCAGGATTCGAACCTGCGACTGTAGCGGCCACGCGGTTCCAGACTGTAGCGCCTTTAACCGCTTGGCCACACCGGCCGGCTTTGAAGTGATGAATCCATGTTTCATCACCTGTGATCGGCAAAAAGTTGTCATGATCAGCCTTGTAACATGCAAGCAATTCTACAACAGATGGTCCTTCATTGCTCTTTATGGTCTTCTGTTCGGTGACTAAGAACCTAGCAGGCATACACCTTTGAGTACCCCAACTGGCAGACAAATGTATCAGCACTACCAACAGAGATGTCTAGTTGTGCAGTGAAGTGTTTGATTGTGATTCACTGACCACCTTGAACGAGAGTGTCCACTCATTCCAACAGAGCAGGAGTCACAGCTGGGTTCGGATGGCTGGCATACAGGAGGTCAGACAGGTTTGTGCAACCTTGTTATGATGATGACAGAAGCCTCACTGAATGACTCACTATGCTTTTGTTGACTGCCAGGTGTCCATAGACATTCTGCAAGAGTCTATGGATATCTGTGATGCTCTGGCTTTCTGTCAAAAACAAGTCCATGACAACTCTTTGCTTTGAATGCATCTCTGTTACAGAAGCCATTTTGAAGGATATGTTTAGTGCCACCACGTATTATAACTTCATGAAACTATCGGGGCTGAGTGGGAATATTCCACGATGTCCCACAACAAATTCTGCATTTTTTCAGCTGAAACTGGCTGAGAGAAAAAAAAAGTGTTGCATTAGTTAATGAATGCCTCTTGTAATTTGATTTAGGAGTTCCAAACAGGTTAAATTCTCATCAAAATGGACACCTAAGTTTCCACCTTAGTTATAATTTCCTCACCTTGTGTTACACTAACCATTAGTATAGCTCCACTAGATGTGCAGAACTGAATATGTTGTTTCTTTTTGGGTTTCCAGAAAACCACTGAATAATAATTTTAAGAACAGTATTTACTGTTTCTTCTGTTGCTGTATGTATGTTTATACTGATTACAACACTTGCATCATCCACAAGAAGAACTAATTCTTCTTGTTGTATATTAGGCAGAAGGGCATTTACATATATGTCTGAGTAAGTGGAGCTAAGACAGAGCCTTATGGAACCTCCTAAGTGATTTTCCCCCCAGTTGGAATACTCTCCCCTGCTTCTACTGGTTGAATTATCAAGTACAGCTATCTGCATTATTATGGTTAGATATTACATTATACGTTAGTTGGCTATACCAGCAGTTCCATGAAGCCTCAGTTCATGTAGGAGAATGTTGTGACTCACACAGTGAAATTTCTTTTGTAGGCCACAGAAAATACCAACAGGTGCTATTTTGTTATTTAATGTTTGTAAAATGCAGTGAATCAATGAATGTGTAGCTGGCATTCTCAGTTGAATGCTCTGGTATAATTTACTTGGCCTGGTCAGTGGTGTATGTGTGACCCTCTTAGCACAAAAGGAATTGCCAGAATGCTTAGCAGTGGTTTCAGTCTTATTTATATGCCTATCAACTGCCTGACACCTTAACTATATGGTGAGCTGTTTCCTGTACTCCTTTTGGCATACTGTTTTCCACTTAGAACTTTCCATTGTCTCTGTAATTCATATTGGATGAAAGGTTTTGAGTTTGCAGCTAATACCATCTACTGGCTCATTATTGTATAGTGAGAAAGTAATGACACTACAATACTTCCAGGGGCACAGCAGATATTGTTTCTGCTGACTACAATTACCTCTTATACCAAACCTAGCAGAAAAGCTTCAATCAATACACAGACTTATATATCTCATGTGAATGTATTTTCTTTAAAAGATGGCATTTTGATATAGGAACAAAAGCGTTGTGCAAGCCTGGATACATTAAATTCACACTGAGGATACCACATCTGAAGAATGTAAGTTGGGTATAGCATTATCAATATTTCTGGAATCTATACCAGTTTTCATTGAACAGCTAATTTTATTTTCGTTATATAATTATGTTTTAACTCAACATGTGTTCTCGAATTTTAGTACAAATAAGGTGAAAGATATAGGTTGGGTGTTAGTTCTGTAGATGAGTTCTGCCATCTCTTTTGGAGATGTGTACCACTTTTGCTCTTTTCCTTCTGCACAGGGGACGTTTGGTAAGTTATGGTCATGAATGGAACTGCTCCACCCACAAGTTCTGGACAGGAGCTGACACAGACTCCACAGGGTACTGGGGCCTTATCGAGTACTAGCATTTTCAGCTGTTTTTCTTCAGCAATATCACTGATTATCATGCCTGTTTGGCTTTTGATCAAACGCTCTCTCTGACTTGGAAAGTAAGTGCGTATGTGAAAGGAATCAAATACATGAGGCTAAAATGGCCAGTGGTAGAGTATTTCCACTGTGGAACTGAAGTCATTATCGAATTGGCATGAGTGCAGAAATCAAATGTTGTGACTCGCCGATCATTCAAAGTGCCGCCGCGCAATTACGCGCGCCCTCTACGTGCGGCGCTGTCTGCCAGCCATGCAGCAGCTGCGCCACCTAAGCGGCCAGCCGCGCAGCGGCCGCTGAACTGGGACTCAGTGCTCATTCGAATGCTAAAGTGTACACATGTCTTACTTGTCAACTTACTCTGTGACTTATATGTGTTGTTCCGAAATATATGTGTTAAACTTGAAGTTCTAACAATTGGCGACGAGGTAGTGGATTTTTCCTTTTCACCGTTGACTCACAGGGTTCCATGGCTACTGTCGAGCAACTATTGCAAAATCTCCTTGAACAGCAAACGCTTCTAACAGCGGCGATTCGCGATTTCGTCGCGGCGTCAAATGCGGGGCATTTCTCGTCGTTGGCTATACCTCCTTTTCCTCCTTACGACGAGACGGCGGAAGACTGGTCTGATTATGAAAAACGTCTTCGACAGCACTTCTTGGCATTTCATGTCGCGGACAAACAACCATGTAAGTCTCTATTCCTTTCCTGGATTTCACCTCAAATTTATCGGTTGTTGTCGCAATTGGCTCCTTTGAAGGATCCTGCATCTTTGTCCTTTGCTGAAATGTGCTCAGTTCTATTTTCAAAAGCAAACGCATGTGGTAGTCTCTCGTGTTGCCTTTTATCTTAAGTCCCATAGTGCTCAGAGCCATTGCCTTTTATCGTTGTCAAAAACAACCAAATCAATCCTATCGCGCTTGGGTTGCTGAACTTCACGGCCACAGTCGAAAGTGTCAATTTGTTACTGACGTTCACAAAGAATCCTATGCCGATTCCATGGTACGGGATGCTATTATCCGGTCGGCGCCTGACAAAGAAGTTCGGCAACGTGCCCTTCAGTTCGCGAATCCGACTCTAGATGTTCTCTCCATTGCGCAGTCTTTTGAAATTTCTCGTGCCGCTGGGGCGCAAATAGAGGCGTGGGGTGATGTAGGGGAAATACAACCTCTGTGCGCTGTTGACGACGCGTGCGGCGCATCCCCGCCGGCCGACGTGGCCGCAGTGCGCTCCCACGCGCAGCCTCGGCCTAGCCATAAACAACCCGCCAAGAAACTGCAGCAAAACCCCCGGCAACTTCCTGCATGTCCGCAGTGTTTTACGAAACATTCACGCTAGGATTGTCCCCAACGTTGGGCTGTGTGTCACAACTGCAAAAAGAAAGGTCGTGTGTCTTCCGTTTGCAAATCCGACCGCATACATCATGTTCATGAACATGACGCTGATTCTGATTCTGTGTTGTCTGTCAATTGCACTTCTGCCCTTTCAGGGAAGTTATTCCTCACTGTCCAAATCCTTAGTCGAGATGTTCGCATGCAAGTGGATACCGGTTCTGCTGCCACTATAATTAATTCTCAGACGTATCTTCAGCTGGGTTCTCCACTCCTGTCCCCTGTCACTCGGCAATTACGGACGTACAATAAAAAGATTTCTCTTCGGACAGTTTAATGCTGAGGTATCTTACAAATCCGTCGTTCGCACTGTTCCCATATTTGTGGTCGACCAGAGCAACGCAGAAAATCTTTTTGGTTTCGATGCCTTTCGCGTTTTTGGGTTCTCCATAGATGACTCTGTCAATATTGTCTCTGATGCTATTCCTTATGCTCAACTGGATTTTTTTTCGACGACATTTTAGTCCCTTTTTTCTCCTGGGTTAGGCTGTGCAAACGACTTTGAAGCTCATATCACGCTCAAACCCACTGCTCGGCCTAAGTTTTTTCGGGCTCGGCCCATTCCTGTGGCCCTTCGTGATCGGGTAAAACGAGAGTTGGATCGTCTCACTGCTTCAGGGGTCTTGCTTCCTGTCACTTCCAGTGAGTGGCCCTCTCCTGTCGTTGTAGTTGCTAAGCCAAATGGTGATATTCGTCTCTGTGGCGATTTCAAAGCCACTGTAAATGTTCAATGCCTCATCGACACTTACCCTATGCCCCGTCCTGAAGAACTGTTCACTAAACTCGCTGGAGGCCAGTATTTTTCTAAAATTGACCTGTCAGAAGCTTATCAACAACTTCCTCTCGACACTGCTTCCCGGCAGTTTCTGGTCCTTAACACACCTTTCGGTCTCTATCAATACCAACGCTTGCCATTCGGGGTTGCTAGCGCCCCTGCTCTCTTTCAGCTATTCTTGGAACAATTATTGCTCCCTGTCCCTGGGTGTATCAATTACATGGACGACATTGTTGTCACTGGCTCCACCACTGAAGAACATCTTCAAAATCTCCGCACACTTTTTCAGGTCTTACAGACTGCCGGTCGTAAGTGTAATCTTCAGAAATCACAATTTTTTCATGCATTTATCACGTATTTGGGGTTTTCTCGGGATGGTATTCGTCTGCTTCAACAAACTGTCGCTGCGATCGATGCCCTTCCTCGCCCTACATCTGTTAAGGAACTGCAGGCCTTCTTGGGGAAAATAGCATACTATCACAAGTTTTTACCGTCTGCATCTTCGGTGGCTCAGCCGTTGCATCGCCTGTTGCATAAAAACGTGCCTTTTCACTGGTCCGCGTCATGTGAAGCGGCTTTCCAGAAGTTGAAGACTATACTGAAGGCCCCGTGCCTGGCTAGTTATCGACCTGGCCAACATCTTGTTCTTGCCACAGACGCCTCTTAATACGGGGTCGGTGCAGTCCTTGCGCACCGTTTTTCTCACGGTTCGGAACAACCCATTGCTTATGCCTCCAAAATGCTCACGGATGCCCAACAGAAGTATTCTCAAATTTGGAAAGAAGCTTTGGCCATCATTTATGCTCTTCATAAGTTTGGTGTTTTTCACTATAGCTCAAAATTTCATCTTGTTACGGATCACAAACCACTTGTTTCCTTGTTTCATCCATCAACGTCACTTCCCGACAAGGCTGCACACCGCCTCCAGCGTTGGGCTCTTTACTTGTCCCGTTTCAATTATGAGATTCATTTCCGGCCAACGGCTCAACATGCGAATGCTGATGCTCTGTCTCGCCTTCCCATGGGTCCTGATCAGGCATTCGATAGGGACGATCTTTTGTGTTTCCACCTGGATGTTGCCAAGCAGCGGGTTGTGGACGGGTTCCCCATCACTGGGGACAGGCTGGCGGCTGCTACGGGTTCTGATCCTACCCTCTCCTGGGTTTTACGCTGTATTCAGAAGGGTTGGCCAGATCGCCCGTCCGCTAAGACTTCTGATCCATTGCGGAACTACTACACTTTGCGCTACCGCCTCACGGCTAGGGATGGTGTTATCCTCCTCTCCACTGACAATGCTTCGCCGCGTGTTGTGGTACCTGCGTCTTTGCGTGCTTCGGTCTTGCGCCTCCTTCACCAAGGGCACTGGGGTGTGTCTCGCACAAAATCTCTGGCACGCCGTCATGTGAACTGGCCTGGCATCGACTCTGAAATAGCATACATGGTCGCTGCCTGCGGCCCTTGTGTGTCACAGGCCGCTGCCCTGAAGTCATCTTTGTCACCGTGGCCTTCGCCTGAGAAGCACTGGGAACGCATTCATGCTGACTTTGCGGGACCCTTTTTAGGTACTTATTGGCTCCTCGTAATTGACGCCTACTCTAACTTTCCTTTCATTGTCCGTTGCACGTCACCTACCACCACGGCAACCACCAGTGCTCTCGCCCGCATTTTTTCTTTGGAAGGCCTCCCCTCTACTCTTGTTACTGATAATGGTCCGCAATTTGCCTCTTCCGAATTTGCGGATTTTTGTGCTCGTCACGGCGTTACGCATGTCACGGCCCCGCCGTTCCATCCACAATCCAACGGTGAGGCTGAAAGACTGGTCCGCACATTTAAGGCTCAGATGTGGAAACTTCTGAATTCTTCTTCTGCTGCTGATGATGCGCTTCTCCAGTTTCTGGCGTCTTACCGTTTCACCCCCATGGGCGACCACAGCCCGGCTGAGCTCGTACGTAGCAGACGGCCCTGCACGCTACTTAATCTTCTGCGGCCTCCCACCTCACGGCCGTGGGTGCCTTCACTTGGCCGGTTCGCCGCCGCCGACCTCATCTGGGTGCGGGGATATGGCAGGCGGCCAAAATGGAGCCCGGGCCGCATCTTAAGACACCGTGGCAGATGCCTGTATGAAATCCAGACGGACACGGGTATTGCAGTGCGTCATTCGGTCCAGCTTCGGCCTCGGGTGCCAGCAACGCCTGTTCCGAATGCTGCCACACCACCTTTGGCTCTACCTGACGCTCAGGATCTTGGCATCTCTCAATACTCACAACACAGCCCTCTCACCGTCATCGCGATGCCAGCACCAGAACGGATGCCACCAGGAGACGTGCCCATGCAGGAACCGGAGGACCATCCTCTGTCAGAGCAAATCTACTCGCCTCCTCCTCCAACGGACACTGACACATCGCCCATGTCTCCTGTCATATCAACTGGACTTGCCGCAACGGGCAGATTGGTGCATGGGGCCCCAGCAGATTCGACCCCTACGTCTGTCATCTCGACCCGTTATCATCGGGGACACTTCCGACCGTACGGGAAGCCTCCTCCTCGAGACTTTACGGCGAGTCAAACAACGCCTATGGACGTTAGCCCTCTCCAGGACACCTCCATCAAGACCAATGCAAGAATTTCAAAGGGGGGAAAAGTGTTGTGACTCGCCGATCATTCAAAGTGCCGCCGCGCAATTACGCGCGCCCTCTACGTGCGGCGCTGTCTGCCAGCCATGCAGCAGCTGCGCCACTTAAGTGGCCAGCCGAGCAGCGGCCACTAGACTGGGACTCAGTGCTCATTCGAATGCTAACGTGTACACGTCTTACGTGTCAACTTACTCTGTGACTTATATGTGTTGTTGTTGTCGTTCCGAAATATGTGTCAAACTTGAAGTTCTAACATCAAAGAATTTAGAATTGTCCTGCTAAAAGTGTAACAGGATGGGATAGATGATAGGAAAGTGTAACAGAGATTTCAGAAAATTTAAATGGGAATCTTTGGTAGAAATGTGATGTCATTCTCAAGAACATCTTCTGGGTAAATTAACAGATAGAATATGAGTATAACTGTGTGAGAAGTCTGCTGCCATCATCTTATTAATAATGTAGGGCTAATGAAAATAAAGCGAGAGAGATTAGCGTGCATGCAGAGCCACATAGATTGTCATTTTCCCATTGGTCAATATATGAATGGAACATGACAGAATTTCACAAAAATTATTAGAAATGACCCTCTGTTGTGCATTGAATGGTGGTTTATGGTGTTTACACAATGCCTGACAAAAACGTGAAGGACACAGAGGGGAGGAGAAATGAAATATCACAGGCTGTGATGTTGTTTCAGTGATTACAAAATCGAGTCAACTTTTAAAAAAATCTTTGCAGAGTGAGCTCACTTATCAGTACGATGTTAGCCTCTCTCTGTCCTGGATGCATCTGCTGATTCAGTTGGGACTGGTGTCATAAAACTTCTGTATTCTGTCCTGAGGCAACCTAACCCACAACTGTTGTGATTGGTCCATGATATCCTTGATACTGGGTCTGGGGTGAAGCTGATGTCTGAGGTGGGCCTCCCAAGTGTTTTATCAGGGACAGAGCTGAGGATCTTGCTGGTACGTCAACTTCACCCTGACAGTTCACAGAGACAAGTGTTTCGTTTTGAAGGGCATTTTCTTGTTGAAAAATGGGAACAAAACACTATTGCATGAAAGATAACGCATGAGGGTGCAGAGTATCCGTGACATACAGCTGTGCTGCCAGAATTCACTCTGTCACTATTGGCCAAGATTAGATGTCATACACAATGACTCCTCACACCATGATGCCAGGACTAACATCACTGCTGCTATCTAGAACAGTAGGAGAATGGGATCTCTCCTAGGTCACCACCATACCCACTAACGATGGTTATCCAAGGTAGCACAGACCTGGAATTCATCACTGAATACAGTGTGATGCCGTTCGTAAGCAGTCCATACATCCTGTTCTTGGCACCACTCCAAATACAGCCATTTGTGTTGTGGTGTCACTGGCAGCCTACGCATTAGACGCTAATTATCTAGTCCAGCTGCTGATAGTCTCTGACCATCAGTGCAAGTGACACTAAATGTTGCAGGAAGTCCATTACTTGTTCTCATATGGCATACACAAATGTGTAGGGGTTATGATGTGCTTGGTGAACAATATGGTAATCCTCCCTTGTAGTGGTCAGACGTGGTTGATTAGAACATTGATGATGAGTATGCCAGCCCTCACATTCCCATGCAGTCCAACATTGAACCACTTTGATATCCAAAAACTTCACTAACCTCCTGGTTAGAATTCAACAAATCAGCCCAATGGAGGGCCACAATAATGTCCCTTCCAAACTCTTGCAGGTGCTGCTAATACTGTATCAGATAACAACTCTGCATCTCAAAGTCCTTCACAGTGACCATTCAACATCTGATACTGTTCTTGCCACTTATATACACTACTAGGACTAGTAACAACACTACATTAATTAGTTCCATGTTCCATGTAACATTTGAATGGTTATTTTTTTGAAATGCTGTGCAATAAACCAGTTTACAGGATATGTATAGATGATTAGTGTTAACAGTAATGAACAAATTTTTAATACTACCCAAGGAACTACATTTAAAAACTACTTTTTTTTTTATTTACAGGCTATCATTTTTTAATAGACATTCAAATAAAAGGTATTGTCCATGAGAAATAATTTCAGGTTAGATTTAAAATTTGCTTCAGGACATGTCAGATATTTTATGCTATTGGAAAAACGATCAAAGAATTTTTTTGCTGCATATTGAACACCTTTCTGAGTCACTGAAATCTTTCATTATGCATAATAAAGGTCATGTTTCCCTTTAGTGGTGTGGGTATGGACCTCACTGATATTAAATTCTGATGGATTACTTATGGCGAATTTTACTAGGAATCAAAATACCCAGTGGTTTGAAGAGGTATGACATTTATGGATGAATATCACATATTATTCTTACTGCTTGCTTTTGTGGAATCAGTACCGCCTTTCTAAGTGGTGAGTTTCCCCAGGAAATTATTCCATAAGACATTATTGTGTGGAAATAGGCAAATATGTCAGGAGTTTAATTCATTTATTTGCATTATAATGTATATATAAAGAGAAAAAGTGGTTGAACTTAATCATTTGAGAAGCTCAGTAATATGCTTCTTCCAGTCAAGTTTTCATCAATATGTATACCCAAAAATTCTACACTATTTATCGACTCCTACTCATGTGCTACATCAGTTGTTGGTATGATCCTGATTTACAGAACTGAATAGAGTGTCTTTTTAAAAATTTAGGAAGTTCCAAAAATCACTTTATGATTCTTTGGAAAATAGTGGTTACAGTCTCTTTTGTTGTTCTCTCTCTCTCTCTCTCTCTCTCTCTCTCTCTCTCTCTCTCTCTCTCTCTCTAATGGGATTTATTATAACATTAATATCATCTGCAAGCAATAACAATTCTGCTTGTTGAAGGTTAAGTGGAAGGTCATTCACTGCCCAGTCACTAAAATTTTCTACTCTTTCAACATTGTTTAAATTATTCAGCACAGCTTTTTGCCTTCTGTTTGTGAATTATTATTCAAGTCAGCTGTGTGTAATTCCATAAAACTTGCGTTTTTCTAAGAGGGTAACATGCTGTACACAATCAAACACCTTGGAAAGATCACAGAAAATACCAACAGGCAATATTTTTTATTTAATGCTTGTACTGGAATCCAAACTGTAAATTGTTTCTACTTAAGCGTGAGACTACTCTTGAATACACATCTTCTTCAAATATTCTGGTAAAAATGTCACTATGGAAATTGGAAGATAATTGTTTGTCTGCCATGTCACCTTCCTTATGAAGAGCTTTAACAATTTGCTATTTTAACCTGTCTGGAAATATTCCTTGTGCTAGTGATGCATTACATATATCACTAAGGACATTGCTTATTAATTTGGAACAACTTTTCATAATAGTGTTGAAATACCATCAACACCACATGAGCTTTTGTTTTTTAGGATAGGTGGAAGTTTATTAATTTCAGCGAAGGATGCTGATACTACTTCTGGTTGCTAAAAATTTTGTGGAATGGCATCTATAATATATTCTATTGCTTCTTTGACTGAACAGTCCTATTTTTAATGCAACATTTAGATAGTGATTGTTAAAAACTACTTACTACTTGTGAACTACAACATTGTATTTCAGTTAAATTGTTATGAATGATTGTAAACTGTCTGGCTGTCCTCTTTCCTATTTCACAATATCCCATATAGTTTGTTTTATTATTTGCATTATTAGAAATGCCAGAATGTACATACTTCTTGATATTTTAAAGATTTTCCTAAAAATATTACAGTGTTGCGTGTAGCACACAAGTAATGCGGAATCTTGACTTATTCTGGTTGTCATATAAATGTCTCTCTTCCTATAAAGTGAGATTTTAATTTCCTTAGTTATCCATAGCTTATTTGTTGTTTTAATGGATCCTCTTTATACCACTTTAGGAAAGCAACTTTCAAATATTGACACAAATTTACTGCAGAATAAATGGAATCCAACATTAGCATTCTTTCTAAATGTAACTCAGCCCATACCAACTCTTTTTAACTACTCTTACAACAGTGTATCTTGTTCTCATTAATAAGCCTCACTGCTTTTTATGAACCTGTATCAGGGTTGTAAGGCACTATATTTTTTTTTTCACTTCCATCAATTTTGCAGCGTGATCAGTTAGCCCAATAACAATTTTATACATGTTTAATAGTTTAAGCCTGAGCAGTGTCTATAAAAATGTCATCAATAAGGGTCCTCCTATCTTGTTGCATTTGAGTTGGAAAATTTACTAAAGAATTTAGATCAAATAATGGTTCTGGTTCCTTTTTTTCTTGCCCATATTTTTTTTAAGAAACCAACATGGAATTGTGATTATTCAGTTTCTCGTGGCGTATTTATTGCTTGAGCAGTCCACAGGTGTCATGCCAGTCCATAGCGTCCAATGGGCCGTTGGACACTATGGACCGGCAGTACACCCGTGGACTGTTCGAGCTATATGGAATTGTCCACTAACTATTGCACACTAGTGGCCATTCCAGTCAGAGAAAATTGCAACTCTAATCACTCACATATTCAGCAGTACTATGTATGTGTACAAATTTACTTATATCTAGTTCTGTATGTTTCATTTTTTCTGTCAGGTAGTGTATGTATGTGCCATAAACCAGGGCTATTTTGCACCTACAGTGGTAATTTTGTGCCAACTTTGGAAAAAAAATTCAATCCTGCCTACCATCTTTTCTAATAAACATTTAAAAACAGTTCCAAAACTGACAGTTGACAGCACCTATCAGCTTATGTTTCAGTTACTCTGCCAACCACTATCTTGCATATTGTCTGCTACTAAATGTGTGCTGCTGTATTTTTGAGGTAATTTTTGTCAAGAAAAAGTGGTATTTTGCAACAATAAAGTACTTAAACAGAAGTGAATGCATTTATGTGTGTAGAAACTAGCTGTTGTCTAAACTGCAACCACAAAATCATAATCAACACAGTATTTACCACTGTATGATCAGTAGTAGCTGTGAAGGTTATTTTTCAGGGAAAAAAGGGCAACTTTATGCCCCAGAGCAAAGTAGTGCAGTAGTATTTTCATTACTTTGTTTCAGACTTACTTAGCTTGGCATGAACCTTATTATGATGAAATTGGATGTCGCTAATAGATTAATACTGTAGCATTTGGTACAAATGCAAATGAAAGCTAGGAGCTCACAGTATGCTGATTATAGCAATAGGTATATGGGAGATTACCTGGAATCCATATAAAGTGGAACATTTTGCTAGAAACATCACAAAAGCTTTTGAACTAGTACCTGGAACAAGAAAACAATGCAAGAAGAGAAAAATCCATACATTTCTTGATAATTTCAGTAATGAGAACCTGTCAGATGAACAAACCCTTGAGAAAAGTTTATAGGACTGAGAACTGTGCAGGGAAAATCAAATGGAAGAGTTAGCAGTATCTACTCAGAAGGAAGAAGTCAAAACCAGTCGGCAAGCAGATTGATGAATTTGTAGTTACATTGTATGAGAAAACATTACCACAGGTCACTGACAGCTTTAATGGCGTCACTGCAGACACCATGTACCATCTGTTAAAAACTGGAAATGGCCTGAAAATAAAAACACATACGTCTTTACAAATGGAAGTACACAATTAGAGGTATAACCCTCATCCTTCACCATACTATTGAGCAAATTTTTTCTACAATTAAATCATTTTGATAACAGTATAACAGCAGAATTTTCAATGTTTGCATCATAGCAAGTGATGAATAAATTTAATCCATAGTTACTTTTTGTGAAAGCCCCATGCTGCTAATTTTGCTTTACAAGTGATATCTGATTCTCTTGTAAAACCAATTTTATGTCAAGAAAATTTACATTCCCTGGTTTAATTACTAGTTTCCAAGTTTTGTATTTATTCAAATATTCAATTACCTTATTCACTTCTTGTTTTCAAACTTTTGACTCTTTGCTATTCATCACATCCTCAAATTTTCTGGGCTCTCATCACAACACCAGTTTATGTAAATGAATTTACTCATAACATAACCATTAACTCTATCAGGCTTTCTATGTTCGTGTGTGTGTGTGTGTGTGTGTGTGTGTGTGTGTGTGTGTGTGTGTGTGTGTGTGTGTGTGAGTGACAGTGACAGTGACAGTGACAAGTCTTTTTTGTTATGCCCACCTGTGACTCAGTGTCTCTGCATGTGGTGAGTAGCAACTATCCTTTTCATAACATTGTTACATTCCATCCTGAATTTCCCACTGTTTGATCTTGTTTATGATTGCTTGCATGGGAAATTGAACTAGGAGAAACACATTGATGATCTGCTAAAATGTTTACGTTCAGCTGTTTATGCTCTTACAGTTATTGCAAATTTTGTTGACAAATATATCAGTAAATTAACTTACTATCACTATTTCCATTCACTGCTTTCACATGGCATCATGTTTTGGGGTAATTCATCATTAGAAGAAAACCGTATTCATTGCTCAAAAAGGTGCAATCAGAATAATAGCTGGAGCCCACCAAAGATCACCTTGGAGAACTTGCTTAAGTAACTCAGCATATTCATAGAACCTCCGCAATACATATATTCACTTATGAAATTTGTTATTAATAACCTATCCCAGTTCAAAAATAACAGTAATGTGCATAGCTACAACACTAGAAGAAAGGATGATCTTTACTATTGTGTGTTAAATCTGACTTTGGCACAGAAAGTGGTGAATTATGCTGCCACAAAAATATTTGGTCATTTACCAAATAGCATTAAGAGTCTGACTGATAGCCAATCAGCATTTAAAGACAAATTAAAAGAATTTCTGAATGACATATCCTTCTGCTCAATAGATGAATTTTTAGATATGAACTATTTATTTATTTTATTTTGAACCAACATCAACTGATTACAAAAAAGGTTTTTTTTTTGTTCCTGTCTTCTAGATAAGTCAGAGCCTTACTTACTAGAGTTACATATTATTGCCTGGCACTTTTATCTACACAACTTTTCCTAAATTTAGTTGAGTGAACAATGTTACATACATCATGGACTATACATAAAAACAATTTGTTATTGTAGTACTTAGATGAAGGAATCTGTAGTTTGTGACACAGTATTCAGATCTGAGATTCAAATATTTACAGTCGGTAACACAGTCTAAGATCTGAGATTACATATATCTTTCTATACATGGTCTTCCATCATACAAGTGTACTAAATCTAGAAACTCATCTATTGAATATACAGGATTTGTAAAAAAAAAAAAAAAAAAAAAAAAAAAAAAAAAAAAAAAAAAAAAAAAAAATCATTTTGTGAAAAGAAAACTTACGTTAAACTGACATGTTCCACATCATTATGAAATGTCAAATTCATGATCTATGGAACATACACACATTAATGTTATGTAGTCTGCGGCTCGTGGTCTTGTGGTAGCATTCTCGCTTCCCGCACATGGGGTCCCGGGTTCGATTCCCAGCGGGGCCAGGGATTTTCTCTGCCTCAAGACGACTGGGTGTTGTGTGTCTTTCATCACCATTTCATCCTCATTCACTCGCAAGTCACCGTAGAGGCGTTAAAGAACTTGTGGAGCGGCGGCCGAACCGCACCGCGAGGGGTCCCCGGCCACCGATGCCGTATGCTCATTAAATATTATGTAGGGAGGCCACTTAAATCAGTATCAACAATCAAACAATGGAAAATCCAGGATGGAATAGCAACATTATTATGAAAAGGACAGATTGTTACTCATCATGTACAGGAAGCATTGAGTTAAAACAGTCATAACAGAAAGAATGCTAAAATTTAAGCTTTCAGCCAAGAGGCCTTCTTTGAAAGTAGAGAACATACACACATTTACAAAAGCACAACTCAAACATACATGGCCAGTGTAGTCACAGGTGTGGTGTGTGATGAGGTCTCTTGGCCGAAAGCTTAAATGTATATGTCTTCTCATTGTGTCTGTCTGCGATGCAACACTTCCTCTGTGTGGAGAGTTGCAATCTATACTTCATAATATGAATGATATCTAGTATTTCTTTTGATTAGCTTATATTATTTTCAAAACACAAATTGCACTTTTTATTTTCTATAGACATGTTGCACTTCGTAAATTCTGATTCTAAATTTGTTGATAATCTACGAGGGTTGTTTTTTAAGTAAGGGCAGTTCGCACGTATAGTCCCATAGTTCGAGTGGACGCCGCAACGAGCCGCCGCACCACTTGCCGGCACCCTTCCCGTTCACACTGATGCAAGTTGCAGCTCTGTAGCTGACGTGTACGCATCGCTGTGCTACTTTATAATGTTTATGATTATTGAGTCGCCCGCCTTGTGTGAGATACGGTCAGTGATTCATTTTTTGTCCGCGAGAAGCCTATCAGCTGCAGAAATTCATCGTCAGTTAACAGAAGTTTATGGCTTTAATGCAATGAGTGAAGGTAAAGTGCATCAACGGGTTAGAGTTTAAAAATGGCCATCAAATTGTCCGTGACGAAGAACCCTCAGGCCGGCCCTCTGTGATCACTGATAATTTGGTGGCTGCAGTCGAAACAAAGATTCGTGAGGACAGAAGATTCACAATTTCCACTCTTTCTTTAGAATTTCCACAAGTTTCAAGATCGGTTTTGTACAAAATTGTGTCTGAAAACCTAAACTTTAAGAAACTGTGTTCTCGGTGGGTACCCAGACTCCTCACAGAGGACCACAAAGGGAAGAGATTTGCCACTTCATTGGACTTTTTGATTCGTTACGAGGAAGAAGGGGATGACATGTTGAGCCAAATTGTCACTGGAGATGAAACATGGGTATCCCATATCACTCCTGAAAGCAAGTGACAATCGATGGAATGGCAACACACAACCTCACCTGTCAAGGTCAAAGCCAAACAGACGCTGTCAAAGCGCAAGATTATGGCAACTGTGTTCTGGGACCGGCGTGGTGTTTTGCTAGTGGACTTTATGCCACGAGGAACAACAATCAACTCAGATGCCTACTGTGCAACTCTAAAGAAGCTCCGCAGAGCAATTCAAAACAAAAGGCACGGCATGCTGAAAAAAGGAGTTTTGCTCCTGCACGATAACGCTAGGCCTCACACCTCTCAAAAGACTCGGGATTTGATTGATTCTTTTGGCTGGGAAGTTTTGGACCATGCACCATACAGCCCCGACCTTGCTCCTAGCGATTTTCACCCTTTCCGATACCTGAAACACCATCTTGGCGGGCAGCGCTTCAATGACGATGATGAAGTGAAAGCGGCCGTGAACTCTTGGCTGTTGGAGCAGGCGGCCGAATTCTTTGAAGAGGGAATTAAAAACTTAGTTGTACGGCGGTATGACAAGTGCTTAAATAAACAGGGCAACTATGTAGAAAAATAGGTAAAAGTGTGTAGAATCAGAAAATAAAAGTTTTTTTACAAAAGTATTTGTATCTTTTTTAAAAAATAAAAACGGCCCTTACTTAAAAAACAACCCTCGTATTTGTTAACTGATGTTTACACAACATATTCATATGATTAAAATTTACATGTACCAGTGTCAGTGTACAATGCAGTTTCTACTTTACTGACATACTATCCTTACTACTCACACTGTTTAAATTAATCTCTTTCTTATAAATTCTTTCAAACCAATCACAATTAAGATATTGTCTTTATTAAAAGCTTTTGACATATTATCTACAGATACAATTTTTTTGTTTTTATGTTAATCAAATTTATATTCATTCCTTTTACATAAAATACATTTTTCATATCAGTTTAAATCATGTCATCATAATGTCAAAAATAACTACTTATAGTTCATATTTTTAAAGTTATACAATCAGAAAAATAATTTTCATTATTAACAATATGAACCCTGCAAACACCATCAAGTAACCAATGTGACTCAAAATTATTACACATCTTCATGGATTGTGGTTCTATAATAAAGCTGAGCATGCTGTTTCAATTCTGTTGCTAACCTTATCACTACAAATAATGTTTTCCTCTTGAACTGTACTGCTCACTTTCACCACATGCCCAGTTTTTATTACCCCTATTACACTGATCATTTTGTCTTTGTTGCCAACTGCTGTGATGACCTCCTCATTGATGTCTGTCATGTGCCCATGAATCTGTGCTTGTTACTGACTGGTAACTGCCCCTCTTGAAATGTCCTGGTTTGTCACACCTGTAACACAAGTGCTCCTGGTAGCTCATAATTTTTTTCCCTGCATGAAATACATTGGGTTTTACACTTCCATTAATTTCACTTCCATCCTTACATTTTAAACTCACCATTTGAATTTTACTTTTAAAATATTCTAGTGTTTGATCTTCTTTCCAATTATTGATGAAGTCCCCAATATAGCTCAGAGACTCTGGCATGGTTCTCCTTTTCTGTGACTTTCATGCCTGCTAATTTTAATTCATTCACCCTATTTCCATAAATGTTGAAGAATGAATGCATATATACGCTCATTTTTGAGAATCCTCTTGACACAGTACCGATGCTCTTGATGTAACTGTACCTCATTCTAATAACTATCACACAGCCTGAGAGAATTGTATAATGAGACTCACTGCTTGTAACTAGTCTAACTGAACACTCTCCAGAACAGTCAACAACTTCCCAGATTCAGCTGGAGGGGCTTAATTTTATTTATGCCATCTTGTGACACTATCATACGAAGCCCTCTTTCAGAATTACTAAGTGTCTTATGAACCAAATCAATATTTCTACAATATACAATGACACTGAACGTCAATTTCCAGCATGAGTCACTGGATTGGAATAATATTCAGGAACCTCCACAGGTTGCCAGTTCTGTTTTCATGCAAACCTTTTTTTATGAAATATTGATTGAACCAGGCTGACATGGGATAGGAGGGCTAAATCCCACATAAACAAAAATTGCTATATATGTGGTCTTGGGTTGTATTTCATAAGTTATTGAAGCATTAGCATTGTTTTAATTAATTGGGATGAAAATCACCTGTATCAAAGTATTTCAGTCTTATTGTGTTGGCTGTGATACATATTTCAGTTACTTCAGAATGCTTTTCAAAGAAGCAGTCAAAAGGTCAGTTTCAGGCTTTCCAGGATCAGTTCACTAAAGATATCCCCCACATTACCTGTTATATCACTGTGAGTAGAGGTGGTTCTGACTTCCTATACATGTTCCAGATGCAGAGGATAAACTAAATATGAAAACTTGAATTACGTGAAGAAACTGATAAAATAAATGCAGGTAAAGTTATCAGTATGGAAAGAGATGGGTAATAGAGACGTATATTCACAAATGCCTGTTATCTTACATCGGAACCAACTTTCATTATGTGCAAATTATAGCTATGATGAATAAAGCAGCTTCCTTCTGAAGAAATAGATTACAAATAGATATAATGGTTGCAATCAATCTTTAGTTACAAAAAGAGTAGTGAATTTAATATAATTATATCAAAGTATGGAAAATGTTTCTGTTATCAGTAAACAAACTTCAGATGCCTGTAAATTACCTGTTTGCATCATTATCACGAATCAGGGATTTTGCCTCAGTGATGCAGATAGGTGAGCCATTGATGCAAGCATGATGGAAGTGTAAGTGCAAATATGTGGATATTGTTTCTAAAAAGGGGAAACAATGTTTTCAATGACTGCAGAGGCAACAGCTTGGATGACTGACTGATTTGTGTGTGTAACACTAGCCAATATGGCCTTGCTGTTTTGGTACTGCAGCATGGCTTGAGGTAAGGGGATACCTGCAGCCATTCTACACCATGAGAACATCCAGATCTGTCATGTGAGTAAATGATTATGAATTTCTCTGGATGAAACATTATGGAGGTAAAATAGTCTCCCATTCAGATCTCCAGGCAGGAAGTACTCAGGGAATGTCATCACAAGGATAATGAATCTGATGTTTCACTGACTGGCATATATAATGTTAAATTTATTAATCTGGTGCCTAAGTTAGGGAGCTTGAAAAGAGAAATGACTAGTTTAAAATTAGATAAAGTGGCAGTTAGTGAAGTACTCTACCAGGACAAGCAATAGTTTCTGGTTAGGTGAGTACAAGATTACCAAAGATAAATTCAAATAATGGTTCTACAAAAGCAACTCTAATGATGAAAGAGAAAATATGAATGCAAGGGGGAAGGAAATTTAATTGTGATGAAAACTAAAATTATATGGAAAATAAGAGAACTGAAAAGGAGAGGTGCCTAGCAGAACTTTGAACAGTGTTCTGTTGAATGATTATGAGCATTTGATTCAAGAATAGTGAAAGATTATATGTCACAGAGAAAAAGAACACTAGAAAATTTCGAGAAGATTATATAATGATAGGACAGAGACAGAAAGCAGACAACTGCAAAACCTCCCAGAAGCAGGCTGAACCTGAAAAGTGAGAGCAAAAAAGTGAAAACAAGGGTGGAACAGCTGGGCCTAAGGTAAACATCAACAGAACCCTTCAGATTGATTTTTAACTTATAAAACGATAAAATATAAAATACAGTAAATGAAACAGGAATAATGGATACAGAGAAAAAAATGAAATTAGTGGAAGGTACAAGCTGAAGACTGTTATGTGTAGAGATAAATGAAAAGCTAGGGAAGCATACTTGACTATAGTAAGAAATAAATGTTACATGTTTTTGGAAAATGAAAGAAATCTGTGGAGAAAAGAGAAGCAGCTTTATGAATATCAAGAACTCAGATGGTAAGTCAGTACTTAAGAAAGGGGGCAATGCAAAAAGATGGAAGGATATTACAGAAGAATTCAATGTCTCACTAAAACAAATAGATAACAGAAGGTTTTAAGAAGTCCTTCCAAACCACTAAGTACCTCAGTTCCATTAAATTGTATTGTATATTTATTGGTCTTGTGAATCATACACTGTACAGGGGTACATAATGATATAGGACAAGTCAAATAATTTGCAATAAAGTTTAACAGAAAAAAGCTGCTGTATGGTTTTCAGTATATAGCAATATAAATCTAACATATGGGAATAACATTTCACAAGTAAATTTTACACGCACACATTTCATACTTTTGGCCTTGATTATACAGACACACACATATATGTAATAGACCACATATAATATATCTAAAAAGAAAGATGATGAGATTTACCAAACAAAAGTGCTGGCAGGTCGATAGACACACAAACAAACACACAAAATTCTACCTTTCGCAACCAACGGTTGCCTCGTCAGGAAAGAGGGAAGGAGAGGGAAAGACGAAAGGATTTGGGTTTTAACCCTTTGTTTCCTGACACTTTTTAACATTTTCTTTGCAGAACTTATGCTATTGTGGCCTCAAATGACGGTAGGATTTTTTGTGAAATTTTATTTTATTTTTTACAACTTTTTTCACTCCTGGTACTCAGAAGTACCGTCAGACTCCATGGACAGAATCACAACATGCGCAGAAAAATGCTCCAATTTTTATAACTTGTACTTTATTCCACGTAAATATTAAGTATTTTTACATTAGAAAATTATACAAAAATACTATATTTCTGATTTCTTAAATTTCGCATAAATTTACCTTGTAGAGCAACTTTACAATACATAGTAACTTAGCTATACATTTTTGACAGTATATACATATCACATATTTAGTGATACCTCGTGAAATTGTAGGAAACAGTTCTTTTTCTCATTGCAGCACAAATACACTTTACATGTACTACATTGTGAATGTGGTCTCGACTGAATTTTATTTTTCGCACACATTTCGCATCGTCCTCTTTTACAACTGAACACTACAAAATGGTTTCCGCGGTTGCCAAGACGTACATCCTTAGGAACAGAAAAGTTATCTTTCCTTCTCTTTGGGGGAGTTATTTCATCTTTACCAGAGTTTATCTTTTTGAGATTTGGCACTTGCTGTTCATTCATTAGCCCTAGTGCCACAGCACGCCTGAATTCCAGCAGTGGCAGTGCCCCATGTAGATCACTGAAAATGACGTAAGCATTGACAAAAGAAATTTCTATTGCTCCCCAGAAGAGACGGTGCCACCATTTCTTTGATCGCCTGTCAAGACCATAAGCTGAACTTAATCTGTCTGCATGATCCACACCACCCATGTTTTTATTGTAATCACATACAATAGCTGGACATGGTATTGTCATACTAGTTCCATCTTTCTGTTTTCTTGACACTACGCTCTGTTCAGTGCCATGGAAGTTTGACGCAAAATACACTACTTTATTGTCCCTCCATTGAAATACTGTTAGGTCTAAAGATGACACTCTGTGATTTCATTCCCCACGCTTTAGACTTTTTCTTTAGGTAAATTCGCTGGCAAACCTTTCCTGTTTGTTCTAATTGTTCCACAGGCAAATGTATTTATGGATTTTAATTTCTCCAAAAGTGGAATAGAAGTAAAAAAATTGTCAAAGTACAATTTTCTGTACTGACCCCAATACGGTTTAGACAATTTCAGTACTACTCTCTCCCCTAAACCGTACCCTTCAAAGTCCTTCTCCAGTGTCTCATTTCTACCTTGATACACTTCAAAATTGAGTGTGTATCCTTTTTGATCACAAATTGCCCATAGTTTATAGCCTCTTTTGATTGGTTTTAATGGATTATATTGCTTTATGCTACTTCTTCCCTTGAAGACAATCATTGATTCATCAATACTGAGTTCTCTAGTGCCCCTGTATATGGACATAAATTGCTTATTCAAAGCAGTCAGAGGCGGGTGTATTTTATACAATTTGTCAGTGTTTCTTTCTGGAATTTTTGTGTTGTCGTTAAGATGTAAATTACTCAAAATAAAATAAAACCTGTCCCTACTCATGCATCGCCTTACAATAGAAATACCAAGGTCATCACACACAGACCAGTAGTGTTTCCACAACGGCAGCTTGTGGTAACCCATAAATAAATTAATTCCCAAAAAAGCAAACAGCTCATGTTCCTTCAGATTTAAAATTTTTCCCTTCTGTGTTGCGTAAAGATTGCTCTGGAAAATTATGTCTTCTACAATTGGCTTCAAAATGAAAATAAAAACATCAGTAGCTGTGAGGCAATCCTGAAATAATTCTTCCATAGGCCCTGCAAAACGAATACATGAATGGAAATAGTACTGCAGTTGTCACAGACAGAACAGGATTCTATAGTAATTCGTGAAATGAAAAAGAAGAAATTGACTAATGCTGAAAAAGAATTTATGATAATCTAAGTGTAAGAAGACACCTTCACTATATCTGTATTCACAGTTCCTTGTTTCAATGTGTTTGTCTCTCCACATTCTCTTTGTCCAATATTCACATTGAGGTGAAGATGTAAACAGCAAAGAACTCTCTGAGGTATCATTATCCAAACAAGTGGAGTTTGTTTCACAATCTGCCTCTTGCAAATTGCACGGAAAAGCTTTGTCAAAATTATTAACATTCTCGTCATCATCTTCGATGTCAGTATCCTCTGAAATATCAGAGGGAATGTCCTCATACAAAATTGCTTCAATCTCTGCATCACTCAAAGGTCGAAAGTAGCCACCAGTTTTACGATTTTCGTCCATCTGTGTGAGAAAAAGTGGAGGTAACGCACTGTTGCTACAATAAAGTGTTCGCACAACCTGGCGGTACTAATAAGTCCGCTTCATCTTTTCCACTTTATCTCACTCACTTGTAACGTAATGCTTCAAACTATTACAAAAAAAAACAAAGAAGGTAAGTACTTACAATGGAAAGCTCAACGGAAGTTTCAATAAATTGCGCACAAATTCAGGGCAACACCATGGAAACAAGCACATACAATCTTCTGTTTTCACAGCAGCGCGCGAATAACAATTTCAAGCTCTGACCACTAGAGAGGTCTATATATTGCACAATAACATCTCTGAAACAGTAGAGCAGAGTTACTGTTACGTACCGGCAGGCTCTCAGATCACGAAACTGCACCACAAGAAAATAATGAGAGTCAAAACTTACTGGTACTTTTAAGTAGCGTCAGGCAACAAAGGGTTAAGGGAGAGGGTAAGGAGTCATTCCAATCCCGGGAGCAGAAAGACTTACCTTAGGGGGAAAAAAGGACAGGTATACACTCGCACACACATACACATATCCATCCGCATATACACAGACACAAGCAGACATGATAGTGTTGCCTGGAATACTCGCTTTCAAATTCTGAAGGTGGCAGGGGTAAAATACAAGGAGCGTAAGGCCATTTACAATTTGTACAGAAACTAGATGGCAGTTACAAGAGTCTAGGGACACGAAAGGGAAGCAGCGGTTGAGAAGGGAGTGGGACAGGGTTGTAGCCTATCCCCAATGTTATTCAATCAGTATATTGAGCAAGCAGTAAAGGAAAAAAAAGAAAAACTCAGAGTAGGTATTAAAATCCATGGAGAAGAAATAAAAACTTTGAGGTTCACCGATGACATTGTAATTCTATTAGAGACAGCAAAGGACCTGGAAGAGCAGTTGAATGGAATGGACAGTGTCTTGTAAGGAGGATATAAGATGAACATCAACAAAAGCGAAACGAGGATAATGGAATGAATTCAAATTAAATCGGGTGATGGTGAGGGAATTAGATTAGGACATGAGACATTTAAAGTAGCAGATGAGTGTTGCTATTTGGGGAGCAAAATAACTGATGGTGGCCGAAATATAGAGGATATAAAATGTAGACTGGCAATGGCAAGGAAAGAGTTTTTGAAGAAGAGAAAATTGTTAACACTGAGTATAGATTTAAGTGTCAGGAAGTCGTTTCTGAAAGTATTTCTATCGAGTGTAGCCATGTATGGAAGTGAAATATGGATGAGAAATAGTTTAGACAAGAAGAGAATAGAAGTTTTCAAAATAAGGTGCTGCTGAAGAATGTTGAAGATTAGATGGGTATATTACGTAACTAATAAGGAGGGTTTTTTGAATGATTTCTTGAAGCCTTCTGCTGCCACTTTCTTTATTTCGTGTACAGTTATACAATTTCGACCTTAGGCCATTTTCAAGAATTTTACGGATGATTTTTTGGTAACAGATTATGTCATATATGTCGTTGCTCCTATGACACGAGGAGGTACTGAATAGAATTGGGGAGAAGAGAAATTTGTGGGACAACTTGATTAGAAGAAGGGATCGGTTGGTAGGACATGTTCTGAGGCATCAAGGGATCACCGATTTAGTATTTAGCTTGGTAGGGAAAAATCAACGAGGGAGACGAAGAGATGAATGCACTAAGCAGATTCAGAAGGCTGCAGGTTGCAGTAGGTACTGGGAGATGAAACAGCTTGCACAGGATAGAGTTGCATGGAGAGCCACATCAAACTAGTCTCTGGACTGAAGACCACAACGACAACAACAACAACACATGACCTGTCCAAAACAACAGACACTGTGCATTGATATAATTAATTTGCCTCAATGGATAATGAATCCATAATTTTTAATGTGGTTAGACAATTACATTCAACCTTCTGTGGGAATCTCAAAGTTGCTGTCAAGGAGGACATGATTGTGGACTGTGGATAGGTGGCACTAGGTGGAATGTGGGTTGACTCAGGGGCATACTGAGGTAGTGGAATAAATGCTGTGTCCAAGTGGCACAATGGTCAACCCAACTGCTTAGTAAGCAGGAGATGCTAGATTCGAATCCCGGTTTGGAACACATTTTCAGTCATCGCCTCTGATTGCGCATCAAGTACTGATGCAGATGACATCACTAGTTCCTTACCTTTCTTTCTTTTCTCCCTCCTTCACTTCAGATTTACATAATAATTATTATTATTACCAAATGCAAAATAAAGTGTAATTATTAAGTGATTTACATAAGTTATTTTAACTGCTTTTAACTGTAGGGGTGATGAAATATTTCATTTTGTCATGTGAATGAACATCATAGCATACTGAGAGATGAGGAGTTGGGTTTTGGTGGTAGTGAAATTGCGCTAACTTCAACATGCGTTGCACACCATACAGCTGTTCTGACAAATTTCATCCTCTTTGTTTTAGTTTGTTGAAAATTGTGTCATTTCCAATTTACAAGCAAAAAACCCTAAAAAAAGTCCTCTTTTTTGTTGTTTTTTCCAATTTTGAGCATTTCCAGTCCGAAACTTTTGTGGGACTTTGAAAATTTGGGTTCAGTGCTCTCAAAGACATGTAGAAAGCTTGTCCAAAAACAAAATTCTGCAGAGCTTTTCACTAAGAATGGACTAAAAAAATGAGTGCTCTGAATTACTAGAGCTACTAGTGGAATATACCAATGTTGCTGAGAAAAAGTCTGGAGCCATCTGTGGCTATGTGCATGAATGTCCAGCTATATTAAACTTTCTGTCACCATTCCTATTCTGTTCCATGATAAAAAAGGGCCAGCAATTGACAAAGAAATCAGAGAGAAGTTTAGGTGGGACAGTACAGGACCATCTGTCAGCGATTATAGCAGTATGCCTGCTGAAGTATTTACCTAGAAGCAAATGTTATTGAATAGATGTTTCAATAATGTGGTTAGTTCACAAGGACAGACTAAAGAAGGAAACAGATGCCTTGGGTGTTTCAGAAGGTAATGGAAAACAAGCAGCTGAACCTACTCCCAAGAAGTCCCAGGAAATTTGATTCTTAAGATGAAAAGGTTCAAGAGCTGGACATTACTTTGACAGAAAGAGTTTGTCCAAGGAAAAAACATTTCGACTGAAACTCCCTAAGGTACAAAAGTTTGAGGCACATATACTAGAATACCAGTGGTTTAAGGTTGGTGGTAAAGTGTTAATCACAAACTATCTTAGATTCTCTCTGTTAAATAAGAAAAATAAAATATTGCATTTGATGTAGACAGGTCCATTTACTATTACAAGAATTCCTCTTGAAGGAACTTATTTCTTCTGATATTCTGGTAGTCTCAAGATTAAAGTGCTATATCCACACCAGGACCTGAAAAGATATTTCCAGAGTGCGTGCCAAGTATATCAGTGAACTGTCGTGTATGGGAAAAACTTGTGTAGAAATGTACAAGGGTAAGTCAATTATTATCCACAATTTAGTTATATTTTTGTTTCTTTTGGTAACACTGTTGTTTTACATTCATGATGCATGCTTTGTTTATTTGTTATTATATCTTTGCAGTTTTCAAGCTGCTAGGTTAGTTTCATTATCTCTGCTGTGCTGTTAATCATGGCTGCTCCACTGTCTATTTGCACCAAAGAAAAGCAGTGTTCAGTGATCCATTTTTTGTGGTCAGAAGGCGTATCAGGGGCCGAAATTCATTGAAGACTTTCGGTATGGTATGGGAACAGTGTTTTGCCACAACGGAGTGTCTATGAATGGATTGAAAAATTCCGAAATGGTCACACAAGTGTTATGCACGATGAAGGAGCCAGACGACCGTTTACCACCACAAATGTAGAAGCCATTGAGTATTCATATGAAATGATTCTCTTAGGCAGACGATTAACTACTGAGAAAGTAGCACATTGTCTGCGAATTAGTCACAGTTCTGCCTACGAAATCATACATAACAGACTTGGGTTTCATAAAGTTTGTGCAAGATGGGTCCCAAAACAACTTACACAGTTGCATAAACAAACACACTTGGAAATCTGCAAAAACCATGTGGATTGCTATGGTGACAAAGGGGCAACTTCTTAGATTGGATCATTACTGGTGACGACGTGGATCCATCATTACGAGCTGGAGAGTAAATGGCAGAGTACGGAATGGAAAAATCCAAATTCGACGTGCAAGAGGAAGGTCAAGACACAACCGTCCACAGGAAAACCGATGCTTATGGTTTTTTGGGATGCAGAAGGTCCAGTACTAGAACACTGTGGGGAACGGGGCACAACAATAAACAATGTGCATTACAGTGAGATGCTTACTGCCAGGCTGAAGCCTGCAATTCGAAGCAAACGCCAAGGATTGCTGTCAAAAGGTGTTGTGTTGTTGCACAACAAAGCCCGTCCACATACTACTGCTCACACTGTTGAAATGTCCCAGAAACTCAAATCTGAAGTACTGGATCATCCTTGATATAGTCCTGACCTTGCCACTTCTGATTATCACTTGTTTGGTGAACTCAAACAGGCATTAAGGGGCCGTTGATTTGCCTGGGACGAAGCACTGAAAGGAGCGGTGCATTTCTGGCTCGCAGCTCAACCGAGAACCTTCTTTTATGAGGATATCAGGAAGCTTGTACGATGATGTACCAAGTGCATTGAAATGCAAGGAGACTATGTCGAAAAATGATGTTCTATAAGTTTCCTATTTGATTACAATAAAACTTTATAGCTACTTTACGGATAATAATTGACTTACCCTTGTGTAACTGATGGTGTTAAGTTACTGAAAGAGAAGAAAGCTTTACATAGTCTCTGGACAAACAAATTTTCATTGGGTTGTGTATGTAATGTAAAATTTATGCGCTTAAATATGTGAGGAGATTAATTTTGTAATTGTATAAATAATGTGTTTTTCCAACAGATAGTTATCAAGGAATATTTCTGTGAGATCAAGGAATATTTCTGTGAGATCAACAACAAGTGATTAATTCGTGGCTATAGTGTACCTTATATTATGATTTTGGTCTTTTCTGTGTATTAATAAGATAAAATCTCTTATTCAGAAGTTAGGATTTTTATATGCCTTGCTAATGGGTTAATTTATATGTTTAGCTGCATTGCAAGAAGAATGATATTAGCTGTAAATGGTTGGGTAAATAAACTCATAAGTCAGTGAGTACCAGGAAAAATTAATTCTCACCAGTAATGACTGAATTTTTAACAGTGAAATTCTTAGACTGTGTCACTTCAGTTAGTTTCTGTTCAGATGAGTTTGTGAATCTGTTTATATGGTGATTGTGTTTGGTTTAATGTTATGTGCTTTTGTTGTCCAATAGGTGGAACTTGGTACCAGCATCTGCAGTGTCCTTGGGGATAAGTAGAGCTAAGTGGTTACACTATGCCTCTGCATATTTTATTGCAAGAGTATGCTGAGCAGGAATGTCAGGCATGGGTGTGAATTGAAAGGTTTTTGGTTTTTGTATTTGACAACATTTTAACATCTCTATGGCATCAGATTTCCCTAGTACTAAGGTTTATTAAGTGGAGCTGAATTCGTGTGTGATTTTGGGGCAGTTTGGTCTGTTGTAAAAAATATGAGCAAGATAAACCAAATTGGCTCTGTATGTACAAAGACAATCACATGTGTGCAAAAATGAACTGAAGCAGTTATGCAGGTATGGTAGACTGAATGGACCAAACTGTGGTGGTCAGTCAATTCGAACTGGAAATCTAGTACGAGTGAAGTGGCTGTGATGAGTGTATAGTTCTTGCAGGTGAGGTATGATGTTGAACCATGAACACAGATAATGAAGTGACATGGAAAGACAGAAAGGTCTTTGTGCACATGGACTTCTGTCTGTGAGCTGACATATCCAGAGGATCCACCAATCGACAATATGTGATATGCAAAGCTGCTCATTGGCTGCGCATGTGGAAGCATGAACAGTTTTTCAGGAACTCGTTGGATGGGGCTTGTTCTGTATCTTTGTACAAACATGAGTCATCTGTTCATGAATGATACATAATATTTGCCAGTGATAATGTCACACTTCATTAACCTCAGAATTTTCAATCCCTAATTCTTCCCAATTCCAGTAATAGCGAAACTGATATTAACGCACTACTCCTCCTCAAATCTATTCATATAACGTGCATCACCAAGTTTCTTTTATGAAGTTTTTCCATGATTTTCTCTCATATTTTTGTTCGAATGTTTGATGTTGCTCTGCCACTGCTCTTGCTTTATGGCACTATCTGAGACATGTTTGCTGGCACTTGCTAGGCACTTCAGTCCGGAACCGCGCTGCTGCTATGGTTGCAGGTTCAAATCCTGCCTCAAGCATGGATGTGTGTGATGTCCTTAGGTTAGTTAGGTTTAAGTAGTTCTAAATCTAGGGGACTGATGACCTCAGATGTTAAGTCCCATAGTGCTTAGAGACATTTGAACCATTTTTGAGAGATGTTTCCAGTAATCTGACCAGTGTAGAAAAACAACAATCTTGTTTAACTTTCTTGCAAACCAAATTGCTAACATTGATGATATACTACCATACCCCATCCATATATATACCCACACAACTACTATCTGAAATATTTACGGCATACAAAACTCTTACTTGAAATGTTCCTGACATGAAGATTTAGGAATTTCACATCAGATGAACTTTATTACAAACTCTTTCTGCGCACTCACTGTGTCGCAGGCCAGGCCTAGGGCTGTGTCCAAACCACAGAGTCTCACTTCATATTTCCCCCACCGCCACACCTAGCTGCCTGAGCGCGGGGAGGGGGAAAAGGGTAAAACAGCGAAAGTGCCGCATTGAAATGGCAATGCAGTCACACAAAATACTACTTAGTTATATATTTTTACATTTCTCAAGAACATAAGTCACAAAAATACAAATTTTCAGTAACCATCTTGTGGAGCAGTTCTTCATCCCAAATTTTCAGTATTATTTAATTATTTTTGGCTCACTGAAAACATAATATGTATAATTTTTAGCTGATAGAAACTGTCAACCTGTGGACAGACACAGACAGCTCAGAGTTTCACTCTCAAGCTGCCATGTAATCGCCACTTATTTAGTTTCATAATCGAAAAAAGGTCTTTCACACAACTATGTCGATCGAAAAATTGCAGCATTTTTGCAACCTTGTTATGGAGTCTTGGAAACTCTAGTTGAGGAAAGCATTGTAGACGTCCTGGACAGTTTGGACATAAAATGATTTGTCATTAATTACCTTCCAGGTCAATCAGTTACATCTGCTCAAGCACATGGCACTTTCAACTGAAATGGTAAATGGTCTCAAAAACAGTTCGGAATTTGCTCTTTAATTGTCAACTAAATCTTTCAATTCTTTCTGCTTGGTATCATAATGTTTCATAGCAAATATGCAGTATGGGTACCTGTTGCTTATGCAAGTTGTGCATTCTCACCCCTCTCTTCTGTCATTCCTGTTAATTTTAAAGGATTGCAAACAGCTACTGGACCTGTAAAAGTCTTTCACACCATGAAGAAATAGCGCAGGTTAAACAGTGCTGAGCCAACGGCCATGCTGCAGTGATAACACTGGTTCCCGTCAGACCACAGAAGTAAATTGCTGTCGGGCTGGGTTAGCACTCGGATGAGTGATCATCCAGTCTGCCGAGTGCTGTTGGCACCCGGGGTTCACGCAGTCCTTGTGAGTCAAACTGAGGAGTTAGGAGCTACTTGATTGAGAAGTAGCAGCTCCGGTCTTGTAAACTGACATACGGCCGGGAGAGCGGTGTGCTGACCACATGCCCCTTCATATCGGCATCCAATGATGCCTGTGGGCATGTGACCTTAGCGCTAGGACTTTACCCGGAACAAGTCACACCCATTGACCCCCCTCCATGCCTATCCTTAGTGTAAGGCCCTCCCCTAAACATTCGCCGGTTCTGCGAACTGGAAGCTACATCAAAGTTGCTATTGTCACAAGCCAACACATATTAGACTGCGATGAAATTCAGTAATGATAAGAAGTTTTTCAGGATAGTAATATAATATGAATGTGTATTATTAAAGAAATAAAAATATTTATAGAGAATTGAAAGCATTGCCAGCAATAGAAAACAAAAAAATAATGTAATGTTATTTAAGGGCTATAATGACAAATTTTCATTAACTAATTCACTTATTATAATACATTCATTTGAGGGAAACAGCAAAGCAAACATACAATGTGAAGACAATAGTCTTGAATCTGTTATGTCAGTAGTAAAGCCACGGATGTAGTCGAATAACTCTACTGTCTAAAATCAAGTCATTTTGTTTAGGTAGGCCCTCATAGTGGCTCACAAAAATTAAAGAGTATAAGAATGCCGTAAAGTAGATATGCCTAATGAAAGCAGTAAGATATTTGCTTATATGACATATTTTGTTAGCATTTGCATGGGTAATGGGTGAATTTTAACTTCTAAATTCTTCCAGTGCCATCCCTGCACATTATAAACGAGGTTATAAAGAATTGTGGCTGTTTCTGTGTGATTAGTGTCCTATATGCCGTTGCAAACGTTTCAGGAACATAATGTGTCGTTATTCTCTGCCCTGTCTGGTTTTAACCAACAGATTTATTGATTTCGTAAATGTCATTCAAACCATTTTTTGAAAATAATAATGATGATGTCTATGTTTCTCACAGAGCAGTTATGGAGGAAATAAATGCTGCAGTGTTTCACGGCTGTAAAACGTCCTTCATGCTATGCTAGTTCTTCTTCCACCCCTAAAACTTTTCAGCAAAACTGTTCAGCGAATAACACGCAAAGGCAGCTTGGATCGATGTGGCAAGAACAAAGTAATTTTGATGCCCTTTGGCAGTATAGTGAACATTGGTGCTTGTTTCACATATATTGTCTGAGTTCTGAAACTGAAGTGTTAACTATACTGTGGTTCCACTTTCTCCAAGCATGTTATTCTTTGAGGGTAGATTTTTCCAGTTTTAGTTTTGGGTGCTTTTTCTTGCATAGAAGCATGCTTCTTCATAGACTGTTCATCCTAATACTGAGTTCTCATGTTTAAAGAATTCCATGTTAAATTGTTTTCTCTTATGTTTGCTGTGGAGGTACCTGGCACAGCTGAGACCAATTGTGCACAATTTTTGTAACACGTCTTCTAATTATCTGGCAAAATTTAACACCTAACAAGATATTAATTTAACATTCACTCCAAAAAGTCTGAAAGTTATGTCTGTTTGCATAAGCTTTAAATCTATTGTAATTTCACAATTGCATCTTGAAATCAATTTTTAATGTGCTGGAAAAACTTTTGAACTGTACATGTATACTTCACCACAATATGAGTAAAGAAGCACTTCCGTTTTTTAATTGTTTGTTATTATATGTTAACCAGTACCAGTGTCATTGTATATTCCAGAACTTAAATTAATTTCACTGGCAAAGTGCTGATAATAGGGTGTGAGGGAGAGGGGTCAATGGAAGCATCCGATGCCCCCGCTTGTGGTTTGTGACGTCATTATGGCACAGAGTTTATGATGTTTGACTTTTGAATTATTGAGGTGTTGTGATTTGTGGTTTTGTTTTTCGTAGTTGTAGGTGTTGGTTTTTTCGTATCAATAGTTGTGGTTGACCAATATAGGTCAAGGGAAATGACTGATTCAAATTTTGTAGTTTTATATGTAGATATTGGTGTTTTGGTATTGTCAGCTGTGGTCAAGGGAAATATCCGATTCCAATTTCCATACTTTTTGCTGTTGGCATTGTTAGCTGTGGTTTACCTCTTATTTATACGTATTTCCATGTTTGTTGCTGTG
Organism: Schistocerca cancellata; assembly: GCF_023864275.1. Classification (NCBI taxonomy): domain Eukaryota; kingdom Metazoa; phylum Arthropoda; class Insecta; order Orthoptera; family Acrididae; genus Schistocerca; species Schistocerca cancellata. Next base: position 152,912,447 of record NC_064634.1, on the reverse strand, counting down.
TGTATGAAGTCACATCATAGGCACCATTATGGAGATGCTTAGAATAGCCATTTCCGCCATATTGATGATGTCATGGGTCAAAGCAGATGGGTGGAATTGGACACTTCCGTAATGCCAGGGAGAGATAGGTGGTATACTATAAATTTTTTAAAACATCTGTGCAAAGTTCCATCCTTATTGACATAACATTTGTACAATTGAAAGTGAAGGAATAACATGAAAATAAAATCCATAAGCTACTTTGTTTTGTATGGAGATACCTTAATATGAGCAACATACAACCAAGATCTTATGAAGCACTCTGTACACATTTTCTCCTAAAAAAATAAAAAGTTAGTGTTAATATAGAATGAGGCAATTAAATAATACTATTGGCTCTGTTTTGGGCTCTTGGAACTCAGTATACGAAATGATGCAGATGTAACATGTTTAGTATAACTTATTGCGAAAGACTGGATTATATACTTGAAATGTTAAAATAATTGTGCAGTTTCATATTTATGACCAAATGAAGAGCATTGAGATAACAGATTTAATGTGAAAGATTTAATTTTGGTACTGAAAAATTTAATCTTTCCCAATATTCTGTGATAGGTTCTTGTCAACTTGTATCATCCTCTTTTGGTGATACAAATTTATTCCCCTTTCTGACAAGTGATTTAACTACATTTTTTTCGCATTGTTCCCTGGCATATTGTTCACCAAATTAGTGCTAATGTTCTCATTCAGAATCTGGTTTAATATTAACCCACTGCACATTAAATAATGAAAAGTTTTCACTATTGCAACAGGCAATGAAAGAATTTATGAATGTTTCTTCTTGAACAGTCTAGTTGCCGTTAGGTATAAACTGGAAGTCTGTGCCATTTCCAGACAACAATCTCATTTACTGTATATTTCCCGATGGTACAGAGACTGTGCACTTGAGTGTTTGGGAGAGACCTGGTATTATTCCAATGCAGCTGTACCTGGTCAGCGTAGGTTTTCACCTTCACCACTGGAACTTACATTATCATCAGTCCCCTAGAACTTAGAACTACTTAAACCTAACTGACCTAAGGACATCACACACATCTATGGCCGAGGCAGGATTCAAACCTGCGCCCATAGAGGTTGCGCGGTTACACCGGTCGGCTATTTATTTTACTGATGAAAAGGGAAGTGAAAGACATCATACACTCCTGCATGTTCTTCTATTAAAGGAAACCGCAGGAGAACAAACTGAAATTAACAGAGGTTGCACTGCACCCCTGGCCATCCTTATTCTTAGCCGATAAAAATCTTTAGTAGGGAGGGATACAGTGAAGGGTAACTGGAGTAAGTGAATCCATGTATAAAGCCCTGCAAATTTATTTTTCAGTAATGGAAGTTCCATTGCTGCAAATGGGTTATAATAGTAATTATAGTCATTTATTTTGAGATGTGCTAATTTGGAAACAAACTTTTAACTTTCCACAGAGTTGCCATATACTTCTACAGATTGTTAGTTTTTCATCACTAACCATGATCATTGAATGCAGCAACTGTGAAAGAAATCAGATATTTTAGTTGAAAATGTTTACCTTTTGTGTTGTTTTCATCAAGTGAACCATTAATCAATGTGCATTACATTTGTCAGGGAATTGACCAAATACACAGTTCCAACCCATCTGATATAAAATGATCCTCTGGAAGTGAAATATGTTGTCAATATGTGCTCTCATAGAAGCTGCCACTTTTGGAACAACTGCAGTCAAGGTAAATAATGAGTTATTGGAAGATGCTCTAGGTTGATATACATATACCAGTACATGCACGAGTAGGTACATACAAAAGAAATTCACTCTTCCTCTGATATTTACATAGTAACTCAGGATTAACATAGTCTTCTACAGATCGATAACTTTAAATGGTGGTTACTGAGTTATGCAGTTAGCTTGGTTTTAAATTATGTTGGTTCAAAACTAACTTTCAAGTGTATTGAAAGTTTATTGTGACACAACAAAAGCACTTCCCTAGAATTTGAATATGGGTGGGAAGTCTTATGTGTATTGCATATTGTAACTTGTAATGATTATATATTACATGATGTATCTGAAATTTGTTTTAACTAACAGAGACAAACATCACAAGTATTGCCGCTTCCCTTCAAAGGCCTTCTGCATAATGCTCCAAGAGTCAAAAAATTTTTGCTTGTTCGTGCCAAAGTAAAAGGTTTGGATATTATAGTACATATTAAAGTATTTTCAGCTAGTAAAATATTTTGAGAATATGAAAATTTATGATGTTCCAGATTACATCCAGTCCCACCTAGACCAAATAAACAGGCTCTTGTGTACACTTTCATTTCTCTGTAGCTAATGAGACTACTTTCTATACTTTAGGTGCACAGGAGCAAACACATCTGATAATTTAGTAATTTATAACTATGTTCTGAACATTAATTTCTCATCAATTTAATTTTTTTATACGACTGCACCTTGTGTTACAAAGATCGTGTGAAAAAGTCTGCTAGTAAGAATGGTTATGAAATTACTTGTCATCCAGAATAACAATACTGATCAAAATGAAAGTATCTTCAACTACTAGTGTCTTTTATGCAGAACAAAATCACAAAGCTATTACATTACTGTGATGTTTCAGCAGCACCACTTCAGATCTCCCACACAATTACTAGTTTGCAGCTATGTAAAATGAGCAAGGAAATAAAAAACACACACACACACACACACACACACACACACACACACACACACACACACACACACACAAATTCTAAAATGACATACTTTTATTGACTCAGTAAAATTTTTATAACAACTTAACACATCAGAATCAAACAAATGTGGAAACAAATTGTAAGTGGTATACAAGTGGACATCTGATAGGCCAAATAGTCAGTTGGTTTTGGTATTGTGATATGCACAACAGTAATGCTGAAGTACAACAGTCAGAAATAACTCCAGTATAAATGATTAAAAATATTTTCAGTGCTTACTACAATGAAACAACTCTGAATATTTCCAAAGGGACAGAAGCATGTGTCCCAGCTTCAACCAAAATAATAATCTTTCTTGAGTGTTCTGAAATAACTCAGAACGCCACTTAAGTTATGATTACTGTTGATTGAGGAACCCAAACATCATTACTGGCTCACTTCCCATTTTCCAAAAATATTGTGAGGCTTACGCAATGAAGACAATACTCATGAGTAAAATTATATAGAAGGACAAATAACTCCCAAAGGTCATTTAAAAAAAAAAGTAACAGACACTATTACAAATAAATTAGTGTATACATTAAATCATACCCTACAGTGTGGCAAAATGTAGTAAATTAGGATAGGTCCTTATATGGGCATTACACAATCAAACGAAAATGCTGGGCACCAATAAAATAGCAAATCTAGAATGAGATTTGCAAATTACACTGATCAAAATGTGAGAACCGAGAGATGACATAATATTTTTTTCATTTACACAGAAACATACATACATACATACATACATACATACTAGCTCACAGTGAGATCATACATGATACATCTATTTACAAAACAATAAATATGCTAACACATCATCCATCATCATTCTGTGTGAAGTGGTTTTCATGGACGTGAAGTAAATAAAGAAGTCTTAAACATATCTTCATTTAAGAAGTAATAATAAACTTTAAATACAATATGTAAATCCACAATATACTGGAGTATAAAAAATTCTTAACTTTTTGTAGCCACACACCATCAAACAGAAAATTAGTTTACCACACTTATTTACACAGAACATATTACTCATTTGAACATGCACAGAGGTAAAATTTTCCATAAAATTTATGTTATTTGGTACACCAGTTAGTTCTACAAATAAATTTGTGAATGGAGTAGAGGAAGTTGGCCACCAGTTAACCTTCTCTTAAATTGAATGTATTACTAGTAACACATTTTGAAGAGACAAGTTATTTAAATGGTGTGTTTTTGAACAATGAACACCTTCTACACCAAAGTAACTACATTTACGTCTTTACTGTAGATTAGTCTTATTTCTAGTATTGAAACGTGAACTAAGCTGTTGATTTAAAGACATACTGTACATTGTGGCTATTTTTACCACTTGTAGCTGTATGTTGTAATAGTGTTTTAAAATGACAGCTTTTAAATGTGAAGTTTGCGGAAACAAGTACAGTTACCGCAAGACTCTGAAGAGGTATATAGCCACAGTCCACCTACAGAAACTGAGGAAATGATGCCTCCTGTTACAAATGATTAATGTTCGTGTACCTACCACCGTTATTTATGCGACAAGGATATTACTTGTAAAGGTAGTTTAAAATGGCATCAACAAAATATTCATGGCGAACCACAACAGAAAAGGTTTAAGTGGATGATGTGTGCATTTGAAACCGATTCTAAAAAGTGCTGGATGGATCTTTCCAGTCTGCACAAGCGTTATGTGCACTCTCTCCAAATTAGAACTCTGCACAGTTTCTTGAATTTTTTGGAGGACAGTAGAAAATGAGATTCCTGCAGCAGTGTCTTCAGCTATCTTCATCCGTTCTTTTTCCGTCAGGTTGAGACGGCTTGGGTCCTGATCGTGACCAACATTAGTGGACACAAAAGTAACGTGGCATTTTCCTTCTTTGTATTGAACTTTAAACTCTTCAGGCACTTTCCATTGATTTTTGTTGCTTCCTGTTAATTTTAGATGTCGTCTTCCATCACCTTTGGAGGTAAACTGACCTGAGCGATGGCAAACATAATAACATGTGGGGCCGTCATCGTAACATTTAGTGCCACAGCTTTTAATGATTGAATGAGTTTGGAATTTGTAGCAAATTCCATTACTTCTCTCAATTTTAAAAATACTTCTTCAGGGCTTCTGGTTTCACACATAATGCACGTGCAGACTGGAAATGATCCATCCAGCACTTTTTATAATCGGTTTCAAATGCACATGTCGTAACTTAAACCTTTTCTGTTATGGTTCGCCATGAATATTTTGTTGGTGGCTTTTTAAACTACCGTTACAAGTAAAATCCTTGTCGCATAAGTAGCATTGGTATGTACACGAACATTCCTTACCTGTAACAGGAGGCATCATTTCGCTCAGCTTCCGTGAATGGGCTGTGGACATATGGCTCTTCAGAGTTTTGCGGTAACTGTACTCGTTTCCGCAAACTTTGGATTTAAAAGAATTCATTATAAAACACTGTTACAACACACGAAACGCTTTTCACACGCAAATAGTTCACGCACAAATGGTACATGACAAAACACTTTTCACACGCAAGTAGTTCATGCACAAATGGTACTGCAGTGTATTAAACCGAACGGGTAAAAAGACAATGCTAAACCGCAGCGGGCAGCCGAACGCGGAAACCACGTGGGTCAACTGAAACGATGCTTAGGCGACGAACAAAGACCGGGAAAACTGGGGGTGAACCGCGGTTGAATGGGCGGGACTTGTTCCGGAGGGGGTCGTGTCGTGTGACGAGGTTGAGTGGGTGGGACTTGTTCCGGGTGAAATCCTAGCGCTAACGATTCCTCCTGTGGGCTGAGGATGACACGGCGGCCGGTCGGTACGGTTGGGCCTTCATGGCCTGTTATGACGGAGTTTAGTTTGAACAGGGCTGATAGCTTGATTCTGCCGAACTGAGGACAGTTGCGGCGACCGAAAAATGCCACATCGCAGTGCTGAAGGAAATGTCGCGCTCCTCCTGGTACTTCCGAGAAGGACTGAGCAAAGCCGAGTGACAGCCTCGCCTTGGCCTCCCCGCGGCCCGCACAGGCTGCACGTGTGAAGTTAGGCCCGCTGTGGCTGTCACTGGTAGCCTATGCAAAAAACTTTGAATTTCAATCATTTTGTCTTGAGGTACAACATTAATCTGAATGTACAAAACCTTAAATACAAGGTTGAAAGCTCATCTTGTAGTTTTGCCCCAATTCTCCTAAAGATCTTCAACGGAGGAGCGTAAAAATGATAAACCAGGGATATCAAAATTTTTAAACGTTGAACGTATTAATAGCGGTAGCACTAATAATGTTAATGTAGATGAAACATGTGTACTATGGGCATAGACAGCAATAACACTAAGAATTGAAAACTTGAACAGAAAAACACAATCATCTCTCAATTGTGTGGTGATAAAAAATGGTACTTCGAAAGCAAAATATTGAACAATGACATAAGTGTGAAGTTCGCACTACTGCTTTTATACAAATATTGATAATGTTACACACACACACACACACACACACACACACACACACACACACACACACACACATATGTATGTAACAAATGTGCAGACCCATGAACACTTCCCTGTCTTTATAACAAAAATAAAAAATAAAATCTATGGAAAAATGGCCCTCAGCTCAAAAGTTGTCTAACTACTACAGCAGCAATAATATTTACTAGATAAGGATTTCTGCTCCCATTGGGGGCTTTGTGATAAACCTAGACAGTAATTATCCATGTGCAAACAATCAAAAGTGCTCGCACGCAAATACACACATCAAAGAAAGATTTGCATCACCTCTGTTCCGAGAGTTCCGGAACCTGTACAGAAAATTGGAATAGAGATCAACATAAACATAATTTCCGCTATTTTATTGTTCATGAAAACCACACATTGCTCACAAACAGCGAGACCTCCAGAGGTGGTGGTACACACCAGTACCTCTAATACTCACTAGCATGTCCTCTTGCAATGATGCATGCCTGTATTCGTCGTGGCATACTATTCACAAGTTCATCAAGGCACTGTTAGTCCAGATTGTCCCACTCCTGAATGGCGATTCGGGGTAGATCCCTCAGAGTGGTTGGTGGATCACGTCGTCCATAAACAGCACTTTTCAATCCATCCCAGTCATGTTCGATTCGGCATGTTGTTGGGCCCATCCGTACAGTGCTGCATGGTGTCGTGGTTGCAAAGGCGGACCTCGCCATGGAAGTCGAGAGTGAAGTTGCGCATTATGCAGCCTATTGCACACAGTTTGAGGCGTAACACGACGTCCTGTGGCTGCACGAAAAGCATTATTGAACATGGTGTCGTTGCTGTCAGGGTTTCTCCGAGCCATAATCCGTAGGTAGCAATCATCCACTGCAGTAGTAGCCCTTGGGCGGCCTGAGCGAGGCATGTCATCGACAGTTCTTGTCTCTCTGTATCTCCTCCATGTCCGAACAACATCGCTTTGGTTCTCTCCGGGACGCCTGGACACTTCCCTTGTTGACAGCCCTTCCTGATACGAAGTAACAACGCAGACGCGATCGAACCGCGGTATTGACCCTCTAGGCATGGCCGAACTACAGACAATACGAGCTGTCTACCTCCTTCCTGATGAAATGGTTGGAACTGATCGGCTGTCGGAGCCCCTCCGTCTAATAGGCTCTGGTCATGCATGACTGTTTACATCTGTGGGTGGATTTACTGACCTCTCTGAACAGTCAGGGGGACTGTGCCTGTGATACAATATCCACAGTCAATGTCTATCTTCAGGAGTTCTGGGAACCGGGGTGATGCAAAACTTTTTTTGATGTGTGTATTATCGCTGTTGCCCTTCGATTGTTTAACAAATTCTTGCCCAAAACGACATATTGTACATGATCTTGTAGCTATTGTCTTCCATAGGAAAAGGATGTAATTCGTTATTAGTATCGAATACGGCTATCCGTGCTCTGATAAAGGTATTAGAATAAGTAAAATTGATGTGCTCTGTTAAGTGTCATCAAGATATTATCGTACATTAAATTAATATTAAACATTAATACAATCTTACGTACTAATTTGTAGGTGATAGTGTACCCTGAATTAATCTCATTTACATTTGATGTAGCTCTTTTTTCTGGAAGCAGTATGTTATCATTGTCACACATTGACAAGTGTAACAGAGCCCTTGGAACTTCTGAAATTTTCAGCTGCTCAGTGAAATTAAATTAAAAAAAAAAGAAAATCTTGAGGTGACCATTACCAAACAACATGTACGTACACGCCTTGTACTGGGCGTGACACTACACCGACCACGGGATTAAGAGGCAGCTCAAGGATAACAAATAAAAATCAATATGTGTGAAAATATTAAGTTGCCTTCACATAAAAAACGGAAATGTTAATCTCTTGTTAATGTGCATTACTTCATGTTATCATAGTACGTGATTGCAAAGATATAAAAATTTCAAACAATTTACTAAAAGCATTGATTTAAATTCAGCTTATATTCAGCAAACAAAAAAGACGTATTCATTTAAAAATCTAATAGGCTTAGTCAATAAACTGTATAAAAAGTGTAGAAAAAATATTTTATCAAGATAAAAGTAAGTGAATGAAGTTTAAGTGATGCGACACCGCAAGTAGAATTTGACAAACCACTGAAATAGTACAGTAAGTGAAAATAACACACCTGGAGTAGATGACATTCGCTCGCAGTTATTAAGATCCTCGAGATAACCAAGAATGAAAAAAAATTCGTACCTGTTACACAGTGTATATGAAAGAGGCGAAATATTCCTAGGCTTAAAGAAGAACATAATAGTTCGGGAACCAAAGAAGACAGGGACTTGTACTGACTTTTCCATCAGAACCAACTCTTTCTTTTTATCAGAAGCTCTTGCATTGGGTCAAGGCACCTCCACAGTACTCGTTGTATTCCCCTTCCGGAGATCCAATTGAGAGGAAGCTTTACCTCCAGAATATTTTACAAAGAGGTCCATCCCATGAACGTCTATGGAAGTAATTCCAGTACTGGTTTTCCGTTGCCTTCCACTGTCCTACACATCCTGTCAGCTCGCTGACCTTGCACTGGGTTGTTCAGCTTAACAAGGGCACCACATGTAGGTAGGACTGTGGAGAAATGAAGTGCGAGAGGCTAAGAGAACTCCCTAGTTGAGCTCATATTCGCGTTTCACTCCCATTTTTTAGCCCGAGTCGCAAGGTTGTAGCAGCGACTCTCCCAGGTTTTCACCAGAGAGTGATAAAAAATTCGCGTTTGAAGATTAGGAGATTATCGAGTACCGTTAAACACAAAACATTTCTAACATATTAACTGAGTCTTTCGTAGGTCCGTGCATGGCATATATCTCATAATTATAAAGTCGCCTGTTCGATTCTCACAATTTTTTTGCATTCATTTAAATCTTTTATTTGTTATCAAATGCAACTGTTAACCAATCGGTATCATATTTTTAAGTAAAAACAACGTATTTTTATTTTTAGTTAAAATCACATAAAAATAAATAAAAAATAAGTATGGGCATATCGATACAAAACGCCTACCCTTTAAATTAGAGTTGTTATTGTTGTTGTTGTCTTCAGTCCTGAGACTGGTTTGATGCAGCTCTCCATGCTACTCTATCCTGTGCAAGCTTCTTCATCTCCCAATACTTACTGCAACCTACATCCTTCTGAATCTGCTTAGTGTATTCATCTCTTGGTCTCCCTCTACGATTTTTACCCTCCACACTGCCCTCAAATGCTAAATTTGTGATCCCTTGATGCCTCAGAACATGTCCTACCAACCGGTCCCTTCTTCTTGTCAAGTTGTGCCACAAACTCCTCTTCTCCCCAATTCTATTCAATACCTCCTCATTAGTTATGTAATCTACCCATCTAATCTTCAGCAGTCTTCTGTAGCACTACATTTCGAAAGCTTCTATTCTCTTCTTGTCCAAACTATTTATCATCCACGTTTCACTTCCATACATGGCTACACTCCATACAAATACTTTCAGAAACGACTTCCTCACACTTAAATCTATACCCGATGTTAACAAATTTCTCTTCTTGAGAAACGCTTTCCTTGCCGTTGCCAGTCTACACTTTATATCCTCTCTACTTCGACCATCATCAGTTATTTTGCTCCCCAAATAACAAAACTCCTTTACTACTTTAAATGTCTCATTTCCTAATCTAATTCCCTCAGCATCACCCGACTTAATTGGACTACATTCCATTATCCTCGTTTTGCTTTTGTTGATGTTCATCTTATATCCTCCTTTCAAGACACTGTCCATTCCGTTCAACAGCTCTTCCAAGTCCTTTGCTGTTCTGACAGAATTACAATGTCATCGGCGAACTTCAAAGTTTTTATTTCTTCTCCATGGACTTTAATACCTACTCCAAATTTTTCTTTTGTTTCCGTTACTGCTTGCTCAATATAGAGATTGAATAACATCGGGGACAGGCTACAACCCTGTCTCACTCCCTTCCCAACCGCTGCTTCCCTTTCACGCCCCTCGACTCTTATAACTGCCATCTGGTTTCTGTACAAATTGTAAATAGCCTTTCGCTCCCTGTATTTTACCCCTGCCACCTTCAGAATTTGAAAGAGAGTATTCCAGTCAACATTGTCAAAAGCTTTCTCTAAGTCTACAAATGCCAGAAATGTAGGTTTGCCTTTCCTTAATCTATTTTCTAAGATAATCGTAACCGAGGTCGGCTTCTACCAGTTTTTCCATTCGTCTGTAAAGAATTTGAGTTAGTATTTTGCAGCTGGGACTATTAAAGTGATAGTTCGGTAATTTTCACATCTGTTAACACCTGCTTTCTTTGGTATTGGAATTATTATATTCTTCTTGAAGTCTGAGGGTATTTCGCCTGTCTCATACATCTTGCTCACCAGATGGTAGAGTTTTGTCAGGACTGGCTCTCCCAAGGCCGGCAGTAGTTCTAATGGAATGTTGTCTACTCCTGGGGCCTTGTTTCGACTCAGGTCTTTCAGTGCTCTGTCAAACTCTTCACGCAGTAACGTATCTCCCATTTCATCTTCATCTACATCCCCTTCCATTTCCATAATATTGTCCTCAAGTACATCGCCCTTGTATAGACCCTCTATATACTCCTTCCACCTTTCTGCTTTCCCTTCTTTGCTTAGAACTGGGTTTCCATCTGAGCTCTTGATATTCATGCAAGTGGTTCTCCTTTCTCCAAAGGTCTCTTTAATTTTCCTGTAGGCAGTATCTATCTTACCCCTAGTGTGATAAGCCTCTACATCCTTACATTTGTCCTCTAGCCATCCCTGCTTAGCCATTTTGCACTTCCTGTCGATCTCATTTTTGAGACGTTTGTATTCCTTTTTGCCTGCTTCATTTACAGCATTTTTATATTTTCTCCTTTCATCAATTAAATTCAATATTTCTTCTGTTACCCAAGGATTTCTACTAGCCCTCGTCCTTTTACCTACTTGATCCTCTGCTGCCTTCACTACTTCATCCCTGAGAGCTACCCATTCATCTTATACTGTATTTCTTTGCCCCATTCCTGTCAATTGTTCCCTTATGCTCTCCCTGAAACTGTGCACAGCATCTGGTTTCGTCAGTCTATCCAGGTCCCATCTCCTTAAATTCCACCTTTTTGCAGTTTCTTCAGTTTTAATCTACAGTTCATAACCAATTGATTGTGGTCAGAGTCCACATCTGCCCCTGGAAATGTCTTACAATTTAAAACCTGGTTCCTAAATCTCTGTCTTACCATTATACACTCCTGGAAATTGAAATAAGAACACCGTGAATTCATTGTCCCAGGAAGGGGAAACTTTATTGACACATTCCTGGGGTCAGATACATCACATGATCACACTGACAGAACCACAGGCACATAGACACAGGCAACAGAGCATGCACAATGTCGGCACTAGTACAGTGTATATCCACCTTTCGCAGCAATGCAGGCTGCTATTCTCCCATGGAGACGATCGTACAGATGCTGGATGTAGTCCTGTGGAACGGCTTGCCATGCCATTTCCACCTGGCGCCTCAGTTGGACCAGCGTTCGTGCTGGACGTGCAGACCGCGTGAGACGACGCTTCATCCAGTCCCAAACATGCTCAATGGGGGACAGATTCGGAGATCTTGCTGGCCAGGGTACTTGACTTACACCTTCTAGAGCACGTTGGGTGACACGGGATACATGCGGACGTGCATTGTCCTGTTGGAACAGCAAGTTCCCTTGCCGGTCTAGGAATGGTAGAACGATGGGTTCGATGACGGTTTGGATGTACCGTGCACTATTCAGTGTCCCCTCGACGATCACCAGTGGTGTACGGCCAGTGTAGGAGATCGCTCCCCACACCATGATGCCGGGTATTGGCCCTGTGTGCCTCGGTCGTATGCAGTCCTGATTGTGGCGCTCACCTGCACGGCGCCAAACACGCATACGACCATCATTGGCACCAAGGCAGAAGAGACTCTCATCGCTGAAGACGACACGTCTCCATTCGTCCCTCCATTCACGCCTGTCGCGACACCACTGGCGGCGGGCTGCACGATGTTGGGGCGTGAGCGGAAGACGGCCTAACGGTGTGCGGGACCGTAGCCCAGCTTCATGGAGACGGTTGCGAATGGTCCTCGCCGATACCCCAGGAGCAACAGTGTCCCTAATTTTGCTGGGAAGTGGCGGTGCGGTCCCCTACGGCACTGCGTAGGATCCTACGGTCTTGGCGTGCATCCGTGCGTCGCTGCGGTCCGGTCCCAGGTCGACGGGCACGTGCACCTTCCGCCGACCGCTGGCGACAACATCGATGTACTGTGGAGACCTCACGCCCCACGTGTTGAGCAATTCGGCGGTACGTCCACCCGGCCTCCCGCATGCCCACTATACGCCCTCGCTCAAAGTCCGTCAACTGCACATACGGTTCACGTCCACGCTGTCGCGGCATGCTACCAGTGTTAAAGACTGCGATGGAGCTCCGTATGCCACGGCAAACTGGCTGACACTGACGGCGGCGGTGCACAAATGCTGCGCAGCTAGCGCCATTCGACGGCCAACACCGCGGTTCCTGGTGTGTCCGCTGTGCCGTGCGTGTGATCATTGCTTGTACAGCACTCTCGCAGTGTCCGGAGCAAGTATGGTGGGTCTGACACACCGGTGTCAATGTGTTCTTTTTTCCATTTCCAGGAGTGTATTTCTATCTTTCCCTGTCGCCCAACTTGTTTCAGCTTTATTATTATTATAATCATTAACCTCTTTGTGCGAAATTTACACGTGTTTTTAGACATTCATTTATAGACTGTAGCGATAAAAAGCAAATCATCTGAAAAATACGGAAGGAATAAACAGCATTTTTTTACTAGAAACACGAGACACTTTTGCCGAATTGTTTACACGTTTATCAGTAGCATCGCAGTAGATCCATGCAGGAATTTATCAGGAAATACTTTGCTCTGTACACGATTTTTGCACATTTATTACGCATAAATAAAATATTCATGGAAAATATTGTTTCCTCCAATCTGTGGATCCCGCGTGTATCCAAACAGGTGTTCGAAATCCACGCTGGTGATCAGGTGCGTCTGCGGGTGGCGAATGGCATACTAAATGTTAGGGACAGGCGAATCGTCACACATCGGAACTTGTAACAACAACAGTGTGTGGTGTGGGATCTCCGAATAACAACAAAATTTAGTAATGATCACAGGGGTGAAGGGAGTGCAGTGCGTCTTACAAATAAATAAAATAAACTTGAGTCGCGGAAAATATGGCAGTGGAGGACATGTTAAGTACTGACGCCATATTTCTGTGGCACTGTTTCCACGACGTCTACACAGCAGCCATTGCGTGAGGATTAGCAATCGCCGAACTTTGGTTTCTTTGCGCATAACTGCTTTTGTTTGCCAATAGCCGCTGATTGTTTTTTTCTTTGTTTTTTTTTCCCATCCGTTTGCACTGCAGAGGCGGAGCTAAAAGTGTCACTTGAAACTGGAAAGAGTGGACACAAATAGATATTGGCAAAATAGACGTGCTCACATCAGAGGCGGCTTCCACGGTGATGGCAGTGAAAGCCCCCACTCCTCCGGCGTGCCATGCGGCGTGCCTCGCACGGTTGTCAGTTTTCTTTCCCTAAGTCGAGGGCGGTGCATTTCTGTCGCCGTACTACGGTCCTTCCTGATACGGAGCTCTACTTCGACGCCCAACATCCGACCGTGGCCCCACAGTCCTGTTCCAGGGATTTTCTTTACAAGCTTACTCTGTTGCTCCGTATCCGCCATTTGAAAGCTGACTGTTTCCGTAAACTCAGTGTCTTTCGCTTCCTTGCCCACATCTTTTGGAGCGCAGATGGTTCGACCCTTCTCCGCCTTTACAGGGCATTAGCTCTGTCCCTTCTGAACTGCGTTTGTGAAGATCTCCGGATCTGTCCCCCATTGAGCATGTTTGGGACTGGATGAAGCGTCGTCTCACGCGGTCTGCACGTCCAGCACGAACGCTGGTCCAACTGAGGCGCCAGGTGGAAATGGCATGGCAAGCCGTTCCACAGGACTACATCCAGCATCTGTACGATCGTCTCCATGGGAGAATAGCAGCCTGCATTGCTGCGAAAGGTGGATATACACTGTACTAGTGCCGACATTGTGCATGCTCTGTTGCCTGTGTCTATGTGCCTGTGGTTCTGTCAGTGTGATCATGTGATGTATCTGACCCCAGGAATGTGTCAATAAAGTTTCCCCTTCCTGGGACAATGAATTCACGGTGTTCTTATTTCAATTTCCAGGAGTGTATAATCTATCTGATACCTTTTAGTATCTCCGGGATTCTTCCATGTATACAACCTTCTTTTATGATTCTTTACCAAGTGTTAGCTATGATTAAGTTATGCTCTGTGCAAAATTCTACCAGGCGGCTTTCTCATTCATTTCTTAGCCCCAATCCATATTCACCTACTATGTTTCCTTCTCTCTGTTTTCCTACTCTCGAATTCCAGTCACCCATAACTATTAAATTTTCGTCCCCCTTCACTAGCCGAATAATTTCTTTTATCTCATCATACATTTCATAAATTTCTTCATCATCTGCAGAGCTAGTTGGCATATAAACTTGTACTACTGTAGTAGGCATGGGCTTCGTGTCTATCTTGGCCACAATAATGCGTTCACTATACTGTTGGTAGTAGCTTACCCGCACTCCTATTTTTTTATTCATTATTAAACCTACTCCTGCATTGCCCCTATTTAATTTTGTATTTATAACCCTGTATTCACCTGACCAGAAGTCTTGTCAAATAAAGAATTTGAATAAAATGAAAATAATAATAAAACCAGCGACTTCGTGGTTACGAGACTTTTACGCAACGCACTCGGCTACCAGCGATTCTGTTACTATACTTCTAATGTTTTATTGAAAGTTCTAAAACTTTGCAACCTTTACTGCTGGTTTTTTCAATTTAATTACTTGTTCTGTATTTGCACCATTCTGTTTTAGGAAACTGATGCCCAGGCACTGACTTTTGAAACCTGGTAAGTATGAATAAAATCGAATATATCCGGTCTTGAGTTCGCTTTTTACGATCCCTCTCGACTGGGTATTCATACGAGTACCCCCTGCATTGTTCTTCTATTACTGGAGAGTTCCTTGATGTTTCAGAAAATATTACATATGGTAGTAGCACAACAACTTGTTAACACCACCTGGAGATGGTAAGTGTTCTAGCGTAGATAAGGTGACGCCATTTTGTTGCCATCTTTGCATCAAACCGTTCTGAACTTTTCAGTTTGTGCTGATAGCGTCCTTGCCAACATCTGTCTCAGAGGATTTTAGTTTTACCATCAGTTATACTTAAGCAGCTTCTCGCTTTCCTCGATAGTGTTAGTTGTTGGCTTCTACATTACTTAAACAAAGTTACGATATATGAATTCGCCAGTGGTGTAGATTTGTTAGTGTTTGATATGTTGGCAAATAAACACATTGTCTTAAAAGTAAAAGACGCTACAAATAGTAACAAAAATTATCACAACACCAACAACAACAGACCGCACTGTTCAACTTCTCACGTGCATAAATGAAACTGAGAGCTCCAGATCTGAAATCTGCACAAACGATTCACACACGACCCAAAGTGGACAGCTGCTCAGTCAGAGCAAAACCGAATTCCGATTCTCCAACAGTCTTGCAAATTCTCACTTCTTGGCTATACGTAACGTAACGTAATTTTGCTAGAAATTACTAATTTGCACATTGCATATCCTGCAATTGGCACAACATACTACGAGATTTCAAAAAAGTTGGAAATAAAACATTAGCTAATAAATAGTGCATTCATCTTTAGTTCGACCTGACATCATCTGGAGACGGATAAAAGTGATCTGACGTGTTTCTGAAACTATTATAAAATTTTAAATTTTCTCGATCGCAATAATACACTACTCTCAATCGATATCTAGTTTAGGTTGTCAAACAACCATCTCCAGATCTGTAAAAATAACAATAAATTACCTGTCGGTTAAAATGAATTTTACAGTCTTCAAGGAAACAGATAATTTCAACTTAACAAACAGTAGATAGTGAAACGTACAACTCCTGCTAGAGATTCTGTGCTTACATACACTATACGCTGCAACGCCGCCGCCCGAAAATGTTTCTGGGAACTACGCAAGTAAATTTAAAATTCCTATCAGCTAATGTAAACAATTAACAATTAAGATAAACATTACTTACATAGGTGTAAGAGCCGCAAAAATAAAAGTAATAAAAAATGTGTACCATGCTCAATTATGAGACAAGCTTTCAACACGACTTAGAAAGAGCAGTACTGAAACGTTTGGAGACAAATGGAAAATTATCATTTATCAAAAGTAACACACTAAACCAACTTGAAACACAAATTTTTCTTACAAAATACTAGAAAATGAAAAATGTAAAATATAATAAAAATATACCATGCTTACAACAAGTGTACCTGATTGCAATGTTGACGTACCCTGGTTTGAAATGTAACACGCCAATGATGCTAACATAAAAGTTGAAAGTTGGTCAAAGAATTGTAAAGACCATTTTCTCTTTATTATTTTTTACAGATCTGAAGATGATTGTTTAACATCCAAAACCAGTAATCAGTTGCCAAGTAATGTATTATCGCTATCATGAAACTTGAAAAGTTTTGTAATTTTTTTTACAATAATTTTAGAAGTACGTCAGATTGCTTATCTCCATATTCTGATGATGTCAGGTCTTACTAACAACATGCCTCGTCAGGCAAGTGGAGATGTGAACAAAACTGTTTAAAATTAAGCAGAAAGTTGCAAAAGAGCATACAAAAAAACTGTTTTTAACAAAAAGTGGATAGAACTAGGCATTTTTCTCAAGTATGCTAAAGTTAAGTTTGCTTATAAGTTCCCATTAGCCAGGGTGTCAGCGCTAAAATGAACTGCTGTGGTCGAAAATGCAGATACACGAATCGTATAAAACTGGAGACTTACTCTACAGAGGAGGTTCACGAATAGAGGCGCAACTAAATAATGTTTTGACTCGATCTCAACTTAACCGTATTCTGAAACATATACAGTGGTGTGTGGTGAGTTTTCTTGAACGTGTGAAACATACATGTACAGTATGAGATTTTCTTTCTGCAGAGAGCCGCGCTGGATTAGCCGAGCGGTCTAGGGCGCTGCAGTCGTGGACTGTGCGGATGGTCCCGGCGGAGGTTCGAGTCCTCCCTCGGGCATGGGTGTGTGTGTGTTTGTTTGTCCTTAGGATAATTTAGGTAAAAGTAGTATGTAAGCTTAGGGACTGATGACCTTAGCAGTTAAGTCCCATAATATTTCACACACATCTAAACATTTTCTCTCTGCAGCGGATTGTGCGCTGATACGAAACTTCCTGCTCTACCATCTGAGTTACCCAAGCTCGACTCACACCCCATCCTTACAGTTTGAAAGGTAGGAGACGAGGTACTGGCAGAAGTAAAGCTGTGAGGTCGGGGCGTGAGTCGTGCTTGGGTAGCTCAGTTGTGTGCCGGCACGGTACCTCAGCGTGTTCGGTCAGAGGGTTAGCAGCCCTCTGTAATAAAAAAAAACTGAGTTAATTGATCAACAACGAACTTAAACGGATGTCATACGACGTCCGTCCCGAGCAGATGCAACGAACGAAAGCGAACAAAATGAGATTAAAAAAAAACAAAAAAAAAAAATAAAAAGCCCGCGAAAGGCAAAGGTCCCGAGTTCGTGTCTCGGTCCGGCACACAGTTTTAATCTGTCAGGAAGTTTCATAGCAGCGCAGACTCCGCTGCAGAGTGAAAATCTCATTCTGGAGACATCCCCCAGGCTGTGGCTAAGCAATGTCTCCGCAATATCCTTTCTTTCAGGAGTGCTAGTTCTGCAAGGTTCGCAGGAGAGCTTCTGTAAAGTTTGGAAGGTAGGAGACGAGGTACTGGCAGAAGTAAAGCTGTGAGGAGGGGGCGTGAGTCATGCTTGGATAGCTCAGATGGTAGAGCACGTACCCGCGAAAGGCAAAGTTCCCGAGTTCGAGTCTCGGTTTGGCACACAGTTTTAATCTGCCAGGAAGTTTCATACATGTACAGTGCGCTGGGAAAGTAGCGAAACGTTTGAAAAAGAAGTCCAGAAATTACATAAGTTGTCAGGTGGCACTCGGTTAGGCAACGTGCAACACACTTCTTGTTCTGGAACGATTCAAAATACTTCTCAATAAAACGAACACGGGACCAGTTGTTAACAAGAAATGAATCGGTATAATCGATATATTCAGTACGTTCGGCCCATCGCCTTAATCTGACATTGAACGATAATGCTGATTCATTAACATTACATATTGGTTGTGAATCTGACTTTGTAATATAGATAAGGGCATTTCTCCTACTCCTAAGGTGGATTTGCCAATATTCGTGTCTCCATACAAATACAATTGCTTCTTACGTACCATTTTGGACCGAAAGGCCTCATTATACCACCGGACCACACGGCCCGCCCAGCCATTATATGTCAGGTGGCACTCGGTTAGGCAACGTGCAACACACTTCTTGTTCTGGAACGATTCAATATACTTCTCAATAAAACGAACACGGGACCAGTTGTTAACAAGAAATGAATCGGTATAATCGATATATTCAGTACGTTCGGCCCATCGCCTTAATCTGACATTGAACGATAATGCTGATTCATTAACATTACATATTGGTTGTGAATCTGACTTTGTAATATAGATAAGGGCATTTCTCCTACAGTAGTTAATCTTAAGTAGATTGCATTAACTAACGAGGAGCAAGAAATGTTAGATAAAGGCCTACAATACAGTGTTAGCCCTGAGCTTAAGCCGAGTCAAATTACTGACGAAACAAAAATAGCAACTGAAGAAGATGAGAAGAATAAATTCAACACAACTACAGGGGTAGGATAAATATGGAAAAGCAGCGAGAAACACATACTTAAAAATTAATGCAGATGTTAGCCACGCTCACAGGTTGCGCTGTTATATCTGATCACGAACAGCATCTGAGGGAATGTTCTCAAAAGGATGGAAGTGCCAGTCGCGGACGGAGCTAAGTGAATTCGAACGTGGGCAAATTGTTGGTACTCGTGTGAGGAGCGCTTCCGTAAACTAGGTGGTCAAAGAGTTTGGTATTTCATGGCACACCGTATCAAAGATTTATGCCGCATGCAGGGAAAGCGAAGAAACATCATCCGCTAGGACACAACGCGGACGAAAGTGTGTGTCGAATGATATTGACGGACGGTTGTTGAAGAGGACTGTGAGGAACAATTAGAGGAGACAGCTACAAGAGTCACTGCAGAAGGGAATGTTGCACTCGCGAACCCTTGTCAGCACCAAAACAACACGAATGGAACTCTGTAAACAGGGGCCTGCAGGGCGAGCTGCACTTCTAAAACAACTCATCGGCAATGCAAATGCCTTTTGCACGAAGCCGTGGTGTCAAAGCCATAATACCTGGCCTATGGAGCAATGGAAGAAAGTCAGTGTTGTTTCACACAGTTTCATATTTCTGACCGAGTTTACGTCCAAAGAGTGAGACATGTCTTGGATTCGGTTGTGATTTGTGCAGTCATATTGTGGTATTTCATGGGCCAGATGGGCCGTGTGCAAGGTCGCATTACTGTCAAGGATTGCGCGACCATTTTGGCTGATCTTATCTATTCCGTGGTATAATCAGTGCTGTTTTTCTGGGGGAACGCTGCGGGGTGCGTACCCCTAAACTTTTTCGTCGACAAAATAATTTTTTTACGATGTTGAGAAGTTGGTAATTGCAATACGAACGATACCAGTGCAGTTTTTGGTGGGAAAAGTGATGTCATTGACTGTTTCAAGCATTTCGAAGGTGCGGCAGCCCTTCTTGACAACTGAAGCCTTGGCAGCCAGTTCAACAAGTATGTAGTGCCCTAGCCCCCTAATAATGGGCGATGGTAGTGCTAAACAGATAAGCGTACGCTCAAACACCGAGCTACCGATAGATGTCTCTACGGTCCCGCTACGTGATGATGTTGATGACGTCATGGGTAAAAGCAGACGGGTGGTATCCAATGCTTCAGTTATAAGTAAATTTCGCTGCATTTTATCCAATATCGGAGTACCCTCAAACTTTTTTCTTTTTTTTCTTTTTTTTTTAGAAAAACAGCACTGGGTATAATAATATTTGTTCCACAACAGGGATTCTAACAAGGGAACCTCCCCATCGCACCCCGCTCAGATTTAGTTATAAGTTGGCACAGTGGATAGGCCTTGAAAAAGTAACCACAGATCAATCGAGAAAACAGGAAGAAGTTGTGTGGAACTATGAAGAAAATAAGCAAAATATACAAACTGAGTAGTCCATGTGCAACATAGGCAACATCAAGGAGATCTCTGGGCCCAGGAGCACCGTGGTCCCGTGGTCAGTGTGAGCACCTGCGGAACGAGAGGTCCTTGGTTCAAGTCTTCCCTCGAGTGAAAAGTTTATTTTTTTTATTTGCAGTTTATGTGACGAACTCTTATGATTTCATCACTTTTTTCGGAGTGATTATCACATCCACAAGAAAACCTAAATCGGGCAAGGTAGAAGAAACTTTTTACCCATTCGCCAAGTGTACAAGTTAGGTGGGTCGACAACATATTCCTGCCATGTGACGCACATGCCGTCACCAGTGTCGTACAGAATATATCAGACGTGTTTTCCTGTGGAGGAATCGGTTGACCTGTGACCTTGCGATGAAATGTTTTCGGTTCCCATTGGAGAGGCACGTCCTTTCGTCTACTAATCGCACGGGTTTGCGGTGCGGTCGCAAAGCACAGACACTAAACTTATTACAGTGAACAGAGACGTCAATGAACGAACGGACAAATCATAACTTTACGAAAATAAAGAAAGTAAACTTTTGACTCGAGGGAAGAGTTGAACCAAGGACCTCGTGTTTCGCAGCTGCTCACGCTAACCACGGGACCACGGTACTCCTGAGCTTACAGTATCCTTGATGTTGCCTATCTTGCGCATCGACTACTCAGTTTGTATATTTTGCTTATTTTTTCATAGTTCCACAAAACTTCTTCCTGTTTTCTCTATTGATCCGCGTTCAGTTTTTCAAGGCCTATCCACTGTGCCAACTTGTAACTAAATCTGAGGGGGGTGCGATGGGGAGGTTCCCTTGTAAGATCCGAGACGAAAGGCCCCGAGATCAACAGCTCGTATCCTCCAGGACTAGTTTTGTGAGCACGAGGATGAATTGTTGCACCTCCCCTCACAACAACGCACTCACCAGATCTCAATAATACTGAGCCATCGTGGTCTATTTTGCAAACAAGGGTTCGTGATCGCTATCCATCTCTATCATCATTACCTGAACTACCTACTGTTTTGGAGGAAAAATGGCATAAGATTCCCTTGAAAACTGTACAGAACCTTTATTTAACCATTCCGAGGCTACTGAAAACAGTTTCTGATGCCAACGGCTTTGCAGCATGGTATTAGGCAGGGTAATGTGTCGTGTTTGTGAAGTTTCCAAACTGTTGTCCAACCGTCGTAGATAAACCGTCTGTGGCAAGCAGAGGGACTCGTGCGGCAGGAGGATTTAAATTCGGGCCATTAAGAGACAGCACGCGAGAGGCTGGGAGGCAGTTAAGCGCGCGCTGCGCGGTGCAGCATCTGCGGCGTCGTTCGCCGTCAGTGTGCGACGGGCAGCGGAAGCGGCAACAGCGTTTGGGTATGACGGCCGCCCAGCTCCTGCTGCTTGTAATCCTGCAAACCGCCACAGGAAAAGGTAAGGCCACGCTTAGTGCCACCCTTGTGGCCCTCCTGAGCCTGTGTATGTCCTGGGCGCTGCCTGCAGCACACGTGCTGTATCGCGCGACCTTCTAAACCGGTCGTGGTCACACCCTTTTACTCAAAAACCAATACTGACATTGTGGAGCGCACGTCGGGTCGCATAAGTAACCGTTCTTATTATAAACAGGTAACCTGTACAAATTACACTACTGGCCATTAAAATTGCTACACCAAGAAGAAATGCAGATGATAAACGGGTATTTGGACAAATCTATTATACTAGAACTGACATGTGATTACATTTTCACGCAGTTTGGGTGCATAGATCCTGAGAAATCAGTACCCAGAACAACCACCTCTAGCCGTAATAACGGCCTTGATACGCCTGGACATTGAGTCAAACACAGCTTGGATGCCGTGAACAGGTACAGCTGCCAATGCAACTTCAACACGATACCACAGTTTATCAAGAGTAGTAACTGGCGTATTGTGACGAGCCAATTGCTCGGCCACCATTGACCAGACGTTTTCAATTGGTGAGAGATCTGGAGAATGTGCTGGCCACGGCAACAGTCGAACATTTTCTGTATCCAGAAAGGCCCGTACAGGAACTGCAACATGCGGTCGTACATTATCCTGCTGAAATGTAGGGATTCGCAGGGATCGAATGAAGGGTAGAGCCACGGGTCGTAACATAACTGAAATGTAACGTCCACAGTTCGAAGTGCCGCCAACGCGAACAAGAGGTGACCGAGACGTGTAACCAATGGCACCCCATACCATCACGACGGGTGATACACCGGTATGGCGATGACGAATACACGCTTCCAATGTGCGTTCACCGCGATGTCGCCAAACACGAATGCGACCATTATGATGCTGTAAACATAACCTGGATTCATCCGAAAAAATGACGTTTTGCCATTCGTGCACCCAGGTTCGTTGTTGAGTACACCGTCGCAGGCACTCCTGTCTGTGACGCAGCGTCAAGAGTAAACTCAGCCATGGTCTCCGAGCTGATAGTCCATGCTGCTGCAAACGTCATCGAACTGTTCGTGCAGATGGTTGTTGTCTTGCAAAAGTCCCCATATGTTGACTCAGGGATCGAGACGTGGCTGCACGATCCGTTACAGCCATGCGGATAAGATGCCAGTCATCTCGACTGCTAGTGATACGAGGCCTTTGGGATCCAGCACAGCATTCCGTATTACCCTCCTGAACACGCCGATTCCATATTCTACTAACAGTCACCAGATCTATACGAACGCGAGAAGCAATGTCGCGATATGATAAACTGCAATCGCGATAGGCTACAATCCGAACTTATTAAAGTTTGAAACGTGATGGTACGCATTTCTCCTCCTTACACGAGGCGTCACAACCACGTTTCATCAGGCAACGCGGGTCTCCTGCTGTTTGTGTATGAGAAATGGGTTGGAAACTTTCCTCATGTCAGCACGTTGTAGGTGTCGCCACCGGCGGCAACCTTGTGTGAATGCTCTGAAAAGATAATCATTTGCATATCACAGCATCGTCTTCCTGTCGGTTAAATTTCGCTTCTGTAGCACGTCATCCTCGTGGTGCAGGAATTTTAATGGCCAGTAGTGTAGGTACGTTTCAGTGGAACCACCTGGCGTCTATGGACCGAGGAGGCACATCACGGGACGTGGTTAGCTCCCTTTGGATCTGCGGAGATCGCGACCGATCACAGTACTTACAGCGAGACTGGCGCACTCGTGAACGCTGCTGAAGATTTTGTGGACTTGAGGCAAGCAATGGTCGGTGGTGGATTTGCTGACGTGTAAGCTGGCTAACGAGGATGACGCCTGATGTTTGGTACCCGAGGGAGACGAGTGTGTGACTGGTTGCTGATGGTAGGCACGTAGTTGCAGGTACAGTTGAGCCAGCACTCACCCCAAAGAACTCCATCGGACCAAATCACCACAGCTGAGTCAGAAATTACTACTCCACAGATATGGCCCAGTGGACACAAATTATCATAGCAAAACTGCTCGCGAGTAAAACACGAGAAACTGGAAGTTGACAGTTATGACACGAAACTTTCAACTTCATTCAATATTGGAATTTGCGAGTGACTAATATCCTAATATATCTGATCTGTGTGGCGGAGAATATGTGTGTTTTAATCATGATTTGTTTTGTTGTTTGTTCAAACAAATTTCGGGCTTGCAGCCGGTCGTCGTTCAATACTTCACACGATATTTCAACTGGGCACCTGCCAGTCATCTTCATGTGAGCCGTCGCAGACTGGCGAAAACGTTTTTTTTTTCTTTATTGTATTTCAATTCCCCACTGGGGCGGGCTGGCAGCAGCATATGCACTGCTCTTCAGCCGAAAGACATAGAACAAACAATAGAAGACATTTAAAAATAACAAAGGAGAGAATATGGTGAACATAGATATAAAAAAGGGGGGAGGAACATCATGGAAGGCAATAGCCAAAAAACGGGGTGACCGTAAAAATGGAGATAAAAAAACTGTGAAAACTGTTTAAAAGTAGCACACACAAAAAGCCACACACTGCGACAATTAAAAGAACACAAGGCACAGTATGACTGTAGCATAAAAGGTATCGACGGATGGCGTAGCACATAAACACTGACGGCGAACCTCAAGGCAGTACACAATTAAAATCACACCTCTTGACACACAGGAGAAACAGCACTAAACACAACACTGATGTGGCACACTGACGATGATCAAAACAGAGGATCTGCCAGGCGCAAGGAGATGAGGGAGACTGGAAGAAGGGAGGGAGGGGAAGAGATGGGGGAGATGAGCGGGGGGCGCACTGAAGAGGACCAGGTAGGGAGGGATGTGGGAAGGAAAGAGGCAAGTATAGGGTGCAGGGTCTCAAGGGAGGGGGGGGGGGGAAGGAGGAAAATCCGCTCTGGGAGAAGAAGAGGAAAAAAGGGGGCCCTGGGGAGAGGGGGGAGAAACAAGGTCAGGTTATAGTTGGGAGGAAGGGCGAAGTTCGTCATCTAGGAGGGGGAGGCGGTGGAAATTGCCCTGATGAAGGAGATGGAGGGTGTGGAGGTGGAGAGAGGGAGGGATACAGCGATAGAGGCGCGGCAACGGGCTGGGGGTGTAGAGGAATGAGGAAACCAGAGGGTGGGGCGGTGAAGCTTGCGGACAATGTAAAGGATGCAGAGATGTTGGAGGAACAGGAGGAGGTGGGGGAAGGGGATCAGTTCATACAGGAGCCATGTGGAGGAAGGAAGGCGGATACGGAAGGCAAGGCGGAGCGCATGGCGTTCAAGGATTTTGAGGGACTTGAAAATGTGGGTGGGAGCGGAGATCCAGGCAATGCTGGCATAACAGAGGATAGGACGGATGAGGGATTTGTAGGTGTGGAGGATGGTAGAAGGATGCAATCCCCATGTCCAGCCAGGCAGGAGTTTCAGAAGGTGGAGGCGGGAATGGGCTTTCTGCTGGACGGTCTGGAGATGATGGGTCCAGGTGAGGTGTCGGTCGAGGGTGAGGCCAAGGTATTTCAGGGTAGGGGTGAGCTGGATGGGATGACCATAAAGGGTGAGGTAGAAATCATGGAGGCGAAAGGAGCGAGTGGTGCGGCCTATGATGATTGCCTGGGTTTTGGAGGGGTTGAGACGGAGGAACCACTGGTTACACCAAGTGGTGAACTGGTTGAGGTGGGTTTGGAGGGTACGTTGTGACCGTTGAAGGATAGGATAGAGAGCCAGGAAGGCGGTGTCATCAGCATACTGGAGAAGGTGGACTGGGGGGGGGGTGGCTTGGGTATATCAGCTGTATATAAGAGATGAAGGAGATTGGAGAGGACAGAACCCTGAGGGACGCCAGCTGTGTGATAAAAGATACGGGAGTTGGTGTTGTGGAGGGTGACATAGGAAGAACGGTGGGAGAGGAAGGAAGCGACCAGACGGACAAAACTGATAGGCAGGGCGTAGGTTTGGAGTTTAAAGAGGAGACCAGGATGCCATACACGGTCATAGGCATTTTGGAGGTCAAGGGAAACAAAAATGGCGGAGCGATGGGAGTTGAGCTGGAGGGACAGAAGGTGAACAAGGTTGGGGAGTTGGTATTCAGCAGAGAAGGGGGGTCGGAAGCCACACTGGGTAAGGGGGAGGAGGTGGTGTTGAGCAAGGTGCTGATGGATACGGTGGGAGAGGATGGATTCAAGGACCTTACTGAAGACGGAGGTGAGGCAGATGGGACGATAGGAAGAGGTGGCAGAAGGGGGTTTGTTGGGTTTGAGGAATAAGAGGACGTGGGAGGTCTTCCACAGGTCAGGGTAGAAGACAGTAGAGAGGATGACATTATAGAGATGGGCGAGGACAGTCAGGAAGGAGTAGGGGCTTTCTCGAAGGTGACGGTAGGTGACACAGTCGTGACCAGGGGCCGTGTTGCGTTTGGATCGGAGGATAAGTTTAATGTCTTGTGCTGTGATGGGAGTATTTATGTTGGAGGGGGGTAACTGCCTCAAGTACTGGAGACTAGGAGCAAGTGAAGCGACCGAGGTATCGGCCCGTTCCATGACGTGGGGAAAAGAGAATAATCAAAGTGGGGATTATCGGGGATGGAGAAGACCTTGGAAAGATAGGAAGCGAAGTGGTTAGCCTTACTGAGGTTGTCAAGAAGGGGGCAATCGTTATGGAGAAGGGGGTAGTGGGGAGTGGAGAGGGAACCAGTAAGGCGATGGAAGGCGGACCAGTACTTGGAGGAGTTGATAGGGAGGGTGGCGCTGAGTCGTCTGCAGGTCTGGCGCCAGTCTCGGCGTTTCGTTGCTGTAATAAGGTTCCGTACGTGTCGCTGTATTTGCCGGTGGCATTGGAGTGTAACCCTGTCACGAGTGCGCAGGAAGGAGCGATAGAGGCGGCGGGATTCACGGAGGAGGAGGACAGCCCGCGGAGGGAGAGTGGGACGGTGTGGGTGGATGGTTTTAGTAGGAACATGGGCCTCCACGGCGTCAGTAATTACCTTCTGAAGGAAGGATGAGTCGTGGATGATGTCGTCAGGATGGTGATAGGTAAGAGGGTGGCTTTCGTCCTGGGTGGAGATGGAGTCCTCATAGGCATCCAAGCTGGCACAGTGATAGTCATGGACGACCTTGGGAGGGGGTGGAGGGTGCGGAGCTGAAGGGGAGCGGTGAGCAGACGTTATGGTGAGAAGGACAGGGAGGTGATCACTACCTGTGAGGTCAAGGACGGCGATAGCGATACGCCCAAGGAGGTTGGCGGAGGCAATGTCAACATCGGGGGTGGTGTCACTTTCGGGTCGGGTGTGCTGGGAGAGGGGAACAAGGTCACCTTGGATTGTGGAGAGGAACTGATGCCACTGCCGAAGGGCAGCAAGAGTGCGGCTATGGATGTTGACGTTGGCGGCAATCACATAGGTGGAGAAGGTGCGGTCAATGTGCAATATGAAGTCATAAGGAAGAGGAGCAGTGGAGTGGACATAGATGGTGGCACAGGTAATGGTGAGGGAGGGGAAGAAGACGCTAAGGATAAGGTGTTCAGTGGGGTCATTGAGGAGAGCTTGTGGCCGGACGGGGATATGCTTAAGGTGGCCAATCGTGACTCCACCCTGCCCGCGAGGACCAGGAGCGTCAGTGCGGTGGAGGACATAGGGAGAGGTGCGGATAGAATGGCGAGGCTGGAGAAAGGTTTCGTTCAAGAGGAAGGTGTCGACCTGGTGGTGGGAGAGGGTGTGCATGAGGAGGTATCTGTTGGAGCGGAAGGAGCGAATGTTCTGGAAGAGGATGCGATACTCGTGCCGCGCCATGGTGGGAAGGAGGGGGGGAAGAGAGGGAAGGGAAGACTCTTAAACTAGGGTGTCAAGGCGGGTGAAGGTGAAGTGGGCTTGGTTGTGGGAGTAGGTGGCGAATGTGTTCAGGTGGAAAACGGAGCGAGCAGCAAGGGAGATTTGTTGGAAGGTGTGGGGGCGCTGAAAAGGGTGAATGTTTTGGAGTACAACGGTAAGGAACCAGATGATGTCCTCGGCCGTGGGGGGTGGATGGAGGGAATTGTTGGGATGGACAGGGGGATCGACGGGATGAACTGGGACTGTATGCTCAGGGGTGGCTGGAGGGGGCTTAGCTTTACACTTGTGGGAGTAGGTGGGATGGGGGCCATTGCAGGTATTACAGGAAGGAGGAGCAGCGAGGTTGGGGCAGTTCTTAAGAAAGTGGGAGGCCTTGCAATGGGGTTAGGTGGGGGGGATTTTGCAGTTGGGAGTCAGGTGGTCATTGTACATCAGGCATCGCTGGCAACAGTAGGATTAGGGAGGGGATTTGGAGGATTCGACAGGGTGGCAACGGTGGTATATCAGGGCACCCTGGCTGTGGAGATGGTCAATGGATAAGCGGACTCAGAGAACACCCGCATGAGGTAGGTGGGACCAGAGGCATTGTGGATACGGCAGGCAGAGCTGATTTCTAAGTCTGGGTGGGAGTTCAGTTCTGCCAACACTTCATCCTCTGTGATCACCGGGCTGAGCTTGGTGATCACAGCGGTGTAGGTGGGGGGGCGACGGGGAGGCTGGGGCTGACGAGGAGTGGAAGTGGATAGGAAGGGTGTCAGAGAGGCGTGGGAATCAAACATAACTCGTGGGAATTTTCGCAGGAGGTCTGTGTGAAAGGATGGGGACGGGGACTTGATAAGGACTGAGTCCCTGTGGGAAATGAGTTGGGAAATGGGAGCACCAGGTAAGTACTTTCGTATCTCCACGGTGAGGGTATGAGCATCGAGGAACTTAGGATCGGGAGTTGACAGGACAAAGGTGTGGAGGGTGGGGGCCGATGTATGGGTGGCAGGAGGAGGGGTGGTGTCCATGGAGACGGCAGGGGGAGGGGGAGGTGGTGTTGAATTTTTGTGGGAAGTGGCGGGAGCAGAGTCGGTAATGACGCGTTTTTGGGGTTTTTTGGAGACTGGAGGCTGGGAGGAGGGGAGAGGAACGGGGAGGAGAGGGAGGTGGCGGGTGGCAGATACCTGTGGCGTAGCGGAGGCGCCGGGAGAAGCAGCCGGTTCAGTGGTGGCGATGGTGGCTCGGCGCGACGTGATGCGTGCGGGAGATGCAGATGACAAAGTGAGGGGGTGGGTGAGAGATGGGAAGCCGACCAACTGAGGGCGGCAGCAGAGGCGGCAACAGAAGCGTACGTGAGGGCGGGGGTAGTAGTGGGAGCTGTTGAGGGTGTGGCGGCTGGAGGAAGGGTGTAGAGGTGTGGGTATATAGCAGGGATGGAGATAGTGGGATGGGTAAGTGGGGGAAGGGGAGGGGAGATGGAAGGAGGAGGCCAGGGGCGGCACTCCAGGAAGTGACTGTGGGAGGGGGGAGGGGGAGGTGTAGATGTCAGTGGAGGTGGGGGTACTCATTGCAGACGAACGGCGGCGAACAGACGGACGGACAGCAGACAGCAGCGGCGGCGGCGGCAGCGGCTACGGTGAAGGCGATCGACAGCGAGCAAGCAGGCGGACGGACGAATAGCTACAGCAGCAAGCGGCGGGCGGGCGGACAGACAGACAGACACAATCTTCGAAGACGGAGATTCCACCCTGAGAGTAGCCCTGGCTTTGCAATCTGACGGTTTCGAAGGAGGGGATCCAACCCTCTAGATGTGCGAAAACGTCCTCCGTTCCACAATATATAGCGTACTGTAACTATTCTGCGCATGCGTCGAGAAATTGATAGTCGAACCACACTGCCCGCCGGCAGCGTCCTCGCTGGTGGGGTAGCGGAACTCAGTCGCCCTCTGCGTTGCTGTTTGCCACGGCCGTCGATGCACTCTGTCGTCTCCGATTTGAGCAAATCGTGGAGATGGGATTCCATGCACTGCCCAGCTGGTAGCCGCTGTCACAGTTTAACAGATTTTCCGCCAGTCGTATTTCTACGGATTTTTTAATAATGGAGTCCCAGAAAGACGTTGCTGTGGACAAAATTATTGTTTTCTCATACTCCATTGAATGTCCAGTAGAAATAGAATGTTCAGCAATAGCGGACTTGCTTGGCTGCAAAAGGCGGGTGTAACGATAATGTTCAGTGCAGCGTCTTTCACGGTACGTGTGGTTTGACCTATGTAAGCCATACCACATTGGCATGGTATCTTGTAAATTCCGGCCATTCGTAGTAACAGATTGTCCATAACTGATCCCACAAGGTCCGCAATCTTCGATGGTGGGCGGAAAACCACTTTTACCTGAAATTTTCGGCGGGTTCGTGTTATTTTAAACGAAGTGCTGCCAACGAAAGGAAGAAAAACTAAAGATTGTTCCGGCATGTTGTCCTCTTTATTCACTTCCTGCTTCTTAGTTTTAATTGTTGGTGCCCTGTTAATCTGCCGGATGGAATACCCATTTTCGCTGAATACTGTCTTTAGATGGGCGAGTTCTTGAGGTAAGCTATCTCGATCTGAGACAGTATGAGCTCTATGAACAAGTGTTCTAAGGTAACTAATGGTTTGCGATGGGTGATGGCAACTCGATGTTTGCAGGTACTAATCAGTATGAGTGGGTTTCCGGTAAACTGAATGCCCTAGAGAACCATCATTCTTCCTTCGAACCGGGACGTGATTTCTTTTAACGTCTTTCAAATTATATGTTACGACATGATATTTACAGGTCAAGTGAAAGTGAAGTGTTTCTAATTTACATGTGTATTCTTTCTCGAAAGTTGTAAATAACACACTATTCGGTATTTCTTTGCACTGGAAATACCTTTTCTATTTAAACAGATGTACTAAAACACAGAAATACTTATCCCAATGTGAATTTATTAAACTCTATCTTGTCCTTGAGAATGCATGTAACTCATTTTATAGAACAACAGTATTCATATACAGGTTACTCGAACAGCTGAATGACCAAGTAGTGTTTGTCCACTACAGGAAGAAATAATTTAGCTTTTGGTTATGGATAACAAAAATTAAGAGATGGATGTTATTGTGTAGTTATTTTACAAGTCATTTACTGCAATTCTACACCATGCGTATTTAATTTGACATAATAAAACCAGGATAAGGGTGGACACCATGCTTCACTATTGCAACCGTGTAGTCTCTCCGTGGCATTCTTTCTCTTTGGGTAAAACACTGTGACTTTGTGTAAAGAGAAACTGCTGAGAGACGCAGTAAGACTATTTAGGATCTACAGTGTTTGTTCTCTTTATAGGGGACATGGGCACCACGAGTGGACCTCATCACGGTAGCTTCGTCAACGGCATGTTCGATGGCGATGATGGCGAATATGGTGTCACTGAAGGCGGTGGTGACGATGGTTATTTTGATATTACAGGTGAGTGTTCACTTGTTTCTCCAGCATTTTATGAAAATGGTCCCAGGGAAAACTTGAGGCGCTGCATCTTGTGAAAAGACTCAAAAAAGACCAGTCTAACCCAATTTGGAAATATGCCCTGAAATTTTTTATGCCTGACGAATACACCAGAAGAAAAACAATGTGAAAGTTTTAGCTCGTAAGACATGCTGCGAATGGTTTTAGAAAAGGTTGAAAATTACCAGTTTTAGACAGCTGGAGAAATGTCCACCGCTGCTGTAGCTTAGCAGATAGCGCATGTGGAACACGGGAGGCACATATCCTTGGTTGACGGACAGGGGTAAACGGATAACACAACACAATGCGATCGTAAATTATAGAGTGGCTGAAGGCCCATTGGTGGATGTCACTCAAAGGTCCATATGTGATATACTGCAAGTAAAAGGGCGGAGCAGAGGAATGCCAGGGAGACAATGCTGCGCAGGAAGGAGCAGGCTCCAGCGCAATCACCCGGTGGCTGTGGAGATCCAGTATGTCGTCTGCGGCGTCTGCATGTTGTGCGCGAGAGATAGGAGTAGAACGCATGGTGGTGTCAATGACGAACATTCTCCAAAGAAAACAGAAAGTTTTCACACCAAGTTATAGAAAAGGAGTTGTTTTCTATGTGGTGAGTAGCGAAGAAGTTCAGAGCAATTTGACAAACTACTTTGCTACTAACTGAAGTGGGCTGAGATAATTGGAAAGTAGCCACTGCTAGGGATGACGCTTTGAAATCCGTGAAGGCGTCGCCAATGTTGTAACGGAGCTTGAAATCCTTGAAACCGTCTTCAGTGGTAAGCTCCAATTCGAATAGTTATAGTGGTGACGGAGCCGGTGAATTTATTTACCCTCATCGCCAACTGTTCTGGGACGAACGTTGAGTGGTGGCACTGGAAACAGCGGCGGCGCTGGAGCTGGTGAAAATAATTATCTTCATCGCCAGTTGTTGTAGCCAAACAACATGTTCGACATGGAAAATTGATGCGCAGTAGACTATGGATAAAAAGTTTTATTGACGAAAACATAAAAGCTTCTTTTCTCCTTCTTTAGAGCTTAATAACGCAAACACAAGAAATAGCGCTCAATTGAGTCTCTACATTGATGTACGTGAGAGCCAAAAACAAGGCGGATTGTCAGCCATGAAAAAGTGAATCAGAATTACTGAAATGGCATTTAATGTCTCACATGGTGCACTGTCCGTGATGGAGTGGACACTGCGACATGCGAATGTTCTGGAAGTCAGCGCTAACGGCTAAGTATTGGTGTCGCAGACTCCTGCAGCTTCAATTAGTGATGCAGGTGAAGATGCAACCCCAGTAGACTGGCTGGCGTCAGAGAGCAGGTTGCAAGAGGTTCCACTAGAGACTGGTAGATGGACCGAGGCAGCGGTTGACAAAGCCCAGAGGAAACGTCCTTGGAGTTCTCGGTGTGAATTGGCGTTTAGTGGTTGTGCCCTGGCATGAACATGGTAGCAGTACATGGATATAGTGCGACCTATTTGCAGGCACGTGACAGCCGGAGGTGCCACTGTTGTGAATGCGTGTGAGCTGTTAGCGGGACTGGCGCATCTCGCGATGGCCGCTGAACAGTTAGTGTACTTGAGGCAAGCACTGGTCGCTGGTGGAATTGCTGACGTGTAAGCTGGCTAAAGAGAATGACGCCTGATGTTTAGCCAGCTGTGGGACCTTCCCCCCCTCTCCCCCCCCAATATAAACACGTAAGTAACCCTAATATTGGTCTAACCAAACTATGCTACGATGGACCCAGTATTGCTTCCCGGTGCAATTGTCCTTAACCAGAAGATTAATAGGGCCTAAAATACGGATAACAGTATAGGGTCCGAGAAAACGGGGAGTGAATTTTCCGAGGTTTCCAACACGCACCTCCCTCCCGGGAAAATTACGGACATACACCTGGTCTCCTGGCTTACCCTTAAAGACTCGCCGATTACGGTTATAGCTCTCAGCCTATTTGTTGTGGGCCCTGAGAATATTGCGCCTGGCACTATTCCTGTTTTTCCTGACGATCTGAGGGGTAATATCCGTAGAGATTAGATCTCGAAATCCCCGTAAGTTCGAAAGGGAGGAATTAGCAGGATAAACAGAGACCAAGGAGGCCGGAGTAGCCTTCAGAGCCTCATGGCTGGCGGTATTGAAGGCGAGACTAAGCCAAGGGAGACTAGAATCCCACTTACTGGCCGTCTTCTGATGGAAAATAATCAATGCGGATTTGAGATTACGATTGACCCTCTCGGCCAGTGGGTAGTACGGCGTAGTGGTCATGTGCTTGACACCGTTTTGAAAACAGAAAGCCTTAAGGGGAGCCGAAAGGAAGGCCGGGACATTATCACTAACGATTTCCTTAGAGGGCCCAAAAACATTAAAAACGTTAGTTAAATACGGAACAGTGGGAGCAGCAGTTACGTTACGACTCGGAAGAAGCCAGGTAAACCTCGAAAACGCGTGAATAATAACCAGTACGTACCGATGGCCTCTCTTGGTGTGAGGTACAGGTCCCACATAATCGATATAAAGTTTGTGCATGGGGCAAGTTTCGCGTTCAGAACTCAAGAAATCCTGTTGAACAGTGTTATTAGGTTTGGCCACACGACACAACCGGCACCGAGAAACCATCTCTCGAACGTCCCAGCGCATGGATGGCCAAGTCAAATTGCCCTTAATTTTTGCAAGGTCTTATAGGTTCCTAAGTGCCCGCCAGTCAACGAATCGTGAAAGTAATGGAAAACCAGACGTACCAGGGTGCCTGGTAGACATATCTTCAACTCCTTAGCACGCCCCGCCCTTTTATACAAAATGCCTTTCCTGATAACGTATCTATCCAAAGATTTCCCAGCCGACAGGCGTGCCCTCACCGGTCCTCAAGTGGGGTCCTGGCCCTGATGCTCGGCGATATCACCAAACCAATGAGGGTTTTCGCCTAACACGATACAACTAAGATCGCCTTCCTCCGTTACTTGGACGCGCTCATCAGGTGGGTGTTCGGTGAACATACTGCTGAGGACGTCCGCGAGTATGTTCTCAGTCCCTTTTATGTGTTTATCCTCGAATTGAAACGCTGAAATGCGTACTGCCCACCTGGCGATACAACCAGTTTTGCGGTGCCTTGCTAATACCCAGCTTAATGCTTGATTATCAGTTTCTAAAAGCGATACTTCTCTAGCGCAAACAAGACCGCCAATGCCTCACATTCGTAAACCGAATATTTGAGTTCGGCACTGGTTAACCGACGAGACGCGTACGCTAATGGCTGCCTTTGACCTTCGAAATCTTGGAGGAGGACGGCCGAAATTCCTGCATTAGATGAGTCGGTTTGTACAATGAATTTTTTACTGAAATCCGAGACTCCGAGAACCGGAGGGTTGGCTATAGCTGCCTTAATGTGCTCAAACGCGGCCTCCTGGGCAGGTCCCCATTCAAAACGCACCCCTTTCCGGAGCAGTTCATTCAAATGGTTCAAATGGCTCTGAGCACTATGGGACTTAACATCTATGGTCATCAGTCCCCTAGAACTTAGAACTACTTAAACCTAAGGACACCACACAACGCCCAGTCATCACGAGGCAGAGAAAATCCCAGACCCCGCCGGGAATCGAACCCGGGAACCCCGAGCAGTTCATTCAAAGGAGGCGCCAGCTGCGCGAAATTGGGAACAAAACGCTTAAAATAATTTGCCATGCCTATAAACCTGGCGATCCCACGTTTATCAGTAGGCGGCGGGAGAGCTCTCAATGCCTTAGTCCGCTCCTGGTCAGTGCGAAAGCCCTGGCTTGATACAAGATGACCTAAGAAGGCTGCCTGTATAATGTCAACTTACTTTGTTTAACAGTTAAACCGGCACCACGCAATCTAGCAAAAACTTGCTGAATGTGATCCAAATGCACCTGGAACGAATGGCTGTAAATCACTAAGTCGTCCAAATAATTATAAACAAAGACTAATTTCAAGTCTCCAAGAATATTATCTAGCAAACGAGTAAGAAGGGCTGCGCCAGTGGCCAAGCCGAAGGGAACCCTGTTAAACTCAAACAGATTCCAATCAGTACAAAATGCAGTAACGTGCTTACATTCCTCAGTTAAGGGAATCTGATAACAGGCTTCATTCAAATCGAGCACAGTGAAACAATTAGCGCCGGCAAACCAAGTAAAAGAGTTATGAAGATCAGGTAGAGGAACTGATTCGAAGACGACCTTGGTGTTCAGACGCCGGTGGTCAACAACAGGCCTAAAGTCCCGCCCCTGATCCTTAGAAACAAGGAATATGGGGGAGGCATAAGCAGATGTAGAAAGCCTAATAATTCCTTGCTCAAGCATTTTAGGCCGTGAGAGACGATACGGGGACTGCCTGACTGTAATATCATCAGAGAGACGGATACGGTTGTTAAGAACACTAGTAACTCCCAGTCTATCGCAGAGTATCTCAGGGAACGCCCGCAGCAAATCGCCTAATTCAGAGGCCGGCTGTGACGACAAATGAGTGAGCTCAAACTTATTAGCATTAGCATCAACAGCTAACATGCCGCTATGCGCTGTACGTTTCGCACTTTCACCAAATCCAAACTTCTGAACAGAAATGAACTTGAAGAAGAAGATGAGCCCGGAATAATCCAAGACCAGACCGGTTTTATCGATACAGTCACATCCCAAAATCAAGTCAACCGGCAGCTTCTTAATCGAAGCCACAGACAAGAGCCAGCAGAAATCGCCAACTGAGATAATCCCTCCGACTCAACAGTCCAGAGGCAACACTTGGTCCTTGGCAACTCGACATCTCATCACTGGAGAAGGGAGAGACCGAAATCTCGCAAGATGACCAATTTCAAGAAACCATTCCAAGCTCAACAACGAAAAAGAGCTACCAGAATCCAAAAGGGCACAAATAGGTTCGCCACCTACCCGAGAACAAATATAAGGCAGAGGCGGTGATGATGGGGCGGCGACACCGGTACACCAATGCTTAAGCCGGCCGCGGTGGTCTTGCGGTTCTAGGCGCTGCAGTCCGGAACGGCGGGACTGCTACGGTCGCAGGTTCGAATCCTGCCTCGGGCATGGATGTGTGTGATGTCTTTAGGTTAGTTAGGTTTAAGTAGTTCTAAGTTCTAGGGGACTTATGACCTAAGATGTTGAGTCCCATAGTGCTCAGAGCCATTTGAACCATTTGAACCAATGCTTAAAGGTTCGATTCCGAAGTCGCTGCCCAGCCCGGCGTCAGTTATTGGCTCTGGGCGCGCCCGGCTGAAGGCAAGAACGAACTAAATGACCTGTCTGACCACACCTGAAACAACACCGCGGTTCCCTCGTAGCAGTCTCCACCCACGTCGGTAATTCCGAGTTTTCCTTGACAACGCCCGCGGGCTGAAACTTAGCTTATGGCATCCCTCGTCCGCGAGCGGTAACGCAGATGTCGCTGCAACAGCGGACGAAGTTCTTCCCAGGTTGAAGGACGATCACGAAAACAAAGCGGGACTTATCCACGGCGCGCATTCCTCTTAGGACAATAGAAACTAACTCCCTTTCCGGCAAATCGACGAACAAGGCCAAGCAGGCAGACTTGATTATGTCCACATATTCATGTAACTCCTCTTTCTCTTGTTGCATCTGCCAGATATAGCGACACCCGACCTGATGGTCAATCTTTCATTAATTACCGACTGCTGTTTGTGTATGAGAAATTGGTTGGAAACTCTCCTTATGTCAGCACTTTGTAGGTGTTGCCACCGGCGCCACCCTTGTGTGAATGCTCTAAAAAGCTAATTATTTGCATATCACAGTATCTTCTTCCTGTAGCTTAAATTTCGCGTCTTTAGCACGTCATCTTCGTGGTGTAGCAATATTAATGGCCAGTATATTTTACAAGTTTTTTACTGTAATTCTGGACCATGCGTATTTGATTTGATTTACTACAACCAGGATAAGGGTGGGCATACATGAGTCCGGAAGCACTTGAGAAACAGGAAGTTTACTCCTGGAGGGACTATATGCATACTAGAACACTCGAAAAGTATATAAGTGTGGAAGCATTTGAGAAATTTCAGTATCATGCCCGGAGCGTGTATATTCGTTCGAGAGCATTTCAAAAGTAGAAATGTAGTGTCCAGAGTGCATACATGAATGCGTGGGCATTTGGGATGGGAAATTTGATAAAGAGGGCGGATTAGTAGGGAGTCCTGGCATATCCCTAGTGACGCCTATACTGATCGAGCGGAGCACGAAAAAGTGCATTAAAATGATGCTCCAGAAGAGGGTTGACAGCTGAGGTCTCTTGATGACAGCATCAGGAACATCGGGCGAACAGCACCAATGACTAAAGGCCATTGATGGATATCAATCGAAGGTCCATACGTGATAAACTGCAGGAAGAAGCTCGGTGCAGAGGGCTACCATAGAGATAATGCTGCACCAAAATACACTACTGGCCATTAAAATTACTATACCAAGAAGAAATGCAGATGATAAACGGGTATTCATTGGACAAATGTATTATACTAGAACTGACATGTAATTACATTTTCACGCAATTTGAGTGCATAGATCCTGAGAAATCAGTACCCAGAACAACCACCTCTGGCCAGAATAACGGCCTTGATACGCCTGGGCATTGAGTCAAATAGAGCTTGGATGGCGTGTACAGGGACAGCTGCCTATACAGCTTCAACACAATACCACAGTTCATCACCAGTGGCGACTGGCGTATTGTGACGAGCCAGTTGCTCGGCCACCATAGACCAGACGTTTTCAATTGGTGAGACATCTGGAGAATGTGCTGGCCAGGGCAGCAGTCGAACATTCTCTGTATCCAGAAACGACCTACAAGACCTGCAACATGCGTTCGTGCATTATCCTGCTGAAATGTAGGGTTTCGCAGGGATCGAATGACGGGTAGAGCCACGGGTCGTAACACATCTTAAATGTAACGTTCACTGTTCAAAGTGCCGTCAATGCGAACAAGAGTTGACCGAGAAAGGTAACCAATGGCACCCCATACCATCACTCCGGGTGATACGCCGGTATGGCGATGACGAATACACGTTTCCAATGTGCGTTCACCGAGATGTCGTCAAACACACCATCATGATGCTGTAAACATAACCTGGATTCATCCGAAAAAATGACGTTTTGCCATTCGTGCACCCAGGTTCGTTGTTGAGTACACCGTCGCAGGCGCTCCTGTCTGTGACGCAGCGTCATGGGTAACTGCAGCCATGGTCTCCGAGCTGATAGTCCATGCTGCTGCAAACGTCATCGAACTGTTCGTGCAGATGGTTGTTGTCTTGCAAACGTCCCCATATGTTGACTCAGGGATCGAGACGTGGCGGCACGATCCGTTACAGCCATGCGGATAAGATGCCAGTCATCTCGACTGCTAGTCATACGAGGCCGTTGGGATCCAGCACGGCATTCCGTATTACCCTCCTGAACACGCCGATTCCATATTCTACTAACAGTCACTGGATCTATACGAACGCGAGAAGCAATGTCGCGATATGGTAAACCGCAATCGCGATAGGCTACAATCCGAACTTACACTCCTGGAAATTGAAATAAGAACACCGTGAATTCATTGTCCCAGGAAGGGGAAACTTTATTGACACATTCCTGGGGTCAGATACATCACATGATCACACTGACAGAACCACAGGCACATAGACACAGGCAACAGAGCATGCAGAATGTCGGCACTAGTACAGTGTATATCCACCTTTAGCAGCAATGCAGGCTGCTATTCTCCCATGGAGACGATCGTAGAGATGCTGGATGTAGTCCTGTGGAACGGCTTGCCATGCCATTTCCACCTGGCGCCTCAGTTGGACCAGCGTTCATGCTGGGCGTGCAGACCGCGTGAGACGACGCTTCATCCAGTCCCAAACATGCTCAATGGGGACAGATCCGGAGATCTTGCTGGCCAGGGTAGTTGACTTACACCTTCTAGAGCACGTTGGGTGGCACGGGATACATGCGGACGTGCATTGTCGTGTTGGAACAGCAAGTTCCCTTGCCGGTCTAGGAATGGTAGAACGATGGGTTCGATGACGGTTTGGATGTACCGTGCACTATTCAGTGTCCCCTCGACGATCACCAGTGGTGTACGGCCAGTGTAGGAGATCGCTCCCCACACCATGATGCCGGGTGTTGGCCCTGTGTGCCTCGGTCGTATGCAGTCCTGATTGTGGCGCTCACCTGCACGGCGCCAAACACGCATACGACCATCATTGACACCAAGGCAGAAGCGACTCTCATCGCTGAAGACGACACGTCTCCATTCGTCCCTCCATTCACGCCTGTCGCGACACCACTGGAGGCGGGCTGCACGATGTTGGGGCGTGAGCGGAAGACGGCCTAACGGTGTGCGGGACCGTAGCCCAGCATCATGGAGACGGTTGCGAATGGTCCTCGCCGATACCCCAGGAGCAACAGTGTCCCTAATTTGCTGGGAAGTGGCGGTGCGGTCCCCTACGGCACTGCGTAGGATCCTACGGTCTTGGCGTGCATCCGTGCGTCGCTGCGGTCCGGTCCCAGGTCGACGGGCACGTGCACCTTCCGCCGACCACTGGCGACAACATCGATGTACTGTGGAGACCTCACGCCCCACGTGTTGAGCAATTCGGCGGTACGTCCACCCGGCCTCCCGCATGCCCACTATACGCCCTCGCTCAAAG
The DNA here is from genome assembly GCF_023864275.1 of Schistocerca cancellata. NCBI lineage: Eukaryota > Metazoa > Arthropoda > Insecta > Orthoptera > Acrididae > Schistocerca > Schistocerca cancellata. The sequence continues at coordinate 152,872,526 of NC_064634.1, read as the reverse complement.
TCCGTCAACTGCACATACGGTTCACGTCCACGTGTTAAAGACTGCGATGGAGCTCCGTATGCCACGGCAAACTGGCTGACACTGACGGCGGCGGTGCACAAATGCTGCGCAGCTAGCGCCATTCGACGGCCAACACCGCGGTTCCTGGTGTGTCCGCTGTGCCGTGCGTGTGATCATTGCTTGTACAGCCCTCTCGCAGTGTCCGGAGCATGTATGGTGGGTCTGACACACCGGTGTCAATGTGTTCTTTTTTCCATTTCCAGGAGTGTATTAAAGTTTGAAGCATGATGGTACACATTTCTCCGGGTTACACGAGGCGTCACAACAACGTTTCATCAGGCAACGCGGGTCACCTGCTGTTTGTGTATGAGAAATGGGTTGGAAACTTTCCTCATGTCAGCACGTTGTAGGTGTCGCCACCGGCGGCAACCTTGTGTGAATGCTCTGAAAAGCTAATTATTTGCATATCACAGCATCGTCTTCCTGTCGGTTAAATTTCGCGTCTGTAGCACGTCATCCTCGTGGTGCAGGAATTTTAATGGCCAGTAGTGTAGGTAGGTTCCAGTGGAACCACGTGGCGTCTATGGACCGAGGAGGCACATTACGGGACGTGGTTAGGTCCCTTTGGATCTGTGGAGATCGCGACCGATCAAAGTACTTACGTGTGGGGCTGCGTTGATATAAAGCCTAGAGAAATCGTCCATGCAGTTCTCTGTATGAATGGCTTTCTGTACTTGTACTCTGGCATAGACATGATCGCAGCACATGGATATGGTGCGATCTATTTGCAGGCACGTGACACCCGTACGTAAAATATGGCCTGCGATGGCAGTGCCATGGTTGTGAATGCACGTGCAGCTGTCAGCGAGACTGGCGCATTCGTGAACGCTGCTGAAGATTTTGTGGACTTGAGGCAAGCAATGGTCGGTGGTGGATTTGCTGACGTGTAAGCTGGCTAAAGAGGATGACGCCTGATGTTTGGTACCTGAGGGAGACGAGTGTGTGACTGGTTGCTGATGGTAGGCACGTAGTTGCAGGTACAGTTGAGCCAGCGCTCACCCCAAAGAACTCCATCGGATCAAATCACCGCAGCTGAGTCAGGAATTACTACTCCACAGATATGGCCCAGTGGACTCAAATTATCATAGCAAAACTGCTCGCGAGTAAAACACGAGAAACTGGAAGTTGACAGTTATGACACGAAACCTTCAACTTCATTCAATATTGGAATTTGCGAGTGACTAATATCCTAATATATCTGATCTGTGTGCGGAGAATATGTGTTTTAATCATGATTTCTTTTGTTTTTTGTTCAAACAAATTTCGGGCTTGCAGCCGGTCGTCGTTCAATACTTCGCACGATATTTCAACTGGGCACCTGCCAGTCATCTTCAGGTGAGCCGTCGCAGACTGGCGAAAACGTTTTTTTTTTTCTTTATTGTACTTCAATTCCCCACCGGGTCGGGCTGGCAGCAGCATATGCACTGCTCTTCAGCCGAAAGACATAGAACAAACAATAGAAGACATTTAAAAATAACAAAGGCGAGAATATGGGGAACATATATATAAAAAAGGGGGGGGGAAATCATGGAAGGCAATAGCCAAAAAACGGGGTGACCGTAAAAATGGAGATAAAAAACTGTGAAAACTGTTTAAAAGTAGCACACACAAAAAGCCACACACAGCGACAATTAAAAGAACACAAGGCAGAGTATGACTGGAGCATAAAAGGTATCGACGGATGGCGTAGCACATAAACACTGACGGCGAACCTCAAGGCAGTACACAATTAAAATCACACCTCTTGACGGACAGTAGAAACAGCACTGAACACAACACTGATGTGGCACACTGACGACGATCAAAACAGAGGAACTGCCAGGCGCAAGGAGATGAGGGACACTGGAAGAAGGGAGGGAGGGGAAGAGATGGGGGAGATGAGTGGGGGGCGCACTGAAGAGGGCCACGTAGGGAGGGATGTGGGAAGGAAAGAGGCAAGTATGGGGTGCAGGGTCTCAGTGGTGGGGGGGGGGGGGAGGAGGGAAATCCGCTCTGGGAGAAGAAGGGAAGAGGAGAAAAGGGGGCCCTGGGAAGGGGGGGGGGGAACAAGGCCAGATTATAGTTGGAAGGAAGGGTAGATGTCACGGCGAAGTTCGTCATCTGGGAGGGGGAGGCGGTGGAAATTGCCCTGATGAAGGAGATGGAGGGTGTGGGGGTGGAGAGAGGGAGGGATACAGCGATAGAGGTGCGACAACAGGCAGGGGGTGTAGAGGAAGGAGGAAAACAGAGTGTGGGGGGGGGGGGGGGTCAAGCCTGCGGACAATGTAAAGGATGCGGAGATGTTGGAGGAACAAGAGGAGGTGGGGGAAGGGGATCAGTTCATACAGGATCTGTGTGGGGGAAGGAAGGGGGATACGGAAGGCAAGACGGGGCGCATGGCATTCAAAGATTTGGAGGGTCTTGTAAAATGGGGTGGGGGTGGAGATCCAGGCGTTGCTGGCATAACAGAGGATAGGATGGATGAGGGATTTGTAGGTGTGGAGGATGGTAGAAGGATGCAATCCCCATGTCCAGCCAGACAGGAGTTTCAGAAGGCGAAGGCGGGAATGGGCTTTTTGCTGGACGGTCTGGAGATGAGGGGTCCAGGTGAGGTGTTGGTCGAGGGTGAGGCCAAGGTATATCAGGGTGGGGGTGAGCTGGATGGAACGACCATAAAGGTGAGGTAGAAATCATGGAGGCGAAAGGAGCGAGTGGTGCGGCCTATGATGATTGCCTGGGTTTTGGAGGGGTTGAGACAGAGGAACCACTGGTTACACCAAGTGGTGAACTGGTTGAGGTGGGTTTGGAGGGTACATTGAGACCGTTGAAGGGTAGGATAGAGAGCCAGGAAGGCGGTGTCATCAGCATATTGGAGAAGGTGGACTGGGGGGGGGGGTTGGCTTGGGCATATCAGCTGTATACAAGAGATAAAGGAGAGGGGAGAGGACAGAACCCTGGGGGACGCCAGCTGTGGGATAAAAGATACGGGAGTTGGTGTTGTGGAGGGTGACAAAGGAAGGACGGTGCGAGAGGAAGGAAGCGACCAGATGGACAAAATTGATAAGCAGGGCGTAGGTTTGGAGTTTAAATAGGAGACCAGGATGCGATACATGGTCATAGGCATTTTGGAGGTCAAGGGAAACAAAAATGGCAGAGTGACGGGAGTTGAGCTGGAGGGACAGAAGGTGAACAAGGTTGAGGAGTTGGTCTTCAGCAGAGAAGGAGGGTTGGAAGCCACACTGGGTAAGGGGGAGGAGGTGGTGTTGAGCAAGGTGCTGATGGTTACGGTGGGAGAGGATGGATTCAAGGACCTTACTGAAGACGGAGGTGAGGCAGATGGGACGATAGGAAGAGGTGGCAGAAGGGGGTTTGTAGGGTTGGAGGAATAAGAGGACGTGGGAGGTCTTCCACAGGTCAGGGTAGAAGCCAGTAGAGAGGATGACATTATAGAGATGGGCAAGGACAGTCAGGAAGGAATAGGGGCTTCCTTGAAGGTGATGGTAGGTGACACAGTCGTGACCAGGGGCCGTGTTGCGTTTGGACTGGAGGATAAGATTAATGTCTTGTGCTGTAAAGGGAGTATTTATGTTGGAGGGGGGGCAACTGCCCCAAGTACTGGAGACTAGGAGCAAGTGGAGCGACAGAGGTATCAGCGCGTTCAATGACGGTGGGGAAAAGAGAATAATCAAAGTGGGGATCATCGAGATGGAGATGACCTCGGAAAGATGGGAAGCGAAGTGGTTGGCCTTTTGTCAAGAAGGGGGCGATCGTTATGGAGAAGGGGGTAGTGGGGAGTTGAAAGGGAACCAGTAAGGCGATGGAAGGCGGACCAGTACTTGGAGGAGTTGATAGGGAGGATGGCGCTGAGTCGTCTGCAGGTCTGGCGCCAGTCTCGGCGTTTCGTTGCTGTAATAAGGTTCCGTACTTGTCACTGTATTTGCCGGTGGCGTTGGAGTGTATCCCTGTCACGAATGCGCAGGAAGGAGCGATAGAGGCGGCGGGATTCACGGAAGAGGACAGCCTGCAAAAGAGAGTGGGACGGTGTGGGTGGATGGTTTTAGTAGGAACATGGGCCTCCACGATGTCAGTAACTACCTTCTGAAGGAAGGACGAGGCGTGGATGATGTCGTCAAGATGGTGTTAGGTAAGAGGGTGGCTTTCGACCTGGGTGGAGATGGAGTCCCGGTAGGTATCCCAGTTGGCACAGTGATAGTCATGGACGACCTTGGGACAGGGTGCAGGGTGCAGAGCTGGGGGGGGCGGTGAGCAGACGTTATGGTGAGAAGGACAGGGAGGTGATCGCTACCTGTGGGGTCAAGTACGGCGACAGCGATACGCCCAAGGAGGTTGGCGGAGGCAATGACAACATCGAGGGTGGTGTCACTTTCGGCTCGGGTGTGCTGGGGAAGGGGAAAAGGTCACCTTGGATTGTGGAGAGGAACTGATGCCACCACTGAAGGGCAGCAGGAGTGCGGCTATGGATGTTGAGGTCGGCGGCAATCACATAGGTGGAGAAGGTGCGGTCAATGTGCGAGATGAAGTCATAAGGAAGAGGAGCAGTGGAGTGGACATAGATGGTGGCACAGGTAATGGTGAGGGAGGGGAAGAAGACGCTAAGGATAAGGTGTTCAGTGGGGTCATTGAGGAGAGGTTGTTGCCAGACGGGGATATGCTTAAGGTGGCCTATCGCGACTCCACCCTGCGCACGAGGACCAGGAGCATCAGTGCGGTGGAGGATATAGGGAGAGGTGCGGATAGAATGGTGAGGCTGGAGAAAGGTTTCGTTCAAGAGAAGGTGTCGACCTGGTGGTGGGAGAGGGTGTGCATGAGGAGGTATTTGTTGGAGCGGAAGGAGCGAATGTTCTGGAAGAGGATGCGATACTCGTGCCGCGCCATGGCGGGAACGAGGGGGTGAAGAGAGGGAAAGGAAGACTCTTAAACTAGGGTGTCGAGGCGGGTGAAGGTGAAGTGGGCTTGGTTGAGGGAGTAGGTGGCGAATGTGTTCAGGTGGAAAACGGAGCGAGCGGCAAGGGAGATTTGTTGGAAGGTGTGGGGGCGCTGAAAAGGGTGAATGTTTTGGAGTACAACGGTAAGGAACCGGATGATGTCCTCAGCCATGGGGGGTGGACGGAGGGAATTGTTGGGATGGACAGGGGGATTGACGTGATGAACTGGGAATGTAAGTGCAGGGGTGGCTGGAGGGCTTTAGCTTTACACTTGTGGGAGTAGGTGGGATGGGGGCCATTGCAGGTGTTACAGGAAGGAGGAGCAGCGAGGTTGGTGCAGTTCTTAAGAAAGTGGGAGGCCTTGCAATGGGGACAGGTGGGGGGGGGTTATTGCAGTTGGGAGTCAGGTGGTCATTGTTCATCAGACACCGCTGGCAACAGTAGGATTAGGGAGGGGATTTGGAGGATTGGACAGGGTGGCGACGGTGGTATATCAGGGCACCCTGGCTGTGGAGATGGTCAATGGATGAGGCGGACTCAGAGAACACCCGCATGAGGTAGGTGGGACCAGAGGCATTGTGGATACGGCGGGCAGAGCGGATTTCTAAGTCCGGGTGGGAGTTCAGTTCTGCCAACACTTCATCCTCTGTGATCACCGGGCTGAGCTTGGTGATCACAGCAGTGTAGGTGTGAGGGTGGGGGGGGGGCGACAGGGAGGCTGGGGCTGACGAGGAGTGGAAGTGGAAAGGAAGGGTGTCAGAGAGGCGTGGGGGCCAAACATAACTCGTGGGAGTTTTCGCAGGAGGTCTGTGTGAAAGGATGGGGACGGGGACTTGATAAGGACTGAGTCCCTGTGGGGAATGAGTTGGGAAATGGGAGCACCGGGTAAGTACTTTCGTATCTCCATGGTGAGGGTACGAGCGTCGAGGAACTTAGGATCGGGAGTTGACAGGACAAAGGTGTGGAGGGTGGAGGCCGAGGTATGGGTTGCAAGAGGAGGGATGGTGTCCATGGAGATGGCAGGGGGAGCGGGAGGTGGTGTTGAATTTTTGTGGGAAGTGGTGGGAGCAGAGTCGGTAATGACGCGTTTTTCGGGTTTTTTGGAGACTGGTGGCTGGGAGGAGGGGAGAGGAATGGGGAGGAGAGGGAGGTGGCGGGTGGCAGATACCTGTGGCGTAGCGGAGGCGCCGGGAGAAGCAGCCGGTTCAGTGGTGGCGATGGTGGCTCGGCGCGACGTGATGCGTGCGGGAGATGCCGACGACAAAGTGAGGGGGTGGGTGAGAGAGGGGAAACCGACCACCTGAGGGGCGGCAGCAGAGGCGGCAACAGAAGCGTACGTGAGGGCGGGGGTAGTAGTGGGAGCTGTTGAGGGTGTGGCGGCTGGAGGAAGGGTGTAGAGGTGTGGGTATATAGCAGGGGAGGAGATAGGGGGATGGGTAAGTGGTGGAAGGGGTGGGGAGGTGGATGGAGGAGGCCAGGGGCGGCACTTCAGGAAGTGACTGTGGGAGAGGGGGAGGGGGAGGTGTAGATGACAGTGGAGGTGGGAGTACTCATTGCAGACGAACGGCGACGAACGGCGACGAACAGACGGACGGACAGCAGACACCAGACAGCAGCGGCGGCGGCGGCAGCGGCTACGGTGACGGCGATGGACAGCGAGCAAGCAGGCGGACGGACGAACAGCTACAGCGGCAAGCGGCGGGCGGGCGGACAGACAGACAGACAGACACAATCTTCGAAGACCGAGATTCCACCCTGAGAGTAGCCCAGGCTTTGCAATCAGACGCTTTCGAAGGAGGGGATCCAACCCTCTAGATGTGCGAAAACGTCCTCCGTTCCGCAATATATAGCGTACTGTAACTATTCTGCGCGTGCGTCGAAAACTTGATAGATACCACACTGCCCGCCGGCAGCGTCCTCGCTGGTGGAATAGCGGAACTCAGTCGCCCTCTGCGTTGCTGTTTGCCACGGCTGTTGATGCACTCTGTCGTCTTCGATTTGAGCAAATCGTGGAGATGATGGGATCCCATGCACTGCCCAGCTGGTAGCCACTGTCACGGTTTAACAGATTTTCCGCCAGTCGTAATTCTACGGATTTTTTTTTTTTTGGAGTCCCAGAAAGACGTTGCTGTGGACAAAATCATTGTTTTCTCATACTCCATTGAATGGCCAGTAGAAATAGAATGTTCAGCAATAGCGGACTTGCTTGGCTGCAAAAGGCGGGTGTAACGTTGATATTCAGTGCAGCGTTCTTTCACGGTACGTGTGGTTTGACCTATGTAAGCCATTCCACATTGGCATGGTATCTTGTAAATTCCGGCCATTCGTAGTAACAGATTGTCCTTAACTGATCCCACAAGGTCCGCAATCTTCGATGGTGGGCGGAAAACCACTTTTACCTGAAATTTTTGGAGGATTCTTGCTATTTTAAACGAAGTGTTGCCAACGAAAGGAAGAAAAACTGAAGATTGTTCCGGCATGTTGTCCTCTTTATTCAGTTCCTGCTTCTTAGTTTTAACTGTTAGTGCCCTGTTAATCTGCCGGATGGAATACCCATTTTCGCTGAATACTGTCTTTAGATGGGCGAGTTCTTGAGGTAAGCTATCTCGATCTGAGACAGTATGAGCTCTATGAACAAGTGTTCTAAGCTAACTCATGGTTTGCGATGGGTGATGGCAACTCGATGCTTGCAGGTACAAATCAGTATGAGTGGGTTTCCGGTAAACTGAATGCCCTAGAGAACCATCATTCTTCCTTCGAACCGGGACGTGATTTCTTTTAACATCTTTCAAATTATATGTTACGACATGATATTTACAGGTCAAGTGAAAGTGAAGTGTTTCTAATTTACATGTGTATTCTTTCTCGAAAGTTGTAAATAACACACTATTCGGTATTTCTTTGCACTGGAAATATCTTTCCTATTTAAACAGATATACTAAAACACAGAAACACTTATCCCAGTGTGAATTTATCAAACTCTACCTTGTCCTTGAGAATGCATGTAACTCATTTTATAGAAAAACAGTATTCATATACAGGTTACTCGAACAGCTGAATGACCAAGTCTATTACGTGTTTGTCCACTACAGGAAGAGATAATTTAGCTTTTGGTTATGGATAACAAAAATTAAGAGTTGGATGTTATTGTGTAGTTATTTTACAAGTCATTTACTGCAATTCTACACCATGCGTATTTGATTTGACATACTAAAACCAGGATAAGGGTGGACACCATGCTTCACTATTGCAACCGTGTAGTCTCTCCGTGTCATTCTTTCTCTTTGGGTAAAACACTGTGACTTTGTGTAAAGAGAAACTGCTGAGAGACGCAGTAAGACTATTTAGGATCTACAGTGTTTGTTCTCTTTATAGGGGACATGGGCACCACGAGTGGACCTCATCACGGTAGCTTCGTCAACGGCATGTTCGATGGCGATGATGGCGAATATGGTGTCACAGAAGGCGGTGGTGACGATGGTTATTTTGATATTACAGGTGAGTGTTCACTTGTTTCTCCAGCATTTTATGAAAATGGTCCCAGGGAAAACTTGAGGCGCTGCATCTTGTGAAAAGACTCACAAGGGACCAGTCTAACCCAATTAGGAAATATGCCCTGAAATTTTTTATGCCTGACAAATACACCGAAAGAAACACAATGTGAAAATTTTAGCTCGTAAGACATGCTGCGAATGGTTTTAGAAAAGGTTGAAAATTACCAGTTTTAGGCAGATGGAGAAATGTCCACCGCTGCTGTAGCTTAGCAGTTAGCGCATGTGGAACACGGGAGGCACATATCCTTGGTTGACGGACAGTGGTAAACGGATAACACAACACAATGCGATCGTAATTTGTAGAGTGGCTGAAGGCCCATTGGTGGATGTCACTCAAAGGTCCATATGTGATATACTGCAAGTAAAAGGGCGGAGCAGAGGAATACCAGGGAGACAATGCTGCGCAGGAAGGAGCAGGCTCCAGCGCAATCACCCGGTGGCTGTGGAGATCCAGTATGTCGTCTGCGGCGTCTGCATGTTGTGCGCGAGAGACAGGAGTAGAACGCATGGTGGTGTCAATGATGAACGTACTCCAAAGAAAACAGGAACTTATCACACCAAGTTATAGAAAAGGAGGTGTTTTCTATGTGGTGAGCAGCGTAGAAGTTCAGACTAATTTGGCAATCTACTTTGCTACTAACTGAAGTGGGCCGAGATAATTGGAAAGTAGCCACTGCTAGGGATGAAGCTTTGAAATCCGTGAAGGCGTCGCCAATGTTGTAACGGAGCTTGAAATCCTTGAAACAGTCTTCAGTGGTAAGCTCCAATCCGAATAGTTACGCTGAAGAGAGCTGTGGTGCTGGAGCCGTTGAATTTATTTACCCTCATCGACAACTGTTCTGGGACGAACGTTGAGTGGTGGCACTGGAACCAGCGGCGGCGCTGGAGCTGGTGAAAACAGTTATCTCATCGCCAGTTGTTGTAGCCAAACAACATGTTCGACATGGAAAATTGATGGCCAGTAGACTAAGAATAAAAAGTTGTATTGACGAAAAGAAACTGATGGAGTGGACACTGCGACATGCGAATGTTCTGGAAGTCAGTCCTAGCGGCTAAGTATTGGTGTCGCAGCTTCAATTAGTGATTTAGGCGAAGATCCATCCTCAGTAGACTGGCTGGCGTCAGAGAGCAGGTAGCAAGAGGTTGCACTAGAGAGTGGTAGATGGACCGAGGGTGCGGTTGACATAAAGCCCAGAGAAAACGTCATTGGAGTTCTCAGTGTGAATTGGCGTTTTGTGGTTGTGCCCTGGCATGAACATGGTCTCAGCACATAGATATGGTGCGACCTATTTGCAGGCACGTGACAGCCGGAGGTGCCACTGTTGTGAATGCGTGTGAGCTGTTAGCGGGACTGGCGTATCTCGCGATGGCTGCTGAAGAGTTAGTGTACTTGAGGCAAGCACTGGTCGCTGGTGGAATTGCTGACGTGTAAGCTGGCTAAAGAGAATGACGCCTGATGTTTGGCCAGCTGTGGGACCTGCCCCCCCCTCCCCCCCCCCCCCAAATATAAACACGTAGGTAACTCTACTATTGGTCCAACCAAACTATGCTACGATGGACCCAGTATTGCTTCCCGGTGCAATTGTCCTTAACCAGAAAGTTAATAGGGCCTAAAATACGGATAATAGTATAGGGCCCGAGAAAACGGGGAGTGAATTTTCCGACGTTTCCAACACGCACCTCCCTCCCAGGAAAATTACGGACATACACCTTGTCTCCTGGCTTACCCCTAAAGACTCGCCGATTACGGTTATAGCGCTCAGCCTATTTGTTGTGGGCCCTGAGAATATTGCGCCTGGCACTATTCCTGTTTTTCCTGACGATCTGAGGGGTAATATCCGTAGGGATTAGATCTCGAAATCCCCGTAAGTTCGAAAGGGAGGAATTAGCAGGATAAACAGAGGCCAAGGAGGCCGGAGTAGCCTTCAGAGCCTCATGGCTGGCGGTTTTGAAGGCGAGACTAAACCAAGGGAGACTAGAATCCCACTTACTGGCCGTCTTCTGATGGAAAATAATCAATGCGGATTTGAGATTACGAGTGACCCTCTCGGCCTGTGGGTAGTACGGCGTAGTGGTCATGTGCTTGACACCGTTTTGAAAACAGAAAGCCTTAAGGGGAGCTGAAAGCAAAGCCGGGCCATTATCACTAACGATTTGCTTAGGGGGCCCAAAAACACTGAAAACATTAGTTAAATACGAGACAGTGGGAGCAGCAGTTACGTTACGACTCGGAAGAAGCCAGGTAAACCTCGAAAACGCGTGAATAATAACCAGTACGTACCGATGGCCTCTCTTGGTGTGAGGTACAGGTCCCACATAATCGATATAAAGTTTGTGCATGGGGCAGGTTTCGCGTTCAGAACTCAAGAAATACTGTTGAACAGTGTTCTTAGGTTTGGTCACACGACACAACCGGCACCGAGGAACCTTCTCTCGAACGTCCCGGTGCATGGATGGCCAAGTCAAATGGCCCTTAATTTTTGCAAGGTCTTATAGGTTCCTAAGTGCCCGCCAGTCAACAAATCGTGAAAGTAATGGAAAACCAGACGTACCAGGGTGCCTAGTAGACATATCTTCAACTCCTTAGCACGCCCCGCCCTTTTGTACAAAATGCCTTTCCTGATAGCGTATCTATCCAAAGATTCCCCAGCCGACAGTCGAGCCCTCACCGGTCCCCAAGTGGGGTCCTGGCCCTGATGCTCGGCGACATCACCAAACCAATGAGGGTTTTCGCCTAACACGACACTACTAAGATCGCCTTCCTCCGTTACTTGGACGCGCTCATCAGGTGGGTGTTTGGTGAACATACTGCTGAGGACGTCCGCGAGTATGTTCTCAGTCCCTTTTATGTGTTTATCCTCGAATTGAAACGCTGAAATGCGTATTGCCCACCTGGCGATGCAACCAGTTTCGCGGTGCCTGGCTAATACCCAGCTTAATGCTTGATTATCAGTTTCTAAAAGCGATACTTCTCCAGCGCAAACAAGAGCGCTAGTGCCTCACATTTGTAAACCGAATATTTGAGTTCGGCACTGGTTAACCGACGAGACGCGTACGCTAATGGCTGCCTTTGACCTTCGAAATCTTGGAGGAGGACGTCCGAAATTCCCGCATTAGATGAGTCGGTTTGTACAATGAATTTTTTTACTGAAAACCGACACTCCGAGAACCGGAGGGTTGGCTATAGCTGCCTTAATGTGCTCAAACGCGGCCTCCTGGGCAGGTCCCCATTCAAAACGCACCCCTTTCCGGCGCAGTTCATTTAAATGGTTCAAATGGCTCTGAGCACTATGGGACTTAACATCTATGGTCATCAGTCCCCTAGAACTTAGAACTACTTAAACCTAAGGACACCACACAACGCCCAGTCATCACGAGGCAGAGAAAATCCCAGACCCTGCCGGGAATCGAACCCGGGAACCCCGAGCAGTTCATTCAAAGGAGGCGCCAGCTGCGCGAAATTGGGAACAAAACGCTTAAAATAATTTGCCATGCCTATAAACCTGGCGATCCCACGTTTATCAGTAGGCGGCGGGAGAGCTCTCAATGCCTTAGTCCGCTCCTGGTCAGTGCGAAAGCCCTGGCTTGATACAAGATGACCTAAGAAGGCTGCCTGTATAATGTCAACTTACTTTGTTTAACAGTTAAACCGGCACCACGCAATCTAGCAAAAACTTGCTGAATGTGATCCAAATGCACCTGGAACGAATGGCTGTAAATCACTAAGTCGTCCAAATAATTATAAACAAAGACTAATTTCAAGTCTCCAAGAATATTATCTAGCAAACGAGTAAGAAGGGCTGCGCCAATGGCCAAGCCAAAGGGAACCCTGTTAAACTCAAACAGATTCTAATCAGTACAAAATGCAGTAACGTGCTTACATTCCTCAGTTTAGGGAATCTGATAACAGGCTTCATTCAAATCGAGCACAGTGAAACAATTAGCGCCGGCAAACCAAGTAAAAGAGTTATGAAGACCAGGTAGAGGAACTGATTCGAAGACGACCTTGGTGATCAGACGCCGGTAGTCAACAACAGGCCTAAAGTCCCGCCCCTGATCCTTAGGAACAAGGAATATGGGGGAGGCATAAGCAGATGTAGGAAGCCTAATAATTCCTGCTCAAGCATTTTAGGCCGTGAGAGGCGATACGGGGACTGCCTGACTGTAATATCATCAGAGAGACGGATACGGTTGTTAAGAACACTAGTAACTCCCAGTCTATCACAGAGTATCTCAGGGAAAGCCCGCAGCAAATCGCCTAATTCAGAGGCCGGCTGTGACGACAAATGAGTGAGATCAAACTTATAAGCATTAGCGTCAACAGCTAACATGCCGCTATGCGCTGTACGTTTCGCACTTTCACCAAATCCAAACTTCTGAACAGAAGTGAACTTGAAGAAGAAGATGAGCCCGGAATAATCCAAGACCAGACCGGTTTTATCGATACAGTCACATCCCAAAATCAAGTCAACCGGCAGCTTCTTAATCGAAGCCACAGACAAGAGCCAGCAGAAATCGCCAACTGAGATAATCCCTCCGACTCAACAGTCCAGAGGCAACACTTGGTTCTTGGCTACTCGACAACTCATCACTGGAGAAGGGATAGACCGAAGTCTCGCAAGATGACCAATTTCAAGAAACCATTCCAAGCTCAACAACGAAAAAGAGCTACCAGAATCCAAAAGGGCACAAATAGGTTCGCCACCTACCCGAGAACAAATATAAGGCAGAGGCGGTGATGATGGGGCGGCGACACCGGTACACCAATGCTTAAAGGCTCGATTCTGAAGTCGCTGCCCAGCCCGGCGTCAGTTATTGGCTCTGGGCGCGCCCGGCTGAAGGCAAGAACGAACTAAATGACCTGTCTGACCACACCTGAAACAACACCGCGGTTCCCTCGTAGCAGTCTCCGCCCATGTCGCTAATTCCGAGTTTTCCTTGACAACGCCCGCGGGCTGAAACTTAGCTTATGGCATCCCTCGTCCGCGAGCGGTAAAGCAGATGTCGCTGCAACAGCGGACGAAGTTCTTCCCAGTTTGAAGGACGATCACGAAAACAAAGCGAGACTTATCCACGGCGCGCATTCCCCTTAGGACAATAAAAACTAACTCCCTTTCTGGCAAATCGATGAGTAAGGCCAAGCAGGCAGACTTGATTCTGTCCTCATATTCATGTAACTCCTCTTTCTCTTCTTGCATCAGCCAGATATAGCGACACCCGACCTGATGGTGAATCTTTCATTAATTACCGACTGCCTCAATTGCTGCAAAGGGAACCACTCTGCCATGGATCGGGTCATGGGGGTCCTCAATTCGCCTGTAGCTAACGGATAGAATAGCGACAAAACTACTTGTTGCGAAATGCCAAAGGCGAACCAACTACCAAAATAAGATTTCAGTTTTCTCGAGTCGTTCTATAACTAATTCTGTGATGTCACGAAGGAGGTGCACCAGAGGGTCAGGCTACTTAGCAAACGCTGCGTCTAACTTCTCGGAAGACAAATTTCAAATGGCTCTGACCACAATGGGACTTAACTTCTGAGGTCATCACTCCCCTCGAATTTAGAACTACTTAAACCTAACTAACCAAAGGACATCACACACACCCATGCCTGAGGCAGGATTCGAACCTGCGAACGTAGCGGTCGCGCGGTTCCAGACTGTAGCGACTAGAAGCGCTCGGCCACCCCGGTCGGCTTCTCGGAAGACGCAAAAGCATCACTCCCGGACTGGCTCCCACGCCACTTTGGAGATAGCGATTCCTGATCCTCAGTCCTTTTTCCACCAAGTTCTAAACATGTAAGCTTAAACTGAAAATCATTAACCAAGGACCCAATTCGATTGTTGATTTCTTATAACGCTGCTCCAACCTTAACGCCGCTAAATCGGCTACCCAGGTAGTTAAATGCATTAACTGTGTCCGCACCCTGTCTAACTGACTGCCACTGGGTGGAGTGCCTTTCAAAACGCCTATGGTGTCCTCAGGGCCCCTAATGGCCTTAAACAAAAACTCAATAGCTGCTTCTGTCTCATTCACAACATCTGGCATGACGTCAACCGGCTGAAGAACTGTAGCAACTAAACGGGCCGCTAAGTCAGGAACACACCCTCAATAGTCTGATGCCTTATCGCCAGCTCAGAAATGAGGCGGTCCTTCCTCAACAGGCCGATCCTGGGGCACTGCCTGACAGCCATTAGAGTTAGTCACCCAAAACAACAAAATACCAAAATAAATACCCAGTAACACTGTCAGAACTACAATTGTACCGAGAGTAACTGAAATGGGAATATCACAATCGTAAACACGCTGTGCTACCAGTTGAGAGCTGGTTTCTCAGGATGGGGCAGGATGCGGTTATGATTGCGGATGGCGCCGTGAATCAGTTATTCTTGGTTGCATCAGCAGTTAACTCTGCACTCAACCTGAACGTCCAGGGTTCGGTGTACAACGAATTCGTTGCCCTCGCAGCTACCTCTCCTCGATCCGGCAGTGCCAGCATTCCACCAGTGGTCCCGGCTTGCCCTCGCGCTGCACAGACCTGCCCGCTGCTGCGCCCCAACCGAACTGTTGTCCGTTCGCAATTCCCCGATACACACAACGCGACCCGCAAATACCAGCGATCGCTCCGAAGGTAATACCACTGTACTCGTATCGATAAGTGCTGCTGCTGCCACTCACGGGCAGGCAAGCCAGCATCGAATAAGAAACGAGATGCCATAACCGCAATGACAAGATGCCAAGCAATAAATGGCATGGACACGTGTGCGGCTCACTTTTTTTCTCCTTCCTTAGAGCTTAATTACACAAACACAAGAAATAGCGCTCAATCAAGTCTCTATATTAATGTGCGGGAAAGCTAAAACTATGGCGGATTGTCAGCCTTGAAAAAGTGAATCACAATTACTAAAATAGCATATTATGTATCGCATGGTGCACTCTCTATGATTGCGTGGACACTACGACATACGAATGTTCTGGAACTCAGCACTAGCGGCTATCTTGGTGTCGCAGACTCCTGCAGCTTCAGTTAGTGACGCAGGCGAAGATCCAACCTCAGTAGACTGACTGGCGTCAAAGAGCAGGTAGCAAGAGGTTACACAAAAGACTGGTCGATGGACCGAGACAGCGGTTGACATAAAGCCAAGAGAGGTCGTCCATGGAGTTCTCGGTGTGAATTGGCGTTTTGTGGTTGTGCTCTGGATTAAACATGGTCGGAGCACATGGGTATGGTGCGACCTGTTTGCAGGCACGTGACACCCGGTGGTGCCATGGTTGTGAAAGCATGTGCAACTGTCAACGAGAGTGGCACATCTTGCGATGGCTGCTGAAGAGTTAGTGTACTTGAGGCAAGCACTGGTCGGTAGTGGATTTGCTGACGTGTAAGCTGGCTACAGAGGATGATGTCTGATGTTTGACCAGCTGTGGAACGCCAGTGTATTACTGGTTGCTACGAGGTGCATTCAAGTTCTAAGGCCTCCGATTTTTTTTTCTAATTAACTACTCACCCGAAATCGATGAAACTGGCGTTACTTCTCGACGCAATCGCCCTGCAGACGCACACATTTTTTACAACGCTGACGCCATGATTCCATGGCAGCGGCGAAGGCTTCTTTAGGAGTCTGTTTTGACCAGTGGAAAATCGCTGAGGCAATAGCAGCACGGCTGGTGAATGTGCGGCCACGGAGAGTGTCTTTCATTGTTGGAAAAAGCCAAAAGTCACTAGGAGCCAGGTCAGGAAAGTAGGGAGCATGAGGAATCACTTCAAAGTTGTTATCACGAAGAAACTGTTGCGTAACGTTAGCTCGATGTGCGGGTGCGTAGTCTTGGTGAAACAACACACGCGCAGCCCTTCCCGGACGTTTTTGTTGCAGTGCAGGAAGGAATTTGTTCTTCAAAACATTTTCGTAGGATGCACCTGTTACCGTAGTGCCCTTTGGAACGCAATGGGTAAGGATTACGCCCTCGCTGTCCCAGAACATGGACACCATCATTTTTTCAGCACTGGCGGTTACCCGAAATTTTTTTGGTGGCGGTGAATCTGTGTGCTTCCATTGAGCTGACTGGCGCTTTGTTTCTGGATTGAAAAATGGCATCCACGTCTCATCCATTGTCACAACTGACGAAAAGAAAGTCCCATTCATGCTGTCGTTGCGCGTCAACATTGCTTGGCAACTTGCCACACGGGCAGCCATGTGGTCGTCCATCAGCATTCGTGGCACCCACCTGGATGACACTTTTCGCATTTTCAGGTCGCCATGCAGGATTCTGTGCACAGGACCCACAGAAATGTCAACTCTGGAGGCGATCTGTTCAACAATCATTCGGCGATATCAAAACAATTCTCTCCACTTTCTCGATCATGTCGTCAGACCGGCTTGTGCGAGCACGAGGTTGTTTCAGTTTGTTGTCACATGATGTTCTGCCTTCATTAAACTGTCGCACCCACGAACGCACTTTTGACACATCCATAACTCCATCACCACATGTCTCCTTCAACTGTCGATGAATTTCAATTGGTTTCACACCACGCAAATTCAGAAAACGAATGATTGCACGCTGTTCAAGTAAGGAAAACGTCGCCATTTTAAGTATTTAAAACAGTTCTCATTCTCGCCGCTGGCGGTAAAATTCCATCTACCATACGGTGCAGCCATCTCTGGGACGTATTGTCAATGAACGCGTCCTCATTTTAAAACAATGCACATGTTTCTATCTCTTTCCAGTCCGGAGAAAAAAAATCGGAGGCCTTAGAACTTGAATGCACCTCGTATTTGTAGGCACGTAGTTGTAGCCACCGTTAACGCCAAGAACGCCATCGGATGAAAACCACCACAGCTGAGACAGGAACAACTATTCCACAGATATGGCCAAGTGGGCAAAAATTATCATAGCAAAATTGCTCGCGTGTTCACAGAAGAGTAAAACTGGAGAATTTGGGAGCTGACAATTATGACTGAAAACTTTCAACTTCACTGCGTATTTGGCTTTGCGAGTGACTTACATCATAACTCATCTGATCTGTGAGGTGGAGAATCTACGTTTTAATCGTGATTTCTTTTTATGTCTTTCAAATGATATGTTACGACATGATACTTACAGGTCAAGTTAAGGTGTTTCTAATTCACATCTGTATTCTTTATCGAAAGTTGTCAGTAACACTTACACAAATCGGTATTTCTTTCCACTGGAAATATCTTTCCTATATAAAAAGATGTACTAAAACACAGAAACACTGATCCTGGTGTGAATTTATCAAATGCTATCTTGTCCTTGAAAATGCATATAGAACAACAGTATTCTTATACAGGTTACTCGAACAGCTGAATGAGCAAGTCTATGACGTGTTCGTCCACTACAGTAAGAGATAATTTAGCTTTTGGCTATGGATTGAAAAATTAAGAGTTGGATGTTATTGTGCACTTACACTACTGGTCATTACAATTGCTACACCAAGAAGAAATGCAGATGATAAACAGGTATTCATTGGACAAATATATTATACTAGAACTGACATGAGACTACATTTTCACGCAGTATGGGTGCATAGATCCTGAGAAATCAGTACCCAGAACAACCACCTCTGGCCGGAATAACGGCCTTGATACGCCTGGGTATTGAGTCAAACAGAGCTTGGATGGCGTGTACAGGTACAGCTGCCCATGCAGCTTCAACACGATACCACAGTTCATCCAGAGAAGTGATTTGAGTAATGTGACGAGCCAGTTGCTCGGCCACCATTGACCTGACGTTTGACATCTGGAGAATGTGCTGGCCAGGGCAGCAGTCGAACATTTTCTGAATCCAGAAAGTCCCATACAGGACCTGCAACATGCGATCGTTTCGCAGGGATCGAATGAAGGGTAGAGTCACGGGTCGTAACACATCTGAAATGTAACGTCCACTGTTCAAAGTGCCGTCAATGCGAACAAGAGGTGACCGAGACGTGTAACCAATGGCAACCCATACGATCACGCCGGGTGATACACCAGTATGGCGATGAAGAATACACCCTTCCAATGTGCGTTCACGGCGATGTCGCCAAACACGGATGCGACCATCATGATGCTGTAAACAGGACCTGGATTTATCCGAAAAAAATGACGTTTTGCCATTCGTGCACCCAGGTTCGCCGTTGAGTACACCATCGCAGGCACTCCTGTCTGTGTTGCAACGTCATGGGTATCTGCAGCCATGGTCTCCGAGCTGATAGTCCATGTTGCTGCAGACGTCGTCGAACTGTTCGTGCAGATGGTTGTTGTCTTGCAAACGTCCCCATCTGTTGACTAAGGGATCGTGACGTGGCTGCACGATCCGTTACAGCCATGCGGATAAGATGCCTGTCATCTCGACTGCTAGTGGTACGATGGTGTTGGGATCCAGCACGGCGTTCCGTATTACCCTCGTGAACCCACCGATTCCATATTCTGGTAACAGTCCTTGGATATCGACCAACGCGAGCGGCAATGTTGCGATACAATAAACCGCAATCGCGATGGGCTACAATCGGACCTTTATCAAAGTCGGAAACGTGATGTTATCCTTACACGATGCATCACAACAACGTTTCATGAGGCAACGCCGGTCAAGTGCTGTTTGTATATGAGAAATTGGTTGGAAACTTTTCTCATGTCAGCACGTTGTAGGTGTTGCCACCGGCGCCAACTTTGTGTGAATGCTCTGAAAAGCTAACTATTTGCATATCACAGCATCTTCTTCCTGTAGGTTAAATTTCGCGTCTTTAGCACGTCATCTTCGTGGTGTAGCAATTTTAATGGCCAGTAGTGTATTTTACAAGTTATTTACTGTAATTCTAGACCATGTGTATTTGATTTGATTTACTACAACCAGGATAAGGGTGGACACCATGGTTCATTATTGCAGCCATGTAGTCTCTCAGTGGTATTCTTTCTCTTTGTGTAACACATTGTGACTTTGTGTAAACGGAAATTCCTGAACGAAGCAGTAAAAAAGTTTTGGAAATTTGTGGTAAGGTTTTTGTAGCAACCAAAACCAATCGCGGGAACGCCTTGGGCCGCGGATCGGAGCCGCCGGCGATGGAGCACGCACCACCGGGTAAACACAAGGACGAGTCGGACGACAGACCAACGACAACTAGGACCGACACAACAAGGAATAGATAAACAACGGAGGCTTGTGGAAACCACAACACCAAACACCACCAGTAAAACCACTCGGAACCAGAACCAGGCAAATGTCAACAACGAGCAACGACCAGAACGAAGTACCGCCGAGATAGAAACGCAATCCAGAGCGAGTACCAGACTGCCTGGACAAGTTTTTTTTTATTGTTATTTTGAAACCTGTGTACAGGCAGGCTAGCAGCAGCATACTACGCCGCCCTTGGGCCTCAGAGAAACACAAAAGATACAAATGAAGACAGTTAGAGAAAAAAATACGGTGGACATATAAACGGAGACAAACACTTCTTAAAATACATGGAGCTGTTCACGGGTGTAGAGTCCAAGATAAAATTTGTTCAGACACTTCGACACATACATAGACGAAAATTGTCACACGTGAACGTAGGTGCACAAAACGAATAACACTGAACCACTTAAGCACAAAACGACGGCACACACAGAACACGAGGCGTTGATCTCCGGCGCGCGAATGTTCACTAACCGTGTACGAGTCCGGGGACCTGCCAAGAGAGGAGGAGGGGGGGTGGGAGAGGGAGAAGGGAGAGCATATGCCACGGGAAGGGGAGATAGGGGGAAGGGAGGAAGGGGGAGGGGAAGCCCGGGGGAAGAGGGGTGGAGGGAGGGGACAGGGGAAAAGGAAAGAGAAGGGAAGGAGGGTGCCTAAAGGAAAGGACACAGGAAGTGGGGGGGAGGATCAAAGTTGATAGGAGGGGTAGATGGAGGGGAGGAGGACATCATCAGGGAGGGGGAGCTGGCGGAAGCCACCTTGGGAGAGGGTAAGGAGGGTGGAGAGATGGAGAACGGGTGGGACGTGGGAATACAGGTGCGGCAGCGGGCGGGGGTGAGAGAAGATGGGTGAGACAAGCGGATGAGGAGGATCGAGTTTGCGGGAGGTGTACAGGATCCGTATCCTTTAAAGGAAAAGGAGGAGGTGGGGGAAGGGGATCAGATCGTACAGGATCCACGTGGGGGAGGGGAGACGGCTGCGATAGGCGAGGTGGAGAGCATGGCGTTCAAGGATTTGGAGGGATTTATAAAAGGTAGGGGGGACGGAGATCCAGGCCGGATGGGCGTAACAAAGGATAGGGCGGATGAGGGATTTATAGGTGTGGAGGATGTTGGAGGGGTCCAGACCCCACGTACGGCCGGAAAGGAGCTTGAGGAGACGGAGTCGGGAGCGTGCCTTGGCTTGGATTGTCCGGAGATGGGGAGTCCAGGAGAGGCGACGGTCGAGGGTGACGCCAAGGTACTTAAGGGTGGGAGTGAGGGCGATACGACGGCCATAGATGGTGAGATAGAAATCAAGGAGGCGGAAGGAAGGGGTGGTTTTGCCTACAATAATCGCATGGGTTTTGGAGGGATTGACCTTGAGCAACCACTGGTTGCACCAAGCGGTGAACCGGTCAAGATGGGATTGGAGAAGGTGTTGGGAGCGCTGCAGGGTGGGGGCAAGGGCAAGGAAGGCGATGTCATCAGCAAACAGGAGAAGGTGGACGGGGGGTGACGGCGGCGCCATGTCCGCCTTGTACAAAAGGTACAGAAGGGGGGAGAGGACGGAGCCTTGGAGCACACCGGCGGAGGGGAAGAAGGTGTAGGAATCTGTGTTATGGATGGTGACATAGGAAGGACGGCGGGAGAGAAAGGAGCCGATCAGACGGACGTAGTTAATGGGAAGGGCGAAGGTTTGGAGCTTGAATAGGAAACCGGAATGCCCTACGCGGTCATAAGCTCGTTCGAGGTCAAGGGAGAGGAAGATTGCGGAGCGACGGGAATTAAGCTGGTCAGAAAGGAGATGAGTGAGGTGAAGGAGAAGGTCGTTGGAAGAGAAGGACGGCCGAAAGCCACATTGGGTAATGGGAAGGAGGCGGTGCTGGCGGAGATGCTGGTGGATGCGGCGGGTGAGGAGAGATTCCAAGACCTTGCTGAAGACCGAGGTAAGGCTGATGGGATGGTAGGAGGAGACAGCGGACGGCGGTTTGCCAGGTTTAAGGAACATGAGGATACGGGAGGTTTTCCATAGGTCGGGGTAGTAACCGGTGGACAGGACTACATTATAGAGCCTGGCCAGGGTGGAGAGGAAAGAGACAGGAGCTTCACGAATGTGACGGTAAGTGACACGATCGTGACCAGGAGCGGTGTTGCGTTTTGTGCGGAGTATAGCAATGAGATCCTGTGTAGTGATAGGGGCATTGAGTTCCGTGTGTGCAACGTTGTCCAAGTACTGGAAATCAGGAGCGAGGGGAGGGACAGAGGTGTCAGTTCGATCACGGACATCTGGGAAGAGGGAGTAATCGAACTGGGGATCATCAGGGATGGAAAATATATCGGAGAGGTAGGAGGCAAAGTGATTGGCCTTACTAAGGGTGTCAGGGAAGGGGTGGTCATCATGGAGAAGAGGATAGTAGGGGGAGGGTTTAGTTCTGGTAAGGCGACGGAAGGCTGACCAGAACTTGGACGAGTTGATAGGTAGGGTAGCATTTAAATGGGTGCATGTCTGCCGCCAGTCCCGGCGTTTCTTAGCCGCGAGCAAATTACGAATGTGTCGCTGGAGTTGCCGGTGGCGTCGTAGTGTGTCCGGGTCACGCGTGCGGAGGAACGCACGGTAGAGACGGCGGGATTCACGGAGGAGGAGGACGGCCTGTGGGGGTAAGGTAGGACGGTGGGGGTGGATGGCGACAGTAGGGACGTGGGCCTCCACGGCCTCAGACAAAGGTCTGCTGGACAAAGGAGGCGGCATGGGTGACATCGTCAGGGTGGTGGTAGGTGAAGGGGTGGCTATCGACCTGGGTGGAAAGGGTATCCCGGTGGGCAGTCCAGTTGGCACGGGAATAGTCATGGACGTACTTAGGGGGAGGGTCAGTACGAGGGTCGGGGCGGGGGTGACGACCGTCTGAAATGGTGAGGAGGACTGGGCTAGGGCAGAACGGGTCCCTATATACGAAACCGGAGGGAGCGGCTATTGGCCGCTGTCTGCACGTGGCTTAGCGGTGGCGCCCTCGCTGCGCGAGAGCCGCTGCGCGGAATAGCCGCCGCGGAGGCTGACCACGTCCATTTGTTCTGGCGCGTATTCGACTTCCGCGGCGGAAGGTACTAGAGTTTTATGGGACCAAATTGCTGAGGTCATCGGTCGCTAAGCTTACACACTTCTTAATCTAACTTAAACTAACTTACGATGAGGACAAAACACACACGCATGCCCGAAGGAGGACTCGAACGTCCGACGGGCGAAGCCGCGCAGACCGTGATAAGGCGCCCCAGACCACGCGGCTACCCCGCCCGCATTTATGATTTACTGTCTTTCTATTCTTTATAGGGTACCTGGGCACCACGAGTGGACCTCATGATGGCAGCTTCGTCAACGGCATGGTCGATGGCGGCGATCAAGAATATGGTGACAGTGATCACGATGCTGATGTCGGTGTCACAGAAAGAGATGATGTCGGCGACGCGGGGCTACACAGAGTACCAGCCAGCGAATTTGATATTACAGGTGAGTGTTCACTTGTTACTCCAGCGCGTAATGAAAATGATCCCATTGAAAACTTGAGGCGCTGCATATTGTGAAGTGGCGGACAGGGGAGCAACCTGACCCAACTCGTCGAAACCTGCCCTGAAATTTTTTATGTGGGAAGAATACAACGAAGGCAACACAATGTGAACATTTTAGCTCTTAAGACACACTGCAGGTATTAGGAAAATTATTGAAAATTGCCAAATTTGTGTCTCTGCAGGCAGTCGTGCCGTAAGTGTAGCAGACGGCTTGTGTGGAACACGGCAGCAGATATCCTTGTCTGATGGACGTCGGTAAACGTTCAACACGACACAACGCTATCATAATTAGTAGAACGAATTCCAGTTTCCATTGACAGTTTCTGTGGCACAATTCTTCACAGTTGCCCTTCGCTCGAATTGGCAGCTCATTAAATATCCATAATAGTTAGAAGTGGTTGCTAATAACATGTGTCTTTTGTGCGAATTCCAAGTAATACTTTCAGCCTTGCAAAGACGAAATATGCAGAACTTTGTATGCAGTGAAATGCGTTACTGTTGCTGAATACATGTGTTCTTTATTAGTTAATTTCCAGAACATCAATTCGAATGATGTCGACATTTCGTTAGAAATCGTGGAAACATTAGCAGGCACAGGAAATAAGTAGGAAGATTCCGTGAACTGTGATTCGAATATGATTTTTTTTTGCTTATTAAGGCATAAAACAAAATTAAAGTAACATCCAAGCCCAAGTAAATTGCTTTCAGTGACAACAATCTTTTGGTTAAACGAAGGAGGGAGAATGCGCTTAAACGTGAGCAGTGTGAAAGGTAGGTTTCGTTTCGCAAAATCAGACCATGAATTGTGTAAATGGGAGAAAGATTTACATGAAGCACGAAATATGCGCCAAAATGAAACTCAAAAAAGTATGGAAAAAAACTGTTCGAAAGATTTAGAACTGCTCTTGAGAGTCAGAGCACTAGTACATAGGGAGATCTACGAAACTAGGCCCTCTGAATATGCAAGTGAGATGAACATTAATCGATGAATATCACTGACTGCTATTCGACTTGGTTTAGCCGAATCGGGAAATTATACGGAAAAGGAAGTCGCAAAATTACGAAGTTTACCTGAAGTAAACTTGTAGAGGAGATGCCATTAACAATTTATACTGTAGGGAGATTCGTAGCTGACGTGAAGGCGAAGATTCTTGTTAGCGCTTAAAATGCTATGTTTAAAGACAATAAGTCAGGTTACGTGCAAGAACTGCATGCAAACCGCACCTTATCATTTCGATCGAAAAGTAAGACAAAGTCACTTGTCCAGGCGATAAATGAAGTTGTACATTCGTATTGACAATGCCAGTGATTTGTGTCTACATCTACATCTGCATCTATATTCCACAAGCCACCCAACGATGTGTGGAGGAGGACACTTTACATGTCACTGTCATTATCTCCCTTTCCTGTTCCAGTCGCGTATGGTTCGCGGGAAGAACGACTGCCGGAAAGCCTCCGTGCGCGCTCGAATCTATCTAATTTTACATTCGTGATCTCCTCGGGAGGTATAAGTAGGGGGAAGCTATATATTCGATACCTCATCCAGAAACGCACCCTCTCGAAACCTGGACAGCAAGCTACACCGCGATGCAGAGCGCCTCTCTTGCAGAGTCTGCCATTTGAGTTTGCTAAACATCTCCGTAACGCTATCACGCTTACCAAACAACCCTGTGACGAAACGCGCCGCTCTTCTTTGGATCTTCTCTATCTCCCCTGTCAGTCCGACCTGGTACGGATCCCACACTGATGAGCAATACTCAAGTATAGGTCGAACGAGTGTTTTGTAAGCCACCTCCTTTTTTAATGGACTACATTTTCTACGGACTCTCCTAATGAATCTCAACCTGGCACCCGCCTTACCAACAATTAATTGTATATGATCATTCCACTTCAAATCGTTCCGTACGCATACTCTCAGATATTTTACAGAAGTAACTGCTACCAGTGTTTGTTCCGCTATCATATGGTTCAAATGGCTCTGAGCACTATGGGACTCAACTGCTGTGGTCATAAGTCCCCTAGAACTTAGAACTACTTAAACCTAACTAACCTAAGGACAGCACACAACACCCAGCCATCACGAGGCAGAGAAAATCCCTGACCCCGCCGGGAATCGAACCCGGGAACCCGGGCGTGGGAAGCGAGAACGCTACCGCACGACCACGAGATGCGGGCTCCGCTATCATATAATCATACAATAAAGGATCCTACTTTCTATGTATTCGCAATACATTACATTTGTCTATGTTAAGGGTCAGTTGCCACTCCCTGCACCATGTGCCTATCCGCTGCAGATCTTCTTGCATTTCGCTGAAATTTTCTAATGCTGCAACATCATCCGCGAAAAGCCGCATGGAACTTCCGACACTATCTACTAGGTCATTTATACATACTGCGAAAAGCAATAGTCCCATAACACTCCCTTGTGGCACGCCAGAGGTTACTTTAACGTCTGTGGACGTCTCTCCATTGAGAACAACATGCTGGTCTGATATTCCGTAGGTTCTTATTTTGTTTATCAGGCGACAGTGCGGAACTGTATCGAACGCCTTCCGGAAGTCAAGGAAAATGGCATCTACCTGAGAGCCTGCATATAATATTTTCTGGGTCTCATGAACAAATAAAGCGAGTTGGGTCTCACACGATCGCTGTTTCCGGAATCCATGTTGATTTCTAGAGAGTAGATTCTGGGTTTCCAGAAATGAAATGATACGCGAGCAAAAACCATGTTCTAAAATTCTACAGCAGATCGATGTTAGAGATACAGGCCTATAGTTTGCGCATCTGCTCGACGACCCTTCTTGACGACTGGGACTACCTGTGCTCTTTTCCAATCATTTGAAACCTTCCGTTCCTCTAGAAACTTGCGGTACACGGCTGTTAGAAGGGGGCAAGTTCTTTCGCGCACTCTGTGTAGAATCGAATTGGTATCCCGTGAGGTCCCGTGGGCTTTCCTCTGTTGAGTGATTCCAGTTGCTTTTTTATTCCTTGGACACTTATTTCGATGTCAGCCATTTTTTCGTTCGTGCGAGGATTTAAAGAAGGAACTGCAGCGCGGTGTTCCTCTGCGAAACAGTTTTGGAAAAAGGTGTTTAGTATTTCAGCTTTACGCGTGTCATCCTCTGTTTCAATGCCATTATCATCCCAAAGTGTCTGGATATGCTGTTTCGATCCACTAACTGATTTAACTTAAGACCAGAACTTCCTAGGATTTTCTGTCAAGTCGGTACATAGAATTTTACTTTCGAATTCACTGAACGCTTCACGCATAGCCCTCCTTACGCTAACTTTGACATCGTTTAGCTTCTGTTTATCTGAGAGGTTTTGGGTGCGTTTAAATTTGCAGTGAAGCTCTCTTTGCTTTCGAAGTTGTTTCCTAACTTTGCTGTTGAACCATGGTGAGTTTTTCCCGTCTCTCACAGTATCACTCGGCACGTACCTGTCTAAAACGCATTTTACGATTGCCTTGAACTTTTTCCATTAACACTCAACATTGTCAGTGTCGGAACAGAAATTTTCGTTTTGATCTGTTAGGTAGTCTGAAATCTGCCTCCTATTACTCTTGCTAAACAGATAAACCTTCCTCCCTTTGTTATATTCCTATTTACTTCCATATTCAGGGATGCTGCAACGGCCTTATGATCAATACTTTGTTCTGCGCTTACAGAGTAGAAAAGTTCGGGTCTGTTTGTTATCAGTAGGTCCAAGATGCTACGTCCACGAGCCGGTTCTCTGTTTAATTGCTCGAGGTAATTATCGGATAGTGCACTCAGTATAATGTCACTCGATGCTCTGTCCCTACCACCTGTCCTAAACATCTGAGTGTCTCAGTCTATATCTGGTAAATTGAAATCTCCACCTAAGACTGTAACATGCTGAGGAAATTTATGTGAAATGTATTCCAGATTTTCTCTTAGTTGTTCTGCCACTAATGCTGCTAAGTCGGGAGGTCGGTAAAAGGAGCCAATTATTAACCTAGCTCGGTTGTTGAGTATAGCCTCCACCCATAATAATTCACAGGAACTATCCACTTCTATTTCACTACAGAATAAACTACTACTAACAGCAACAAACACTCCACCACCGGTTGCATACAATCTATCCTTTCTAAACTCCGTCTGTGCCTTTGTAAAAATTTCGGCAGAATTTATCTCTTGCTTCAGCCACCTTTCCGTACCTATAACGATTTCAGCTTCGGTGCTTTCTATCAGTGCTTGAAGTTCCGGTATTTTACCATCGCAGCTTCGACAGTTTACAATTACAATACCGATTGCTGCTTGGACCCCACATGTCCTGACTTTGCCCCACACCCTTTGAGGCTGTTGCCCTGCCTGTACTTGCCTGAGGCCATCGAACCTAAGAAACCGCCCAGTCCCACCCAACCCCTGCTACCCATGTAGCCACTTGCTGTATGTAGTGGACTCCTATCCAGCGGAATCTGAAACCCCACCACCCTATGGCGCAAGTCGAGGGATCTGCAGCCCACACGGTCGCAGAACCGTCACAGCTTCTGATTCAGACCCTCCATCGGCTCTGTACCAAAGGTTCGCAGTCAGTCCTGTCGACGATTCTGCAGATGGTGAGCTCTGCTTTCATCCCGGTAGCGAGACTGGCAGTCTTCACCAAATCAGATAGCCACCGGAAGCCAGAGAGGATTTCCTCTGATCCATAGCGACACACATCATTGGTGCCAACATGAGCGACCACCTGCAGACGGGTGCACCCTGTACCCTTCATGGCATCCGGAAGGACCCTTTCCACATCTGGAATGCCCCCCCGGTATGCACACGGAGTGCACATTGGTTTTCTTCCCCTCCCTTGCAGCCATATCCCTAAGGGGCCCCATTACGTGCCTGACGTTGGGGCTCCCAACTACCAGTAAGCCCACTCTCTGCGACTGCTCGGATCTTGCAGACTGAGGAGCAACCTCTGGAACAGGACAAGCAGCCATGTCTGGGCGAAGATCAGTATCAGCCGGAGACAGAGCCTGAAACCGGTTCGTCAGACAAACTGGAGAGCCCTTCCGTTCAGCCCTCCAGAATTTCTTTCGCCCTTTGCCACACCTCGAGACGACCTCCCACACTACAACGGGTGAGAGGTCAGCCTCAATGTGACAGTATCTCGGGCAGCCACAGCCGTAGTATGATTGGGGGATGTGTGGGACGAGCTGGCCGTCCCCGACAAACCCTCGTCAGGACCCCCACAGTGATGCCCATTGGCAACAGCCTCAAGCTGTGTGACCGAATCCAACACTGCCTGAAACTGGGAGCGAAGGGATGGCAACGTAGCCCTCATCCGAACACAGCAGTCGCAGTCTCTATCCATGCTAAATACTGTTGTGCAAAGAACGTCTGAACTAATCTACAGAGAGCAAGATTTATCATAAGAACTGTGCTACAGGAATTGTCATAAAACATGTCATCGAATTGAAGTCCCGACTGATGGAAGTCGTCTGTAATGAAATCGTACACTGCCCTTATATTCTTTCCTGTGCTAGTAATTTGTGTAAAAATTACATTTGAAACAGTTTAGTAGTCGAATGAATGATTTCAAACATTTTTCGTATGGTTAAAAGGCTTAAAATTCACGTGTGTGCACATCGGACTTCGAGCTAAGTGGCGCTACGTTCTCTTGTCATGGACGTTGCAAGACAACACACACCAGAAAGAACCGTAGAGTGCAGTGCACCTCTGACTTCTCGCAACACAATAAATAACTTTCCGACCGATTTTCCATCCAGATTAACAGTCGGCATAATTGTATACGAATGCGTTAACTCATCGATGGTAGTAGATCTTGATGCATTTTTCTTGGTACCTCTTATGTCCGGGGCTCCTTTTACATGCATTTCCTCTTCAAATCCCATTTGGTCGGAATTGAAAACAAACTCCGTGCAGAATGATGGGATAAGTTTGTTTATCCCATCTATACATTTTCTAACCCATTCCGCAGTTTGCAATCGTCGAGTTGATACCTTGTTTGATATTTCCTTATCGTACATCTTCCATTTTTGTAGCAATGTTTGAAGTTTTACAACCATCGACTGCTTCCCTTGAAATCACTGTAATGTAGGTCGTGTGCAGTTTGATGTGCATAATGTGATAGGTCGCTATCATACACATCCTGTAAACTGCATCGAGCATCCTTGAAACGCGCAAATACCAGTTTTTGTAACAAGTGCATCTTCTCCTCCCTTGAATATCCGAAGGTTTTCTTAAACGCCGCAGGGTCATATTGCTCCGGACTTATTCGATGTCTATTCATAATTGTCTGTTTAATATGCTGCGGATGATCTTGCATGTACGTAATTGTGTTTAGTACCTTCTCCTTGGACAGCGGTGGGCCTTTACTGTTTCATTGGAGAGGGGGTTTGCGACCCCCTCTCCAAAAAGATGAACTACGTGGCTCGGCACATGCTTCAGTATCACCTTCACTTGTTAAGCACGTATCGTCATCATTTGACTCCTCATTTACATTGTCGGCATAGTCGAGCGTATACGATACCACTCATTCCACTGACTCATCTTTCAGAAACGTTGATGTTTCATCTCTCTCTTCTTCCTGACTCAACAAAATTTCTTGGTTTCGCTTTTGACGAAACGTCAACTTCGGCAACTGTTGTTGTACACTACTGGCCATTAAAATTGCTACACCAATAAGAAATGCAGATGATAAACGGGTATTCATTGGACAAATATATTATACTAGAACTGACATGTGATTACATTTTCACGCAGTTTGGGTGCATAGATCCTGAGAAATCAGTACCCACAACAACCACCTCTGGCCGTAATAACGGCCTTGATACGCCTGGGCATTGAGCCAAACAGAGCTTGGATGGCGTGTACAGGTACTGCTGCCCATGCAGCTTCAACACGGTACCACAGTTCATCATGAGTAGTGACTGGCGTATTGTGACGAGCCAGTTGCTCGGCCACTATTGACCATACGTTTTAAATTGGTGAGAGATCTGGAGAATGTGCTGGCCAGGGCAGAGGTCGAGCATTTTCTGAATCCAGAAAGACCCGTACAGGACCTGCAACATGCGGTCATGCATTATCTTGCTGAAATGTAGGGTTTCGCAGGGATCGAATGAAGGGTAGAGACACATCTGAAATCTAATGTCCACTGTTCAAAGTGCCGTCAGTGCGAACAAGAGGTGACGGAGAAATGTAACCAATGGCACCTCATACCATCACTACGGGTGATACACCAGTATGGCGATGACGAATACACGCTTCCAATGTGCGTTCACCGCGATGTCGCCAAACACGGATGCGACCATCATGATGCTGTAAACAGAACCTGGAGTCATCCGACAAAATGACGTTTTGTCATTCGTGTACCCAGGTTCGTCGTTTTAGTACACCATCGCAGGTGCTCCTGTCAGTGATGCAGCGCCAAGGGTAATCGCAGCCATGGTCTCCGAGCTGATAGTCCATGCTGCTGCAAAACGTCGTCGAACTGTTCGAGCAGATAGTTGTTGTCTTGCAAACGTCCCCATCTCTTGGCTCAGGGATCGAGACGTGTCTGCACGATCCGTTACAGCCATGCGGATAAAATGCCGTCATCTCTACTGCTAGTGATACGAGGCCGTTGGGATCCAGCACGGCGCTCCGTATTACCCTCCTGAACCCACCGATTCCATATTCTGCTAACAGTCATTGGGTCTCGACCAACGCGAGCAGCAATGTCGCGATACGATAAACCGCAATCGCGATAGGCTACAATCCGACCTTTATCAAAGTCGGAAACGTGATGGTACTCATTTCTCCTCCTTGCACGAGGTATCACAACAACGTTTCACCAGGCAACGCCGGTCAACTGCTGTTTGTGTATGAGAAATCGGTTAGAAACTTTCCTCATATCAGCAAGTTGTAGGTGTCGTCACCCGCGCCAACCTTGTGTGAATGCTCTGAAAAGCTAATCATTTGCATATCACAGCATCATCTCCCTGTCGGTTAAATTTCGCGTCTGTAGCGCGTCATCTTCGTGGTGTAGCAATTTTAATGGCCACTAGTGTATATTCGGTAAAACGAATATCACGATAGATTAGTTTGACAGCTAGACACAAAGGAAGACTTCAGCTGCCAGTGGGCATTGATCTATATCAGTGGGGCAAGTGGAAAATTTTAGAGGGACTGGGGTTCAAACCCGTGTCTTCTGGTTGTCAGACACATGCGTTGACCACAACGCCATTCGCACACAGTGTTCACCACAACGGCACGGACTACCCTAGCACGCCTCTCGTCAGACCAAAATTCTCAACTTGTAGCGCACACTACTGACGAAGTGGGCCTGCCCATTAGCCTCATTACTCGCGGCATCTCGGCGATTCCAGTAAGGGTCCGAGCCTGGTGTGCATCTGCACATGTCCGAAAGAACAGAGAGTCATTCAGTACGTATAGGACGATCCAAAAGTCATGTCCCATGGGAGAAATAGGTTGAATCAGAACACCACCGACAAATTTTCGGACTAAAAAAGACTATACAAGACTAAACAGACTAAAACAAGAGAAAAAAAATCTTGTAAATATGGGTTTTTAAAGCGCGTATCTTAAGAGCTATGTGTACTTGTTCATCTTCGATATCGTAATACACGTTTTTTGTACTGAACAAGTGCTTATAGCTCGTAAGGTTCGCATTTTAGAGCCGATATTTACTGGACCTTTCTATCTTATTTTGATCCTTACCATTACCTCTCAGAATATGGAAAGCAAAGAGCTTGCAATAGAAGAGATTTGTTTCACAGCATCGATGTTGTAGTTCTCGTAGCCCTTAAGGTACGCAATTTAGAAGTCGTATAAAAACTAAACTCCGTCCGAACAGACCTTGGAAGGCCCAACGGTACCGACCGGCCGCCGTGTCATCCACAGCCCCCGGGCGTCACTGGATGCGGATATGGAGGGCCATGTGGTGACCACACCGCTCTCCCGGCCGCATGTCACTTTACGAGACCGACAACCCATATTACTGGACTTTTTTCCTTGTTTTGGTTCATTATATCAGCTGTTTTATAACACGCTGCGTAGGGGTGTCGCTAATTCGTAATATGCCTTTTATTTCGTGAAACGATCAACATATCGAAACAGTGTCTCCGGCGTATGATAATATACAGAGGAGCTTGTATTTCTGTTGAACGTCTGATCCTTTTAACTCTTGTGTCACTTCGAAGGGAACCACCATACCCGTAAACTACTCATTTTGAGGAGTCTGAGCTATGTAGTAGAGGATCCTGTCTTCAGTACCTCACTAGCGTATTTTCATGAGACGGCACCTAGTCTCAGAGAAAATCAAGTTGAAGTCTTATGCTTATCTCCTATACCTGTAATTTCAGAGCTGTTGCAAGCAAGTGAGTAAGTGAGCGTAGTGCAACGGCTATATTTTACGGCTATCACGCTGGTGGTAAGAGTTCAGATCCCGCCCGTGTACGTTTCTTCAATTTCACCGTACAGAATTTTATTGAGTAGCAAATGTCATGCAAAATTATTCAAAAATAGGCATTTTCGCCGTAGTAATTTCATTAATAAATCAATCGTCACACCAAACATTCTGGGAATGGCTATTACGTTTGTTACAGGACAGATTACACAGCTGTCTTACTCGCTATCGATTCCACCGCTTGCTGTGTTAGATTTCCGGATGGAATTTGTAGCAGAAGCAGCCGAAACACAGATTAGTAGAACACCGCGCATATTTAATGAGCTACTACCTTGCAGGTACACGGATTTTTCGGGAGTTATATTCGAATTTTTAAACATTTTATTTGTTGAAATGGGATTTTCACTTTGCAGCGGAGTGTGCGCTGATATGAAACTTCCTGGCAGATTAAAACTGTGTGCCGGACCGAAACTTGAACTCGGGACCTTTGCTTTTCGCAGGAGAGCTTCTGTAAAGTTTGGAAGGTAGGAGACGAGGTACTGGCAGAAGTAAAGCTGTGAGGACGGGGAGTGAGTCGTGCTTGGGAAGCTCAGTCGGTAGAGCACTTGCCCGCGAAAGGAAAAGGTCCCGAGTTTGAGCCTCGGTCCTGCACACAGTTTTAATCTGCCAGAAAGTTTCATTTTATTTGCTATTTTCTTTTAGTTTGTTGTCTATATAAAAGAACAGACCAAATGTTGCACACGAATTGGCATGAATATAGCACATAGCATTTTAACATAATTTCAAATGTGGTAGTAGTAACTAGGAATTTATGGTATCGAAGAGAGAAAAAATCTAGACAGAATATCTTATAGAAAAAAATAATAATAACACCTTTATAAATGTCTACACACTATCATTCGGCCATTTGGCGCACAGATATCCATTCATCCGGAATCCTGAAGGCACACGCTACTCGTCTATTACACTATTCTGGACTACAATACTATGCAACACTACACTACACTACATTACACTACTGTACTTGCTATCAGAACCAAGCTGGATTTCTCATTTGTGTGGATGGTTAGCCCCCCGTGGGCTGAGGTGCAACTCAGCATTCGCAGGGACTGCGCTCTTGTCCCACCCAAGGTGCGGAGATAGGGAGATGCCTTGTCAGGGTCTCAGGAAATCCTTCCTGGGCCTCTCCGAGGCCCATCTGCTCACTGCTTCCAGAAAATTGTTGCAGATGTGTGTTCTGCCATGGCGCGACTCGTTACCGTCTCTTCTAGGTTGTCTCTCAACCACGTAAGCTTGCAGTTCATAGACTGATACTTCAGCTGACAGCGAGTTCAGCTTATGCCACAGTTTTTCATTCCTTATTATCTCATAGAGTGTTTCATTTCCAAATGCGTTCCATTTATGGTCTGTAACATCTCGTGTAACGGCACATTCCCATACCATGTGGTCCGCAATGCCGGTAGCACTACATTCACAAGTGTCTTTAGTGCGCTGTCGTATTTTTAGTAAGTAGCTGGGATACGGACCATGTCCCGACAGCTAGTGTATAGCTCCCTTGGTCGGAAGGAAGTATGTCATTCTTGTTCTTTCATGTATGTTAGGAAGGAACTGGAAGGTTCTCCACCCTGTTTCTGTCGTGTCCCAGATTTCTTGCCATTCTCTATCAATGCACCCCTTTATTTCCTTATGCCGAGAACCAGGCTGTTCTTAATGTTTTTCACAAATTTACTGGAAAAAATCGTCTTGGAAGTTTTCCGAGGAACTGCGTTCCCTACAGTTATGGCAACCCGCTGTAGTACATGGATCAAAGCTGCGTTATTACAGTTACCACTGTACCATTGCTGTATGAACCCAACAGAACTGATCATAAGCAGTGTTTTGGGATTTGTCACAAGAAATAATATTGAAGCCGCCAAACGTACTGGAACCAATGCACGAAGCTTTGTCACACGCCACTGCCGAACGCTGGCGGGGTACAGAACGCCATGTTAAAACACGGGAAGAAAATGTGGCAATTGAATGGCTTCGTGGATTCTGTTGATCACCGACTTGTTATCAACATAGCAGATCACAGTCCGCTATTGAAATGTATGTCTCGGATTCGGATATGGAAGGGTTCAGGGATTACTAGACGGCTGGCTGGAAGTAACAGCTTCAGTAGCTTCAGTATTTGCGGTGAAATCCCTGCAATACGCAATTGCGTCCCACATAGCTAGCTCAGAAAAATTCTTGTTTGTAATTGCAATAATATGTTAGCTAAGAACGAGAGCATGTTACACTTTCTGTCTGATCACCTAAGAAGCATGCGGTATTGCTGGAGTTTTACGAATATTATTACATTCTCTTCAATCGCTTTACAAATTACACGACATTCGGAGCTATATTGTTTCTGCGCTCGTCTCTTTTTACGTCTTAACTGCAGCTGCTCACATCACTGCAGGTTAACTGGGCCAGCTGGCTAGCCAGTGCTGTTCAAGGTAAAGCTATTGTGCCTTATTGTCGTTCAGTTGACGTGCGGGAACGCACAGCGTACAACGTATCCTTATTATCGTTCTTGAGTACACTCGAGACAGCTTGGCTTCCGCCCGACGTCAAACGAGATCCAATGAGATTCCAGCAAACGCGGAAGAATAATAGTGTAATGTTCACATGAGATTTATTTTTATGTTAAATACAGTATAGCCATTGGCTGTAACCAGAGTAACAATTCCATCGGGACATTTGAACCCTTGCACAGCTGCCCAAGTCAACAGCTGGTGATGTGACTGTGAAGTGGGAACGCCAAAGAACAACCACAGGAATACCACGAGAAGGCAGTCCTCAAGTATGTGTCGGACAGGAACCGTCGAACACTGTGGAGGATGGTTGTAAAACATTACGTGAAATCAACGAAAGAATCACTCCTGAGTTCCAAAGTGATGATGTTTGGTTTGTGAGGCGCACAATTGCGTGGTCATCAACACCCGTACAAGGTCCCAATTTGTATAGTCCAATTTGTTCATAGTCCAATGTAGCCACTGTCACGAATGATGATATGATGAGTACAACACAAACGCCCAATCCTCAGGGAGAGAGAATCCTCAACCCGGCCGGGAATCGAACCCGGGAGTCCGTGACCCAGTGGCAGGAACACTAGCCACTAGATTATAAGCTGCGGACTCAAGAGTTCCAAAGTGCTACCAGCGCTGATAGCTGTATGCAGGGAGTTAAAAGAATGTGGTTCAGTGGTCGAACAGCGCCTCCTGGGCTATACAGGTTGGTTCATTGATAGTGACCGGGCCAAATATCTCACGAAATAAGCGTCAAACGAAAAAACTACAAAGAACGAAACTCGTCTAGCTTCAAGGGGCGCTATGGTTGGCATGCTAGATGGCGCTGCCATAGGTCAAACGGATATCAACTGAGTTTTTTTTTAAATAGGAACACCCATTTTTATTACATATTCGTGTAGTACGTAGAGAAATATGAATGTTTTAGTTGGACCATTTTTTTCGCTTTCTGATAGATGGCGCTGTAATAGTCACAAACATATAAGTACGGGGTATCACGTAACATTCCGCCAGTGCGGACGGTATTTGCTTCGTGATACATTACCCGTGTTAAAATGAACCGTTTACCAATTGCGGAAAAGGTCGATATCGTGTTGATGTATGGCTATTGTGATCAAAATGCCCAACGGGCGTGTGCTATGTATGCAGCTCGGTATTCTGGACGACATCATCCAAGTGTCCCGACCGTTCGCCGGATAGTTACGTTATTTAAAGAAACAGGAAGTGTTCAAAAAATGGTTCAAATGGCTCTAAGCACTATGGGACTTAACATATGAGTTCATCAGTGCCCTAGAACTTAGAACTACTTAAACCTAACTAACCTAAGGACATCACACACATCCATGCCCGCGGCAGGATTCGAACCTGCGACCGTAGCAGCAGCGGGGTTCCGGACTGAAGCGCCTAGAACCGCTAGACTACAGCAGACGGCCAGGAAGGGTTCAGCCACATGTATTCCATACGGCTCTTGTGCCCATAATACCTATACCTTATCATATCCGCGCTTTTTGAGCCAATATAGTGCACCTTTCTTCCTTACTGCTAGGCCTAGATGTAGCAAACCACTAATATCAGCAGCAGCGCCTCAATCGGCGTTGTTATACACTCGCCTAACAGGCTCACGAGTACATTCGTCTGTGCTCACCGTAGAGCCTGTGCTGTCCTTACATTTATGGCTCTATGAACCCAAACACTCGACCCGTAGACCACAATACCAACAGCAGTAGCAAATATTGGAAAACACAGTTCGTTTCAATTCAAAACGATTGTGTTTTGTTCGAGCAGCTTGAGTGGATCTCTGATATCCCCATCTGGTGTGCTGGGAATTAAAGTCGCCGGCATAGAATGCTGGATGATTAGCCTGCGGTAAGATTCCTATAGGCCATTGCTGCGAAGGTGGTTTGTAGACATTGTAGATTGTCATCTCTCCCAGTTTAATGCCTATTGCGTGTGGAACCGATTCCACATTGTTCTCGAGGTTTCCTAGAAGCTCATTTTTCACCAGAGTCGCCATACCATGTTTGTCGTGTCCTGAGTATCCCACATTGGTGAATCCTGGTATGCATAGTCGTTCGAGGTTTTCATCCGTCAGGTGTGTCTCCTGCAAGAGTACGACACTTACTCTTTCTCTTGTTACAATTTTTTCAAGGATTTCTCCTTTCTTCCTTGTGTAGCCTTCTATATTGAAGTGGCACACTCTCACCATCTTCGTGGAATAATTCCGCTTCTGAATCGTTTGCCTTCTTGTGGGCCGGGAGGCATTTGAGCGTCCGGTCGCCGGAATTGTGTAGACTTTTTGACGTTACATTTTACTGCAGCGTTCGTTGCCCGGGGAGCACCATCTTGGAGATTGTCTACACGTCGCTCCCCAACAAAATACTGTTATGAGAGAGTAAATTTAGTAGGATAATTCTGTACCACCCCAGGAAATAAACGGCTACATAGCTGCCTACCGTATTATCCACTGTTTCGAATTCTCCACTAGACTCGCCACAGCCAGAAAACGTTCATTAGCCGAAGTGTTTCTTAAGCTAGCTAGCAATGGGAATGTTCGCACTTCTAAAACGCGGTGGCATTAATACTGGGATGTGAATTACCACGTGTATAGGCAAATGGATTCTATTTGCATTCCTGTAAACGTGATTTGGATCGAAAGCATAGCTACGATTAATATGCTGATGTATCGACTGAAGCTAGCACATCTCGAAAAAAGAGTAGGGGGTGTTGTTTATGCGGCCTTTGTCTTCAGTAGCTGTCGTAGCTGTTTTCGTTGTTTGGATTCCGTCACCTAAACCGGTAAAAACGGAACCCTACTAGTCTCACTTTATTGACCGTCTATCGGTTTACCCAACCTTTAAAACCCGTTTACCTCCAGAACGCGTAGACATAATAAACGGAAATGTATCGCACTTCTAGCGGTACCCGGTCCTTTGGTGGTGCAAAAAAGTGAGCTTCTATGTCAACGCAATCTAAAGATACGGCCGTTTATGTAAAGAAAAATTACGTGAAAGGTCAAAAAATGGCTCCAAGAACTATGCTTATGTCATTAGCCCCTAGACCTAGAACTACTTAAACCAACCTAACCTAACACACATCGATGCCCGGGGAAGGATTCGAACGGACGGCGGGCGTACAGTTTTAGACATAAAAACTGACCGCCGGCCGGCCGCCACAGAGACTGCGTCCGAGTCGTTCACTTAAGGTGGCTTATAAAACTGACCGCCCCGGCCATCTGCACAATCTGGCAGCAATGTTAGATGCGGAAGTGTTAGCAGGAAGTGTTGTCTACTTCCGATATGTTCTCGGATTGTGTGAACCTGCAGTCTAGTGGTAATCTTCGTGCATTCTAAACTTATGGTCGTCTTTTCGCGTCCAACTGTTTTTTTTTTAACCACATTTCGGTCTAAAGTTATGAGTCTGATTGAGCATCGAACGCAGGACAGCTCGTGGCTGCGTCGCGATCATAACAGCTTACGTTCGAGCTTTTCCTCGCGCTGCAGCGGCTACCGGCCACCGGCCAGATGCCACCCGCCGCCTGAAATCCGGCGCCGCCCATGTGAACGCGGCGCCACGCTGTCAGTGTATGTATCAACTGTCATTTTCGAATTTGAAGCTCTAGTTATCATCTTGCAGTTAAGCATTGGATTTTGCATGCTTGAAAATCATGAACTACAGTTAAGCATTGTAAAATTGAGTC
This sequence comes from Schistocerca cancellata, assembly GCF_023864275.1. NCBI lineage: Eukaryota > Metazoa > Arthropoda > Insecta > Orthoptera > Acrididae > Schistocerca > Schistocerca cancellata. Next base: position 152,833,649 of record NC_064634.1, on the reverse strand, counting down.
GCAAGTGGAAAAAGGTGTAACATCTGCAACACAACGTTTACTTTTGGTATAACAGAGGGTTGAATGCAGAGGAGGCAGCTAGAAAGATTTGAATTGTGTTTGGAGCGAGTGCTTTTGGGAAAAATACGCCAGAAAAAGATATTCGTGTTTCAACAAAGATCGTTCTGGCATGAATGATTTTCCACATTAAGGAAGTCTCGCCTACTGATATATGTGATAGATTACCGTTTTACCATCATGCGACATTTGCATCCAACAGGCAAAGTTCAGAAGTCTGGTGTAGGAGTACCGCATGCTCTAATTCGAAACAACAAAAATCAACGGAGTGACTATTATTGAACGTCATCAGGTCACTCATCGAGCATTCCTATGCAGTACTGTTACTAGTGACGTGTTATGATGCCTTTATCGTTAACTTCCTAAGAAGAAATGAAAGGCTGAGCCCCACCAAAAGTCGTAAACTCGAGGAAAGAGTAGGGTGAACATAATATTTTACATCTGATAAATCCAAAAGTGTGTTTTGGGCTACGAATTCTGCCCCCAGTGTGTGTGCAACACAGCTGGAATTTGTTGCCAACAACTGAGACACCTTTCGGTCGCAGTGTATGAAAATCGAGCAACAAAACTACATCACCTGTGCTACTGCATGATAACGCACTATGTTGCTTTGCGAAACAAAACTATCCAGGAGATTGATAGGAAAGTCGTCTCTCAGGTACTTGTATTGATAGGGAAGTCCTCTCTCACTCAAGCACTTGTCCCTCTCGTCATATATTTGTAAAATTTTACCTTTCCCGCTCTTGATCGATCAACCGTCAAGGCAATTCATTTCTAGACGAAAATACTCTTAAAACTACTGTGGTTTAATGACATCGTTAGAACCAGTAGGTTTCTACAGGCGTAGAATTTGTAAACAACTTTAGCATTGTCAGATCGTTTTAGATATCGTGAAAGAAAATTCTGCTGATGATTAATTTCACTTTGATAATTACTGTTGCGTTTAGTAAACTAATGGAAAATGCAATTAAAATATTCACTGTACTAATACAAATTAAATTCACCTTACTACAGAAACATCACGACAGCAGTCTATCTTAATAAAGCATTAAGTGTCTGTGAGACGATTGAGCCTATTTTAACACGAATTAGTAGTATATTAACGAGTTTTGACTTCGAAAAGATCTGTATTTATTTCATTTCCTGTACCATTCGTAAGTATTATGAAAATGTGACATTTCATAGATAAAATCATGTATTCGCAACAACAAAAAATATGTCGGCAGAAAACAAAAGTGGCATTATGAATTTGGCGGTTCCGTAAGGTTTTCACTCTGACACTAAGGCTTACTGAAAGTAGCAAGACGAATTTTGCTGGCCCGCATCTCGTGGTCATGCGGTAGCGTTCTCGCTTCCCACACCCGGGTTCCCGGGTTCGATTCCCGGCGGGGTCAGGGATTTTCTCTGCCTCGTGATGGCTGGGTGTTGTGTGCTGTCCTTAGGTTAGTTAGGTTTAAGTAGTTCTAAGTTCTAGGGGACTGATGACCATAGATGTTAAGTCCCATAGTGCTCAGAGCCATTTGAACCATTTTTGAATTTTGCTCGAGCGTTGTCCTACAATATCCTTATTGAGTTTTTATCTGCCTGCTTGTAGCTGTGCTACAAAAGAATTAAAAATCTGGCTTTCAGCGAGTCTCGAAAGGCGAACGAAAGCAGCTTGCACCTGGTAGCTAAACATGTTACCTGGGAACTGGTTTTTTCCTAAAGTGGGAAGACATCCTTTTGTGGTTGAATTGTTGGCAAATGTCAGTCAGACGCGTGCCTTTGGTCTAAGCGTTTCGGTGTGCTGAAACTGTACCAATGATTTTTCTACAGGCTTTTTTCTGTCCCTAATAGAGAGTTGACGTCTCCCATTAGTATTTTCACGTCATCTTGGTGAATTTTGCTCACAGTATTTTCGAGTGTGTTCCAGAATTTTTCGACATTTTCGGTGTTTTTCTTATTTTCGATGTTGGTGGGGACACGTGCGTTGTTGAGTGTATATTTTTTACTGGGGCTCTGAATGAGCATAGTCATAAGTCGCTTGTTGATGGGCCGGCCGCAGTGGCCGAGCAGTTCTAGGCGCTTCAGCCGAAACCTCGCGACTGCTACGGTCGCAGGTTCGAATCCAGCCTCGGGCATGGATGTGTGTGATGTCCTTACGTTAATTAGGTTTAAGTAGTTCTATGTTCTAGGGGACTGATGACCTGCGCTGTTAAGTCCCATAGTTCTCAGGGCCATTTGAACCTTTTGATAGTTGATGGGTGTGATTTCTTTGACAGAGTTGATGATAGATCTGTGTTCGAGAAATGCAATGCCGAAGATTGGTACGCCTTTCGCTACCTTTTGTTGTATTTTACCCTTGAAGATGCAATGGTTTCCCTAATGCAAGATTTCATTGTCAGTTAGCCGTGGTTCTTGAAGAGCAAGGATGAGAATTTTTTGCCGGTCGATTTCTTTTGTGAGATTATTTAGTTTTCGTGTTTGGATCAATGTATCGATGTTTACTTTTAAATGCATGTTTTTTGCTTGTAGGGAAATTTACCAGAGATCTTCGATATTCTCTGCCGTGCTAACCTGGTCTCCCCAGAATCCGAAAATCCAACTGCCGCCTGTCGACAGCCGGGTTGTGTACCACCTGGGGTAAAGTTGACTTTGCTTGGATAGGTGATGTTTGCTTGTGTTTCAGTGGTTTGGCTTGGGTGATTCCAGGACCGGACAGGACCAGAGTGTGTTGAAGCCTTTGAAAGCAAATATTTTCAGCCGAGCTCATTGAGCTAACAGACGGTGATCAGAGTAGCGGTGATTTTCACTTAGACATGTCTGGATTTTGGTTCAATGGATTGAGTAGCCGTTCAGGATTGTGTTAGTATTTGGTTCGCCCCTAGTAACTGATTTCCTCGGTACCACCCATATGGGGGAGGGTTTCCCCTATCCGCCACGCGCGATTATTATTATTATTATTATTATTATTATTGTCATTATGTCATCAGCAAATCCGATATGGTCTATCTTCCCACCACTGAAATAGATGTGTATTGTTCGATTCAGTATTTCCATCACATAAATGTGGGCTATAATTACGTTACATTGCTGCTAGTAGACATATTTCTCACTTTTCTTAGACAGTTACTACCTGTTACTCCATCATAGGAATTTATGTGCGCAGCATTGTTGCAATACAGACGTTCAAATTATCCGATTTCTGTAATTCCATTTCGATACCAGATCGTTCTAATCGGATTCAGCCAGGCAGTCTTAATGTGGATATCCGACTACGACTGTCATCATATGATAGACTGGGTAAACCTCATTCTTATTCGGACTGTTGAATATAGATCACTTATCTACGACAGGGCATGAATTCGTAAACACTGTGGAAAATAATAATCCAATGTGCTTATTACAAATACGTTATTTAAATATAAATACATGAACTAACGAGATAACAGTTTATTTACAGGAGCAGAGCATCATCCATCATAGCAGAGCAGTGCGAGATTGGTTTCAGGGCCAAGAGAGGATAAAGCTGTTGCCGTTTGTTCCACGATCACCAAACATCAACCAGATAGAGAATGTGTGGGCAGAGGTAACAAGGCCATTGCCACGTGGATCTACAAAAGCAAGCGACCTTTGGACAGATATAGAAAACATATGTTGGGAAGTAAACCATCACGCTACACTGTCGAAGACTTAATGAAATCAATTCCCCTACGCATTCGAGAAATCTTACGTAATGATCGTGGGTGGGTTGGTTACTAAAAATATAAAAAAATGTTCAAATGTGTGTGAAATCTTATGGGACTCAACTGCTAAGGTCATCATTACCTAAGCTTACACACTACTTAACCTAAATTATCCTAAGGACAAACACACACACTCATGCCCGAGGGAGGACTCGAACCTCCGCCGGGATCAGCCACGCAGCCCATGACTGCAGCGCCCCAGACCGCTCGGCTAATCCCGTGCGGCTACTGGAAGTATACTCGTCCGCAAAACCCATGTGGACAATTATCTGAGAATCGGTCAAGCTTTGCTTTGTCTCAGCTCTTTAGCATACAAGTCCATTTACTTTCAGGCTCCTCCTTACAATTCTTGCAATGCAAGGTAATTGAAAAAACTCATCCACTCGACGCCAACTGAGGAACTGACTGGTGCATGTGTTGTTCAACAAACAGTAGTTGTCACCCTCACTGGAATCAATGACTGTGTGCGTGACTGTGTGTGTGTGTGTGTGTGTGTGTGTGTGTGTGTGTGTGTGTGTGTGTGTGTGTGTGTTTTCGTGTTCATGCACAGTCTGAATCAATACTATTAACATTAGAGAGACAACCAACAATAAATATTGCATCAAATATGACTGTAAAGTATTTTAATGCTATGGGAAGTTACAAACTGAATTTCCACCCAACCCACGTCCTGCATATTACGTTAAGTAAGATGTATTAACTCCATAGTATCGTTAGCAGAGACAGTGCGCTCTTGCTGTCGAAGCTCGCGACAAGCGCAGCGATCAGCAGTGCCCAATGCCACCGCGATTTGTTTATGTTGGCTGAGCGTGGACACTGCAGCAGACGCTTCGCCATAAACAGAAAGAAATCATCTTGGCTCTGACTGCAGTGAGCGGATATCACTGCCTGCGTGTTCTTATAGTAACCAACGTGGGACTTTACACACAGGTGCCATGGAGCAATTGCAACGGGTATCATGTCATTAGTCATCAGACTATTAACAAGTGATGAAATGTCCACTATATTTGAATCCCAAGAAAATAGGAACCTTCTCACAAAGGAATGTGAGGTGATATCAAAATTTATCCAACATACAAGAATTAATTGCGGGGCTTTCATGTGTGCAGTAGTAGCACACAAGGAAATATTATGTCTTGGAAGCGTATATTTCATTTCCTCTTCTCATATTAACGACCTTGTTTTAGTATGAAGTGGGAAAATAATCACGAAAAACTTAAATTCCTGAGAAGCATATAAGTTATTTCCTCTTCTCATATCATAACTTTTGTTTTAGTATGAGGTAAAAAAATAAACAGTTTAGGGTTCTGAAACATAATATGACACCAGACTCTTATCGTAGGCGCTATCGGAAACGCAAAAAGCAGGGAGCTATCCACTCTTTTGTTCAAAAGTCTGTTTCCTTTCATGCATTACTCACGCTAGGAGGTTCTTATTTAAGGACTTGTGGGCATCAAGTTCTTCAGCAGAACAAGCCTTATGTTATTGTGCTAATTACGGTATGGAAAAAATGCAACAAAGACGAGTTCCCCTAGAACAGTGAGGATATTTGCACATGTCTGTATTCAGCAATGACTGCCAGCTGCCATAGAATGTTGTGACTTGGCAAGACAGCCAGGCCACTATGATTGGTAGTCGAAAGGCACGCGTTAAGCTCACGCAGGCTGGCGTGAGGTCTGGAACATTTAAGGAAGTTAGACTTTAGCAAATAAGGTCGTAGCTGTTGGAATACTTAACTTTAATCCATAATTGGTCAACATCGGTCTCACGGTACATGCATCACAAGATAAATAGCAAATGATAATGGCGCCTTGCTAGGTCGTAGCGAATGACGTAGCTGAAGGCTATGCTAAATATCGTCTCGGCAAATGAGAGCGTAATTTGTCAGTGAACCATCTCTAGCAAAGTCGGCTGTACAACTGGGGCGAGTGCTAGGAAGTCTCTCTAGACCTGCCGTGTGGCGGCGCTCGGTCTGCAATCACTGATAGTGGCGACACGCGGATCCGACGTATACTAACGGACCGCGGCCGATTTAAAGGCTACCACCTAGCAAGTGTGGTGTCTGGCGGTGACACCACATTCCTCCCCCGCAAATCGGCGGACGGTTGTGGCATAAGGCTTCCACCCGCCGTGGAGAGGACCCCATGTTGGCGTATGCGACGAGGTGGGGAGCCTAACAACAGGCGAGGCTGTGCCACCCGCACCCTGCCATTCGGACCGAGTGGAGCTAGGAAACGCCTGAAAACCTGCTTCAGGGTGCACGCCAACATGCGGTGTATGCGCCCGTAGAGAGACAGGAGGGGCCGAAGGGTCGGTCTCCATCGGGCTGGGGCACCCGACGGGCGAAGACGACATATGGTCCGGAGCGGGCAAGAGTTCCATGTCGGATGACAACTGGTCACGGGAAGCGATCGGCGGCGCGTGACCCAGGGAGGCGCCCGGCGGTTGCAGCGACGCGTCCACTGCGGGCGTCGCCGGCGGGAGAACAGGCGGCGGCGGCGGCGCGTCGCCATGGGGCAAAATGGAAGGCAGCGTCGGTAACACCTGGGGCTGAGGCGAGCCTGTAGATGGGACCCCAGGGCGCTGACCGGACGGCACCGTCGCTGAAAGCAGACGGGGAGCGGCAGATCCCGTGCGACGACAGAGGCGCAGCTGATTGAGATGCCGACGCACCTCACCAGAGGCCCCAAAAACCAGATACATAGCGCGGCCGAGGCAGCGAAGAATGCGCCCTTCGAGCCAACGCCGTGAACCTCGATAGTTGCGGTAGTAGACAACGTCGCCTGGAGCAAAAGCAGGTGTCTGCCGCTGCACAGGAACCTGATGCGGCGGATGTAGCAAAGACATCAAGGTTCGATGAGGGCGACCGTGAAGCAACTCAGCCGGCGAGCGACCATCTCGAGGCTGAGAGCGATACGAGGACAAAAAGAGCAATAACGCGTCCTCCCGAGAATGCGACTCTTTCAGCTTCAACATCTGTGACTTGAAAGTCCTGACCAATCGTTCAGCGGCACCGTTTGACTGTGGCGAAAACGGCGCGGACGTCAGATGTTGAATACCATTGGCCTTGCAGAATGACTGAAATTCTGCGGTCATGAATTGTGGACCATTGTCGGAAGCAATAGTCTGTGGAAGACCTTCAATGCAAAAGATAGCAGATAACGCTTGGATGGTGGCAATTGATGTCGTAGAAGACATCCGGACAACAAAAGGAAAATTACTGAATGAATCTACCACAACCAACCATCGAGCCATCCAGAATGGACCAGCAAAATCGATGTGTAAGCGTTGCCAAGGGGAAGTGGCTTTTGGCCATGCAAAGAATTTCCACGGTGGTGCTGATTGTTGTTCGGCACACACCATGCAAGAAGAGCACATTTGTGTAATCGCAGCATCGATTCCGAACCAAGTACAGTGCTGACGAGCAAGTTGTTTCGTTCTCACTATACCCCAATGTCCTTGGTAAAGAAGCTAGAGGACTGTAACGAACGTGGGACCATGACCCTGGACTGATCATTATCAGAACGCAACAGCAAAACACCACGTCGTACAAAAAGTCTCTCCTTGTGATCAAAAACTCGACGAACCAACGGATCCTCGATCCGTGACTGTGACAAGGGTCATTGCGTAGCAACAAAACGCAGAACGGTAGCAAGGACAGGGTCGGCAGCTGTGGCTGTAGCTACACGACGAAAATCAATCGGAAACGATTCGACCACGTCATCGGTTTCCGAATCAATGAACATGCAAGCAAGTTCGGAGGAATCGAATGCTCTATCCTCAGCAACAGGCAAACGGGACAACGCATCGGCGTTTCCGTGCTGAGCAGTGGACCGATACAAGATATCGTAGCGGTACTGCGAGAGGAAAATAGACCAGCGAATGAATTTCTGCGCTGTACGTGGAAGTACAGGCTTGGTCGGATGAAAAAGCGATGTCAAAGGTTTGTGGTCTCTGATGATGGTAAAGTGACGACCATACAAGAATTCAGAAACTTTGTAACACCACATACGAGAGCCAATGCTTCTTTCTCGATCTGGGAATAATTTCGTTGCGCAGACGAGAGCAATTTGGATGCAAAGGCAATAGGGCGATCGTGCGAATCATCTTTGTGCGCAAGCACAGCACCCATCCCGAAATCCGATGCCTCCACCATCAACGAAAGGGGCTTCCGGGGATCGAATGGCGTAAGGCAAGTATTGGAAAGCAACGCCGATTGCAACTGGCGAAAGGCGCGTTCGCATTCCGTCGTCCAGACGAACGGAACACCTTTACGGCGTAAGCGATGAAGCGGAGCTGAAATGGAAGAGGCGTGGCGCACATAGCGATGACAATAATTAATTTTTCCCAGCACACTCTGTAGCTGCTTCAAATTCTGCGGCGAAGGCAAGTCTTGTATGGCACGGAGGTGCTCTGGACTGGGATGTATGCCTTGGGCATTGAGTACATGTCCCAGATAGGGTAAGTCACGAGCAAAAAACACACATTTGTCCTTCCGCAAGCGAAGACCATTTTGTCGCAAGGCCAGAAACAATGTTCTGAGATTGGCTAAATGTTCTTCTTCCGTCTTTGTGGAGATCACAATATCGTCCAGATAGTTTGCTGCAGTAGGGACCGACGCACAAACAGTTTGTAGATATCGCTGAAACAATGCAGGGGCGGATGCACACCCGAATGGCAGTCGTTTGAATCGGTACAAACCAAGATGCGTGTTAACCACCAAAACGCGCTGGGATTCTTCGTCTACTGGTATTTGCAAGTACGCATCTGCTAGGTCCAACTTCGAAAAATATTTACCCGGGCACAGTTTGTCAAAAATATCTTCCGGGCGGGGTAAAGGAAAAGTTGCAGTCACTAATTGTGGATTCACTGTTGCGTTGAAGTCCACGCAAAGTCTCAATTTTCCCTAAGGTTTTGGCAAAATTACTAAGGGTGATGCCCAGAGAGAAGCCTGCACACGTTCAATTACACCTTGAGATTCCAAATCGTGTAAAGTTCTTGCGACCTCATCACGAAATGCGTGGGGAACATTGCGCGCTCTGAAAAATTTCGATTGCGTGTTTACTTTCAATTCCAAATGTGCTTTATAGTTCTTAGCGCAACCAAGGCCCGGTGCAAAAATGTCTGCAAATTCTTCACATAGACGAGAAACACTGGCTGAAGGCACAGTCTGGTTCACTGATAGGACCTAATTTACTATAGACAAGTTAAACAACTGAGATAAATCTAAACCAAACGAGTTCACTGCAGCAGAAGAACGAAGGACATAAAATGATACAAGTTTTGTTTGTCCCTTGCATGTTGCAAGAAGGCTGCACTGTCCTAACACAGGGATATGCTGTTCTGAATAACTACTGAGCTTAACATTTGCGGCACGCAACGGAGGTGTGCCCAGCTGTTTGTACGTGTCGTGATTGATCAGTGAAACTGCAGCTCCGGTATCAAGCTGGAACGGTATCACTTTGCCTTTAATGTCCAAGTCGACAAAAAGTTTATTGTCCTGCTGACGACAAGACGACTGTCTCGTGCAACTTGAACTGACACTGGTACAAAATCACTTGCAACCTGATGGGATTTCCGTCGATGTCGATGCACACATCTTGTGGGACAAACACAGTCACTGTTAGAGAAATTGGCACTGGGCGGAGTGGAATGAACTACATGAATTTCCATGGGCGAATGTTCACGAGCCCGAGTATTCTGTGTTCGATTCTGATTCCGGCGCAAAGCAAAGGGCCTGGATTGGTTTTGAGCTTCCGATTTGAGCTTTTTCTGGCAAACACTCTGAACATGGCCTTTTTTATTACGGAAAAAGCAAATAGTCTGGCGTGATGGGCAATTCTCACGTGAATGTCTAGTAGCACACTGCGGGCATGATTTCACTACATTTGGGTGTTGGCGCGGGACACATGGCTGAGAGCCAGGCGGCTGTGGCGCGGCCGGGCGCGAGGACTGTTTACTGTTCCGTGCAGCTCGCCCGGCGGGCCGGTTAACCTGACACACGGGTGGTGAAGTAGCAAATGATTCCTGAGCAAAGTCAAGTGTGTCCTGCCTATCCAATACGTCCATAACTTGTTGAAGGGAGGGATTGACTAGTTTTAAAATCTGTTCCCATATACGAACATCAGAAACATTCTGTGCAATTGCATCAAGTACCATTGTATCGGAATAAGGGAGCCCATATTGACACTCAAAAGCATAATCCCTAGTAAGGTCTTGCAAGGTTGCAACCCACTCCCTATCAGTCTGACCTGCCGTACGTTTTGTACGAAAGAATGTATACCGTTTGGCAACTACATTGACAGATTCTTTGAAATATGCATCTAATGCAGAGAAAATTTCGTCCTAAGACAGAATTGCTGCGTCGCGTCAGGGAAATAATTTCTGTTGTGTCTAGACAAGACAGCCTAGACACAATGGGAGGAAGCCGAAAGGCACGCGCTTAAACTCACGCAGGCTGGCGTGAGGTCTGAAACAGGATACGTAATGAATGCTATAAAGAAAAGTACGTAGCTTCTGGAATACTTAACTTTAATCAACATTTGTAGAACATCACTCTTGATGATACATTAATAGAATCTCAATATCAATTGAATACGGCGCCTTGCTGGGTCGTAGCAAATGTAGCTGAAGGCTATGCTAACTATCGTCTCGGCAAATGACAGCGTAATTCTCAGTCAACCATGGCTAGCAACGTCGGCTGTACAACTGGGGTGAGTGCTAGTACGTCTCTCTAGACCTGCTGTGTGGTGGCGCTCGGTCTGCAATTACTGACAGTGGCGACACGCGGGTCCGTCGTATACTAGCGGACCGCGGCCGATTTAAATGCTACCACCTAGCAAGTGTGGTGTCTGGCGGTGACACCACAATTTCACTATCACACGGTACGTCTGGACGCCTACAGATGCTAACAAAAAAGGCTGCCGCTCATTACCTTGAATTCTGTAGGCGGCAAGATGGAATCCAAATTGGCGTGACCACTCCGTCCAGCTTTCCAGTGCCGCATCAAAAGGACGAAAAGGTGGTGCAACTGCGTGTTGTGGCTGCGTGAGCGGTGGAGCGGCGGCTGCCGCATCGTTTTGCATTGCACGTTGACCCTGGACGAGCTGTCCAAGGGCATCCAGTGATGCCTGCGTCTGCAGATTCTGCAAGCGATAAAATTCGGACAGTACATCTGGAGATTGTGGCGAAGCCATGACACAAGTAAATCAGGAAAATCAATACGAACGCAAAATTCTCGTCGCCAAACTGTTGTGACTTGGCAAGACAGCCAAGCCACTATGATTGGTAGCTGAAAGGCACGCGTTAAGCTTATGCAGGCTGGCGTGAGGTCTGGAACATTTAAGGAAGTTAGACTTTAGCAAAAATGGTCGTAGCTGTTGGAATACTTAACTTTAATCCATAATTGGTGAACATCAGTCTCACGGTACATGCATCACAAGATAAATAGCAAATGATAATGGCGCCTTGCTAGGTCGTAGCAAATGACGTAGCTGAAGGCTATGCTAAATATCGTCTCGGCAAATGAGAGCGTAATTTGTCAGTGAACCATCTCTAGCAAAGTCGGCTGTACAACTGGGGCGAGTGCTAGGAAGTCTCTCTAGACCTGCCGTGTGGCGGCGCTCGGTCTGCAATCACTGATAGTGGCGACACGCGGGTCCGACGTATACTAACGGACCGCGGCCGATTTAAAGGCTACCACCTAGCAAGTGTGGTGTCTGGCGGTGACACCACACAGAATCCTTGCGGCAGGCAACACAACTGTGCGTGCACTTCAGACTTCATTCAGTAAGACGTCAGGAGATGGATGGAAACGTCAAATTAACGTTGCTTTCCGAGTCGTATTTAATCCAGAATGAGATGTTATCAAGGTAGTTGAAGGTTCTAGCGATTACACTTCTGTAATTCCCATATGAGTATTCCGATAGCCAAAAGAACCCGTTAGTGTGAAACCATCTGGAACTGCATTAACATCAAAGTGCAAGAACTTGAGACAATACGTGGACTATTCTCTTCGCTAGGTGACCTATTACTGATATTTAGGATTCTCTCCGTCCTAGGCGTAATAGAAATGGAACTTCAGAGGCGCTTTCCGCTATTCTTGACAAACATGAGAAACTTGTAATCACTGCGAGTTACAACTGTGTGATGATAATGGTTCAGGTTGTCAGTAGTTGTGGTGGTGTTATGCTGTAAAACTGCTTACAGCAACGTTAATGGTGGCGCACATAATTTAGCGCTGACTACCTATTTAAGTAAACATAGTGTTGTGGCGTCGTCGCTTGTCTTTATTTGGCCTCAGCTTGAGTAATCCCATTTAACGAACATAGTACTACTTTCGCGGGCTGCTAATGATTAAGTATGACTACAGAGATCATCGTGCGGGTATTACATTAATTCTGCAATGAATTGCTTAAAACATATTACCCTCAGCTATGCAGCTGGAATGACTCATTACACAGGTACTCTATGTTGCACTTGATTAGGGGATCAGTTCGCTGCAATCCTGCTTCTACTGCTTGTAAATACTTGTATACTTCAAAAATGGTTCAAACGGATCGGAGCGCTAGGGCACTTAACGTATGAGGTCATCAGTCCCCTAGAACTTAGAACTAATTAAACCTAACTAACCTAAGGACATCAGACACATCCATGCCCGAGACTGGATTCGAACCTGCGACCATAGCAGTCGCGAGGTTTCGGCTGAAGGTCCTAGAACCGCTCGGCCACTGCGGCCGGCCCATCAACAAGCGACTTATGACTATGCTCATTCAGAGCCCCAGTAAAAAATATACACTCATCAATGCACGTGTCCCCACCAACATCGAAAATAAGAAAAACACCGAAAATGTCGAAAAATTCTGGAACACACTCGAAAATACTATGAGCAAAATTCACCAAGATGACGTGAAAATACTAATGGGAGACTTCAACTCTCTATTTGGGACGGAAAAAGCCTGTAGAAAAATCATTGGTACAGTTTCAACACACCGAAACGCTTAGACCAAAGAACGCGTCTGACTGACATTTGCCAACAATTCAACCACAAAGGATGTCTTCCCACTTTAGGAAAAAACCAGTTCCCAGGTAACATGCTTAGCTACCAGGTGCAAGCTGCTTTCGTTCGCCTTTCGAGACTCGCTGAAAGCCAGAATTTTAATTCTTTTGTAGCACAGCTACAAGCAGGCAGATAAAAACTCAATAAGGGTATCGTAAGACAACGCTCGAGCAAAATTCGTCTTGCTACTTTCAGTAACCCTTAGTGTCAGAGCGAAAACCTTACGGAACTGCCAAATTCATAATGCCACTTTTGTTTTCTGCCGACATATTTTTTGTTGTTGTGAATACATCATTTTATCTATGAAATGTCACATTTTCATAATACTTACAAATGGTACAGGAAATGAAATAAATACAGATCTTTTCGAAGTCAAAACTCGGTAATATACTACTAATTCGTGTTAAAATAGGCTCAATCGTCTCATAGACACTTAATGCTTTATTAAGATAGACTGCTGTCGTGATGTTTCTGTAGTAAGGTGAATTTAATTTGTATTAGTACAGTGAATATTTTAATTGCATTTTCCATTAGTTTACTAAACGCAACAGTAATTATCAAAGTGAAATTAATCATCAGCAGAATTTTCTTTCACGATATCTAAAACGATCTGACAATGCTAAAGTTGTTTACATATTCTACGCCTGTAGAAACCTACTGGTTCTAACGATGTCACTAAACCACAGTAGTTTTAAGAGTATTTTCGTCTAGAAATGAATTGCCTTGACGGTTGATCGATCATGAGCGGGAAAGGTAAAATTTTACAAATATATGACGAGAGGGACAAGTGCTTGAGTGAGAGAGGACTTCCCTGTCAATACAAGTACCTGAGAGACGACTTTCCTATCAATCTCCTGGATAGTTTTGTTTCGCAAAGCAACATAGTGCGTTATCATGCAGTAGCACAGGTGATGTAGTTTTGTTGCTCGATTTTCATACACTGCGACCGAAAGGAGTCTCAGTTGTTGGCAACAAATTCCAGCTGTGTTGCACACACACTGGGGGCAGAATTCGTAGCCCAAAACACACTTTTAGATTTACCAGATGTAAAATATTACGTTCACCCTACTCTTTCCTCGAGTTTACGACTTTTGGTGGGGCTCAGCCTTTCATTTCTTCTTAGGAAGTTAAGGATAAAGGCATCACAACACGTAACTAGTAACAGTACTGCATAGGAATGCTCGATGAGTGACCTGATGACGTTCAATAATAGTCACTCCGTTGATTTTTGTTGTTTCGAATTAGAGCATGCAGTACTCCTACACCAGACTTCTGAACTTTGCCTGTTGGATGCAAATGTCGCATGATGGTAAAACGGTAATCTATCACATATATCAGTAGGCGAGACTTCCTTAATGTGAAAAATCATTCATGCCAGAACGATCTTTGTTGAAACACGAATATCTTTTTCTGGCGTATTTTTCCCAAAAGCACTCGCTCCAAATACAATTCAAATCTTTCTAGCTGCCTCCTCTGCATTCAACCCTCTGTTATACCAAAAGTAAACGTTGTGTTGCAGATGTTACACCTTTTTCCACTTGCGACTCAATTTTACAATGCTGAACTGTAGTTCATGATTTTCAAGCATGCAAAATCCAATGCTTAACTGCAAGATGATAACTAGAGCTTCAAATTCGAAAATGACAGTTGATACATACACTGACAGCGTGGCGCCGCGTTCACATGGGCGGCGCCGGATTTCAGGCGGCGGGTGGCATCTGGCCGGTGGCCGGTAGCCGCTGCAGCGCGAGGAAACGCTCGAACGTAAGGTGTTATGATCGCGACGCAGCCACGAGCTGTCCTGAGTAGTTGTTTCTGAAATACTCGTTATTGCCGGCGGGTAGAATGTTAAGCGAATTATCTTCGATGCTAAATCAGACTCATAACTTTAGACCGAAATGTGGTTAAAAAAAAAACAGTTGGACGCGAACAGGCGACCATAAGTTTAGAATGCACGAAGATTACCACTTTTTTTTTCTCTCGTTTTTGTTCTTTGTATCTGCTCGGTGCGGACGTCGCAAGACACCCGTTTCAGTTAGTCGTTGATCCATTAACTCAGTTTTTTTATTACAGAGGGCATCTAACCCTCTGACCGAACACGCTGAGTTACCGTGCCAGCTACTAGACCACAGGCTTACACAATCCGAGAACATCTCGGAAGTAGACACCACTTCCTGCTAACACTTCCGCATCTAACAGTGTTGGCAGATTGTGCAGATGACCGGGGTGGTCAGTTTTATTGGCCACCTTAAGTGAACGACTCGGACTTAGTCTCTGTGGCGGCTGGCCGGCGGTCAGTTTTTATGTCTAAGACTGCACACTTGAGATATTTTGTTTCCCATGAAATTGTGGCAGACGATGCTGTGGCGTCTTCGAAGCGCGAGCTTCGTCAGTGCATGATATCTCAGCACAGCTGAGCGAACGTTTTCTTCCTGCTGATAGTCTAATGGACAATGGCAATACTGTAGAATAATTTTGACAACTATGTGACCACCGATTTATCTTCGTGAGTGGTTCATAATTATGTTAGTAAATTCACTCGATATGTTTATCTCCTTTAAATTACATTTGCTACATGATTCACATTGACGACGTAGGAAATGTATGTTATTTGGTCCAGGGAGCACGTTCCAACAGAAATTGATGCTTAAATTGACATTTATGTTGCGAATCAGTCGTCTTATCCATCACATGGATAACTAGGATGCTCCGTTTTGCTGCAGTTGTTTCATAGCTAACAAGGGAACCTCCCCATCGCACCCTCCACAGATTTACTTATAAGTTGGCACAGCAGATAGGCCTTGAAAAACTGAACACAGATCAATTGAGAAAACAGGAAGAAGTTGTGTTGAACTATGAAAAAAATAAGCAAAATATACAAACTGAGTAGTCCATGCACGAGATAATCAACATCAAGGAGGGTGTGAGCTCGGGAGCGCCGTGGTCGCCTGGTTAGCGTGAGCAGCTGCCGATGTAGAGGTCCTTGGTTCAAATCTTCCCTTGAGTGAGTCGATTAATTTTTTATTTGCAGACAATCATCACCACACGTACTGTTTATCAACAAATGTAGGAAATAATCATACAAATGTTCGACAATCGTTCGATCCCTTAAGGAACTTTCCGATGCCTTACAGTTTGGAAAATATTCATTGACATTGTGATTGAAGTCGCGAGCTATAGTTGCTGGATTCATATTGCCCACGAAATGCATCTCACGTATTTAATGCACTCTCGTCCAAAGTAGCGAACAGTCAACTGCCAGCCAGGGAGCCTCGTTAGCAGGAATACTCTCTCTTCCGTGCGCTGTAGTCGACTGACGTCATGTGTTTCGATGTTTGTTTATGTGTAGCGTCATCATACTAAGGCGCAGTTACCTCGAATCGAACGGACGGACGGACAAATAGTAATTGTCTGAAAATAAAAAATTAAACTTTTCACTTGAGGGAAGACTTGAACTAAGGACCTCTCGTTCCGCAGCTGGTCACGCTAACCACGGGATCGCCGGCCGAAGTGGCCGTGCGGTTCTAGGCGCTGCAGTCTGGAACCGCGAGACCGCTACGGTCGCAGGTTCAAATCCTGCCTCGGGCATGGATGTGTGTGATGTCCTTAGGTTAGTTCGGTTTAACTAGTTCTAAGTTGAAGTCTCATAGCGCTCAGAGCCATTTGAACCATTTTTTAACTACGGGATCACGGCGCTCTTGAGCTCACTTTATCCTCGTTGTTGCCTATGTTGCGCATTGACTACTCAGTTTGTATATTTTGCTTATTTTTTTCATAGTTCCACACAATTTCTTCCTGTTTTCTCGATTGGTCTGTGTTCGGATTTTCAAGGCCTATCCACTGTGCCAACTTTTTTCTAAATTTGAGGGGGGTGCGATGAGAATGTTCCCTTGTTAGTGGTATTGTGTGTTGGTGGCGTTGCCAGTTTACATACTGTGCGTGTAACACACAATAAATGCGTTGGATGCCTCCTGTGATCAGTTTACTTGAAAAACATTTGTTGTCATCGTAATTTATGTAACTGGCTCTCCGACCTCCAATTTGACAATTTGTGGAAAAATTGTTTACCTTGCTAGTCCTAGTTTCAAACATTGTCTGACAGAAAACGTAGGCATGAAGGAGTCAGTAAAAGCAATTATTCGCTATTATAGCATACTTTGAATCCACTGGACACTTGAATTCTCTATATTGATTCTGAGAGTTTTGTTATTTCTCTTGTTATTTACTGTCTCAATGTCATCCGTGAGAATAAAATTAAAGGCAATTGGATTACTTTCCTGATCTATTAACTATGATTTAATATTCTGCGCTGCTAAATAAATTTTGAAGGTTATATTCTTCATGTAAAATAAGGTATCGGTTTCAGTCCTAGGATTGACGATAAACTTCATAAATACAATTACAGAATAGTGGCATAAAGATTATGGCTCCTCACCATCAACAATAGTTGTTACCCATAGTTTCGTATTTGCTATTTTACCGTCGTTACACTTTAGAGACCAACCTGATCTTTCCACAATGCCATTTTTGACTTGCTTCTTAATATGTCCTATAACTACAGATTTGTTGAAAATATCAACTGTTATATACGCTATTCCACAAATTAAAAACTTCCAGTTATTCTTCATATCTTGAAACTTACTACCGTTGACTTACACCGAAGAAAAGATACACAATAATAAAATGAAATCAAAGATTACAATGTCAAAGCATAGTGTGAATGGTTAAAATGAAATGAACTAAAAATCATCTTCTTGTCTAAAACACGTTACTCTTCCAGAGAACTTCGGCACCTCTCAAAATTTTTTACACCTATGATGTTTAGCCACATGTGGACAAATAGTGGGTCTCATGATGCAGCACTGTTTAGCCGTTACAAAATAAAGCCTCAAAAATCAGTAAATAAAACTATTCTTCTACTGTTGCTCCGAATCGCATATACCAACCGCCCTCTGCTGCGACAACGACTCAGAGTCTATTGGGTATTTGATTTTTCTCTGCTTTTTCGGGCCTCCTTACCTCTCCTTCCAGCCCAACCTTTGTTCTCCAATTACGCCTTCATCGGCGAGCTTCTCCTCAATATTTTTTATTTGTGCTGAATTGTTTTGTACCCTTCTTGCATATACACGTGTGTCATGTATTTTTTAGAGACTGCATGAATATATAAGGTGTGTATTTCTTCTGTTATCAAATTAAATATTACATATCTTGCTGTGAATTAATTTGTTTGTCCACATTCCACTTACTGCGTTTCCTTGAAATTATGTAAAATATAGGTCTGAAAAAAAAACTTGAAACAGCTGTTGCAGTTGATTGGTGAAGGGTTGAAAAAAAAAAAGCACCTCTGCTGATGCTGCTTAGTATCGCGTATAGCCTCCTTCGGCTTCCACAACAGCTCGAAGTCTGTTGGGCATTGAGCCCACAACTCTAGCCACATAACTAGGATATTCAAGTAACTCATTCCAAGCGTCATGAATCACATCAGAAAGCTGTCGGCGAGTCGACGGTGACTGCCCCTTTTCTCGTATTACTCTGACCATTTCTGCCCAAATATTCTCAATGGGATACATGTCAGCTCCTTTAGGTGGCCATTCCATTGCAGTAATATTACTATGGTCGTCGAACCACCTCTTAACCATATGAATAGGCGAGCGATCTTGGTGGAACATGATCTGATCGTCGCCAAATCTTGCTGTCACAGAAGGCAACATCACGTTCTCCAGAATTGATATGTAATTGCGCGCATCGAATCTTCCTTCCACTTCCCACAGGAGCCCACACCCTTCGGCCGATATCCATGCCCATACCGTTACCGACTCCCTGCCACTCCTTCGGCAACTGTAAATATACACTCCTGGAAATGGAAAAAAGAACACATTGACACCGGTGTGTCAGACCCACCATACTTGCTCCGGACACTGCGAGAGGGCTATACAAGCAATGATCACACGCACGGCACAGCGGACACACCAGGAACCGCGGTGTTGGCCGTCGAATGGCGCTAGCTGCGCAGCATTTGTGCACCGCCGCCGTCAGTGTCAGCCAGTTTGCCGTGGCATACGGAGCTCCATCGCAGTCTTTAACACTGGTAGCATGCCGCGACAGCGTGGACGTGAACCGTATGTGCAGTTGACGGACTTTGAGCGAGGGCGTATAGTGGGCATGCGGGAGGCCGGGTGGACGTTCCGCCGAATTGCTCAACACGTGGGGCGTGAGGTCTCCACAGTACATCGATGTTGTCGCCAGTGGTCGGCGGAAGGTGCACGTGCCCGTCGACCTGGGACCGGACCGCAGCGACGCACGGATGCACGCCAAGACCGTAGGATCCTACGCAGTGCCGTAGGGGACCGCACCGCCACTTCCCAGCAAATTAGGGACACTGTTGCTCCTGGGGTATCGGCGAGGTCCATTCGCAACCGTCTCCATGAAGCTGGGCTACGGTCCCGCACACCGTTAGGCCGTCTTCCGCTCACGCCCCAACATCATGCAGTCCGCCTCCAGTGGTGTCGCGACAGGCGTGAATGGAGGGACGAATGGAGACGTGTCGTCTTCAGCGATGAGAGTCGCTTCTGCCTTGGTGCCAATGATGGTCGTATGCGTGTTTGGCGCCGTGCAGGTGAGCGCCACAATCAGGACTGCATACGACCGAGGCACACAGGGCCAACACCCGGCATCATGGTGTGGGGAGCGATCTCCTACACTGGCCGTACACCACTGGTGATCGTCGAGGGGACACTGAATAGTGCACGGTACATCCAAACCGTCATCGAACCCATCGTTCTACCATTCCTAGACTGGCAAGGGAACTTGCTGTTCCAACAGGACAATGCACGTCCGCATTATCCCGTGCCACCCAACGTGCTCTAGAAGGTGTAAGTCAACTACCCTGGCCAGCAAGATCTCCGGATCTGTCCCCCATTGAGCATGTTTGGGACTGGATGAAGCGTCGTCTCACGCGGTCTGCACGTCCAGCACGAACGCTGGTCCAACTGAGGCGCCAGGTGGAAATGGCAAGGCAAGCCGTTCTGTCAGTGTGATCATGTGATGTATCTGACCCCAGGAATGTGTCAATAAAGTTTCCCCTTCTTGGGCCAATGAATTCACGGTGTTCTTATTTCAATTTCCAGGAGTGTATTTTCGATTATACCTAGCACCTTTAGGCCGGTAAACAAGTACTTTTCCGGTTGATGCTATAGAGAAAACTTTTTCGTCCGTGAAAATCACTCGCCCAAAAACTGGAGAGGTTTGTCGACATTTCCAGCAGCTAAAGAAAGGCGAGCTCCTCTGTGGGAAACAGTCAATGTCTCTTTCACAGCAGCGCTTCTTGCTCTCAGTCCACCTTCCCTTAGACGACGAGTGACGGTCTTACTGCTAACATTGAGACCCAAAGTTAGCTGAATTTGTCGTGCGTTGACAAATGGGTGGTTGTCAGTGAAACGGCGTATCTGCTGATCGTGAGCTACTTTTGTTTTGCGGCGACGGCCATGAGGCCTCCCATTCAGGTTACCACTCTCTTCCTTTCGTCTGATCCACCTGGCTACCGTCTACTTGTGAAGACCCATAGTTCTTCCCATATAGCCATTTGAAAATCCCTCTGCATGGAGTGCTATTATAGCGCCCTTGTCTGCCTCAGCCAGATGGGCCATTTAGCGTTGACTGAATGATTTGTCGCGGTTAATATCTGCTGCGGAAACAGCGCTAGCAAGAAACAGACTGCCTCCTCCACGATGGCAGCCACAACGCAGTGGCCAAGTATGTGTAACACGGAAATCGATGGCATAAACGAGAGATCTCAAGCCCCTACCCGTGTCATTACATAGTGGAGCAACTTAGAATTTGTAATTTTTCTCAGAAGGGACTGGTCCACTCTTGTCATGTCTTATCCTGATAAATATTACATGAAATGAAACGTTTACGTTTTGCATATGCGGCAGGCCTAACGCAAGAAACATTTCTGACATATTTAAGGCAACCTGAAGAACACTTCGTGAATTTTAGCTGTAGAAGATTGCCTTATAAGAAGGAAATCGTGTTTATCCCCGCTTGCCGTGTTTCCAAGTGACGCAGTTTACTCTGAGGCGTACATAATTCTCGCCGGGCGTAAGAAGCGACTCGACTAACGAGGGGAACTCGCCAGGTGTCATAGGCTGATTGTCCGGAAACTTTGCTCAGTGAAGGAGAGGACAAAATAAGCGAACGTGTGTTTCGACTTATCTGCAGACACTCGACCGTTTCCGAGAAAACGACGGTCAAAGTTATCAACGCGCTGTTGCTATAGTGTAGATACCTTCTGCAGCCGAGAACGCAATTGAAGCGGTGGCTCAGTGGCTACCGTCGTTCCTGCTTAACTTTGATTCTCGTGTTCGAGACCATATTGGGTATTTTTATTATTATTTTTTCCTGCCTCTCTGTCAGAATTATCTACGAACGTTTTTTTCTCATTTATGTTGAAATAATGTTGTCATTATTCGCCAATTAACTTTATTTGTAATTAATGAATTAAAAAAATAATAAACGAATGAGACGAGCTGATCTAAAATCATCTAGTCTGCCTCATGTATCGTTATATCCAAATGGTTTATAAATGTTAATCTACATTCAGATCCGATGATGGCATACGTTGAAACCGGTTATCCAGTAAACAGTATTTAAGCGATCTTGGCTTCTGAATTATTTCTACAACAGAGTGATCGCCCCACTACGCACTATGTGTTCCATTTTTAACTGCCCGCATCTCGTGGTCGTGCGGTAGCGTTCTCGCTTCCCACGCCCGGGTTCCCGGGTTCGATTCCCGGCGGGGTCAGGGATTTTCTCTGCCTCGTGATGACTGGGTGTTGTGTGCTGTCCTTAGGTTAGTTAGGTTTAAGTAGTTCTAAGTTCTAGGGGACTTATGGCTACAGCAGTTGAGTCCCATAGTGCTCACAAGGGAACCTCCCCATAGCACCCCCCTCAGATTTAGTTATAAATTGACATAGTGGATAGGCCTTGAAAAACTGAACACACATCAATGGAGAAAACAGGAAGAAGTTGTGTGGAACTATGAAAAAATAAGCAAAATATACAAACTGAGTAGTCCATGTGCAACGTAGGCAACATCAAGGACTAAGTCAGCTGAGGAGCACCGTGGTCCCGTGGTTAGAGTGAGCAGCTGCGGAACAAGAGGTCCTAGGTTCGAGTCTTCCCTCGAGTGAAAATTTTACTTTCTTTATTTTAGCAAAGTTACGATCTGTCCGTTCATTCATTGACGTCTCTGTTCACTGTAATAAGTTCAGTTCTGTGTTTTGCGACCGCACCGCAAAACCGTGCGATTAGTAGACGACAGGACGTGCCCCTCAAATAGGAACAGAAAACATTTGATCGCAAGGTCATAGGTCAACCGATTGCTCCACAGGAAAACACGTCTGATATATTCTATACGACACTGGTGACGGCGTGTGCGTCACATGACAGGAATATGTTATCGACCCACCTATCTTGCACACTTGGCGAATGGGTAGAAAGATTCTTCTACCTTGCCCGATTTAGGTTTTCTTGTGGATGTGATAATCACTCCCAAAAAAGTGATGAAAACATAAGAGTTTGTCACATAAACTGCAACAAATGAATGCAACAGTTTCACAGTCGCACAGTTTTCCCTGTGCTCTGTCAAAACATATGTTTTTTACGTTTTCAAATGTTTCCGTGTGTAGTCCGTCAAATCCTGCATTTCGTCCAAGCAAATCTGACCATGTCCTGGAATTTTGGAGAGCGAAGTTGATTATGTGTGAGTGCCTGAACTTTGATAATTGTCTGAAAATAAAAAATTAAACTTTTCATTCGAGAGAAGTCTTGAACCAAGGACCTCTCGTTTTGTAGCTGCTCACGCTAACCACGGGACCACGACGCTCGTACGCTCATACTCTCCTTGATGTTGCCTAGATTGCACATGGACTACTCAGTTTGTATATTTTGCTTATTTTTTTCATAGTTCCACACAACTTCTTCCTGTTTTCTCGATTGATCTGTGTTCAGTTTTTCAAGGCCTATCCCTGTGCCAACTTGTAACTAAATCTGAAGGGGGTGCGATGGGGAGGTTCCCTTGTCAGAGCCATTTGAACCAACCTTTCTAACTTATTTCTGTACACAGTAAATTAACTGAACGACAACAGTGCTTCAACATAAATTGGAATAAACATTCGTAGATAATTCAGAGAGTGGGGGGGGGGGGGATGGAAAAACCGGGTTTCGAACTGGCAGCGCAAAGTTCCGAAGTCGCTATGGTAGCCGCAGTTGAATCCTTACCCGCTAAGAGGTATCTACACTATAGCAACAGCGCATTGAAAACTTTGACCGTCGTTTTCTCAGAAGCGGTAGAGTGTAAGCAGATAAGCCGAGACACGTGTTCGCTTATTTTTTCCCCTCTTTCACTGAGCGAAGTTTCAGCAAGATCGGGGTATGACACTTGGCGTGTCCCCTCTTAAGTGGCGTAGACAGAATGCGTCCACTTTCCTCGACTACCCATTGACATGTTTGGAAACTTTCTTTCTTGTAGTGGCACTTTGCATTATGAGGGCTGGTTTTCCTGATAACGATACACTAATGGACTTTGCTCCTAATTTACGTTACTGTGTAGTAGATCGACTGCAACTACTTAAACCGGAAATGTTTGTTTATTTGGATACTCGGCTTCTTAGTTGCTACATTTCGCTATAATATTTTCCTTTGCTTCAAAACGGCAAGTTAAGATGACCACTGCAACTTGGTAACACCAGTAACAATTTAATACTTTGAAACAGTTATGTGTGGTGTACGAGGAGTGTACTCTGTTGACTGAGGAATACATTAAACACGAAAGCTGCGTCCAATAACAATAATTAACTTTCGGTTACATGACAAAACACAAGTCGAAGCACTGTCAGTTCATCTCAGTACCAAGTAAAACTTAAACTGGACGGTCGAAAACATACTTTTGTGGGGAAGGCAAACGAATGACTGCGTTTTATTGGCCGCACACTAAGAATACGCAGCATGCCAACTGAAAACACTGCCTACACTACGTTTGTCCGTCCACTGCTATAATATCCTTGACAGACGCGATTGACTGTGCACGCAAAAACGTCCAAGGGACGGTAGCACGATTTGTAATGTCACGAAATAGGGGAGAGAGGGTCCCAGATTTGATAATCGAGTTGGGGTAACGTTCACGAAAAAAAAAAGCGTTTTTCGTTGCCGCGAGATCTTTATACGAAATTTCAATCACTAACATCTGTTCTGAATGCCAAAACATTATTTCCTCGGGAACTTACGCAGGAAGAAACCATAGTAATAACGTAATTCAAGGCTCGCATGAAAAGATTTAAGTGGTCCTTTTTCCCGCACACTGTTAATGAGTGGGACGGTAGAGAAATAGTCCGAACCTTCTGCCAAGCACGTAAGTCTGGGCCGGTCGAAGTGGCCGTGCGCTTCTAGGCGCTACAGTCTGGACCCGAGAGACCGCTACGGTCGCAGGTTCGAATCCTACCTCGGGCATGGATGTGTGTGAGGTCCTTAGGTTAGTTAGGTTTAATTAGTTCTAAGTTCCAGGGGACTGATGGCCTCAGAAGTTAAGTCGCATAGTGCTCAGAGCCATTTTTGAACCAACCACGTAAGTCTGGATTGCAAAGAAATCCTGTTGATGTAGATGTAGATGTAACAACGAAATTATGTTGTAATTGTGACATGTGAATTTCATTTGATTTGAACATCAAAGTTGTTTACTGTTTATTTACTTTTTGTTCATTACTTTCAGCCATATACGAACACCTAGGCGCGTTAAATTGATATTGAAATAAAGTGTCATGCATGCACCAATAACAATAAATTCTTGCCTTCTTGTTATGGTACTGCAGTATCTGCCAGCGTCTTCAGAAGTGGGTATCCCACACGACGTTCCTAGGGTGTTTATAAATGGATATTTCAGACGACTTAGAGCAAAGTTTGAATGTAGTTTCGTAAAAGTTCCGTGATCAAACGATCTGAGTTGCTGGCGAATACAGTTTATCCTCACTAGACAGTATAAATTATCATTATACATGAGGTGAATAGGGTTTCGCCGGGTGCGGTGGCCGAGCGGTTCCAGGCGCTTCAGTCACGAAGCGCGGCTGCTTCAGTCGCAGATTGGAATCCTACCTCGGGTATAGATGTCTGTGATCTCCTTAGGCTAGCTAGGTTTAAGTAGTTCTAGGTCTAGGGGCTGATGACATAAGCAGTTTGGTTGCATAGTTCTTGAAGCCATTTTTTGACGTTTCCCGTAAATTTTCTACATCTACATCTACATCCATACTCCGCAAGCCACCTGACGGTGTGTGGCGGAGGGTACCTTCAGTACCTCTATCGGTTCTCCCTTCTATTCCAGTCTCGTATTGTTCGTGGAAAGAAGGATTGTCGGTATGCCTCTGTGTGGGCTCTAATCTCTCTGATTTTATACTCATGGTCTCTTCGCGAGATATACGTAGGAGGGAGCAATATACTGCTTGACTCTTCGGTGAAGGTATGTTCTCGAAACTTTGACAAAAGCCCGTACCGAGCTACTGAGCGTCTCTCCTGCAGAGTCTTCCACTGGAGTTTATCTATCATCTCCGTAACGCTTTCGCGATTACTAAATGATCCTGTAACGAAGCGCGCTGCTCTGCGTTGGATCTTCTCTATGTCTTGTATCAACCCTATCTGGTACGGATCCCACACTGCTGAGCAATATTCAAGCAGTGGGCGAACAAGCGTACTGTAACCTACTTCCTTTGTTTTCGGATTGCATTTCCTTAGGATTCTTCCAATGAATCTCAGTCTGGCATCTGCTTTACCGACAGTCAACATTATATGATCATTCCATTTTAAATCACTCCTAATGCGTACTCCCAGATAATTTATGGTATTAACCGCTTCCAGTTGCTGACCTGCTATTTTGTAGCTAAATGATAAAGGATCTATCTTTCTGTGTATTCGCAGCACATTACACTTGTCTACATTGAGATTCAATTGCCATTCCCTGCACCATGCGTCAATTCGCTGCAGATCCTCCTGCATTTCAGTACAATTTTCCATTGTTACAACCTCTCGATACACCACAGCATCATCTGCAAAAAGCCTCAGTGAACTTCCGATGTCATCCACCAGGTCATTTATGTATATTGTGAATAGCAAATGTCCTATGACACTCCCCTGCGGCACACCTGAAATCACTCTTACTTCGGAAGACTTCTCTCCATTGAGAATAACATGCTGCGTCCTGTTATCTAGGAACTCTTCAATCCAATCACACAATTGGTCTGATAGTCCATATGCTCTTACTTTGTTTTTCTTTACATAAACGGCCGTATCTTTAGATTGCGTTGACATAGAAGCTCACTTTTTTACACCACCAAGGGACCGGTTACCGCAAGAAGTACGATACATTTACGCTTATTATGTCTACCCGTTCTGGAGGTAAACGGGTTTTAAGGGTTGGGTAGACCGATAGACGGTCAAGAAAGTGAGACTAGTAGGGTTCCGTTTTTATCGGTTTAGGTGACGAAACTCTAACAACGAAAACAAGCTACGACAGCTACTGAAAATCAGGGCCGCATAAATAACGCCCCCTACTCTTTATTCGAAATGTGCTAGTTGCAGGCGATACATCAGCATATTAATCGTAGCTACGCTTTCGATCCAAATCACGTTTACAGGAATGCAAATAGAATCCATTTGCCTATACACGTGGTAATTCACATCCCAGTATTAATGCCACCGCGTTTTAGAAGTGCGAACATTCCCATTGCTAGCTGGCTAGAGAAACACTTCGGCTAATGAACGTTTTCTGGTTGTGGCGAGTCTAGTGGAGAATTGTAAACAGTGTATAATACGGTTGGCAGCTATGTAGCCGTTTATTTCCTGGGGTGGTGCAGAATTATCCTACTAAATTTACTCTCTCATAACAGTATTTTGTTATTTCGATAAACATCCCGAATGATTGTCACATAAGCGGTGACATAAAGGAAGAAAATTCATGTTTTTGAGTCTAGAAAGCTCTATGCAACAGAAACTGCAGGTCATTTTGTCATTTTCATTGCGAAATTGCCGGCTTACTCATGTCTGGGTTAATAATAGAGGGCTGCTTGCCTGGGTTGTCTGCTAGCGTAGTGAAAGGAGGGTCTGGTTTGTTTCCGGTTCTAATCTCGATGGAGGCAGGTAGAATATCAGCAAAGCAATTTTAAGAAATTCTCGCGCCCCCAATACGTTTTATCGCTACCTTTATTCTGTACTGGCGCCCCGTGGATGTCAATATGACACTCTTGTAAAATTTCATACATGTTACTGCCTACTTTTTCCGCTTCTGTCAATAATGGAATTGACTTAAGTGTGGCACTGAATGATTTTTAACTGAATTTCATTATGAATCTTCACGCATTGCTAAATTTGCACACTTTCATGGTAGGCTAGCAACGGTAATCCAGTATGACAGGTCTGAACGTTGACACAGACCGTTTCGCGGCCGAATGGGGATAATATTTTGCTAATTCGTAACGATCTGGGGTTCTTTGCCTTACTAAAACAGTCATGTTATCTCGATAAGTTGAAATTCATTTTTTTTTTGGCACAATTCATACCAATTAGCGTTTCTTCTTTCAGTTCTGTCTTATATTTACGTGTTGTATTTAACACACTAATCAGCATTTATATAGTCTTACAAATGATTAAAAACAGCCTAAAAAGTTCAGATAGTTTGTCAGTTTCACGCCTGTGCATAGTATGTTGGTAGCACTTCGTCGCCTTGCCTCTTATGCTGTGTAGCAGACTTTAAAGCCGTGCAGATCGGCATCACGAAAAGGCGAGGGGTCTCGCTCGTTTTGTCCACGACTGTACATACCTGTTGCAACTGGCGTGTTTCACGACTTCCACGGTGGGACAGGAATGACTGTGGCGTGATGCGACGTCTTGTTTCAGGCAAGTTGCCTTCGACTGGAAAGCACGCGACCTACATAGTCAACGGGCAACAAGCGAAGCTCGGCCAATTCCCATACCAGGTTTCCGTCAAAGGCGACAGGAGGATGATATGCGGCGGATCCCTTATCTCCGAGAAGGCGGTCCTCACCGCTGCCCACTGCACCAACTCGTGAGTAGCAACAGCAGCCGGAGAACACTTGCACAAAGGTGTTCAAAAATTAACGCAAACTCTCGATACAATGGCCGAATTCGAGTGCTTCAGACGTATTGTTTGAATATATCGGGCCGTTCACGACTCTACGCGCTACCAACATGTTCCAAAAAGTCGAGCCGAAAATGTCTTTCTTGAGGGAGTCATATCTCTGGTTCAACTGATCTCAGAGACGAGAGATCAAGTGTTTTGGGAACCCTTGGCCAAGGGACTATTTGTACACCTATCGGAAGAACGGGCACACTGTATCTAACCTCCAGTACAGAGCCAAAATTTAAACGTTACCTACTTTTTCCAGCCCATGCTAATTGCTTCAATCGGTTGGTTCTTCTGCATTAGGTGAGTGTACAGTGGAACTTAGGCAGCTTGTAAAGGCACCATTTGTTCATGGGCAATTCCTGAGAAAACCCCCAAAACAGTAATTTTTCGGTAAGAGAAGCATCAGCTTTGGGGATGACCATTTCTTTAATTTCTTTTCATGACACTTCGATGAAATTATGAAGGATTTTTAAGATGATTTTATCTTCTTCTTAAGAAGATAAACTTCGGTAATTTTTTTGTATAATTATCCATTACCGAGGTTCAGAGGTTCAAAGATACCGTACTTATGCAAGTAAAATATGCTCTTAATATCCAGCATGAGGCATAAATATTCTTTTACGTGACATAGTGAACACTTGCTTAGGGTTCTGGGGTCTTAAAACTTTGTTTTTACTTGCGATTTTTACACCAGTAAAACTTTGAGACCCGCTGGTTCTGTGAAACGGGTAATTCACGCCTATACAGGCTGTCTTGTGTCTTGACATGGAATTTATTCGGTGGTGCCACCTAGCAGCATAGACACTTTTCAAAAATTTATTTGGATCCACGAAATTCTTTGTGCTTGAAAATCAAACGCCATATTTTTTGGTATACTGTAGCTGTAGCGTACAGATACCGTGCATTTTTATCCATGTATTGTAAGGCGGACTTGCGTTGGATGGGTGATGGTTTTGTGTTAAGCTTGTGTTATGCGTACTTATTTGTTTTTTATATGTGTCACAGTTTGTAAATGTTTAAGCGTATAAATAAATAGTGTAACAGGGGAAAAAATGAACCAGCTGAAAAATGCTCCCGTCAGAGCAGAAAATGGCGAAAGTGGTCGTCTTTAAAAGACTTTGACAGAGAGGTGGGGAACCAGCTGCCTCAGGCAAACACTTTAATGCCTTTTTGTGCTGAAAGAGGGCAGAGACATTAACAGTGGAAGAAAGAGGAGGCAGTGTCAATGGTAAAGAAAGAGAGAGGAGACTGTGATTGTGTGTGAGAGAGAATAACAATGAAAGATAAACAGAGATGGACGAATCCAGTAGCAGTGAAAGCCAAAGAGAGAGAAGATGGTGATGGCTAGTGAGAGACAGCGGCAGTAAAAGAGAAAGAGATATGGGCCGAGATAGTAGCAGTGGGAGCAAAGGAGAGGAGACAGTGTAAATGAAAAGAGAGATGAGTAGAGACCATATATAGACTTTCTTGGTGAGAAAAGGGGTTGGGGGGGGGGGGGGATCAGGATCCCACAGACTGGAGAACTTTCAAACGAAACAATTTGCCCTTTCCCTCATGCACTATATCCACGTGTTAAGGTTTCCATGTCTAGGGGTCAAAACATTGAGCAAGGACATGTCTGGAGAAGTGACAATAGTGGCTGAAGAAGAAGACAGCTGACTGTAAGCGAGAGAGAAAGAGACAGTGAGAGACGAAGAATGGTACAAAGACAATAACAATGGGACAGAGAGAGACAACGAAAGTGGCGGAGATACACACAGTGGTAACATAGAGCGAGAGAAAGAGATGGCGACAGTGACAGTGGTAGAGACTGACAGCGGAGAGTGCCAATGGGAGTAATAGGAAAAAGTGGGAGAGAGACACATATACACTAATAGTGAGAGGGAGATGCTGAGTATGAAGGCTTCACTACAAAGAGAGACTGACTAAAAGGATGTAGGATCTTCGGTGTTAAGTGATCGGGAATATGTTTGTTGTGTCTAGACGAGACAGCCTAGACGCAATGAGAGGAAGCCGAAAGGCACTCGCTTAAACTCACGCAGGCTGGCGTGAGGTCTGAAACAGGATACGTAATGAATGCTATAAAGAAAAGTACGTAGCTTCTGGAATACTTAACTTTAATCAACATTTGTAGAACATCGCTCTTGATGATACACTAATAGAATCTCAATATCTATACTGGTAATGGCGCCTTGCTAGGTCGTAGCAAATGTAGCTGAAGGCTATGCTAACTATCGTCTCGGCAAATGACAGCGTAATTCTCAGTGAACCATGGCTAGCAACGTCGGCTGCACAACTGGGACGAGTGCTAGTACGTCTCTCTAGACCTGCCGTGTGGTGGCGCTCGGTCTGCAATTACTGACAGTGGCGACACGCGGGTCCGTCGTATACTAGCGGACCGCGGCCGATTTGAAAACTACCACCTAGCAAGTGTGGTGTCTGGCGGTGACACCACAATGTTCACATGCCAAAATTTTTGGTGGGAGGCGGAATGAGAATCGAAGCAACTAGTTCCCCGCTTTCCTGTTAGTCTTTTAAAGAGGAGCATATTCGCATTTTAGGTGCTCTGGCAGGAACAATTTTCATCTGGTATCGATGTTAATGTATAAAATTTAGCAACATCCAACACTTGCAGCTATGATTCTGATAAACACGGTATTGCAATATTTCCTATTTCACCGTGAAACGTACATTGCATTGTATCTCACAGTTTTTATATATGAGCTGTTGTCGGGTCGATGTAAGTCTCCTCACGCAGTACCGTGCAGTTTGTTTGCATCACTGTTTCTGGCCTCTGATTTATGCAATGGTTCGCATTAAGATAATCATTAACACCAAACACACTAGCATATGGTAATCCTAGCGAATTGCCAGCATACTTGGTCTGAAAATTCCTTAAAGTAGCTTGAACAAGTAAGACTTGATTTTATAACTGAAAATTAAGTGCATGCTTATAACAAGGAGCTAGTTTTGCAGACCAAAGCAGCCGACTGGTAGAGTCAGTTTAACGTGTAGTAAGATAAGAATAAGATAAATAGTCTTACGTCTGCGGTTCGAAGCTTAGGAAGTGGCACTAATTGCAGATATGTATGTACATGCACAGCTAATCCAACTTTACTGATCCCCCTACCACCAAACACATCATCACCTACTTGTGCCAGTAGAAAACGCCTTCCTTCCAGCTCGATCTGCCACGATTTTGCCGGTTATCAGACGGCACACAGGGCTCTCTAGGCCTGGGCCAGGGTGACGGTGCCCTGGCCATACCCAAACTAGCTCTCTGGTGACTATTTAAACTTCGAAAAATGGTGAATTCTCAGTCTCACGAAATTTTACGCGTAATGGACGTTTGAGCGGCAAGCAGGGCTGAGATCCTTTACGTTCTGTTCTTCTGGCACGTCTCTTGTTACTGGCGGCTCTTGGAAGGAGTTACTAGGTTCCAGACAAGACCTGGGCATCTCCAAAGTGTCGATTGAACATCCTTTCGCCATCCATTCAACCCTGTGTAGTCTTTCCTACAGCCTTGCATTAGCTGAAACATTTCCCAGTACTTGAAAGTCTCTGGCCTCATTATTTCGTCAACCACTCCCTGCACACTTTGCTTACTGCTAACTTACACTGATCAGAGAAGAACATGACCACCTACCTAAGAGGCGGTATGTCCAAAATGCTTCAAATGGCTCTGAGCACTATAGGACTTAAGATCTGAGGTCATCAGTCCCCTAGAACTTAGAGCTACTAAAACCTAACTAACCTAAGGACATCACACATATATATGCCCGAGGCAGGATTCGAACCTGCGACCGTAGAAGTCCCGCGGTTCCGGACTGAAGCGCCTAGAACCGCTCGGCCACCAGGGTCAGTATGTCCATTTTGGCATAGATAACAGGACCGACTCGCCGTGGCATGGCAGCAATGAGGCCTTGGTACGTCACTGGAGGGAGTTGGCACCAGATACGCACACACAAGTCACCTAACTCCCGTAAATTACGGAGAGGGGGCGATAAGCTCTGACGCCGCATTCAGTCATATCGATGTGTTAGATCGGGTTCAGATCTGGCGACTTGTATATCTCGTAATATTAAGCTAATTTTGGAAAATCAGGGTGACCTTTCCTGCATTTACCGATTTCAGATTTTCGTCTTGTTCCCGTCTAAGATTTTTACAGATGCGCTTAATTGGTCCCTCTTCCTGCTGTTTAATGACCACAAACAAAATTTCATCACAATCCTGGTTCCTTAATGGATCTACCCCCTGCTCTTTTTCCATTACTCTTCTGGATAAAGCATCTGCCACAATGTTTTAAGAACCTTTTATACACATCATTTCATCAACAAATTGCTGTAAATACGTAGACCACCTCCTCAGTCTACTGTGTTTAAGTTGACAAATATTTAAATATATTAAAGCACTCTGATCAGTAAAAATTATAACTTTATGTCCCAAAAGAGATTGTTCAAATATTTTCAATTCGAAAATAACGGCTAATGCTTCCAATTCAGAAATACTATAATTCTTCTCTGCTTATTGCGACGATCGAATTGCAAATGCGATCGTTTTATGGACCTGCTCTTCTCGCACAGTTTCTATCTGGAATAATTCCATCCCCAAACCATAACCACATGCATCTGATCCCAGACAAAAAGATTCAGAAAAATCAGGATGGTTCAAAATTTGACTATTCATCAGTGCTTCTTTAAGTTCTACAAATGCTGTTTGACACACCTGGGTCCACTTATAGGGAATATTTTTCTTAAGTAATTCCCTCAAACAAGATGCATTAAATAACTGCCCAGACACAAATTCGCGATAAAACCAAAAAAGTCCAGTCATTCCTTTTAATTCTTTATGTGAGGTTGGTGCTTGATAATCTCTAATAGCCTTTATCTTTCCTAGATCGGGCATAATTCCATCACCACCCACAATATGTCCCAGGAATTTAATCTCTTTCTTAACAAATTCCGTTTTGTCCAGTTTCAGTTTCATTCGCCCCATTTTAATTGCATCTAACACCTTGTCTAACAACAGGCAGTGCTCTTTCCAAGTGGGAATCGAAATTAATACATCATCCACATAAACTGTGATTCTCCTTAAGAAATGGTCACCTAGAACCTGGGATATCGCCCTAACAAATGCACAGACATTGATGTTTAAACCAAAAAGGCACCACTTTGTATAATTGGTAACACCGTCCTTCAAACAGAAAAGCTGTGTACTTTCGAGATTCCTTAGCCAATGGCAGGTTCCAGTAACCACACGTTACACCCATAGATGTGAAAAATCTTGTCCCCTTAAATTTTTGTAAAAACTCCTCAATATTTTCAGACCTATCACTCTCTGGCAATGTGATTTTGCTCAATGCCGTAGCCTCTAAAGCAAGCCTAATAGACCCATCCTTTCTAGGTACAACAACCAATGGGTTATTATATACACTAATTGCTTTTTCTATTATTCCCCAATCGAGCATTTCCTGTATCAAGTCTCGAACTGCTTCCTTATGTACTTCCGGAACAGCAAATGGTTTTCGGAAAAAAATGTGCATTCTCTTTCACAGTCAAATAGCACTCATAATCCCTTACTAACCTGGATTGGTCTGAAAATACTTCACAATGCTTGTTCAAAATTTGTCTCAAATCTTGTTTTTGTACTTCCGTCAATTCCGTAAATTCCTTTAGTTTTTCCTCGATCCTAATCCTAACTTTTCCGTCTGAGAAGGAGCCAATTCCTTCCTTTCTCCAAATTCATTGTAGCCCTCAATCAATTTTTCCGCACTGGAGATCTTATCGAAATATCACTTTGTTCATTGTCTACACAATGTTTTATCCCTATAAAGAGAATAACTATCGGTTTTTCATTTACTCTAATAATCACATCATTTGTCCCAAAATTAACCCATCCTTCACATTTATGTAAGAAATCGGCACCTACCAACATTTCAACACTGAGTCCATTAATAATCAAAAAATTTAGTTCTATTTGTAATCCACTTACAATAATTGGTAACCACCTTCTTACTTTCCCCAGGGGCCACCATAATTTTCAGCCCACTCACTGCCATTATAACTAGTTGCTTACTTTCAGTGAGGGCATTAACAAAAAAAAAAAAAAAAAAATGGTTCAAATGGCTCTAAGCTCAACATCTGAGGTAATCAGTCGCCTAGACTTAGAACTGCTCAAAACTAACTAACCTAAGGACATCACACACATCCATGCCCGAGGTAGGATTCGAACCTACGACCAAAGCAGCAGAGTGGTTCCGGACTGAAGGACCTAGAACCGCTCAATCACACCGGCCGGCCATTTACAAAATTCTGGGACACTGCACAGACTTCAGAACCAGTATCTATTAAAGAAGGAACCTTTTCTTTAAACACAGTTACTTCAATGATACGTTGCCCAATATATTCTCTTTTGTCTACAGACTCAGGTTCTTCTAACAAATCCTGCACTACTTCGCACCTGTCAAAACCTACCCGTTCTGTGGAAAGTACATATACCTTAACTGGGTCCTCTTTCACTTCATTGGTAGTGGCGGCTTTTACTATCCTGTCCACTACAGATAAATCAAAACATCTCTCTAACTTCTCACCCTCCATAACAACTTTTGTTTCTGCAACCCTGTCCAAGGTGTTGTCAGAATTATTTAATTCATCTCCTTCTTCTTCCTCTTCTGATTCTTCTTCCTCCCTTTCTAAGATTACTTCATTTAATCTATTCACTACTGCTTCTACCTTATCATATTCTTCCCTCTGCACTTCTAACATTGCTTCACAAGTTAATATATTAGTTCCACAGTTTACGGGTAACTCAGCGTCTGCTTTGCAGTGCTAATTCTCCCTCACCTCCGGATCTGAGTCTTCACTTTCAGTATATACCTCCTTAACATGCTTCCTGCAATCTTTATCGGTAATTTTCTTTTCAAAAAATGATACGTAATTTCCCGAACAGCCAAACTGTTTTTCAGTGTCACTCTCCTCTGGCCTCCTGATTTCTATTACATTATTCCTATGATGTTCCGTAGGTACCGTTCTTACAAATGGTGTCACTAGCGGGTTTAACTTGTACTGCTTCAGTCTGCAAACGCTAGCGTTTTTTTTTTTTTTTTGGTCATCAGTCTACTGACTGGTTTGATGCGGCCCGCCACGAATTCCTTTCCTGTGCTAACCTCTTCATCTCAGAGTAGCACTTGCAACCTACGTCCTCAATTATTTGCTTGACATATTCCAATCTCTGTCTTCCTCTACAGTTTTTGCCCTCTACAGCTCCCTCTAGTACCATGGAAGTCATTCCCTCATGTCTTAGCAGATGTACTATCATCCTGTCCCTTCTCCTTATCAGTGTTTTCCACATATTCCTTTCCTCTCCGATTCTGCGTAGAACCTCCTCATTCATTACCTTATCAGTCCACCTAATTTTCAACATTCGTCTATAGCACCACATCTCGAATGCTTCGATTCTCTTCTGTTCCGGTTTTCCCACAGTCCATGTTTCACTACCATACAATGCTGTACTCAAGACGTACATCCTCAGAAATTTATTCCTCAAATTAAGGCCGGTATTTGATATTAGTAGACTTCTCTTGGCCAGAAATGCCTTTTTTGCTATAGCGAGTCTGCTCTTGATGTCCTCCTTGCTCCGTCCGTCATTGGTTATTTTACTGCCTAGGTAGCAGAATTCTTTAACTTCATTGACTTCATGGCCATCAATCCTGATGTTAAGTTTCTCGCTGTTCTCATTTCTACAGGACTATTACAGATGATTGAAGCGATTTCATAAATTCACTGTAGCTCCATTCATTGACATATGGTCACGACACACTACAGATACGTAGAAAAACTCATAAAGTTTTGTTCGGCTGAAGCCGCACTTCAGGTTTCTGCCGCCAGAGCGCACGAGAGCGCAGTGAGACAAAATGGCGACAGGAGCTGAGAAAGCGTATGTCGTGTTTGAAATGCACTCACGTCCGTCAGTGATAACAGTGCAACGACACTTCAGGACGAAGTTCAACAAAGATCCACCAACTGCTAACTCTATTCGGTGATGGTATGTGCAGTTTAAAGCTTCTGGATGCCTCTGTAAGGGGAAATCAACGGGTCGGTCTGCAGTGAGCGAAGAAACGGTTGAAGGCGTGCGGGCAAGTTTCACGCGTAGCCCGCGGATGTCGACGAACAAAGCAAGCAAGGAGCTAAACGTACCACATCCGACGGTTTGGAAAATCTTACGGAAAAGGCTAAAGCAGAAGCCTTACCGTTTACAATTGCTACAAGCCCTGACACCCGATGACAAAGTCAAACGCTTTGAATTTTCGGCGCGGTTGCATCAGCTCATGGAAGAGGATGCGTTCAGTGCGATGAAGCAACTTTTTTTCTTAATGGTGAAGTGAACAGACACAATGTGCGAATCTGGGCGGTAGAGAATCCTCACGCATTCGTGCAACAAATTCGCAATTCACCAGAAGTTAACGTGTTTTGTGCAATCTCACGGTTTAAAGTTTACGGCCCCTTTTTCTTCTGCGAAAAAAACGTTACAGGACACATGTATCTGGACATGCTGGAAAATTGGCTCATGCCACAACTGGAGACCGACAGCGCCGACTTCATCTTTCAACAGGATGGTGCTCCACGGCACTTCCATCATGATGATCGGCATTTCTTAAACAGGAGATTGGAAAACCGATGGATCGGTTCAAATGTTCAAATGGCTCCGAGCACTATGGGACTCAACTGCTGAGGTCATTAGTCCCCTAGAACTTAGAACTAGTTAAACCTAACTAACCTAAGGACATCACAAACATCCATGCCCGAGGCAGGATTCGAACCTGCGACCGTAGTGGTCTTGCGGTTCCAGACTGCAGCGCCTGTAACCGCACGGCCACTTCGGCCGGCAAATGGATCGGTCGTGGTGGAGATCATGATCAGCAATTCATGTCATGGCCTCCACGCTCTCCCGACTTAACCCCATGCGATTTCTTTCTGTGGCGTTATGTGAAAAATGCAGTGTTCAAACCTCCTCTACCAAGAAACGTGCCAGAACTGCAAGCTCGAATCAACGATGCTTTCGAACTCATTGATGGGGACATGCTGCGCCGAGTGTGGGAGGAACTTGATTATCGGCTTGATGTCTGCCGAATCACTAATGGAGCACATACCGAACATTTGTGAATGCCTAAAAAACTTTTTGAGTTTTTGTATGTGTGTGCAAAGCATTGTGAAAATATCTCAAATAATAAAGTTATTGTAGAGTTGTGAAATCGCTTCAATCATTTGTAATAACCCTGTACTACTTCTCATTACCTTCGTCTTTCTCCGATTTACTCTCAAACCATACTGTGTACTCATTAGACTGTTCGTTCCGTTCAGCAGATCATTTAATTCTTCTTCACTTTCACTCAGGATAGCAATGTCATCAGCGAATCGTACCATTGATATCCTTTCACCTTGTATTTTAATTCCACTCCTGAACCTTTCTTTTATTTCCATCATTGCTTCCTCGATGTACAGATTGAAGAGTAGGGGCGAAAGGCTACAGCCTTGTCTTACACCCTTCTTAATACGAGCACTTCGTTCTTGATCGTCCACTCTTATTATTCCCTCTTGTTTGTTGTACATATTGTATATGACCCGTCTCTCCCTATAGCTTACCCCTACTTTTTTCAGAATCTCGAACAGCTTGCACCATTTTATATTGTCGAACGCTTTTTCCAGGCCGACAGATCCTATGAAAGTGCCTTGATTTTTCTTAAGCCTTGCTTCCATTATTAGCCATAATGTCAGAATTGCCTCTCTCGTCCCTTTACTTTTCTTAAAGCCAAACTGATCGTCACCTAGCGCATTCTCAATTTTCTTTTCCATTCTTCTGTATATTATTCTTGTAAACAGCTTCCATGCATGAGCTGTTAAGCGGATTGTGCGATAATTCTCGCGCTTGTCACCTCTTACCGTCTTCGGAATTGTGTGGATGATGCTTTTCCGAAAGTCAGATTGTATATCGCCAGACTCATATATTCTACACACCAACGTGAATAGTCGTTTTGTTGCCACTTCCCCCAATGATTTTAGAAATTCTGATTGAATTTTATCTACCCCTTCTGCCTTATTTGACCGTAAGTCCTCCAAAGCTCTTTTAAATTCCGATTCTAATACTGGATCCCCTATCTCTTCTAAATCGACTCCTGTTTCTTCTTCTATCACATCAGACAAATCTTCACCCTCATAGAGGCTTTCAATGTATTCTTTCCACCTATCTGCTCTCTCCACTGCATTTAACAGTGGAATTCCCGTTGCACTCTTAATGTTACCACCGTTGCTTTTAATGTCAGCAAAGCTTTTTTTGACTTTCCTGTATGCTGAGTCTGTCCTTCCGACAATCATATCTTTTTCGATGTCATCACATTTTTCCTGCAGCCATTTCATCTTAGTTTCCCTGCACTTCCTATTTATTTCATTCCTCAGCGACTTGTATTTCTGTATTCCTGATTTTCCCGGAACATGTTTGTACTTCCTCCTTTCATCAGTCAACTGAAGTATTCTTTTGTTACCCATGGTTTCTTCGCAGCTACCTTCTTTGTACCTATGTTTTCCTTCCCAACTTCTGTGATGGCCCTTTTTAGAGATGTCCATTCCTCTTCAACTGTACTGCCTACTGCGCTATTCCTTATTGCTGTATCTATAGCGTTAGAGAACTTCAAACGTATCTCGTCATTCCTTAGTACTTCCGTATCCCATTTCTTTGCGTATTGATTCTTCCTGACTAATGTCTTGAACTTCAGCCTACTCTTCATCACTACTATTTTGTGATCTGAGTCTATATGTGCTCCTGGGTACGCCTTACAATCCAGTATCTGATTTCGGAATCTCTGTCGACCATGATGTAATCTAATTGAAATCTTCCCGTATCTCCAGGCCTTTTCCAAATATACCTCCTCCTCTTGTGATTCTTGAACAGGGTATTCGCTATTACTAGCTGAAACTTGTTACAGAACTCAATTAGTCTTTCTCCTCTTTCATTCCTTGTCCCAAGCCCATTTTCTCCTGTAACCATTTCTTCTACTCCTTCCCCTACAACTGCATTCCAGTCGCCTATGACTATTAGATTTTCGCCCTCCTTTGCATACTGCATTACCCTTTCAATATCCTCATACACTTTCTCTATCTGTTCATCTTCAGCTTGCGACGTCGGCATGTATACCTGACCTATCGTTGTCGGTGTTGGTTTGCTGTCGATTCTGATTAGAACAACCCAGTCACAGAACTGTTCACAGTAACACACCCTCTGCCCTACCTTCCTATTCATAACGAATCCTACACCTGTTATACCATTTTATGCTGCTATTGATATTACCCGATACTCATCTGACCAGAAATCCTTGTCTTCCTTCCACTTCACTTCACTGACCCCTACTATATTTAGATCGAGCCTTTGCATTTCCCTTTTCAGATTTTCTAGTTTCCCTACCACGTTCAAGCTTCTGACATTCCACGCCCCGACTTGTAGAACCTTATCCTTTCGTAGATTATTCAATCTTTTTCTCATGGTAACCTCCCCCTTGGCAGCCCCCTCCCGGAGATCCGAATGGGGGGCTATTCCGGAATCTTTTGCCAATGGAGAGATCATCATGACACTTCTTCAATTACAGGCCATATGTCCTGTGGATGCACGTTCCGTGTCTTTAATGCAGTGGTTTCCATTGCCTTCTGCATCCTCATGTCGTTGATTATTGCTGATTCGTCCGCCTTTAGGGGCAATTTCCCACCCCTAGGACAAGAGAGTGCCCTGTACCTCTACCCGCTCCTCCGCCCTCTTTGACAAGGCCGTTGGCAGAATGAGGCTGACTTCTTATGCCGAAAGTCTTCGGCCGCCAATGCTGATTATTTATCAAAATTTAGGCAGTGGCGGGGATCGAACCCGGGACCGAAGACGTTTTGATTATGAATCAAAGAGGCTACCCCTGGACCACGGGTCAACGTTCTATTACAGACTGCTATTCGTTTCCGTCCTGTATGACGCCATTCGCTCTGACACTCCGGTTACCGAGTGGGCTGCTCCTATCCGTTACATCAGGTGACTGCACCAGACCATTATCCCTTTGTATCCATATTCCGTTTACAGTAACTTCTGCTCTGTTGTCATTGAGTCTAGCGGAAGGCCTATAATCCCTTCTATCATTTTCCTCCTCTTTTTTAAAAGTTTTCCACTCTCTCAAGATGAGAATGAACCTATTGGTATCATCCTGAGGAGCTGATATGATCTTGTTCCTCCAATACAATGGTAGCTTGTTTTCAATTTCCATAGCAATTTGTGCTGTTTCAACCTTGGTATTTAAATATGACAAAGTAGTTACCCATTTCTGTACAAATATTTTAATGCCCTCTCTCTTGGGATCATACTTTTCCTGTGGCCAAAATTTATTTATAACCTCTATTTGTTTCCATTTTCCCCAGTGCTCTTCAAAAAAGGCCTGTTTAAAATCCACCAATCTATAATATTTATCTGAGGCCAAATTTCCCCAGATTCTTGCATCCCTCATTATATTTGAAGTAACAAACCCACTTTTTTGTTTGTCATTCCACACTTTAGGTAAAACGTCTTCAAAACAAAATTCTTTAGGGTGGATATTCTTACTTGGATCAAAGCGTAAAAATTATCTGTGGGTAACATATGCAATTTCAGATGATTCTATTACACCACTGGAAACAATACAACCACTACTGTTGTTAACATTTTGTTCTACTCGAGTTAGTCTACCTTCATGCTCGCACAATAGCTCATTCACACTAGTACTGAATTGCTGGATGTTAGTTTCAATGTTAGTAATTTTACTAGCACCTTGCAAACCAAACTTTGCACCCACATCTTTTCCTTCTTTAACTTAGACAACATGACTATCCTCACAGCATTTTTCTACACTTTGAATCTGTTCCTGAACTTTATTTATTTCTGAATGTAATTGTAGCTTTAACTGCTGGTTGTCCTCAGCAACTTGCTCAATCTGCAGAGGTAGTTCACATTTCGCTGTTACAATATCAGTAACACATTCGAATTTTACCTGATTAATATCACTTTTAATATTATAACTAGAAAGAGTCTCGTCATTTTTCCACGAATGTCTCAAATTCGAAATTTTATCTTCCATTTTGGATTCCATTTCAAATGACAAATTGTTAAATCGCGATCAACTTCAACATGCAATTCATTTGTTTCAGAACTTAATGATGTTATAATTTCCCTACCCATTTCTTTCATTTCTAACCCCATTTTACTCATATTAATATTCATCTGACCCATATGTTTTAAAATATTTGCTAACATTTCTGACATATTGTCCTTTGGTTCACAAGCAGCTGACAATGGTTCTTGCTTTATGTCTTTAACAGTAACAGGTATATTTCCAAATTCATCTCCCATCATGTTTTGTTCACTATCAGTCCCACAATTAACATACAGTGAATTTGGCAAACTATTACTAACATTTGCTTGTGACACCTCAAAACTGAAATTGCCAATCATGGAATCATCTTCGTAATTTACATTACCTAAATCTACCTTCAGTTTCTCATCTACTATCGCCTGATTATTTACAGCCATTGTGCAAAGTTTTTTGGCACACACACACACAAAACTCTAAGTAGAACACTACTTGTCTTTTTCTCCTTGTTGTTGACACGGCGAGATGGTACTGCGTGTCCGTACACCAGGCTCAGCCCACGTTGGTCCACAATACGAGTCACCGCTTCAGGCACGGCTACCAACTGCTCCGTCCGCCTAGCTGCTACTGTAGAACGCCGCCTCTCGAAGTTCATCAGTCACCGACATAGACTGCCACCTCATTCAACTTGCTGCCGTTTCCTGGCGAAAGTTCATTTAATTCACGCCTATTGTCCTACTACAGTTCCTTTACATATACATGTGACTTTTTCACTTCATGGGTTCACTTGACACTGCTGTTTTTATACAACTCCTACTCATCCCAACTTTACTATTGTTTTTTCTAGGCCGATAAAGCACCAATTGCAGTGGAGCGGGCTATAAATGGTTTACTCGTTTGTCGTACTGTTCACTGCAAATAGTTCCACCTACCTCAGTACCGTGACACATCACCAGCCCGTTTCTCTGCATACGTCTGTACTGCGCTGACGACGTAAAAGCACTGTTGAAGAAAACGCCGTCAATACTTACGTTACAAAGTCCGTGTAAACTCTGGTAGCAAGCTACACTGTCAACTCTTATAGTACTTTTCGGACGTAAATTGTTTGCTTCATTCTCTCATTAAAATGTCAAAAATCTGAAACGAGTCTTTTATTCCATTTCAGTTCAAAAAAAAAAAAAAAAGTCTGCCATCAGCCCACATGTAATTAGTGAACATCACTGTCCTCAGTTCACAGTTCATGCAACCCAGTACACACGCAAGGCAGCCAGAAATGTACTTAAGTCCGACCCAAAGAATTACGCAATTTCACAGTTAATACTCCGCTCCTATATCTGAGCTTCACATTCAGTCCTTTTCAGTGGATTTCTATTAAGGAAGTTGCTCACCAAAGATTTCCTATATGAAAACAGAACATGCCCCGTGGAATTCTTAAATAGGCCAAAAGTTCACACGCGGTTATCTTTCCAACAAAACAATTCCTAAACTTCCAAGTTTCACTAAACTGTCTGTAAATGCAACTGCATTCACGGTAACGCAATCTGGTTACGAGAAACCAATTACTTCTTCATTTTAGACATAATGAAGACTGAAACGTTCAATACCTGGCTATCGACTGTCTTGGATGCTGCTTCTGCTACCGCATGTCTATCTAGCAGTGCGCGGGAATTGCTTAACTCTGATTGGCCCATCATTTTGGCTGGCCAATCAGAAGAATTGTTCGAGATCACTCTCGCGCCAAACCTGACCTGCGCCAATCACTGTTCACAGATGCATTTACGTCATTTCAACATGAAAATACTAATATAAGATTTAATAAAACTAAACGAAAAGAAAATTGATCTTGGAATAATTTAGAATATGATTTTACTTTCAACTGTTATTCTAGTTGCCTCTCTACAAAAGAAAGTAAAATTACACATACGTCATCGGCAAAGTGGGCACAAACATCTTTTCCACGCTATGATTACCCTAATGTATTACATAAATTTAATCTTGAAATTTAACGTATGTTTCTCATATA
This sequence comes from Schistocerca cancellata, assembly GCF_023864275.1. Taxonomy (NCBI): domain Eukaryota; kingdom Metazoa; phylum Arthropoda; class Insecta; order Orthoptera; family Acrididae; genus Schistocerca; species Schistocerca cancellata. The sequence continues at coordinate 152,790,455 of NC_064634.1, read as the reverse complement.
CTCTCACATTTACTCTCATTTATTCCCACAACAACAGAAGACACAAATAATAATTTTATTTGATTTTTATGTTACGAAGGTGAAAAGAAGTTAAATTTTTTAAATTAAAATCTCAATTAAATAATTCTGCTCATTGAGAGTTCTGGTTATGTTTTCAAATGATACCAAAAGATAAACTGTTATAGTTCATAACTGAATTTAATTTTTACTTTTTTTCTATCTCCGGAATGACAGTTAAATGGTTGAAATTTTTATACAATCTTCTCCTGAATAACAAAAGGTAGTGTACCGATTTTGAAAATGATTGAATAATATTTAATATAGTTTATGTAGGTTCACAGGTGGCATGAATATGAGCTCCTACTAAGTGACATGCTGGCTCGTTTACACACTGCAGTAGCAACAGGTGCACACCACTCATTGCTAGGACACAGCTTGCTGTCTCCTTCACAGCCAACGGCTCCAATACTGCAGGCTGTACTGAAATGCAGCTTAGGTCTACTGCATTAACTGTTATCACATAATAACTCGCGACGTCATACACTATCATCAACGCTATGAGAGCATCCGACATTAGTTTTATCTGGAACGCCACTTCAATTTGCGAGAGCAACGTCCTGCTTGACTAATTTCAAGGGTAATTAACTCAGAAACAGGACATCTCTGTCACATTTTTTCTTTACAATTATTTCTCAGCACAATCACCCCTGCAGAACCCTTACAAACTTATCAAACTGTTGCTGACGATGCTATACAGTACCTTTTGCCTTATACAATTCTTGCTGGTACTGTGTCTTTCTTGTACCTTCCTTCTTTTCCTTGTATCAATTTAAATTGGAAGGAACACACAGAAAATGTTGTGGGGAAGGCTTACCAAAGACTGCGTTTTATTGGCAGGACACTTAGAAAATGTAACAGACCTACTAAGGAGACTGCCTACACTACGCTTGTCCGTCCACTTTTAGAATACTGTTGTGCGGTGTGGGATCCTTACCAGATAGGGCTGACGGAGTACATCGAAAAAGTTCAAAGAAAGGCAGCACGTTGTGCATTATCGCGAAATATGGGAGAGAGTGTCACAGAAATGATACAGGATTTGGGAAGGACATCATTAAAAGGCGTTTTTCGATGCGACGGAATCTTCTCACGAAATTCCTATCACCAACTTTCTCCTCCGAATGCGAAAATATTTTGTTAACACAGGGAGGAACGATCACCAAGATAAAATAAGGGAAATAGGAGCTCGTACGGAAAGATATAGGTGTTCATTCTTCCCGCTTGCTATACGTGATTGGAATAATAGAGAATTGTGAAGGTGGTTAGATTAACCCTCTGCCAGGCACTTAATGTGATTTGCAGAGTATCCATGTAAATGTAGATGTAGATCTTCCTTCTTTACATGTTCTACACTGACTACCCTGTTACTACAGTGATTACGTAAACTCTCATGTCAGTAGTAACACTACTGACTACTATTTTATGTTTCCTCCCTCTTTCATTAATTTTACAATAATTTTCAATCTATGGTGAAAATATCACCTAAATACTCATGTAAGGAATATTATGTATCTACCTGCGACCGAAATTCATTGGTGGCTACACATTCCCCCCCACGGCAACGTTTGATAATACATTATAGTGTAATACAATGACAATTACGATGATCTATGAGAAAAGTATGACCAAACCAGGCGTACAGACTCTATTCATAGAAGTTATCTCACGAAAACAAATTTAAAAACGAACTTATATACTCATTCACAGCAAGGAAACAGCAGACTCTCAGGGTAAACACTGTCTGGTATTTCCGCCCTTAACGGCCATTCCTGCGGATGCTATGTCCGTCTTACAAGCCAGTTCTGAGGGAACTTTCCAGTTCTGCTACACTGCCATTACTTAGCTGGACCTATCTCCCAGAAAGTTGTCCATGCTCTCTTGTCGTTCTTTGTCTAACAAATGAGTTTCTCTTACGGTTACGCCATCTTGATGACCACCAACAAATACAGATTGAAAGGTATTTACTAAAATTAAACTGGTCCAAAAGTACTCATTTACACAGGCAATGCTGACATACAACTTTCTTCTCACTTTCGCCGCAGTGACACAGAGCAAATCAGACACAATGATGTTTTTAAATGATAACTTAAATCCCTAACAAAAAGAATGTAGTAAAGATTGACTTCACTGAATTACTTCTAATTCTAGCGGAAGAATGTTCATTGATACGGAAACATTGATTAACTACGGCTTTATACTAGCGTATACTTATAAGAAATATAAATTTATCTGACAATGCATTTCCTAAGCACACTTTGAATATATACCTGCAGCAGAACCATAACGTTGACAATAAGTAGGTACAAATATACGTGACAAATAGCATTAAACGAGATGATAATCCAGTCAGAAGACTGAGTGGTTTGATGTGGCACGCCACTAACTCCTCTCCTGTGCCAATCTCTTCATCTCAGAGTAGCACTTGCAACCTATGTTCTCAACTGTGTATTCCAATCTCTCCTGCTCCCTCTAGTGCCATGAAAGTTATTCCGTGATGTCTTAACAGGTGTCCTATCATCCTGTCCCTTCTCCTTGTCAGTGTTTTCATAGACTCTTTTCCTTGCTGATTCTCCAGAAACCGCTCAATACCTACCTTATCCCCCACCCATTTTTTAACATTCTTAGCACAACATCTCAATTCCTTCGATTCTCTCCTGTTCCGGTTTTCCCACAGTTTCACGATGATACAATGCTATTATCCTAAATTAAATTCTCAGGAACTTCTTTCGCAAATTAAGGCCTATGTTTGTTTCTAGTAGACTTCTTTTGGGCAGGAATGCCCTTTTTGTCAATGCTCTTCAGGTCCTTCTTGTTCCGTCTGCTTCCTAGACAGCAGAATTCCTTAACTTCATCTGGTTCTAGTTTCTCGCAATTCTCCCATCTGCTACTTCTCAATACTTTCGTCTTTCTCCGATTTACTCTCACTTTGTTTTCTATACTCATTAGTCTGTTCATTTCATTCAGCAGATCCAGCTATCACTGAAGACAGCAAAGTGATCTGTGAATCTTATCATTGATACCCTTTCACCTCAATTTTAATTCCATTCCGGAACCTTCCTTTTATTTCCATAATTGCTTCTTCGATGTATACATTAAACAGCAGGAGCGAAAGACTACGTCCCTGCCTTACATCCATTTTAATACTAGCACTTCGCTCATGGTCTTTCAGCCTTATTTTTCACTCTTGGCTCTTGTACATACTGTACATTACCACTCTTTCCTTATAGCTAACCCCTATTTATCTCACAGTTTCAAACATATTGCATTATTTAACATTGTCGAACTATCAGGACTATCATGAAAGTTTAGATCACCATTCAAGGGCATGGATCATTTTAGATGGCGAATGTACAGTTCGTTCCTTTCCTTTGGCGCCCCAGTATCTTTCTGTTTTCCTTAGAAAACTCTATATAAGTTTTTCCATTGTCGATCATCCTCAAAATATATCAACAAATAGCTTTTAGAAAATTCTATTTCAATTATTTTCAAGATATTTGTATCAAGTTTACTTCATAAAATCAACCAAATTTTATATACTCAGAATCAAAATACAACACAACCAAAAACAATATATCGCATACGTTTCGTTTGTGTTCCACTATGAATACAAAATAAATTAAGTAATGATTCGAACACACAAAACATTTACAATAAATATATGGCAAATGAAAGAAGTGATGTTGTGAAATGCTGAAGGAGTTCTAACAGATGGTCTCATATCATCACATACACAATTAGTGAACTTCTATAATCCTCAGTTAACCTAATGAAAATCAGCGTCTCCAAAATCCACGTTCCACTGCAACAGTAAACATCTTAGTCTTATAATTTTACAGGAAACTTTCACAGGAAGCTGCTATCTAGGAAGAATCATAAAGAGCATTTGGAAATGCATAAGTGGTAAGAGCAAATTATGTACAGCCATATACAAACAGGATAGTAGAAAAACGAAGATAAGTAATTCTGAACATAGTTTTTTCAGACGGTCGTACACGCCATTGCAGTGAACATGGCGTAACAATATTATCTTTACGCTTGCAGTAGAAGGTTGTCATTGGCAGTGCCAACATTTGTGTGTTTGTAGGATATTTTCATTTCCCTGTGAGTCACAGTAGTTTTGTGTTTCATGACACTGTTTTTCCTCATCGCACCATAGTTCCAGGTACCTACAATTACTATTCCTACATCTTATGGAATTTGGCTGGAATTTAAGATTAGAGCTTCTGTCGAAAGACAAATTACCCTTCAGGCAAATGTACGGGGTCGTATGAATCGTTATTAGCAATTTACTGTTTGTACACTATCTCGAAACCTGTTTTAACACGTCCTTCACTCTCGTTCCAATTTATCCCTTTTCTTTTCTTCTGAATTCTCCGGCCCCTTCAGCACGATTATTAGCAGGAGAATGTAATCAACCAAGTATGTGACATCTACTAATACTGGCAAGGGAAGAGTGGCTAATCCGCAGTAGCCTGGCCCACGTACGGAACCTTGGAGACAACACTTAAAGTGTCTGCCAATGCAGTTAATTTACTTGCAGATAGCTAATACAGTTTTATTCGGATTTTTGAGTTCTCACCTGCTTTTAAGGCACGATTCACACGGTGGGCAACGTCACGTCAACGTCAGTGGCGTCACGCACCGTCAAAAATCCACTTGCATTCACACTGGACGATGCAAAACGATGGCAAAACTTCAACCACGTTTTGGCGCGTTATTGGAAACTCGCAGAAATGTTCACGAGAGAGGATGGTGGACATTATATTTAGTCTTGATGAACTTGTTACGATTGTAATTGCTTTAGATGATGAGAAAAGAGAGCGGAAATTGGCAAGGCAATCAAAACGAACGTGGCTGAAGAAAATGATCTTGAAGAGAATGTGTGAAGGCGAATATCACACATTGTATAGAGAGCTGGAAGAAGAGGAGACGTCATTTTATAAATATTTACGAATGTCGAGACAGCAATTTTTTAATTTGCTGTCTTTGATAAGCAGCAGCATCAAGAAAGCAGACACAGACATGCGCCGTGCAATTTCTCCACGAGAAAAACTAATGGTTTGTTTGAGGTGAGTCTGATGCTTCAGCTTCACCAATTCCTTTGAGGGTTCCTGTTCTGTACCTTTACGTATTTTATAGAACAGAACATTTATTTAATACTGCACACTATCAACAAATTGATCTATAGGCTAAACATTCACAATTTATGGCCCGTTGTTGTGTAGATCTAAATCTGCTACAGTTCGTCCTGCATAAACTTTGGCACTGCAGAGAACCAATTGCACACTGTATATGAATGTGGAACATCGAACTTTTTACTGCAGTTGTACTTAAATAAGCTGTACCCATACGAAATATTGAGTGAGACTCAGTACCAGAAAGTATGTAAATAAATACTATCCATAAGTAAACTACTAGCCAAAATGACTATGTGACGTAGAATAGTCATATTTGCTTCGGAATGATAAGTATTACATATAAACATGTTCGAAATAAACTTTCACGACTCGCGAATAACTGTGAAATTGGAAAGCAGGAAGGCTCTAACCTATGCTAAGCGTTTTCACCTCCTAATCGTGAGTACATACATACATGAATACGTTGCATACAAAATAAATATTATCTGCAGTAGACCTACAATATTCATACAGTCAACGATAACCAATCCAATTTTCTTCCATATTTCTTCTTTAAACAAAGTGTCGCTGTATTTTTTGCAGCTCATGTCATACAACTCCACATTTTGGCGAGCAAGTTCGATTAACTTCTCGTCGTTCATGTTTATATAAAAGCATTTTATAACTAAAAATCCAGTAGATATTTTCGATGTGGAGAACACTGATAGCAGAATCAAACTCGTGACATGCGAGCAGCCGCAGAACAGACAGAAAAGTAACAGCCAATCGTAAGCAGTTCGCCAACCACGTGATCCCACCGTCAACGTCGAACTATTCTTTTGAAGTATACCGGTCGGCAGGTAAACTGACGTTGACGTGACGTTGCCCACCGTGTGAACCTCGCTATTTGAAAGCATTGGACGAATATTGTGACGTCACGTGACCCGCGTTGACGTTGACGTGACGTTGCCCACCGTGTGAATCGAGCCTAATGTCTCTAGTACAAAACCATAAATAAGAATAAGTATTGTCGCTAGTTCCTGCTTCGCAACTGCAAGTCGGAAATTTACTGCGGCAGGTTCAAAAGCTTCGACCTACGCATGGGAGGCATCCATATGGTAGAGTCCGAGTCCAGCGCATGGACTGCGGTCAGCAGTTCGGCCAAGAGGCACCCGCGGTACAACTCGACGGGCGACGTCAATAACGACGTGGCTATCTTCCTGCCCGAGGAAGCTCCTCTGAGCGGTGAGTAGCGCAAAAATAATGTAGCACCCTTGGTTCGTTGAGGAGAGAGACAGTGAGAGAGGGGGGGGGGGGGAGGGGAAGAGGGAGAGAGACGAGTGTAGGCATTGTGACAGACGACGAAGTGATTGAGCGTAAGTCTCGTGATGGAAGTCTGGGAAAGCGCTGTCGACTGCCCGAGGTTCACCGTTCAGATCCAACGATTCGGAGTCCGATGCCCTAATTCTTTATGTGGGAGCTGGATTCAGCACTTTTTGACGCTGGTGATACTGAGGATCGTGACGACCAAATTCGATACAGCATGCTATGGAGCTTGAAAACGGTGTCCAGTTATGTTCTCTTAAGTGCTTTAATTCCATATACCAGACAGGTTATTTTCCTAAATCGTGGAGGGAGGCAATTGTATACCTTTCCTCAAGCCCAAAAGGACCAAATATGTCCCAGTAGGTAGTAGAGCGTCGTCTTAACATTATTTGTAGAAAAGAACTTAATGCGTCTGGTTAACCATCATCTTGTCTGGACGTCAGAGACCAGGCAGCTTCTTAACCACTCTCAGCGTGGATTCACGAGATGACGAGCTACTTTCGACAACCTGACCCTGTTAGAGGCAGCTATCTAATAGGCGTCCCTACGTAAACAGCATTGTATTGGTGTATTCTTTGAAATCGGTAAAGCATATGACACTACTTGGATACGCAGTATTCTAGGGCAGCTCCACCAGTAGCCAATAGCGAATCTTCATTCGGGCCTTCTTACCTAAGCGCTCTTTTTCTTACCGAAATGGTGATGTGCAGTCACATATTTTTGAACAGGAGAATGGTGTCCCACAGGGCAGTGTTTTAAGTGTTACCCACTCTATCACAGCCATCAACAGTATCACGTCTACGGAAAGGACACCCGAATAATTCTCCTTGTTTGTGGACAATTTTGCAGTTTTCTGTTGCTCAACCAGCATCGCAGTAGCGAAGCGTCAGTTGCGAATTCAAGTGAAGAGGTTGGAGGAGAGGGCTTCAAAACAGGTTTTATATATATATATATATATATATATATATATATATATATATATATATATATATAATGTGTGTGTGTGTGTGTGTGTGTGTGTTCATTCTTATCGTTTTCATCGTATTTTTAATTTACCTGACTTGCATATTAAGGACGTCATTCTACTTTTTAAGGACCCTGTGATGTTGATGGGCCCCATTTTTGATTCCAAACCGTCGTGGTTACCACACGAAAAACATCTGAAGCCGAGGGCCCAGAAGACGCTGAATACCTGAGTCTTAGCCACAGGTCTTGGGGACCAGACAGGGCGTGTATGTTTCAGTTTTACAGAACATTCGTGAGATCTCAGCTGGACTACGGGTGCGCGGTATACGCATCAGAGTACCGATGCTATCTATGGATAGCCAATGGCCATTCTTACACGACCAGCCCCATACCCAGTCTCTCTGCTGACGTTGGCACATCGCCACATACCACCCGGCGGCAACTCCTCATGGTGCGCCAACCATATAAGATCCTCGCTGTTCCGAGTTCAGCAGCGCACCATCCTGTTGCAACGCCTTTTCTCCAGTCGTCAACTAGCAACGAGGAAGTTTGGAATTCTCGTAAACCTTGAGCCCCTACGTGGCAAGCACAGGCCCAAATCCGTGGTTGTAACTTACTGCGTCCTGGTTACTACACAGATCCAGAATAATTTTCGATTTAGTGCAGCACAGGAGTGTTTGCACCCTTCCTTGTGTTTTTAATACGACATTTTCCGACATTTTAAACCAACGTCACAATTTTTTTTGTTTCCTTTTGAGTCATCAGTCTTTGGTTTGATGTGTTTGCCACTTATTTCTCTCCTCTGCCAACCTCTTCATATCAGAAAATCACTTACAACCTAGATCCTCAATTATTTGCTGGATGTATTTAGATTTACGTTTTCCTCTACAGTTTTTATCCTCTCAGCTCCTTCTAGTACCACTGAAATTATTCCATGGTGTCTTAACAGATGTCCTGTCACCCTGTCACCTCTTCTTGTCAGTGTTTTCCATATAATCCTTTCCTCGTTTATTATTCAGAGAACCTCCGCATTCATTATTTCATCGGTCTACCTAATTTTCAACATTCTTCTGTAGCATCGCAACTCAAATACTTCGATTCTCTTCTGTTCCGGTTTTACCACTGTACAAGTTTAACCACCATACATGCTTTGCTCCAAACGTAGGTTTTCAGAAATTTCATACCCGCGTTAAGGCCTGTTTTTGATACTAGTAGACTTCTCTTGGCCAGGAATGCCGTTTTCTCCAGTATGCTTTTAATGTCCTCCTTGTTCCGTACGTCGTGGGATGTTTTGCTGCCTTGGTAGCAGAATTAAGTAACTTCATCTGCTTCGTGATCACCAGTACTGGTATCAGTTTTCTCATTGTTCTCATTTCTGATGCTTTTAATTACTTTCATCTTTCTTAGATTTACTCTCAGTCCACATTCTGTACTCATTAGACTGTTTATTCCGTTTACCAGATCCTGTATTTCTTCTTCACATTCACTGAGGATATCAATGTCGTCAGCGAATTTTATCATTGATATCCTTTCACCTTGAATTTTCATCCCACTCTTCAACTTTTCTTTTATTTCCGCCATTTGTTTCCTCGATCCATGATTGAACAGTAGGGGTAATGGGCAACATCCCTGTGTTACACTCATTTTCATCCTAGCATTTCTTTGTTGGTGTTCCACTATTATTGGTCCCTCTTGGCTCCTGTATATGTTGCGTATTAACCGTCGTTCCCTATTACCCCTATCTATTTTTCTCAGAATTTCGTACGTCTTGCACTATTCTACATTGTTGAACGATTTTTCCGAGTCGACAAAGCCTAAGAACGTATCTAGATTTTTCTCTAGTCCTGCTTCCATTATCAACCACAACGTCGGGATTGCCTCTCTGTGGCCTTTACCTTTCCTGAAGCCAAACTAATCGTCTTCTAACACATCCTCAATTTCCTTTTCAATTCTTGTCTATATTATTCTTGTCGACAACTTGAACGTATGAGCTCTTAAGCTGATTGTGTGATAATTGTCACACTTGTCGGCCCTTTGCAGTCTTTCGGAATTGGCATCACAGCTACGTGGCTGTATTCGTGGATGGGTTTAATCAAGGGGATTCCGATGCTTGCTCTGTCGTTTTCCCTGACCGGATCCTCAGGACTTGATTGCCTTCAGACTTCATTGTTATCGATGTCGAATTATAATCGATCTAGAGGGCGATGGAGCAAATGAGATATTATGTGCCTGCTAAATTCCTCGTTTCGTACGACTTCCTGAGTCCTCTTCTGTCTCTACATGTTCGTCCACAGCTCGTGGTCTTGCGGTAGCGTTCTCGCTTTCCGGACACGGGCTCCCGGGTTCGATTCCCGGCGGGGTCAGGGATTTTTCCTGCCTCGAGATGACTGGGTGTTGTGTCGTCTGCATCATCATCATTCATCCCCATTACGGTCGGCGGAAGGCAATGCAAACCACTTCCACTAGGACCTTGTTTAGTACGGCAGTGCGGGTCTCCGGCGTCGCTCCCTACGCTTCTCGGAGTATGGGACCTCCTCATCATCACACACGTTCCGAGCAGATAAATTAGTCCAGGACAGCCAGGATGCTCTTCTCCACTTACAAAGGCTGGGGAAGGAGATGAATTTCTGAAGCACACCAGGACACATGGGTCTAAGAGGAACGAAATGGCGGATGTAGCAACGAAGGAGGCGCGGCGCGACCCTCAGTTCGTCCAGTGTGTGGTGCCCCTGCATGCTATCGTGTCGTTGGTGAGGTACGAAGTAATGTGCCGTTGGGAAGAGGAATAGCTGAAAGTGATACACAACAAACTGCGTTTGGTAAAGGCCACACGTGGCCCTTGGCGTAGCCCCTTTCAGCCACGCAGACGGGATGAAGCCCTTCTCACTCATCTTCGCATAGGTCACAGCCCTCTGACTTATTGCTTCTTGCTCCGTCCAGAAGATCCTCCAATACATGGTCCTCGTGGCGTACAAATGACGTTGCACCACATTTTAGTAACCTGTATTTTGTATTCAAATAACAGGAGAGCAGTCACCCAATTTGCCCTATATTTTAAATGACGATGACACGAACGTGGAACACATTTTTAAGTTTTGTTCAGTGTCCGGCTTGTCCCATAAAATTTTTGGGGGACAGCTTTAACGCGTTTTCAGGGTGACTGACTCACCCGTGTCTTTTGTAAGTGATCAATCGACCACATACTCCTGCAATAAATTTTAGTTTTTCTCCTCTGTTATTTGTGTTTTAATTGACACTTTTAGAACATCTCACCATTTTTAACGTTATCTAACATGGTGCGAGCTAATGTGATTTTCATGGGTGAGACTGGAGGAGAGTGAGCGCGATTTTATCTCAGACTGCTTCCCATTTCTTTTATTGCATTTTCCACATTTTAGCCACATACATTTCTAGTGTTCTCACAAAAGAGCCGTTGACCTCCTCTACACCACAAATACTCTCTCTCTCTCTTTCTCCATCTCTCTCTTGTTGGATATCCTACGATTCTCGGTAACTTATTGTTCTCAAACTTATATTATATTGAGTTTTACACACAGTTTGTGGAACTTGATATAACTATCTTGGAGAAGTACTTGTACTGCCCTAAACTGTCAAGGATTTCCGTAATGTTGGTTAATGAAGTCAAGTAAATTCAGAGGTATGCGATACTGTTTTCGATACACAAGTGGTTCGTTTCTTGTGGGAATTTTATGACGCATTACGAACCAATGACGTAACTGTGGTTTCGAGGCAAATGATGGAACATACCCAGAGGTTGGGGGAAGTGTTTAAGAGATTATGTGCCGCACGTCCTATTTTAAGAATGGAAAAGTGTCGTTTTGCGCTGGAAGAAATCAGTTATTAGGAAAGGTTTAAAGATGAAATCCAGATCAACAGGCAGTGTGGGAAAGCAGGTTACAAAAATTTTCTTGCCAGTACACCTAGCATTTTTTTAAATTTACCTCCATCACCATCTGGGACCTTTAAATTTCCTGCCATCCGCCAACTTTGTCATTTAAATTACACGCCATTACACGTGTAATAACCAAGAAGGAACAATAGGAATGTAAGACCAAGAATGAAATGGCCGCATTAAGCAGTGACTAAGACATTGATGCAGTTATTTACCAATTGATCAATGTATACACAGAAATTTCAATGGCGGAAATAAACGAAAGGTTCGAGAGTGCGATTAAAATTCAGGGCGAAAGGATATCTGTGACAGTAATGATTTGCTAAGATAAAGAACTTGTACATAGTGCCAGAAGGTCATACCCTCGCCATGAGACAAATCAATAATTCATCACACGAAGGTTGGAACTTTAGTAGTGGCAACTACTTAATTACAGCTCATACGAAATAGATACGCTTTTCAAAGTTTTACTGACCTTGAAAGTAGTCACCAGCATTGTGTATAACCCGTTGCCAGCGACGTGGAAGTCGTAGGATACTCTTAGCAGTGCCAGTTGTGTTGACAGTTCGAGCGGCGCGGTCTATTGCCCGACGAATTTGTAGCAGTTCTGAAGCTGATGCCGTGAAGTGTTCCCTTCAGTTTAGAAATCGAGTTGAACTCACTAAGGCATAAGTCAGGGCAGTGCATTAGGTGGTACAGCAGTTACCAGCCCCATCGGTCAAACAAACAAACAGATCAGTAACAGCCTGCAATGTACAAGCTCCAGCATTGTCCTGCGAAATGATGCTCAGGTCCTGCAGAAAGTGTCATCACTTCTGCCTCTAAGCTGGTCGTAGGTTGTGTTCCAAAAATGAACAGCATAAGGAAAGAATTGGTGACACTTTCTGCTGGATCTGTACATCATTTTACAGGACAGTGTGTGGATGAAAGCTGTTACTCATTTGTTTTCAAATGGTTCAAATGGCTCTGAGCACTATGGGACTTAACATCTGAGGTCATCAGTCCCCTAGAACTTAGAACTATTTAAACCTAACTAACCTAAGGACACCACAAACATCCATGCCAGAGGCAGGATTCGAACCTGCGACCGTAGTGGTCGTGCGGTTCCAGACTGAAGCGCCTAGAACCGCTTGGCCACTCCGGCCGGCGATTTGTTTTCCTGATGAGGTTGCTAAGTGCTATGCCACCTACTACACTCCCCTGACTTCAGCCCTCGTGAGTTCAACTCGATTTCTAAACTAAAGGGAACACTTCACGGCATTCGCTTCAGAACTGGTACAAATTCGTCGGGCAATAGACAGCACAGCTCAAACTGTCAACACAACTGGCACTGCTAAGGGTGTCCTACGACTTCCACATCGCTGGCAACGGGTTATACACAATTCTGGTGACTACTCTGAAGGTCAGTAAAACTTTAAAACACGCATCTATTTTGTACGAGTTGTAAATAAATAGTTGCCACTATACTATTAAAGTTCCAATTCTCGTATATAGGCCTACCCCTATGTGACACTGTGTCTGTAACGCTGTCTCACTGACGTAAAATCCTAATCTTCCTTCCTTCATTCTGTCATAAATGTAAAAAATACTAAAATAGGGGAAAAATAAGGGAGATAACAAAACAAGTAATAAATTCTACAAAACATTGAACACTCCAGCTTCGCTAGACACTAGTGAAATTTGATACTAGCGGAAATGAAAGTTTCGTGATAGAAGTCCAGTGAAATGGTACTTCTTCGCTTTTTAACGTGTGTTTCTGGAAGGATTTATACTGATGACATACGTACGACAAGAATGAAATATATAGTGTGTAATAGATAAAGTAGGTGGTTACAGAACATTTACATCTACATCTACATCCATACTTCGCAAGCCACCTGACGGTGTGTGGCGGAGGGTACCCTGAGTACCCCTATCAGTTCTCCCTTCTATTCCAGTCTCGTATTGTTCATGGAAAGAAGGATTGTCGGTATGCTTCTGCGTGGGCTCCAACCTCTCTGATTGTATTCTCATGGTCTCTTCGCGAGATATACGTAGGAGGGAGCAATATACTGCTTGACTCTTCGGTGAAGGTATGTTCTCGAAACTTTAACAAAAGCCCGTACCGAGCTACTGAGCGTCTCTCCTGCAGAGTCTTCCACTGCAGTTTATCTATCATCTCCGTAACGCTTTCGCGATTACTAAATGATCCTGTAACGAAGCGCGCTGCTCTCCGTTGGATCTTCTCTATCTCTTCTATCAACCCTATCTGGTACGGATCCCACACTGCTGAGTAGTATTCAAGCAGTGGACGAACAAGCGTACTGTAACCTACTTCCTTTGTTTTCAGATTGCATTTCCTTAGGATTCTTCCAATGAATCTCAGTCTGGCATCTGCTTTACCGACGATCAACTTTATATGATCATTCCATTTTAAATCACTCCTAATGCGTACTCCCAGATAAATTATGGAATTAACTGCTCCCAGTTACTGACCTGCTATTTTGTAGCTAAATGATAAGGGATCTATCTTTCTATGTATTCGCAGCACATTACACTTGTCTACATTGAGATTGAATTGCCATTCCCTGCACCATGCGTCAATTCGCTGCAGATCCTCCTGCATTTCAGTACAATTTTCCATTGTTACAACGTCTCGATACACCACGGCATCATCTGCAAGAAGCCTCAGTGAACTTTGGATGTCATCCACAAGGTCATTTATGTATATTGTGAATAGCAACGGTCCTATGACACTCCCCTGCGGCACACCTGAAATCACTCTTACTTCGGAAGACTTCTCTCCATTGAGAATGACATGCTGCGTTCTGTTATCTAGGAAGTCTTCAATCCAATCACACAATTGGTCTGATAGTCCATATGCTCTTACTTTGTTCATTAAACAACTGTGGGGAACTGTATCGAACGCCTTGCGGAAGTCAAGAAACACGGCATCTACCTGTGAACCCGTGTCTATGGCAACACGTTGGAGTGACCATGTAATCTGTATGTTTCTGGACCGACTTAAGTGAAAAACTGCAGAACCAGGGATAAGGAAACCTGGAAAGTCACGCTCACGTGTTACTTGGATCCACTCTTTAATTCTGAAGACGATACGATGATGTCAAGGCTGATGATGACTATGAACAGAGCGATGATGACGGCGGCAACGACAACGACAAATAAGACGACAATAGCGGTAACGATTACAACGTTGGCGATTCCAGTGACGATGACTATTGCAATGACGATGACTACAACGATGACAATGACGAGGACGACTACAATGGCCTAGACGCTAACAATATGATGATGATGTTGACGCTAAAAATTAAGATGTTGGTAATGAATAAGTTGCTGATGATCCGGTTAAGCCAACAATGACGAAGAAGAGGTTCAGAAATAGGATTGAAGGCGACGGCACAATTTGTGCCAAGTCGTCGTCCTCTGGAAACTAACAAAAAAAAAGTCTCGTAAGAGCTGGTGTTACCATCATTCCGACAGAAGGCAGTATTATCATCTAACACTATTGCTGAGCAAGGTATATCAGAAAACTTACATAAAGATTACAAATGTAGTGATTCAGTAAAGAGATTTACTTAGATACAGAATTTACATGCAGATTATCCAGATACAGTATATTGTATGTATAACCTGTAATTTTCATCCTCTTAGAGTACATCAAGCTGGTGGCCTTACCTTCTTTTGCTGAGATCAACGAAACCTTCGTGGGACAAAATGCTCTGGTTAGTGGCTGGGGACTGACTGGCGACAGTAAGTGTTCTGTCTACAAACAGTACATAATAAATTTTGTTGCCAACAGTCTGAAAGTCTCTTACTGTTTCCCAGCACAGGATTTTTCATGCACATTGCAACAGCCCTCTATAAATTATTAATTATATTTTTTCTCTTAGTATCGTTATCGAGTGTTGAATATCCGCAGGTTTGTGCAGTTACTCGTTCATTAGACGTTATGACACTAATGTAAACAAAAACTGTCTGATAGACGTACGTTTTCTAAACTAAAACATTACGCTTGAAACATAATGAAACGTGCCTCACCTGTTATTAAAATTCAAATACTTAAAAAAACGTCTGCACACTCACATCTGACTCATACAGGAGTTCAACAACTTCCCTTCTTTATCGAGAGGTTCCACTCAAAGACAGCACAGTCAACAAAATAAATTAATAGATAATATTTCTCAGTTAAGATCTGACTGTAACACAAACTGACAGACTACAATTTTAATATGCATCCCTCGTAGTTTGAGGGCACTATTTATAAAAAATCAATTGAGCTGGATTTGGAAGGAGAACAATATTTGCATAACATTTAAAAATGAAATTAACTGCTTTCGTCGAATTATATCAAATTTTCAAAATAATTTTAAGGTGCATGTTATGCACATTAACCTTGTGTATAAAGGTTGCTTTTTTCGAATAAAAATCTCCCAGTGATATACAATTATGAAATTCTTGACGGTTCGACCTCAATATAATCAAAATAATGAAAGTCGAGCTGTGCCTTCACCACATCACCCGTATGGGTTAGTATGCATAGAGTACTGAAAATGAGAATTAGGCATTTATCGTCTCAATGTCGATACGAGTAAATGCATTATTACGTTTGGTATCAACTAAATCAACTGATATTATAAAAATTAAAATATTCTCAGAAAAATGGCCATCCACTGTGAGATATTTCTCATGAATGTAGAGTTCGCAGCCATGCAATTGGAACTACTCTGATGGAAGGGAAAGTATCACACAGCCTAGACGACGATTTTGCATTATTCAGCACTGTTCAATGGTGTGGTCTGCATAACTAATTCTTTGTATCGTGAGAACACAACAAAGTGCTGAATTAATGTTGTGTGGTACAATAGTTCACAAAATTTCTAAGATTGTTTGTTTCTGATACTTGCAGTTTTCTCTATGTGTTTCATGGGCACAATGTCTTTAGGAGTCTTTCAAGACAAGAGTACGAAGATCCTCACTATGGTTAACTCTGGAAATGATTTCTCGTGAATATTTCTATCTTTTAATACTCTGTTTCAAAGAACACATCATAACACAAAAAAATTTGAATTATAAAAAACTCTTCTATAGAGATGTCCACCTTGACATAACATTGGTTCAGAATGTACCTTTCTCAATAACGACTACTGAAAACGTGATAAAGAGGGAAACATACAAAGCTGTTGTTTGAAATCGGTCTGTGCAAGAAAGGTAATTTTACTTGTAATTTATAATTTTGATAATTTTTGTTATAAATATTAAAACTGATCATAAAAAACTATATATATATATATATATAGTGATAATATTAATCATTATGTATGTTTCTCAAAATCAGAAAATAAATTTGACCAATTTTTACTATTATGGACAGTCCTGTATACGAAACTTTCTTTCCATTACATCTTTTTGTATTCAGATATGAACTAATTATACTTTGCCATCTCTATGAATGTAACTGAAAACAAAAAGTTAGTGTTGTGTGAACAATGTCATCAGCCTGTACGCATTCAACAGCGACTGCTGAAATTAAGTTTTTTCAGGGCAACTCACTCAGTATGTTTCATTGACTAGTTTTGCTCTTTAATTTAACGAAGTATCATTAGAAATAGTGGCATTTACAGTTTAAAGTACAGTAATTGGCTGATTGCATTGCTGGGGCCAGACATTAAGTTGCTGTACAATGGCTGTATATTGTTAATTTATTCTACACATCTGCCTACTATTAATACAGCTTGTCTAATTTCATTGTTCAGTTTAGATTCTACTTGACACACTTCTGTTTCTACTGATCATACACTGATGTCAACATTATTTATCTTTCCTGCAGTGGTGAATTAGCATTGTGTGATATAATAATTCACAAAACCTGTAAACTTGATTATTATTTATCTTTGTCTCTTCTTTGCAAACTTCCCAATGTTTTTCAAGGTCACATTATTTCAAGGAGTATGTTTCCTGTCTGATGATGATAGATCTCAGATTGTGATTGATTTATACATCAGCTTTATTTATTGATTTGTTGAAAAATTCCTTCTCAAGATTGTTTCCATCTTTTAATATTTTATTTTGAAGAAAATGTCATAACACAGAAAAGCTTGAATTACAAAAATCTTCACTATAAAAATGTCTGCCTCAACACCACATCAGTTCACAATGTGCCCTTCTCAAATACAACCACTGAAAACATGTCAGAGAAATCAGTGATAATTTAGCTTTACATAAAGACTGTTTGATATATATATATATATATATATATATATATATATATATATATATATATATATATATATATATATGATAGAGATCAGCGATAATTTATCTGTACAAAAAGATTATTTGATATCTGTATATACAAGCAATTTTATGTGTAATTTATAAATTTGGTAACTGACAATATAAATGTTGTAAGAGATCATAAAAATTCTAGATTAATAATAATGCTAATCATTACAGATAGTTCACAACAACATAAAATATGTTTATTATGTTTTTTAATATTACTAACATCTATTCAAAACAACATTCTGTTACATATTTTTAAGTTTTAATGTGAAAAAAAGATACATTTTGGCTGAGTGAACTTAAAATGTAAATCAAAGAATTAGTTTTGTGTTAAAATATCATTGGGTAATGTGGTGAGTTTTGCACGTGTAGTTTACTAAAAAATAAATGTCGCTGACCTTGAAGAACCAACAAAACCGATATTTATAAGATTTTGCAGAGCAGTTCATCACATAATGGGTTTTAGATTATTAACCTTACATACCATTCAGAACTGATGTCCATAATTAATATCACCATGAAGGTTTTTTTTTTTACTGAGTGGCCTACTATACTTGTTTATTTTCATAACTAAAATACAAATAAATATGCCTCTGTAATATCAATATGTCATAAAAAAGATAATTGTCTTCTCGTCTGAATAACATCGCTCTTTTCTCGAAAAATATCTTCTAGGTTGTAGGAGCACATGATTTTATTCTTTAAATTTCTTCTAGTCAGTTGACGTTTCGCCTCCTGTGCTTGAAACTTCTGCTGTTCCCAGTTATTAGAACACTGAAACCAGTGTTTTGTTCACTTTTAAAAAGATATTATCCCACTTTTGCTCTGAAGAAGTGGGGTTACTGAGTGCAACTCTTCCAGTGTCTATTGGAAACTCTTCCACTGTCTATTGGTGTTTTGTTCACTTTTAAAAGATGTTTTCCCACTTATGTTCTGAAGAAATGGGGTTACAGAGCGAAACTCTTCCAGCGTCTATTGGTGGGCCGTAGGCATTGGATAGATAGCGAAACATGTAACCTAGAAGACGTAACATTGACAGAGAGTCCTCACAAAAGCCTGTAGACTTATAATGCTACTTTCATTAGTTTCGATTTTAGGTCTAGTTGAGATAATGTTCCACTGGTGGTATAAAAATGTAGCTTGCTTTACCTGTCGCCCTTTAGAAGTTTTTCAGGAACAGTGCACAGCTTCAATTCCTTAGGTGCAAAAATTGATAATTCACCATGTTTTACTAGAATAAATATAACTGGTGTTCTTGTCTAGCTAATATAGCCTTTTATTGTACTTTCATTAGTTTCAGTTGTAGGCTTTGAGAAAAGGTGCTCTCCAACAATCAATTGGCCTATCGTTCCAGTTGTGCGGCTGTATTCCAGATTTCTTGTCAGGAAGGTCACAGTTCGTACTAATTGTCGGGAAGTCATGGAGCAAGATAGAAGCAACATCTGGCGTCCCTCAAGGAAGTATTTAAGTCTCCCAGCTGTTCCTGAACTACATAAACGATTCAGACCACAATCTGAGTGACACTGTCAGACGTTTTGCAGATTACGATGTCATTTATCGTCTTACAAGGTCATCAGATGACCACAACAAATTCCAAAATGGTTTAGACAGGATATTTGTATGGCGTGAAGGTGTCAACTGACTCTAAGTAATGAAAAGTGTGAAGTCATCCACGTGAGTACCAAAAGAAATCCGCTAAATTTGGATAATGTTGTGAGTACAGAAACCAAAGTCTACTATTCGTTGCCAGTTCACTGAGAAAATGCAGCACGTCTACTAAAGGGTTTGCCCTTCTTACACTTGTACATGTTCTTCTGGAATACTGCTGTGCGGTGTGGGATCTGCATCAAATAGGATCGATGGAGGACATCGAAATGTTTGGAAGAAGAGCACCTCGGTTTGTACTATCGCGAAATATGGAATAAAAAAATAGTTCAAATGGCTCTGAGCACTATGGGACTTAACTTCTAAGGTCATCAGTCCCCTAGAACTTAGAACTACTTAAACCTAACTAACCTAAGGACATCACACACATCCATGCCCGAGGTAGGATTCGAACCTGCGACCGTAGCGGTCGCGCGGTGACAGACTGTAGCGCCTAGAACCGCTCGGCCACCCCGGCCGGCGAAATATGGAAGAGAGTGCCACATATATGATACGTGGAATTTGTGTGCAATCATTAAAAGAAAGGCGTATTTAGTTGCAGCAGGATTCTCTCATTAAACTTCAATCACCAAGTTTCTTCTCAGAGTGCGAAGATTTTTTGTTGGCGCCCACCTACATAGGGAGGAAGGATTATCATAATAAAACAAGAAAAATCAGAGCCCGCACGGAAAGATTTAAGTGATCGTCTTTCCCGTGCGCTTTCGAGAGTGGAACTGTTGAGAAATTACTTGAAGATCGTTCAATGAAACCGTGGAACGGTAGAGAAATAGCTTGAAGGTGGTTCACTGAACTCTCTGCCAGGCACTTAGTAGTGAATTGCAGAGTAATCATGTAGATGCAGATACAGGCGACGCTGTGTTCTGATTAATATAGGTTTCTAATCCATCACCACTAGTTCTGATTTTAGGCCTAGTTGATACTATTGCTAATAGATGGTTCAGACATGTCCGAAAGAACAAACACCACGCAGTAACTGACTGATTCGCCTTGATGGGCAATGAATACACAGTCTTCACTGCGGATGCACTTTTTAAGTTCTATCTCCAGCGGGAATCTAAAATTAGCTAGCATAGACAGGAACAGAGGATAGGTGGTGCTGCCGTACGGTTCTAGGCGCTACAGTCTGGAACCGAGCGACCGCTACGGTCGCAGGTTCGAATCCTGCCTCGGGCATGGATATGTGGGATGTCCTTAGGTTAGTTAGGTTTAATTAGTTCTAAGTTCTAGGTGACTGATGACCTCAGAAGTTAAGTCGCATAGTGATCAGAGCCATTTGAACCATTTGATAGGTGGCGACAGGTAGGAGTGTGGGTTTCCTGGCGAGCGTACTGAGGTAGTCCACGCTATTGCCATAAACATAGTGTCCAGGTGGCGTAGTGGTTTACGCAACTGCCGAGTAAGCAAAAGATCCCGAGTCTGAGGCCCAGTCGAGCAAACATTTTCACTCATCGTCGCTGATTCCGCAGAAAGTCACAATGCAGCTTATATCCTTACTTCCTTCTCTTTCCTCTTCTTTCTCCCCCTCCACCTTAAATTTATACACGGATGAGCCAACGAAACTAGTACACCTGCCTAATATCGTGTATTGCTCCCGCGAGCACGGAGACGTGCCGCATCATGACGTGGCATCGATTCGACTAATGTCTGGAGTAGTGCTTGGAGGGAACTGACACCATGAATCCTGCAGGGCTGTCCATAAATCCGTAAGAATACGAGAGGGTGGAGATCACTTCTGAACAGCACGTTGCAAGGCATCCCATATACGCTCTATAATGTTCATGTTTGGGGAGTCTTGTGGCCAGCGGAAGTGTTTAAACTCGGAAGAGTGTTGCTGGAGCCACTCTGCGATTCTGGATGCGTGTGGTGTAGCTTTGTCTTGCTGGAATTACCCAAGTCCGTCGGACAGACAGGATGCTTACGTGTGTGTCACCTGTCAGAGTCGTATCCAGACGTATGAGGAGTCCCAAATCACTCCAACTGCACACGTCCCACACCATTACAGAGCCTCACCAGCTCGAACAGTCCCCTGCTGACATGTGGGGTCCACGGATTCATGAGGTTGCTCGATGCCTTTACACGTCCATCCGCTCGATACCGTTTGAAACGAGACTCGTCCGATCAGGCAACATTTTTCCAGCCAGCAACATGCCAATGTCTGTGATGGCGGGCGCGGGCGAGGCGTAAATCTTTGTGTCGTGCAGTCATCTAAGGTACACTGGTGGACCTTCGGCTCCGAAAGCCCATATCGATGACGTTTCGTTGAACGGCTCGCACGCTGACACTCGGTGATGGCCCAGTATTGAAATCTGCAGCAATTTGCTTAAGGGTTGCACTTCTGTCACGTTTAACGATTCTTTCAGTCGTCGTTGGTCCGTTCTTGCAGGATCTTTCTCCGGCCGCAGCGATTTCAGAGATTTGATGTTTTACCGGATTCCTAATATTCACGGTACACTCGTGAAATGGTCGTACGGCAACATTCCCACTTCGTCACTACCACGGAAATGAGGTGTCCCATCGCTCCTTCGTCGACTATAATACCACATTCAAACTCACTTAAATCTTGATAACCTGCCATTGTTGCAGCAGTAACCGATGTAACAACTGCGCTAAACCCTTTTTATATAGACATTGCCGACCGCAGCGCCGTATTCTCCCAGTTTACACATTTATGTATTTGAATATGCAGGCCTACACCAGTTTTATTTGCATAACATCATGATTCTGCCCCCTATCTTCAAAGGTTCTTAAGATTTAAATACAAAGCC
This sequence comes from Schistocerca cancellata, assembly GCF_023864275.1. Lineage (NCBI taxonomy): Eukaryota > Metazoa > Arthropoda > Insecta > Orthoptera > Acrididae > Schistocerca > Schistocerca cancellata. The sequence continues at coordinate 152,768,361 of NC_064634.1, read as the reverse complement.
CAAGAATGCCCCAAATAACAGCATTTTACAAGTATAATATGATGGAAAAGTAGTTTTCAAAACACACAGGCAATAAACATCTCTCGAATGAGTTTGACTAAGACACAACAAATAACTCAGATTTACCTAAAAGGGAGTTCATTAAAAGGAAAGGAAAACAGTTAAAGCTGGGTCATATGAAAGCAAGACGCATAAGGGCAATGTGGTACGGACGAACGGCCCCGAAATTTCTGAGCAACCAGTGGGAACACGCCCCAAGGCACAGACCTACGATGATAGTCTGACGAGCAGAGAAGTAATTTTTAAGTAAAACAAATAAAAAATTAAGTCATCAGATTACACGCTGGCAGCATAGCCAAAACAGTTGTGATAAGGCGTTACGCCTGGCTGTAAAGTAGTTCGGTGGGTGAGCGAAGTCCAGTTTCACATCAGACCACGAGGCGGAAACCGAGAAACATAGGCGGGGTGGAAACCATAGGTGGAAGGAAGACACGAACAGTTGGCTGATGAACATCACCTGCCTTAAACATAGAATTGGTCTGGAACTGTAACAAACCAAAATACATGCAACAGGATTTGCTCACGTAAGACATACGAGCTTGCGGTCTCCGAATATATAAAGTGACCGATTTGGCGATTCAGTACACAAAGTACCAGGCAAAAATATTTTGGACGTCACGAGTAATGACACGTTGAACATAAAAATTTACAAAACCCTGATAATTTGAAACAAGCAGTCAAATCAGAACTCTATGACAGTTACCAAACTGAAGCTATTACGTTTTCAAGCGACACGCTCCTCAAATCGCCTGGCCAGACGCAGAAACAGGGAACAGTGACAACAACAGGAGGCTGAACCGAGTCCGATATAGACACAGCAAGGCAGACGCACCAGTGACAGTTATCACGCTCATAGTGCGGAGCGAGATCAGTCTCTACGAATACCGCAAGGTCTCGGCACCGCACAAACGAACTAGAAGTAGTTCACAGAGCATCCACAGCCGCTCTGCGTTGGCAAACAGTGAAGAAACTTGCAGCCGCCAGAAGATGTGTGGATGACGACGACCCACCGCACTCCTCCAAAGCTGGTCGGCGAAGGCATAATGTGTCCAGTTCCGTTTCCGGTACACATCCCTCGTGTGCGGAAGATGCTAAGCCAGACGAACTTGGAAGTACGACAGTCGAACAAACAGCCAGTCCATCAACCCGCAGGCCTACGCTGTCTGTGCTGCTTCGCTCACTCGCCTACCCGAAAATCGGCCTCTGTGTCACTATCGGCAAACGTGACACACAACACCACGCCAGGATCAGATGACATAAGGAATGAGAGAGAGTTCTAATTGCTGTTAATGGAATGTATACTCGATATAACGCTGTTAATTACTTATATCAGGAAATGCTATCACTCTTCATTTAATTTGTCCACGTATATCTTTTGGCGAAAGTTTTCGTTGTTACGTGATGTGAAACGAAACAGATACATTCACTTTTCTAACTTAGAGTCACCGCTGTTCCGAAGGAAGTTCTCTGGAGTCCGCGCTCCACTGTTCTTGAAGACCGTTGATCTGCAGCAAGATGGAGATGGCGATCTCGTTGATTAACAAACTAACTAACGAAACTGAAATATACAAGTTTTTGGCTTCTCTGACATATCGGACAGTAGCGAACCACACGAAAAGAGTATAAACTGTTTCCATAAGAATGGCGACTGGTTTGTATTGGGTCATTATTGTAGACATGGATTTCACATTCAGCAACTAACAACTACTTAACTGTGTATTTAAACTGCAAGTCATCAGTTTATTACTTCTCTTTTCAAATAAGTGATCAGCAGCTTGGCTCCCACTCTAAGAAACCACCCTCTGGAAAACAATCACAGATACGTTAAAGATCACGAAAAATATTTCACTTTGCTGCACGAATAAAACGCGGTGTAATTGCTCTCTCTTAAGGTGAGTGCTGTTGGTTCTGTAATTTTCGATCCCTCTTCGATATCTTTTTCCTCCCGGCAATTTCTGCGATGGTCTTGAAATAAATCTCATTTCTTGGGGTTCTTCTCATTTTTTGATATCTTTGACACTTGCAATTTACCCTTTTTAATCAATCTTCGAAAGTAAACCCTTTTCTTCAAGTATTAGCAAATTACAGCAACATTATGCAGCAACCATTTTCCAGAAACATCCAAGTTTGACTCGTTTTTCCTTGCAAATAATAACAGCATTATCTGTCTCAAGATGCCGTCCCCGTTATCCTCCAAACTTCTTCTCTTTCCACTAATACTAAAGCTACTCTTCTTTTCACAAACTGAATTAATTTTTCGCAAAATCACACCGCGCTCCTGCCATGTCGTGTTAACGTATCGCCAAGTCCCACTGTGAACGACGCACTCGTCATCTGTCTCTTCCTAACTCACAATTTTTTGCTACACAAATAAAACGTACAGAATATTACATATGTGTTTACACTAGAAGTAATAACATTACTAATTTACATAACAATTTCTTATTATATTATTCAAACTCTAAATCTCTGGGCGGTATTACATTGTCCTCTAACATTAACCATAACGTGTTGGTACCCCATCGGGCGCCTCCCCAGGCGGCGGATAAGGGAAAGTTTCCTAGATATAGGTGGTACTACGGAAATGAAATACCCAGGGCGGACCAAAAACCAACAAAAAACACAAACCCAATGGTGTCTGTTCAGTATCTGGTGGCCAGTGATCAGCGTCTGTTCCTCTAGTTGAGGCGGCTCTACTAAAAATTTCTCCTACTCAAAAATTGAGTCGTATACCTGTGGTCTCAACAGATATCACCATAAAAACAAAAATTCAACTTCAACACATGATGAAAAAGACGAATACAGTGTAACTACCCCAGGCACCAGTCGACAGACTGGATTCACTTGATCATCGGATTCTGGGGGATCAGGGATACCATGGGAAGAAGAATCGGAGCTTCTGAAAGACTTCTCACACTCTCAAAAAGAAGAAACGTAAGAACTTCATTGGCAACTTCATTGGCACAATCAATGTGAACACCCTCTCTAAAGCAGACAAATTAATGCAACTCACCAGCGCACTACAAAGACAAGTTTCATGGATGAAGGATACTTTAACACAGAGAATTACAGGATCTCCAAGGGAAAACCTGCCATAAAAGTAAGAGACAAACTACCACTTTTCGGAATTGGATTCACCGTACACACGTCCGTGTTCGACTCCCAATGAAACAGTCTACCTGCTTTCAGTAAAATCAGCTAATAAAGGCCACACTCTTATCAATGTGCACGCCCCCACAATAAAATCGACCCTGAAACAGTGGACAACTTGTGGGAGACACTAGAAGAAACAACAAATAAAATACCAAGGCATCCTGTGAAAATCTTATTAGGCGATTTTAACGTACAGTTAAGCAAGGAAAAAAATTACGAGTTAGCGCTGGTCCCCATACCAAACACAAACGTACCAACAAGAATGGTGAAAAAGTAATCGACTTCTGCAGAAACTTCGGACTTAAAATCATGAATACCCAATTTCAAAAACCTGCACATAAATTAACCACATGGAGATCACCCATCTCAGACAGGGTGAATACCAAATTGACATGTCGCAGTCTGCAAGGAAAACATAAAACAAATTCTAAACGTCAGAACCCGCAAAGGTGTCTTTGAATCAGATTATCTTCTTCTCCAACTAAAAACAAATTTCCAACCCAACAGAATGCTAAAAAGGCCACCCAAAAGTATCAAAACAGATCCGGAATATCTTAAACTCAACAAAGGTAGAATCGTCATGCAAATCAATCAGGAAAAATCCACAGACTGTAAGGAACTGACAGAGAAAATTCAGGAAGCCATCAAATTAGACGACCCCCTCGCACCAGGAAACATCGCTGGTGGAACGCAACTTGCGATCAGGCAGTCGACAACCGAATAACTGCGTGGAGAAAATTTAGCAGTCACAAAAATTGCACAAGTCTTCCATTTTAAATACCTCAGGGGAACTATATACAGTCCTCAGGATTAAACCGAATCGCCAATGCACAAAGAATCATCGAACTCCAGAAGGCCTACAAGCTAACACGAACGCATTACATCAAGAAGTGTATTTCGACAGAAGCAAAATTAAGGCACCATAGAACAGTGATTCTTCCAGAAGCAATCTACGAGGCTGAAACAATGCTGATTGATGGTCATTCACAAATTAGGGAAATAGAAAAGCAGAAAAGAAAAATTCTCACGAAGATTTGAGGGGGAAACAACAAAAACGGCATTTGGATGAAGAGACCACAAAACGAGCTGTATAGAAAGGCCATCACAGCAACAGACGAAGTCGGAAAACGCCGACCCAAATTTTGTACACATATCTACAGGATGGAAGTCTCCAGAACAGCAAAGAAACTTTTCAATATTACAACAAAGAATAAATGCGGCACAGAATGACTGAAAGAAGCTCAGAGGGATCTACAGTAGAGCAACATAACAAATCTCGAAGACCTCACTGAGTGCCGGAATAAAACCACAAGTGCGAAGTTTGAGGAAAGAACATCGCGCCAGCATAGTAAAAAATGGAGAGAAGAACGGAAGAAGGAGCATTCTGAGAGGATGAATAGTTTTTGGGAAACAAAGATAAAAAACGTTCAGAGATGAAATTATGAATTCAAGTTCAATCGCTCTCCTAAAGGGGAACAATCGTAGCGACGGTATTATATATATGCAGTGCGCTCCTCCAAAGTATTAAAATGGAGAGGATGTTCCTTAATAATTGAATTGATAACTCAGTTTTTCAAACAGGAAAGGCTAAGACATGATTTTATAATAGAGGCGTGACAGCATGATCGTGTTCCTAAGGTCATCTGCGAGTGTGTGTCTCATCAGTGAAAAGTTTGAAAAGCCTTAAGTGTTAAACTTAACTTCTTCCATGTTCATCTACAAATGTAAGGGAATTGAAAGTAGGTTTAACTACATTATTTACATTTGTAGGATAACAGCGACAGTATCTTGAGACAAGTAATGCTGTTATTATTTGCAAGGAAAGGTGAGTCGAACTTGGAACATTCTGGAAAACGGCTCTGCACTAGTGTTGCTGTAATCTGCTAATACAGTGTATTTCAAAAAGAATATACGTATTTCGAATGCATATATTTATTAAACTTTAAGACATACGAATATGAAACTTTACACACATATTTTTGAACCTCTCAAGTTCAGATTACAGACGTTCAATATGTCCTCCATCAGCGACACCGAACAATATCACATCGATACTCAAATACCTCCCACACTCGGACAAGCATGTCCTTTGTCACTGATGTTATGGGAGTATGGATCCGGTTCTTCAACTCTTCCAGGTTCTGTGGGAGTGGTGGTACATAAAGGTTGTCTTTAACGAAACCCCACAGGAAGAAGTCAGAGCGTGTCAAATCCGGTGACCGTGGAGCCCAGCTGAGACAAGCTAAGTCGCCAGTTCCTTGACGACCAGTCACGGTTCGGAAGAGTTTCATTCAAATATTAACGCACTTGGCGACTCTAGTGAGGGAGTGCCCCGTCTTATTGAAAAATAAAATTGTCTTCGTGCAGCCTCGGAAACAACCAGTTTTGCAACCCGAATGCCACGACGAGTTGGTTTTGGAGGACTAAGATGGAAAGCAGTTAGAATTCGTGGAACATTTGCTTCGGGAACACGAGGGCGGCCAGGACTCTTTCCTTTACATACACGTCCTGTATCTAGAAACTGTCGATACCATCTGCGAATGATGCACCTATTCGAAGGATCAATTTGGTTCCTCAACCTGAAACTTCTTTGCACTGTCATCACGGAGTGGCACTTCGCAAACTCGAGGATACAAAATGATTTCTGCTGCGGAGAAGCCCTTTTAAACATATGACGGTTACCAAGCAAAACAGAAGACAACTGACATCTAGCGGCTTTTAATATAGACTAGACTATGTATTCGTTTCCCCAGTAGCCGAGCCGAGGCGTAGCGATCGACAGTTTGGACAAAATAATACTTTGTAATAGTATATTCTTTTTGAAACACCCTGTAATTTATACGTCTGTTTATACAACAAATGGTTTCTTTGTATTTAGCTGATTATCTCTATAAAATTCCATAATAATCCTTTGAAAAACAAATTACTGAATGAAACTTCCTGGCAGATTAAAACTGTGTGCCCGACCGAGACTCGAACTCGGGACCTTTGCCTTTCGCGGGCAAGCGCTCTACCATTTTTTTTTTCCTTTTTGTTCGATTGTTTGGGCGGACGTCACAAGACATCCGTTCAAGTTGATCGTTGATTTCTTGACTCAGTTTTTTTATTACAGAGAGCACGCAGCCCTCTGACCGAACACGCTGAGCTACCGTGCCGGCAACCACTTTAGCTACCGAAGCACGACTCACGCCCGGTACTCACAGCTTTACTTCTGCCAGTATCTCGTCTCCTACCTTCCATACTTTACAGAAGCTCTCCTGCGAACCTTGCAGAACTAGCACTCCTGAAAGAAAGGATACTGCGGAGACATGGCTTAGCCACAGCCTGGGGGATGTTTCCAGAATGACATTTGCACTCTGCAGCGGAGTGTGCGCTGATATGAAACTTCCTAGCAGATTAAAACTGTGTGCCCGACCGAGACTCGAACTCTGGACCTTTGCCTTTCGCGGGCAAGTGCTCTACCATCTGAGCTACCGAAGCACGACTCATGCCCGGTACTCACAGCTTTACTTCTGCCATATCAGCGCACACTCCGCTGCAGAGTGAAAATTTCATTCTGGAAACATCCCCCAGGCTGTGGGTGAGCCATGTCTTCGCAGTATCCTTTCTTTCAGGAGTGCTAGTTCTGAAAGGCTCGCAGGAGAGCTTCTGTAAAGTTTGGAAGGTAGGAGACGAGATACTAGCAGAAGTAAAGCTGTGAGTACCGGGCGTGAGTCGTTCTTCAGTAGCTCAGATGGTAGAGCACTTGCCCACGAAAGGCAAAGGTCTCGAGTTCGAGTCTCGCTCGGGCACACAGTTTTAATCTGCTAGGAAGTTTCATATCAGCGCACACTCCGCTGCAGAGTGAAAATTTCATTCTGGAAATTACTGAATATTCGCAAACAAAAAGATATAGTTGCGTTAACTATATATCATTGTTCATCATGCAAAACATTATTCCGTTCTTATATTTTCATCATTTTGACACATTAGTGTATTTTGGTAATATATTCTTGTATAAGTGAGCTCTGAGGAAAAAAGAATGTATGTGGTAGAAATGGACAATGAGCTATTGCTACCTTAGCACTCTATACCATTGTTAGTCATGTAACAAATTATTGTATTGTAGTAGTTATATCGTTTACACTCACTTGAGCTCTTTGGTAAAATACTCTTTCGTGAATAACCGACGAAAAATCTATGTATGTTATAGAGATAGAGAATGAATTGTTCATTCATTACGATTATAGTTTCCTCTTCGGCAGGCAGTATAGTTTCTAATAAAGTTGGTCAAAATAATTCAACATAAATTAGTAATACTGACTATTACAAATATCAACTATAACATTCTATAGTAAACCTTTAATCAGTCTACAATACAGCGCTTAATAAAAGCAGAAACCAAATAACAGGAGTTACGTAAGACAATATTCAATTAGCCTGCAAGTGTTTACTCTGGGAAACTTCTTGCATTCCAGTGAAAAAAATTTAGAGTAAACTTGTGAAGTAGATTTACATTTTTACTTTCCTTCTTAAGGTTTGAGATGTGTTACTAGTATTAGGTGTCATGCAGGAGGCTAATATATGTTGTGATGTTAATGAAGTTAAATATGCGTCACTGTGGTACAAATTCGCATGTCAATTTCAGTATGTAGCTAGATACAAAAACAAATCTGATGTATTGATAGCATGAAGTGTGACTCGTTTTAGGGCATAACGAAATAACTTGTGAAAGACTGAATTCAGTAACTGACCTAAGCGAAATGAGTAATTATTGCAGTGATTGTTAATGTGACTCTTCATTTCATTAATCATAGATCATTCCAGATCGAATACTTTTGAGTCGATTTTATTAACTTATTTAGGATATAGTAAATGGATTCTCTTGTTGTTATGAAAACACTAATACGATATGATAAAAATATTTTGATTATAGGTTCAACCTGTTCTGAGATTCTAATGTGAACTGAGCTTGAAGTCGTATCGTATAAAACATGTTTTGGTTACTATTACCCAGGTGTTATTCTTAAAAGTACATTGTGCGCCAACAGCGAGGACTCTGACGTCTGCCAGGTGAGTAGAATGTGTGTTTCGTTCTGGTAACTTACTACTTATCAACACATTCTCTTATGAGTTCCTCAACATGGCATTAACTGTGAGATTGAAAAGCTGTTAACAATCAAACATGCAATTACTTAACATTACATACAGTTATTTCAAAGAATATTCAGTAATTCCTATTGTTAGCTGAGTCAAACTGTTCAGCTCCGCTTACTGTTACTCCTACTGACATGTCACAAAATGCAGCCCAGAGGTGCAGCTAGTTTCCTCAGGTTTTAGTTGTCATTGATCTGTAACTTTTAGGAGAAATCAATGAGAAAGAACTGAAGGGAGGTTAAACCGTTCAATACGGTTCCTCTATACATCTATTAAGTGATACAGTGGGAAGCAGTTTATATGGCTATGGAATAGCCTGACATCGTGATACTAATAAAAATTAACCGCAGCCTGCTAATTCTGTGACATTTACAACAAGTAACAGGAGTTAGTGCTCCAGCTTGGGGAACACAAAGAGATTGTTTTATACTCGTTTTATTTCCACAAAATATATCTCTTATGAATTATATATACTCATAGATTGACTGCAGCGGCCATTTACAAAGCTTACTGTCAAATCAATTAAAACTTCTCCATCACATGCTGTGATAAAAGAAGTAAATAGTAATATGCTCATTGTGTTGACAATTATTTCAGGACCACGTTCCTGGGCGTTAGTGATCCTAGACTTTTCACGGATGTGATGTAGCGCATTTCGCACCTACTCTCCATTGTGATGGTGAGTTGCGATTGTGAGGTTCATAGCGCTGTGCGCCTGTGGCAGCAGAATTTCTTGGCAGCAAATGTGAATGGAGTGGCATGGCCTCTGTGTCTGCCAGTGATGATTTTGACTGATTGAGGTCGCTTTCGCACAAATAAAATTGTAGCACCTACCAGCAGGCATCGCCGCACGGGATTACCCGAGCGGTCTAGGGTGCTGCAGTCATGGACTGTGCGGCTAGTCCGGGCGGAGGTTCGAGTCCTCCCTCGGGATGGGTGTGTGTCTGTTTGTCCTTAGGATAATTTACGTTAAGTAGTGTGTAAGCTTAGGGACTGATGACCTTATCAGTTAAGTCCCATAAGATGTCACACACATTTGAACATTTTTTTGAACCAGCAGGCATCCATGAGCCTCACCAAAGTAATCACAGCAAGCGTTCCATACAATGGGATGTCTCTCCACTTGCATTCTGCAGAATGTTCTCTCGGCGGGTATACTCATCTGACTGATCAGTTTGGATTGTTTGTCTTGCCAGTGAAATCATTTTGTAGAAACATTCGTTGCTCTGGCGTAAATCTCTCTTTGTCCGCATCTCCACTCGCCAACAATATACTCTCTCAACAGTATTCCAGTACAGTCCTGAATACTGGCTTGTTTGCCATCTTTCAAACTTCGCATTATGCTCGGTCGTAGTGTTTTTCTTGTCCTTACGCCAAATTATTTACCATCGTCGCCGACATATAGGGCAAAGCAAGCCTTGAGTCGGGTCCCTCGACCCTGTATCTAGAAACGCCACCTAGAAGTTATCCGGAGCTTGGTTGTCGAGCACTGAGCCATTCTAAACACCCTCATGCCTTGGAGCAAGCAAGTTCCCCTCCCATAAATCCACTACAACTAATGTCTGTTCCATGTTTTTTGGAAATGTATCCACTAACTGAAGTATTTTGCAGATATCATTTTACCTTAAACTACTGTGTCAAAAGCTACGTTTGAAAGGCGTCAATCGAGTCACCTCTCGTATAATTTTGGTGGTTTTTCTGTATCAAGTTGAGCACAGCATCTTTTCTCTGCCTGCATCTATTCATGTTTTTCATACTCATATGTTTGATGCCAATGAGGAAGATCACGCAGGAGAAACTGGCCTCAGAGGGCCATAGACACGGATTCACAGGTAGATGCCGTGTTTCTTGACTTCCGCAAAGCGTTCGATACAGTTCCCCACAGTCGTTTAATGAAGAAAGTAAGAGCATATGGACTATCAGACCAATTGTGTGATTGGATTGAAGAGTTCCTAGATAGCAGAACGCAGCATGTCATTCTCAATGGAGAGAAGTCTTCCGAAGTAAGAGTGATTTCAGGTGTGCCGCAGGGGAGTGTCATAGGACCGTTGCTATTCACAATATACATAAATGACCTTGTGGATGACATCGGAAGTTCACTGAGGCTTTTTGCAGATGATGCTGTGGTGTATCGAGAGGTTGTAACAATGGAAAATTGTACTGAAATGCAGGAGGATCTGCAGCGAATTGACGCATGGTGCAGGGAATGGCAATTGAATCTCAATGTAGACAAGTGTAATGTGCTGCGAATACACAGAAAGATAGATCCTTTATCATTTAGCTACAAAATAGCAGGTCAGCAACTGGAAGCAGTTAATACCATAATATACTGGGAGTACGCATTAGGAGTGATTTAAAATGGAATGATCATATAATGTTGATCGTCGGTAAAGCAGATGCCAGACTGAGATTCATTGGAAGAATGCTAAGGAAATGCAATCCGAAAACAAAGGAAGTAGGTTACAGTACGCTTGTTCGCCCACTGCTTGAATACTGCTCAGCAGTGTGGGATCCGTACCACATAGGATTGATGGAAGATATAGAGAAGATCCAACGGAGAACAGCGCGCTTCGTTACAGGATCATTTAGTAATGGCGAAAGCGTTACGGAGATGATAGATAAACTCCAGTGGAAGACTCTGCAGGAGAGACGCTCAGTAGCTCGGTACGGGCTTTTGTCAAAGTTTCGAGAACATACCTTCACCGAAGAGTCAAGCAGTATATTGCTCCCTCCTACGTATATCTCGCGAAGAGACCGTGAGTATAAAATCAGAGAGATTAGAGCCCACACAGAGGCATACCGACAATCCTTCTTTCTCCACGAACAATACGAGACTGGAATAGAAGGGAGAACCGATAGAGGTACTCAAGGTACCCTCCACCACACACCGTCAGGTGGCTTGCGGAGTATGGATGTAGATGTAGATGTAGATATGTGTATGTTTATTCTCATCTTAATTACAAGTGACAGTAACTACGTATCTATAACCACCTGCCACAAGCATGGGTACTGGCTCATTTTGAATGAATGTGGGTGTAATAACAAGTGCACGCAACTAGGCAAATTCAGGCGGTTGTTCTAGGTTTAGCTTTGCAGTAGGAGCCTGGGAAGACAGTTGGATGTTATTTTCGAATTTCGATGCCAGCTCTGGAGCGACAGGCTGACACTGTGTGGCCACACACGTCTGTGTGAGCCCAGGCACGCGGCCGTGCAGTTGGTCATTTCGAAAGCAAGCGATGGATTGCTGTCTTCAAAGCTTCAGCTATTGAAACAAGTAGAAAATTGTAGGTCGAAAGGACCAGGCGTTCCTCTCCGGTCTTCTGGTTGGTGAAAACGCCTGCTCATACTGATAAAAGCATTTCATTGTGCCCCCACCAAGTTAGTTAGCATCTCAGTGATTGGTCAGTGTCCCCATCTAGTTAGTTACGTGTTCTATTGATCAGTCTCACGGAAACCGTCATGTTGTGGAATGTGTCAAGTGGGTAAGAAATGCACACGTGAATCGAGGTTTCTTTTTAAAAATTAAATAAAAAATACCTTAATATTTTTGTTACCCACCTCGTTCCCTTAAATAGCACAAAACGCATATGTTATACCTATAGATTTTATTTATTCCTATTCAAGAATTCAGCTATGGTGTAGAAGGAGTAGTCAAGGAGATAAAGATTTGAATTTATTTTTGAAACTGTTATTGGTGTCTGTCAGATATTTTATTTCATCTAGTAATTTATCGAAAAGTCTTACAGCAGCATATTTTTCCCCTTTCTGCGCCAAAGACAGGTTATGTAGAGGATAGTGTAAGTCTTTCTTTCTTCTGGTATTATGATCATGAATGTCACTGTTGTTTTTAAACTGGTCCATGTTGTTAAGAACAAATTTCATTACTCAGTAAATGTACTGTGAGGCTGTCATAGCGATTCCTAACCTTTCACACAGATGCCTAGAAGATGTGCGTCTATAAGCCCTACATATTATTCTAACCACTTCCTTTCGAGCAGTGAATAATTTTTGCTCAAGTGTTGTGTCACCCCAAAACATTATTCCATATGACATCAGAGAGTAAATGTATGCAAAGTATATTAGCTTGCTAATTTCTATGTCCTCAAAATTAACAATTATTCTGATCGCAAAAGATGCTGAACCTAGTCACATTAGGAGATACAAAATATGAATTTTGCCATTAAGGTTCTCACTGGACTCGCATTCCCGAGGACGACCGTTCAATCCTGCTTTCGGCCATCCTGGTTTGTGTTTTTCCTTAAATCGCTCCAGGAAAATGCCGGGATGGTTGCTTTGAAAGGGCACAGCCGACTTCCTTCCCTAAACCGATCAGACTGATGACCTCGCTGCTTGGTCTCCTCCCCCAACCAACCCAACCCAATTAAGATGGTCATCTGTATGTGCATCCAAAAAGTTAGTATGCTCTACCCTGGCTATAGACTTCTGTTCATGTGTTATGTTTATTGAAGGAACTGTACTTTTTGCAGAAGAAAATTCGATGTACTGTGTGTTTTCAAAGTTCAGAGCAAGCCCATTTGCACAAAACCAATCAATAATTTTTCCAAAGACATTATTTGTATCATTTTCTATTGGAGTTTCTTTTACTGGATTAGTAATGATTCTTGTATCATCAACAAACAGTGTTAATTCAGCTTCTTGTTTCAGATAAGAAGGGAGGTCGTTCACATATATCTCAAACAGAAGGGCACCCATGATCGAACCCTGTGGAACATCTAATATAATTGCACCCCAGATAGATGAAGTGAGAAACTTCCTTAAATCACTTAAATCACGAAAAGAAACTTTTTGTTTCCTGTTCTGTAGATTTGACTTGAACCACTCATATGCTGAACCATTTATGCCATATAATTGTAATTTCTGTAACATAATGTCATGCTTCACACGATCAAATGCTTTGGATAAGTCACAGAAAATTCCGGTTGCTGACATATAATTGTATAATGACTAGATTATGTGGGCAGTGAAACTGTATAGTGCTGTTTCAGTAGAACAGAATTTTTGAAATCCAAACTGTGGTTTACTAACCCATTACTGTTGAGATGGCTAACCACCCTTGAGTACATTACTTTCTCAACAATTTTTGAAAATGTTGTAAGCAAGGATACTGGCCTGCAATTATTGACATCTGTGGTGTCCCCTTTTTTGCAGAGAGGCTTGACAGTGGCATATTTCAACCTATCTTGGAAAATACCGTGAGTTAGTGATGCATTACAGATGTGACAGAGCATCAGCTGTAACTGCTCCACATTGTTTTAATATCTTGTTAGAGATGGCACCTACCCCAACAGAACATTTATTTTACAAAGATTTAATGATTTTCCTTATTTCACAAAAGGCTGTTAGACGAAAATTAATCTGACAAGGAATTCCCAAAACTGACTCTTCCATGTACTGCTTGCCTCTTGCTTTTGAGCTATGTTCACAAATGTTTTCACCTACACTTAAGAAATGGTTGTTAAATACATTAGGTACTTGTGTACTGTTGGTTAAGATGGTCTAGTTCTCTTTAATAGTAATGCTACCTATGCCATTGGCTACTTTTCCGGTCTCTCTTCTAAAAACATTGCATACTGATTTGATTTTATTGATCGAATTGTTAATTTCATCTCTAATACACATATTTTTCGGTTTTCTAACAACTTTTCTTAGCATGTTACAATAAATTTATGGTGTAAAATTACTTCTGGGTCCTTATTAATTCTTGCTGTCTCGTACAATTTTCTTTTTCTCTCTGAAGATACTTTAATACCTGTAGTAATCCAAGGTATCTTTGAAAACTGTTTGGTGTTACATTTATTTTTTTTAGGCGAAAATGTTCAAAAAGGGATATAAATTTATCAAGAAATATGTTGCTTTTATCATTAGCATTTGGCTCATTATATACATCTCCCCAATTAACATTTCTTAAACTTTCTCTGAAGTTCTTTATAGATACCCGGTTGCCGATATCTGTATCCAGAGGTGAGCCAGTTCAGATTTGCAAATTGCTTACATGGCTTCAGAAGAAGTGAGACGCAGCCAGCAGTTGCCGCTCTGTGACCAAGTGGGTTGCGAGTTTTTAATGGGAATTAGTTCGATTTTGAGAGGTCTCTCTATAACTACGATTAAATTCAGTCGTTAGGGACAGTGTAGAATTCTAGCGAGTACTAGAATCATTTTACAAAAATTCATATGGAACCAAAGTCGCTCTTTAATCTGTCATTACTCACTTTATTTATCACGTGCCCAGTCAGTTATCATGATTCTTTCCACTGTGAGTCATGGGTAATCTTTGATGATTCGTTTATTAATGGAAATTGGCATATTTTTCTTCAAAATCTTTGTGTGTGAGTAATTGCAAGTCCGTTATGTTACCATCGTTAGTCCGCATGGAACCAGAGGTTTAGTGTCTCTCACGTGTGCTCCATGTAGCTGCTCTTCCAGGAGTATTTATTTATTTATTTTATTTATTTGTTGAACCCGATCTGATTAGGACCATAGCCCCCTCTCTGATATCGGATCATTGTTTCACACATACAGTACTTTTGTACATCATATTTACTTAAGAAATAACAATTTTGATATGACAACTAGTATTAAAATGATTTAATTGTCTGAAGAGGTAGTGTGACTACATTATACTGGCTATGAACTAATATCGTCAATACTATCACCCCTTGTACTACTGCAGATGCTGCTGCTAATACTGATAATAGTAATAATAATTGTGATATAATAACAATTATTATAGTGGCAGATACTCGTATAAGAGGAATTTATAGGTATACTAAATAGATGTTTTCTGATATAGCGAGTTCCGGGAACAGGAGATTTAAGATGAATACATCTGCTAAGAATATTGGGGAATGAGGAAGATCAAATTGGGAAGAGGGATGCACAAGGGGAACAAGAAGCACAGGGACAATGGTAGTCCTTATTGTTGCTTAATTAGGTATTTCATTACCTGTCTTTCAAGCTGGAGATTCTATTTAGTTCTCTAATTTTATGTAGGAGGATGTTCTAAAGTCAGGTTTCTGCTACTGAGAAGGACTACAGGATGATGGCTGAACTGAGTGTAGAATGAGTGTTTCTGCCGTGTTGTTCAGGTAAGAGCGTTAAAGTAGATGAGAGATATGAGAGACAGTGATCACGCATAAGGGTAGAGAGACAGTATGAAAATCTCTGCGAGTGTCTGAACGCAGCGTGGGTAGATGTGATGAAACACGATCAAAGTGTCGAATATCACAGATATAACGAACACAGACACCCATAACCAGTCCCAGAAGCAGTAAGCTTACTTTAAAAAGGTCTTGCAGGATAATATCACTCTAATCAACAGTTGGAAGTATAAGTGCTTGTAGAAGTTTCATTTTCAGATCAAGAGGGAAGAAATTTTTATATTTTTGTAGAGCATGGAGAGATGCTGATGCCTTTGTGCACGTTGCAGTTACGTGCTCAGACCAATTTAGATTTTCATCTGTTATTATTCCCAGACTATTTGATGAAAAAGGGAAGTTGATATTTGTCCCATTTAGGGTTAAAGATGATAGTGATTCCAGATATTCCCGGCTAATGAGCCTAGAATGACCAATTAGTACCGCTTGGGTTTTGGATGGGTTGAGCTTTAACGTTTCGGAGAAGCCTGATTCTAACTGTCTACTTTGTGACTTTATGGTCCCGAACATGATGGACTGCTGGCAAGAATCGAGAATGAGTGAAATCATTGCACAGTATTTAGCGAGAAATTTGGGCTGGTAAGTTCGGCAAGTAAAATGTCATGGTCGAACGCCATGCTGAAATCTAAGAAGCTCATAGTAGTTGCCTCTCGTGCATCAATGGGAAGCTTCTGTTGTCGGTTCATGTATGGGCGCGCCTGAGTTTTGCATTTCTCACAGCTTGACTGGCTCTGCTCCGTTTCCGTTTGTACGTACTACGATTTTCAGGCGTGGGACGCTGTTTATATGCCCGATGTGCAGCGTCTCTGAGATTCATGAGCTGTTTTATTTCTTCAATCAGCTGAGATATAGGTTTTCTTTTTTACTTTTCCGGTCTTTGAGAGGCATATTTGTCACATAGTTGAGAAAGTTTAACTCATGAAATATGCTTCATCTGTGATATAAATGTTCATAATGCAGCTGATTAGCTTTAAGCTTCACCCCAACGTACATGCCCATTTGCTTCCCATTTTCCTGTAATATCTAACCATCGGAGACTAGGACTAACAATCAATTAATATTCACTGAATCTCAGACGACTTGGCAGTCAGTTATTCATATTGCGTTATGAATGGTATTTGTCCAACAGTCACCTCGTTGTTAGAAGAATTTCTACCTGGCGACGCCTGGCAGGATTCGACACCGCAAATCTTTTGGTAAACATTAGACAGGAAATATTTAATGTTTAATATTCTCTTACAGGAATGTCCAATTTCTGTACTGCAAAGAGAGTGCAGTGTTGAAAAATTGCAACATTGTAGCGACGTCGTATTCTAGAAACTTGGCCGGCCGCTGTGGCCGAGCGGTTCTAGGCGCTTCAGTCTGGAACCGCGCGACCGCTACGGTCGCAGGTTCGAATCCTGCCTCGGGCATGGATGTGTGTGATGTCCTTAGGTTAGTTACGTTTAAGTAGTTCTAACTTCTAGGGGACTGATGACCCCAGATGTTAAGTCCAATACCGCTCAGAGCCATTTGAACCATTTTCTAGAAACTTGTAACGTGTTTTTGGAGAGGTGCTAATTTTTAATCAAAGTGAATAATAGGTGCGTGTGTGTGTGTGTGTGCAAAACAGAAGTGTTTTCGTCCAGTTATAAAGTAGTATCAGATTTTTTTGTGCTTCGTAATTCGTAAAAGAGTTTTCGGTTGCTCCTCTAGAATACGACGCCGCTAAAATGTCGCAATTTTTCAACTCTGCACTCTCTTTGCAGTACAGAAATTGCGACGTTCCTGTAAGAGAATATTACACATTAAATATTTCCTGTCTAATGTTTACCAAAAGATTCGCGGTGTCGAATCCTGGCTGCTCATGATATGTATGCGTGTACAGAATCGCAGGCACAAAAGTTTTTTGAAATGCAAAGCAACAGTACGCCACCTAAAAGTCAGGAGAGCTAGATAGCGGAGGCCAAGAGAACGGCGATGTTTGGTTAATGGAAAACGAGCACTTAAGAGTTACAGAAGCTCAATCTTTAGTTTGACGCTTATCTGATGTGCCGGGTACGAGGACCGGTATGAAATCAACAGATGGCAGGCAAAATGCGGTACAACGAATGCGTGCAATGGTTAAGCAGGTATCGTCGGAGGCCAAAGAAACTGTAAGCACACAAAATGAGGTCGTTTCAGGGACACGGGCTCGGTACACTTCAGTTCCCGATGCATTTTAGAATCTACTGCAGGTGCTGATTTAGGAACAAAGATCGACGAATTAGGAACGAGATACAATTCGCAATACATTACGTTTAACTGGATTTACAACAAGAATGCTCGCGCTTAGAGCAGAGATGAAGGGGCAGAATACAGAAATTAACCTTACATTCAACTGCCGTCAATACTGTTTCTTCAAATTTAAGTTACATCTGGTCCACGCTTACGTACTTAGCTTGGAAGAAATGGCGACAGTCAAGGAGTCCATGAAGCAGATTTTTTATCTGCTTTAAACAGAAAAAAAAGCCCGACACATTGGTCCAAAGGGAAGAAATCGACAGGCGCGGAAGTAACTTCGGATGTACCTCAGGGGAATGCTAGAGGGTCGTCACTGTCGTGTACTGCAATTTTTATGTTTCATCCACTTCTGTTATTAACCACAAATAGGATTAAGCATTTTAATGTAATGGTACTAGGTCCTTGAAGAGATTTCTGCAACATGTCTCGTTATCAGCTTTCCGTAACCAGAATGAATTTTCATTCTGCGGTGGAGTGTGCGGTGAAATGAAACTTTCTGACAGTTTAAAATTGTGCATTGCAAAGCCAAAGTTAGTAAGGAAGGCAATGAGGTACTGGCGGAAGTAAAACAGACAGGGACGGCTTTGAGTCGCCCTCGGATAGTTCAGTCAGTGGTGCGCTTTCCCCCCAAATAGCAAAGGTCCCACGACCGACTGCCGGACCAGCAACATAGTTCTAATCAGCCAGTATGTTTCAACTTATATTCCTACTGCACACTTCTGTAAAATAAAAACTCTCTTACCTCATCAGATCTGTTCCAATTGGTTATGCGATTAGTCAATAATGAACGGATGTACACAAAGTGTGATAGCAATCCCGGTTGCATTTCACTTCAGAGCGAAAGTGCTAGGTGCAAATCAAGCTGGAATGAGCTCTTTGGTTAACTTATCCACGAGTGGGCGAGAAATTAAAAAACTGCAAGATGACGAAGGCGAGAATTTTAAAACTGCAAGATGACGATGGCGAGAAATGTTTTCTTTTTAGCATTCGATAACAATGAAACAGCTAATCACAGCTCTTAGAAACGCAAGCTGGTGATGGTGGGAAAACTTTTTGGCCGTAATTAAAATAAAACAGCCACTGACAGCACAGTGCTTTTTTTATCTAAAACGATACAGGCCAATCAGAACGTATAGTCCGCCATATTCAAAAGTATCCATTTATACTACAATTTTGCGCATCAAAAATTTACGTACGTTTTCTCGCCTGAATTGACAACATATTCAAAAAAAGTATGTGAACAATCTGTTTTTTCTTTATCAAAATTATGTGAGCACACTTACACACACAGATTTAAAAATTCTTGGCAGATACAGTAGCCTAATACCTCTTATGCTTTCCTCCATCAATGAAAAATTTTAAGTGTGTGTTGCATCATTTCACACAGGACAGCTCAAGTACTTCTGAATGGATGATTTTTTTTTTGTTAAGACTGTAATTTATCAGATTAATGGTCAACCTCCTATGAAACTGACGAATCGTTCACATAAAATGAATTAAATTCATACAGTCTATGTTTTTATTATTTTTAGCACAGTGAAATAGTTAGAAAGCTCATTCAAAGTTTTTACACCTTCACACACACGATTCACATTTAACTTTCTCTTGCATTACAAATTCCATTTTCATGATACAATTAGTCATCATCTTTCTGGTGGTAATAACTCCAAGCTAAATTATTCACATTACCTGGATATACACTCCTGGAAATTGAAATAAGAACACCGTGAATTCATTGTCCCAGGAAGGGGAAACTTTATTGACACATTCCTGGGGACAGATACATCACATGATCACACTTACAGAACCACAGGCACATAGACACAGGCAACAGAGCATGCACAATGTCGGCACTAGTACAGTGTATATCCACCTTTCGCAGCAATGCAGGCTGCTATTCTCCCATGGAGACGATCGTAGAGATGCTGGATGTAGTCCTGTGGAACGGCTTGCCATGCCATTTCCACCTGGCGCCTCAGTTGGACCAGCGTTCGTGCTGGACGTGCAGGCCGCGTGAGACGACGCTTCATCCAGTCCCAAACATGCTCAATAGGGGACAGATCCGGAGATCCTGCTGGCCAGGGTAGTTGACTTACACCTTCTAGAGCACGTTGGGTGGCACGGGATACATGCGGACGTGCATTGTCCTGTTGGAACAGCAAGTTCCCTTGCCGGTCTAGGAATGGTAGAATGATGGGTTCGATGACGGTTTGGATGTACCGTGCACTATTCAGTGTCCCCTCGACGATCACCAGTGGTGTACGGCGAGTGTAGGAGATCGCTCTCCACACCATGATGCCGGGTGTTGCCCTGTGTGCCTCGGTCGTATGCAGTCCTGATTGTGGCGCTCACCTGCACGGCGCCAAACACGCATACGACCATCATTGGCATCAAGGCAGAAGCGACTCTCATCGCTGAAGGCGACACGTCTCCATTCGTCCCTCCATTCACGTCTGTCGCGACACCACTGGAGGCGGGCTGCACGATGTTGGGGCGTGAGCGGAAGACGGCCTAACGGTGTGCGGGACCGTAGCCCAGCTTCATGGAGACGGTTGCTAATGGTCCTCGCCGATACCCCAGGAGCAACAGTGTCCCTAATTTGCTGGGAAGTGGCGGTGCGGTCCCCTACGGCACTGCGTAGGATCCTACGGTCTTGGCGTGCATCCGTGCGTCGCTGCGGTCCGGTCCCAGGTCGACGGGCACGTGCACCTTCCGCCGACCACTGGCGACAACATCGATGTACTGTGGAGACCTCACGCCCCACGTGTTGAGCAATTCGGCGGTACGTCCACCCGGCCTCCCGCATGCCCACTATACGCCCTCGCTCAAAGTCCGTCAACTGCACATACGGTTCACGTCCACGCTGCCGCGGCATGCTACCAGTGTTAAAGACTGCGATGGAGCTCCGTATGCCACGGCAAACTGGCTGACACTGACGGCGGCGGTGCACAAATGCTGCGCAGCTAGCGCCATTCGACGGCCAACACCGCGGTTCCTGGTGTGTCCGCTGTGCCGTGCGTGTGATCATTGCTTGTACAGCCCTCTCGCAGTGTCCGGAGCAAGTATGGTGGGTCTGACACACCGGTGTCAATGTGTTCTTTTTTGCATTTCCAGGAGTGTATAAAACGTTTATCATCACTTGTCAGCTAACCTAATTTATGCAGTTTACCATGACTTCTGGAGTGATTAACGCACGTGCCGATACAGCTTGTCAGAAAGTAATTTAATGGAATGAGAAAGACTTTGTATACAAAATTTTTCATGTACTTGGATTATGTATCACTACTTGCAAGATTGTTTTTACGTTGCAGTAGTCTGCTGCTAAATAAACTACTGTACATCCAGCAATAGCCCTGTAACTGTGCTCACCGTCCCATATGATATGAGACATTTATCATCTACAGTCAAAAACATTTTTCTTTCGCATTCATGAACAATAGTGTGATTGGCAAAACTGTCCAGAATGAACGAAAAGTAAGAGACGTAAAACTACTTAAGGTAGAGATGATCAGATCAACATACATGCGTGAAAGCCTTTTTTCTGTTACAAACTTAAATAAGACAAAATAACGTGGCAACCTGAGTGGCGAAACTCTGCAAATGTATCTAGATCTGTCTGTATAGCGACAGTTTGCGCCAGATACAAATTTTACTATGTCTTCAGCAAGCCAAAAATAATAAACAACACTAAGAATTTGTTTTGTTTGTGAGCTAGTTTTTGAGAAATATGAGATATGAAACAAAGCCACATGCCACATACTTTGCCACTGCACTTTCGCTGTTCTTTCCACTTTCCCCTCTGCCGGTTCAAAGGCGTGTCAAATGTTCCTCAAATCTATTTCCTACTTTTATACAAACAGGCCCAAAAAATTTTACCGACAATTCTTTTAATTTTTTTTATATTCAAGTTTTGTTCAGAAAACATGATTTTAATGACGCCTCATTTGATTTACAAGCTCCTTCTGTCCTCAATGTAGTACTTTATTCGCAGGAAACCACTTTGATGTTTAAACAGCACATAAAAATAATTTTGTTATGTGCAAAATAGATAGATCTTGAAGAGATGAAGTTTTTTGAAACATTATGGACGTATCTAACAGAAAGCAGATGGCAGTTAGAAGAGTCGAGGGGCATGAAAGGGAAGCAGAGGTTGGGAAAGGAGTGAGACAGGGTTGTAGCCTATCCTCGATGTTATTCAATCTGTATATTGAGCAAGCAATAAAGGAAACAAAAGAAAAGTTCGGAGTAGATATTAAAATCCATGGAGAAGAAATAAAAACTTTGAGGTTCGCCGATGAGATTGTAACTCTGTCAGAGACAGCAAAGAACTTGGAAGAGCAGTTGAACGGAATGGACAGTGTCTTGAAAGGAGGATATAAGATGAACATCAACAAAAGCAAAACGAGGATAATGGAATGTAGTCGAATTAAGTCGGGTGATGCTGAGGGAATTAGATTAGGAAATGAGACCGTTAAGTAGTAAATCAGTTTTGCTATTTGGGGAGCAAAATAACTGATGATGGTCGAAGTAGAGAGGATATAAAATGTAGACTGGCAATGGCAAGGTACGCATTTCTGAAGAAGAAAAATTTGTTAACATCGGATATTGATTTAAGTGTCCGGAAGTCGTTTCTGAAAGTATTTGTATGGAGTGTAGCCATGTATGGAAGTGAAACGTGGACGATAAATAGTTTAGACAAGAAGAGAATAGAAGCTTTCGAAATGTGGTGCTACAGAAGAATGCTGAAGATTAGATGGGTAGATCACACAACTAATGAGGAGGTATTAAATAGGATTGGGGAGGAGTTTGTGGCACAACTTGACTAGAAGAAGGGATCGGTTGGTAGGACATGTTCTGAGACATCGAGGGATCACCAATTTAGTATTGGAGGGCAGCGTGGAGGGTAAAAATCGTAGAGGGAAACCAAGAGATGAATACACTAAGCAGATTCAGAAGGATGTAGGCTGCAGTAGGTACTGGGAGATGAAGAAGCTTGCAGAGGATAGTGTAGCATGGAGAGCTGCATCAAACCAGTCTCGGGAGTGAAGACCACAACAACAAACAACAACAACGGCAACTCTTCCCGAAATATTTCGATATTTCCTCAGATCACTAATGAAAGTTTTCTTAATCACCGTGATTTCTTCCAAGCAATTAAAGGTTTTTTTTTAAAGTAGACCTGATGGTGGACAATTTGAGACTTCATTTGTCCATTTTCCACTCTTCGTATGGCTACGAAACTTTAGCCAAACATTCATTGTTTAATTTGTAGGCAGGCTTGTTTTCACTGTGCTCAGACATTTGACTAAAATCTGTTTGCATTGCAGGGTGACAGCGGCGGGGCTCTTGTTCTCAAGACCGCCACAGGCTACAAGCAGATCGGTGTCTCGAGCTTTGGGTCACCTGCGGGATGCCACACACCGACGCCATCTGCTTTCGCCAGGGTGACCTCCTTTCTCGACTGGATCACCAAAACTGCCGAAATCAGTGTTTAGCGAGAAGCTAGCATTGCCTGCTAGACGGTTCGCTTGCGGCGCCATCTGGTAGTCTCTTCTAACATGAACTGAGTGAAGTTGTCACTCTGGCAGTGATCTGACGAAGTAATGTGTGTGCTTTGGGGAGAAAATTTTTATTGTGAAGTTACAACAAGTTACAAGTTTTCCCCTTATGATGTTCCGTGGATCAGAACAGTTAACATCTAGCTTATCTCCGTAGGTGTTTTAGATACTGTGTTTTCACAAATATAATGATGGAATTACTAAGGTGTGTCATGTATGGATCTTCGCTGAAATAACAGTAACTAGCAATCAACGCAGAACATTTAGTAATTGAACAAAACAACACGATCTAGGACTTCTAAATCGACATGTTAGCATCTGTCTTCACAGTTACATTTAAAAGGGGAAGTCTTTGAGAAGGACCATGTAACGCCGGAAATGCATATCCTCCTATTTCCATCTATTGTGCTATTATTTTCTTTCCTTGCTTTGTTACCTCAAGATATGACATTTCTGTCTCTTTGTATATTGTAATTGTTTTACTATTTGTATATTTATGCATTTATGTCGATGTATAATTGGTTTGTTTCGTAAATATTATTTGTATTTTTACGCTGGGTCTTGCCTAGGGAAAACTGCTATCGAACGATTACATCGATAGGTCGTGTGAAGAATCAAAGTGTGTAGGATCTTTGGTAGTGTTAACTCTGCCGCGTGGAGCGCGGGATGAGCAGAAGGAGTCTGGCTGGAGTAGCGAGTGGAGCAGGTGTGTTGTGTGACGCTCCCGCGAGTTGCCGCGCTTTCGGGGTTTGGCAGCATGTAATTGCGAACGACTTGCGATGATAGTTTCTGACATGGTGTCGCGGACGGGAAACATTAACTAGCGCACATCAAGAGCCCGTTTCGTCTGGTGACCGTGTCGAGAAGAAGGCGCGCCAACATCCAGCTTCTGCAACAGCGACGGCCGACAATGAGTGACTGTCGCCACCTCCTCGACCGACGGCTTCAAACCTTCAATCAACCGACGAGGAAGACTGGACGCACGTAAAGTTTTAGAACTGTATGGCAGACCTCAGCTTTTCAAACTGTTCCATTTTCGTCACTATAATTACAGCAACTTAACATGAACTTTTGTTGCTCATTGTCCCAATTGCATTACCAAGCAGAGTCCCTTCCTTTTCCGAAATGAACCCGAGTGTCGTTGAAATTCAAACGCCAGCATTAAAGTAATATAGCTAACTCGTTTTCACTGCTTTAATTTCAAAGTTCAATTATGGCATTAATAGCTGGCTACAATATTCAGATTACACAAGCACGAATTAAGAGTGCGAGCTTTGTTACCGTATTTTAGCTTACCTGTGACTGCAGCTCAGCTTGGTACGTACTAAATTTTACTATTGTTAATTGTTCAGAATCATTTAATTCAAGTTCAAAGTTAAATCTCTTATTTCTAAATTGCATAGATTCAAGTAGTTTTTGAAATGATTGTTGAGGTAGTCCAAGACTAACCGTATTTTACTGAATTTAGATGTGCTTCAGAAAGAAAGCTCACTATTAACTTCAGTTACTAAATTAACTTTCGATTTTCCGGTTTTATTAATTCTTTTGCTAAATTAAGTCAGGGTGTAGCGAAATTTATTACTTCTGACAAACTTTCAGTTTTCACACTACGCGTGTCAACCTTCAGTTGCCACGCTTCTAGTGCTAATTATATGTGTAATAACCTTTCATTTTCAGTTACTATAGTAATTGTCCTTAGGACTGGCGACCGTGATTTCCCCCAAATCTCAAATACCTAATTACCGCTAGTTAATTGTTAACGTAACGGCTGCACATTTACTTTCTTTATTAACTTTACCCCTTTTCAAAATTAATTTCCACCAGTTTCATTAGCACATTTCCTTTCATTTAGATGTAACCCTTTCCTCCCTCTTTACCGACAGGTTAACTTCGGTGACGATTGCTTTTCCAAAACTCCCATTAGGTACACGCGGTTTCATTTTCTCTGTCATTAAGGTCGGTAAGAGAGGGGGAGGTTACACGTGGCGACCTGGTGACAGGACAATCTTCGGATTTGAGGTTGTTCTGGACACGAATTTTGCATTGTGCAAATCTCGTAACAAAGTACTGGTTACTTACAGGCCGTTACGTCAGCGAGAATAAGTAGTGGGAGTAATCCTAATTATATTTGAGATTTGTCATTTATATTGAAAATTATTAAAATGAGTGAAGGCAACAATTACCAAAATTTGGTAGACTTGGATACGGAACAATCGGTAGAACAGTGGGAAACGCGCACGGCGGTTCCCATTGTTCAGGGGCAGGCGGCTAGCATGAAAGACGCGACCGCCGAAACGCAACAAAGAGCAGAAATGGAATTCCAAACTTTAGAAAATGTTTCGGAATCGGAAGCGAAAATCAAATCTGTACCCCTTGATGATGAATACGGGGGAACATATATAGAGGAACCAGCTACGGAAGTAAAACCGGTAGTCTCCGGGAATTTAACTGATTTATTGAATGTTTTGATTAATGAAATCAAGAGTCAATCGGCAGAAATTATAGCTCTGTCTGCCAAGCAAGAAGCTCAGTCTGCCAAGCAAGAAGCTCAGTCTGAAAAAATTGAACGAAAGCTAGACAATCAGAACAAAGCTATTAATGTTGTTAACAACAATGTTGGAGTTGTTAATACAAAAGTTGATAAAATCAAAGAAGATATTGTTGTAATTAATACCGAAATCGGTAATCTTAAACAGGAAATGATAGGCGTTCAGGCGGAAATTGCGAGCATAAATACTCGTTTTGATTCCGAAATTAGCAGAATCGAGAAAAGTGTAGGAGAAGCAGTTGCTCCGATCATCGAGAATAAGGTGACGGAACAAATTCAATTAGTGAAAAAAGAGGATCAACAGAAGGTGGAAACTTTAAAGGCTTTAGTGTCCGAAGTAGACACTAAAGTGAGGGAGCAGGCTAATACCTGCGAAGAGAAAAAGAGGGAAGTGGAAACGCTTGCGACAACCACTTGCCAAGTAATTACGAGAGTGTCGGAATTAGAAAAGAAACTTGACGAAAAACAGAGTTATGTGCCAATCTGTGCACATAGTTCGGAATTGTTGACGAAAGAGGAGCGGTTCGACCCCTTGAAAAAAGGCGGTATACACGCGACGGATTTCATTAAAAATTGTGAAAGAGTTTTACCCAGATCATGGACTAATGAGAGAAAAATTAATGCGGTTATTGATGTGCTGGCTGGTGATGCCAAGCGTTGGGGCTTAAACCTCAACGTTACGAACCTAACTTTTGACGAGTTTAAAAATTTGTTTCTGGCTGAATACTGGTCAGAGCAAAAACAGCAAAGTGTCTGGCGCGAATTTGTCGTATCGAGGCCTTTCGATGCGAATTCGCGCGGTTCGATGAAGGAGTTTTGTGAGGGCTGGATCCGCAAGTTGGAATATTTGCGTGATCGCCGCACGGAATCCGAAATAGTCTGGGAACTCTACAGGAAGCTTCCAGATGACACAAAACGCTACGTAGGAAGCAATCACAGGACAATCAATGATTTCCTGGACAGAGTTGAGGACGAGGACAATTGGCGCAATAATCGCGACAGTGGTAGAGGCCGTGGTAACAACAACGGGTACCACAGCAACCACAACAACGATAACCATGGAAATAATGCATACCGCAACCATGGCAGCAATAACAATAATGGTTCGGACCGTAATAACAATCGGTACAATGCAAATAATAACAGGAATGACGGAAACCAGTATCGTACTAACGTGATACGGGCCTCACAGAATAGTAATAACGCCAGAGGGTGTGATGAGCCGCCTCAGCAGCATCCGGGGACCGTATCTGCTGGGACGAGACAGGGAAACCATTAGCCGCGCCGGTGAGGGGCCGACCGGGCGTGGAGAAATTTTGGAGGCCCAATAACAGGAGAAAACCCAGGTGTCGCCGTTATGAAAATTCCGTGTGGAATAATCAACGGCGGGAGAGTGTGCCAGTGTTAGGAGAAAGGAGTGCGCCCACAAGTAGTAGATCAGCTGTATACACGGCAGTAGGAAGTACATTCACTGTCAGTGAGAACAATTTAAGTAGTGTTCCGGAAATCGATTATAAAGCGGCAGCTGTAATACCCACAGCGGAACTGGAGATTGAGTTTAAGAATGATTCGCAAGTGTTGAGAGAATATCAGATGTCGGATAAAACGTCCGTCATCGAGCGAGGGGATGCAGAGAGGGATGAGGTCTGGTTAAGGCAGTTCGGTCGCTTATACGACGAACTAAGAGATTATAGGGGTCTGTATGGGAGAAGCGTTCATGGGGAGCGCGGGCAGGATTTGCCGCGTCTCGTCCCGCAGGAAGATAGTGTTTGTGAAATGATAGAAATTTCTGGCCCTAACCGGCAGACTTTACCAGAAACAGTTGATGTTAATGGGGAGCACGAGCAAGATTCATCGTGTTTCGTCCCGCAAGAGTTGGATGTTGAGGTAGTAACGGAAAGTTCTGGCCCTAACCGGCAGACCTTACCGAAAGTTTCAGTGGTAGAAGTAGCCGACCCATCCGACGCAAACCTCCAGTTTAAACATTGCGAGAGTATTAAGGAGAAAGATTGCGAAAATTTTAGTGATAGCCGGACACGATTGGTAGAAAAGCACATAGATTACAGCGTGTGTGAGGTTAGAGCTGACATTATACGGTCAGACGATAGCAGTGTGGGTTGCGCAGACCTAGCGGAAGTAATTGCAGAAACTACTGGGCACATTCCTCCAGGTAGATTGGCAGATGAGATCAGTCTGACCAAAGAGGAATCAACGAAGGTGACAATTAATGAATTGGTAGCAAAGCAACACCCATCAGTTGACGAGTTACAGGAAAAGGTTTCGGTATTGGAGGCGAAGCTACAGACTAAGCCTCAGGACAAACGTGTTGAAATTAAAACTGTATGTGAACAGAGGCTGAAAAGGCCGCCAGATAAGCCGGATTTAGGATCAAAGCCGGATGGTTTTTTCTGGAATGACCTGGATATAGACGAGGATTTACTGTGGGAAAATAAAGATACAGTCGAGGACAAGAGTAGACAGATAGTAGTGTCTGTTAATATGCACGACCTACAACTAAACGTGTTGATTGACACCAGTGCAGAATTGAGTGCTGTATCTGGGAAAATATTTGAGTTACTGAAAGACAGACCTGGCATCGTAGTTATGCCAGTAACAGGAGTGAAAATTATCGGTGCTACTGGGAAGGCCAGTAAACCGGTCACAAAACAGATTTTTGTCAACTTCGATATATGTGGGGCACGATTTGAACAAGAGTTTGTCGTCGTGCCAAACTTAACTACGGAAGTAATTATTGGGTTAGATTGGCTATTAAGGTACCGTGCAGTGATTAATTGCGAAAGCAAAACTTTGACATGTATGTCACAAGATAAAACAATAGTAGTTAGTTTTGACGAGGCAGGAGACTGTGTGCATAGGCAATACCAGCCTATACACATTGTTAACTGGCCAGATGACATTGATGTAGGAATGAATTTGAACTGCCGTAACGTGAGGAATTTCGGCATTGACAAAAGTGTAGAAAGTGAATTGGAAGAGATAATCAAATTCCCTCCACGGATTGACATCAGTATTGGTGGGAAAAAAGATCGTTTGCGAGAAGTAATGAAGCTAAAAGCCGACGCACGCACACGTCGTCATGACGCTAAAGCGCGTTTTGCTAAGTTTGCAATCGGAGACTTAGTACGTGTAAAAGCTCATGAGAAATAGAGCGAGATAGACAATGAAATCTCTAAATTTAAGTCTGCTTATAATGGACCAAATAAAGTCATTGGTATACCTCACACAAATGCTTATTGCTTAGAGTATCCAAGCTCTGGAAAACGATTAGGTATACGGAATATTGTAGACTTGAAATTGTACCAACCTAGGATCCATTAATACCACAGAAAGGGTAATTTGTACAGTATGTAAATACAGAGTGTAAGATTTAAGGATGTGCCATGTTACGATGCTTTTGCCTGACCTAGAGGTCATTAAAGAAGTTGTAATTAATAAGTAATTAATTTTGACTAAATGATTTAAGAGTAACTGATTAGTAATCATCTGAAAAATCCAAGCTGCTAGTTTAAGTTTTCAGCTGAGTCACAGTAGATTGAGGAATGTAAATATGATATTGTAACTGGCTGTAATATTTCATGAATGTGTACTTTTATTAGTCATTGCCGATGTACTTAGACGCTGTTTTAAGTTTCAGGCTAGTACATGCGTGTCATGATGGACAGTGTTGAGTTATCCGCTGTGATAGTGTTTATGGACTCCTTGAGATTACTCGGGAGTGAGTTTTTCCGAAAGAATTCAGTGAAACGGACGTTCTGGAAACGCCGTTACAAGGGCGAGTGAGATCAAGCGTGCCGCACAGGCGGGCGCAACGATAGTGGCGAGGCGGAGCCGCTGTCGGCTCTTGTGCCGCTGTCGGCATCCTTTGTACTTGCGAGTACGGAAGGCGGAGTTGTTTTTCTTCCCGGACAGCTGATGTGAAAGAATTCTGCTGTCAATATTTATGTTTTATTTTATCTGCTGTATATTATTTTCTTGTTTAGCGTTAATTGGACATGACGAGAATATTAATTATGAAAAGGTTACATAAAAATGTGTATTCTATGTAATTAATTATTAGTTTGCGTATTTTGATATACCTGTTTTTTATGACCATGTACTCTGATCAATTTTGCAAATAGTATTCCATTTCTTAAAGTGATACGAATTTTAATGATTTTGGAATAGCTAAACCATTTTCTATGTTTTCTATGAATTTTGATATGTTGTCAACCTGTTTTATTTTGTGCAAGATGACAGAGTGGAATAAGATTAGGAGTGTCTCCACTCAATTATTATTGTCTAAAAATTGGTTTATGGTTAATTAGACGAATGCTAAATTTATTTGATGTTTTCAGCATATGCATTTCCGCTGTTTCTTTTTTGGGACATTTTCTGAGTCTGTTTACGTTACACGAACATCCTCAGACAATGTGGGGCACGTGTAACGCCGGAAATGCATATCCTCCTATTTCCATCTATTGTGCTATTATTTTCTTTCCTTGCTTTGTTACCTCAAGATATGACATTTCTGTCTCTTTGTATATTGTAATTGTTTTACTATTTGTATATTTATGCATTTATGTCGATGTATAATTGGTTTGTTTCGTAAATATTATTTGTATTTTTACGCTGGGTCTTGCCTAGGGAAAACTGCTATCGAATGATTACGTCGATAGGTCGTGTGAAGAATCAAAGTGTGTAGGATCTTTGGTAGTGTTAACTCTGCCGCGTGGAGCGCGGGATGAGCAGAAGGAGTCTGGCTGGAGTAGCGAGTGGAGCAGGTGTGTTGTGTGACGCTCCCGCGAGTTGCCGCACTTTCGGGGTTTGGCAGCATGTAATTGCGATCGACTTGCGATGATAGTTTCTGACATGGTGTCGCGGACGGGAAACATTAACTAGCGCACATCAAGAGCCCGTTTCGTCTGGTGACCGTGTCGAGAAGAAGGCGCGCCAACATCCAGCTTCTGCAACAGCGACGGCCGACAATGAGTGACTGTCGCCACCTCCTCGACCGACGGCTTCAAACCTTCAATCAACCGACGAGGAAGACTGGACGCACGTAAAGTTTTAGAACTGTATGGCAGACCTCAGCTTTTCAAACTGTTCCATTTTCGTCACTATAATTACAGCAACTTAACATGAACTTTTGTTACTCATTGTCCCAATTGCATTACCAAGCAGAGTCCCTTCCTTTTCCGAAATGAACCCGAGTGTCGTTGAAATTCAAACGCCAGCATTAAAGTAATATAGCTAACTCGTTTTCACTGCTTTAATTTCAAAGTTCAATTATGGCATTAATAGCTGGCTACAATATTCAGATTACACAAGCACGAATTAAGAGTGCGAGCTTTGTTACCGTATTTTAGCTTACCTGTGACTGCAGCTCAGCTTGGTACGTACTAAATTTTACTATTGTTAATTGTTCAGAATCATTTAATTCAAGTTCAAAGTTAAATCTCTTATTTCTAAATTGCGTAGATTCAAGTAGTTTTTGAAATGATTGTTGAGGTAGTCCAAGACTAACCGTATTTTACTGAATTTAGATGTGCTTCAGAAAGAAAGCTCACTATTAACTTCAGTCACTAAATTAACTTTCGATTTTCCGGTTTTATTAATTCTTTTGCTAAATTAAGTCAGGGTGTAGCGAAATTTATTACTTCTGACAAACTTTCAGTTTTCACACTACGCGTGTCAACCTTCAGTTGCCACGCTTCTAGTGCTAATTATATGTGTAATAACCTTTCATTTTCAGTTACTATAGTAATTGTCCTTAGGACTGGCGACCGTGATTTCCCCCAAATCTCAAATACCTAATTACCGCTAGTTAATTGTTAACGTAACGGCTGCACATTTACTTTCTTTATTAACTTTACCCCTTTTCAAAATTAATTTCCACGAGTTTCATTAGCACTTTTCCTTTCATTAAGATGTAACCCTTTCCTCCCTCTTTACCGACAGGTTAACTTCGGTGACGATTGCTTTTCCAAAACTCCCATTAGGTATACGCGGTTTCATTTTTCACTGTCATTAAGGTCGGTAAGTGAGGGGGAGGTTACAACCAGATTGTGGTGAAGACTATATCCCTATCAAAATAATAAAGTGATTCATAGCTGAGCAAACAAGTGGCTGGTATTGTTGGTTCGCATTTGTCTGCACGGGGCTGCAGAAGTAATGGCTCGGCGACTGTGTTCTCCGTTCGTTAAGGTACAGTTTTAGCTTTCCTCACAAGGTGGTAATAGTCACATCGCCCTACCGCACACTTTCACAGCTGTAGTCGAATCGGAGTAACAAAACCCATGAGAGTTGCATTGGTCTGGGCCGGAAGCTTCGCACACCTATCTGAACCAGTCACGTGACGCTAATTTGTAAATGTCTCTAAGGCAAAGCTACACTGTTGTCGCACTGCTACATTGCTACATTGTTGTTTGAGCCTGCCGCTGTTAGCACTGTGCAAGCTGACAACAGCACAGGCAGGGATCTTCTTACGTTGAATCGACTGTAGTTTAACATCTGCGCGGAGAAGCACAATGAAAGCAAACCACACTGCTACGCTACCGGCTGCAAGCGTCGTTTGCAACTGACTGTGGCAGCTGGCACCGGAGGTAGCAAAGCGATATGACAATGGAAGGCATGACCAGGCTCATTTTCTTGTTCAATATTGTTATGACAACTATCCTGTGAACAACTGACCACCAGTCACTTTGTTATTCTGATCCAGTAACTCGACTGAGTGTTTAGTGGAACTACGTAAAGCTGGAAGTGTGTGACATACCACCTTGGAATTCACTGTTACTTCACAGCTCATCATAAGTTTTTCCTGTACTGTTGTTTCATCCCCTTCAGCCCATATTGACGGGAGAGGGAGTGAGGATGAGGACGAACGGTTGGTAAGGGTACGAGTTTCGCGAATTTCAAGCTAATTCCCAGAATGAGATTTTCACTCTGCAGCGGAGTGTGCGCTGATATGAAACTTCCTGGCAGATTAAAACTGTGTGCCCGACCGAGACTCGAACTCGGGATCTTTGCCTTTCGCGGGCAAGTGCTCTATCATATGAGCTACCGAAGCACGACTCACGCCCGGCCCTCACAGCTTTACTTCTGCCAGTATCTCGTCTCCTACCTTCTGTAAAGTTTGGAAGGTAGGAGACAAGATACTGGCAGAAGTAAAGCTGTGAGGGCCGGGCGTGAGTCGTGCT
Source organism: Schistocerca cancellata (assembly GCF_023864275.1). Taxonomy (NCBI): domain Eukaryota; kingdom Metazoa; phylum Arthropoda; class Insecta; order Orthoptera; family Acrididae; genus Schistocerca; species Schistocerca cancellata. Next base: position 152,735,273 of record NC_064634.1, on the reverse strand, counting down.
TCGGTAGCTCAGATGGTAGAGCACTTGCCCGCGAAAGGCAAAGGTCCCGAGTTCAAGTCTCGGCCCGGCACACAGTTTTAATCTGCTAGGAAGTTTCATATCAGCGCACACCACGCTGCAGAGTGAAAATCTCATTCTGGAAACATCCCCCAGGCTGTGGCTAAGCCATATCTCTGCAGTATCCTTTCTCTCAGGAGTGCTAGTTCTGCAAGGCTCGCACAAGAGCTTCTGTAAAGTTTGGATGGTAGGAGACGAGATACTGGCAGAAGTAAAGCTGTGAGGGCCGGGAGTGAGGCGTGCTTCGGTAACTCAGATGGTAGCCGGCCGCGGTGGTCTCGCGGTTCTAGGCGCGCAGTCCGGAACCGCGGGACTGTTACGGTCGCAGGTTCGAATCCTGCCTCGGGCACGGATGTGTGTGACGTCCTTAGGTTAGTTAGGTTTAAGTAGTTCTAAGTTCTAGGGGACTGATGACCACAGCTGTTAAGTCCCATAGTGCTCAGAGCCATTTGAACCAGTCAACGTCGCAGTGGGCAGTAGTCTTAATATTGAAGCCGGCACGGTAGCTCAGCGTGTTCGGTCAGAGGGTTAGCTGCCCTCTGTAATAAAAAAAAAACTGAGTTAATGGATCAACAACGAACTTAAACGGATGTCTTACGACGTCCGCCCCGAGCAGATGCAACGAACAAAAGCGAACAAAATGAGATTAAAAAAAAGAAAGGATGGTAGAGCACTTGCCCGCGAAAGGCAAAGGTCCCGAGTTCGAGTCTCGGTCGGGCACACAGTTTTAATCTGCCAGAAAGTTTCAAGCTAATTGGTTTAAGATGCCTTCAAAAAACCGAAGCAGTGTCATTTCAAAAAGGAAAGACATATCTGGCGTTTTGCTACAATAATTTATTAAATTGCAGTAGCAGTTTTCGTCTTCTTTTGCCATCTTCAGGTGACAATCTACATCCACAGGTTAAGGTGTTAGTGACATATATATCACAAATATTTCTGTGAGTCACGCATAATTTTATCTGTGGCTGTTGTATTTAAATTATTTGTTTGCAGGATTAATATCCACGCATATCTGGAAATGAATTGCATTTCATCAATAAAGAAATAATTAATGGTACATTACATAACCCATTATATGGTGTTATTTTCTTCCTTGTTACAAAAGAAGTGATATTTATTTATTTGCTATTTTCTTTGATGTTGTTTATTGAAACACAACCAGTTTCGCCGCCTAAAGCCGAATTATCAGGTGTAACCTACATGGTAGGGAGCAACATACAGTGTCAGCACTCCGTGCGAATCAAAATTAATAAAACGCTGTCTAAAATATGCTCACTACGTTAAATAGTCATAGGCATACCCAATCCTCCTAGTCAAAATTTGTTATTCAGTGAATATTGTCAATACTACAGCGAACAAAAGGTAAGAAAGATGGTTCAAATTGGTCTGAGCACTATGTGACTTAACAGCTGAGGTCATCAGTCCCATAGAACTTAGAACTACTTGAACCTAACTAACCTTAGGACATCACACACGTCCATGCCCGAGACAGGATTCGAAACTGCGACGGTAGCGGTCGCGTGGTTCCGGTTTGAAGCACCCAGAACCGCTCGGTCACAAAGGCCAGCGGTAACGAAGACAAGCAACACTGATTTAGGACAAAATGCTGGTGAGTAAAACTTGCAGGTAGAGAGCCTTGTTTTAATATTTGCCTGCAACTAAAAAGGAAAAAGAAAAGTATTTTTAGGAAGAGGACACTAACATATTTTTAAAAAAGGCCCGAATTGGCGATAACAAATTGTCGATGCTAACACAATTAGCTGCGGCTCTACGCAAATTGCTGTGTGGGATGTATCGCTTAGCAATGTTGTTCTGGGGCGAGGGCAGGGCAACACAGTACACGGCAAAGTAAAAGCGGCCCACACGAACGACTGGGTGATACTAGCTAGCTGGCAGCAAAGAAGCTATCCACATGTATATTCTGAAGCCATATACTCATAACTATTAACGCTGGATTGCTGATCCTATATTCAAGAGCATTACAGAATTTTATCATTTACTAATCCCTAATCGTATATACAATCAGCATTTGCCAGAACGCTACGCTGGTTTATTTCTAAGTGATCATTCAACGTGAACAATCAGTTTCCTTTTATATATCTAAAAATTACTTTTTCCACCCAAATATTCAAAGTATGACATTTTTTCTTTTTATGAAGTGTTTTCGAATTTTCTGGAGGGGTTGTGATGCTGTGCCCATCATCATGTAACTGGGCTGTTAATGTAAATCGCGAAATATTTAAGTTAAGGTGAGTACTGGAACAACCTGTGTTCTGGTGCATTCTGCATTGTTGCCTGATGTATCCAAAATGGCGTCGATGACGTCATCCAAGATGGCGTTGTATAGACTTGGCAACAAGATATGACGTCATTCAAGATGGCGTCCATGACGTCAGCTGATGATGCAAGTACTGTTATCCAAGATGGCGACTTTGGGCGAGAAAGTGCCACGCCCCCTCTCCCAGAAAAAATGGCGGGATGTTCAAATTCCAACAGGATAATGCATCACACCCCGGTTATCCCAACTAAGGAAAAAAAATCGTGGGAAGATAGCTCACTAGGCCTACCTCCACTAACCTAAGTCACCCGACCGCCACCTCTTCCTACGAACTAGCATCAACTTTGAATTTTGGTGGTAAACAAAGGTCACTTGGGGTTTCGCTGCTGAGCTAAGAAAATGGCGCGGTAGAAAGGAAACTTGAACTAACCTCAGTCGCCCAACCGCAACCTCCTCCTAAGGATTCGTGGGAAAAAAGGACTTCGATATCTTTATTCAAACAATTTCATGCAGGTGTGTTCGGCACAAGGTCAGGACTCCAACAGACTTAGTACACATCGCCACCACCAGAGGGTTCTCTCATCTGTGATGTAAACCAGGATGGCGGCAAACACTATGTTCACCACGAGGTTTGGACTCAAACTGACTTAGTACACAGTGCTACCACCAGAGGACACTACTGTGACGTCAGCTGATGATGCAACTACCATAATTCAAGGTGGTGGCAAACAGTGTGTTCACCACAAGGCCTAGTACTTATTGACACCACCAGAGAGCGCTGCCATGGACTGGGAATCAATTTTCACGAGTGCCACACCCACCTGGACTGTCAAGGATATACTTAAAGTCTCCACAACGATCCTCAACCTACAGCCACGTCCTCTTACCAACCCATGTTGTCGGGCACTAACGTGTACTAAATTGAACTAACGCGGAAATGGTATAATATTATGGTGAACCATGCGAAAATACGTATGTTCTTGTAATCCCAGAGTCTGGAGATGTCTGTAGAAAAGCGAGAAGGTTCGGAGTAGAAACAGTAACGCGTTTGTGCAAAGGGGAAACGGTCTCAAATTTGTAGAAGAGTTCTGAGAGTGACTTCGGTCTGCTGAGGGTGCTCTGATGTAAAAGGGATGATTTTTTAAGGGCTGAATGTCAAGTCTGTAGAAAGAAACAAATGGCTGGCGGTGCTTCCCTAGGACTGGGGAGCATCATGACATATAGCCTGTGTCAGTGTAGCCATACAATAAGTTTTTCGATTGGTGACAGGTATAAAAGGTGACTGCCCTGTTTGTGTAAAATGTGTATATATTGTATTATAATGTTACTGTGGCCAACGTTGTGTAACATGTGTATGTATTGCATTCTAAAGTTAGTATGGTTTATGTTAAGGCATGACTAGAGATGATGACTGCGTGTCATAACGTAAGAGTCTTTAGGTACTTGACGATATGTATGGTGGTTTGTATGATTTAATTGTCTGTGCAATATGGCGATCTGTGTAAAATGACCACTGAAAGTCTCGTCTGCTGAAGGAAAAAAGGTGGACAGCGCTTCGATATCGGTGGTATCAGTAATTCGATGGGTAAATTCGATAAGAGCCAATCATAATGCCTCAACACATCCCTTATGCTTGGATATAGGAGCCTCTACATAGCGGAGGGTATGTTTGTGTTTGTTGAAAGTGGGGAGGGTAACACGTGATGGACTGGGTACCACGTTAGGTCTGCGAGGAAGACTGCATTTGATGGTATTCTGCACTATTTTCGTAAACAGGTTCTGTTAGGGCAAGAATTTCTGTGCATACAAGCTAAGACAACACGAAAACTCCTACAAAAGCGCACATTAAGTTTTTCTGGGGGACTATTCAATTTAATAGAGTTCAACTTGGCTGATATTGTTTACAAAGCCATGTTACATACGAATGACATTGAGAACTTGGATAGGTGCACTTGCAATGGTAAGTAGCTACGTGCAGCGAAGCGTCAGCCACACACCACGCATGGTCTACTAGAATCACTAAGGAGAAAGCAGCTTGTGATATTCTGGAATGGATTTCTGCAGCGTCTTCGCCAGTCTGCAGTCAGAGCGAGGGTAGTGATGAACCATGTGTGTGGCCAAGCTTGGAGCGTCTGCAGTCTGTAAATAAGTCTTTGCTCCAATCTGACTGCATCATCAATGGCCTGGATGTAACTTTCACATGTGTTTGGTGGCGGCTTGTAACTGAACTCCCACCCGATCACATCAGAACATGTGTCTAGTTGAGTACACATTTGGATAGGAATTTCTCAGAAATCAGGTATGGACAGGGATGTCCCTACCTGATGCATGCAGGCATCTGTGCATGGTTTGACAGCTGACAACCATGTCACTTCGTCGCCTGGTGGACAGGGTGTGGGGGGGGGGGGGGGCAGTGCTAGTGTGTGTTGATTGCATTATTTTGCGAGTGTTCCTGTAGGCTGTGCCATGTATTATTTAGAGAGTTTACAAGAATTGAGCATGTGTAGACAACGGTGTGCTGCATTATTTAGGAGCAGTTTGCAGGTCTCTACTGAAATTATTTAGGAAAATCAGGAGTTGTTTGCATGTCTGCAGACTGTGTTTGTAACCCCAAGCACATCAGGGCGTGTGTTTTGCGTCAGTGTGATACATATAATCCATTCATAAATAAAATGTTCCAAACTAAATAGAGTGCCCTTGTTCCTTACCCTCCCCAGCAGCCCAGGGCAGACTGAGTCATTTACGCATCATTTTTCCCTGGCAGAACACCATCTGGAGTTAGGTCACAGAGGGGATGACAGTACACTCTGGTGGCAGTGTTGTGTACTAGGTCAGTTGGAATCTAGATCTCGTGGTGGAGACATCGCTTGCAAAATAATAAAAACTTATGTCCATCATAGGCAGAGTCGTTTTCCCACTATTTCCCCCCCCCCCCCCAATCATTTCAGATGACATTATGTGCTGTTCACGTTAGTACACGGTAGTGCACGTTAGTACACTTTAGTATACTTTAGTACACATTAGTGTACGTTAGTACACTTTAGTACACATTAGGGCATGTTAATGTACATTAACCCAACAACATGGGTTGGTAAGAGGACGTGGCGGTCGGTTGAGGATCGTTGTGGAGACTTTATCTTTCCAAGTCCAGGTGGGCGTGACACTGGTGACAATTGATTCCAAGTCCATGACAGCGCTCTCTGGTGGTGTCAATATGTACTAGGCCTTGTGGTGAACACACTGTTTGCCGCCATCTTGGATTACGGTACTTGCGTCATCAACTGACATCACAGTAGCGCCCTCTGGCGGTGACGCTGTGTACTAAGTCAGTTTGAGTCCAGACCTCGTGGTAAATGCGCTGTTTGCCGCCATCTTGGATTACATCACAGATGAGAGCACCCTCTGGTTGCGGCGATGTGTACTAAGTCAGTTGGAGTCCTGACCTTGTGGCGAACACACCTGCATGAAATTGTTTAAATAAAGACTTATGTCCAACTCGTTTTTCTCACAAATCCTTAGGAGGAGGTGGCGGTCGGGTGACTGAGGTTATTATAAGTGTCCTTTCTTTCGCGCCATTTTCTTAGCAGCAGAACCCCAACTGACCTTTGTTTACAGCCAAAATTCAAATTTAGTGACAGTTTGTAGGAAGAGCTGGTGGTCGGGTGACTTAGGTTAGTGGAGGTAGGCCAAGTGAGCTATCTTCTCGCGATTTTCTTTGCCTAGTAGAGATAAATGGGGTGTGATGCATTATCCTGTTGGGATTTGAACCTTCCGCCATTTTTTTCTGCTGGAGGGGGGGACACTTCCTCAAAAGCCGCCATCTTGACGTCTTCAGGTGACGTCATGGCCGTGATATTGGGTGACAAAATGCATTGTAGCCAAGTCTACATGACGCCATCTTGGATGACGCCATCGCCGCCATCTTGGATACATCAGGCAACAATGCGTAATGCGCCAGAACACAGGTTTTTCCAATACTAAGGCATTCCTGAAATCTTACTCGAAATAACCTACTGGTTTGCCCTATATATTTCTTGAGGCAGTAATGCATTTTGACTAGGAGAGATAGGTATGCCTACGACCTTTTAACGTTGTGAGTATATTTTAGACATTCCTTTATTAATATTATAACCCACAAAGTGGTGTCACTGAACGTTACTCTTTACCATGTACGTTGCACCTGATGATTCAGTTTTAGGGTGTGAAGCATTTCAAAAAACAACAGTTTTACCAGCCATTAGCGGAATTATTCCTGACAGCATGCCTTTCAAAAGCTACAGAAGTACCCAGATGTGACATTTTGATAATCCAACTTCAGGTTAACACTTAAAAATGAGAGTAAGAGAGAGAATTAAGAGGAGGGAACCAAGGGGAAGGGGTGTTAACACTTGAAAATGAGAGTAGGAGAGAGGGGGGATAGTAAGGGAAGTTGTGAAATTAGTAAGTAATTATAAAATATCAGAGGAGTTTCCCAGGAAATTCTTGTTTCTTAAATCTCTTTATTCATTTAGTATATTATGTGGATACTGTTTAAAAAAAAACATTTTAATTTTTTTCAAGCATATTCATCACTATATCTTTATTAGTTTTGTGTAACAACTTCATGTTATCCTCAGTGGTACGCCTGGGAATGTGTTGTTGAGTGTGGGCCAGTGTCACTGTTGGGCATGGGGTGGGGGGAGGGGCGGGTGGGCTGCGTGCCCCAGTTGGGGGACGGCGGACTTCCCTGTTACCCTCCTTGCTTCCCGACTTTGCATGCAGTGAGTGTTTGTAAGACAAAATAAACTACAAAATACAAAAACAAACAACACATAACCATGAAACACAAACACAAACAAACATAACACAACACACAATAAATCAGCAGACAATAAGCAACAAACGGCACATATTGGCTTACAACAACGGAGTCACACACAGTGTGTGTAATACACTAAAGAAACAAGGACTCAACATCGCATACAAAACCAACAACACAATACAAAAACAGACTTGCAAGAAATATCACTAACACTGAAAAATACAGCCAGTCCGGTATATACCAACTTACCTGCAAGTGCTGTCAATCTGTATATGTGGGACAAACATGTAGGAATTTCAGAACGAGGTATACAGAACTCATCAGAGCATTGAAAAGCAATAGCTCTCACTCAACATTTGCAGACCACCTAATAGCACACAATCACCACCCAACAAACATTGAAACTGACTTACACATCCTAAAAACTAGTATCAGCTTGAGCCAAAAATTAACTATGGAAGAAAACTATCACATCCAAAAATCAATAGCCCAAGGAAAGCAAGTACTCAATGAATGCATATCATTGTGCTACAAAACCCTCTTCACCACAATAGAAAAACTGTACAAATAACAGCCCACATCTTGTGGTCGTGCGGTAGCGTTCTCGCTTCCCACGCCCGGGTTCCCGGGTTCGATTCCCGGCGGGGTCAGGGATTTTCTCTGCCTCGTGATGGCTGGGTGTTGTGTGCTGTCCTTAGGTTAGTTAGGTTTAAGTAGTTCTAAGTTCTAGGGGACTTATGACCACAGCAGTTGAGTCCCATAGTGCTCAGAGCCATTTGAACCATTTTTTTTATACAAATAACACCCACACCAAAACTACTCATGGGAGAAAGAAAACTTTCACCCTCCCTCCCTCCCTCCCCCCCCCTCTCTCTCTCTCTCTCCCTCTCTCTCTCTCTCTCTCTCTCTCTCTCTCTCTCTCTCTCTCTCTCTCTCTCTCTCTCTTTCTCTCTGCCCCAGTCCTCAACATACACATGATACACATGCACACCCACACAAACCATACACAACTGACGCCAAATACAATTCAAACTCGCGTGCCTCACCCAGCCAAACACGCTACAAAACAAATGAATACCACAGCCCCAACAACACGTAATGCCAGCGAAAACTCTGCCTATGTTTTGAGAAATCGAAAAAGTCCAGTGCCAAATGACCATACGTCACGAAGTAAGCCTATTTTCTTCGCCGACAACATGGGAGAAAGCTCCACAATTTGAAAACTGTGAGTTACTTACAAAAAACGTGATACAGACTCATTTCCGCTCGTAAATGCATAACAAACGGAAAAATAAGTTACGTTTTGCTGTTTGCAGATGACAAGTTGTATATTGAGTAGCAGAATAGCTACCAAAGTAAATGGACAATAGCATCATGTAAGGTATGTTAAGTAATGCATGCATCCACTTTTCGCCAATTAAGCTATAAATGGAACTTTGACTTAATGTTATAAGCAACACAAATGTTAATATGTAACAACAATTTTACAGTTAATAATAAAAATTAAATCCACTGAAGGTAGCACAAAAGTGAAGGAACATGTATGGGTGAAACAAAACAGAAAAAAATTGTCTTGCATAAGGCGGAATTTCTCATCCCATTTTCGTAGCAAGCACGGACATAACAAGAAGAACTGCACCACAAGATGATTAACTACATATTGTTTTTAAACTTTCAGAGTTCACCTAATAACATTTTGCAACTCTTGGAATAGCAAGGTTATGATAGTTTCCTAAAAGGGAATAACTGATCAGACAGTATTGGTGGGACAGGCGGCAACATCAAACGTCCGTACTCATTAATAACAAGTGCATCGACTTCGAACAGATAGGATGAAGACGACAAAAACAAGATAGCAGCCTATTTTTGAATGAACTGTAGGCAGCTGTGAGTGGCGTAATAATAGGGGTACGTCGTTCACTGATAGCAGAAACCTACCTGTTGACTCTACTCATTTGTTGTCTTTCCAGAAGTCATCCACAAGTTCAAACGATATTGTATTGCAATGGCTGCGTTCTTAACAATAATGGTGGAATGTTCCCTTGGACATAGATACAGGCAGCGACTTTCATTCAAAATGTCCTCCACTGTATGGGAATTACATAATGTGTGTACGTGTTCAGAGGGTGACGCAGGAACGACGACGTATGGAAGTTTAGGTCTAACCATGAGTTGAGCACGGACAGCCAAAACGGTTAAGACGACCGCTCGCTTAAAGCGACTCCCAGTCCAGAACACATTTTCATTGTCATCATTCCCTTATAAGCCTGAAGGATGTTCGTATTTGCAACTGCAAATACATTTCATGCACAAGTTAAAACCTACCTCTCCTTAACCTGTCTGCATTCGTTCTAACGCTGCACTCCAACGGGTGTGGCATAGTGACTCTTCGCATTAACAAAAACAATCTAGGAAGAAGTTCGTCCACTATTAAAAAAGTCTGGTAAAAGCATGCTATATTGTCGAGATCATGTGTATTGCCATTAGTCTGGCAAACAGTGCAACAGCACAGAAACTAACATAAATGCGTTAATCCCTACTGATAATAATCATACTTAAATTTATCTCTTCAGTGTCTCCAGTCTGAGTTCGCAATAATTTTGCTACAATCAGCAAGGTGAAGATGACATAAAAATGCAGCGTAAACATTATTCGTCTGAGCTACCAACGGCTAAAGCCTCGAACTGCCAATTAAAGTGACCTACGCTACTGTTAATATTTTTACTTTGCAGTCATGAAAATAACCAACAAAAATCTTATTGCGCCACTGTGTTGAAACGGTCATCAGCTACAGAACCGTCTTCAGTCAACGGCCGTCGTGTTCTGCCCATAACAAGGGTGTGCGAGCCCCATTCATAACTTTTTAGCTGACTTTGATGTCAGATACCTCACTTTTCCTAATACACTACTGGCCATTAAAATTGCTACACCACGAAGATGACGTGCTACAGACGCGAAATTTAACCGACAGGAAGAAGATGCTGTGATATGCAAATGATTAGCTTTTCAGAGCATTCACACAAGGTTGGCGACGGTGACGACACCTGCAACGTGCTGACATGAGGAAACTTCCCAACCGATTTCTCACACACAAACAGCAGTTGACCGCCGTTGCCTGGTGAAACGTTGTTGTGATGCCTCGTGTAAGGAGGAGAAATGCGTACCATCACGTTTCCGACTTTGATAAAGGTCGGATTGTAGCTTAAAGCGATTGTGGTTTATTGTATCGCGATATTGCTGCTCGCGTTGGTCGAGATCCAATGACTGTTAGCAGAATATGGAATCGGTGGGTTCAGGAGGGTAATACAGAACGCCGTGCTGGATCCCACAGGCCTCGTATCACCAGCAGCAGAGATGACAGGCATGTTATCCGCATGGCTGTAACAGATCGTGCAACCACGTCTCGATCCGTGAGTCAACAGATGGGGACTTTTGCAAGACAACAACCATCTGCACGAACAGTTCGACGACGTTTGCAGCAGCATGGACTATCAGCTCGGAGACCATGGCTGCGGTTACCCTTGACGCTGCATCACAGGCAGGAGTGCCTGCGATGGTGTACTCAACGACGAACCTGGGTGCTCGAATGGCAAAACGTCATTTTTTCGGTTGAATCCAGCTTCTGTTTACAGCATCATGATGGTCGCATCCGTGTTTGGCGACATCGCGGTAAACGCACATAGGAAGCGTGTATTCGTCATCGCCATACTGGTGTATCACCCGGCGTGATGGTATGGGGTGCCATTGGCTACACGTTTCGGTCACATCTGTTTTGCATTAACGGCACTTTGAACAGTGGACGTTACATTTCAGATGTGTTACAACCCGTGGCTCTACCTTTCATTCGATCCCTGCGAAACCCTACATTTCAGCAATCATATGTCAGTCTTAGTATAATATATTTGTTCAATGAATACACGTTTATCATCTGCATTTCTTCTTGGTGTAGCAATTTTAATGGCCAGTAGTGTATATTGCTACACAGTGTTCTCTTCGTTACCAACTCTCGAGTAACACTGCTTGAAATTGTTTTGTGATAGTGCTGTCACCGGCAAAACGTATTTTTCTGGATGGGCTACTTCTGCTTGTCCCAACTTTCTGGGCTTGAGACGAGTCCAACCGCCAGCTGCTAAGAGGTGCCTCTTACCCCCCCCCCCCCTCCTCCCCCCAAAAAAACTAAACTGAGGTCCAATTTTAAGTTTTTCTGGTAGAAGTCCTGTACCAAGACTTCGGAACCATCCCGATGAGTTGCATTTTCACTGGGCGCTTGGCAGCCTCATTAACAATAATGGTTGGACATGGCTGTTGCACACTGCAGCAGATTCTGGTGCGCTCTCTCCAGTGGTATCTAGTCCGTGCGCCATGAATGACCGCCTGGAGTGCCATTTCTGTTGTTATACTGTGTGCCTCAGAGGAATTTGGTGTTGCTGTTGGTCAGCCTGGATAAGCAGTCATAGCCTCGAAGCAGAACTATCATACGTTACACTTAAGCAGCAGCCATGATTGTTGTGTTTTCAACAAGCGTTTATTGTGTTGTGACCTTTTTATAAAGATGATAAAGGCGATAAACTATGGAAAAAAATTTAAATTTTTCAGATGGAAAGAAAGGCGCGAATCGGTTAAGGAAAACAAGATAAGTGGTTATGAAGATAGGAAACGGAAGTACAGGGAATGCAACGATAGCTGCCTATATTTTGGTTTAATATGCACCGTTGTGAACGATGAAGAGCGTCCACAGTACCTTTCGTGTTTGAAAGTATTTTCTTTTGAATGTACGCTACCTTGCAAATTCAGGCGTTATTTAGAAAGTGTCCATAAGAATGACGTAGTAAAATCAATACTTTTCTGAGTCAAATGAAAAAAACAAAAATCATCATTTTCTAAGCAGGCGGGAATCTCGACTTAGGCACTTCTAGCGTCCTAGAATGTAACTAAACAAGTAGCGAAATGTCATAAGCCCACACTATTGTAGAGGAACTAATTCTCTACCATGTTCTATTGATATTGTGTCCATTACACATGGAGAATCCACAGCAAAACAGCTTCTGCTATAGCTATACCTGACTCTACAATTACTCGTCAAATTCAAGATTTTGGAGAGGATCTTTGAAAACAAATTAGAGGAAGGGATTTTGCTTTGCAGGCGATTTATAGCATTAGCGATGCCCATATCATTTTCTACGTGCGAATTGTTGATGAAAAAGTAACAGAATGGTGCAACATTTTTTTCTAAGTAAATAAATGCAAGTACGACAGGCAAACATTTAGTTCGAAATATTCGACAGCTTCGCGACAGAAAATCAAATTAGCTGGACTCACCGTGTTAGTGACTGTGTACTGATGATGCGTGATCCATGTCAGGGCGTTTCAGTGGTCTACAAGCACATATCCGCGGCAGAACTCCTAATATTCTATAGACCCGTTGTATTATCCACAGAGTCGCACTTGCTCCGCAACATTTGAACGTTGATCTGAATCACGTGTTACAAACTCTTACAAATGCGGTGAACTTTATTAAATCTTGGCCCCAGAAAGCTAGATTTTTAGACAAACGTGTCACGATATCGGGGCTGGACATACGGCTCTCTTATTTTATACCACCACTCTTTGACTTTCCGGGGGAAGTGTATAATAGCACATTTGTGAAATGAAATGAGAAGTCAGTTCTTATCTGGAAGAAGAAAATCATATCAGTGCAAATTGCTTTCCAGAAATTGAGTTTCTGTTGAAGTTTTCATACTCGTGTGATATACTGTATCTGAGAAGTTAAACTCACTGAAAAAGTCTCTGCAAGGGAGTGAAGCTCATGAAACTTCCTAGCAGATTAAAACTGTGTGCCGGACCCAGACTCGAACTCAGGACCAATGTCTTTCGCGGGCAAGTGCTCTACCATCTGAGTCACCCAAGCACGACTCACGACCCGTCCTCACAGCTTAAATTCTGCCAGTACCTCGTCACCTACCTTCCAAACTTCACAGAAGCATTTCCGCGGACCTTGCCAAACTAGCACTTCTGGAAGAAACGGTATTGTGGAGACATGGCTTAGCCACAGCCTGGGGGATGTTTCCAGAATGAGATTTCCACTATGCAGCGGAATGCGCGCTGATATGAAACTTCCTGGCAGATTAAAATTGTGTGACGAACCGAGACTCGAAGTCGGGACCTTTGCATTTCACGACCAAGTAGAAGGTAGGAGACGAGGTACTGGCAGAACTGAAGCTGTGAGGAGAAGCCGTGAGTCGTGCTTGGGTAGCTCAGTCTGTAGAGCACTTGCCCCCGGAAGGCAAATGTCCCGAGTTTGGTCCCGGTTCGGCACACAGTTTTAATCTGCGAGAAAGTTTCATATCAGCACACACTCTACTACAGAGTAAAAATCTCATACTAGAAGTGAAGCATATTGATAAACCTACGGCCATCAAAAAGAAGTTTAATCTTTGGAAGAGAAATGACTACTTTCCATGTTTGCAGCAGTTTATAAACGAAAATGAGATACAGGCTACTGCAGATATTTTTTCCATGATTGAAGGACATTTATCTAAACTTCGTGTTCATTTGGAAAAATACTTTCCTGAAAACAGTGATACGTTTCAGTGGGTTCAAAATGCCTTCAGCAATTATTTATTTTTAATTTCTGCTACGATTCACTTTTATATTTTATATTTGATCTAACATAATACAACACGTTTCAAACATGTTCTGTTCATCTTCAGGCGTTTATACATACATACAAACATACAGAGAAATGTTACATAAAAATAAACAGTCTTAAACTAGATTAACCTAGAACTCTTTGTCCATTGTTTGTTGCTGTAACGGCTGTGTGGCATTTGGGAGGGAGGAGAGGGCAGTGGATGGATAGAAATCGAAATCCATGATGTCTTCTGCTGGTTTTCTTCCTTGTGGTTGGCAATGTGTGATATCACAGCCTGTATAGGATGCAGATAGATTTGCATCAGTAATGTGTTACAAAAATAGTGTGAAAGGATTTTATATGACAGTTTATCACTTACCATTTCATCATCTTGATGCATCACTGGTGTAATCGCGGAGCTGTTGATTAACATTACACTATTGCACATTGCATTTTTTCATTGATTGCCAATGTAATTCACTGAACAAACTACTTCAGCATACATGTAAACATGATGCACACAACACAAGATGGTGGACTGTAACATGTGTGTATGTACCGATTATCGAGGTTTTATATCGACGTTCTTGGTACTGACAGATTTTTAGTAAATTATTCACATTGTGACATCTAGAATCTGTAGAGTTAGAATTGGCTTAAGACTGTTGAAGAATTGTGAGTTTTTGAATGCGGTTATCTCATTAAGAATGGTACCTCCATGCTTTGTATTGTCTATGAAAATTTCCATTTCTTCCATGATATCCATTCTTTTATTTTTTCCTATTTTGTGAAAAATTTCTAGGTTGTCTTCAATTTTCAAAGGGTGTCCTGTGTCTTTAATGTGAGTTGCTACTGCTGATTTGTTTCATTTATGAAGCCTGTACCAGTCTAAATGTTCTTTGAAATAAATGTACTTCAATCAATCAATAAGAAACTACAAAACCATAATGCATTGGCAGCAAAATATGATAAAGTTTCCACGACAGTTATTATGTTTACAGATGATTATACACATAAAACACTCGAATTCTTTACAAACAACCACAAACTTGAAGTCCAAGTTGACCCCACAGCAACGTTTCAAGTTAAAACAAGAAAATGCCTCAACAACAGTAACTTCCTTTTCACTAAGAACGAAGTACGAGACCTTATTGTGATGAACCCAACAGCCCCCAACCTCAAAGCACAACCAAAAAACCAACACACCTATCAGGCACATTGTGAACTCAATTAACAGCCTGCCCTACAAATTAGTGAGAGAACTAAATGACATACTTGTAGAAAAATACATATTTGAAAAATCATATTCCATAAAGAAGAGCTATGAAGTTATTAACAGTATGAATGATTTAACAGTATCACCTCAAGCCAAGCTTCTATCCCTAGATATTGTAAACCTTTACAGCAGTATACCCGTAGATGAAACAGTTGAGATAATAAGAATGAACCTATTGAGAAACAAGACAATGAGCAAACAATCATAGAACTTGTAGATGTACTTAATTTAGTGCTCTCACCTAATTAATTCTCTTTTAACAATAAAATTTGCAAGCAGGACAAAGGACTAGCAGTGGGAAGCCCTGTCAGTGGCCTAATAGTTGAAATATTTATGAACCATACAGAAAATAAAATTCTAACACTAAATTATAACATCACAAGCAAAGTTAAATTTTATAAGAGATATGTAGATGACACCCTCATTTTATTTGATGGTACAGAGGATGAAGTGACAAACCTTTTTACAAATTCAATAGCCTGCATAAAAATATTCAATTCATCCCTGAACAGCAAGAAAACAACACCATACCTTTTCTTACATAAAAATATAAAAACAGAACCTAAAGGTAGCTTTCAATGTTTACAGAAAACCTACTGGCACTGACACCACTCTACCAAACTCCTCTACACATCCCTCCTCCCACAAAGAAGCTGCTTATATATCAATGCTGTACAGAGCACACAAATTTCCACTTCAACATACAGAACTCAAACAAAAAATAGAAACCATATCGTATACCACAATAAACAATGGATATGATCCTTCTCTGATTAATACAATGTCACAACAGATAAAAAATAAACTGAACAAACAACATCAAACTACACTCACAACTAGCAGTGCCCCAGCAGTCAAATATGTAAAAATGCCACATCTTGGAATATTATCTGACAAATTAGCAAGACTATACAACAACAGACAATTAAAAATCAGCATCAGCATCAACAACAACCTAAGTAGGAAGCTTATTCACAATATAAAACCACCAGATATAAGTCTTGATGCGTCTGGCATTTACAAAATTACCTGCAACCAATGTACAAATATTATATTGGCCAAACAGGCAGAAATTTCAGAACCCTATACAAAGAACATTTAGACTGCTACAGTCTTGATAAATGTAGCAGATCAGCAGTAGCAACTCACATTAAAGACACAGGCCACCCTTTGAAAATTGAAGACAACCTCAAAATTTTACATAAAATAGGAAAAAGTAAAATAATGGATATTATGGAAGAAATGGAAATTTTCATAGATAATACAAAACATGGAGATAACTTTCTTAATGAGAGAACCAAATTCAAAAACTCATCATTCTTCAACAGTCTTAAGTCAATTCTAACTCTACAGATTCTAGATGTGTCAATGTGAATGATTTACTAAAAAACTGTCAGTACCAAGAACTTCGATATAAAACCTCGATAATCGATACAAACTCACTTGCTACAGGCCGCCATCTTGTGTTGTGTGCATCATGTTTAGATGTTTGTTGAAGCAATTTGTGCAGTGAATTACGTTGGCAATCAGTGACAAAATACAATGTGCAATAGTGTAATGTTAATCAACAGCTCCGCCATTACACCAGTGATGTAGTGATGCAGCAATATGATGAAATCGTAAGTGATCAGTTTCATATAAAAGCCTTTCACACTATTTTCGTAACACATAACTAATGAAAATCTATCTTCATCATATACAGGATGTGATATCATACATAGTCACTCACAAGGGAGGAAACCAGCAAAAGACATCACTGATTTCGATTTCTACCCATCCACTGCACCCCTCCTCCCCCCCCCTCCCAAATGTCATACCAACCGCTATGGTAACAAACAATGGACAAAGAGGTCTAGATTATACACACACACACACACACACACACACACACATATATATATATATATATATATATATATATTATATACGAACTAATAAAATATATATATATACGAACTAATAAAAATAGAAAAGCTTGGGCTTGCTCAATCAGAATTAAAATGTGGATTGATCCACACGTCAGATTTTAAGATGCGGCTTGCACCAATAAATTGAAAATCAAACAAAGAATATATTTACGAGATCTGCCACAATAAATTCCTCTCTTACTCTACTTTATTATGTGACAGTATCGTTAGGAAATGATCATGGTAAGTGCGATATCAGATAACTGCTACACCTCAGTGTTTACTCACCATTAACTGAATAGTTTTTTTCACTTTCCACATGTGATGTAATAGAGATACAGGTAAGAATTTCTGAGAGTCAGTTACTTAACTGTTTCGCAACATTTCTAAACAAGATCATTCGCAACTCGCCATCATCCGAGGTATGAAGAAATCTCCACAGAATGCCTACAGCGACTGTGTAATGAAGAATGTTTTGACCCTATGCAGCGTACCAACATACGTACTGCCGATCAGATTACCTATTACGATTTCGTAGAGAACCCAGCTAGTAGCTTCGAAATGTCTCTAATCTTTCACGAAATAGTTTACGGCATTTGCCCAATCGGGATTTTGCAAAAGCGTCTTCTTCTTTTTCTTCTTCTTCTTTTTCTGCTTCTTCTTCTTCTTTTTCTTCTCCTTCATCCTCTTCTAAACGCTATGCCTTGTTGCTCCAACAATTCTCCGCTGTTTGACGGTGTCTTCTTCACTTCTAAACACTTTGTTACTTCCAATAGATCTTCAACCATTATTTCTTTCTTATTACTTTTACCAAAAATTTTCCTTTCATAATTCATAAATGTTCAGTAGGTTTTACTTGTACTTAAATTCTGTATGACAGGGTGAGAAGGAGAAATTAATTGTCTTCGATGGACTTCGAGAAAGATTTTTTTTTGAAAGTACGGTCTAATAAGTGCGTCGTATTCGTTTTCGTTTGATAACCAGTGTAGACATTCCATCATTGTGTACACGAACAAAGTTTGCTCAGTGGAAGAATATTCAGCGATGTGCTATATTACGCCCTCTATAGGCTTGATGGTGCCTCTGAAGATCTGATGAACACGTTTAACACGAAATTTCTGCTGTGTACCAATGCTGATACCGGCGATCCAAGCGTGCACGTTCGTCATCCAAGTTTCAGATGACAACAACATATCAGTTCAGACCTAGACCGGCATGTCAGACGATCAACCTGTGCTTTTCAAATGAACTTCACGAGATCAAGACATACAGCAGACGCAGTGAATGGGTAAAAATAAGTTATTGAAATCTGGCTTGAATAAAGCACCATAGCTCACTTCGCACTAAGGGATTTATAAAACTGGTCATTCATTGCATTAGACACACTCTGCGTGAAAATTGTGCAGTGATATCACCATAGCGTTGATTTCCAACGATAAATTAACATACCTTATACTGACAAACCAGGAAGCTGAAAACACATATAACTGAAGTCGGCAGGATTGGAATTTCATTTCTTTCCTCATTAATGTAAGGAACAGAGTAAGTGAGGGCGAGTGGAGCTCAGTTGGTAGAGGACTTGCCTGCGGAAAGCAGATGTCCCAGGCTCGATTCCCGGGCTGGCACTCAGTGCCAATCTGCTGGGACATTCCGTTGCAGAGTGATAATTAATGAGCAATATGTAAAACTAAAGAGCCCTCAGACAGAGGATACGAGAGTTCCATAGTAGTAAAATGATGTTGACTAGACAAGATAAAAAAGACATCACGATACATGAGAAGCACTTCTACAAATTACGAAATAAAAAAATGTAAACTGAAGTAAGTGAACGAAAAAAATGAGCCAAATTAGCTTTACACACGTCTCATGCACCTCATTTCATAATTACACTCTGCGGGTAGACAGATAAGTTTATTTGTACTACTGTAGGCTATTTTTCCCCGCAGTAAGGTGACCTCTACAGCTGGGTTTCTAATCTAGACTTACTGTCGTTTATCTTTAGCCCCACCGACATCATCACTCTCAGTTCAATGCGCTCAGTACATCATGTGTGAAGGTGTGTGAGAAGGTACAAAAAATGGCTCTGAGCACTATGCGACTTAACTTCTGAGGTCATCAGTCGCCTAGAACTTAGAACTAATTAAACCTAACTAACCTAAGGACATCACACACATCCATACCCGAGGAAGGATTCGAACCTGCGACCGTGAGAAGGTACAGATCAAATCGTTAGAGTCGGAAAGACTTCACATTTACGTGTCTATGTTTCTTAAATTTTTTCCACGCTTTCTCAAGCACCAAAAAATATATTACTGTACCCATTTCTACTTTTTCACTGGGCGAAATTTGTGATTTAGATGACAAATAAAATGAAACTAAAGCTACCTTTATTAATTATTCTCCACTCAGGTAACTGGAAAACTTTGCCTTTTGTCAAATACCGTTCGTAATTCTACAAGAATACGTAACTGATTCAGTGAGGTGAATAATTGCTGGTAGAAGCAAATATTAACGGACGCATTTCGTCTCATCAAAGTGTCGATAAAAAATCCATAATAACTGCTCTGACTATAATTAAAAACTGTGATCTTGATACTAAAAGCATTATCTTTCGATAGCTGTCCTTTATACCTCCATTACAAACATTCGCTGGTCAGAGATAACGAAATGTCAAGGTAGCTATTCACTCTAGACACTGGTTAAATCAACATAAAGAAGCAATCCGTTGTCAACCAGAGTTTCAATAAAAGTCGCTTATGACATAAATGGGGGCATTTTTACGGGCACACCAGCCTGTTGTTTCGGCAACATGTCTATATCCAGTAAACCTACTTTCTACTTGTGACGACAGTTCCATATACAACATAAGCCGATGTATCGGCTGCATTTGCCACCATACTGCCTGAGGGAGATTCATAAAAATGAATTAATGAAAACAGGAGACGAAATGTTGTGTTGCATCAAGTATTACGATACGGTACAGGCCCACAAAAAGTCTGATGTGTCATCATAGGTCCAGTACTTCTAATAGCTGAAAAAGGAATGTCACACTTTTTGTAGTGGTCGATGTCTATAGAGACTGTTACTGTGAAGACGAGGTAGCGCAGCTTTATCTGCGAGATCTCCAGTAGATAGTAACAAAAAAAAAATATCTCTGTGGAGCCCATAACTCCTGAAGAGATACTCTCTGGTCGCAGAACGAGAAGTACCCCTCGGGAGAGAAATCAGTTAGCACCAACAACCTGGGCAGAGTAGGGTTGTTAGCTATTAAACCAGCTCTCTCAAATGAACGACAATTCAACTATCCGCCTCAATATTTATTAAACTTCGAAGTGAGAATATCAGTAATATTAGTAGTATCACTCATATTAGCTTTGTTCCTTAATCGAGTAAAAATACATAAAAATGAAAATTTTTTGTTTTGAACATCGATTAAAACACATCAATAAAAAAAGTTTCATTAAAATTGTTCATAAAGCATTGTTTTTAACACTTGGCTGAAAACACTTTATTTTAAAAATGCCAACCGCAAGTAGTATTCGGATGGACAGACAGACACAGACAAACGGACAAAAACGCTCCACGAAAATAGTATTAACCATTTTGAAGGATCAAATGGTTCAAATGGCTCTGAGCACTATGAGACTTAACATCTCTGGTCATCAGTCCCCTAGAACTGAGAACTACTTAAACCTAACTAACCTAAGGACATCACACACATCCATGTCCGAGGCAGGATTCGAACCTGCGACCTCAGCGTCGCGAGGTTCCAGACCGAAGCGCCTAGAACCGCTCGGCCACCAACGGCCGGCTTTTGAAGGATCCATTTTACTGATATTTTACATATATTAAATGTCATCAAACCTGTACATATTTTGCAGATGAAAGACCTTGTATCTTCCTTTGAACCGAATGACTACGTAGCTTTTCAATCTCTTGATTCATGTGATCATTAAGAGAATTCTTGTGGCTGAAATTCGCAGTAGCTGTCATCCACAAACGATTAACTTGTTGCTCTTGTGTGTGTTTCAACTTGTTTCAGTGCCACTTAAGATGCACATTGTAAAAGTTTTAATATAAATTCAAGCTGGACACAAAAACATGGGCTTTACACGCGTTGGAGAATTTCACAACTGACTCACTGATTAACACCCAGTGATTTCGACAGGCGCCCCGAATGAGATCTGACATTTGTGCAGCACTTCATTCAAATCAAGGAATCCGAAGCATTCACTCGTGTAACGCGTTTGATTCAGTTCGGAGAGATCATAAAGACTCGTGGGCATTTTAATATTGTCTGTGCTCGCGATTAATTTTATAAAACACAATGCTATCCATTATAATAATGCATATTCTCTGAATTAAAAAAATGACGTGAGATTTTCGTTGCCCCCATCCCCTTTAAATGAGCTTTGGTGAGATTTTACCAGACCCCTCAACCCGCATCCACAATTTGAGCTCACGTAATTAATGGACACCCCTATATCACACAAGCCATCTCAATTATCAGAAAGTGATTAATATAAAAGTTAGCTCATCTTAGAAACTCGATAATTTCTTGAAACGGTCTCACCACTTTACCTGTTGCAACCTTCAATCAACGGCAAATACTATCAAGTCAATATTAATCATGCAGATACATCGAGTAAATTTGAATAAGAATGACTGATATCGATTCTCTTCGTCTGATACATATATCTCTATGTAAAGACAAAGTCAGAGTGATGTTGCTACATATTTCTTTTTTTGCTGCGAATTTGTGGAACAACTCAGATACAGCATCGATAAAAATAAACGCACAGCGCTCTGTATTGCAAGCACTCGCACAGTAGCTATTCTGACGCAACGTAAAATTGTTTTGAACAAATTAAACTATGGTGAGACCAACTGCTTTCTGTTTCTTCTGTTCCCCCGATATTTGGAGTCGCGTTTGGGGCTGGCAATCCTGTCATACGATACATCAGCAGAAGCCACACTATCACCAGTCGGTATGACAGGAATGCTCAGTCTCCTAATTTAGTGTCGAAGTTGCAATCATCAAGGACTCTGAACAAAGGAGCATGGAATGTATTAAACTTATACAGATTTGGATACCTAATGAACGCCAAACAGGAAATCTCAAAGATGAAATGGGACCACGTATTCAACAGTCTAACAAACGTCACTCTTCTCTAATGATAGTTCCCTAAATTGAACATATTCAGATCTTTGATTGTACTAGATTTATCCCATTGATCTGAAACCATGGGTTTCATAAACAAAAGAAGAAAGCAAAGTAGGGATACTTGAACGCAGAATTTTTATGATCATGTTAGATCATGTAAGAGACAGCAATAATAGTCATTGCAAAATGCTACATTATAATGAAATTTATAATGTATGCAAAGAAACATACAGTAGTAAAAGTTATAGTCCAAAGGTTCTAATGGATGAATCAAATAGGACAATCAATATACAGACAGGAGATCGTTGCACTGGAAGAAGACTATTCGAGCGCCTGCTTAATAGATACCAAGACACTTCCCGGCAGATTAAAACGTTTGCTTGATTAGGATTCGAGCATGGGACCGTTGCCTTTTACGAGCATGTGCTCTACCAACTGAGCTAATCCTAGAAGTTTCGGAGGAGAACTTCTGTCAAGTTCGGAAGGCAGGAGATAGTTGTCAATTCTATGGCGAAGAACATTCATGGTTTGAAAAATATAATAATAGTAATTACAATAATAATAAAAGCGTACCTTGCATCTCCAGTCCAGTTTTCCAATTTACATCTGCATTTATACTCTGCAAACTATTGCGAAATTCCTGGCAGGTGTACTTTCCATTGTACCAAATGTTAGGATCTCCTCCCGTTCCACTCGCGTATGGCGCTGGAGAAGAATGATACCTTGAGAGCCTCTGTGAGCACTGTAATTAGTCCTATCTCATCTTCACAGTCCTAGGGGAGCAGTACGTGACTATGGGGTTGTGGTATAAATTCTTCAGTTAATGTTGGTTCTTGAAACATTTTAAGTCGGCTTCCGTGGTATAATCTGCGTCTACTTTTAAGAGTCTGCCAGTTCACATTTTTCAGCATTTCTGTGATGTCCTCCCTTGGATTAAACAAATCTTTAGTCCCACAGACTATCTCTCCTCTCTCAATTCACTGCACAAATGTCCTCTGAGTTATAAACAAAGTCAAGAAGTGCTCTCTAACTAGCATAACGCCTAAAGATATTGGACTTATTTTCTGACGAACTATGGTTCATAACCGACTCCTGTCAGTGAGATATATGTTTCTGACTGTTCCGCTAATCACAACAGGTGAAATTTAGCATATATGTTCATCCCTTTTCTAAGCGTCTCACATGAGGATCCAGCACAGAAAACTTTCATCACGATGTAACGTTTGAATCTAATAGTCACTGCAGCCTTCGAGTCGCAGAACTACTCTGAAGTATTTAGGTATGGTGACTAGGCGGATAGTAAGTATCTAACATTGTATTGTTCTGGGGGGGGAGGGGAGGGGAGGGAGGACAGAATGTATATTAGTCATGCAGAAGACCATTGAAGACAGCAAGTAGACGGACAAGAGCTCAGTAAGAATGCCTTTTAGAGCTTATTGAAAGCTAAAGAGAAGTTTAAAAACAAAGAGTCTGATGTATTGGAAAAGAAGAATCTACAGTCTGTGTATATTATCGCTCGTGTGGCAGTAAGACATTAATGATTAATGAAAATAATACTGTAAAACGGAGAGATGCTTGTCAAAATTGCAGGAAGAGGCAGGAAGTGGGAAAAGACAGGAACGAGGAATTTATTATCGTGATGGAAATGAAATGGGAGTGTGCGAGACGTGTAACATAGCTTATGGGTACTACATGAACCAGGAAATTTCTTTGCTGAATTCCAGATATAGACGACGTTAAAAACCATGCAGAGACAACGTGGATATATATGGCATAAGGCATGCATGGAGAAGTCTAAAAGAGGTATTTAATCATCAGTAAATGACAAATGGCTGATGATGTTTACTGCATGGTTATTGATAATAATGGTTATGATTATGATGTTGGTGACATAAAAGATTTTGGTGAGGTCAGAGATCTTGTAATTGAGTCACCAAAACAGCGGCAATTTTGGTTTGTTCCAGTTCAGTTGTATACAAGGTGTCTCAAAGTTTTACATAAAATGTCTAGGGGTGATAGATCACATCTTGGGGAACAGCTGTTGTTAGAGGAAAAATGTTCAGCGACACTTCATGGTGATGCTAGACATCGTTTAGTATTCATCTGGACTGGAACGACGAGATTTTTCTGAACTAACAAGGTCCACTAGCAGCTGTGCTGCATCACAGTAAATTGATATAGTTATTTTCAACAAGAAAACCTGACGAAAGATTGTCTCTAAACGTAGAAAGATATTTTAGAAGCACATCAGGAATTTAAGAAATTTTGCTCAGCCACCTTTCATGCAGAACAGATGATTGGATTATAGGCAACACATATTGCATATGCACGCCGCAGGATGCCTATGCCCTGCTTCGTAATGGCCTAACCAATACAAAAACATTGCCAGGAAGTATCAGTAAACATTTTGTCTCTGAAAGAAGTTGTTCTCAGTGACATTATCTACCATCCCTTGACATTTGACACTGACTTTAAAACAGCCTTTATGTTATCTGATTGTTGATAACGTCAGCAAAGAAGCTAACTGTCATTACAGTTGCATTTAACAACCAAACTATACAGTCCAGTCAACCACTCGATTTGGTGACTGCTATCCTTCACTGAGAGCAATTCGTCCATCGTTCACGCATCAACTCTTTCACTGAACATGCGCACCTACTGGAATTCACCACTGAAAAGAACTTCGCCTTTTGAAAAAGATGGCGACTGGATAATCGGCCACTGGGAAATGCTGTACTGTTGTAGCAAGTCACGGCTTTCACCTGGACTGGCGACCGCACATTGGGAAGCTATGGTTTGAGTTGCAGTTACCTTACCCTAATCGACGTTAGTGACTGTAGAATGAGTTGTTTGTTTACATTTCTGGATGTCCACACTTGAATACACGATTCGCGTTCGGTGATGCTACTCACCGCCGTCTGGAGACAGTCAGTCCTGCAGTTTTCCAAACCAGCGGAAGGATATTTCTCGATGGAAGTGCATTAGTCACAGTTTTCGGAATGTGGATGAACGATTTGATACTACATGTTCACACATAATTCTGAAGTGGCCTGGTGGTACTACAGTTGAATTCTTAAAAAAACTTGTGATGTCTGGATATCTCCTGTACTTAGGTATTTACATTTTGGGTCGTACGTCTAACAAACATTCCTATCCGCTTGCTAACAGGCCTTCTCGAAGTGTTTCAAATCAACAATCAGCTTTCAACATATTGGACTCCACACTTTTTTGCTTTTAACCGATTAAAATCTTCCTACCATTTTTACAATTCTTATCGACATAACATGTAACTACTCTCACTGTTCTTGATGAGTGATTAAGTATTGTCGATTGAGAAAATATACAAATGCCTTGCTACATACTTTTATCCTTTTTGCTTCTTCTTAATTTCTCCCGCTACACTTATGTTTACCTTCTTTCCCTCAAATACTTTTGTTAATACTAGTTCTCTGCTCGAAACCCTTCTCACATTCCTAGCAGCTATCTTCTGTTGGTCTACAATCCTGTTGTAAATTCTACTTTTCTGTTCATTGTTGTGTCATATTAATAGGGTTTGTCCAGTTCCGACACTTTATTTTGAACCAAAAGTAGAACAACTTTTTTTATGGTGACTGATCTACCAACCCTTTTCGCACAGTATCACTGTAGGATTTCTTCCCTCTCCCACAGCTAGGTTGCCTTCCTGTTCCAATCTTCTCCAAAGATTCTATCCAGCTGAGAAGACTGCGTACATCTTCATCCGCCTTGATAATTTTTGATTGGAATTCTCCATTACCCCAGGCAGCAGCCCTCAGAGTGCGCCGTATATGATGTATACGTGGATGTGTTCAAAAAAATAATTCCCTTACAGAAAAGTGTATAATTTTTTAACACAGTTAAAGTTGTATTTCTTGGTAAAGACTCCAATGTAGAGCACAAAGCGAAAAGACAACACCCGAATTCAGGCAGCAGAAATGAAGTATTTTCGACACGAGTGAACCATTTATGTAAGACAAAATTTAATCCTGCAACAAAGTGTTAGTTATTCAAGCTTTTTATTTCTCAAATAAAAGCAAGACAGCCAGATTTCTCGTTCCCTGCGCATTTCTAATAAAGCACACTATAATCAAAACTTCCAAGACTTAGAATCTTGGCATGCATGGGTGCGCGTGCTGGTCGCAGAGCAGGGTTGCCACATATAATGTATAATAAAAAATTGTATGTCATTTTGTCCAGTTGTTCTTTATACTTTATGTGAACAATAATGTACGTGAAAATACTTTATTTAACATGTTGTATTTTACTGAGTTATATTTATATATGAAAGTGTCAAAAATTAAACTGTTCTCTCCATCTGAACTGAAAAATATTTTCATAGTTAAAAATGTTGCATTGAATTGTACAAAATTTTCGTTCGGTCACAAAACGAAATTTCAGTGTGTACCACATGTGATTTACAACAAACGAAATGTTGTAAATCAAAACATGTATTGCATGCTGAAAATTCGTTTTGTGTCCAAACGAAAGTGGCTGACAATGTAGTGCAACGTTTGTGACTGTGAAAATACAAATATCCTTGAGAATATATTTCACAGCAAGAAGACTGCAAAAACAAATGCGCTGGATGGACACTTTCCGTAAGTTGTATTCCAACACAAATATGTAGCGCAACCAATTTGGTTACATGTCTGTAATTGTGAATTAATGTTTATCCAGGGCAATTCACAGGAAATCAGCCTACAATTTCTTTTGATAAAGGCATGAAAAAACTGTCTGATGATGAATCGTGAAAAATTCGAAACCGATAACGGTACTTTTTGAATAAAGTAACCTAAAATCAATCTTCCAAGCATTCTTAGAGTCCATACAAGATCCTACTCACATATAGCACTAAGATTTCTACAGATAAGATTGGTTATACTAGATGCAGATTAGAAATAATAATTGTTCCATTTAACTATAAAATATCACATAAAATGTAGGCACGTCCATTCATTTATGTGAATATTTCTTCAAGTCTTGTTGGCCGTATAATCCCTCAATCTTATTGTTTTTATTATAAGTGAGGAGATAACTTCCCTTTTGTGAAATCCTCACAGTCTCAGAAGTTTCCGTTTACGGTTTCTTTAGCAAAGAAGTGAACATTTTGGGTGTGTTTTCAACAGAGTGTATTCTCCTACCTGACGCATTTGTGAGAATCATCTATCATAGTAGATTGTTCTCAGGCATGCCTGATCAGTGAATGAAGCTGAAATTTCTCGTATCTTCTCTTCCCAGGAGCGATCTTCTCTGCATAGCTGTGGTAGAGAATTCATCGATTCATTCTTTTCTTTTGTCTTACTTATGAGTTCAGTTGGAGTGGATTGTGTGTTGTCCGGTGACTTATTGTTGATTATTTGTTCAAAAATCTCTAAGCATTCAACCCATGTAGTTTGACTACCACGTGAACTGGTCCTAATGCACCTATTAAATTCCCTAAAGATACATCAATGGGATTTCCTTGAGGATTAAAGCGCGTGATATTATTGTCTGTTTGATGCTGTATTCATGCATAAATGTTTCCATGTTCGACTAGTGAAGTTAGAAGCGTAAAGCTGACAGCAGAGCAACAACCTTGGTAACTGATGGTATGTAATTGGTTAGTATTATAGGACGTAATTCTGGATGACAGCATTTTTTGTGGGCTTTGTGTTTTGGCACATGAGGTAGGTTTTTAATAATTGTTGTATGTGTATTAAATTTTTGATAATACTTGCATGTGTGTTAGCAATATGAACTGGTCTTATTGAAACACAGAGATGCACCGTAATGACCACAACTATTATGTGTGTACAGAATTAATGCGTCGTCACAAGTAGCTGGAATACAAACACGTTACGTGTCAAATCGTGTATTGATTCTATAACGGAGGACATAATTCTGTACCTGTATTGTTGTTTTATCTTCTCTGAAGGATTAAATGAAAGTAATGTAATACGTCGGATGCTACCACTTTCACCAAAGCGCTGCGAGAGGCCGAGGAGGAGAAAGAAGCTGGACCCCCGGGACGAGCCCCCAAGAGGAGGGACACAGCAGGAAGCTGGGCCAACGTCCTTGCCTTGCTCAAGAAGGGACACGATGCGAAGCGCCTGTCTGACAAAGAGAAGCGTGCCGAGAGCTGATGGACACCTGCAGCCATTAGGACATAACGCCAAGAACGTACGTGCGAAATCGTCTGAGTTCTTCTGGCCTGGCGGCAGTCACTTTACCTGCCCTAGAAGGCAGGGATGTGCCGACAATTCCAGCACCCCAGGGGCACAGGGAGGAGCGTACAAAAAGCGCAGGGAATTGGCGCAGGGAGACGTGTGAAAGAAGCCATCATTCTTAAGAAGATATTTTTCTCGACATTGAGGACATTCCTTGCAAACGACAGACGCCAGCAGATTTTGAGGCAGAGCCCAAACATGTGTCTGTCCAGGGCTTATGCAGAGAGAGCAGTTATGAAGAAGTGTTGTGTAGCGTCTCTCCTAACAGCCTCAGAATGCAGGAAAACATCTTAAAAAGGTGAAATCGTGAGAAAGATGGCGATTCACGAGCCACGCGTCAGCCCACACCAGATAGGAAATTTACGCTCCGCACAGAGAGGCGTGGCGATGAAACGGCGATCTGTCATTGGGTTGCGTTGAAAATTTCGTCCGCCAATGACAACGCCGAAAA
This sequence comes from Schistocerca cancellata, assembly GCF_023864275.1. Taxonomy (NCBI): domain Eukaryota; kingdom Metazoa; phylum Arthropoda; class Insecta; order Orthoptera; family Acrididae; genus Schistocerca; species Schistocerca cancellata. Next base: position 152,706,484 of record NC_064634.1, on the reverse strand, counting down.
AAAGGACAAATGTTTCGAAGAGGAGTTGAGCTGAGAGATGGAGGAGAAGCGAGAAAGGGAGGGTCGTGCAGACACTGCGGAAGTGAGAAGACATTGGCGCTCTTCCACCCAGCGGGGTCATCCGCCTTCCGACACCGCGATAGCACAGTTTTGGCCACGCCACCGACAACGGGCAGACATCGCGGAGATCGTCCCTAGACCCCGCCGCAAAGCAGTGACTGCGGATGAGTGCAGCCAACCCGTGCAGCGCAGCTCCGACACAACGCCTGCCGCCGACAGCAGTATACGACGAACGATAACGAAGAATGATGAGGCGGTTCGTTGCCTCCTACTTCCCCTTAATAACTGAGTCGTGTCTACGCCCAGTCAAATCAGCCCTGAGATTTATAATTTTGTTTTGTTTTGTCTAAACAGTACGAAAATAAATACATTTCTTTCATGTTTTGATCATGTAGGCAATCTTTTACATTCATAAATGAACTCCTTAATTTTGTGCCCTTAGTGTTTGATTTCCTTTAATTATTGACTTAAGGTAATTGTTGGCTCCTAACGTGGGGCAATCTCATCAGTCATCTGCTCGTCATTTCACGTCCGACAGCAGAGAGAGGAATTCACTGTTCACTACATTTCTGGAGCCCAACATGGGGCGACCGGTATCTGATGTCACAAAATAATTTCACGAGTTCATTACATTTTGGTGCCCAACGTGGGGCTGCTTCATTGGTAATGTTCACGGTATGTGATGTGACAATATAATTTCTCGAGTTCACCACAGTAAAGTCTTAACTTTGTTCCAACACTGGTCTTTATTTTGTAGATGTACCATGTTACTGTATATCTAAGTAATACTGGCAGTAATTGCTATCTTATCTCAGTGAAACCAAGAAGCTATGTGTATTCTGATAGGCCCTGTGGTAGGTGTGCCAGAGCATCTGCCACATTGTTGTCTTTGCCTGATGGTCCTAAAATGAATGATTATAAAATTGTATTCTTATAAAATTTGCTGGACATAAGAAATTTCAGCTGCTGATGATCACAGTAGACTTTAATACTTTAATATTCTTCCCATTAATAGTAATTAAATTTTTAAATGCCCACACTACTGCTGGAGTTTCCAACTCTATGGCTGGAAAGTCATATTCACATCCCAACACCTGACTAGCAAAACTAACAAAATGAATATTTTGATTTCTATCTTTTTCATTTACTTGAAATAGATAGGCTACTAGACTGAAATATACAAAATTCTTTGGCCATATCTGGATGGTGTAAAATGTCTTTGTTAACTGAGGCATCTTTTATTGCATCAAAATCTCTTTTTCATTTGCTGGTCCACACCCAACAGGCCATTTTTCTTCAATAGACTTAATAGAACAGTATTATTTAAGAGATGGTTTGGCATAAACCTTCAAACAAATGAACCTCCTCTGAAAAACGCTTTAAGCTGTCTTTTCATCCTGGGATAAAATTCTTTACTGTGCTGATTTTTTCAGGTCGGGGTGATTACTGTAAATGGAATGATGTGTGCAAGAAACTTAATTTTGTTCCTCACAGGCTTCAACTTTTTGAAATTTTTGATAACCCCTGCTTCAGAAAGTCCACATCATGTCTTTTCTAGCCAGTCTATATGCTCTTCCAAGGTGTGAGTGGCTACTATTATATAACAGGCCTCTGTTAAGTTGTTCATGCCAGCTATGGCCAAAGCAAAATTCAAATTTAGAAGAAATGGTAATACACAAAATTGGTAGCTTCTACCACCAAAGTCAGAGGAGTATACTTTCTAGTTTTCTGAGAGAGACTTCCGTGCCAGGATGAAGTTATAAAATCTATGCTACTAAGGTATTTACCTCTGTTGAACATCAGTAACTGCATATCCAAGTTTTCAAGTTGGTCTCTTACAGAGATAATGAACTTATTGATGGCCCTCACATCCAAAACTAGACGAACACTCTCATCAGGTTTTGCCACAGCTAATAGTGGACTATAATGTTGTGACAGGAAAGGTTCAATCACTCTCTATCCGAGCATTTGTCTTATCTCAATAGTAATGGCTGCCTCTTGGCACATGAGATGCAACATATGTTGTGACAATAGATTTCATGGTTGCAAACTTCCATTTCATACTGGTATATGTTGATAGTACCAGTCTTGTTTCCAAATACATGCACATACTATAATAAGAAAGCTTTTAATTCTGCTTGTTGCAGTGTATCACTACTAATGGACACATCTATCTTATCTTTCACTAGATTTCAATATCTTCAGCCTGACTGAAACGCAAGGTGTGTTACTGGTGTATGTTGTCATTGTTTTAACTAATTATTCTCTTAAGCCCTCGCGGTGTATACATGCTCTAAGCTCGTTTTTACTGAATATACTAATACCTTCTGGCTATCGATGTTTACAAAACATTTATCTCCAGAGAAGACAATTTACACATGCTTCTGTTGTAGGAAATGAGCATCAAGAACGGATTCTACTACCAGTTCATTTGTACTCAGTAACTGGCATTTTATCAGTCGATTTCCTATTTTAACACCCACCTGATTTTGCATCTTCACATTATGTGATTTAACATCAATACCTTAAATGATTTTTAAGTGTTTTACAGAATATGTCGGTTCTTTTGTGACCTCACGTATTTTATTGAACAATTTAGATGATGTTACACTCACAACAGCTCCTGCACATAATATAACCGTATTCAGCTTTTTCCCCACTATAGTGTGTTTTGTGGCTTGATGGTATCTTTCTTCTGAACATGACATTTATAATAATCAGTAGTTTTTTCCTCTCTGATGTTTGCGTCAACATGGTAACACAATAAATTTAGTGTATTCTCTTTGTTGTCACCTTGCCACCCCCACAGTCATCATCTGAGGGTGCAATGTGGTTAGACTTAGTGTGATGTTTACAGTGTGGTTTTGTATTCACTAGTCATCTTAGACTGTTCTATTTTGTATTGCAACTTAATCATGCATACTGTCATCGTTATGCATGGACTAGTGTTTCTGATTTCACCTGTGGGAATTCTGCCTATTGTTGCTGGTGTGCTTTTTATTATGGTTCAGCCAATGGCCACTACTATTACCATAACAACCTCGATCAAAGCAGTCGTCATTCCATCTCTGTCTATGTTATTTCGGCGGACTGTGATCTATGTGCGGGTTGTGCATTGTGCCTGGGAGCTGGAGCCAGCTGCATGACATAATTTGCGAGATTCTTGTGCCACTGGAGGTATACCACCGTGTGTACGGTGGAGAGGACTGTGTTGTACTGTTATTGTTATCATTACTCAATTTAGCATTTTCTTATAAGAGGTCAAGTGAGTCGAGCACTGACAGAAGATGTTCAGGTCATTCTCAGAGACATGGACCAATCTGCCCCTGAGATCTAATGGCAGTTTAGCCTATATTTTCCTGAGAACGTCGCGATTAGATACGGGCTCATCCCAGTAACTCGTTTCATTTAGTTATTTTTCACAGTAATTGTAGAGGCTACCATGTCTACTATTAAAGTGCTCCAGACTGAAGATCTCGTTTCAGAGTCTTTTTGGGACATACCAAGATCAATACTTTGCCAAAAGTACTCACTCAAATTGCACGTAATCTTGATTACTCTCTGCCAACTCAGAGGCCGAAACAGCGGCTTTCCCTTGCATGAAGCCTGTAATAAAACTAATTCTTTTTTGGTCGTTACACGACCTCGGTACTACAACCTTAAAATACTTGATGAAAACAATGTGGTGAATGCTTTATTTATCCAGAGAGGACACTTGCAGTGTTTCAGTGGACTTTCATGCAACAGGACAAATGACAATAGAGATGGTGCCCCCCATCTCGCACAATACGGGATTAGGTGACATACGAGGGTTGGAACTTTAATAGTGGTAACTATTTATTTACAACTCGTACAAAATAGATAAATGTTTCAAAGTTTTACTGACCATCAAAGTTGTCACCAGCATTGGGTATAACCCGTTGCCAGCGATGTTGAAGTCGTAGGATACTCTTAGCAGTGCAAGTTGTGTTGACAGTTCGAACGGCGAGGTCTATTTAATGACGAATTTGTAGCACTTCTGAAGCGAATGCCGTAAAGTGTTTCCTTCAGTTTAGAGATAGAGTTGAAATCACGTGGGCTTAAGTCAGAGGAGTGCAGTAGGTGGTATAGCACTTAGCAGCCCCATCAGTCAAAGAAATCAATAACAGCCTGCAATGTACATGCTTGAGCATTGTCCTGCAAAATGATGGTCAGGTCCTGCAGGAAGTGTCATCACTTTTGTGTTTAAGCTGGTCGTAGGTTCTGTTCCAAAAATTTGTGTACAGGTCTTTGAATTTTGCCGTCTGTGTTTACTGTGTCACACTTAACACAGTCTATGCAAATTTTCCACCATCACTATTTACTACAATAATAATGTGGACATAAACAAATCTGTAGTAAGTATGTGGCTATGAACAGCTACTTTAAATTCTGAAAAATTTTTAATCATTTGATCTCACAAAGTAGTTTATTGTACAACTGTCCCCTGCTTGGAGTGACCCATTATGTTTCAGTGATGTATTTGAATATTGAACATCTGCATCCTGATTTCTACTTGTGTTATGTGAGTGAACACCCTTGTTTTTAACTACAAGTTGGTTTTTATCACCTAAGGTTTTCCTTATGAAAAGTGTTATTTGCAAAATATATAAACAACGCAATGGAATGACTCGGAGTTTTTTGAACAAATGCTTGCACGGGCTTCTGAAGCCATCCTTCCCATTGCATTCACGGTACTCTTTTGGGCTGTGAAACAACTTTTTCTAGCAGTCGAGTTTCCCCAGAAGCTTATACCCTGTGCAACAGTAGGCATTTTGCTTTGACAAAGTACACATTTTTTATTTGCTTTTATGTGCACCTTGAAAGAATTTTGATGCAGTAACAGATGGTGCTCGGTTTATTGATTACATGTTTTGTAAGTTCAACCCATCTCAGATCCTCCTGTCTCCATATTGCCAGAAATTTTGTAGTATTTAAATTTTCCAATTTTTTTTATAAATAACTCTACATATGGGGCTAAATGATGTTTTTTCTGTACTGTGTGTATATTCATAGTAACCGTTTTGGGGTATCTACTCTTAGACTGCTTGCAAAGAACCAATTTGTAATGTGTGAGAGGAATATTTTGGTTTCATTCCAAAAACGCTTGTTCAGTCTTTCCTTTGACTAAATATTTGTGTCATCAGCATAAGTAATATGTGATGTGGGCTAGTTGGTTCCAGGTCATTTATGTAGATCAAAAACAAGACTGGTCCCAGAACGGAGCATTGTGGTACACCATATTCAATATACAGTTTTTCTGAGTGACAAGTCACGTTATTCCCTTCTTGGAGTGCAAATTCGACTATTTGCACCCTATTGTATAGGTAAGATTCTGTCCACTCATGAGTTGGTCCCATAATACCTCCACACTCCAGTCTGTTACACAAGATGTTGTGACTTCAAATGGCTGTGACAGGTCTAGAAAAGCTACAGACATATGCTCATTGTTATCAGTTGCATTTAAAGCTTCATTTAGGACTGCAAAGATGGCAGTCTCAGTAGATATGGATTTACAGAAACCATGCTGAGAGTCTGAGAAATAGTTGTTTTTTTCTACAAATTTTATTATCTTATAGTAGATTTTCTTCATTATTTTCTAAAACTCAGATACGAGTAATATGGGCCTATAGTTGGATACAACCGTTTTATCCTTTTATTATAGAGTGGTTTTACTTTGGCTGTTTTAAATTTCTTTGGGAATGCACCCTCTGAGAGCGAGCAGTTGCAGATGCCGACTTGAGGCTTGTCTATGAAGGGAGCCCATTTCTTTATAATAAAGTCAGATATATTATCTATACCAGAGGAGTGGTTTGATTTGAATTCATTAATAGTGTCTAGTATTCGCTTCTCGTTAGTCAGGTTCAGGAAGAGAGTTTTATAAGTAGACTTACATTTAAACTGATTCATCATTGCACACTGTGATTTTTGATGTATGGGGTTTCCTGCTACCTGTGTGGAGCAAAAATTAAGTTTGTTTGCAATTTTTGCAAGGTCTGACAATACAGCTGAGCTTTCTGATCGGCTAATATTTTGAAATTCTGAATTTTATGCTCTTTCTCTTCTTACATTAATCAACACGGCTTTTATTTTATTTTCAGTGCCTTTTATTTATCTGTCATTTGTTATTGTTCCTGCTGTTTTATGAACCTGCTCAGGGTTTTCCTGTAGGGTTTGAAATAAATATCAAACTCTGGAGATGTATACTGTTGGGACATTTAGTGTAGTAACTTTTTTATTTCGGAGATACTTGTATTCCAGTAGTAATCCAATTATTTCTTACTTTTACTTCTTTTTAAGATGGAAACTGAGGTCAAAGTAATAAGTAAGTTGCTAATGAAGCTATCGAATTTGTCATCACTGTTTGAAGATCTATGTATTTTTTTCTCTGTTTTCTTTGCTCAAGCAATGGTGAAAGTAACTTATATTCTTACCACTGTAGCACTTACTGGTATTTATTAATAAGTTTCTTGAGTTAGGCTGTTTTTCTAAGTGAAGAGTAAGTTTATGTGCTAAGTGAACTGAAGAAACAATCTGTGCCTTCGAGAACGAGGTACTTTGAGATCTGTGGTCCCATCTATGAAGCCATACAAGGTAACTGTGGACGAAGAACGAAAGGAGATCTGTACCGGCGGTTTGGAAAACCACACACTGGCCGAATATTAAGGGACAAGAGGCTATAGTTGTTTGGCCTCATTCTTCGAGATGATATATCCCTCCAATGCCGAGTTTTCCATTCTCAACTTGCTTGCAAATACCCAAAATGACGTTCAAGGTCGCTATGTGTGAATTCAGTATTAACAATGCTTAAACAAGTGGAACCGACAACGGAAGAGGATGAAGCTAGAGACCAGCAACGAAGGATTACCATCTGCAGTAGATATCTCCTCAGCCGTGACTGCCAGATCTCCTTTTTTATTGAGAATTTTTATTTTTGTTCTCTCCTGTCATACTGCTCTGTTTTTTCCCTCTTTACTATGGTTATTTTGTTTGTTTTGTGCTGTAGGTCTTAAACGCCTTTTAATGAAATAGATGATGACGATGTAATTTCTCGCATTAGCGACTGAGTAAACTTCGTCCTCCAATTGTCCTTCTTCCCACCTGCACTGTTTAAATAACCACGAGGAAGCGGGACTATGTCAGAGCCCCATTTCTTCAGTTACCAATAGGTGGTCTCCTCTCAACAAAATTTTGAAAATGCTCTGTGACCTTCGCTTCTTAGCTGTCTTTTTTAGGACATCCAAGACGAAGCTTTCATGATCATGGGACAGAAATGTTGTCCGTGTCTTCCACAGACATGCTGGCCAGTGCACAATGCCCATTTTAGAAAGTGCATTGCCGGGAGGTACATATTGTAAAACATCTGTTATTGTAGGAGTCAAGTCTCCACAGCCTGTATTTAAAGAGCTGCTTTGGAGAAGGTTGTACATCAAAACTTCATATTTTTTTAGAAAGTAAAATTAATACTCGTTTCCCCTTAATACTACTTATTTATACGTTTATTATATACACTCCTGGAAATTGAAATAAGAACACCGTGAATTCATTGTCCCAGGAAGGGGAAACTTTATTGACACATTCCTGGGGTCAGATACATCACATGATCACACTGACAGAACCACAGGCACATAGACACAGGCAACAGAGCATGCACAATGTCGGCACTAGTACAGTGTATATCCACCTTTCGCAGCAATGCAGGCTGCTATTCTCCCATGGAGACGATCGTAGAGATGCTGGATGTAGTCCTGTGGAACGGCTTGCCATGCCATTTCCACCTGGCGCCTCAGTTGGACCAGCGTTCGTGCTGGACGTGCAGACCGCGTGAGACGACGCTTCATCCAGTCCCAAACATGCTCAATGGGAGACAGATCCGGAGATCTTGCTGGCCAGGGTAGTTGACTTACACCTTCTAGAGCACGTTGGGTGGCACGGGATACATGCGGACGTGCATTGTCCTGTTGGAACAGCAAGTTCCCTTGCCGGTCTAGGAATGGTAGAACGATGGGTTCGATGACGGTTTGGATGTACCGTGCACTATTCAGTGTCCCCTCGACGATCACCAGTGGTGTACGGCCAGTGTAGGAGATCGCTCCCCACACCATGATGCCGGGTGTTGGCCCTGTGTGCCTCGGTCGTATGCAGTCCTGATTGTGGCGCTCACCTGCACGGCGCCAAACACGCATACGACCATCATTGGCACCAAGGCAGAAGCGACTCTCATCGCTGAAGACGACACGTCTCCATTCGTCCCTCCATTCACGCCTGTCGCGACACCACTGGAGGCGGACTGCACGATGTTGGGGCGTGAGCGGAAGACGGCCTAACGGTGTGCGGGACCGTAGCCCAGCTTCATGGAGACGGTTGCGAATGGTCCTCGCCGATACCCCAGGAGCAACAGTGTCCCTAATTTGCTGGGAAGTGGCGGTGCGGTCCCCTACGGCAGTGCGTAGGATCCTACGGTCTTGGCGTGCATCCGTGCGTCGCTGCGGTCCGGTCCCAGGTCGACGGGCACGTGCACCTTCCGCCGACCACTGGCGACAACATCGATGTACTGTGGAGACCTCACGCCCCACGTGTTGAGCAATTCGGCGGTACGTCCACCCGGCCTGCCGCATGCCCACTATACGCCCTCGCTCAAAGTCCGTCAACTGCACATACGGTTCACGTCCACGCTGTCGCGGCATGCTACCAGTGTTAAAGACTGCGATGGAGCTCCGTATGCCACGGCAAACTGGCTGACACTGACGGCGGCGGTGCACAAATGCTGCGCAGCTAGCGCCATTCGACGGCCAACACCGCGGTTCCTGGTGTGTCCGCTGTGCCGTGCGTGTGATCATTGCTTGTACAGCCCTCTCGCAGTGTCCGGAGCAAGTATGGTGGGTCTGACACACCGGTGTCAATGTGTTCTTTTTTCCATTTCCAGGAGTGTATAATAAGTGATACAGTTTTCATTGTAGAACAGCAACATGTGTTTAGCTTATTATGCAGTATTCCGAAAGTTATCTTAATTTTCATGCATCTTTCCGTGTACGAACGTTGAATATCCTGTAAACGTATGTTGTGAAATAATGTTGAATATTAAAAGAACGTTTTCTTTTACAATGGCAAAAATAATGGATGTATTTACAGAACGTTGTACTGAAATAATACAATGTATGTACTAAATTCACCTGCAAACTAAAAAAGATAATTTCATATAGGCTAAGAAACGGTACAAAGTAAAAAGTAAACGGAGGAAAAATATATTGAACTGTTCACTCAGATGGTAAGTTCATACAAAGTTCTTGTATTGTACCTCAAGGTATTTACACACATCCAACAAGTCCCTAATTTTCTCTTCCAACGATGGAAGAAGCTCTTTATACAACAAAGGAAACCTCATAACAAGTATAGGACGTTAACCTGAGGTCCATTTTCTCTTTTCTTTTTATCAGAGAATGACGTACTCAAGGTTGAATTACGTTATGATTAAGATGTAGACACACTGCATTTGGGTCCTCTGCATCGATACTCAGCCATGTAAGTGTTAATTTTCCAGTTAGGGTCACACTTTATAATTACTTTAAGAACATTGACAGCAACAAAGTGAGTCAGGCTCATTTCCTTTATAATGAAAGGTATACTTAAACAAGCTTCAGGTTCGACATACCTCCACTCAAAGGTGATCATGGGATCCATCACTCTTCTCTTTTGCCGATTAACGCAAAACGATGGTCTCAGAGCAAATGTTGTAAAATATCACGTGAAAGCAAGTAACTTGTACGAACGTATCAACATCCTGTTGTTGTTTAGACCAAACCAGTGGCCGAACCAAAGAAATTATTCTAGTGTTCAATTTTAACGTTATAATGTACAACACTCTTGTGTGAACCATTTTTGATTTAGTTCTTTCAAGCACTTCTTTAACAGTTAGAGAAAAACAAGATTTTTGCCTTCTTCCCCCTACGTACCTTGACATCCTGCTTGCAATTTGATGGATGTATTTTCCTTTCTGTGTTATTATTTAACGACATAATATTTTTGAATTAAAACTTATATCATCCACATCCACAGCGTACTTACAGGATGGTCAACCTCATAACTAGAAATGGCTCATCTTACAAAAAGAGAAAACGATATCCATTGCTATGGTAACATGTCTCACGTGATGCTTCACTTTTGCCGGCCGGAGTGGCCGAGCGGTTAAAGGCGCTACAGTCTGGCACCGCACGACCGCTACGGTCGCAGGTTCGAATCCTGCCTCGGGCATGGATGTGTGTGATGTCCTTAGGTTAGTTAGGTTTAAGTAGTTCTAAGTTCTAGGGGACTTATGACCACAGCAGTTGAGTCCCATAGTGCTCAGAGCCATTTGAACCATTTTTGATGCTTCACTGTAACATGTCTCACGTGATGCATCACTTTATTCCGAGGAAAACTCAGCATTGCCAAAAATGTGAAATACAGCCTCCATTTCTAGTGCCCCTCACTTTCTGTTAATGCTGGCTGATCAGGGCCTTGGTTTGTTGGTAAAAATACTACATTCAATTCTCAATTATCAGATGTAAAACGAGTAATAAATATGGCTTGACCTATACCCTGCCTACACTTGACTTTAATTAGTGTCGAATATTATTTGCATATCAGAAGAATAAAAAGTGTCAGGCTAGGAGGGTGTTGACGCTCTTCAAGGCCAGCTGTCTGTCTATGACTACCATTATTTCTGTTAGCTTGCTTCTTGCTGGCTGCCATTATAGTCTGTTCCTTACAATGTCACTTCATTCTAGTGATATGCATTATACTTGGATTGAACATTAATGAAAGGACCTTTGTAGAGAGTAGTGTTAAAGCACTGACGAAAATTACACGATATGGTATACAATGAAAATGAATAACTTAATAAAAGGACCTTTGTAGAGAGCAGTGTTCACGCACTGGTGAAAATTACACGATATGGTATACAATGAAAATGAATAACTTCTCAAAAACTTTAACACGAATATTCTATTGATACCCAAAGACATAAATATTTTGCACTTTTTAATACTAAAAAGGATGCGGAAGTTTAGAAAATAATGTGAACCAACTTTGCAAGATCTGGTTTGTGCATTAAACATCTGTGATGTATGATGTGGTATAATATGCACCTGAGTCGTTTACGGCGAGAGTGCCATTTCAGCGCCAACAAAAACGCGTTGGTGTCTGCTAGATAGGCTCCGTTGGCTGGCCCAAATTACTTGCCTGTGTGCCCGCTTTAGCCGTTAAATATTTTGGTGTGCAAGACTTAAGGACGAAAGTGACGATGGTCAGTCACTGCTAAGTAACATAACGCAATGAAACTCAGACCAAACACAAAAGGTGAAAACGAGCTCGTCGTCAGATCGTGAAGGCACAAGGGATGTCTGCTGGCCAGGGTGTCATCCTCGGCTTCACAGCAACGTGCTGATGCGGTACGGAGGAGCAGTGGTCAGCACACTGCTCTGCCGGTATTTTTCAGACTTGACAGACCTCAGATCCGCTGCGGTTCCGTCAATTGGATCCTGAATTGGCATCATGAGGCTGAGTGCACCGCTTACAAGTCCTCCCACCAAGAAAAAATTCGGCTCCTTCATGTGGCAGCCATCTAAGGTGACCACTCACCTACAGAAGCGAACATAGTACGGAAGGTAACTGCAAGAAATACGTAAGAAGGCAAACAGAAATGACACTTTTATTCAAAGACAATAATTGCACCGAAGTCACCGACATTCCTGATGTTCCCCTGGACATTACAAAAGGCGTTAAACGTTCTTGGTGAGTTGTGTGATTACTGCGGATGGCAGTGAATGCTCTGCAACGTCCTTCCATGTTAGCCACAAGGTTGGTAAAGTGTTCTTCTGGTAGGGCGATCCATTCCTCCATCAGCGCGGTTGAAATTTGCTGGATGGTCGTTGGTGTATTGGGACGAGATACAATACGTCTCTCCAACGCTTCCCACACGTGTTCAATAGGATATACGTCGGGATATACGTCATTAGCGGAATATCCTCTCCTTCGTAGAGCTCTTCATCTGCACTGTTCGATGCGATCATGCAGTGTCATCCATTAAAGATGAAGTCGGAGGGGCACACTCTCTTGACACGTGCTAAACTGTTTTTACTGCACCTTAGCTGCCTATAAGTGTTTCCGTTTTCCTCAAACGCGACGTGCAGGACACTACCACATACACACTCAGAAGTGTCGCAAAAAACGTGAATGTGCGAACCTCTGTTCCCAGAGCTGGGTATACACACATCAAAAAAAGTTTTGCGTCACCTCGGTTCCGAGAGTGCCGTAACTTGTAAAGAAAATTGGAATAGGGATAACATACACGTCATTTCCGCCCTTTTTATTGCTCTTGAAATCCACACATTGCATGTTGCACCACCAAACAGCGAGATCTTCAGATGTGGTTGTCCGGATTGCTGTACACACCGGTACCTCTAATACCCAGTAGCACGTCCTCTTGCATTGATGCAAGCCTGTTTTCGTCGTAGCATACTATCCACAAGTTCATCAATACATTGTTGGTCCCGATTGTCCGACTCCTCAACGGCGATTCGGCGTAAATCCCTCAGAGTGTTTGATGGGTCACGTCGTCCATAAACAGCCTTTTATTCTATCCCAGGCATGCTCGATAGGGTACATGTCTGGACAACATGCTGGCAACTCGAGTCGAGCGACGTCGTTACCCTGAAGGAAGTCATTCACAAGACGTGCACGATGGGGGCGGGAGTTCTTGTCCATGAAGACGAATACTTAGCCAATATGCTGCTCATATGGTTGCACTATCGGTCGGAGGATGGCATTTACGTATCGTATTGCCGTTACGGCGCCTTCCATGACCACCAGCTGCGTACGTCTGTCCCACATAATGCCACTCCAAAACGGCAAGGTACCTCCACCTTGCTGCACTCGCTGGACAGGGTGTCTAAGGCATTCAGCCTGACCGAGTTGCCTCCAAACACGTCTCCGACGATTGTCTGGTTGAAGGCATATGCGACACTCATCGGTGAAGAGAACGTGATGCCAATCCTGAGCGATCCATTCGGCATGTTGCTGAGCCCATATGTACCACGCTGCATGGCGTTGTGGTTTTGCAAAGATGAACCTTGCCATGAACGTCGGGAATGAAGTTCCGCATCATGCAGCCTATTGCGCACAGTTTGAGTCGTAACACGACGTCCGGTGGCTGCTCGAAAAGCATCATTCAATACGGTGGCGTTGCTGTGAGGGTTCCTACGACCCATAATCCGTAGGTATCAGTCATTCACTGCAGCAGTATTCCTTGGGCGGCCTGAACGAGGCATGATATCGACAGTTCCTGTCTCTCTGTATCTCCTCCATGTCCGAACAACATCGCTTTGGTTCACTCCGAGACGCCTGGACACTTCCCGTTGAGAGGCCTTCCTGGTGCAAAGTAACAATGCGGCCGCGATCGAACCGCAGTATTGACCGTCTGGACATGGTTGAACTACAGACAACACGAGCCGTGTACCTCCTTCCTGGTGGTATGACTGACACTAATGGGCTGTCGGGCCCCCTCCGTCTAATATGTGCTGCTCATGCATGATTGTTTACATCTTTGGGCGGGTTTAGTGACACCTCTGAACAGTTGGCTCAAAATGGTTCAAATGCCTCTGAGCACTATTGGACTTAATTTCTAAGGTCATCAGTCCCCTAGAACTTAGAACTACTAAAACCTAACTAAGGACATCACACACATCCATGCCCGAGGCAGGATTCGAACCTGCGACCATAGCGGTCGCGCGGTTCCAGACTGTAGCGCCTAGAACCGCTCGGCCACACCGGCTGGCCTCTGAACAGTCAAACGGACTGTGTCTGTGATACAATACCAACAGTCAACGTCTATCTTCAGCAGTTCTGGGAACCGGGTGATGTTAAACATTTTTTGATGTGTGTAGATTATCAGACAGATCCGTGGTATGTTGAGACAGACTTTCGTTCCAACACAGTCCTGGTAGCCACGCGTCCTGGATTAAAATATTTGCTGTGATGGATACTGGTGGCACTAAACCCTGAGGATCATAAAATCTTGCAGTAGCTCGTAACAAATTTCTTTCGGTTGCTATCATGTCTAATTATCTGGCAGTGATAGCCCACTGAGATAAAGAAACTGTTTTTGTTATATCCCATAATGCATTCAATACTGTACCATTCGGTTTCATGCCTTGTATTGGATCTTCCGTATTTCAGTAAACGTGATGAATTTGTCGCCCATTTTGACGATGTCAACCGTATTTGTTGCATGAAAGAGATCAGCTCATAGTAGAGAGACGCCAGTCCCTCTTGTTCTTCGATTCGAGCCATCACGTCATCCATGCACACATTCTTATGTATGAAGATAGCAGGCGAGGGGTATTGTGACTTGCAAGTGATTGCCAGTTCCCTGAGAGAGGCCCATAACAGAAAGGGGCTGTATGTAGTAGGTTCGAAAGGAAAGCTTCCGAAGCGGTTTCGCTTGTCTGATTTGATCCGAGTGAAGAGCAAGCTGAAAGAAGTCTTCCGTGATATTGACTATAATGGAGGAACGTAGTAGGTGGAATCGTAGAAGCACAGCCACTACTTCTGCTAGACGTTAGAACCAATTTCTAAAACTTCACTAACTGGTAGTGGGCCTTATGTGTGAACTACTCCATCATATACAACTCGTTGTTCTATAGTTCCTTGTCTTTTTTTTTATCTGTGTGATGTAACAGATAAAAGATGTCTGTATGTGCTTCAGAAGGAGCCAATTTCACAAGGTTTTGTCTCATGTATTCTAATGTGTGAGAGTCGTAGGAGTCTCTCAGTGGCCGGCCGCGGTGGCCGTGCGGTTCTAGGCGCTCCAGTCCGGAACCGCGCGACTGCTACGGTCGCAGGTTCGAGTCCTGCCTCGGGCATGGATGTGTGTGATGTCCTTAGGTTAGTTAGGTTTAAGTAGTTCTAAGTTCTAGGGGACTGATGACCACAGATGTTAAGTCCCATAGTGCTCAGAGCCATTTGAACCATTAGTCTCTCAGTGAAACATGAGATTCGGTGTGGATGGGGCCTTACTCATTTACCGTTGGTTGCTCAGTTTTTTTTAATCACGTACACTTTATTTGGAACCAACTGCAAATAAGGTTGAAAATAAGGAACAATTATCAAATTTGACTGTTAAGACAGAATCTCTAATAAAAAAAATTCTCAAACAAGTTGGACTCACGGCTGAAGGCCTTATTGAACAGAAATTCAAATTATTTGTCGACTGAAGGCCCCAATAGTAATAATTGAAAAAAAAAAAAAAACAATTTGACAGCTGAAGGGCTGGATAGGAATTCTTAAGAACAGTTAAACTTCTCCAAGAGATACTAAAATATTTTGTACCAAAAGACAATGATCAAAATTTCACTATCAAGAGACAATATCTAATTAAATATTCTTAAGACAAATTGCATTCACGGGTGAAGGCCTTATTGACAAGAAATTCAAATTACTTGTCAGCTGAAGGTCCCAATAGTAATAACACTAAATTAAAAATTAAAAAAAACAATCATTACAATCTGATCAAACGAAGAGATAAGTGCGCCTCAGACAGCGCTCCAAGGGTCGGCCTGGGAAAGTGGCTCAACTCGTAATTGATGAGACAGGCAGCCAAGAGTTATATTCACTTAACCGGATGGCAACTCAAACTAGTGACAGTTTACGCAGACGAACACTCTTGCGAAATCTACCTAACGTCTGATAACCAATACAACCATGAAATAACCCAGGCAAGGTGGAACCGGCAGTTAGTACTGCGCCTACAGACTCCGGCGTTTATAACACCCAGAAGCAGAAGGAACCACTACATTCCAAAGCAGTCCAACAGAAACAACATGTCCGAACCACAATCAATGAGGCTGTCTAACTACACACCTTATCAGACAACATGGTTCAAATGGCTCTGAGCACTATGGGACTCAACTGCTGTGGTCATCAGTCCCCTAGAACTTAGAACTACTTAAACCTAACTAACCTAAGGACATCACACACACCCATGCCCGAGGCAGGATTCGAACCTGCGACCGTAGCAGCAGCGCGGCTCCGGACTGGAGCGCCTAGAACCGCACGGCCACCGCGGCCGGCCTACCAGACAAGAGCCGCAAGTGTAGTGGGACGAAATTGAAGCGTCACCCATCCACCAGTATCAGCCCAGTTTGCAGGTGAATATAAGTTTAATTTAGTTTTTGTTTATGTATTTTTGTAATATTTTGTAATGGTTGTGAATTGCCTAAAGTTTTGTATTTTTTTATGTTTCATGTACGGAGAGGGCGGCGCAACGAACGGAGACAGCATCTTCGCTGCCGCGACCAGAGAGAAAATTGCTGGCCACTATACGTCGCGGGTCGACAGCCAAAGAGCAACAGAAGATCCTGGAACCGAGTTGTTGCGTCGTGCTTCTAAAAATTGATAAATGAAAATATGTAATTTTTTTGTACAACAATGATATCATAGGAAGTTTAATCTTATTGAAAATGTTAGTCCTATCTTGTCAAAGCTCAGGTTCACGTCTGTATGTAGGAAGACAATAAACTAGTGAATGCTACTAAAGTTGAAATACGTGTTCTGAGGATTTATTTATGAAGAATTATGTGAATGAATTAATTTTATATTTGACGAGATTATTGAATTTTGACAGTGTTCATCGCGACTTTGAATCTCAAAGTTTATTTAATGTGGTTCTAATATCGATTAAATCAGATAAAGTGTATCAATATAATTTCTGAGGAGAAACAAACGACGTCAAAAATTGGAAAAAGTTCACGCAAACCAATTGGCCCGAGTGACGTAATTCTGTGCATACGACTCAAATGATGTTTTACAGTTTCGTTCAAGAAACTTTCTGAGACAATTTAAAAAGAATATAAATAATTTTGAAGTGGGTTGTAACTGACGTAGGTGACGAAGTCTACACATGGTCATATGTCGAAAGAAAATCATTTATAAAGAACTTACGTCGTGAGGAAAAGTACACTGCCGCACAAATACGCTAACCTCACGGGCAGGTAACTGGGAAGTTAGCGGCCACTAGGCAGAAAAATACCACTGGTTGAACTTCAGCAATAAACACAAGGAATTCAATGATTAATAATAAGAAGTGGAGGACGGCTAACCAATTTCGCCAACTCCAAGCACTCCACTCATTGCTCTTCATCTCAGTGACCCTGCGAGCAGCAATACGCAAAGAACTGCCGTGATCTCAAAATAGTGGAGGTTTCACTACTGGGTGAATGTTCAGTCAACTCAAACGTCCTGGGTCCGATGGACAACGAGGTTGCGGCTCTCGCCACTACAGCCCCTGGATCCAGCAGTGCCTGCGTGCTGCCAGCGGTCCCGGCGTGTCCTCGCGCTGCCAGACCTCACTGCTGCTCCCTCCCAACCGAACTCGCCAACACACTCCGACCCAGAAACACTTGACGTCCTTCCAAAGATAGGTGCATGGTACTAGGTATCGATAACCGCTGCTGCTGCCACTCGTGGACAGACAACGCTAGCATACACAGTGGCACCAGTAAACACAAGAAGAAAACGAGACGTCACTATCACTATTACATGATGCCAACCTACGAATGGCATCAACGCGAGCTGCAACATGGCTCACTCAGTTCATTGTTTTCTTCTGGAGATATTTGCAATGTCGCATCTTAGATCATGTAAGATGCAGTGAACTGTCTCAGACGTGCGGAGTCTGTCCTGCTCATTGACAGTTCCTGTTCAGAACTAATACCATGGATTTCAAATCTACTACCGATGTTATCATCTGTGACTCTTGTGACGTGAGGTTAACAAGGATAACAGTGGTGTGGATCTCATAAATGTCTGGCCGACTTCCCCTAAGTATCTAGCCGAACTTCGAGGACATTATGGCTAGAGACAGAGATATTCGTATGGGCGATGCATCACGAACCGTTTTCCAGAACTCGTCGTCTCCTGTAAGTAGACCAATTGGAACACCCGTATGTTTGTCAATAGGATCGGCCAGGGACAGGTTACATGCGTGTTGCACAGTCGTGACATCTTGTGGAACAGACAGGTGGCTGCTGAAGGAATGTAAACTCTCAAAGCCGTTGATACTGTCATGGCACAAAATATTAAGGGTAGAAATTAGAAAAAAATTGGACAAAAATGTACTGAAACTCACACTGTCACGGAAAAATTTATGTCATACCAGAGACAGAAGGGGATCAGAAAGTGAAGAAGCATGTGGTAAGTGGGTCAGGTCGATGACACTGTTTGCCTAGTACTGATATGCTTTCAGCAGGAAGTAGACTGATGATGATGTTTGGTTTGTGGGGCGCTCAACTGCGTGGTTATCAGCGCCCGTACAATTACCCAATCTTTGCTCAGTCCAATTTCGCCACTTTCCTGGATGATGATGAAATGATGAGGACAACACAAACACCCAGTCATCTCGAGGCAGGTGAAAATCCCTGACCCCGCCGGGAATCGAACCCGGGACCCCGTGCTCGGGAAGCGAGAACGCTACCGCGAGACCACGAGCGGCGGACGCGGGAAGTAGACTGTGGCAGAAAACCAAAGGTACTGCGACTAGCATATTAGTTAATCCCCGAGATGTACTGCAAGAGATTCTGTCTCTGTCAATGGAGCACATGGCGATAGACCGACACTACGGTTAACGCCTGGTAATTGAATATAGCAGATTGAGAGGGACACATGCAGTAATTACGAACCGAGTCTTGCGTTATAGCTTCACGTTGGTTCCCTTTAAATGCTCCATTTCTCCAGCTCTCGTCGTAAGTTGACCATTCGCATAGGAATCGATGGCATTCACAGTAATAGCACTCGATTCCATGATTAATATTCTGTACTGTCCTAGACGCTCCAGCACAGTCTATGAACTAGCCAAAGATGTACTCAAAATATGGCCTTCCCCTCATGAACTTCATGCTGCTCGCAGCCTACCACCTACTGACGGAGCAACTGTCTGTCTTCCGACACCACCTCGTAGACTGCTGCTACCAGCATCAGATTTCAACGCGGTAACCAACAATGGGACCTCTTGGAGTCCATGTTCATGTTCAACACTCAGGCGCCTCCTGCCTCTGATCAACCGACCATATGGCTACCGGGTCCAGGTACATGGGTCATCAACATTTATCCAGCAGCCAGCCCCAACCGGCCTCACCTCCTCACTGGCAACCCGCCGCGGCTCAAGAGTCGCTCACTCTTCTCCTGGGCGACCAGCCGCTGATCTGAATCGGCAGGCGTCAGCTATAATCCATCACGCTGCTGAGTGATGGAGGCTGGTGCGGAAGAAAAACGACTTGTAAACACAGCGAATAAGCAACTTCAGTAATGTATTACTGGCTTCATTGGCGCTCCACAGGATCCAAAACGCTGTCCTGACTTCACTGAGAGGTGTCTCCGCTCGGTCTTTTGTAATGCTAATCTGATAGTAGCTGCACATACTTCTCAAACTCTGATGGACAAACCTGCGTAATTCAGATGTAGTAACCTTGAATTCAAATGGTAGAGCTTCAGGACCCGAGCGATTATCATTTGTACATTGACAGCGGCAATCAAAGATCTGTTAACGAAAGTGGACTGGCGGCCAGTTCCGGAGTGCAATATTATGTAAGTTTTGTCTCGACTGTGGGCCCCGTAACACAAACGTGTGCTGTCTGCAGATAAGTGAAGCCGCGTTGGCCTGTGTTTACGTAATCATTTTTCACTGGACTAGAATTCGTTTGTGCTCTAGAAGACGCAAATGTTACGATGTGTGACGATTGTCTATTCAGGAAACGTTACCTTTTCTCAAGACATTTTTAAAAGCATGGCCTTTCTTGAAACAAAGAAACCAGCAGTTACACGACTTCCGTATCTGAGACGCTCTTTACGTTAAAATGAACAGTCGTGGCCGCAATATTTTTTTTTATTGACCAGTTTCGGCTTATATACAAGCCATCTTCAGAATTTCTTCGCCCTGAAAGGATAGGAACAGCGAAGCTACAAGCTACAATATTAGATATGGTCTTAAAATAGAGAAAAGTTATAGAGTTTACCCCTACGGCTGGTGCTGACGGCACCTCGGAATCTCGTGGCACAACGATCGTATATTGTCTGTGGAGACACGGGTTAAATAGTATGAAACGTCCCCTTAGAAAAAATTATGAATTGCTGTGCTGATAAACCTCTTACGTTATTTGATTTTCAAACAGCTGAGCAGAACTGAACGTACTCAAACATTTCTCTCTGTACTTATTATGATCTACACTAAACTGACACACAATATTTTTAGCGCAACGTAATCTGACTTTCAATAATCCCTACAAAAGAATGGCCGTGACTAACAATAACCTATATCTTTCATGAATCACTTACCTCACAAAAATCTTCGTTATTCGAACTACTGTAATATATATATATATATATATATATATATATATATATATATATATATATATATATATATATATATATATATCAGGTCATGACATCCAGTCTTAAGAATTTCGTTTTTCTGACGGACACACGTCCAGATCGTCCGCTCTCAAAACTCTGCCATCTCTCTTCCCACATCCACCACTGCAGGCGGCTCACCTCCAACTGCGCAACGCGACGTGCTGTTCACATCCAACTGCCCAACACTACAGTAGCGAATATTCCAACAATGCCAATCAGCCACAGACTGCACACAGCATTTTCATACAGAACGCAGCGTGACGTTACCTCATAAAAACCTAAACAGCCCAATTACAAGTGTGCAATTCACGCGCCGACTGTGGGTTACGTCATTACCATCCAATGGTAGACGCTTCACAAGAGCTGCATGCAATTTCCACAGTAAGCTCGCGTAACCAGCGTATGAGTACATAAGATGTTAAAACATTACCAAGCATAAGGCAGGTAGTTATTTATGTTAAAATACAACAAGTAAACTTACTAAACAGCAGAAGAAGCAGGGTAATCTATTAACACTGGTGTGATAGGCAAACACATTGTTCTTACAATATTTTGTCAATAAACGAATAAACAAAAGAGTCGTAATTATATGCAAATAGATATTGCATATAGAGATAATGAGAGATAAAAGTATATTAAAAGATACAGCCATTAGAATATATACGAGCTGTGTATATTTACTAGGCAGTGCCCTCTGGTAGGGGTTTAAGACGACGCCGTTGCCTAGACAACGTAAAGTTGAGGTGGCCGCCATGATATCATAGAAGTGTGTACTAAGAAAGGACGCCGTTGTCATGGTAACGTAATGGCCAAAGTGGCAGCCGAAAAACCAAAGAAGTACGCCTGGGGACGCCGCTTACGGTCAAGGTGTTGATTTGGGACGATATCATCAAAGACGTTTGTACCGTCAACTCATGAATAAATGTCGTAAAAAAGTTACTTAGTATTTTCCAGCGTCATTACTGAGACCAAGTATGGTGACACATCACCAAGAGCTCCCCCCATCGGAAGTTCGAGTCCTCCCTCGGGCATGGGTGTGTGTGTTGTCCTTAGCGTAAGTTAGTTTAAGCTAGAGTAAGTAGTGTGTAAGCCTAGGAACCGATGACCTCAGTAGTTTGGTCCCATACCACAAATTTCCAAATTTCCAATCCCCACGAGAGTAGCTGCCGTTGTGAAGGTGCCATAGAGACAGAGTGGTAGCTTTGTGTGGACGTTTTGATGGCATTGGCTTCTAAAAACTTGAGTACATATATGACATCGTGTCGTTAGTAATATGATAATGAAGTCTGTATAGATCTTAATAGCATTAGGATACATAAAAGTTATTCTATTAATTTACAGGAATGGAAACACAAAACGTTGAAGAGATAGCTATGGGACAGTACATTTTAACTGAAATCGACCCAAAGTACACAATAAAACGAATATTATGTGAAATAAGAAGCTTGCTCATGGCGTTAACGCACATGTGAGACACGTATAGCCCGCATCTCGTGGTCGTGCGGCAGCGTTCTCGCTTCCCACGCCCGGGTTCCCGGGTTCGGTTCCCGGCGGGGTCAGGGATTTTCTCTCCCTCGTGATGGCTGGGTGTTGCGTGATGTCCTTAGGTTAGTTAGGTTTAAGTAATTCTAAGTTCTAGGGGACTGATGACCACAGATGTTAAGTCCCATAGTGCTCAGAGCCATTTTTTAGACACGTATAAAAAAAGGTAAAATAATTAATTTTCATTAAAACAAGCTAAGACAGAGAATATAGCATGAATCGCAATTTGAAGAGCAAAGCAGCATCCTTGGTTTCAAATAATGTTCTGAAAAAGTTTAAAATGTGTAATAGTACAGCTTGTACCTTTGCTGTTCCTACCCTTACACGGCCAAGAAATTCTGAAGATGGCTTGTATATAAGCCGAAATCGGTCAATAAAATAAAATAATATATATATATATATATATATATATATATATATATATATATATATCGATCTCGACTGTTTATTTTAACGTAATTATAATTTCAGGTCGCTGCTCTCCGTAGACTATGTCGTCAAAATTTCTGAGACACTCTTGTACTTCTAATACGGATTGGCAGTCCTGAGCCCAATGGCCGCACGAAGTACGGTTCTGAAGCCCGCCTATTATGTGTTTAGAAAGAGTTTGCTTACACCAAAAGTAGTTAGTCTTATTAAGCTACCGTTCACTTTTGTATCTTTGTTAATAGAAAAAAAATTCTAGCTACCAAGTTGTTCCACAGTAATGGTGATTTACAAAATATGGATCAAACTTTATTTTGAAATAACTTATAAACCAGAGTTACAGCAAGTTAAAGCATATAAGAATTATTAATTAACAAATACTTTATGTCAGAATTTTATGAAAACCTAATGAAAATTTTTGTGAACTCTCTATCGCCTACCACCATGAAAGCTGGAAGGCCCAATAGTAGGCGGTAGGGACCAAGTTGACTACCACTGGTTTAGTCTGTATATTAAGAGCTGAAGCCGAGGGTAGCGCGTTTGAATTTGGTAGTATGTCTCCGCAGATCTACTGAGCAATTGGCGCTCGGGCTACTTCTTCCGCTAGAAACTCCATTAATATTGAAACGTCTCTATATCTCTTTACACGGACTTACCAGAAGCCGTCCGCCCCAGTAGCTGAGTGGTCAGCGTGACGGATTGCCGTCCTCCGGGCCCGGGTTCGATTCCCGGCTGGGTCGGAGATTTTCTCCGCTCAGGGACTGGGTGTTGTGTTGTGTTCATCATCATTTCATCCCCATCCGGCGTGCAGGTCGCCCAATGTGGCGCCGAATGTAATAAGACCTGCGCCAAGGCGGCCGGACCTGCCCCGCGAGGGGCCTCCCGGCCAATGACGCCAAACGCTCATTTCCATTTCCATACCAGAAGCCGGCCGGTGTGGCCGTGCGGTTCTAGGCGCTTCAGTGTGGAACCGCGTGACCGCTACGGTCGCAGGTTCGAATTCTGCTTCGGGCATGGATGTGTGTGATGTCCTTAGGTTAGTTAGGTTTAAGTAATTCTAAGTTCTAGGGGACTGATGACCACAGATGTTAGGTCCCATAGTGCTCAGACCCCCACTTACCAGAAACGACAGATTTCTTCTGGGCTGGAGCGCAGTAGCTTCGAACCGAAGACTCCGTCATAGGTATTAACGTATTCCCGTAATGAAACTTCCTGACAGATTAAAACTGTGTGCCGCACCGAGACTCGAAGTCAGGACCTTTGCCTTTCGCGAGCAACTGCTCTACGAACTGAGCTGCCCAAGCACGACTCACGATCCGTCATCACAGCTTCAATTCCGCCAGTACTTCGTCTCCTACCTTAAAAACTTCACAAACTGCAAGGTTCACATAAGAGCTTCTGTGCAGTTTGGAACGTAGGAGGCGAGGTACTGGCGGAATTGAAGCTGTGAGGACGGGTCGTGAGTCGTGTTTGGGTAGCTCTGTTGGTAGAGCACTTGTCCACCGAAGGCAAAGGTCCCGACTTCGACTATGGGTCCGGCACACTATTTTAATCTGCCAGGAAGTTTCATATCAGCGCACACTCCGCTGCACAGTGAAAATCTCATTCTATTCCCGTAATGATATTAATACCCGCATGCAGGCTCGTCGCTGGGGCTTGCGAGGCCTGCAGTGAAGCCAAGCGCCTGGCCGTGGAGGTGGGAGCGGGGGAGGGGGCGGGCGTGGGAGGAGTACAAAAAGTTAAAGGGGTAAACAAGACAGGCGGTGACTGTGCTAGTCTTTTTCGTTGCCTTAACGTCGTAAAACGCTTTATTTGTACGCATATAGAGTTCTTATCAATAACGTTAACCACATCTTACATCTCAACAAAGATAGCGGCGAACGCAAGCACAGGTACAGTATGTAAATTATTTGGCAATCAGCAAATTAAACCTTGACAGCCGAAAACTACGCAATTGCCCTTGCGTAAGCTTGCAAATGTAGAACTTTACGTATCATGTCTTCTTTCTTCTTCCCTCTTTCGATTGAAAGAATAGTCAGCCGTTTAAGGCGATCTTCCATCGTAGTAGATCTTAGGTATTATTTAGGTTTAATTTTGAAAAAAATTCTTTCTCCAGAGAGCTCCGTGGCAGGTATCGTCAGCAAAATGCGATAGGCTGTGGTGATTCTCTGAGCGGCCCTAAGCACTTAAGTGCGTCCTGCGCTGTCTCCACTGTAGCAGGACTCGTAACCCGTATCAGTTTTACTTCTGGGACGAGCAGATTTGTCTACATCAGCTTTTTCCTCGTATTGCACATAACTCGCTAGTTCCTGTCAACTCTTTTCAGTTTCCTCATTTTGCATGTTGGACGGCTGAAAGAGAAATCCGAAGTATTCGGAATAATTAGTCAGCTCTTTCAACTTTCATCTCATGCCTTTCAAGGCTCCATCAATAAACGCCAAGCAGGATTCGATTCTAAATCTTTCTTCGGCTTCAGGCTGCTTTGGGGTCTCGTCGACGACAATGTCGGGGTCGTTCTTCAGTCGCATCGAAAAATTGTTTGCGCTTCTTTTGGCGATGAGTTGAAAACTTTATGTCCCATCCTAAATCTGCCTCCAATTCTTTCGCAGTTAACAAAGCAGATGTGAACCCAGTCTCTCTTTAGTTTTTTAGGAAGTCATTGAATCCATTTATTTCTTGTAGGGCGACATCTAACTGCATATCTTCAGCTGGAACAACTTTACTGGCCTCATTGACGGCGTTTAGGAGGTCGCTGCATATGGTAGGAGCCAAAACAGATTCGAAGGAGCTGAGGAATGAAATGGTTCAAATGGCTCTGAGCACTATGGGACTTAACATTTATGGTCATCAGTCCCCTAGAACTTAGAACTACTTAAACCTAACTAACCTAAGGACAGTACACAAGCCGGCCGCGGTGGTCTCGCGGTTCTAGGCGCTCAGTCCGGAACCGCGCGACTGCTACCGTCGCAGGTTCGAATCCTGCCTCGGGCATGGATGTGTGTGATGTCCTTAGGTTAGGTTTAAGTAGTTCTAAGTTCTAGGGGACTGATGACCACAGATGTTAAGTCCCTTAGTGCTCAGAGCCATTTGAACAGCACACAACACCCAGTAGCTGAGGCATGATTTACTACAGACAGTGCCTCAGATCAGAATGCTTTATTGTTTGGGCAATACTCTCGAGCGCTTCAGGAGCTTTCCCCAGCTGACTGGTTTGACGTTATCAACACGAGAGTCTCAGCTGACATCTGTATGTGTCTTAAAAGTTAGTTCAGTACAGATCTCAGTGAGAATATTCCATCTCTATATAGATGCCGAAAACAGAGCGCACAATCGCTGTAATTATGCCGAAAAATGTCATTGCCTCCGTACTACATTTGTCCATCGCTCCAACGGCCAAGTTAAAGCTGTGAGTAACACAAGGTGTAAACATTGTCCACTTGCTCATTTGTAAAACTCTAGCCTGTACCAGTTATTAGTGGCTGATTAAGTCTCTAAGACAGATGCAGTTGTTCAACCTGTTCCAGGGGAAGCTTCTCGGCCCGCAAGGTCTGGGCATTCACAGACGGTGGGTTTGCTGGTAGTTGGGAGCTCCAACGTTAGGCACGCAATGGGGTCCCTTAGGAACACGGCTTCCAAGGAGGGCAAGAAAGTCAGTGTGCACTCCGTGTGCATACCGGGGGGAGTCATTCCGGATGTGGAAAGGGTGCTTCCGGATGCCATGAAGAGAACGGGGTGCAGCCAAGTGCAGGTGGTGGCTCATGTCGGTACCAATGGCGTGTGTCGCTGTGGATCAGAGGAGATTCTCTCTGGTTTCGGGCAGCTAGCGGAAATGGTAAAGACTGTCAGTCTTGCTTGCCAGATTAAGGCGGAGCTTACCATCTGCAGCATGGTCGATAGAACCGACTGTGGTCCTTTGGCGCAGAGCCGAGTGGAGGGTCTGAATCAGAGGCTCAGGCGGTTCTGTGACCGTGTAGGCTGCAGATTCCTTGACTTGCTACATCGGGTGGCGGGTTTCCGTGTTCCACTTAATAGGGCAGGAGACCACTACACACAGGAAGCGGCAACACAGGTAGCGGTAGCTGTGTAGAAGTGACTACGCGATTTTAGGCAAGTAAAACACAGCAAGGTAGTTGTAGCAACAATCGGTATTGTAGTTGTAAATTGTCGTAGCTGTGTTGTGAAAGAACTAGAACTCCAAGCCCTAATAGAAAGCACTGAAGCTCAAATAGTTACAGCTACGGATAGCAGGCTAAAGCTGAAAATAAGTTCAGCCGAAATTTTTTCAAACGACCTAACAGTATTCAGAGCGGATAGATTAAATACAGTTGGTGGTGGAGTATTTATTGCTGTCAGAAGTAGCTTACCTTGTAGTGAAATTGAAATAGGTACTTCCTGCGAAATAGTATGGGTAGAACTAAGTTATTAATAGGATAGTTTTACCGACTCACCCCCAGAGTCAGAAGATATATCTGCTGAACAGTTCAAAAAAACGTGAGTCTCATTTTAAATAGGTATCCGACTCATACAATTATAGTCGATGGTGACTTTAATCTACCCTCGGAATGCTGGAAAAATTATACTTAAAGTCGGCGGCAGGCATAAAACATCATCCGAAATTTTCAGAAAATTGTTTAGAACAATTAGTTCGTGAGTCCACTCGATGCGTGAATGGCTGCGAAAACATACTTGACCTCTTAGCAACAAATAATCCTGGACAAATAATGAGTATCGTGACGGATACAGGGATTAGTTACCAAAAGACAGTTGCTGCTAGGCTGAATGCCGTAGCGCCCACTACCACCAAACAGACACGCATACTACATCTATTTAAAAAAAAAAAGCTGATAAAAAGGCTGTAAGCCGGCCGCGGTGGTCTAGCGGTTCTGGCTCTGCAGTCCGGAACCGCGGGACTGCTACGGTCGCAGGTTCGAATCCTGCCTCGGGCATGGGTGTGTGTGATGTCCTTAAGTTAGTTAGGTTTACGTAGTTCTAAGTTCTAGGGGACTTATGACCTAAGATGTTGAGTCCCATAATGCTCAGAGCCATTTGAACCAAAAAGGCTGTTAACGCCTTTTCAAGAGACAGTCTTCACTCCTTCCGATCTGATCATGTGAGCGCAGTAAATATGTGGGATGATTTCAAAGATATAGTATCGACGGCAATGGAGAGATATATACAACATAAATTATTAAGCATGGTACTGATCCCCCGTGGTACACAAAACGGGTCACATCGCTGTTGCAGAAGCAACGAAAGAAGCATGCCAAATTTAAGAGAACGCAAAATCCCCGAGATTGGCAAAGTTTTGCAGAAGTTCGAAATACATCGCGTGCTTCAGTGCGAGATGCTTTTACCAATTTCCACAACGAAACTCTGTCTCGGAATCTGGTAGATAACCCAAAGAATTTCTGGTCATACATAATGCACACCAGTGGCAAGACGCATTCAGTACCTTCACTGCGCGATAACAACGGTGAAGTCACTGATAGTGCCACTAAAGCAGAGTTATTAAACACAGTTTTCCGAAACTCCTTCACCAAAGACGACGATGTAAATATTCTTGAATTCCAATCAAGATCTACTGCCAAGATGAGAAACATAGAAGTAGATATCCTCGGTGTAGCAAAGCAGCTTAAATCACTTAATAAAGGCAAGGCCTCCGGTCCAGATTGAATAGGCGTCAGGTTCCTTTCGGAGTACGCTGCTACAATAGCTCCATATAAAGCAATTATATACAACCTCTCGCTCACAGAAAGATCCATACCTAAAGAATGGAAAATTATCAAGTTACACCAATACCCAAAAATGGAAATAGGATTCATCCGCTGAATTACAGGCCCATATCACTGAAGTCGATTTGCAGTAGGGTTTTGGAACATATGCTGTGTTCGAACATTATGAATTACCTTGAAGAAAACGGTTTATTGACACATAGTCAGCACGGATTCAGAAAATATTGTTCTCGTGAAACACAACTAGCTCTTTATAATCGTGAAGTAATGAGTGCTATTGACAGGGGATGTCAAATTGATTCCATATTTTTAGATTTCCAGAAGGCTTTCGACACCGTTCCTCACAGGCGTCTTCTAACCAAGCTGCGTGCCTATGGAATATCGCCTCAGTTGTGCGACTGGATTCGTTATTTCCTATCAAAAAGGTCACAGTTCGTATTAATTGACGGAAAGTCATCGAGTTAAACAGAAGTAATATCCGGTGTTCCCCAAGGAAGTGTTAGAGGCCCTCTATTGTTCCTGATCTGTATTAACGACATAGGAGACAATCTCAGTAGCCCTCTTAGATTGTTTGCAGATGATGCTGTCATTTACCGTCTTGTAAAGTCATCATATGATCAAAACTAATTGCAAAATGATTTAGATAAGATATCTGTATGGTTCGAAAAGTGGCAATTGACCCTGAATAAAGAAAAGTGTGAAGTTATTCACATGAGTACTAAAAGAAATCCGCTAAATTTCGATTACGCGATAAGTCGCACAAATCTGAAGGCTGTAAATTCAACTAAATCCTTAGGGATTCACAGTTACAAATAACCAAAATTGGAACGTTCACATAGATAATGTTCTGGGTAGTGCAATTCATTGGCCGAACACTTAGAGGTTGCAACAGGTCTACTAAGAGGACAGCTTACACCACGCTTGTCCGCCCTATTCTGGAGTATTGCTGTGCGGTGTGGGATCTGCATCAGGTGGGACTGACGGATGACATCGAAAAAGTTCAAAGAAGGGCAGCTCGTTTTGTATTATCGCAAAATATGGGAGATAGTGACACAGACATGATACGTGAACAGGAATGGCAGTCATTAAAACGAAGGAGTTTTTCGTTTCGATGGGGTCTTCTCATGAAATTTCAATCACCAGTTTTCTCCTCCGATTGCGAAAACATCCTGTTGGCACCCGCCTACATAGGGAGAAATGATCGTCACTATAAAATAAGAAAAATCAGGGCTCGTACAGAAGAATTTAAGTGCACGTGTTTCCCGTGCGCCGTTCGAGAGTGGAACGGTAGGGAGACAGCTTGAAGGTGGTTCATTGAAACCCCTAACAGGCAGTTTATTGTGAATAGCGGAGTAAACACGTGGATGTAGATGTAGGTTAATTGTACAAAATATTTATTCCCTTGAAGTTTTTAAATTTTGTAGTATTGAAATATTATTGTGTCACCTGGATGTACTTCATTTTTTGAGATTAAAATTGATTTTCTCTGAAGTATCCTTCAATAAATAATGCCATGGATTTCTTTCTCTGCCAGTTCCAGTTGGAAAAATGCGGAATTTGTTGTGGGATATCATGGAATATTCGCACTTCAGCCATTATAGTTTCATGAAGTTCTAACAAGTGGCGCTGCTATAAATAAACTTCAAAATGGCGTCTGTAATGGAGGTGTGTTCAGAGTAGAAACCTGTCATTGAGTTTCTTTTGGTGGAAAAACAGAGTAACACAGATATTCATAGGCAGTCGTAGAATGGCTACGGAGACCTAGCAAGTTTGGTCATTACACTAAACGAGTTTGATACTAAATAAACATGTCTAAGAACACAAGTGAGCAGTATGTATATATTATGGTCATAAATTTACCAGTTTGTTTACATAAATATGGTAGGCCAAGTGGCAAGTTTATTTAAGTAAGGAGGACAGTGGTACCATTGATCCCATATGCACTTTTCCCCACTACTGTTGCAGGTTTCATTCTCTAGACGCTGGAAGGTCGAAATTCTGTGTAGATTCCGAAGGTCAAAAATTGTGTGCTTTTAAATGGAAAGATTAATTAAAAGAGATTCCGTTAGCACAACATACTCTGTCACAAAAAACTCAGCGAGCCACCCGTCAATCACGTCCTTCAACATGCCATTAAACTCTTTATTAGTGAAGCTACCATTTGCAATAAAAAGCCAGTTGGGGTGACTGAGCGGTTCTAGGCGCTAAAGTCCGGAACCGCGCCACCACTACGGTCGCAGGTTCGAATCCTGCCTCGAGCATGGATGTTTGTGATGTCCTTAGGTTAGTTAGGTTTAAATAGTTCTAAGTTTGATGACTTCAGAAGTTAAGTCCCACAGTGCTGAGAGCCATTTGAACCATTTTTTGCAATAAAACGCATAGCTTTATCTATCAGAGTTCCACATAAATCAGAAATAAATTTTCTAATCTAGAAAAGACTTTTCACTCACCTGCAGTGTGGCATCATATTAGACCATCATATTTCGCTTAAGGGATATTTGCTCTGCAGTCCTTTAGCCGTGTATCAGCATTGTGATAAGGGTCACCGGAGGGCAATATATGTTGACGAGATTTTGTGATAGTTGACTTTTACTTTCGTATCTGATCGGACAGGCTAAGAAGTTGTGGTTGCCATCTTCTTCTTGACCACAATCACATAATGAAGACTTGTACAAGCCAACACGGTGTATCGTGCCCCCAGTCGCAGCAGTTGCTGACTGTGATCCATGTTATTCTGTTCTTGAACATTGTATGGCACTTTAATGGCTAAGGTAGTGTGTAGTGATAGTCGAACACACATATACGATTCAGCTGAAATGTTTAATTATGTTCGAAATTTCACTACATAGTGGTTGTTAATGTCTATGAGAAGCTGGTTCAGGGAGCATTATAGACGGCTTTGTATTGTGAAGTGGAAGCGTGGACATCAGGTCAGCTTGATCCCGGAGGTTTTAGAGATCCATGTGAGGTAGTTGGTGACCCGCGTGAAGCCAGCTGGGAAGTCGGTCAGGCAGTGTTCTGAGAACACAAAGCTGGCCACGCCAATCACCACATAGCCCTTGGTGGTCCCAAACGTAAAAGGACTGCCGTTGTCGCCCTATGAGGAAGAAGAGAAACCTTATGAGTAACCCTCAGCCAGTATTGAGCGAAACAATCAGTCTCTCGGCATACTGCGGATGGGCGATATATAATGCATGGGTGATATTTAACGTACAGTTGATATTTAACGTAACTATTAAAGCACACTATTGCTAAGTCATATTTATAAGCAGATAACACATTCAAAGCTGGAAGCCAGTACATTTTTAAGTGACGTAAGATTCATCACCAAAAATGATAGTCTATATTATTCATCTCATATCTGGTTGAAAATGAGAAAAGTTTTCAGTTTTATTACAACGCGTTTCCGCTTGGTGTTGAACGATCAGTAATTTTAAACAAATCAATACCACTTTTGCAAGAATTCAGAGTCTCGCGATGGTGACATTGAACAAAAAGTTACCGGGTTTCCAGCTGCGTCACGTGGTTCAGATTATACGAGCTTTCGGCCAAGCACTCCTTGACCATTGTCAAGTGGTACGACTGCCAGAGATGGTGACCTGCAGCTCAGCGCACTATGGGATCCAGTGAATATTGCGAGCTCCAGTGACGTCACAGCAGGCAGCTAGTGCAAGGGGTGTACCACTTGACAATGGCTAAGGAGTGCCTGACAAAAAGCTCGCGTAATTTTATTTCACGTGTTTTTTAATCAGTAACATTTACGCCCTGCCACTGAGATGGGCAGCCTCAGTGATCCATCTCACAGCCTATTACGCAGTCAGGGTTTTACTCCCGCACCTGCAATGTCTTCGCTTCTTTTGAGAGGTGTGTCGTAGCCATCCCGTGCGGTAGTCGCTTCCCACTAACAGCTCGGCCCGGGCACGGTGTTGCTTACGTAAGAACGTATTCGTTCTTTCGGTAAACTGAACAGCAGAGGATTTGCGAATGCAGAATCTTTTCACAGTGCAAGCTGTGAAAGCCAAACAGTGACTCGTTTACAGTTACTAGCGTGTAGCACTTTCTTAACTGCACTCCTGTACTCACCTATCATGCAAATATGATGCGCTTTAGGTAAGTGAAGTGTAGAAACATTACATTCAATTTTGCACATAGCTGTGCGTAGTTGTCAACAATGACTAAAAGGCAACAACCTTGTTACTTGCGGGGATTTTGACGTGAAAACGACAGGTCCTGCAAGCATATGCGACGGGGTTCATAATATTAGGAGACGCGGAAGAGCTACAGGAGCCGGTGGGAAAACGTCTCTCATCCGTGCGATCGTCACGCGGATCAGAGCACCGGAACTGGTAACCTTGATGGTACTTCATCGTGTGGCAGGTGTATCGGACGCATTTGATTGCACTTGATACAAAGTCAGGTTTAGACGTAGCTCGGTGTTCATTGATCGTTGCACAGATGATGATAGCTCCAAAACAATGCCTTGCTGGAGATGCTCGACATCGCTACCTATTGCGTGTAGCATATCGTGCGCGTCCTCCGCGACCATTACACGGAACGCGGGAAATATATGTGCAGAGTGGAACAACATTTATATTGGGGTCACCAGTTTTGTAGGAGAATTCAATGTCTACATATAGTGATAATCACTTTTTGTTCAGCAACTCGCTAGGAACGTAAAACCTGACGAACAATAAAGTAGATAAAGAAGAACCAACACTTCCACAGAATATATACGGTGTTTCAGGACCTCAACGACGACCTTTGAGGAAGTATACACTGTAGAGCCAAATAAATTGGTACACCTGCTTAATACCGTGTAAGACCACCGCGAGTACGAAGAAGTGCCGCAATATGACGTGGAAAGGACTCGACTAATGTCTGAAGCAGTGCTGGAGGGAACTGACACCATAATTCATAAATCCGTAAGAGAATGAGGGGTTAGATGTTTTTTCTGAATAGTACGTTACAAGGCATCACAAATATGCTCAATAATGTGCATGTCTGGGGAGTTTGGTGG
Organism: Schistocerca cancellata; assembly: GCF_023864275.1. Lineage (NCBI taxonomy): Eukaryota > Metazoa > Arthropoda > Insecta > Orthoptera > Acrididae > Schistocerca > Schistocerca cancellata. The sequence goes on along the minus strand of NC_064634.1, from coordinate 152,673,244 downwards.
CCATCGGAAGTGTTTAAACTCAGAAGAGTGTTCCTGGAGCCACTCGTGTAGCTACTCTGGACGTGTGGGGTGCCACATTGTCCTACTGGAAATGCCAAAGTCCGTCGGAATGTACAGTGGACATGAATGGATGCTGGTGATCAGACAGGACGCTTACGTAGTGTCACCTGTCAGAATCGTATCTAGACGTATCAGATGTCCCATACCAATCCAGCTGCACACGCACCACACAATTACAGAGCTTCCACCAGCTTCAGCAGTCCCCTCCCGAGATGCAGGGTCCATCGTTTCTTGAGTTTATCTCCATACCCGTACACGTTCATCCGTTCGATCCAATTTGAAACGAGACTCGCCCCACCAGGCAACAGGTTTCCAGTCATCAACAGTCCAATGTTGGTGTTGACGGGCCCATGCGAAGCGTAAAGCTTTGTGACATGCAGTCATCAAGGGTACACGAGTGGTCCTTCGGCTCCGAAATCCCATATCGATTATGTTTCGCTGAATAGTTCGCACGCTGACACTTGCTGATGGCCCAGCATTGAAATCTGCAGCAATTCGCGGAAAGGTTGCACTTCTGTCACGTTGAACGATTCTCTACAGTCGTCATTCGTCCCTTTCTGGCACGGTCTTTTTCCGGCCGCAGCGATGTCGGAGATTTGATGTTTTACCGGATTCCTGATATTCACGGTACACTCGTGAAATGGTCGTACGAGAAAATCCCCTCTTCATCCCCACCTCGGAGATGCGGTGTCCCATCGCCGGTGCACCGACTAAAACACCAGGTTCAAACTCACTTAAATCTTCATAACCTGCCATTGTAGCAGCAGTAACCGATCTAACAAATGCGCCAGACACTTGTTGTATAGGTGTTGCCCACCGCAGCGCTGTATTCTGCCTTTTTAGATACCTCTGTATTTAAATACTTATCCCCATACCTGTTTCTTTGGCGTTTCAGTGTAGCTTACACAAATGGGGCCATTTTTACTAATCAACATATTCTCTTAAATGAATCCTTAAGGTCATAATAATGAATGTACACATTGCACAAAAATTGCCATTTATTACGCTACTGGCCATTAAAATTCCTACACCAAGAAGATGACGTGCTACAGAAACGAAATTTAACCGATGGCAAGAAGATACTGTGATATGCAAATGATTACCTTTTCAGAGCCTTCCCACAAGGTTGGCGCCGGTGGCGACAGCTACAACGTGCTGACATGAGGAAAATTTTCAACCGATTTCTCATACACAAACAGCAGTTGACCGGCGTTGCCTGGTGAAACGTTGTTGTGGTGCCTCGTGTAAGGAGAAGAAATGCGTACCATCACGTTTCCGACTTTGATAAAGGTCGGATTGTAGCCTGTCGTGATTGCGGTTTATCGTATCGCAACATTGCTGCTCGAGTTGGTCGAGATCCAATGACTGTTAGCAGAATATGGAATCGGTGGGTTCGGGAGGGTAATACGGAACGCCGTGCTGGATACCAACGGTCTTGTGTCACTAGCAGTCGAGATGACAGGCATTTTATCCGCATGGCTGTAACGGATCGTGCAGCCACGTCTCGATCCCTGAGTCAACAGGATGGGGACGTTTGCAAATAACAACCATCTGCACGAACAGTTCGACGACGTTTGCAGCAGCATGGGCTATCAGCTCGGAGACCGTGGCTGCGGTTAGCCTTGACGCTGCATCACAGACAGGAGCGCCTGCGATGGTGTACTCAACGACGAACCGGGTGCACGAATGGCAAAACGTCATTTTTTAGGATGAATCCAGGTTCTGTTTGCAGCATCATGATGGTCGCAACCGTGTTTGGCGACATCGCGGTGAACGCACATTGGAAGCGTGTATTCGTCATCGCCATACTGGCGTATCACTCGGCGTGATTGTATGGGGTGCCTTTCGTTCGCATTGACGGCATTTTGAACAGTGCATGTTACATTTCAGATGTGTTACGACGCGTGGCTCTATCCTTCATTCGATCCCTGCGCGGTTCTAGGCGCTTCAGTCTGAAACCGCGTGACCGCTACGGTCGCAGGTTCGAATCCTTAGGTTAGTTATGTTTAAGTAGTTCTAAGTTCTGGGGGACTGATGACCCAAGATGTTGTCCCATAGTGCTCAGAGCCATTTCAACCATTCGATCCCTGCGAAACCCTACATTTCAGCAGGATAATGCACGACGGCATGTTGCAGGTCCTGTACGGGCCTTTCTGGATACAGAAAATGTTCGACTGCTGCCCCGGCCATCACATTCTCCAGATCTCTCACCAATTGAAAACGTCTGGTCAATGGTGGCAGAGCAACTGGCTCGTCAAAATACGCCAGTCACTACTCTTGATGAACTGTGGTATCGTGGTGAATTGCATGGGTAGCATTGCTATCCAAGCTCTGTTTTATTCAATGCCCAGGCGTATCAAGGCCGTTATTACGGCCAGAGGTGGTTGTTCTGGGTACTGATTTCTCGGGATCTATGCATCCAAATTGCATGAAAATGTATTTACATGTCAGTTCTAGTATAATATATTTGTCCAATGAATACCCGTTTATCATCTGCATTTCTTTTTGGCGCAGCAATTTTAATGGCTGGTAGTGTCAGCAGCATGACCATGCGCCTAGCTCATAAACAGCAGATCAGAACGTATATGTTCCTCGACAAAAAGAGATGCATCTAAGCCATGCGCGGCTCGTGTCCATTCCGTTTATTGTTTGTCATCTTCTCTTACCGTACTGCCTCCTCGTTATCTTATTCCATTTACTGGCGTCACTAACTTCCTGCCTTACCTGCCCGTGAGTGGCAGCAGCAGCGCTTATCGATAAGTGCTCTGTTGTACTATCTCTGGAGCGACCGATAGTATTTTCGGGTCGTCGTGTGTCTGGAAATCAGTCGGGCACGGAGCAGCGGTCGGGGGCAGAGGAGAGACGGAGGACCAGTGAGGGGCGGATAGCCAGTACTAGCCTATCGCTGGCCACTCGCATGAACTGTCCGACGGAAGGAGACTGGAGCGGGAACGACAGCCGGTTGGTCGTCCTATTTGGTGACGTGTATTTGATCTTTTGACCGTTTCCGGGCCTCGTCAGTTCGTCATCTTGCCGGACATGGGTCAGTTCCTTCCTCGTGCAGAGATGTCGTCGCCGATGGGCAAGAGTTACCTCTGCACGGGTAGGTCCGAGCCAGTGTGCCTGGGTCGCCGTGTCTCCGAGTTCCGAACGGACATCGAGTTGAGTCGGGCTGGAGCTGCAGTGAGCTTCGGACAGACAAGACTCGCCCGTCCGTTGCCGACACTCATAACTTGAGTGGGGACGACCTTGGTTAGTCGTTCGGTCGGTCGTCTCATCGGACGACGTGTATTTGGTCACCGACCGTTTATGGAAACTCTCTGTGTGTGGGACTTGTCATTTCTCCTTGTTGTTCGACGGTGATTGGTTTTAGGATTGTCGGAGTTCTTGGTGCAAGTGTTTGCGTGGAACTGTGTGTAGCTTCTGTGATTTCCGCTGAGCAGATGAATGCTGTCTGCGTACTGGAGCAGCCAGTCGGTCGGTTGCGTCAGAGCAGCGAGGAAGTCTCCGCAGCGTGAGGTGAAGGGGATTCATTAGGCTGTTGGTTGGTTCTTCAGCTCAAGGTTGGTTCTTCGTGTTGCCACCCGATTGTTCAGTGTTACGCTTGGCTGTCTGCCTCACCTAAACTGTGGTTAGAGCTTCCTACCCAGACCGACCCTTGGAACACTATTGTTTGTGATTGTCATTTTATTTGGTCGCAGGTAGTGTGGCAGGCCTTCAGCCGTGTATTAATATTATCTGCTTTATGTTTAGTATATGGCCTTCAGCCGAACTTCTTGACAACTATTTTGAGATAAGGCCTTCAGCCGTGTTTTAATTAAAGTTATTGTTGCTCTGTATTTAGGCCTTTAGCCGCGTTTGTTTCAGAATCTGTGGCTTTAAGATGTAAATCGTTGTCTGTGAGGTTTCTCTTTAATTACCTTTAATTCTTGAAACTGCCTTCAGCCGTGTTCTGTAAATGTTTATCTGAAGGTGGTCTCTAATTATTCTTGAGTAATTGTTTGGGCCTTCAGCCGACTGTGTAAGAGCTTATCTTTAAAGCTTCGCTTTTATCATGAAAAAAAAAAATTTGTTAGGCTTTCAACTGAAGAATTAATTTGAATTTTCCTTAATATGGCCTTTAGCCGGAATTTGTAAATGCTTTGCTTTTAAAGAATTTCCTTAGATGATCTGAAATATTATTTCGGCCTTTAGCCGTTATTCTAAATCCTGGCGTTTTAAGAGGAATCATTTAAACTTATTCTGGAGAAGTTACTTGGGCCCTCAGCCGTGAATTGATCTTGTTGTTTTAAAGAGAAAACTGTGCTTTGGTTTGAGGAATAAAGTTGTGTGTCCTTGTATAACTAACAGTAATTGACCCTGGCCCCTATCCACAACCTCATCCGCTCTGTGCTCCGAAACACCAGATTGCAGTATCGTCCCTCAAAGTTTGTCGGTGAGGTCCTAAACACCCTGTATATAACAGCTTCAGTGGTCGATCGTTTATTCCCACTAACTGATAGAGAGGTTTCCAACTGTAAAACCATAAGAACGACTGTCTCTAAGCGATGTAGGATGTTTTAGAAGAAACAGGGAGTTTGCGTCCTGAGCATGTTGGTGATGGTAGGCGTGACAAGAGCACACCAGTTTTCGAGAGTGATGTGTTCCATAGATTTAGCAGTGAACCTTGGAGCAGCATGCACGTTGTAGTCTGTGCTACGGGAACAAGTCACCATGTATATAGGCTGGGCAGGCACAGTTTCTCAAAGACAATTCAGTACCTCTGTAGCTCTCACCACCTCACGAATAGTTCGTCACTTCTGTAGCTCTATAATTTCGTCTTTCTGCGTTTGGGTATTGTGAAGCTTCATGAACTTTTTATATGCAACACATCGGCTCTAACTGCATTAAACTTCTTATCTCTATCACTTAAATACTTTAAGACTAGCACTTTTCGGAGGGGTCTTTTCTTTTATTGAACAAAGAGAAGACCTCAACAGCTACAAACATAGAAATGAAGGATATTAGCCCATCTGTGCGTGGCTCTGTGTCTCATAGATACCACTTTCCGCCTGCCGGAGAAAAACGTAGCCTACAGGTTCACGAGTATAAGTCGTCTGGACAGAACGGCTTGTGTGGACGGAGCAACTGTGACAGTGCAAACGGATTAATGACACACAGATACACAGGGTGGTCCATTGATCGTGACCAGGCCAGATATCTCACGAAATAAGCGTCAAACGAAAAAACTACAAAGAACGAAACTCGTCTAGCTTGAAGGGGGAAAGCAGATGGCGTTATGGTTGGTCCGCTAGATGGCGCTGCCATACGTCAAACGGATATCAACTGCATTTTTCAAATAGGAACTCCCATTTTTTATTACTTATTCGTGTAGTACGTAAAGAAATATGAATGTTTCAGTTGGACCAGCTTTTTCGCTTTGTGATAGATGGCGCTGTAATAGTCACAAACATATGGCTCACAATTTTAGACGCACAGTTGTAAACAGGTAGGTTTTTTAAATTAAAATACAGAACGTAGGTACGTTTGAACATTTTATTTCGGTTGTTCTAATGTGATACATGTACCTTTGTGAACTTACGATTTCTCAGAACGCATGCTGTTACAGCGTGATTACATGTAAATACCACATTAATGCAACAAATGCTCAAAATGATGTCCGTCAACCTCAATGTATTTGGCAGTACGCGTAACGACATTCCTCTCAACAGCGAGTAGTTTGCCTTCCGTAATATTCGCACATGCATTGACGATGCACTGACGCATGTTGTCAGGCGTTGTCGGTGGATCACGATAGCAAATATCCTTCAACTTTCCCCACAGAAAGAAATCCGGGGACGTCAGATCCGGTGAACGTGCGGGCCATGGTATGGTGCTTCGACGACCAATCCACCTGTCATGAAATATGCTATTCAATACCGCTTCTACCGCACGCGAGTTATGTGCCGGACAATCATCATGTTGGAAGTACATCGCCATTCTGCCATGCAGTGAAATATCTTGAAGTAACATCGGTAGAAAATTACGTAGGATATCAGCATACATTGCACCATTTAGATTGCCATCGATAAAATGGGGGCCATTTGTCCTTCCTCCCACAATGCTGCACCATACATTAACCGGCCAAGGTCGCTGATGTTCCCCTTGTCGCAGCCATCGAGGATTTTCCGTTGCCCAATAGTGCATATCATGCCGGTTTACGTTACCGCTGTTGGTGAATGAGGCTACGTCGCTAAATGGAACGCGTGCAAAAACTCTGTCATCGTCCCGTAATTTCTCTTGTGCCCTGTGCCAGATCTGTACACGACGTTCAAAGTCGTCGCGATGCAATTACTGGTGCATAGAATTATGGTACGGGTGCAATCGATGTTGATGTAGCATTCTCAACACCGACGTTTTTGAGATACCCGATTCTCGCACAATTTGTCTGCTACTGATGTGCGGATTAGAAGCGAGAGAAGCTAAAACACCTACTTGGGCATCATCATTTGTTGCAGGTCGTGGTTGACGTTTCACATGTGACTGAACACTTCCTGTTTCCTTAAATAACGTAACTATCCGGCGAACGGTCCGGACACTTGGATGATGTCCTCCAGGATACCGAGCAGCATATATAGCACGCGCCCGTTGAGCATTTTGATCACAATAGCCATACATCAACACGATATCGACCTTTTTCGCAATTGGTAAACGGTCCATTTTAATACGGGTAATTTATCACGAAGCAAATACCGTCCGCACTGGCGGAATGTTACGTGATACCACGTACTTATACTTGTGGCTATTACAGCGCCATCTATCACAAAGCGAAGAAAGTGGTCCAACTAAAACATTCATATTTCTTTACGTGCTACACAAACATGTAATAAAAAATGGGGGTTCCTATTTTTTAAAATACGCAGTTGATATCCGTTTGACCTATGGCAATAGCGGGCCAACCATAGCGCCATCTGGTTTCCCCCTTGAAGCTAGACGAGTTTCGTTCTTTGTAGTTTTTTCGTTTGATGCTTATTTCGTGAGATGGCCCGGCCACTATTAATGAACCACCCTGTAAGCTTTATTCAGCTGCTGCACCTAAGTTGTACAGCCGGTTGTTGCACCTGCTTGCGGACAGGTACAACTAAGCAGTGGGCTTTCAAGTCGTTCGTCAACAAGACTATGTCCGGTCTGGGCGCCACACTGTCAATGACTGTAGCAAACATCTATCCCTATGCGAAGGCTCTAGGCGACTCTACTTGTAGAGTAAGTCTCGCAGGATGGTCTCCACTAAGAACTGCCACTCTGGCACTCCGTACTATAACTGTCGCACACCAACACCAAACATGAACCACCGTTGCTGCCTCAGGCCGCCGCTTATCACAGAGCGGAAGTCCATCTCCTTGGCGGCGGCGTGGAGGTTGCTGACTGGGCCGCACTTGTGGTCAGCGGCGAACTTCAAAGCCCTGTCCATTCCCCCTATCGGAAACTGTCTCAGTGTGCCGGCTCTGGTTGCGTCCATTGGCGAGGACGTAACATATGTTACGGCACAAGTGCAGAAACCAAAAAGAAAGACTGCAAAAAACATTAAATTTTTTAAAATAAATCATGGCCATTAAAATTGCTACACCAAGAAGAATGGCAGATGATGAACGGGTATTCATTGGAGAAATATATTATACTAGAACTGACATGTGATTACATTTTCACGCAATTTGGGTGCACAGATCCTGAGAAATCAGTACCCAGATCAACCTCCTCTGGCCGTAATAACGGCCTTGATACTCTTGGGCATTGAGTCAAACAGAGCCTGGATGGTGTGTACAGGTTCAGCTGCCCATGCAGCTTCAACACGATATCACAGTTCATCAAGAGTAGTGACTGGCGTATTGTGACGAGCTAGTTGCTCGGCCACCATAGACTAGACCGTTTTCAATTGGTGAGAGATCTGGAGAATGTGCTGGCCAGGGCAGCAGTCGAACATTTTATGTATCCAGAAAGTCCCGTACAGGACCTGCAACATTCGGTCGTGCATTATCCTGCTGAAATGTAGCGTTTCGCAGGGATCGAATGAAGGGTAGAGCCACGCGTCTTAACATATCTGAAATGTAACGTCCACTGTTCAAAGAATCGTCAATGCGAACAAGAGGTGACCGAGACGTGTAACCAATGGCACCCCATACCATCACGCTCGATGATATGCCAGTATGGCGATAACGAATACACGCTTCCAATGTGAATTCACCGCAATGACGCCAAACACGGATGCGACCATCATGATGCTGTAAACGGAACCTGGATTCAACCGAAAAAATGACGTTTTGCCATTCGTGCACCCGGTTCGTCGTTGAGTACATCATCGCAGGCGCTCCTGTCTGTGATGCAGAGTCAAGGGCAACCGCAGCCATGGTCTCCGAGCTGATGGCCCATGCTGCTGCAAACGTCGTCGAACTGTTCGTGCAGATGGTTGTTGTCTTGCAAACGTCCCCATCTGTTGACTCCGGGATCGAGACGTGGCGGATAAGATGCCTGTCATCTCGACTACTCGTGATACGAGGCCGTTGGGATCAAGCATGGCTTTCCTTATTACCCTCCTGAACCCACCGAGTCCATATTCTGCTAACAGTCATTGGATCTCGACCAACGCGAGCAGCAATGTCGCGATACGATAAACCGCAATCGCGATAGGCTACAATCCGACCTTTATCAAAGTCGGAAACGTGATGGTACGCATTTCTCCTCCTTACGCGGGGCATCCCAACAACGTTTCACCAGGCAACGTCAGTCAACTGCTATTTGTGTATGAGAAATCGGTTGGAAACTTTCTTCATGTCAGCACGTTGTAGGTATCGCCACCGGCGCCAACATTGTGTGAATGCTCTGAAAAGCTAATCATTTGCATATCACAGAATCTTCTTCCTATCGGTTAAATTTGGCGTCTGTAGCACGTCATATTCTTGGTGTAGCAATTTTAATGGCCAGTAGTGTAGTTTATGTTTTTCAATTCCTTAATCACATCGTTTTTCTAACAGTATTTATTAACTTATATTAGTTGCATAGTAACTATCACAAACAACTACATATTTAAACCAGACTGACACTTCTTGGGCCCAGAAAGGCTGGGTCCTTAGACCCAGAAAGCCAGAAGTATTGAAAAGAGACACAGTAGGCAATAAAAGAAGTCACATTTTGGTGAAATATATGATTATGTAATTAGGAAGATAATTTACGCAACAGGATGTACAGTACAGTTTTTTTAAGATGTGGCACTGTAACAGTATGTTTTGTGAAACATGATATTATAATGAATAAAACAGATCGCTGTCAGTAACTTTGTTATTTTGATCATTCTAGACCACTTTTCGTAAACAGTCATGACATATGTACTTTTTCATTCCCTGCCCCTTAGAAAGAACTTATCTATATCATTGTACAAAATTATCAAATGATGAATAAGTACAATTATTATTGTTATTAGTTCGCTTGATGCGTGTATGTCTTACCTTCACTTTCAACATTCCTGAAGTTTTCATTCGTTTCGAGATTTGCAGAACTAAATCTACACATGAGACGCGGCAGTGCGCAGCATGCGTCAGCTAACTTAAAGCGATTTATGAAAGTAATAACCATCTCGAGGTTGAAGCTCTTGTGTCCGTGTTTGCTTACAAACAGACTTGTTTATGGAGGAGATCCACCTTGAGCAAACCACAACTTCATCGTTTCTTCTAATTCCCAGCCAGTTTCGCCGAAGTGACGTGAAATGTCAGCTTTATCAGTGGGCTCTTAATTTCTTCTTTGTTGCCTTATGTTGTGGTTTCCTGTTTTTTACGTCTTCATTGCATTTGTTTCCTGAATATGTTTTTGCCTTATTGGAAACTGATTTACTCTGACCATCGATATAGAGCTTTACAATATTATAGTTTTTGCTACACTGTATGAGCGAGTCACGTATCAGTCTGCGACTTTCCATTATATTACAGTAAGAGTAACTGCAGGGTTTTGAGATTACTACTTGAGTTTTGGGCCGAACAGATATTTCGTTGATAACAATAATGGAACACTGGACCAGCTCGTCCACCTGTCGTATATTATATGCTTTTGTATCGCATTCACTACGGCGAAGTGTAGCGACTACCCCAGTATTTCAATAAATAAGCGAAGGAAACCGTTTAAAAACCTCACTCAGGGCGACCTGTGTAACAGTACACGCTCGTTAATCCGCCATGCGTCCACACTCACACTCTCATATAAAAGTCCTGTAAAAGACCATATTATGAGATTTACCAAGGATTGAAAGGTTATCGCCGAATTTCAGACAATCACTTCCCCTAGCAAGCACTATAAAAAGGTGCATGCACATAAGGACAAATACGGTAATTCAGAAGTATATAAAATACATTGTCAGAATTGTCAGCGCATGTATATTGGCCGAACATGAAAACCGTTTAGAATACACACATCAAAAAAAGTTTTGCATCACCCCGGTTCCCAGAACTCCTGAAGACAGAGATTGACTTTGGATATTGTATCACAGATACAGTCGCCTTCAGTGTTCAGAGACGTCACTAAACCCACCCAAATATGTAAACAACCATGCATGTGCAGTGCCTATTAGACGGAGGGGGTCCGACAGCTGATCAGTTCCAGTCATTCCACCAGGAAGGAGGTACACGGCTCGTGTTGTCTGTAGTTCAAGCATACCTAGACGGTCAATACCGCTGTTCCATCGCGTCCGAATTGTTACTTTGTGCCAGGAAGGGCTGTCAACAAGGGAAGTGTCCAAGAGTCCCGGAGTGAACCAAAGCGATGTTTTTCGGACATTGGGGAGATACAGAGAGACAGTAACTGTCGATGACATGCCTCGCTCAGGCCGCCCAAGGACTACTACGGCAGTAGATGACCGCCATCTACGGATTGTGGCTCGGAGGAACCCTGACAGCAACGCCACCACGTTGAATAATGCTTTTCGTGCAGCCACAGGACGTCGTGCTACGACTCAAACTGTGCGCGACAGGCAGCATGATGCGCAACTTCACTGCCGACGTCCATGGCGAGATCCATCTTTGCAACCAAACCACGACACCACGCAGCGCCGTGGAGATGGGCCGAACAACATGCCGCATGGACCGCTCAGGATTGGCATCACGTTCTCTTCGCCGGAGAGTGTCGCATATCCCTTTAACCATACAATCGTCGGAGACGGTAATGTTGAAAGCCTTAGACACACCGTCCAGCGAGTGCAGCCAGGTGAAGGTTCCCTCCTGTTATAGGGTGGCATCATGGGGGGCCGACGGTCGCCGCTGGTGGTCATGGAAAGCGCCGTAACGGTTCTGCGTTAGGTGAATGTCATCCTCCGACCGATAGTGCAACCATATCGGCAGCATATGGGCGAGGCATTCGTCTTCATAAACGACAATTCGCGCCCCCATCGTGGACATCTTGTGAATGAATTCCTTCAATATAACGACATCGCTCGACTATAGTGGCCAGCTTGTCTCCAGACATGCCTATCGAACATGCCGGGGATAGATTGAAAAGGGCTGTTTATGGACGACGTGACTCACCAACCACTTTGAGGAATCACCGTTGAGGAGTGGGACAATCTGGACCAACAGTGCCTTGATGAGCTTGTGGATAGTATGCCACGACGAATAGAGGCATGCATCAATGCAAGAGAACCTGCTACTGGGTATTAGAGGTACCGGTGTGTACAGCAATCTGGACCACCACCTCTGAAGGTCTCGCTGTATGGTGGCACAACATGCAATGTGTGGGTTTCATGGGCGGAAATGATGTTTATGTTGATCTCTATTCCATTTTTCTGTAAAGGTTTCGGAACGCTCGGAACAGAAGTGATGCAAAACTTTTATTTATGTGTGTACTTCATAAAGAACACTGATTTTTAAATTGCAGTCGTACAGCACTGGCTGTGCGTCTGAAGACAACTAACCATACTTCATGCGAGATTGAAGATAGCATCAAAATTAAGCTTAGCGCAGGGAAAGACCCTGTGGTAAACGTCTTCGAATGATTTGAAATTTTTGCCGAAAAGATGAACAACCCGCAAAATTTATCATATGAACAAAAGGAGTTTAACGACTAGAGATAGGACGTTCATATTCACAGGACATGTACATTAGCACGTTCTGCAGAAATGATAGGTGCTAAGCTTCTTTCAAGCTACGAAAAATCGAATGAGAGCGAGAGGTACAACAAGCACAGTGTGTGTGTGTGTGTGTGTGTGTGTGTGTGTGTGTGTGTGCGTGTGTGCTTGGTTACTCACGTTGCATATGCTTGCTCCATATACTCCTCCAGCGCAGAAAGAGGTTCTAGCGTTGTAGTTGGGAAAGTAGGCTTTGCAGTTAGCGTTGGAATCCACGACCAGTGGCATATACAGCAGCACTTGGGAACAGCGTGACACTGAAATCAGAGCATCGTCACTCATGAGAGAAGCAATCGCGGAAGGAAAAAATCAATCAAACTGCTCGTTTTATAATCTCAGAACACCTTTTTCTCGTTGCAATATAATATTTATTACGCACCACACTCGTTCGCCATTTATACTAAACGCAGCTTTAGCGGACTTTTCCTGTTAAATACATTTCTGCTTGTACTTATACTCACAGACTTGAAAGACAGCATAATTTTTACTGTCACTCTTTTGTCTTGCCAAAATCTGTTTTTCCTCTCATCTAGCCGTAGGTTATGCGGGCACATATCCACTGCACTTATGATAATTCGACACATATTACCGTAGCGATCCTATGATTCTGTATTTTTCAAATTTCGTTTCTCGTAAGCTAAATAATGCGGAACACTTCACTGGTGATCTGACGAGAATTACAGATTCATCCCCGCAGTAACCGTGAAAGCGTTTTTTCGTGGCACTGTACACTAAGCATTTCTTGTTTTCGGAGAGATAATTTGTTCATCAGCATTTCCGCGTTTCACTTGAGCTTTGCATGGTGACGCGGTGAAGGGATTTCACCTGCACTAGTGAGGCTCTGCTGCACTGCTGGCCATTGTCGATATAAAATGTCATTCACCACCCATGTGTATCAAGTGAAACCATCACGCATTCGTTAACAAAGCTTTAGAAAGTAGTTGTGTGCGGCATGTCACGACTATGCGCCGACGCCACACCGCCGAAGTACACTCATGCTCAGAAAAAAGAGCACCTTTAAGGACTACAAATAAGACATTCATATTCACAGGACATGTACATTAGTGGGGTGGGACACTACGAATGTAGTGTGTGGACATACAAGGTGAAAATGTGCGTCTGGCGGGAGGCGTGCGCGAGATAGTCCCTGGAGTCGCGCTATCCTGCGTGCCCTCGGTGGCTCAGATAGATAGAGTGTAAGTAGGCTGTTTATGGTTTCTTTATGTAAGTAGGCTGTTTAGGTTCTTATATTGGTAACGCCGCCGCCACGTAGCGCTCTCTGTATGAAAATCACTGGCTGTGCTGTGTGCAATCTGTGGCTAGTTTGCATTGTTGTCTGCCATTGTAGAGCGGCAGCTGGATGTGAACAGCGCGTAGCGTTGCGCAGTTAGAGGTGAGCCGCCAGCAGTGGTGGATGTGAGGAGAGAGATGGCGGAGTTTTGAAATTACATATATTATGACTTGTGATGATATTAAGGTAAATACATTGTTTGTTCTCTATTAAAATCTTTCATTTGCTAACTATCCCTATCAGTAGTTAGTGCCTTCCGTAGTTTGAATCTTTTATTTAGCTGGCAGTAGTGGCGCTCGCCGTATTGCAGTAGTTCGAGTAACGGAGATTTTTGTGAGGTAAGTGATTTGTGAAAGGTATAGGTTAATGTTAGTCAGGGCCATTCTTTTGCAGGGATCTTTGATAGTCAGATTGCGTTGCGCTAAAAATATTGTGTGTCACTTTAGTGAATGTTTGAGTACGTTCAGTTTTGCTCAGCTGTTTGAAAAGCAAATAGTGTAAGAGGTTTATAAGCACAGTCTTGTATAAATTGTTCAAAGGGGACGTTTCATATGTCGACCCTTAGCCGAGGATACCTCACTGGAATCTTCTGATTTTTTTCTTGTAGTTTGTGTATTTAGTGTAGCTTTTGCTTATTGCTAGCGCGTAATTATAGAGAGAATTTCCTTGGTAGTTGTGGTTTTTCATTGTTGTACTGTAAAACAGTTGTGGCATGCATGTAGATTTGCACCAAGTATTTCGCAGCTGCAATTAACTAGATATTATTTTCAGTGCTATATTAATGTGTTCTCTTATTTTTGCTCTTCAAATTGTGTTTTTCTGTGTTATCGTGTGAAATATTGTCACAATAATGGCGTGTGAAAAACGTAACACTCGGCTCCAAAGTAAACTGAGAAATAATAGTGACGACGAGCGTAGCTTATCAGCACCACTGGGTAGTGAATTAACAGACGTTCCAAGTAGCAATTTGGTAATTGTGCATAGGGAAATGGAGCGGGCGGCAAATAATGTTGTAGACAGTGAAACAGGTTGTGAACAGGGAAGCATTATCGATCGATCGGTCGGCAACAGCTCGCCTCAGGAATCCGAAATGACAGGACACAATTTTACAAATACTGTAGATTCAGGTTTTGCGTCCTCACCGTTTTCTCAAATAAGTCAAGACACATTTTCAGCTTGTCAAAAAGTGAATGTTGCCGGTGCAAATGCACTGCTGAAAAGAGTAGAGGAACAGATTCCAGACACTAATGCATTGTTATTACAACTAATGCAACAAATGGAACAAAATCAGAGACAAACACAGCAACAGTTAGACACAATGGGACAAAATCTTCAAAAGTTAGACACAATGGAACAGAATCTTCAAAAGTTAGACACAATGGAACAAAATCAGAGACAAACACAGCAAAAGCTGCAAAAGTTAGACACAATGGAACAAAATCTTCGGAAGTTAGACACCACACTTGAACAAACACGTGAAGATTTAACTACTGAGTTACATAACATTGAATCGAAGTGTCAAAAAGTCTGTAATGACGTAAAAACACAAATTTGTGAGCATTTTCAGCCTATTTTTTTGCGGCATGGAAATGCATTACAGAATCACGAAGCAGCCATAAAAGAACTGCAAACTATTGTTCATGAAAATCATGAGACCTTGCAAGCTAAAATTGACTCAGTTGCATCTACCGATTCGGTTATGCAACTTGCAAAAACTCAGGAAAATTTAAAGGACACAGTAGATACACTGAAAATTGGTTCAGAAAGACACATGGAGGAAATAAGTACATTATCAGAGAAAGTAGTTGAACTTTCGGATCAGCTAAATAATTTATCTATGAAGGTAGATGATAATCTGAATGACGCAAAACCGGTAGTCTTTAATGACACAGAAGAGAGCGAACAAATTAGGAAACTGAAACAAAATCTGAATCAAATTGATACGCAACATCAAAGAGAAATCCGGGAAGTACAAGATCAGCTGACACAGGTAATGCAAGAATTACGTATTTCAGAGGACACTCGCGCTCCAATACGGGAAGAGGGACATAGAAATATGCAACAGCCACAAATTAATAACACAGGGCACTTCGGAAATTATGAAAGAAATTGGCAAGGTACACCGAATTTTGAGATGGAACCGCCGAAACGACGTGACAATGACCGACATGCAACTCGCCGACATGATGATTTTGATTATAAGCTGTTCATTACTACACGTAAATTCAAAACGTTTAAGAATTCTGCCAACGACATTCATCCACAAGCGTGGCTCCATCAATTCTCTCATTGTTTCCCTCCCAACTGGTCATTGGAGCACAGGTTAGAATTTATGTGTGGCTACTTAGAGAATGAACCAGCTGTAAGAATGCGATCGGTCATTCACGATTGCCACAGTGAAGGAGAATTTTACCATGCCTTCCTCTCAGCATATTGGTCTCAAGCCACACAAGACCGAGTAAAACATGGCATCATAATGATGAAACATTTCTAACAATCTGAATTTTCCAGTCTTGTCAAATATTTTGAAGACATGTTGCATAAGAATCAGTATCTTTCAAACCCATACAGCCCCTCAGAACTCATCCGCATTTGCTTAATCAAACTACCTGAACATTTACGGCATATTATTTTGGCAGGACGTTGCAAAGACGACATTGAAGCTTTTCAGGGACTCTTACAAGAATTAGAAATAGACACAGACAGTCGCGGGACGCGAAAACGGGAAAACAATCACTACAGGGCACATCCGTCACAATTCCGTGACGACAGAAACAATAACTGGACACGACAAGTCTATTCTTACAACGCAAATCGTGACCAAAACAGACACCACCCATATGACAACCGTTGGCAGAGTAGTCATAATTACAGGGAAAGATCACCTCTCCGCAGTAATGACTATCACAGAGACAATCAGAGAAACAGACAATATGGGAACCAAAATAATTATTATCAAGGGAGACGGAATAACTTTAGATGCAATGGTCCAGCGCGTAGTTACGATTCAGGGAGAAATTCTCCACCACGTGACCGACAAGAAAGAAACTATCGAATCTACCGACATGACGACAGACGATATGATCGTAATGACAGACCTGAATTGCATCAGAACTGGCGAGATTTAAACAGAGCAGAGCACTCTCGTCACGATGAATTTGTAGAAGTTAGGTCTCCAAATCCCAATAACGATGCGCGCCAACAAAGAGACAATAGGCAATGACTCGCACCGCAGGCAGCCACTTGCGCCCACTGGCTCAGGGAAAAATAACATTGACGCTAACCTTGAGAAAAATTCCAGTATTCTTTACCGACGTATACCACATGATAATTGCGTTAAAGTTGAAACTCTGCGTACTAGGAAGACTAAAGGTTTACACCACATATCACATGTAAAACCGTTTATTGAAAGATAATCTGCCTTTTAACTTTGTCTTTGCCATAAAATTTTTCACTTCACGTTACTAGTACTCTTTGTCACACTTACAAACTGTTAAAATGCAACTATGTTTTAAAGCTAACTAACTATCCAGTCAAGAACATAGGTAACTTAGACAAGTAATTGCGAATGCATTGTTATTGCGAACAGACGACACAGTGTTGTTATTTATACATTCCTCCTTGTTAGTTGCACGATTATGTAACGAATATACGGCTTACATACTTAGAACATATACCAGCACTGCTAATGAGATTTTCATGCAACATTTTGGTTTGCTTGAGAGTGGATTCTGGATTTGAGGTGCTTTCTGTGAAATGCCAGATGAGACAGTGGTTAGTTTATGTGACAGCTACAAGATTATATCACGACGCTACTAATGAGCGACAATTTACAATGTTGCTTTTGCGGTGTTTCTATTTTATATCTGCACAGTTTTTCTGTATTATTCTGGAAAGTAAAACATGTTTTAGTAGTAACTTTTGTGGTATAGCTACAAGGAGACAGCCTTTTCTGTAGCACAACAATACGTTACAGCACAGTACTTTCTTCATCACGGCAATAAGCGTAATAAGTATGATATCTATACGCAAAGCATTTCACTTTGTTTATCATGAGGTCAGTACATTGACTTCTGCAGAACTTAGCTTTTGGAGGACGATAACTACGACACTTCCACAGAGATTATCTTACAGCAAGACGCATATTTAGCGCTACAGGACACGTATTTGAGTGATTAATTTTGTACTAAAAACATTTATTTTCAAAGATATTTGAAATACAATGATACAAAGGTTTTCCGTAATACATTTCATTCCATTCTTGTAATCTGTAACACCTGAGGGTATAATTACAATAATCCTCAGGGGGGTACACGCTTACTTTGTGTACCATGTGTTTGGCAAGCACAAGGAACCCTAGCTAATATGGTATTTGCTTATACAACTTTACACATCGGTACCATATTTCTCTAAAACATAAATTACACAGCTATCTGATCATTTAACTGAGAGATAAACATGTTTTTTACTAAGTCAGTGACAGATGTTTACGTGATTACACCGTTGGATAACTTCACATTTACGAAATTGTATTTTGTCTGTACTTTGTGAACTGTTCATATTTCTTCGGACCCATTGTGATACTATGAGAGCTTTGAATGATGTATTTGGTATGGGATCATGATTTTTAAAGTACGTTTGAGGTAGATGACACTATTGACTTGAGCAGAGAATTTTCTTTAGGTTTTGAAATTATTGCAGAAAGCTACGACGATTTTGAGATTTGACTGAGGTGTTATGATGTTATTTTTACGACGATGATGTGTATTATGCTGTTGAGGTATGTTTATGTCAATAAGATGATGCTATCATATATGAGGAATGTGATTACGTGTTTATATGTATATGAATAATGAAAGAAGTTAAGGACTCTTGACTTGTGAAAAAGGATGTTGGAAACCGAGAATCGTATTTTAAGAGTTATGAAATGTGTGTGCAAATGCGTGAATGTATCACAATGCCGGCGAAAATTTTTTAGGACACTGTTATATTCATAGGATTTTGTTTCTACACATTTGTGACGTAAATTTTCGACCTGTGAAATTTTCATATGAGACTGTCACTGTAGCGGAAACTGGTGTTGTAAATATTTCCGTAAGAAATTTAAGTGACCACCTGCACGTAATGCGTCGTGGGCACACAGCTGTGTCAAACACCTGGAGAACAAGCCATTAGGGTGTGCCTTTCCGGAAGCACAGGTAGAAAAAAAAGAAAAAAAGGCAGGCCTTTATCCTCGCCATTGACATTCCTTTAGAGAAAATATTGCAAATGCGACACCCTCATTACTTCCATTAACCTTGCTATTGACATTCCTTTGTAGAAAGTATCGCAAATATTACACGCTCATTACCTGAAAACATATGATTACTCGTACTTTGTGCGAATTACTGAAATGCTTATGAATTGATGGGAAATATTCGTACATCTGCACACCTGATTATGACAAGTGACTTTCTACGAGAGTTGAGAGCTACTGACTTACGAAATGCCACATGACTATTGAATGATATTTTTATGCTTTGGTTTGCGTAATTGCTTATTTCATTTGATATCTGGTTTCCAGCTGTGTTGCAGCATTGCTTTTATAAAATAAAATGCATTTGCTAATGTGAACACTTTCTGTCAACAGATCTATTAAATAATTATTTTATGATCCACATTCTTTAAAAAAGGAGCACTTGGAAAGGAAAGAACAATAAGAAGGAACTAGTAACAGTAACAAATAATTTTCTTTTCAAGTACATGGTAATATTTCTTTTTACAATAAGTTGTTGTGGTGCACCACTTTAATTACGTAGACATTAAGATGTGAATAGACAGTTCCCTTATCTGCATTGTTGTCTTTAGTGTACTATTTTTCTGCTTGAGCTATGTCATGTTTAGGTATAAGTTGCTGCTGTTTGCCAGGCATAGTGTTATTGAATTTAACTTTGTATTACTCTGTTAAGCTTTTCTTGTTGCTGCACATTGGCTCATATTAGTTGTAATGTTGCATTTTATCTGTTAATTTAGATTTACTGCTGCTTGCTTTGCAAATTGGCATTTTTTGTCATTGCTGTTTGTGTTGATTTGTTGTATGCTGCTGCATTGCCTCGTCCCTTAGTTTAGCATCTGAGCTCAGTAGATTTAAGTTAGCTTAAGAGGGGGTAGACTATATAAGAAACTAACTATGATGAATTGGAAGAAATGCATTGAGAAGATATAAGAAAATGGTTTGGCAAAAAAAAAAAAAAAGGTAGTGTACAGTGGAGAAAAACTATTTAGAAAGAGGATGTGAACAGAATACAGAAAGCTGGCTTAGATAGTACTTTTGGGAATAATGATGAACAAAGGGAGATCTCCATGCAAAATACTGCAGTAAAACAAACCCTGTCCTTTCCTTTTGTGTCATCCCTCTATATGTTTGTGTACCCTTGTGTATTTGTGTTTTTCCTGTCTTTATGTGTTTAGCTGATGAGAGCTATGTTGTAGAATTTTTCTAATACTATGTTATTTACTTTGTAAAGATGTTGAGACATTATTTATTCTGTTTTGTTGCTCATGTGTGAAGTTGATGTTTCGAAAGTTATTCTGATCTTTTATGTATGTACTTATGTCATTATTTTTGTAACACTGATGTATATGTTTATTTCTATTCTTTTGTAAAGCCTGTGTTACTACAAATGTTATCTGTATTATTATGTGTTTAATGATGTATTTTGTGCCTTGTAATTGTATTCTTATGTTATATTATTGTAATTGACACCAGTTAATCAAATTAAGTAACTTGTAAGTTCCATTTCACTACACACGTTTCTGTTGGTCATAGTATGTGGACAATATGTGAGAAGTAGGGACTGTTAGTGTTTGCACGTGTGTTAATAATTCAGCCAGGGGCTGGATAACAGCATTGCTGGTTCTAAGGACAATTCCAAAAACTTTGTGAGTGCACAAGTGGTGGTTATGGACTTGCTCTATTATCCGCAAGACTCTTCAATGGTGATTGTGCACCTGCACAGTTGCAACAGATGGCTGCTGGCCGTCTCTACAAGGACTACAGTGGGTCTGCATCTTTGATGACTCACCAATACCATTATTTCTACAAGGACTACAGTGGGTCTACACCTTTGCTGACTCACCAATACCATTATTTCTACAAGGACTGCAGTGGGTCTGCACCTCTGATGACCCACCAATACCATACTCTCTACCAGAACTGCAGTGGGTCTGCTCTGTGATGACCTACCTACCAATCTTCTTCAAAATGTCGAATGACTCTGCTGTGGGTTTGCTCTGTTGCGGCCCATTACCTGTCAGCATGTCAAGAGTCAGACAACACTACTTCTTCAAGACTGCATGGAAATCCACTACTTCTGTGTGCAATTTCTTTTACTAATGAGAAACTGTAATTACTATTATGATGAATGATCAGGACTATCTTTATGGACTGTGAGAAAATTTTAGCTTTTGACCAACATTGTATCAATAAGTGTGTGCATTTTATATCTTTGTTACTGTAATTGTGAAAATTTTTTTTCAAATCTGTATTGGCCAGTGCCCAATACCATTTGTAAAAATTTTTTGTGGGGAGCATGGGGGCTATGTAAGTAGGCTGTTTATGTTTTCTTTATGTAAGTAGGCTGTTTAGGTTCTTATATTGGTAACGCCGCCGCCACGTAGCGCTCTCTGTATGAAAATCACTGGCTGTGCTGTGTGCAGTCTGTGGCTAGTTTGCATTGTTGTCTGCCATTGTAGAGCGGCAGCTGGATGTGAACAGCGCGTAGCGTTGCGCAGTTAGAGGTGAGCCGCCAGCAGTGGTGGATGTGAGGAGAGAGATGGCGGAGTTTTGAAATTACATATATTATGACTTGTGATGATATTAAGGTAAATACATTGTTTGTTCTCTATTAAAATCTTTCATTTGCTAACTATCCCTATCAGTAGTTAGTGCCTTCCGTAGTTTGAATCTTTTATTTAGCTGGCAGTAGTGGCGCTCGCCGTATTGCAGTAGTTCGAGTAACGGAGATTTTTGTGAGGTAAGTGATTTGTGAAAGGTATAGGTTAATGTTAGTCAGGGCCATTCTTTTGCAGGGATCTTTGATAGTCAGATTGCGTTGCGCTAAAAATATTGTGTGTCACTTTAGTGAATGTTTGAGTACGTTCAGTTTTGCTCAGCTGTTTGAAAAGCAAATAGTGTAAGAGGTTTATAAGCACAGTCTTGTATAAATTGTTCAAAGGGGACGTTTCAAGAGCTTCTGCCCTGGAAGCAGGAGTCCCGATCGGGGCACACATTTTCACCTGTCCCCGTTGATATATATCAACGCCTGTCAGTAGCTGAAGGTATTAATATAATTCTAATTATGTACATTAGTACGTGCTGCAGGAATGCGCCTGCTGCTCTCGTTGTCGCTATAAATGGAAGGTAATGGATCAATGTGACTTAAGCAGACGTGCACGATGACTCGCAGACGTATGCGCGAACTCTACTATGAAATTAATGAGTTTGAAAGATGATGATGACGATGACTTTGGTTTGTGCGGCGCTCAACAGCGTGGTTATCACCACCTGTACAAATTCCAAATCTTTTCACTATCCTGTCTCCTCATTTTTTTTAAATGATGAGAACAACACAAACACCCAGTTCCGGGAGGAAAAAATCCGCGACGCGGCCAAGAATCGAATCGAACCTGGCACCCCGGGATCCAGGGGCAGCAACGCGAACCATTAGACTACATACTGCGAACGAGTTTGGGAGAGTGCGCATTATAGGCATGAGAGAATATGATGCATCCACCCGGGAAAATGCTGCTCATGTGGGACGAAGTGTTTCGGCAGTGCAGTGGGTGTGTGTAGAATGGTCGCCCCCTCCCCCCCCCCCGAGAATAACGACATCTCATCCGAATAGCGCTGCCTGTCAAAATTCCTGAAGTGTCCTAGGGGTTTGAAGACGTGCAGCGACACGCCGACAGAGAGCATCCCAAACGTGCTCGATGGGGTTTAGGTCTGGAGAACAGGCAGGCCACTCCATTCCTCTGATATCTTCTGTTTGAAGGTCCTCCTCCACGATGGCAGCTCGGTTGGGCCGTGCGTTATCATCCATCAGTAGGAAGGTAGGACCCATTGCAGCCCTGAGAACGCGGACATACTGGTGCAAAATGACGTCCCAATACACCTGACCTGTTAAAGGCATGCAGGGTTGTACGTGCACCAATCATAATCCCACCCCACACCATAAAACGACGACCTCCATACATGTCCCCTTCAAGGACATTAAGGGGTTGGTATCTGGTCCCTGGTTCACGCCAGATGAAAATCCGGCGAGAATCACTGTTCAGACTATACCTAAACTCGTCCGTGAGCATAACATGGGACCATTGTTCCAATGACTATGTACTGTGTTCTTAACACCAAGCTTCACAGGCTCTCCTGTGACCAGGGGTCAGTGGAATTCATCTTGCAGGTCTCCAGGCGTATAAACCATGTCTGTTCACTCGTCTGTAGACTGTGTGTCTGGAGACACCTGATCCAGTGGCTGCGGTAAGATAACGAGCAAGGTTCAAATGGTTCAAATGGCTCTGAGCACTATGGGACTTAACTTCTAAGGTCATCAGTCTCCTAGAACTTAGAACTACTTAAACCTAACTAACCTAAGGACATGACACACATCCATGCCCGAGGCAGGATTCGAACCTGCGACCGTAGCGGTCACGCGGTTCCAAACTGAAGCGCTTTGAACCGCACGGCCACACCGGCCGGCTAACGAGCAAGGCTACCTGCAGTAATCCGTGGCCTCTGCGGGCACTGATGGTGAGATATCGGTCTTCCTGTGGTGTTGTACACTGTGGACGTCCCGTACTGTATCCCCTGGACACGTTTCCTTGCTGCTGTAATCGTTGTCATGATCTTGAGATCACACTTTGTGGCACACTGAGGACTCGTGCTACGAACTGTTGTGTTTGACCAGCCTCCAGTCGCCCTAGTATTCTACCCCTCATAACTTCATCAATATGTGTTCTTTGAGCCATTTTCAACACACATTCATCATTAGCTCGTCTGAAAACGTCTGCACACTTACTCGCTGCGCCGTACTCTGACATGCACCAACACGCCTCTGCGTATGTGGACTGCTTCCAGCGCCACCGTGCGACGACCGCAGGTCAAATACACCGCATGGTCATACCCCGAGGTGATTTAAACCGCAAACCGCTCGCTAGAGCTTTGTTTCACCATGTATTAGCATTATACTTAATTCATGAGCATGAGTGCACATATTCTGAGAATATGAATCTCCTGTCTATAGTCGTTCAAGGTGTCCTGTTTTTTTTCTGAATATGAGTGTAGTTGTTTGTGGCGGGTCGCGAGTCTGCGCCGACGCCAGACCCCCGGATGAGCATGGCGGGTAGCCTACCACCGGACCCCTGCAGCATGCCAGGGGCTGCAAGTGAGCGTTCGGCAAAGTTTAACGGCAGCCGGCAGATGGACCTCTCGGCTTGGAGGACGTGCGAAGTCCGTATTTCCGCAAACACATTGCACCACCAATAGGAATCCTGTATGCATCTGCCGCTAGCGCAGCGTATTTAGGGTGACGGTAGCGGCTCCGCCAGCAGCTTTGTCTCAGTTATTAGCTTCCTGATGCCAGCTGACCACTCAGCCGATCACGGCCAGATGCCGCGCCGCCTGCTCCTCGTCAAAAAAAATGGTTCAAATGGTTCTGAGCATTATGGGACTTAACATCTGAGGTCATCAGTCCCCTAGAACTTAGAACTACTTAAACCTAACTAACCTAAGGACATCACACACATCCATGCCCGAGGCAGGATTCGAACCTGCGACCGTAGCGGTCGCGCGGTTCCAGACTATAGCGCCTAAAACCGCACGGCCACTCCGGCCGGCGCTCCTCGTCAGCCTTCTCCACCAGGGCGCCGTTCTGCTGGAAGTGCGTTTATCTCACGGGTGTCTGATTTTGGCCGAACTGATCGGTGGACTTGTCTCAGATTGTCGAAGTGCGAGAACTGACAGGACAAGTTCCGCAGAATAGGGTTGAGCTCGTGCGTTTGTGGCGCCAGTTGCCATCGATTCTCATTTTCATCTTTGAGTCCGATGTTGATTGCTCTTCTTCACATCTTTGGCGGCGGGCATTTACCTGCAGCGCGTGCGTTCTGCTGAAACTCTTGTGGGGCTAACCGCGGTGTGAGGTGCAGTGACGTGGGACTATGTACGGAGGCAGCACGCGGAGAGGCCGAGAAGTCACGACGAAGGAGAGTGCCAGCCGCTACGGCGTGTTGAATCGTGCAACGCCGATCCATTGCCCATGGTGATTCGGTTTTCCTAGAGGTTAGAAGGACAAGTACACTACTGGCCATTAAAACTGCTACACCACGAACATAACATGACGTGCTACAGACGGGAAATTTAACCGACAAGAAGAAGATGCTGTGATATGCAAATGATTAACTTTTCAGAGCATTCACACAAGGTTGGCGCCGGTGGCGACACCTACAACTAGCTGACATGAGGAAAGTATCCAAACGATTTTTCATACACAAACAGCAGTTGACCGGCATTGCCTGGTGAAACGTTGTTGTGATGCCTCGTGTAAGGAGGAGAAATGCGTACCATTACGTTTCCGACTTTGATAAAGGTCGGACTGTAGCCTATCGCGATTGCGGTTTATCGTATCGCGACATTGCTGCTCGCGTTGGTCGCGACACCTACAACTAGCTGACATGAGGAAAGTATCCAAACGATTTTTCATACACAAACAGCAGTTGACCGGCGTTGCCTGGTGAAACGTTGTTGTGATGCCTCGTGTAAGGAGGAGAAATGCATACCATCACGTTTCCGACTTTGATAAACGTCGGACTGTAGCCTATCGCGATTGCGGTTTATCGTATCACGACATTGCTGCTCGAGTTGGTCGAGATCCAATGACTGTTAGCAGAATATGGAATCGGCGGGTTCACGAGGATAATACGGAACGCCGTGCTGGATCCCAATGGCCTCGTATCACTAGCAGTCGAGATGACAGGCATCTTATCCGCATGGCTGTAACGGATCGTACAGCCACGTCTCGATCCCTGAGTCAACAAGATGGGGACATTTGCAAGACAACAACCATCTGCACGAACAGTTCGACGACGTTTGCAGCAGCATGGACTATCAGCTCGGAGACCGTGGCTGCGGTTGCCTTTGACGCCGCATCACAGACAGGAGCGTCTGCGAAGGTGTACTCAACGACGAACCTGAGTGCACGAATGACAAAACGTCATTTTTTCCGATGAATTCAGGTTCTGTTTACAGCATCATGATGGTCGCATCTGTGTTTGGCGACATCGTGGTGAACGCACATTGGAAGCGTGTATTCGTCATCGCCATACTAGCGTATCACCCGGTGTGATGGTATGGGTTGCCATTGGTTACACGTCTCGGTCACCTCTTGTTGGCATTGACACGGCACTTTGAACAGTGGACATTACATTTCAGATGTGTTACGACCCGTGGCTCTACCCTTCATTCGATCCTAGCGAAACCCTACATTTCACCAGGATAACGCACGACCGCGTGTTGCAGGTCCTGTACGGTCCTTTCCGGGTACAGAAAATGTTCGACTGCTGCCTTGGCCAGCACATTCTCCAGATCTCTCACCAATTGAAAACGTCTGGCCAATGGCGGCCGAGCAACTAGCTCGTCACAATACGCCAGTCACTACTCTTGATGAACTGTGGTATCGTGTTGAAGCTGCATGGGCAGCTGTACCTGTACACGCCATACAAGCTCTGTTTGACTCAATGCCCAGGCGTATGATGGCTGTTATTGCGGCCAGAGGTGGTTGTTCTGGGTACTGATTTCTCAGGATCGTTGCACCCAAATTGCGTGAAAATGTAATCACATGTCAGTTCTAGTACAATATATTTGTGCAATGAATACCCGTTTATCGTCAGTATTTGTTCTTGGTGTAGCAATTGTAACGCCCAGTAGTGTACTTTTGAGTCTGTTACAAGCTACACAGGCCGAATGAATTGGAGTCGTCGAGTTGCTTCGGGGGGTTGCGTGCATCTTAACTGAACATGCCAGTGTACTAAAAACTATTTGGAATTGTTCTAGTGTTTATCACGCTACTCGGTGTCGTGACTTGATACTTGATGGCAGTTACAGAAGTGTGGCTACGTCCAACAAACCGACGTGAAGCATGGCTAAATACGTAGCTAGAAGTGCAACGAGTAGTGCGTAAGTCGGTGTCTGGCATTCCAAGTCATGCTGAGATATTTCTTCCCTTCTACTTTGTAGTTCATTATTGTAGTTTGGCGTTTAAATGTGTGCCGAGATAATTCTTGTCATTTTTCCCTTAGGACATTATTTTAGTGGTCCTTTTGGGAATTGGTTAATCAAATTTTAAGGGCCGTGACTGGCCAAGTAACTCGCGGAGGCTGATTTCATTGAAAGTATTGATCACCTGTTCTCTAGACAAAATTGTGTCTCTCATGCCTCAGAATATTGTCCCGCACTGACGTGTTTTGTGTTGCAAATAATTGGCAGTGGTCGACGCGAGCAAACTGGGAGCAAAGTGCCACGGTGGCAGAGTGATATTTAAGGCCCTGTCCCCCCTTCCCCCTTTACAATTCGGGTTATGTTGTTACTGTCTTGTGTTTCCATCCTTCCCGTGAAGAGTTATGGTGTCTGAAGTTCAATTGCAGTGCAAAGTTGAGTACATTTCTATTTCATTTGCTGTCTCGTGGATCTCTTGTATTGATTAAAATCCTTTGGTGTGCCGTCTATCACTAATTCACACGCAGTATTGAAGTGGCCTCATTGTAGGGGCTATTGTCATATGGTCGTGTTCCAGTAGTAATGATTTTAACCAAATTGTTGATTAATCAACTGAATTAAGTAAACTTGAAAATGTGTTTGGTCAAATTAAAGTACCTCCTTAGTCGTGGAAGTGATTTTTGTTGTAATAAAGCTTTTAGGAATGGTGTTTTATTTAGGAAAGTTGGCTAGCCAAATCTTACAAGATCTGTGTTCTGTCACTTAAGGTATTCTTTAGCTGATTGGAAGTAATTAGAGTTCTGATAGCAATCATGTAGATATTATTTCTATCTAAGTAATGATC
The DNA here is from genome assembly GCF_023864275.1 of Schistocerca cancellata. NCBI lineage: Eukaryota > Metazoa > Arthropoda > Insecta > Orthoptera > Acrididae > Schistocerca > Schistocerca cancellata. The sequence goes on along the minus strand of NC_064634.1, from coordinate 152,645,664 downwards.
TGAGTTAGTTTAACTAGTTGTATTCAATTTTCAAGTTTTTATGGGTCTTGTTCTAGTTAAAGACACTTGTTCGTTATTTATCCAAGTGATCTGGCTTTATAACACAATCGCCTTTATTAGTGTGATTGTGATTTGATAATGCTTTGTGATTGAATAAAGAAGTGTGTGCAACTACAACGGATTACTATTGTCATTTCGATGTGTCCTTATGACCCACAGCCTAAAGGTAAATGGAAATGAGTGTTTGGCGTCATTGGCCGAGAGGCCCCTTACGGGGTAGGTCCGGCCGCCTTGATGCAGGTCTTATTACATTCGATGCCACATTGGGCAACCTGCGAACCGGATGGGGATGAAATGATGATGAAGACAACACGACACCCAGTACATGAGCGGAAAAAATCCCCAACTAAGTCGGGAATCGAACCCAGGCCCCTTAGGACGGCAGTCCGTCACGCTGACCGTTCAGCTGTCGGGGCGGACACGCCAAAGGTGAGCCGTTGGTGCTGGCCGAAATGCCTAACTAGGTATTAGTTCATTGTGATATCCACGTATTGACATTACTTTAGATAACGGAGAAAGGGAATAAGACATCCTAATATTTCAGGGTGTCCTTGCAAATTTCGTTGTGGCAGAGCGTATTAGCACAACAGAATGCTGACACAATAGCACGAATCTTAATATAGAGAATATTTGCAGTTACGGAATACCATCAGCATTATTAAGTCACGAAGGAAAAACGTCCTAAAGAATCTATGTGGATTACTGAAGGAGGAGAAGATTCAGTCTTGTGCTTGTCATTGCCAAATGAACGGAACACTGGTGGAAAGAACACATCAAATGCCAACAGACTACATAGTAAGTCCTATCTATGGTTTACACTTACTGAAGTTATAAACTAATGTTTGTGCTCGCCTGTGTGTTCATTGCAAAGACGTGAAGAATCAATAAAAAGCAGGCTAGTAAGCCAAAGCAGAGTCTCGTTTCCTTATCATCACCACACCTACTTCCGTAGCTAATAGCCGAGTCGTTCTGTGCTGTCTCCAGCCACAGAGACCTGAAAAATGCCACTCCTGTGAATGCATGACCTCAAACCCTGCATCACCTTTGATCTGAGCGTGAGCATCTGAGTAAGCGTGTTCCAACCCACATCGGGTTAAGACAACTGGTAAGGCAACGAATTAAAATGAAATGAGGTTGATGAAATAAATTCAGCATTTCGAGATCAAACCTAAATCATAGCCGTCATAAATATTCCCGTTCTCAACTCGCTCCTGCACACATAACAAAGGCCGGACACGGGTCACTGAAGATCGCTTCGAGTCGTTTTAAACACTTTGGTAACTACAGGATGCAGTGGTGAGTGTTCACCACCCGATACTATTGTCATTCAGTCCTGGTGCGATGCAACCCCGAAGAGCATACGACAATTTTATCTAAAAATTCAACGATGTTCTAGTTTCAGGAATTGAGTCAAAAATGAAGAATAAGAAGTTCACAAGTCACAGGAAATAAAACACATAAGTTTCACGGAATCAATAATCTTACTTTAACAAGCCTAAAATCATTGTAGTCATTTTCCTCTCATTCACATTAAGTGTTCTGAATATTTATGTTACGAACTCTCTATCTTAGGCGGCATTCGTAAAACGAGGACTGTCTGCTACAGTTGCACGCTAGCTTAGCGCTCTAGTGCGTGCCTTTCAAGGGAAAGACTGCGTTAATTTTCGGTTCTAATCTCACAGGAGACAAGATTTTTACGCTCTCTGTGAAAGAACTACTAGCTGACAGACCGACAACTAGTAAATAAATCTTAACTCATTCACCTTAGGTTTTGTTGCTACATTAGTTCCGCACTTTCTACACTGAAGAGACAAAGAAACTGGTACAACTGCCTAATATCGAGTAGGACCCCAGTAAGCACGCAGACGTTCCCCAACACGGCGTGGCATGGACTCCACTATTGCCTGAAGTAGTCACGGAGGGAATTGACCTACTAATCCTGCAGGCCTGTTCATAAATTCTTAAGAGTATGAGGGGGCAGAGTTCTCTTCTGAACATCACGCTGCAAAAAATCCCAGATATGCTCAATAACCATCATCCCTACGGAGTTTGGTGGGCAACACAAGTGTTTAAACTCAGAAGAGTTTACCTGGAGCCACTCTGTAACTACTCTGGACGTGTGGGGTGTCGCATTGTCGTGTTGAAATTGCCCAAGTCCATCGGAATGCACAATGGACTTGAATGGATGCAGGTGATAGAATGTTTACTTACGTGTCAGCTGTCAGAGTCGTATCTAGACGTATCAGGAGTCGGTCACATATCAGTCCAACTGCACACGCCCCACACCATTACAGAGCCTCCACCATCTTTAACAGTCCCTGCTGACATGTAGGTCCATGAATTTGTCTCCATACTCATAGACATCTATCCGCTCGATACAATTTGAAACGATACTCGTCCTACCAGGTAACATATTTCCAGTCATCAACAGTCCAAAGTCGTTGTTGACGGGGCCAGACGAGGCATAAAGGTTTGTCTCGTTCAGTCATCAAGGGTACATGAGTGGGCCTTGAGTTCCGAAAGCCCATATCGATGATGGTTCGTTGAACGGCCCAGCATTGAAATCTGCAGCAATTTGCTGAAAGGTTGCACTTCTGTCACCTTGAACGATTCTCTTCAGTCGTCGTTGGTCCCGTTCTTGCTGGATCATTTTCTGGCCGCAGCGATGTCGGAGATTTGATGTTTCACCGAATTCCGGATATTCACGGTACACTCGTGAAATGTTCGTACGGGAAAATCCCCATTTCATCGCTACCTCGTAGATGCTGTGTCCCATTGTTCGGGCGCCGACTATAGCGCTATGTTCAAACTCACATACAACTCGATAACCTGCCATTGTAGCAGCAATAACCGATCTAACAACTGCGCAGACACTTGTTGTCTTACATGGGCATTGCCGACCGCAGCACCATATTTTGCCTGTCTACATATCTCTGTATTTGGATACGCATGCCTATAACAGTTTCCCTGCCGCTTCAGTGTAGAACTAATTGTGAAAAACTTGCAGAATTGCACACTTGTAATGCTTGCTTTTTTTCGTTCTTTTCCAATTACTTGTGGCGCTGAAAGAGTTATTACTGAGATTTCGCTATGCATCTACTTCTACATTTGTATACCTTCGTGGTACTCTGACAATGGTCAGATAGTGTCTCGACTTCATGGCTGTATACAACATGCTGGTAGCAGTCCGTCTCCTTGCGTATTATGCTCTGAGAGGCAGAGTAAACCTGTGCAATTGACCATAACAGTAAGGCGGGGAGTTTCGCGGATTCTGTCACCCGCTGTACAAAGTTTTAGACCATCTTCGATTTACGTGGCAGAGATATGGTTCGCTCTTAAGTTTATAACTTTTATGACAATCAGTTAATAGTGTACATAAAATTTAGGATCATCTCTTGTTCTCAACTGTCCGTCATCTATAAGAATTTTGACGAACATCTCAACATTTTTTTTTTTTAGTTCTGTTCCTTCTTTAAGATGTCATTCGGATTTTTTATCAGATGTATATAGATTTCTATTTCTTCAGGATGTTTATGTAGTATCCTTTTTCGACTCGATGAAGACTGGAAAGATTTGTGCGTACGTCTAATGCAGTGTGTCGATTTTCTGGAAGACACATAGTAAATGGGAAGAGGTTGTTTGTTATATGTTCCTTGTATCTTATAGTAGTTCTTCGTCCTGGTTGTCCAATGTAAAAAATGTCACCGTCGCTGCACTTAATGTTACGTATCCTTCATTGGTCGTAGTTTTGAGCTTTCACTGTTCTGTGTATTGTCATCGTACCTAGCTTCTTCTCTGAGGAGAAGCTAATTTTAACATTAATACTACGACACGTATTATTTACTTTTTTGAGAAATATTTCCCACATATGTTAACGTAACGCATTTCTCTTTTTTTTTCTTCTTTCTCTAATCTTATTTCGTTTATTATCGTTTGCACATTTTCCCCTGATTTTCCTTCTCGATGTTTCAACAATATTAGGATTTATATTTGCAGTTTGATGCAACTAACGAGAATTTCTACCATTTGGATCTTGGATCTCCTGATCGCTGGGAAGATGCACTAACCACTAAGCCACCTTAGCACAATGGCTTTACAGAACTGCGCAGACTCTGTTAGCACGCCTCCCTTCTCAATCAAAATTCCCATTCACACCTCAACCCTCTCGATATTCCACCTAAACTCGAAAAGCATTGCAGAGGCTCTTCAGCTGTATTGGACTAGCACCTCAGCATAGAATGAAACGGGCGATCCTCCCTGAAACTCATAAATGGGTGTTTGAGGCTTGAAAAGGTCTCTGGAACCATATAGAGTCATTTAATTATATTAGGACTGTCGTTGTTATTTGCGGTCACAGTTTTAATTGTATCCATTCAGTCTGAATCTTTTCTTTAGTAAAGAGACCTTTGGTGGATTGTTGCTGTTGTAGTCTTCAGTCCAGAGACTGGTTTGACGCAGTTCTCCATCCTACTCTATCCTGAGCAAGTTTCGTCATCTCCCAGTACCTATTGCAATCTACATTCTTCTCAATCTGTTTAGTATATTCATCTCTTGGTCTCTCTCTACGATTTTTGCCCTCCACGCTGCCCTCCAATACTACATTTCTGATCCCTTGATGCATCATAATATGTCCTACCAACCGATCCCTTCTTCTAGTCAAGTTGTGACACAAATTTCTCTTCTCCGCAATTTCATTCAATACCTCATCATTAGTTATGTGATTTACCCATCTAATCTTCAGCATTCTTTTGTAGCACCACATTTCGAAAGCTTCTATTCTCTTCTTTTCCAAATTATTTATCATCCATGTTTCACTTCCATACATGGCTACACTGCATACAAATACTTTCAGAAAAGACTTCCTGACACTTAAATCTATACTCGATGTTAACAAATTTCTCTTCTTCAGAAACGCTTTCCTTGCCAGTGCCAGTCTGCATTTTATATCCTCTCTACTTCGACCATCATCAGTTATTTTGCTTCCCAAATAGCAAAACTCCTTTACTACTTTAAGTGTCTCATTTCCTAATCTAATTTCCTCAGCATCACCCGAGTTAACTCGACTACATCTCATTATTCTCGTTCTGCTTTTGTTGATGTTCATCTTATTTCCTCCTTTCAAGACACTGTCCATTCCGTTCAGCTGCTCTTCCAGGTCCTTTGCCGTCTCTGACAGAATTACAATGTCAACGGCGAACCTCAAAGTTTTTATTTCTTCTCCATGGATTTTAATTCCTACTCCGAATTTTTCTTTTGTTTCCTTTATTGCTTGCTCAATATACAGATCGAATAACATCTGGGATAGGCTACAACCTTGTCACACTCCCTTCCCAACCACAGCTTCCCTTTCATGCCCCTCGACTCTTATAACTGCAATCTGGTTTCTGTACAAATTGTAAATTGCCTTCCGCTCCCTGTATTTTACCCCTCCCACCTTCAGAACTTCAAAGAGAGTATTCCAGTCAACATTGTGAAAAGCTTTCTCTAAGTCTGCAAATGCTATAAGCGTAGGTTTGCCTTTCCTTAATCTATTTTCTAAGATAACTCGCATGGTCAGTATTGCCTCACGTGTTCCAACATTTCTACGGAATCCAAACTGATCTTCCCCGAGGTGAGCTTCTACCAGTTTTTCCATTCGTCTGCAAACACTTCGTGTCAGTATTATGCAGCCATGACTTATTAAACTGATAGCTCGGTAATTTTCACATCCGTCAACACCTGCTTTCTTTGGTATTGGATTTATTATTTTCTTCTTGAAGTATGAGGGTATTTCGCCTGTCTCATACAATTTGCTCACCATATGCTAGAGTTTTGTCAGGGCTGTCTCTCCCAACTCTATCAGTAGTTCTAGTGGAATGTTGTCTACTCCTGGGACCTTGATTCGACTTAGGTCTTTCAGTGCTCTGTCAAACTCTTCATGCAGTCTCTTACGTCCCATTTCATCTTCATCTACATCCTCTTCTATTTCCATAATATTGTCCTCAAGTACATCGCCCTTGTATAGACCCTGTATATACTTCTTCCACCTTTCTGCTTTCCCTTCTTTGCTTAGAACTGGGTTTCCATCTGAGCTCTTGATATTCATACAAGTGGTTCTCTTTCCTCCAATGGTCTCTTTAATTTTCCTGTAGGCAGTATCTATCTTACCCCTAGTGAGATAAGCCTCTACATCCTTACATTTGTCCTGTAGCCATCCCTGCTTAGCCATTTTGCACTTCCTGTTTATCTCATTTTTGAGACGTTTCTATTCCTTTTTCCTGCTTAATTTACTGCATTTTTGTATTTTCTCCCTTCATCAATTAAATTCAATATCTCTTCTGTTACCCAAGGATTTGTATTAGCCCTCGTCTTTTTACGTACTTGATCCTCTGCCACCTTCACTACTTTATCCCTCAGAGCTATCCATTCTTCTTCTACTGTATTTCTTTCCCCCATTCCTGTCAATTGCTCCCTCATGCTCTCCCTGAAACTCTGTACACCCTCTGGTTTAGTCAGTTTATCCATGTCCCATCTCCTTAAAGACCCACCTTTTTGCAGTTTATTCAGTTTTAATCTACAGTTCATAACCAAAGATTGTGGTCAGAGTCCACGTCTGCCCCTGGAAATGTCTTACAATTTAAAACCTGGTTCCTAAATCTCTGTCTTACCATTATATAATCTATCTGATACCTTCTAGTATTTCCAGGATTCTTCCATGTGTACAACCTTCTTCTATGATTCTTGAACCAAGTGTTGGCTATGATTAAGTTATGCTCTGTGCAAAATTCTACCAGGTGGCTTCCTCTTTCATTTCTTAGCCCCAATCCATATTCACCTACTATGTTTCCTTCTCTCCCTTTTCCTACTACCATATTCCAGCCACCCATGACTATTAAATTTTCGTCTCCCTTCACTATCTGAATAATTTCTTTTATTTAATCATACACTTCATCAATTTCCTCGTCATCTGCAGAGCTAGTTGGCATATAAACTTGTACTACTGTAGTAGGCATGGTCTTCGTGTCTATCATGGTCACAATAATGCGTTCACTATGGTGTTTATAGTAGCTTACCAACACTCCTATTTTTTTATTCATTATTACACCTACTCCTGCATTACCCCTGTTTGATTTTGTGTTTATAACCCTGTAGTCACCTGACCAGAGGTCTTGTTCCTCCTGCCTCCGAACTTCACTAATTCCCACTATATCTAACTTTAACCTATCCATTTCCCTTTTTAAATTTTCTAACCTACCTGCCCGATTAAGGGATCTGACAGTCCACGCTCCGAACCATAGAACGCCAGTTTTCTTGCTCCTGATAACGAAGTCCTCCTGAGTAGTCCCCACCCAGAGATCCAAATGGGGAACCGTGCGGGATTAGCTGAGCGGTCGATGGCGTTGCAGTCCTGGACTGTGCGGCTGGTCGCGGTGGAGGTTCGAGTCCTCCCTCGGGCATGAGTGTGTGTGTTTGTCCTTAGGATAACTTAGCTTAAGTAGTGTGTAAGCTTAGGGACTGATGACCTTAGCATTCAAGTCCCATAAGATTTCACACACATCTTCATCCAAATGGGGGACTATTTTACCTCCAGAATATTTTACCCAAGAGGACGCCATCATCATTTAACCATACAGTAAAGCTGCATGCCCTCGGGAAAAATTACGGCTGTAGTTTCCCCTTGCTTTCAGCAGTTCACAGTACCAGCACAGCAAAGCTGTTTTGGTTAGTTTTACATGGCCAGATCAGTCAATCATCCAGACTGTTGCCCCTGCAACTACTGAAAAGGTTGCTGCACCTCTTCAGGAACCACACGTTTGTCTTACCTCTCAACAGATACCTATCCGTTGTGGTTGTACCCACCATACGGCTATATGTATCCCAGAGGCATGCAAGCCTCCCCATCAACGGCAAGGTCCATGGTTCAAGGAGGGGGGGGGGGGTTGGTGAATTATTATTACAAAAGTAGGCATTTCTTACAATTTGTTGAGGCAGTGGAACAGCATACACAAGAAACAGTGTTGTTGTTGTTGTGGTCTTCAGTCCTGAGACTGGTTTGATGCAGCTCTCCATTCTACTCTATCCTGTGCAAGCTTCTTCTTCTCCCAGTATCTACTGCAACCTACATCCTTCTGAATCTGCTTAGTGTATTCATCTCTTGGTCTCCCTCTACGATTTTTACCCTCCACACTGCCCTCCAATGCTAAATTTGTGGTTCCTTGATGCCTCAAAACATGTCCTACCAACCGATCCCTTCTTCTAGTCAAGTTGTGCCACAAACTTCTCTTCTCCCCAATCCTGTTCAATACCTCCTCATTAGTTACGTGATCTACCCACCTTATCTTCAGCATTCTTCTGTAGCACCACATTTCGAAAGCTTCTATTCTCTTCTTGTCCAAACTAGTTATCGTCCATGTTTCACTTCCATACATGGCTACACTCCATACAAATACTTTCAGAAACGACTTCCTGACACTTAAATCTATACTCGATGTTAACAAATTCCTCTTCTTGAGAAACGCTTTCCTTGCCATTGCCAGTCTACATTTTATATCCTCTCTACTTCGACCATCATCGGTTATTTTACTCCCTAAATAGCAAAACTCCTTTACTACTTTAAGTGTCTCATTTCCTAATCTAATTCCCTCAGCATCACCCGACTTAATTTGACTACATTCCATTATCCTCGTTTTACTTTTGTTGTTGTTCTTCTTATATCCTCCTTTCAAGACACTGTCCATTCCGTTCAACTGCTCCTTTGCTGTCTCTGACAGAATTACAATGTCATCGGTGAACCTCAAATTTTTACTTCTTCTCCATGAATTTTAATACCTACTCCGAATTTTTCTTTTGTTTCCTTTACTGCTTGCTCAATGAACAGATTGAATAACATCGGGGAGAGGCTACAACCCTGTCTTACTCCTTTCCCAACCACTGCTTCCCTTTCATGCCCCTCGACTCTTATAACTGCCATCTGGTTTCTGTACAAACTGCAAATAGCCTTTCGCTCCCTGTATTTTACCCCTGCCACCTTCAGAATTTGAAAGAGAGTATTCCAGTTAACATTGTCAAAAGCTTTCTCTAAGTCTACAAATGCTAGAAACGTAGGTTTGCCTTTTCTTAATCTTTCTTCTAAGATAAGTCGTAAGGTCAGTATTGCCTCACGTGTTCCAACATTTCTACGGAATCCAAACTGATCTTCCCCGAGGTCGGCTTCTACCAGTTTTTCCATTCGTCTGTAAAGAATTCGCGTTAGTATTTTGCAGCTGTGACTTATTAAACTGATAGTTCGGTAATTTTCACATCTGTCAACACCTGCTTTCTTTGGGATTGGAATTATTATATTCTTCTTGAAGTCTGAGGGTGTTTCGCCTGTCTCATACATCGTGCTCACCAGATGGTAGAGTTTTGTCATGACTGGCTCTCCCGAGGCCGTCAGTAGTTCAAATGGAATGTTGTCTACTCCCGGGGCCTTGTTTCGACTCAGGTCTTTCAGTGCTCTGTCAAACTCTTCACGCAGTATCTTATCTCCCATTTCGTCTTCATCTACATCCTCTTCCATTTCCATAATATTGTCCTCAAGTACATCGCCCTTGTATAAACCCTCTATATACTCCTTCCACCTTTCTGCCTTCCCTTCTTTGCTTAGAACTGGACTGCCATATGAGCTCTTGATATTCATACAAGTGGTTCTCTTTTCTCCAAAGGTCTCTTTAATTTTCCAGTAGGCAGTATTTATCTTACCCCTAGTGAGACAAGCCTCTACATCCTTACATTTGTCCTCTAGCCATCCCTGCTTAGCCATTTTGCACTTCCTGTCGATATCATTTTTGAGACGTTTGTATTCCTTTTTGCCTGCTTCATTTACTGCATTTTTATATTTTCTCCTTTCATCAATTAAATTCAATATTTCTTCTGTTACCCAAGGATTTCTATTAGCCCTCGTCTTTTTACCTACTTGATCCTCTGCTGCCTTCACTACAGTGAGAGGTTACATATAACCTCAGTTACAAAGGTTGCCGTTCGTAGAGATTTCATATGTTCAAAAGAGTGGTGAGAAAGTAGTTCACGATCAAAAAACACAAAATAAGCAATTTATCAAGGTTACGCAAAATCTCTCTCTGAGCAGTCTGTTTGAAAATTTGATCAATAATGCTACAGAGTAAATGTTAAATAACAGCCGTAAAGGCTAAATTAATTTCCCGCTGTTCCATAGATATTTTCCAGCTTTAACATCCCATTTTTTATACGACGATCACCAAACGCTGAGACTTAAGATTGGTGATTTTATGTGGAATTTCTGGTGCTTAAGATTTATACCAATAAGCTAATTATATTAGCAAGTAGGAAGTGAACTTACGAACATGCGTCCTCCCCCAGCCGGCGACGATGCCCATTCTACCCACAAGATCTTCTTTCATCATATCAGTTGGTAGCCTCACGGTCTTGACGTAGGCTGCAACACAAGACAAATAATTAAACGAGGGAGAGACAACATAAATAGCAAATACTTCTTTAGATTTTCCCATTGTAAATCGAGGTGAGCTCGTGAATATTACGTAAGTAGTCGAAAACTGAACGGTGTCTTAACCACATGTGACGAATCGAATGTCAAGCGCCACGCGTCGAGAATCAAGTACTTATTTTCTACTTGAATAGTTTTTACTGTGAGTGTCGATCTATTCAGTGTAGGATTTCGTTACAAGGGGTCTATGTTCATTTATTATATTCGTGACCAAAGTTAGATAAGCTTACGATTTACCAAACATTAGCTGATTTATGATTTTCGAGAGGCGATATATTGCATATGTTATAAAAGAATGTGCCTCCTTCACATACAAGTCAGTTTCGTAGTAATACATATCCTGACAAGAAAGTTAAGCACCTGCAAGACATCGTCAAATGTGAATGTAACTTCATATACACACATCAAAAAATTTTTGCATCACCCCGATTCCCAGAACTCCAGAAGATAGACATTGACAGTGGATATTATATCACAGACACAGTTCCTTTGACTGTTAAGAGATGTCACTAAACCCGCCCAAGTATGTAAACAACCATGCATGAGCAGCGACTATTAGACGGATGAGGTCGGACAGCCGATCAGTTCCAGTCATTCTACCAGGAAAGAGGTACACAGATCGTGTTGTTTGTAGTTCAACAATGCCTACACGGTCAATATCGCGGTTGGATCGCGTCCGCTTTGTTACTTTGTGCCAGGAAGGGCTCTCAACAAGGGAAGTGTCCAGGCGTCTCGGGGTGAACCAAAGCGATGTTCTTCGGACATGAAGGGCTACTAACTACGGATTATGGCTCGGAGGAACACTGACAGCAACTCCACCATGTTGATTAATGTTTTTCGTGCAGCCACAGGACGTCATCTTACGATTCAAACTGTGCGCAATATGCTTTATGATGAACAAATTCACTGCCGACGTCCATGGTGAGGTCTATCTTTGCAACCACGACACAATGCAGCGAGGTACAGATGGGCCCAACGACATGCAAAACGGACCGCTCAGGATTGGCATCACCTTGTCTTCACCGATGACTGTCGCATATGCCTTCAACCAGACAATCGTCGGAGACGCCTTTGGAGGCAACCCGGTCAGGCAGAACTCCATATACACACTGTAAAGCGAGTGCAGCAAGGTGGAGATTCCCCGCTGTTTTGGGGTGTCACCGACGTACGCCGCTGGTGGTCATGGAAGGCGCTGTAACGGCTGTACGAAACGTGAATGTCATCCTCCGACCGTTAGTGCAACCATATCGACAGCATATTGGCAGACGAGTGTAACCCTTATGTTTGCGTGGTAGAGTAATGGTGGTGTACGCGTACATGGAGAACTTGTTTGCGCAGCAATCGCCGACATAGTATAACTGAGGCGGAATAAGGGGAACCAGCCAGCATTCGCCGAGGCAGATGGAAAACCGCCTGAAAACCATCCACAGACTGGCCGGTTCACCTGACCTCGACACAAATCCGCTGAACCGATTCGTGTCGGGGACCAGGCCCTCCTTCCCGCCCGGAAATGAAGATTGTTACTTAAAGATAAATTGTCTTAACATAGAACTCTTTTGTTCACTGTTCGCTGCTGTAGTGGGCATTGGAGTATTTGAGGAGAAGAGTTGCCAGTGAGTGGCCAGAAATCAATTGCAAGCGGTGCCTTCTGCTGGCGTGGAGCTGCGTCTCGCCGTTTATCATGACTGAAGTCATGGCCTTCGTGAGGTGCTGACTATGTTTCTTACATTAGATTAGATTCAGTTTTCGTTCCATAGACCCAAAAAATGAGATGATTCTCATGGGTGTTGAACATGTCACAAAGTAAAACATAAAACATTTGAATATAATACTCACTGCCCTGATCGTTTGTCAGGAGACTGTCGAAAAACTGGAACAGCTAGTATTTACAGAACTAACACGCTGTCAGAATGAAACATAGTTATGCACTTTTAATAACTTTATCATACACAGAGCATCTAGACTGTTGTGACGAAGTGCTATCAAAACTGAAATTTAACAAACATTTTTACTTAAGCTGGCTTAACGCACTCTGTTGACACACTCATCTATAGAGTAGAAGGAGTTGCCTATCAAAACTCTGTTTAAACAGTGCTTTAACTGAAACCAAAATTTTAATCATTGCTAGAAATTTATTGAAAATGTGTGTTCCTGAATACTGAACACCTTCTTAGACCAAGGTAAGTGATTTTAGGTCTTTAAGTAGATTGTTCTTATTCTGAGTATTGATACTATGTATTGAGCTGTTGGTTGGGAATAAAGATATATTACTTGCAACAGATTTCATTAAGGAATAAATATACTGAGAAGTAGTGGTTGGAATACCAAGTTCCTTGAACAGGTTTTTACGTGATGTTCTTGAAGATACACCACAAATGATTCTTATCACACGCTTTTGCACCCTAAAAACTTTTACTCAGTTTGATGAGTTACCCCCGAATATGATCCTATATGACATAACAGAAGGAAAGTAAGCAAAGTACGCAAGTTCTTTTATATTTATATCTCCTACATCTGACATTATTCTCACTGCAAATACAGATTTGTTTAGGCACTTAAGCAATTCTGTGGCATGCCCTTCACAACTGAATTTATCATAGAGTTGTAATCTCGGAAATTTAACACTGTCAACCTCTTCGATCTGCACATCTTGATATGTTATACATGTGCTGGAAGGAAATATCTTACGGGTTCTAAACGGCATATATTGGGTCTTCTCAAAGTTTGATGACAGTGACTTAGCTTTAAACCATTTATTAATGTCAGTGAAAATTTGATTAGCAGGTATTTCTAAATCTGTACTTGACTTGCTACTTATTGCAATGTTTGTATCATTCGCAAACGAAACAAACTTAGCGTCTGCCTATGTAACAGACAGGAGGTCATTAACGTACACAAGAAAAAGCAATGGACCCAAGTTGGAACCTTGAGGAACACCACATGAAATTAAATCCCAATCAGATGATGACTGACTGCTTACTGAACAGGTATTTTGCAATGACACCCTTTGTTTCCAGTTTGGTAGATAAGACTCAAACCATTTCGCAGCATGGCCAATGACACCATAATATTCTAATTTACTTAAGAGAATGCAGTGGTTCACACAGTCAAAGCCTTTCGAGAGGTCACAAAAAATGCCAGCAGCCTCTAATTTATTATCTAATGAATTAAGTACATTCTCACTGTAAGTGTAAATAGCTTTCTCTGTATCAGCCCTTAATAAATCCAAACTGTGACTTGGACAATTATTATTTGCAGTTAGATGTTTAAAGAGACTCTTGAACACAACCTTTTCAAATATTTTTGAGAAATCTGGCAAAAGTGAAATTTGTCGATAGTCTGATAGTATCTCTTAATCGCCCTTCTTGTAAAGAGGCTTAATTTCAGCATTTTTTAACCAGTCTGGGAATGTTTCACTGATAAGAGACTGATTACACAAATAACTTAAGAAAAAGTCAGCTTGCATGAGTACTCTTTGATTACCTTCGTTGCTATGTTATCATACCCACTGGAATACTTAGATTTTAAGGATTTTATGATGGATGCTACTTCTTTGGGAGATGTGTGTTGTCATTTCCATTTTACTGAAGTTATTTTTAAAGATTGTTCTCAGAGAATCCACTGCACTGTTCGCTGGACCTGATAACCCCAAGTTCTCAGTAACAGAAATAAAATACCTGTTTAAGAGGTTTGCTACCCTACTCCTTACCAAAGTCTTATTTATTTTTAGAGCTATCTGTTCCTCTTCCTTTTTGCCCTCACCTGCCTCTGTCTTCACTACATGCCATATAGGCGAGGGAACCCTTCCTCGTTGAAGACCTTCGGACAATCCTGATGCTACCCATTAGCAGCGCCTTGGAAAGTCTACTCAAAACATTGAAGGAAAAAAGGTAAGACATACCTCCAGAATTTTACAGCACAGGTGCCATGATTGACCGAACATGGACAAAGGAAAACTTCGAAATGAGACACGTGATCACCAGATTGGCAGTCCATGGTTTCCACCAACTTATTTGCAACAACACGTCATATCATGAACCAAACGAAATGCGTGAGTGTAAACTGTGCCACCAAATTTGCAAACGTTACAATACAGAGCTCTGTACCAAAAGAACACGAATAATAAGTGACTATGCAAATCACAATATGTGAAATTTCTAATTTGTCTTATTATCACTGTACATTGAATTTGTACAGCTATTTGGCTGCAATAAACTTATTATTATTATACAGTTCTTATTTTGCTTCCTGATCTTTTTCTCATAATAAAGCTGCTTCGATTTCTGGATTACTTGCTTCAGTATTTTGCAGTATTCTTTGTACTGCATTGCAATTCTGACATTCTTCCGTTTCTGTAGTGTGATACACTCTTTTAAGTCACTTGTTCACTTGCATTTTTGAAATCCCACATTTCCTCTGCATCCATGGCAAACTGGATGAGTGGTTTATGACATTACACTATTTCACCGCTAAATCTACCACTGATTTAGACATAATTATTCCACATAGTCGTCGTAATGTGCAGGACATGGGTCGGATAAATATTAATTTTGTAGTTTTCCGTCACAGTAAAATACTTTGTACTGATATTTACTGCCATTTGCGTTGTCTCATTAATTTACCTCATAATGATATGTATTTATGCAATACTGTACCAGACATCTTTCCCTAGTCACTAAATACCTTAAAAACTTTTTTTTAATAAATTTTTGTTTTCCTCCTATGGGTGGTAAAAGGTCTTTCGTTTCGAGTGAAGCCACTTAAAAAGAGTGTTTCAAAAAGGGCTTTACAGAATTAAAAATTCATACTAATTTATTGAAAGAAGTTATTGAGCTGCGTTTACTGGTACTTGGAGGGAAACACATTAAGTTTTTTTACCTTAAACCGAAGATGTCCGTTTGTGGTTTCCGTTGGTTATCATGCACACATGCCATAGGAAGTCAATTTCTTCCCAAACTCGCTGTAGCATTGCAGGTGTAACTTGCTCAGTGGCAGAGTAAATTCTTTCTCTAAGTTCAGATAGAGATGTCGGCGCATAAAGTACAAATACGACATCCTTGATGAATCCCCATAAAAAAAATCGAGTGGTGTCAGGTTTGTGGAACGTGGGGCCCATGTAATTGTCGCATCACATCCAATCCATTGACCTGGAAAGAGGCCACTGAGAAAATCCCGGACGTCAGCCAGGTAGTGGGGTGGTGCACCATCTTGCATGAAGTAAACATGTCGTTCTTATTTATTAACTTCGATCTGTGGCACTAAAATTGTTGTAACACATCCCGGTACACTATCCCATTGATGGTTCTCTCACGCAATAAAAGGGGCCGTATTCTTTGTTCTTGCTCACTGCACAAAAAACTTTCAGTTTAGGGCTATCACAAACATGTTGCAATGTTTGAAGTAGATTTTTACTGCCCCAAATCCTACAGCTATGTGTATTAAACTTGCCACTCAAGTGAAAAGTCGACTCGCCAGAAAAGATGAATTTTTCTAAGAAATGTTCATCCTCATGTAATCCATTTAACATATCCACACAGAATTTCGTGTGAGTAATTTTATCAGTATCTTTTATTTCTTGTACGATCGTTAACCTGTACGGTTTCAAATGCAAACAATGTCTCAACACACGCCAAACAGTCGTATGTGGGATTTGCAGTTCGCAAGATGCACGCCGATTTCGTAGGGCTGTTGGTAAAACGTAGTCTCACTCGCTCAATGTGATGATGTGCTTGGATAATCTGACGATTTCCCATGTCTTACTAAGCACCCTGTTTCTACAAAACATTTATGCCACTCATAAATTGTAGGCCTACTAGAAGGATCTTTAGCGTACTTGGTACGGAAATTACGCTGAACTGTTGTCGCTGACTTCGATTCTTCAAACCAAAACACACAACTAGCACGCTCGGGTCCAGTGAAGGCAGCCATCTTTAACGCAACTGCCGCTAGCGCTCCTTAAGGTAACATTCGGCACTAGCGAACATATCCAAATTGACACTTCACTCACCATTGCAGGCATTATGAATTAATTTATATGAATTTTCAAAGTTGTAAAGTCCTTTCTGAAACACCCTGTATTGTTGCCCGGGGCGCCCTAAACGCACACTGTATAAAGGGTGCATTACACTACATAGGTTTCAGTCATCATGGCAGCTTTTCGGAATCACGAGATGAGAATTCGAGTCGTCGCACTGATCGAGGATAGGCGTTACTGCCGGTCCGAGTCGGGTTAGGGATGTGGCGTCCAAAAAGTGACGGAGAGGTGTTGGTGGAGAGAATATGTCTCCACTGGCCGCACCGCCCCTAAAACTGTGAGTGGACGACTCTGCGTGTCCTGTGAGAGACCGACTTCTGCTCGACAACGTAGCCCAACCCGTTCTTCAGTTGCCACACCTAGGATTTCTGAGTTTCCCAGCAGTGCAACAACTGTGAGGAGGTGTTTGAACGATAATGGACTTTTATGCCGAAGAGCTGCTACGAAACAACCCTTGCCTAGGAATCAAAAGATCGACGATATGGCTTTTGGAGGACAATATTGCTTTTTACTGGAGAAGCCATTTTTTATGATGAGAAAATCTTTTCTTCGGTGATTAATGCTCCAGTTCAGATGAGATATAAATAAATTTATTGTGTATGATATATATGAAAGCATTTTATGTGAAACTGGCTTTACGTTATTGCAGTACAGAGAGCCCTTTACAAAATCGGTTTTCCTTTTCTTATAGTTACGCTTTTATGATGCTGCATTTTTTTCAGGCCGGCCGAAGTGGCCGTGCGGTTAAAGGCGCTGCAGTCTGGAACCGCAAGACCGCTACGGACGCAGGTTCTAATCCTGCCTCGGGCATGGATGTTTGTGATGTCTTTAGCTTAGTTAGGTTTAACTAGTTCTAAGTTCTAGGGGACTAATGACCTCCGCAGTTGCGTCCCATAGTGCTCAGAGCCATTTGAATCATTTGAAACATTTTTTTTCAATAAATGTTTTCACTGAATTTGTGAGAGGTTTTATTACCACCAAACGGTTTTGATATTACTAGGTATACCGCAAATGGAAAGAAAACAAGGATTTCTGGTCAGATGAGTATAGGGTAATATCAACAGCAGCAGAAAGTGGTACAACGGGAGTAGGTAGGATTCGTTATTAATAGGAACGCAGCGCAGAGAGTCTGTTACTGTTGTCAGTTCAGGGATCTACATCTACATTTATTCTCCGCAAGCCACCCAACGGTGTGTGCCGGAGAGCACTTTACGTGCCACTGTCATTACCTCCCTTTCCTGTTCCAGTCGCGTATGGTTCGCGGGAAGAACGACTGCCGGAAAGCCTCCGTGCGCGCTGGAATCTCTCTAATTTTACATTCGTGATCTCTTCGGGAGGTATAAGTGGGGATAAGCAATATATTCGATACCTCATCCAGAAACGCACCCTCTAGAAACCTGGACAGCAAGCTACACCGCTATGCAGAGCGCCTGTCTTGCACTGTCTGCCACTTGAGTTTGCTCCGTAACGCTATCACGCTTACCAAATAACCCTGTGACGAAACGCGCCGCTCTTCTTTGGATCTTCTCTATCTCCTCTGTCAACGCAACCTGGTACGGATCTCACACTGATGAGCAATACTCAAGTATAGGTCGAACGAGTGTTTTGTAAGCCATCTCCTTCATTGCATCGCAACCTGGGACCTGACTTACCAACAATTAATTTTATATGATCATTCCACTTCAAATCGTTCCATACGCATACTCCCAGATATTTTACAGAAGTAACTGCTACCAGTGTTCGTTCCACTATCATATAATCATACAGTAAAGGATCCTTCTTTCTACGTATTCGCAATAGATTTCATTTGTCTATGTTAAGGGTCAGTTGCCACTCACTGTTCCAAGTGCCTATCCGCTGCAGATCTTCCTGCATTTTGCTACAATTTTCTAATGCTGCAACTTCTCTGTATACTACAGCATCATCTGCGAAAAGCCACATGGAACTTCCGACAATATCTACTAGGTCATTTATATAGGTTGTGAAAAGCAATGGTCCCGTAACACTCGCCTGTGGCACGCCAGAGGTTAGTTCAACGTATGTAGACGTCACTCCATTGAGAACAACATGCTGTGTTCTGTTTGCTAAAAACTCTTCAATCCAGCCACACAGCTGGTCTGATATTCCGTAGGCTCTTACTTTGTTTATCAGGCGACAGTGCGGAACTGTATCGAACGCCTTCCGGAAGTGAAGGTAAATGGCATCTACCTGGGAGCCTGTATCTAATATTTTCTGGGTCTCATGAACAAATAATGCGAGTTGGGTGTCACACGATCGCTGTTTCCGGAATCCATGTTGAATCCTACAGAGTAGATTCTGGGTTTCCAGAAATGACATGATACGCGAGCAAAAAACATGTTCTAAAATTCTACAACAGATCGAAGTCAGAGATATAGGCCTATAGTTTTGCGCATCTGCTCGACGACTCTTCTTGAAAACTGGAACTACCTGTGCTCTTTTCCAATCATTTGGAACCTTCCGTTCTTCTAGAGACTTGCGGTACACGGCTGTTAGAAGGCGGCAAGTTCTTTCGCGTACTCCGTGTAGAATCGAATTGGTATCCCGTCAGGTCCAGTGGACTTTCCTCTGTTGAGTGATTTAAGTTGCTTTTCTATTCCTTGGACACTTATTTCGATGTCAGCCATTTCTTCGTTCGTGCGAGGATTTAGAGAAGGAACTGCAGTACGGTCTTCCTCTGTGAAACAGCTTTGGAAAAAGGTGTTTAGTATTTCAGCTTTACGCGTGTCATCCTCTGTTTCAATGCCATTACCATCCCAGAGTGTCTGGATATGCTGTTTCGACCTACTTACTGATTTAACGTAAGACCAGAACTTCCTAGGATTTTCCGTCAAGTCGGTCATAGAATTTTACTTTCGAATTCACTGAACGCTTCACGCACAGCCCTCCTTACGCTAACTTTGACATCGTTTAGCTTCTGTTTGTGTGAGAGGTTTTGGCTGCGTTTAAACTTGCAGTGAAGCTCTCTTTGCTTTCGCAGTAGTTTCCTAACTTTGTTGTTGAACCACGGTGGGTTTTTCCCGTCCCTAACAGTTTTACTCGGCACGTACCTGTCTAAAACGCACTTTACGATTGTCAGTGTCGGTACAGAAATTTTCATTTGGATCTGTTAGGTGGTCTGAAATCTGCCTCCTATTACTCTTGCTAAAGAGATAAACCTTCCTCCCCTTTTTTTATATTCCTTTTTACTTCCATGTTCAGGGATGCTGCAACGGCCTTATGATCACTGATTCCCTGTTCTGCGCTTACAGAGTCGAAAAGTTCGGGTGTGTTTGTTATCAGCAGGTCCAAGATGTTATCTCCACCAGTCGGTTCTCTGTTTAATTGTTCGAGGTAATTTTCGGATAGTGCACTCAGTACAATGTCACTCGATGCTCTGTCCCTATCACCCGTCCTGAACATCTGATTGTTCCAGTCTATATCTGGTAAATTGAAATCTCCACCTAAGACTATAACGTGCTGAGGAAATTTATGTGAAACGTATTCCAGATGTTCCCTCAGTTGTTCTGCCAGTAATGCTGCTGAGTCGGGAGGTCGGTAAAAGGAGCCAATTATTAACCTAGCTCGGTTGTTGAGTATAACCTCCACCCATAATAATTCACAGGAACTATCCACTTCTTTTTCACTACAGGATAAACTACTAGTAACAGCGACAAACACGCCACCACCGGTTGCATGCATGCATGCATACTGTTCTCATCAGAATCGGCAGCAAAGAAACACCGACAACGATAGTTCTGGTATACATGTCGACGTCGCAAGCAGAAGATCAAGAGATAGAGAGAGTATATGAGAATACTGAAAGGGTAATACAGCACGTAAAGGGAGATGAAAATCTAATAGTCATGGGGGACAATAATGCAGTTGTAGGGGAAGGTGTAGAAGAAAGGGTTATGCGAGACTATGGGCTTGGTACAAGGAATGAGAGAGGAGGAAGACTAATTAATTTCTGTAATTAATTTCAGCTAGTAACAGCAAATACTCCATTCAAGAAACACAAGAGGGGAGGAATACTTGGAAAAGGCCGGGTGTTATAGGAAAATTCCGTTAGATTACATCATGGTCAGACGGAGATTCCGAAATCAGATACTGGACTGTAACGCCTCGTCAGGAGCAGATACAGACTCAGATCGCAATGTAGTAGTGTTGAAAAAAGGGCTGATGTTTAGCAGGTCAGTCAAGTAGAATCAATACGCAAATAAGTGGGATTCTGAGCTACAAAGGAATGACGAGATAAGCTTGATGTTCTCTAAGGCTATAGATACTGCAATAAGGAGTAGCTCAGTAGGCAGCACAGTAGCAGGAATGGACACCTTTAAAAAAGGGCACTCACAGAAGTTAGAAAGAAAAACATAGATACAAAGAAGGTAACTGCAAAGAAACCATGGGTAAAAGAAGAAATACTTCAGTTAATCGATGAAAGAAGGAAGTACAAAAATGTTCAAGTAAATTCAGGAACGCAGAAATACAAATAGCTGAGGAAGTGCAGAGAAGCTAAAACGAAATGGCTGCATCAAAAATATGTAGAAATCAAAAAAGAAGTCATTATCGGAAGGACTGACTCAACATGTAGGAAAGTAAAAACAACCTTGGGTGAAATTAAAGAAAAATGGTTCAAATGGCTCTGAGCGCTATGGGACTTAACTTCTAAGGTTATCAGTCCCCTAGAACTTAGAACTACTTAAACCTAATTAACCTAAGGACATCACACACATCCATGCCCGAGGCAGGATTCGAACCTGCGACCGTAGCGGTCGCGCGGTTCCAGACTGTAGCGCCTAGAACCGCTCGGCCACCCCGGCCGGCGGTGAAATTAAAGGTAAGAGTGTAATATTAAGAGTTCAACTGGATTTCCACTGTTAAATGCAGAGGAAAGATCGGATAGGTGGAAAGAGTACACTAAAGGCCTCTATTTGGGGAAAGATTTGCCTGATGTGAAAGAAGAAGAAACAGGAATCGATTTAGAAGAGATAGGGGATCCAGTATTAGAAACAGGTTTCAAAAGAGAATTGGAAGACTTAAGATCAAATAAGGCAGAAGGGATAGATAATATTCCATTACAATCTCTAAAATGATTCGGAGAAGTGGTAACAAAACGACTATTCAGGTTGATAGGTAGAACATATGACTGTGGCGACTTACCATCTGACTTTTGGAAAAATACCATCGACCCAACTCAGAAGCTTCAAGAGCTGACAATTACAGCACAGTCAGCTTAACAGCTCAAGCATCCAAGTTGCTGACAAGAATAATATACAGAATAATGGAATAGGAAATTGAGGATGTGTTAGATGACGATCATTTTGGCTTCAGGAAAGGTAAAGGTATCAGGGAGGCATTTCTGAAGTTGGGGTGGATAATAGAACCGGAAACAAAACGGAAATTCATGCAGAGGTGCCACACCACCTCTCCTCCAAAGAAAAGTTCAAAGCTGCATCCTCAGCTGGATGATTTGTGGTGGCCGTCTTCTGAGACTCTGAAGGGATAATTTTGTTTGATTTCCTCCCTCATGGTGCAACGATCAACTCTGAAGTCTATTGTGATACCCTCAAGAAAACTGAAGAAGCGGTATCGGCGTGTTTATCGCCACAAAAATGCTGACAAACTTCTTCTTGGCCACGACAACGCAAGGACTCAAACAATTCTGCGCTCTGGAGATGAGCTCACAAAACTTCATTGGACTGTTTTTCCCGATCCACCCCACAGTCCGGATCTCGCACCCTCCGACTTCCATCTGTTTGGCCCAGTGAAGCATGCAGTCCGCGGGAAGCAGGACGCGGATCATGGGGACGTTGTTCATACAGCGAGACAGGCATTTACAGCTATGCATCAACGCCTGTACAACGCAATCTGGCCTCGAGCTTAATGCTTATGAAGACGTATCTCCTGAAATATGAGTTCTACAGTTCATTCAGCAGCATATTTGGATATTGTCTGCAAAATGTGTTGCGAACAGAGTTAGTAGCAACGAAGTAACAAAATTAAACGTCATGCATATCTCACTTTTTATGACGTCATATCTCCTGAACTATATGTCGTACAACAATAGAGCGATGTAGATACATTCAGTGGAAATTATTGCGAACACATTTAATAGCAAAAACTTAATAAATTTAAACGTCATGCTTGATGCGGTAGTTTTTAATGCATTGTTCATGCTTTTCATTGTTTATGGCTTATGTCTCCTGAACTATGTACCGTATAATGATATAATTTTGCACTTACATTCAGTGATATATGTACATACTGTCTGAAAAATGTCCAACGATAACAGTTGGTAGTAAAGAAGTAATAAATTATAGCGTCATGCCTCAGGTGGTAACTGAACTGCATGAACGGCGAAAAAGTAGTTAGCGATAAACATTTTTTCTTTCACATTTTATAGGGGTTGTCAGAGAGAAAAGACTTCTTTAAGTCTTAAAATTATGTGTAAAGTTTGTTGCAAGTCTCTAAGTGCACTCCTTCTTAAATACCGGGTTGACAAATTCTGGGAATTCACGTGTCGCGGGGTAGACTACATTTTCACCGCCCCCTCGATGCCCTTGACAAGTAAGTGATTCTTAACCCCACAGCGATTGATGCCTCATGCTAAGCTAAATGTATACCTAGTTTGGTTGAAATCGAATCAGTGGTTTATGAGGAAATGTGGAACACGCACACAAACACTCACACACACTTTTATAATACACTACTGGCCATTAAAATGGCTACACCAAGAAGAAATGCAGATGATAAACGGGTATTCATTGGACAAATATATTATACTAGAACTGACATGTGATAACATTTTCACGTAATTTGGGTGCATAGATCCAGAGAAATCAGTATCGAGAACAACCACCCTTGACCGTAACAACGGCCTTGATACGCCTGGGCATTGAGTCCGTCAGAGCTTGGATGGCGTGTACAGGTACAGCTGCCCATGCAGCTTCAACACGATACCACAGTTCATCAAGAGTAGTGACTGGCGTATTGTGACGAGCCCGTTGCTTGCCCACCATTGATCAGGCGTTTTCAATTGGTTAGAGATCTGGACAATGTGCTTGCTAGGGTAGCAGTCGAACATTTTTCTGTGCCCATAAAGGGCCGTACAGGACCTGCAACATGCGGTCGTGCAATATCCTGCTGAAATGTAGAGTTTCTCAGGGATCGAATGAATGGTAGAGCCACGGGTCGTGACACATCTGTAATGTAACGTCCTCTGTTCAAAGTGCCGTCAATGCGAACAAGAGGTGACCGAGACGTGTAACCAATGGAAAACCCTACCATCACGCGGGGTGATACGCCAGTATGGAAATAACGATTACACGCTTCCAATGTGCATTCACCACGATGTCGCCAAACACGGATGCGACCATCGCGATGCTGTAAATAGAACCTGAATTCATCCGAAAAAATGACGTTTTGCCATTCGTGCACCCAGGTTCGTCGTTGAGTACACCATCGCAAGCGCCCCTGTCTATGATGCTGCTTCAAGGGTAACCGCAGCCACGGTCTCCGAGCTGATAGTCCATGCTGCTGCAAGCGTCGTCGAACTGTTTGTGCAGATGGTGTTTGTCTTGCAAACGTCCCCATCTGTTGACTCAGGGATCGAGACGTAGATGTACGATCCGCTACAGCCATGCGGATAAGATGCCTGTCATCTCGACTGCTAGTGGTACGAGGCCGTTGGGATCCAGCACGGCGTTCCGTATTGCCCTCCCGAACCCACCGATTCCATATTCTGCTAACAGTCATTGGATCTCGACCAACGCGAGCAGCAATGTCGCGATACGATAAACCGAAATCGCGATAGGCTACAATCCGTCCTTTATCAACGTCGGATAAGTGATGGTACGCATTTCTCCTCCTTACACGAGGCATCACAAAAACGTTTCACCAGGCAACGCCTGTCAACTGCTGTTTGTGTATGAGAAAGCGGTAGTAAACTTTCCTCACGTCAGCACGTTGTAGGTGTCGCCACCGGCGCCAACCTTGTGTGAATGCTTTGAAAAGCTAATCATTTGCATATCAGCATCTTCTTCCTGTCGGTTAAATTTCACGTCTCTTACACGTCATCTTCGTGGTGTAGCAATTTTAATGGCCAGTAGTGTATGTATGGACTTTAGTGTAGCTACTAACCACTATACTGGAGGCTCGAGCTGTTTGCAAATCATTTAATCACGTAGCTGCTCTCAACATCCTACGAATTAACCTTCTTGCCACAAGTTGAATTCCAGATCTCATGCCAAAAAGCCCTGTCCTATATGAGACGTAGCTAAAAAACTGTTTTTCCCTTATAAATCAGGTTCATTTAGTCTACAAACATAACACAAACTAGCGCACTCTACCGTTGCTTCCTGTGAAAACGAACTCGTATTCAGGAGGACGACGGTTCAAACCCACGTCCGGCCATCCAGATTCAAGTTTTCCGTAATCTTCCTAAATCGCTTCAGGTAAATCCCAGGACGGTTCCTTTCAAAGGGCACGGTTGATTTCCTTCCCTAACCCGAGCTTGTGCTTCGTCTCTAATGACCTCGTTGTAGACGGGACGTTAAACAATGACCTCCTCCATCATCCTCCTCCTCCCGTGCAAACGAAAACAAACAAGACTAGTTGGATGCGACACCGCCTTGTGGTAGAAAATTTAACGTGCGAATATTAAAACAATAAACAATTTTAGTTAAAATTTAAATATTGTAGTTGGGGTGCGTTACTTAACGTTGGTACACCTACACTATGTGATCAAAAATATCCGGACACCTGGCTGAAAATGGCTTACAAGTTCGTGGCGCCCTCCAACGGTAATGCTGGAATTCAATATGGTGTTGGCCCACCATTAGCCTAGATGATAGCTACCACTCTCGCAGGCATACGTTCAATGAGGTGCTGGGATGTTTCTTGGGGAATGGCAGCCCATTCTTCATGGAGTGCTGTACTGAAGAGAGGTATCGATGTCGGTCGGTGAGGCCTGGCACGAAGTCGGCGTTCCAAAACATCCCAGAGGTGTTCTATAGGATTCAGGTAAGGCCTCTGTGCAGGGCAGTCCGTTAAAGAGATGTTATTCTCGTGTAACCACTCCGCCAGAGGCCGTGCATTATGAACAGGTGATCGATCGTGTTGAAAGATGCAATCGCCATCCCCGAATTGCTCTGTGGGAAGCAAGAAGGTGCTTAAAACATCAGTGTAGGCCTGTGCTGTGATAGTGCCACGCAGGACAAGGGGTGCAAGCCCCCTCCAATAAAAACACGACCACACCATAACACCATCGCCTCCGAATTTTACTGTCGGCACTATACACGCTGGCAGATAACGTTCACCGGGAATTCGCCACACCCACATCCTGCCATGGGATCGCCACATTGTAGACCGAGATTCGTCACTCCACACGACGTTTTTCCACTGTTAAATCGTCCAATATTTACGCTCCTAATACCAAGCGAGGCGTAGTTTGACATTTACCGGCGTGATGTGTGGCTTATGAACAGCCGCTCGGCCATGAAATCTAAGTTTCCCCACCTCCAGTCTGTCATAGTACGTGCAGTGGATTCTGATGCAATTTCTGTTTTATGGTCTGGATAGATGTCTGCCTATTAAACATTACGACCCTCTTCAACTGTCGGCAGTGTCTGTCAGTCAACAGACGAGGTCGGCCTGTACGCTTTTGTGCTGTACGTTTCGCTTCACGTTCCCACTTCACTGTCACATCGGAAACTGTGAACCAAGTGATGTTTAGGAGTATGAAAATCTCGCGTACAGACGTACGACACAAGTGACAGCCAATCACCTGAACACCTTCCAAGTCAGTGAGTTCCGCGGAGTGTCCCATTCTGCTGTCTCACGATGTCTAATGACTACTGAGGTCGCTGATATGGAGTACCTGGCAGTATGTGAGATCACAATGCACCTAATATGAAAAAAGTATGTTTCTGGGGGTGTTCGGATACTTTTGATCACATAGTGTATGTTCAACCTAGTAATTATTTGTTTGACTGATTCATATATCAGGGGCCAGTTTACTAGTTTAATTTAATTCTAAAAAGGTTGCAGAACAAACGGCTAAAATAATAAATTCCCAGAATCAGACAGCGAGAATCGTTTAAAATAGTTGCGTAAAATTTTCCAGGCTCACATTCTGTCGTAAAAGCTAGAACCTAGTGGTTTGTCTTAGCTAGTTCAAGTTTTTACGTACGCAGCTCCAAGCTATTGTTCATTGTTGGAGAAGGTGCACAACGAATGGTGGGTGACTATATGGTAAAATGAAAGTATGTACCTGAAAGTTTGCTCTATTTAAGTGTGTTATTGTCCTTTGTGTACTTGTTGCAGTTGCTATGAAAACAAGTAGAAGCCATCAGCTTCGAAATGGTCATCTCCTTCTCTCTCTCTCTCTCTCTCTCTCTCTCTCTCTCTCTCTCTCTCTCTCTCTCTCTCGCTCTTTCTCTTTTGGTGCGTTCGTGTGTGTGTGAGTGTCAGTTGCGTCTAAACGGAGAGACATACAAGTGACTCACAGTTGAGAACTGCGGAAGTTTTCAGAAATACGACAGCTATATCGTCGTTGGTGCGCTTGTCAGAATAAAGAGGATGAGTTTTCACCCTCTTGCCCTCGATGAGCTGCCTGTGGGGGTTCTGGACTAGCAGCTCCACGCTTCCCAGTTGTACCAGCCACGTTTTGTACCTGAAGTAGAGAGAGACGAACTTTTGTTAAATTTGAAGTATCTTCTACATTGGCAGCAACTGTCAAGTATCTACATCGTAAACGTTTATTAGTTCCTGTGTAATTTAGTGCACACTCCCAGAGGCTACATCCGAATTTCAGAAGCTGAACAGGATGTTATGGGAAAATGGTGACTGGAAGTAAGGTTAATTTGATTAATGTAAGTTGCATACACGTACGAATAGCTATATAGTTACGTATAATTATCACCTCCAAACTAAAATGAAGTTGCATAGTTTTTACACTACTGGCCATTAAAATTGCTACACCACGAAGGTGACGTGCTACAGACGCGAAATTTAACCGACAGGAAGAAGATGCTGTGATATGCAAATGATTAGCTTTTCAGAGCATTCACACAAGGTTGATGCAGGTGGCGACACCTACAACGTACTGGCATGAGGAACGTTTCCAACCGATTTCTCATACACAAACAGCAGTTGACCGGCGTTGCCCAGTGCAACGTTGTTCTGATTCATCGTGTAAGGAGGAGAAATGTGTACCATCTGCACGAACAGTTGGACGACGTTTGCAGCAGCGTGGACTATCAGCTCGGAGACCATGGCTGCGGTTATCCTTGAAGCTGTATCACAGCAGCAGCGCCTGCGATGGTGTACTCAACGACGAACCTGGGTGCACGAATGGCTAAACGTCATTTTTTTCGGATGAATCCAGGTTCTGTTTACAGCATCATGATGGTCGCATCCGTGTTTGGCGACATTGTGGTGAACGCACATTAGAAGAGTGTATTCGTCATAGCCATACTGGCGTATCACCCGGCGTGATGGTGTGGGGTGCGATTGGTTACACGTCTCGGTCACCTCTTGTTCGCATTGACGGCACTTTGAACAGTGGACGTTACATTTCAGATGTGTTACGACCCGTGGCTCTACCCTTCATTCGATCCCTGCGAAACCCTACATTTTAGCAGGACAATGCACGGCCGCATGTTGCAAGTCCTGTACGGGCCTTTCTGGATACAGAAAATGTTCGACTCCTGCCCTGGACAGCACATTCTCGAGATCTCTCACCAATTACAAACGTCTGCTCAATGGTGGCCTAGCTTCTGGCTCGTGACAATACGCCAGTCACTACTCTTGATGAACTGTGGCATCGTGTTAAAGCTGCATGGGCAACTGTACCTGTACACGCCATCCAAGCTCTATTTGACTCAATGCCCAGGCGTATCAAGGCCGTTATTACGGCCAGAGGTGGTTGTTCTGGGTACTGATTTCTCAGGATGTATG
Source organism: Schistocerca cancellata (assembly GCF_023864275.1). Taxonomy (NCBI): domain Eukaryota; kingdom Metazoa; phylum Arthropoda; class Insecta; order Orthoptera; family Acrididae; genus Schistocerca; species Schistocerca cancellata. The sequence goes on along the minus strand of NC_064634.1, from coordinate 152,617,111 downwards.
CACCCAAATTGCATGAAAATGTAATCACGTGTCAGTTCTAGTATAATATATTTGTCCAATGAATACTCGTTTATCATCTGAATTTCTTCTTGGTGTAGCAATTTTAATGGCCAGTAGTGTAGATGGTTTACTGGTAAATGTCTGTAGTCGCTCATGCACCCAGAGCCACCGCGCCTTAGGTGTGGGTGCTACTCTAAATAAAAAAACTTTCGTAGCCTGAGGACTCATTCAGCTGTGTCGCCATTCTGTCGGTGTCGCCATAATCAGGGCGAATGATGGTCCATTGAGTTTCAATGAAATCATGACAAGCCGATTGACAACGGTCTGCCTGCTAGCCGCTTGCTGACCTCAACGTCAAGACGCAGCCAACTACAGCTGTGGTTTGCCTATTGGGACATCACAGATGAGGAGAAAACGGCTGTGCTGCCAGCGCTTCTCCAACGAGGGTCATTCGCAGACGACCTCCGAGCTGTCTTCTATACACCGCCCAAATGGGACGCATTCACGAAGCCCCCTCCCCTCCCCCCGTCAACTAGTGAAGATTTGCTGCGGTCCTGGTCGACCCATGGTGTGTTACCAGGGCCTAATCTTCACAACAACCAACATCCTGGAACACACAGTCACCCATTCTCACCTAAACACGCCACAGGCACTCTACGAGAACACAGAGTGTGGGACCGCACTGTAGCACAGATCGGCTGAAGCAGGCCAAGCCTGCACATGTCAATGCTGCCGCCGGCAACACAACACACTGGCCACGGAGCACTGACCTGCGCTTCCGACGTCACAACTCGATGCTGAGGCGCCTCAGTACGTCCTCACGGCACGTGCTTGTTGTACTCAACAAGTCGTTGGAAGTCTCTGCAGAAACATTGAGCCGTGCTGCCTCTATAACCGTTCATAATTGCTAAGGTGTTGCGCTGCAGGATTTTGTGGACGATCTGACCTCTCGGTTATGTCCTATAAAAAATCAATAGAATTCATGTCGGGGTATTGAGTAGACAAATCATTCGCTATAACTGTCCAGAATGTCCTTCAAACCGAACAGGAACAATTGGGCCCAGTGAAAATTCCATCGTTGTTTGGGAGCATGAAGTCCATGAAAGGCTGCAAATGGTCTCCCAGTAGTCGAAAATACCATTTCCAGTCAACGATCGGTTCATTTGGACCAGAGGCTCCTACCATTATGGAGCCACCACCAACTTGCTCAGTGCGTTTTGGCAACTTGATTCCATAGCTTCGTGGGGTATGCGCCAGACTGGGACCCTACTACCAGCTCTTACCAAATGAAACAAAGGCTCGTCTGACCAGACCACGGTTTTCCAATCGTCTAGGTTGAAACCAATGTGGTCACGAGCCCAGGATAAGTGCTGCAGGTGAGGTCGTGCTGTTAGCGACAGCACTCGCGGTACTCGTCGGCTGCCAGAGGCCATTAACTCCACATTTCACCTCACTCTCCTAACGGATACATTCAGCATATATCTCACATTGATTTCTGCTATTGTTTCAGGCAGTTTTGCTTGTCTGTTAGCACTGACTGCTCTACGCAAGCGCCGCGGCTCTCGGTCGTTAAGTGAAGGCCATCGGCCACTGAGTCGTTTGTGGTGTGAGGTAATGGATGAGATTTGGTATTCTCGGCACTCTTTTCACACTGTGGATCTAAGAATAGTGAATCCCCAACGATTTCCGAAATGGAATGTCCCACGCGTCTAGCTCCAATTACCATTTCGTGTTCAGTGTCTGTTACTTCCAGTTGTGCAGCCATAATCACATCGGACACCTTTTCACATAAATCATCTGAGCACAAATGACAGCTCCGCCAATGCACTGCACTTTTATTCCTTGTGTACGTGATGTTACAGCCATCTGTATATCTACATACCGCTATCCCATTGTTTTTTTCACCTCATTGTAGATAGGGCTGTTTCTTTAACGCCTCTGGGTGTTTCTCCGGACCACATTCCCACACTCCTCGCTCGGCCCCCGCACAAATAGTCAAATGATTGAAATGGCTCTAAGCACTACGGGAGTTAACATCTGAGGTCATCAGTCCCCTAGGCTTAGAGCTACTTAAACCTAACCAACCTAAGGACATCACACACATCCATGCCCGAGGCAGGATTCGAACCTGCTACCGTAGCAGGCGCTCTGTTCCGGACTGAAGCGCCTAGAACCGCTCGGCCACATCGGCCGGCATGAAAAGTCAGGACAACTTCCGGGACCGCAATAGCACCACAGCGCACTATTAGACAAGCCAAAACAAAATGGTGCATCTAACTGATAAAATGGAGTACCGTACGATAATTCTTTTTCTGCAGTTGAAGGGGAACAATGCTGCAACAACCTGTGCTGAGTTGCTGGAATTCACGGCAAAAACGTACCAAAAAAAAAAGCAATACTGTACATTTCTGAGGAGGCGCAGGTGCTTCCAGTGTGGTCAGCTGAGCCTGAATAACGAAGAACCAGGTATCTCTAGACAACTGGAGGTCCTGGAGCTCGGAGACTGGTGTAACGCAATCAGCGCAGTAGTACTTTATGAGTGTGTCATGGTGAAATTGTAACAGATGATGCTAGTAAAGAGCAGACCGTCAAATAGCACACTACCAAAATCTCCAGAGAAGGTTAGGGGAAGCTGTCAAGACGAAGCTGTCCAAGCCAGTCTCTTTTTCTACATGACAACAACCCGACTCGTACTGCACAGAACAGTGACGCACGCTGCTTCTAAGGGCTACCAAATTTCGCCTCAGGCACTCGACATTCTTGTTGCATAGCATATAGTGATTTCTTCAAGTTTCCTCAAATGAAAGTACAATTGCATGGCGGACACTTGCAGTATGAGCACGGATAGTTTTCCAGGTGGAACATTTCCTGAAAAGCCAAACTGCACACATCTGCAACCAAGATCACCGCCGAGTCATCTATTCTTGGGAAAAAATTCGCACTAAATGGTGAATTGAGGGTGTTTAAAAAAAGTGTGAGGTATTCATGTAGAGGAAGTATTGGTCAGAAGTAGATGGAAAGTTCCTAAAATGAAACATCCGGGAACCGACACCTATAGTTTACTTTTAATGAGTAATGTGTAATATTTCGTGGTGTTGCCAGGAATCACAAGGAATCGCGTAGTAAATCACAGCAATATTCACATGTGGGCAGATACAAAAGCGCGAGCAATAGTGGAAATGAGACATCTTTATCGCTTCAGTATTAGTGTGTTGGCAGGAACTGTCCGCGACAAATTTATAGAGCAATACATTTAACCAAACACTTAAGAGATGCTATTAACACCGATTTCAGTGCAGTGAATTATCACATCTTCTGGAGAACGCCACTCATTCAGAAAGACAGCCACTGTGGATTATGCACCACAGGGTACCATCTCGTTTTCCACGGATCGTGCGGCAGTACCTCTCTATAACTTTCCTTGGGCGACGGATTAGTCGAGGTGGAGGTCCAGGAGCACGACTTCCCATTCCACAGGAAGGTTTCTGGCTATGGGGACGCTTAAAGACACCAGTGAGTTCCCAACCCGACGATAACGTGCAAACGTTACAGGAGCATATGGCCTATGCATGTAATGCTATCCGAATGGAGCCAGTTGCAGTTGAAGGAGTGGGTGATTCACTGCGAAAAAGATCCGAAGTGTGCGCCAGAGCACACGGTAATCACACGCAGGGCTACCTACAGTCAGCGCCGGCTTTAGGGTGGGGCGACTCGGGCGGTCGCCCAGGGCGCCGGGACCCAAGGGGCGCCACGTACTAAACGCATGTAAAAAAAATTACAATTTACAATCACCCATTTCGCGAAACTAAAATATTATGCAGTCTCATTCAACATACGTCGCTAATCTCACGAATGCGCGATGAATTCGGGGTAGCAGAAGAGAAATCATGCTGAATGCAATCTTCGTATTGTCTGCAACCATCCATGTTTGACGCGGGCTAGCACGGGCTCTACCAAAGCGCCTCTCTTATTTGTTTCAAGAACTGCAACAAGGAAGATCCCATGCAGCCGCACCATCTTCTTGTTTACAACAGAAACTACAGGTCGCTCCAAATAAAAGAAAATACAGACTGTGAAATATACATTACATTATGATTTAATTAATACGAATGTATTTATATCGAATATTTGTGACTTAATGACTCATGTACATTAATTAATAGATCATGCAATGCGTGCACTGCATTCATAGAGAATTCTCCCCTAACTTACTGAAATAATACAACGCCACACAATGTTTGTTAGACTGCATATGTTGGCAGCGCTACGATTTGCACCCGCATGTCAGTAATTGTCAGTAAGAGTCGGAGGCAGCGGTCATGTTTTCGTGGCTGAATAATTGTGAGTGAAACGAGTGTCGTGACTGTGTCAACATTTTAATTTTCTGGTAGGTGCGAAAAACATTTTTATCTTTCAGTTCAGGTTTTTTTCTAGTTACGTCTACTGATAGGTGAATTTCTTTATTTGTTATAGATCGAATAATGTGGTCGCGAAATAGAGCAGTGTCCAAGCAATAATTTGTCAAATTATTAAATCATGCCAGAAGAGAAGGAAATGATTAAAAAAAAGCTTTCTGGTTCAGAAAATCGGAAAAGAAAAGCTGAAAAAGAAAAAGTTCTTGAAGAAACTAAAAAGCACATGAATATTTATAAGTACCTTAAAGGAAATTCTAAGGCAAATACTTCAGATATTGAATCAAAAGTCCATGTATCAGCAAATATTTCTTCAGACTGTGAACAATTATACACAAAACATATACAATCACCTATTGAAGGTGATCAAATTGACCAGCGCAGTACATCTTTGCATGAATCCTCTGATATTTCTCCAAGTCAAAATCAACACATGACATCTGTGGTCGATGAAAGTATCAACGTTGTTGCAATAAAAGAATACAATGTTTCTGATGTAGGTACGTGGCCAAAAGTACTTAATGCTAGAGATATAGATCGCATTATAACATGTGGACCCTCACAAGTGTGTCTAAATAACTTTCCAAAAGATGGAAATGGGCGTCATTTCTCTTCAACTCATTACACAAGAAAACTATCAAACGAAGAAACTATCAGACGACGGTGGCTAGTTTATTCTGTATCAAACGACAGTGTCTTTTGCTTTCGTTGTCGACTGTTTGATTTAAAGTCAATTACTAATTTGACTACCACTGTGGGTTTCAGAAATTGGAAACATTTAAGTGAAGCTCTGAAACTGCATGAAAATAGTCCTAACCACAAAAAAGCATTTACTCAATGGACTGAAGCTGAAACAGGTTTAAAGCTGGATTAACTATTGACTAGGAAGAACAAAAGCTAATTTATAAAGAAAGTTTACGATGGAGCAATGTGCTTCAAAGATTGATGCACATTACTTTGTATTTGGCTGAAAATAATATGGCATTCAGAGGGTTATCAGATAAATTATTTACCCCAAATAATGGAAAATTCTTAGGTCTTGTACAGTTATTGGCAAAGTTTGATCCAATCATGGAAGAGCACGTCAGACTGGCATTGAATGGTGATTTGGCTGACCATTATTGCGGCAAAAATATACAAAATGAATTAATAGAACTCATGGCATCACACGTTATGTCTACAATCGTATCCCGCATAAAGGGTTCAAAGTATTATGCAATCATAGCTGACTGTACTCCAGATATAAGCCACAAAGAACAACTTTCGATAACTTTAAGATGCGCCGACATAACAGAGGATGGCGTAAGTGTAAAAGAACATTTCATCTCATTTCTGCAAATAGATGATACAACCGGTGAAGGCCTCACAGAAAGCATTTTAAAAACATTGAGTGATCTTGACCTTAACATTAATGACTGCAGAGGACAGGGCTACGATAACGGCGCGAACATGAAGGGGAAAAATACAGGCGTCCAGAACAGAATTAAGAAGTTAAATCCACTAGCTTTTTTTGTGCCATGTGGATGCCATAGTTATAATTTGGTATTGTGTGATGCGGCAAAATCATCAGTAAAATCCGTGACACTGTTCGGAATGTTACAAAAAGTGTTTGATCTATTTGCTGGATCGGTAAATAGATGGAAAATTTTGACCGACCATTTGAAGATATACACCCTGAAAAATGTAAGTGACACACGCTGGGAAGCTCGAATTGATAGCGTCAAAGCGGTTCGTTATCAATTATGCGAAATGCATGACGCTTTGGTTTCCTTGGCCGATGCTACTGAACAAAGCGATGCTGCGGTGTCACACGAAGCGACAATACTAGGAGGACAATTAAAAGACTTCAGCTTCATTGTTTCTCTCGTGACATGGTATGATGTTCTGTTTCAAATTAACGTTGTGAATAAAGCAAGTCAGTCACCCACAATCAACTTTGTCGAGTTTATGGGAATCCTTGACAAATGTTGCTCTTATTTGGAAACATATAGACAAACAGGTTTCGAACAAGCTATTGTAACAGCAACTGAACTGGCTTCGGATCTTGATACGCAGCCATTATTTAAACCACAAATGCGATTAAGACGTATTAAACGCAGGCCGGGTGAAGAGGCTGTTGATGATCAAATAACTGACCCAAAAAAGAAGTTTAAAGTAGAGTTTTTCAATGCACTGTTGGACACCGTGCACATATCCATGAAAGAAAGATTTGAACAGATGCAGGAATTTTCTGCGACGTGGAGTTTCTTGTTTGACATTAAAAAAAAAATCAAAATAAAGAAGAACTAATACAATGCTGTTCTAAATTACAAGAAAAGTTAACTGTCAACATGAAGTCAGATATTGATGGAAATTTGCTGTGCGACGAAATTTTAGGCCTGCAACACTATCTCGAAGACAGCCAGGCAACGCCTATTGAAGCCTTAAACTTCATAAACAAGCATAATCTTCAAGAGTTATATCCCAACATCTGGATAACGTTACGTATTTTGCTAACAATACCAGTGACTGTCGCAAGCGGCGAACGCAGTTTTTCCAAACTGAAGTTGATAAAAACGTACTTGCGGTCTACAATGTCTCAAACAAGACCAACCAGTTTGGCCTCACTGTCCATTGAAAATGAAGTTGCAGAAAACCTGGACTTCGCTAATCTGATCAGAGACTTTGCCGACAGAAAAGCGAGAAAAGTAAAATTTTAGTCGTTTATAATTGTTTTTCATTAGGCGTAATATGTGTTGTGTTCAGATGACTGACAGAAAATATAGGTTTATGGCTTACAGTTATATTAAATTCAATAAAAATATGGTACCCAATTCAAAATTAGTGTTTTTTCGTTATACATATTACCTCCTATATATAAAAATCAATTGTTGTGTGTTAGTCTCACCAAAACAAAGAAATGGCCTGACCAATTTGAATAATTTTTGTTTTGTTTTGTTCGCTTTAGTACAGGGGTGCTTCAGAAAAGAAAAGAAATATTTGGGATATACGAGCCTGTTTAAACCACATTTTACGCATCTTTTCTTTGTTTGGAACACGCAAAAACAATTTTCTGGAGCTGTTGTAGATGTACAGTGCAGTACTACGCAATATTTTTAGACAATTTCCCAAAACGTGAATGCCCAAACAATATATCACTGCTATACTGACTGTTACGGCAGCGACAGCAGCATGCTGGACTGACGTCACAGGCTACACAAGACTCACATGGAGCGTCTTAGCGGGCTTTCAGATTATTTGGATTTCATTTCCATTTAAAAAAATAAAATACTCAAATTTACGATGGAAAAAACCATGTTATGATCATAAGATGACGCCATTAACCACATAAGACGATTTCTAGAAAACAGTCAAATACCGTGTTGCAAAGCACTGCCAGGTTCGCTATTTATACAATAAAGGGCGCCAACTGGACGACTCGCCCCGGGCACCTGGATGGCTAAGGCCGGCCCTGCCTACAGTGTCTGCTTCAGTCTAGTGAAGTTGGCAACCGATTTTCGAAAAATAAACATTTTTTCAGAGGTCTTGATAGGTATTCTATGATTCTAGAGTTCTCTGTACAAAAATTTGAGTAGTTCTACAGAATTACGCGAAGAAAACAATAGTACTAACAAGGAAACCTCCCTCCCCATCGCACCCCCCTCAGACTTAGTTATAAGTTGGCACAGTGGATAGGCCTTGAAAAACTTGTAAGTAGGCTGTTTATGTTTTCTTTATGTAAGTTTGCTGTTTATGTTTTTTTATTGGCAACGTTACGTAGCACTCTGTATGAAAATCACTGGCTGTGCTGTGTGCAGTCTGTGGCTAGTTTGCATTGTTGTCTGCCATTGTTGAGGGGCAGCTATAGCTGGATGTGAACAGCAGATTGCGTTGGGCAGTTGGAGGTGAGCCGCCAGCAGTGGTGGACGTGGGGAGAGAGATGGCGGAGTTTTGATAATCTGTAAGACTGAATGTCAATTATGAATATTAAGGTAAATACATTGTTTGTTCTCTATTAATATCTTTCATTTGCTAACTATCCCTATCAGTAGTTAGTACCTTCAGTGGTTTGAATCTTTTATTTAGCTGGCAGTAGTGGCGCTCGCTGTTTTGCAGTAGCTTGAGTAGCGAAGATTTTTGTGAGGTAAGTGATTTGTAAAAGGTATAGGTTAAAGTTAGTCAGGGCCATTGTTTTGTAGGGGTTATTGAAAGTCAGATTGCGTTGCGCTAAATAATATTGTGTGTCAGGTTAAGCACAGGCTTGTACAATGGTTCTAAGTGGACGTTTCACATGTAAAATTGTTCAAAGGGGACGTTTCATATGTCGACCCTTAGCCTAGGATACCTCACTGGAATCTTCTGATTTTTTCTTGTAGTTTGTGTATTTAGTGTAGCTTTTGTTTATTGCTAGCGCGTAATTGTAGAGAGAATCTCCTTTGTAGTTGCAGTCTTTCATTGTTGTAATGTAAAACAGTTGTGGCATGCATGTAGATTTGCAACAAGTATTTCGCAGCTGCGCTTGTAATTAACTACATATTATTTTCAGTGCTATGTTAATGTGTTCTCTTATTTTTGCTATTCAAATTGTGCTTTTCTGTGTTATCGTGTGAAATATTGTCACAATAATGGCGTGTGAAAAACGTAACACTCGGCTCCAAAGTAAAATGAGAAACGACAGTGAAGACGAAAGCAATGTGTTAGTGCCACTGTGTAATGAGTTAACTACTGTTCAAAGTAGTAATTTGGTAACTGTGCATAGGGAAATGGAGCGGGCGTCAAACAATGGCGTAGACAGTCAAACAGGTAGTGAACAGGGAAGCATTATCGATCGATCGGTCGGCAACAGCTCGCCTCAGGAATCCGAAATGATAGGACACAATTTTGCAAATACTGTAGATTCAGGTTTTGCGTCCTCACCGTCTTCTCAAATGAGTCAAGACACATTTTCTGCTTGTCAAAATGTGACTGTTGCTGGTACAAATGCACTGCCGAAAAGCGTAGAGGAACAGATTCCAGACACTAATGCATTGTTATTACAATTAATGCAACAAATGGGACAAAATCTCCTAAAGTTAGACACAATGGAACAAAATCTTAAAAAGTTAGACACAGTGGAACAAAATCTGCAAAAGTTAGACACAATGGAACAACACCAGAGACAAACACAGCAACAGTTAGACACAGTGGAACAAAATCTTAAAAAGTTAGACACAATGGAACAAAATCAGAGACAAACACAGCAAAAGCTTCAAAAGTTAGACACCACACTTGAACAAACACGTGAAGATTTAACTACTGAGTTACATAACATTGAATCGAAATGTCAAAAAGTCTGTAATGACGTAAAAACACAAATTTGTGAGCATTTTCAGCCTATTTTTTCGTGGCATGAAAATGCATTACAGAATCACGAAGCAGCCATAAAAGAACTGCAAACTATTGTTCATGAAAATCATGAGACCTTGCAAGCTAAAATGGACTCAGTTGCATCTACCGATTCGGTTACGCAACTTGCAAAAACTCAGGAAAACTTAAAGGACACAGTAGAAAGACACATGGGGGAAATTAGTTCATTATCAGAGAAAGTAGCCGAACTTTCGGATCAGGTCACTAACTTATCTACAAAGGTAGATGATGATCTGAATGACACAAGACCCGTAGCCTTCACTGACACAGAAGAGTATGAACAAATAAGAAAATTCAAACAAAATCAGAATCAAATTAATACGCAATACAAAAGAGAAATGCGGGAAGTACAAGATCAGCTGACACAGGTAATACAAGAATTACGTATTTCAGAGGACACTCGCGCCCCAATAAGGGAAGAGGGACATAGAAATACGGAACAGCCACAAAATAATAACACAGAGCATATCGGTAATTATGAAAGGAATTGGCAAGGTGCACCGAATTTTGATATGGAACCGCCGACACGACGTAACAATGACCGATATGTGACTCGCCGACATGATGATTTTGACTATAAGCTGTTCATTACTACACGTAAATTCAAAACATTCAAGAATTCTGCCAACGACATTCATCCACAAGCGTGGCTCCATCAATTCTCTCATTGTTTTCCTCCCAACTGGTCATTAGAACACAGATTAGAATTTATGTGTGGCTATTTGGAGAATGAACCAGCTGTAAGAATGCGATCGGTCATTCACGATTGTCACAGTGAAGGAGATTTTTATCATGCCTTCCTCTCAGCATATTGGTCTCAAGCCACACAAGACCGCGTAAAACATAGCAACATGATGATGAAACACTTTGAACAATCTGAATTTTCCAGTCTTGTGAAATATTTTGAAGACATGTTGCACAAGAATCAATACCTGTCAAACCCATACAGCCCCTCAGAACTCATCCGCATTTGCTTAATCAAACTGCCTGAACATTTACGACATATTATTTTAGCAGGACGTTGCAAAGACGACATTGAAGCTTTTCAGGGACTGTTGCAAGAATTAGAAATTGACACAGAAAGTCGCGGGATGCGAAAACAGGAAAACAATCATTACAGGTCACATCCGTCACAATTCCGTGACGACAGAAACAATAAATGGCCACGACAAACCTATTCTTACAACGTCAATCGTGACCAAAACAGACACCACCCATATGACAACCACTGGCAGAGTAATAGTTACAGGGAAAGATCACCTTTCCGCGGTAATGACTATCACAGAGACAATCAGAGAAACAGACAATATGGGAACCAAAATAACTATTATCAAGGGAGACAGAATAACTTTAGACGCAACGGTCCAGCGCGTAGTTACGATTCAAGGAGAAATTCTCCACCACGTGACCGACAAGAAAGAAACTATGGAATCTACCGACATGACGACAGACGATATGATCGTAACGACAGACCTGAATTGCATCAGAACTGGCGAGATTTAAACAGAGCAGAGCACTCTCGTCACGATGAATTTGTAGAAGTTAGGCCTCCTAATCCCAATAACGGCGCGCGCCAACAAAGAAACAGACAATGACTCACACCGCAGGCAGCCGCGTGCGCCCGCTGGCTCAGGGAAAAATAACATTGACGCTAACCTTGAGCAAAATTCCCGTATTCTTTACGGACGAATACCGCATGATAATTGCATTCAAGTTGAAACTCTGCGTACTGAGAAGAGGAAAAGGTTTACACCACATTTCTCATGTAAAACCATTTATTGACAGATAATCTGCTTTTTAACTTAGTCTTTGCAATTTTCACTTCACGCTACTTGTACAATTTGTCACACTGAGAATCTGTTAACATGCAACAATGTTTGAAGTTAAATATCCAGTAAGAACCAAGAGAACTTATTTAAACAGAAATTACGAATGCATTGTTATTGCGAACAGACGACACAGTGTAATTGTGTGTGTACATTCTTGCTTGTTAGTTGCACGATTAGAACATTTACCAGCACTGCTAATGAAATTTCCATGCAACATTTTGGTTTGCTTGAGAGTGGATTCAGGATTTGAAGTACTTTCTGTGAGATTAAAGATGACTTAGTATTTGGTTTCTTTGACAGCTACACGATTATATCACGATGTTACTAATGAGTGACAATTTACAATGTTGCTTTTGCGGTGTATCTGTTTTATATCTGCACAGTTTTTTCTGAATTCTTCTATAAAGTGAGACATGTTTTAGTGGTGACTTTTGTGCTATTGCTACAAGGAGACAGCCTTTTCCGTAGGACAACAATACGTTACAGCACAGTACTTTCCTCATCACGGCAATAAGCGTAATAACTAAGTTATCTATACGCAAAGCATTTCACTTTGTTTATCATGAGGTAAGTACATTGACTTCTGCAGAACTTAGCTTTCGGAGGACAATGACTACGACACTCCCCAGAGATTATCTTACAGCAAGACGCACATTTAGCGCTACAGGACACGTATTTAAGTGATTAATTTTGTACTTAAAACATTTATTTTTAAAGATTTTTGAATTACAAAGAAAGTTTTTCGTGATACATTTCATTCCATTGCTGTAATCTGTAACACCTGAGGGTATAATTACAATAAACCTCAGGGGGGTACACGCCTACTTTGTGTACCATGTGTTTGGCGAGCACAAGGAGCCCTAGCTAATATGGTATTTGCTTATACAACTTTACACATCGGTACCATATTTCCCTAACACATAAATTACACAGCTATCTGATCATTTAACTGAGAGAGACAAACCTTTTTACTACGTCAGTGACAGATGTTTACACAATTACACAGTTGGGTAACTTCACACTTACGAAATTGTATTTTGTCTGTACTGTGTGAACTGTTCATATTTTTTCGGAACCATTGTGATACTATGAGAGCTTTGAATGATGTATTTGGTATGAGATCATGATTTTTAAAGTACGTTTGAGGCAGATGACACTTTTGACATGAGCAGAGAATTTTTTTAGGTTTTGAAATTATTGCAGAAAGCTACGAAGATTTTGAGAGTTGACTGAGGTGTTATGATGTTATTATTACGACGACGATGTGTATTATGCTGCTGATGTATGTTTATGATCAATAAGCTAATGCTATATGAGTTATTTGATTATGCTATGTATCTGTTATGATGAAATATGGAAAAAGTGTCGACGAATAAGGTAAGGAGTAATGAATAGTGGTTAGGGACTCTTGACTTGTGAAAAAGGATGTTGGAAACCAAGAATCGTACTTTAAGAGTTATGAAATGTGTGTGTAAATGCGTGAATGTATCACAATGCAAGCGAAAATTTTTTGGACACTGTCATATCAATAGCATTTTGTTTCTACACATTTGCAACGCAAATTCTTGACCTGTGAAATATGTTTATATGAGACTGTCACTGTAGCGGAAATTGCTGTCGTAAATATTTCCGTAAGAAAGTGAAGTGACCACCTGCACATAATGCGTCGTGGGCACCCAGGTGTGTCAGACACCTGGAGAACAAGCCATTAGGGTGTGCCAGAGGCACAGGTGGTAGAGAAGGACAAAGGGAGGCCATTAAACTCGCTGTTGACAATTCTTTGTAGAGGGCATCGCTAATGCGACACGCTCGTTACTTGAAAACATATGATTTTTGTAATGCGTTGTGGGCACACAGCTGTGTCAAACACCTGGAGAATAAGCCATTAGGATGTGCCTTTCATCGCTAATGCGACACCCTCGTTACTTAAAAATTTATGATATTTACTGAAATGCCTAACAAAATGACAAGAAATATTTTTACATCTGCACACCTCATTATGACAAGAGTCTTTGTACGAGAGTTGAGAGCAATTAACTTATGAAATGAAATGTCACATGACTACTGAATGACATTTTTATGCTTTGGTTTGCGTAATTGCTTATTTCATTTGATATCTGGTTTCCAGCTGTGTTGCAGCATTGCTTTTATAAAATGAGATGCATTTGCTAATGTGAACTCTTTCTGTCAACAGATCTATTAAATGATAATTTTGTAATCCACATTCTTTAAAAAAGGAGCACTTGGAAAGGAAAGAACAATAAGAAGTAACTAATAACAGTAACACTTAATTTTCTTTTCAGGTACATGGTAATATTTTTTTACAATCAGTTGTTATGGTGCACCACTTTAATTACATAGACATTAAGATGTGAATATGCTTTTCCCTTGTCTGCATTGTTGTTTTTACTGTAATATTTTTTCTGCTTGAGCTATGTCATGTTTAGGTATAAGTTGCTGCTGTTTGCCAGGCATAGTGTTATTGAATTTGACTTTTGCTAATTTCTTAATGCTGCTTGCTTCGCAAATCTGCGTTTTTTTTCATTGCTGTTTATATTAACTGTGTTTTGTGATGCTGCATTGCCTCGTCCCTTGATATATATATATCTGAGCTCAGTAGATTTAAGTTAGCTTAAAAGGGGGTAGACTATATAAGAAACTGACTATGGAGAATAGGTAAAGAATGCATTGCGAAGAAAGATTTGGGCCCCAATGAGTATTGTACAATCAGAAATAATTATTTTGAAAGAAATATGAATAGAATACAGGAAGGAGGTATAGGTAGGATTTTCTTGGAAATAAATGATGAGGTAAGCAATGTGTGAACATATAAATACAGAAAGCATGCTTAGATAGAATTTTTTTTGGTGGAAACAAAGGATGAAATACGAGGAAAGATATATGAAATGAAGTTTTGGGGTGGACTGCAGTACCAAATGTTACACTGAAAACAAACCCTGTCCTTTCCTTTTGTGTTATTCCGCTATATGTTTGTGTACCCTTGTGTATTTGTGTTTTTCCTGTCTTTATGTGTTTCGCTGATGAGAGCTATGTTGTAGAATTTTTCTAATACTCTGTTATTTTCTTTGTAAAGATGCTTAGACATTATTTATTCTGTGTTGTTTTCATGCTCATGTGTGAAGTTGACGTTTCAAAAGTGATTCTGATGTTTTATGTATGTACTCATGTCATCATTCCTGTAACACTGATGTATATGTTTATTTCTATTCTTCTGTAAAGCCTGTACTACAAATGTTATCTGTATTGTTATGTTTTTAATGATGTATTTTGTACCTTTGTAATTGTATTCTTATGTTATATAACTGTAATTGACGCCAGTTAATCAAATTAAGCAACTTGTACGCATTCATTTCACTGCACACATTCTGTTGGTCATAGTATATGGACAATATGTGAGAAGTAGGGACTGATAGTGTTTGCACGTGTGTTAATAATTCAGCAAGGGACTGGATAACAGCATTGCTGGTTCTAAGGACAATTCCACAAACTTTGTGAGTGCACAAGTGGGGGTATATGGACTTGCTATCTTCTCTGCAAGACTCTTCGATGGTGATTGTGCACCTGCACAGTCGCAGCAGATGGCTGCTGGCCATCTCTACCAGGACTACAGTGGGTCTACACCTTTGCTGACTCACCAGTACCACAATTCCTACAAGGACTACAATGGGTCTGCACCTCTGGTGGCCCACCAATACTCTCTACAAGGACTACAGTGGGTCTGCATCTCTGGAGGCCCACCAATACCACAATCTCTACAAGGACTACAGTGGGTCTGCACCTCTGGTGGCCCGCCAATACCAATACTCTCTACCAGGACTACAGTGGGTCTACTCTGTGATGACCTATCTACCAATCTTCTTCAAAACGTCAAATGACTCTGCTGTGGGTTTGCTCTGTTGTGGCCCATTACCTGTCAGCATGTCAAGAGTCAGCACTGTCTTTCTGTTAGAAGGACAACACTACTTCTTCAAGACTGCATGGACATCCACTACTTCCGTGTGCATTGCCTTTTATTGCTCAGACTTTGATAAAAGAAACGGCAGTTTTACTGTGGTGAATGATCAGGACTGTCTTTATTGACTGTGAGAAAATTTTAGCTTTTGACCAACATTGTATTAATAAGTGTGTGCATTTGATATCTTTGTTATTGTAATTATGAAAAATTTTTTCAAATCTGTATTGGCCACTGCCCAAAAAAATTTGTAAAATTTTTTGTGGGGAGCATGGGGGCTATGTAAGTAGGCTGTTTATGTTTTCTTTATGTAAGTTTGCTGTTTATGTTTTTTTATTGGCAACGTTACGTAGCACTCTGTATGAAAATCACTGGCTGTGCTGTGTGCAGTCTGTGGCTAGTTTGCATTGTTGTCTGCCATTGTTGAGGGGCAGCTATAGCTGGATGTGAACAGCAGATTGCGTTGGGCAGTTGGAGGTGAGCCGCCAGCAGTGGTGGACGTGGGGAGAGAGATGGCGGAGTTTTGATAATCTGTAAGACTGAATGTCAATTATGAATATTAAGGTAAATACATTGTTTGTTCTCTATTAATATCTTTCATTTGCTAACTATCCCTATCAGTAGTTAGTACCTTCAGTGGTTTGAATCTTTTATTTAGCTGGCAGTAGTGGCGCTCGCTGTTTTGCAGTAGCTTGAGTAGCGAAGATTTTTGTGAGGTAAGTGATTTGTAAAAGGTATAGGTTAAAGTTAGTCAGGGCCATTGTTTTGTAGGGGTTATTGAAAGTCAGATTGCGTTGCGCTAAATAATATTGTGTGTCAGGTTAAGCACAGGCTTGTACAATGGTTCTAAGTGGACGTTTCACATGTAAAATTGTTCTAAGGGGACGTTTCAAACTGAACACAGATCAATCGAGAAAACAGGAAGAAGTTGTGTGGAACTATGGAAAAAATAAGCAAAATATACAAACTGAGTAGCCCATGCGCAAGATAAGCAACATCAAGGATGACGCGAATTCAACAGCGCGGTGGTCTCGTGGTTAGCGTGTGCAACTGTGGAACGAAAGGTCCTTGGTTCAAGTCTTCCCTTGAATGAAAAATTTACTTCTTTTATTTCCGCAATGTTATGATCTGTCTGTTCGTTCATTGACGTCTCTGTTCACTGTAATAAGTTCAGTGTCTGTTTTTTGTGACCGCACCGCATAAGCGTACGATTAGTAGACGAAAGGACCTGCCTCTCCAATGGGAACCTAAAACATTTGATCGCAAGATCATAGGTCAACCGATTCCTCCACAGGAAAACACGTCTTATATATTCTACACGACACTGGTGACGGCATGTGCGTCACATGACAGGGATATGTTGTCGACCAACCTAACTTGTACACTTGGCGAATGGGTAAAAAGATTCTTCTACCTTCCCCGATTTAGGTTTTCTTGTGAATGTGATAATCACTCCCAGAAATGTGATGAAAAAATAAGAGTTTGTCACGTAAACTGCAACAAATGAATGCAACAGTTTCACAGTCGCACAGTTTTCGCTGTACTCTGTCAAAACATATGTTTTTAACGTTTTCAAATTTTTCGGTTTAGGTGTAGCGTCGCCATACCACGGCGCAGTTACTTCACATTAGACGGACGGACGGACAGATAATAATTGTCTGAAAATAAAAAATTGAACTTCTCGCTCGAAGGTAGTCTTGAGCCAAGGAACTCTGGTTCCACAGCTGCTCACACTAACCACGGGACCAGGGCGCTCCTGAGCTTACGTGTCCTTTATATTGCTTATCATGCGCATGGACTACTCAGTTTGTATATTTTGCTTATTTTTTCCATAGTTCCACAACTTCTTCCTGTTTTCTCGATTGATCTGTGTTCAGTTTTTGAAGGCCTATCCACTGTGCCAACTTATAACTAAATCTGAGGGGGGTGCGATGGGGAGGTTCCCTTGTAAGGAAAAATTTGATCCGTTAAAATAATACATTTACCAATTTGCCAAAAAAATATGATCACAATTCTAGATAGCTCCCCAAGAGTTCTACAGGAAACCACCATGACACACACATTTTATTGCACAGATAATAGTTTATGAGATAATTGCAATTATGAGGATCCCATTCTCACTATATAAAATATGCAAAATCGCCCTATAGTTCTGATGACAGCTCTGGATAGCGCCCAAACATTTTTATTGAAAACCCTAATGACTTTTTTGTGCAAGTAATAGTTCATGAGGTAACTGAGATAATGGCGGACCCACTTACATTAAATTTAAAAAAAATCGAACAACAGTTCTGATCACAGTTCTGAATAGTACCCCCAGAGTTCTACCGAAAATGGTAGGTTAAATCCTTGCTCGAAATCTAAAAACTTTGTACTCCGGTGGCAGAGACGTCCGACCGCTAACTGGTTAGTCATCTGCGCAAGATTACAAGCCGAATTTTTTCGTCGCCTAATTTAAGTTAGCCATTTAAATTATAACTTCGCGATGCTTGTAATGACTGTAGTAACGTAAATTTAATTTGCTATGCGAAGCGTTCTGGAATCTGAAGTACTAAGGAGATGCTGAGGCAGGAATTCAGGGTGATCGTTTAATTTATTTACTGGAGGCAGTGAAAAATTTATTTTCACGTTCGGAGGACGGCATAACCACACACCAACAATCAGACAACAAAGAACACGTTAAATAAGAAGGATGTGAGGAGCATACGCAACAACGTTCACCTCGCTATGTTAGTATGTAGTTAGTATGTTATTGGAGTGGACCCACGTCATTGCACTTACGAAACCAGAATTTTCTTCACAAAAGATTACGTTAGGGTTTTCGACAGAACTCTTGCGGTGCTATCCAGAGCTTTGAACAGAGCTGTCATCAGAACTGTCTTCGGAACTCCAGCGCGATTTCGTTAGTTTATGTAATGATGATGGATCCCTCATTAATGTGTAACTATCTGGGATGGTAATGGCATTGAAACAGAGGATTACATGCGTAAAGCTGAAATACTAAACACCTTTTTCCAAAGCTGTTTCACAGAGGAAGACCGCATTGCAGTTCTTCCTTTAATTCCTCGCAAGAACGAAAAAATGGATGACATCGAAATAAGTGTCCAAGGAATAGAAAAGCAACTGAAATCACTCAACAGAGGAATGTCCACTGGACCTGATGGGATACCAGTCCGATTCTACACATAGTACGCGAAAGAACTTGTCCCCCTTCTGACAGTCGGGAACCGCAAGTCTCTAGAGGAACGGAAGGTTCCAAATGATTGGAAAAGAGCACAGGTAGTTCCAGTTTTCAAGAAGGGTCGTCGAGCAGATGCGAAAAACTATAGGCCTATATCTCTGACTTCGATCTGTTGTAGAATTCTGGAACAAGTTTTTTGCTCGCGTATCATGTCATTTCTTGAAACCCAGAATCTACTCTGTAGGAATCAACATGGATTCCGGAAACAGCGATCGTGTGACACCCAACTCGCTTTATTTGTTCATGAGACCCAGGAAATATTAGATACAGGCTCCCAGGTAGATGCCATTTTCCTTCACTTCCGGAAGGCGTTCGATACAGTTCCGCACTGTCGCCTGATAAACAAAGTAAGAGCCTACGGAATATCAGACCAGCTGTGTGGCTGGATTGAAGAGTTTTTAGCAAACAGAACACAGCATGTTGTTCTCAATGGAGATACGTCTACAGACGTTAAAGTAACCTCTGGCGATCCACAGGTGAGTGTTATGGGTCCATTTATTTTCACAATATATATAAATGACCTATTAGATAGTGTCGGAAGTTTCATGCGGCTTTTCGCGGATGATGATGTAGTATACAGAGAAGTTGCAGCATTAGAAAATTGCAGCAAAATGCGGGAACATCTGAAGCGGAGAGGCACTTGATGCAGGGAGTGGCAACTGACCCTTGACATACACAAGTGTAATGTATTGCGAATACATAGAAAGAAGGAATCTTTATTGCATATGATAGCGGAACAAACACTGGTAGCAGTTACTTCTGTAAAATATCTGGGAGTATGCGTACGGAACGATTTGAAGTGGAATGATCATATAAAATTAATTGTTGGTAAGGTGGGTGCCAGGTTGAGATTCATTGGGAGAGTCCTTAGAAAATGTAGTCCATCAACAAAGGAGGTGGCTTACAAAACACTCGTTCGACCTACATCTGAGTATTGCTCATCAGTGTGAGATCCGTACCAGGTCGTGTTGACGGAGGAGATAGAGAAAATCCAAAGAAGAGCGGCGCGTTTCGTCACAGGGTTATTTGGTAGCGTGATAGCGTTACGGAGATGTTTAACAAACTCAAGTGGCAGACTCTGCAAGAGAGGCGCTCTGCATCGCGGTGTAGCTTGCTGTCCAGGTTTTGAGAGGGTGCGTTTCCGGATGAGGTATCGAATATATTGCTCCCCCCTACTCATACCTCCCGAGGAGGTCACGAATCTAAAATTAGAGAGATTCGAGCGCGCACGGAGGCTTTCCGCGAACCATAAGAGACTGGAACAGGAAAGGGAAGTAATGACAGTGACACGTAAAGTGCCCTCCGGCACACAGCGTTGGTTGGCTTGCGGAGTATAAATGTAGATGTAGACTGCAATTATCTCATAAACTACTATCGGCACAAAAATATTCCTAGTATTTTGAGCTCTTGTGGGCTGCTCAGAACTGCAATCATAATTTTTTTCGTGAAATTCTGCGTAACTATTCAAATTTTATGCAATTATCTCTGGAAGTATAACGTATCTGTCAGGTGCTCTGAAAAAAGTGTATATTTCTCGAAATTCAGATGCCAGTTTCACATTACTGTTTACTCCTATCTAACTTAACGGTGGGAGTGAGAGAACAGATTGACTTATATCTAAAAGGTATTGGTTTCTGGACGTATTTTTACACGAACTTTTTTTTCTGGTTTTGACCAATACTGCCTCCAGTAAGGATACGCGACACTTAAAAAAAAAAAAAAAGAAACATGTTGTCTATAGAGAGGGGCGCATACAATCACCAGTCCGCAGTTGCAGATTGATTTTTCAAGGTGATTAATAAAGCTTTATGCCTACATCCCTCATAATGTACTGTCCTAACTAGTTACGAAAGAGACATATCTCTAGAAACTGTGTATCCTCAGACCTCGAAAACACCTCCTCCAGCCACACAGTTCCCGTCTTCCAACCCCATTGCACTGATCGTCCTCCTGATCTCTGGCTTCCTTCCGCGTTTCTGTCAGCTAAGTCCCACCTTCCCTCTAATGCACCACATCCGTTTACAGAGTAAATTTAAACATCTCCCCCTCCAATACTCCCCCTATCACCCATTGGCCACGCTACTCCTTTCACAAGAAATGAAATACCCATGTCATATTTCCTCTATCTGGCTGCAGTCCTAACTACATCCCAGCACATGCATCCCATCAATTAGCTCTTTCCCATTTACGCATTCTACATCTTACCTATCTTTCCAATTACACAGCTTTTTGGTGTTTTACATTTGACATATATTAACAGGTGCATTAAAAAACACGACACACTGCTTGTACTCCAGCGTAAAAAAGTGCAGTGTTAGATATTAGCACATCTTTCCATCAGTCTATCCCTGTCAGCTAAGTAGCAAATGAGATACATTACTGGCCATTAAAATTGCTGCACCAAGAAGAAATGCAGATGATAAACGGGTATTCATTGGACAAATATGTTATACTAGAACTGACATGTGATAACATTTTCACGCAATTCAGGTGCATAGATCCTCAGAAATCACTACCCAGAACAACCACTTCCGGCCATAATAACGGCCTTGATACGCCTGGGCATTGAGTCAAACAGAGCTTGGATGGCGTGTACAGGTACAGTTGCCCATGCAGCCTTAACACGATACCACAGTTCATCAAGAGTAATGACTGGCGTATTGTGACGAGCCAGTTGCTCCGCCACCATTGATCAGACGTTTTCAGTTGGTGAGAGATCTGGAGAATGTGTTGGCCAGGGCAGCAGTCGAACATTTTCTCTATCCAGAAAGGCCCGTACAGGACCTGCAATATGCGGTCGTGCATTATCCTGCTGAAATGTAGGGTTTCGTAGGGATCGAATGAAGGGTAGAGCCACGGGTCGTAACACATCTGAAATGTAACGTCCACTATTCAAAGTGCCGTCACTGCGAACAAGAGGTGACCGAAACATGTAACCAATGGCACCTCATACCATCACGAAGGGTGACGAATACACTCTTCCAATGTGCGTTCACTGCGATGTCGCCAAACACGGATGCGGCCATCATGATGCTGTAAACAGAACCTGGATTCAACCGAAAAAATGACGTTTTGCCATTCGTGCACCCAGGTTCGTCGTGGAGTACACCATCGCAGGCGCTCCTGTCTGTGATGCAGCGTCAATGATAACCGCAGCCATGGTCTCCGAGCTGATATTCCAAGCTGCTGCAAACGTCGTCGAACTGTTCTTGCAGATGGTTGTTGTCTTGCAAACGTCCCCATCTGTTGACTCAGGGATCGAGACGTGGCGGATAAGATTCCTGTCATCTCGACTACTAGTGATATGAGTCCGTTGGGATCCAGCACGGCGATCCATATTAACCTCCTGAACCCACCGATTCCATATTCTGCTAACAATTATTGGATCTCGGCTAACGCAAGCAGCAATGTCGCGATACGATAAACCGCAATCGCGATAGGCTACAATCCGACCTTTATCAAAATCGGAAACGTGATGGTACGCATTTCTCCTCCTTAAACGAGGCATCACAACAACGTTTCACCAGGCAACGCCGGTCAACTGCTTTTTGTGTATGAGAAATCTGTTGAAACTTTCCTCATGTCAGCACATTGTAGGTGTCGCCACCGGCGCCAACCGTGTGTGAATGCTCTGACAAGCTAATCATTTGCATATCACAGCATCTTCTTCCTGTCGGTTAAATTTCCCGTCTGTAGCACGTCATCTTCGTGGTGTAGCAATTTTAATGGCCAGTAGTGTACAATGCATAACACACATTTCCACCATCCCATCAACAGCGTGCCCGCCTATTTGATCAAAAGTAGCTTAACACCTACGTACTAGCAGACATTAATATTGGGTTTGTCTTCAAGTCAAAAGACAACCCGTATTCAGAAAGAAAAATCACGACTGGAGGTAGCAAAAATAGTTAATTTAGAAAAAAAACCGTTACTTAGACATCGTCCCGAAGACGAAACTTTTGCTATTACTATCATTTTACAAACAGTTGCTCTTCCACTCGCTAATGGAGCGAGGGAAAAAGGACTTTTTGCATGCTTCTGTACAAAACCTGATTTCTCTTATTTTGCCTTCGACTTATTTAAGCGAGATGTGCGAGAGGTGTTTAGTAAGTAACTCGGCCAACTTCGGTCGAAAAATGTGGAATTTGTTGTGACACATTGTGGAATATTACCGTTTCAGCCAATTAAGTTTCATACCGTTCTGATAGATGTCACCACTACATGTAGCCTTGAAAACGTGGTCTGTAACGGAGGTGCGTTCCAAACAGAGAACAGTCACCGAGTTTCTTTTGGCGGAAAATGAGAGCATCACAGATATTCATAGACGCTTGCAGAATGTCTACAGAGACCCAGCAGTGAACAAAAGCACGGTGAGGCATTCAGCGAGACGTTTATCACCATCAGAACAAGGTCGCACAGCCCGCCACACATAGCTGTGACTCCTGCAATGTTGGAACGTGCGGAGATTCTCATTTGAGATGATGCAAACGAACTTCTCATTATTCATGACAACGCACCCAAGAGGAACTCCAAAAACTACATTCGACTGTTCTTCCCCATCACACTGGAGTCAGTATCTAGCGCCTTCCGACTTGCCAACTGTTACGCCCAAAGGAGTATGCACTCCATAGGAAGCAGTACGTGGAGGATGGGGAGGTTATTGACGCAACAAGATGCTGGCTATGATGTCGATGAGTAAAGTGGCCCGATGTTGGCACACACGTCCTCCAGTAAGATGGCGTAAGGCCGTCGCGTCAAACGGAGATTATGTTGAATAATAGGGTTTTATGAAACTTCCTGGCAGAATAAAACTGTGTGCCCGACCCAGACTCGAACTCGGGACCTTTGCCTTTCGCGGGCGAGTGCTCTACCATATGAGCTACCCAAGCACGACTCACGCCCCGTCCTCACAGCTTTACTTCCACCAGAACCTCGTCTCCTACTTAGGGTTTCATAGTCGGAAGATTGGCCAATAATATGGTGTATTGGAATCCTTAATAAAATCAACTTGCTTTCTTAAAAAAATATGTGATGCATTACTTATTGACCGTCCCTTGTAGAATGATGAAGTACGATCATTCCATAACTTGTCGTAAATACCGGTTCTCTAAATTTTTTCAGTAGTGCTTCCCAAAAATAACTTCTTCTTCCCTCCAGGGATTCCCATTTGAGTTCACGGAGCATTTCTGTAATACTCGTGTGGTGGTACAAACTACCGGCTATAAATCTAGCAGCACATCTCTGAATTACTTCAATGTCTTCCTTTACAACGACGTTGTGGCCGTTCCAAGCACAAGAGCAGTACTCGACTTGTATGAGTGTTCTGTACGAGATCTTCTTTATACATGAGCTAAATTTTCCTAGGACTCTCTCAATAAATCGAAATAGACCATCACTGTTCCTACAACTGACGTTGCCTGCTCATTGCATTTAGTGTCATTCTGCAATGAGTGTCGATCGAAAATCTGTCAATAAAACTACGTAATTATTCGTTGCCGCCGTTTCCATTATGTAAACATTCTTATGAAAGGACACATAAGCCATGTATGTGGTCTTATGTTGGCTGTTCCTTGCTATTTATCTCGATAATACTAGTTGATAACTATCTCACCGAATTACACTTTCTCCTACTCCACAGACCTGTTGTTTTGTGTCAAAGATACCGCAGCGCTGGCAGTGTGGGTGTCTCGTCAGTTTTGTTGTTGACGTGATACAGTCGGGATGAGATCATTTTCAAACATTTCTGTCAGCTGATGGATTAGTCGGCGAGATTTGTTCATACCGACTTCCAATTTTTAGTCTTTGTGCTTAATGTGGCAAACAGGAGCACACGAAGTTTACCTCTGAACTTTTCCGACTACTGACTTTGTCGTATAACACGTTTCTTTAGGGATATAGTCTAATACACACATTGCGGTTTGTAAGGGCCGAGATATAGATGCCGTCACCCACTGTAACATACACCGTCACCCACGATACCCCATGCAGTCCTTAGTAAATCCAACCAACTTGTAGACAGGATTCAGTGCTTTATAAGATTTTGACAAGGACTGAACAGCCTGTCTCCCAATCTGTTAGATCTATGTTATCTTCTGTGGGTAACTTTGTTAGCTAATCTCTTACAACATGAAACAAAATACCTTTCCAAATGAACTGACGTATGCTTTTTTTATGTGCTATATGTTTTTTATCAATGGTCTGACACGCGCAACACACCACATTTTGGACGGAGCCAGTATGTTGACGCCTTCAGTCCTTTAAATGATATTCCGAATACTTTAAATGATATTCCGAATATTCTGCCATTTCTTTGGTGGAAACAATTCAGTATTGATTTGGTAGCAAGATATTATTGTTGCTTATGGAAACCTGAAATGTTATAACACACTCCTCAGCTATCGATGGCTAACTTTACTGAACACTTTCTCTAAAGCAACGTTCATTGTCCGGGATGTACAAAATATGTCTGACACAATCATAACAAAGACTTGTACTTCGTAAGGAAGAAATTCGATCTGTGATAGTTTCGTTGAGTCCACTACACGTCTGTTCCAGTCATGGGATGTCTGGAAGGATTTGTTTTAATATTGCCTCTACGACACGAGATATCAGTTGCGAGTTTACGCATAACAGCGTTATTGGGCTGGAATCCGTTATTCTTTTCCTTTTGTAACTGGGAAGAAGTTCGATTAATCTGCGTTATTTATCAGCGTACAGGTGTTTGCATCGTTGTTTCTTCCTCGTTACTTCCGTGAACTCCTTCTTGATGACTGGACAGAACGTTTAACTACACTACCGGCCATTAAAATTGCTAGACCAAGATGAATTTCAGATGATAAACGGGTATTCATTGGACAAATATATTGAAACGTCCCCTTAGAACAATTATACAAGACTGTGCTTAAACTGACATACAATATTATTTAGCGCAACGCAACCTGACTTTCAAAAATCCGTACAAAAGAATGGCCCTGACTAACATTAACCTATACCTTTCACAAATCACTTACCTCACAAAAATCTTCATTACTCGAACTACTGCAATACAGCGAGCGCCACTACTGCCAGATAAATAAAAGATTCAAACTACTGAAGGCACTAACTACTCATAGGGATAGTTAGCAAATGAAAGATTTTAATAGAGAACAAACAATGTATTTACCTTAATAGTCATAATATATGATATCCAGTATTACAAACTTCGAAACTCCGCCATCTCTCTCCCCAAATCCAACACTGCTGGCGGCTCACCTCCAACTGCGCAACGCTACGCGCTGTTCACATCCAGCTGCCGCTGCCCAACACTACAATGGCAGACAACAATGCAAACTAGCCACAGATTGCACACAGCACAGCCAGTGATTTTTATATAGAGCGCTACGTAACGTTGCCAATAAGAAAATATAAACAGCCTACTTACAATATTATACTAGAATTGACATGTAATTACATTTTCACGCAGTTTGGGTGCATAGATCCTGAGAAATCAGTACCCAGAACAACCGCCTCTGGCCGTAATAACGGCCTTGATACGCCCGGACATTGAGTCAAACACAGCTTGGATGGCGTGTACAGATAGAGTTGCCCACGCAGCTTCAACACGATACCACAGTTCATCAAGAGTAGTGACTGGCGTATTGTGACGAGCCAGTTGCTCGGCCACCATTGACGAGACGTTTTCAATTGGTGACAGATCTGGAGAATGTGCTGGCCAGGACAGCAACAGAACATTTTCTCTATCCAGAAAGGCCCGTACAGGACCTGCAACATGCGGTCGTGCATTATCCTGCTGAAATGTAGAATTTCGCAGGGATCGAATGAAGGGTACAGCCACGGATCGTAACACATTTGAAATGTAACTTCCACTGTTCAAAGTGCCGTCAATGCGAACAAGAGGTCACCGAGACGTGTAACCAATGGCACTCCATACCATCACGCCAGTATGGCGATGACGAATACACACTTCCAATGTGCGTTCACTGCGATGTCACCAAACACGGATGCGACCATCATGATGCTGTAAACAGAACCTGGATTCATCCGAAAAAATGACGTTTTGCCATTCGTGCACCCAGGTTCGTCGTTGAGTACACCATCGCAGGCGCTCCTGTCTCTGATGCAGCGTCAAGGATAACCGGAGCCATGGTCTCCGAGCTGATAGTCCATGCTGCTGCAAACGTCGTCGAACTGTTCGTGAAGATGGTTGTTGTCTTGCAAACGTCTCCATCTGTTGACTCAGGGATCGAGACGTGGCTGCACGATCCGTTACAGCCATGCGGATAAGATGCCTGTCATCTCGACTGCTAGTGATACGAGGCCGTTGGGAACCAGCACGGCGTTCCGTATTACCCTCTTGAACCCACCGATTCCATATTCTGCTAAGTCATTGGATCTCGACCAACACGAGCAGCAATGTCGCGATACGATAAGCCGCAATCGCGATAGGCTACAAACCGACCTTTATCAAAGTCGGAAACGTGATGGTACGCATTTCTCCTCCTTACACGAGATATCACAACAAGATTTTACCAGGAAACGCCTGTCAAAACTGCTGTTTGTGTATGAGAAATCGGTTGGGAACTTTCCTCGTGTCAGCACGTTGTTAAGTGTCGCCAACGGCGCCAACTTTGTGTGATTGCTCTGAAAAGATAATCATTTGCATATCACAGCATCTTCTTTCTGTCGCTTAAATTACGCGTCTGTAGCACGTCATCTTCGTGGTGTAGCAATTTTAGTGGCCAGTAGTGTAAATTCTAGGGAATACGGTCTAATCCTAGGCTCCTGTGTTTGTTTAGTCATGATGTAATGTAATGTTTATTTGTTCAGTATCATGCTGTCGATATAATCATAAAATGTCACATATCTTTGTACAGCATTCTTTGTACTGCTATGAATTCTCGCTGAAGTTGTGTGGACTACCTGTTTAGCATTAAGTTATCTGACAATGGGCTAAGAAGCCGAAAGCCGGTTCATAACGAACTAATAAATATTATTATGGAACATTAATACTTTGTATTCATGTTATTAATATGTCTATGTTCCTCCAAGAACCGACGCAATACTCCGTAAAGAAATTTAATACGAGGGTTGTCCAGAAAGTACGTTCTGATTGGTCTTGAAATGGAAACCACAGTGAAAATCAGAAACGTTTTATTTGCAACAGTTAGGTATTCCTTCCAGCTACTTCTCTACATAAGCGCCGCTCCAACTTCGAGTTTTGTCGTAGTGTTGTATCAACTTTCCAATATCCTTGTCATAGAAAGCAGCCACCTGTGCTTTCGGGCAGTTATCTGCACTGGTCTGCAGATCGTTTTCTGTGGGGAAAAAAGTCTTCATAGCCAGCGGTTCTTGTGAGCAGAGATGAGAATCAGGAGAAACCAATTACGGACTGTGTTGTGGGTGATCAAACACTTCTCATCGGAAATGCTGCAGGAGCCTCTTCATTGCCCCTGCAGTGTGCGGCCGAGAATTGGCACGAAGAAGGAACTGATCGACAGTTGTGTTATGTGGGCTGCATGGCACAGGTGAAATCTCTATCCAGGCCCTCGTACTAGGTGGGAGTCGCTTTTCTCTACGCATCTTTAAGTGCTCACTGTTCACTCAAAACTGAAAGGAGCGACGCGACCCGATCGACGGGCATCCTAGAGACACTGTCCAACACATCTGTGCAAAGCTTTACCGAATTTTCCCAGTCGTTTCCATTTCGCGACCGATCGGAACTTACGTTCTGGACAACCCACGTATATTTAGACAGGCTTTCACAGTGCCAAATACACAGTCCATTCCATAGCTCGAATGTAGCTTCAAGTATGTTAATAATATGATCTTTAGCCAACGAAAATGTAACAGTACTATTGTTGTTTGTAATAACACTGCCGCTTCCCTAGTAGTCTTCCTCTTGCACACAGAAGTTGTAGTTTGAACTTAGGTAGTCAGACATCTCTATTTTGTTAGAAATCGTTACCAGTATCTTGCATGACATCCAAATCCGTAAGCTAATTATCGCCTATGCGAAACTCTTACAATAGTCTATTTTAACGTTGACCAACTCCACATTTTATGATGTAGCCTCAGGTGTTTAGTATTTCCAGCGCTTCCTTGTAAGTTTCCACAGTATTGACCACATGTGGAAGAATATGGCAGTTTCCTCTTGACACCGAGTCTCTAGATGTCCTGTCATTCCACTATTGAAGCACACCTTATGTGGTCTTGTCCGTCTCCTATATCTGTTGCCTACAGTAAACTCGAACTACTCCCTCTGTGTACCGCTTCTTCTACGCATATCTATTAATCAGTGTAGGCTACGAATTATGACTGAAATGTCACGGATGGTCTGTATGGTGACAGAATCAGATATTTTTTCGTGCAATACACGTCCACAAAACATCGAGTTGTTACTAGCTTAGTCACGGCGCGCTGTCCCAACATCACATAGCACTTGTTACCGGATGATACAGGCCTGAATGTTTTACCAGTAGTATTATGCGAGGAATAAAATGACACCTTTCTAATCTTGTGGAAGACAGTCGGTGTCGATAAACAGATCTATTGCCGATCAGTTCTATTTTTTGGCACTAGTGTCATGATTCCTTATTGCAGCTCAGTTTCTTCGGTGGTAGTGTTAAGATAATAATGTAATCACACTAAAATTTGACCTATCTAGCACCCCACCAGCTGAGCTAAAGCTCCCACACATCTTTGTAGTACTTATGGATGCGATTTATCTCTCAACAGGGGGAAGTAACGTAACAGCAATGTGAATGCAATGTGGTTATCAGCATCAAGTTTCAGTATTCGCTCATCAACCACATTTTCCATATTTTTTCGTATTTTCCGTACTTTAAAGTATT
This sequence comes from Schistocerca cancellata, assembly GCF_023864275.1. NCBI lineage: Eukaryota > Metazoa > Arthropoda > Insecta > Orthoptera > Acrididae > Schistocerca > Schistocerca cancellata. Next base: position 152,587,421 of record NC_064634.1, on the reverse strand, counting down.
TTCTATATTCTCCATATTTTTCCATATTCTTTGTGTAAATCAGCAAGAATGCTGTTGTTACTTACTTTACCAAGTTTCTTCAGCATTCAACAGTGATATGAATTCCCCAACAAGCCAAAGAGAATCTAAAAAGTAGCTGCAGGTGCAGATGTTCCCCTTATTCTTATTATTCTTCTTCTTTTTTCTCTTCTTCTTTCTCCAGATATCGCAAGATATCAACCCAGAAAAACAGACCTCCATCAACACACAATGCTAACTGCGAAGGCCAACCTTCTATTCACTACAGCATAGCTAGACAACGGAACATCGAGATGCTATATAAAAAACTTTATTTCTTTCTTTTACACAATATATGAACTGTCAAAAGAATCAAATACAAATAATACTAATAATTCAACGAGTAAAGAAACTATCACTTAGTTCGTTCAAAAGAAGACACAAGAATACATTGTGTGCAATATATGCTGCTAAAAGACACACATGGATGGAGCGGAGGTGGAGTGCTGAATTTATATATCTTGAACACACCTTTCTGCCTACTGATTCTTACAAAGAAACATCACTCTTTGATCATAAAAATGACATTCATTTGTATTTTCGGAATACAGTCCAACTATAACTCGTATTCCTTCATATGTACTCTACTCTAAAGAAACAAGATGAAAGTAATGTACGGAATACTGATCAACTGCAACTATCAAAGCATCTACATGCACTAGTGACCAACAATGTATGTATGTAACAGATGGAAATAATAATGATATTCGAGGAACTGGTTTTATCCTGCTCTAAATATACATAGCCCTGTTTTGCTGTTTCTATTGCTATCAAAGATTTTATGAATACTAAAGATTTAAAATGTAAGTATATAACAGATGGAAAATGATAATAATGTTTGAGGAACTGACCTTATGAATATGTTACATAGGTGGAAGTAAAAGATCACTTCCAATGGTTGTATGGTGCACAACCGTCTGTGGTACAAAAAAGCATATTCGTTTCGTGACTGCACGTATAATCGCCACACTAAAGTACTACTGTTTTGTCAAAACCAGTATTCGAAGAAGTACTAGAAGATATGAAAAAAATCGTGTCGCAACACAGGAGCCCAGCAGTAGATCATATCCCCTATACTTTAATGAAATTTTCTGCCCAGTCGTCAAGAAAAGGTCCACAGATGCAGCGAGGAGGAAACTACTCCACAGCACTTGTGCTCCGATAAACACCCTGGAATAATCGTTAGTCCTTCCGAAGAAAAAAAGAATAACGGTTTTCAAACCAACAACGTTGTTACACTTAGGTTTGCAAATCATTCCTGGTGTCATAGGGGGAAGATTAACACAAAATCTTACAAATATCATCATGTTGTAACAGACTTTGTAGTGCACTCAACAAAAGCATCTTAGATGGAATTTCTTTCTTATGATAGACACGGCCTCCCCATGACAGTGTCAAGCATATACTTCAAGGCTGCTGAACATCGCTTTCTAGATATCGTTGGTTTGGTATTGCTGCATGTAATCAAGGTAGTTAGTTTCAAATGCACATTAGTCAATATCGTTCGATATATTGATTCCAAGTACTTTATTTCTGAAAACGGCTGGTCACCGACATAAGTTTTCAGAACACTGATGTTCGCACATCAAAAAAGTTTTGCATCACCCCGGTTCCCAGAACTCCTGGAGATAGAAGTAGACTGTGGATATTGTATCACAGACACAATCCCTTTGACTGTTCAGAGATGTCACTAAACCCGCCCAGATATGTAAACAACCATGCATGATCAGCGCCTATGAGACAGAAGGGCTCCGACAGCAGATCAGTTCCACCAGGAAGGAGGTACACGGCTAGTGTTGTCTGTAGTTCAACCATGCCTAGACGGTCAATACTACGGTTCGATCGCGTCTACATTTTGCCAGGAAGGGATCAACAAGGAAAGTGTCCTGGCGTCTCGGAGTGAAGAAAAGCGATATTCTTTGGACATGGAGCAGATACAGAGAAACAGGATTTGTCGGTAACATGCCTCGCTCACGCCACCCAAGGACTACTACTGCAGTGGATGACCGCTACCCACGGATTATGGCTCGGAGGAACCCTGACAGCAACGCCACCATGTTGAATAATGCTTATCGTACCGCCACAGGACGTCGTGTTACGACTCAAACTGTGCGCAATAGGTTGCACGATGCGCAACTTCACTCCCGACGTCCATGGCGAGGTCCAGCTTTGCAACCACGAGACCATACAGCGCGATATAGATGGGCCTAACAACACGCCGAATGGACAGCTCAGGACTGGCATCACGTTCTCTTCACCGATGAGTGTCGCATATGCCTTCAACCAGACAGTCGTAGGATATGTGCTTGGAGGCAACCTGGTCAGGCTGAACGCCTTAGACACACTGTCCTGCTGTTTTAGGGTGGCATTATGTGGGGGCGACGTACGGCGCTGGTGGTCATGGAAGGCGCCGTAACGGCTGTCTGATAGGTAAATGCCATCCTCCGACCGATAGTGCAACCACATCGGCAGTATATTGGCGAGGCATTCGTCTTCATGGACGACAATTCGCGCCCTCATCGTGCACATCTTTTGCATGACTTCCTTCGGGATAATGACATCGCTCGACTTGAGTGGCCAGCATGTTCTCCAGACATGAACCCTATAGAAACATGCCTGGGATAGATTGAAAAGTACTGTTTATGGACGACATGACCCACCAACCATTCTGAGGGATCTACGCCGAATCGCCATTGAGGAGTGGGACAATCTGGACCAACAGTGCCTTGATGAACTTGTGGATAGTATGTTACGACGAGTACAGTGGCGCATCAATCCAAGAGGACGTACTACTGGGTATTAGAGGTACCAGTGTGTACAGAAATCTGGACCACCACCCCTGAACGTCTCGCCGTATGGTGGTACAACATGCAAAGTGTGGTTTTCATTAGCAATAAAGAGGGCAGAAATGATGGTTATGTTGATCTCTATTCCAATTTTCCATATAGGTTACTGAACTCTCGGAAACGAGGTGATGCAAAACTTTTTTGATGTGTGTAATAACAGTGGCAAATTTCTTCAGTTTCAGATATTCATATCTGATAAACAGTGGTAACATTCAACGAGTGTTCTTCGTCAGTGCTTCTATTGGAACAGGACATTTGTTTGCAAATCAGTGAGCTCTGACCGTAGATCAACTGATACATCATAAAGGTTATAGTCAAACAGTTTCTGGAATAGAAGAATGTCACTCTCAATGTTGTCAAGATCTGAAAACCGCTGGAAAATAAAAGTGCGTCACGAATATTTTTTCCGAAAGTCAAGGTTGACTTCTTATTACCGCAAAACTCTTAGAAGTGAAAATGAGAAAAGTTTTCATCTTACAGCTTCCTTTCAAACAATAATAACTTTCTCAGAAATATTGTGATGACTTTGTAGGGAATACGAGATTATTCTTTCCCTGAATTTTCAAGTTCTGGTCATACAGGCGGATGTGAAGTCGACCAAAAATGACGACTTTGAGGGCCAGGCCACTGCACACGTTGTCGAACGTGGTATCCGTGAATCAACTCTCTTTCCACTGAGAAAATCATCTATTTCGTTTCGGAGCTTGTAAGAATGGAACAGGACTCTGCCACAGCTCAGCCACTTCATTGCTGTGTGGTAGGGTAAGTCAAGGAATTCAGAATCAGTGTCGTCAACAAAAACGTAGAAGTGACGTTGATTGACCTCATGTCGCCGAATGAATTTCATAGGGGATACAACAGGATTTGAGAGAGTTTGTACGCAACATGACTCAAGAACACATCCGTAAATCACTGTGTGCAATGGTTTCCCGTTCTATATATCGGAGACGGGAGAAATTTAATGATGGAATTTTGATTTGCTGAAGTACGAGCGAAAGTTTTTGTGGTGGGTGGTCACGTTGTTGCTCGAAAACTTCCAAAGGGATCCTGAGTGGACCACCACACACGGATTCTGCTGCGAAAGCTCCAATGTCAGGCTTAACGGCTGCACATACTCCTAGTAACACCAATACTGAAGTAGATAGGAAGACATTGAAATATCTCGAAAACTACACATCGGATCAAGATAAGTTATAATTCAAATTTTTTTTTTTTTTTTTTTTTTTGCGTTGGGCACTGTGTCTAGTACACCCGTCGATCACATCATATCGCTCTTTTCAGTTCTGAGCTCACAGTGCGAACGTAAATATGGCTAGAAATTAGCGTTTCCCGCCAAGTATGAGGGCCTGGCGAAAGATTTCGCCTGCAGCTATGCAATCCACATAACACAACTGTCATGCGGTTCGTTCTACACGAAAATACTCGGCCGCACTCTGCAGCGAAATAAAGGTGCTCCTGCAGCGTTTTCGATGGGAAGTGTTTGATCACCCACAATACAGCCCGTAATTGGCAACCCCTGAGGTTCATCTCTGCTCAAATGAACCGCTGGCTATGAAGGCAATTTTTGACACAGACAACAAGCTGCCGTCCCGAGTGGAAAATTGTCGAAAAGTACTGGCGACTGTCTTCTATAACGTGGGAATTGAAATTTTGGTACAACGCTACGACAGATGTCTAAGTCTGAGCGGTGACTGTGTAGAGAAGTAGCTGGAAGGTGTAGCTAACCGTTGCAAATAAAACAGTTTTGATTTTCACTGTGGTTTCCATTTTGCGACCTATCGTTCCTTACTTTCCAAATAGCCCGCGTAGCTGTACTAACGGCAGTGCACCAAAACCCACGGATAAGCGCCCAGCAATTACGCGGCTATTCCGGTATGTCCGTGGGCAGTATTGTCACACAATACTGTATCGTTATAAGTAGCATCCATACCACGAGTCACTACATTAAGAACGACGAGGTGAAAGAAGAGGTTCATAACTTTCTGAACAGCATGGCGGCAAGCTGGTATGACATGGGAATACAAAAACTGCCACAGCGTCTACAAAAATGCATCGACAGAAATGGTGATTATTTCGGAAAATAGCTAAATGTTCAAGCTGCAAACTGATGTAAACCATTGTAGAAATAAACAGGTCTATGTACTTATAAAAAAATAGGAGACCTTACTTTTGGGATTACCCTCGTAATATAAAAGAGAAATGTTGTCAGCAAAATCCTCCAAACCTTCTTGATAAGTTTACTTCAGATTTTTACACGATACTCGAATAAACGTTCAGACAGACACAGGTTACATATTCCTGATATTGTGGTATATGAATAGACACTACATAAAGGGGAAATTTAGTTAGCAAAAAACTCGAAATGTTCCTGACCGATTTACTACAAATTTTTCCATGATTTTCTAATACATATTCGGACGAACACAGACTACACATTTTTAAATATATACGGTCTATAAAAACCTATACTTATACTACCATATCAAAATAAGTTTCTGTTTAACGTTGTTACCTAGAATCTCGAATAGTTTTTGATCGATTAACTTCAAATTTTTAGATGATACTCTAATAAAATTCGGAAGCACGTGGGCTACAAATTTTTAATATACAGGGTGTCACATTTATCGTTTCAAGCAAATGTTCTTTAGCCATTACGGAGACATCAATCAGCGTGATTGCCTTCGTTGTAGCTTTGTTTTTTACAAAGATATGAACAGCGATATGACTTTTATAAATAGCACCCTGTATCTTTTATTCGGTAATTCATTTCCGCCCCTAAAGATCTATTCCAAAATGTATCCCAGTGTACCATTCACTGAAACACAACGTTATTAATTATATAACGCTCCCAGCGCTTAGTGCAGGTACTCGGGGTAATGGAACACATCCACGTGCCGACGTTGTCAAAGGACAAATGTAAACACAAGCAGAATGAACAACCGTCATTCCGTCAACCATCATCACTTGAAGAGTTGTGTGAGTAGTATATACATTAACGAAGAGAAGGTAGAAATGCTACTCATATATGGGGAATGTAAGTTAGCAGAACAGTAATTGTAATACACTCCTGGAAACGGAAAAAAGAACACATTGACACCGGTGTGTCAGACCCACCATACTTGCTCCGGACACTGCGAGAGGGCTGTACAAGCAATGATCACACGCACGGCACAGCGGACACACCAGGAACCGCGGTGTTGGCCGTCGAATGGCGCTAGCTGCGCAGCATTTGTGCACCGCCGCCGTCAGTGTCAGCCAGTTTGCCGTGGCATACGGAGCTCCATCGCAGTCTTTAACACTGGTAGCATGCCGCGACAGCGTGGACGTGAACCGTATGTGCAGTTGACGGACTTTGAGCGAGGGCGTATAGTGGGCATGCGGGAGGCCGGGTGGACGTACCGCCGAATTGCTCAACACGTGGGGCGTGAGGTCTCCACAGTACATCGATGTTGTCGCCAGTGGTCGGCGGAAGGTGCACGTGCCCGTCGATCTGGGACCGGACCGCAGCGACGCACGGATGCACGCCAAGACCGTAGGATCCTACGCAGTGCCGTAGGGGACCGCACCACCACTTCCCAGCAAATTAGGGACACTGTTGCTCCTGGGGTATCGGCGAGGACCATTCGCAACCGTCTCCATGAAGCTGGGCTACGGTCCCGCACACCGTTAGGCCGTCTTCCGCTCACGCCCCAACATCGTGCAGCCCGCCTCCAGTGGTGTCGCGACAGGCGTGAATGGAGGGACGAATGGAGACGTGTCGTCTTCAGCGATGAGAGTCGCTTCTGTCTTGGTGCCAATGATGGTCGTATGCGTGTTTGGCGCCGTGCATGTGAGCGCCACAATCAGGACTGCATACGACCGAGGCACACAGGGCCAACACCCGGCATCATGGTGTGGGGAGCGATCTCCTACACTGGCCGTACACCACTGGTGATCGTCGAGGGGACACTGAATAGTGCACGGTACATCCAAACCGTCATCGAACCCATCGTTCTACCATTCCTAGACCGGCAAGGGAACTTGCTGTTCCAACAGGACAATGCTCGTCCGCATGAATCCCGTGCCACCCAACGTGCTCTAGAAGGTGTAAGTCAACTACCCTGGCCAGCAAGATCTCCGGATCTGTCCCCCATTGAGCATGTTTGGGACTGGATGAAGCGTCGTCTCACGCGGTCTGCACGTCCGGCACGAACGCTGGTCCAACTGAGGCGCCAGGTGGAAATGGCATAGCAAGCCGTTCCACAGGACTACATCCAGCATCTCTACGATCGTCTCCATGGGAGAATAGCAGCTTGCATCGCTGTGAAAGGTGGATATACACTGTACTAGTGCCGACATTGTGCATGCTCTGTTGCCTGTGTCTATGTGCCTGTGGTTCTGTCAGTGTGATGATGTGATGTATCTGACCCCCGGAATATGTCAATAAAGTTTCCCCTTCCTGGGACAATGAATTCACGGTGTTCTTATTTCAATTTTCAGGAGTGTATTTATGACGGTTACATTTAGTACAGCAGTTTAGTCTTTTTAAATACTGTTGCGTGGAGTAGGCATACTTTAAAGGCAGTCCTTCTACAAACTGCATCAACATACCGTTTCTTTTATTATTGTTGTTGAAGGTAGGCGAAATGCTATGCAGGCAGCGGAACTGTATAGAGAACGATATCCCAACAAGAACCCACCTTCCCGACGGATGTTTTCTCGTCTTGTTGCCACGCTTCAGGAAACGAGACGTTTCACTCCATGACAACGCAATCGTGTAGCACTCGCACAGACGAAGCTGCCGAAGTTACTGTTCTCGCTTCCGTTGCTATGAATCCACATGTGAGCACACGAAAGTTTGAATACGAGATTGGCATTCCTAAAACCAGTGTACATCGTACACTTACACGTCACCGGTTCCATTCTTACCATGTACAAATACATCAAGAATTGCATGGGAATGATTTACAGAATGGTGTACAGTTCTGTCAGTAGGTACAGCAGCAAATCCTCGCCAACCCGAACTTTATCTCCAATGTTCTATTTACCGACGAATCTTCCTTCTTAAACAGAGGACAGGTAAATACAAGGAACATGCATTATTGGTACAGCGACAACGCACAATGGCTTAGACAGGTAGATCATCAGCGTCAATGGATAGTGAATGCCTGGTGTGGGATGCTTGGTACTACAATTATTGGCGCTTACTTCATCAGCGGTAGTCTAAGCGGCACAGCGTATGCGAGCTCCCTCAGACGAATTCTTCCTCCTCTTCTGGATGAAGTGCCGCTAAAAACCAGAATCCTTATGTGGTATCAACATGATGGATGTCCATCACATAGTGCCTTGCGTGCACGTCGTGTTCTGAGCCGAAGGTATCCTGCCAGATGAATTGGACGAGGAGGAACAGTTCCTAGACCTGCTAGGTCTCCTTATTTAAATCCTTTGGACTTTTATCTTTGGAGATGCATTGAAGACGTTGTCTGTCGCGATATTCCAACAACTTCAGAGGACATGCAGGAACGTATCGTGCTTGCTTGTAATTCTCTTCAGCAGGCAACACTGGAAGCAGTAAATAATTATTTCATTCAACGAGTGCACCAGTGTATCGGTGTCCAGGTTCACCACTTGAGCACCTTTGAATGTTCTACTCCTGGGCAAGGGTACCGGAAAGTCAAAGTCAATTTTGTGTAATGTTTTTACTTGGTTTTCATTTGTTTTCTGACAACTCCAGCAAGTGGACAAGTTTGTGATCCTGGGCTCTAAGCCAATGTTGTTTTATGTAATTAATAACATTGTTTTCAGTGCATGGTACACTGTGATACAGTTTTGAATAGGTCTTTAAGAGAGGAAATGAATTGCCGAATAAAAAATACAGGGTGCCATTTTAAAAAGTCATACCGCCGTTCATATCTTTGTAAAAAACAAAGCTACAACGAAAGCAAACATGCTGATTGATGTCCCCCTTTTGGATAAAGAACATTTGCTTGAAACATTTTGTAATTTGAATCTGGACAAACAGTTATTTAGGGTGTTCAAGATAAATGGGACACCCTGTATATGGTATCTAGATATATTCTAATACATAAGGGGAAATATTGTTAGCAAAAATCACGAAAAATCCTAGACCGATTGTTTACTATTTGAAATAGGTACTACAATAAACCTTGGGCTGAACATAGGATACGCATATTGTAAATATATATGGTAAATAAAACAGTTCAGAGGGACATAGGCTATATATTTTTAAATAACAGAGTGCAAATTTTATGTTAAAAACTGCGAGAAAGAAAATATTGTGCTGTGAACATGTACGGTTTCGTTTCCTTTCTCACAGTCAGTTTTAGGTTAGATGTCAGGGCACTTAAACCACTAAACAAATTGTTTGTCCTAGATATATTCTTTCTCCTCATACATAATTTTTAACAAATCTTCTATACACAGCAATGTGCTGTTTTTTTCCTATGTTGCAGCCAGTTTTAAGAGAACGAGTGTTGTGTTTATGGCTTATCTAGTTATGATGACACTACTATTATGGAAATGAAATCATCCGATACTTTGCAGTCCTGTACGTTCAGAGATTAAAGCTATGACAAATAGTGTCATTCAGGCTACCATCCTCACAGATCCAACAGGTGAAGAGGTCTCTCCTGTATCCCTTGTATTAATGATCCCAACCAATTTACCCACTCACTGCAAGTGACTTCATTTCCCAATCAAGATTTCGTTTGCAGTAACAAGACTCAAGGTCAGAGCCAGAGGGGCGGGGGAAATGGAAAGAGTGGGTGGGGGGAGGGGGAGAGGAAGGAAACGGACAGAGAGAGGGCGAAGGACGAGATGGATAGAGAGATGGGTGAGAAGGATTGGAGATAGCCGGCCGCTGTGACGGAGCGGTTCTAGGCGCTTCAGTCGAGAACCGCGCTGCTGCTACGATCGCAGGTTCGAATTCTGCATCGGGCATGGATGTGTGTGATGTCCTTAGGTTAGTTAGGTATAAGTAGTTCTAAGTCCAGGGGACTGACGGCCTCAGACGTTAAGTCCCATAGTGCTCAGAGCCATTTTAATCATTTTTAATTGGAGATAGATTAGGGGAGGGGGGAGGGGGGACGGGGAGCAAATGGATGTGGAGTGGGGTGACCAAGGACAAACGGCGTTTTTTGGCGCCACTCACCTGTCTGTGTTAGCGTAAACGAGGAAGGATATTCAGAAGTTATGTTGGCCTTTGTTTGGCCTGCAGTGTCGAGGAACATCAAAAGTAGATTACTGAAAACTCGCCGAGCTGTCAGAGATGTGTTCACCAGAATTTCTTGGTGATCCGGTTCTGTTTATTCGTACTGAAAAAAAAATGGTTCAAATGGCTCTGAGCACTATGGGACTTAACATCTGAGGTCATCAGTCCTCTAGAACTTAGAACTAATTAAACCTAACTAACCTAAGGACATCACACACATCCATGCCCGAGGCACGATTCGAACCTGCGACCGTAGCGGTCACGCGGTTCCAGACTGAAGCGCCTAGAACCGCATGGCCACTGCGGCCGGCATTCGTACTGTACTCCGTGCTTAAATGGACTTTGCTGGCTGAATTGTATGAGCAAGAATTGGGTCAAAAAAGTCTCCTCAACATTTTAATTAAATCTTTGTACATTGTATCTTATTGGAATCTTGATATGTGAATTTTAAATATGTGCATAGCGCCTTTAACTTGGACAAATGTTAGTGTCTGCTTTTAAAAGGAAGCGTTGATGTGAAGTCGTCGGTAGTGTAGTGTTTGTTGGTATAAGTGCTTCTAACTGCCTGTTATTAATTCTCGCCTTCCTTGAGGCAAATAACCATCAGGTAATATTAGTTCTGACGGACGGTATTGGTCGATGTTTAATATTGTCGTAGATTTCTATTCCCGGTGTAAAAGTGTACTTTCGTGTTGCACGAATCCTATCAGGGTCAGTGTTAATAACCGTGTAAATTACGTTTCATTTGAACATATTTGATAAATGCTGTGCTCAGTTTGTAGTTGTCATTTGGCGGAACATTAACCGTATTCTTGGACTGGATTCACTGTCTTATTCGTTGAGGCTAATCTACAGTTTATTCTTCCCCAGGTCACGAATTTCATGTGTTCGTTTTACACTCCTGGAAATGGAAAAAAGAACACATTGACATCGGTGTGTTAGACCCACCATACTTGCTCCGGACACTGCGAGAGGGCTGTACAAGCAATGATCACACGCACGGCACAGCGGACACACCAGGAACCGCGGTGTTGGCCGTCGAATGGCGCTAGCAGCGCAGCATTTGTGCACCGCCGCCGTCAGTGTCAGCCAGTTTGCCGTGGCATACGGAGCTCCATCGCAGTCTTTAACACTGGTAGCATGCCGCGACAGCGTGGACGTGAACCGTATGTGCAGTTGACGGACTTTGAGCGAGGGCGTATAGTGGGCATGCGGGAGGCCGGGTGGACGTACCGCCGAATTGCTCAACACGTGGGGCGTGTGGTCTCCACAGTACATCGATGTTGTCGCCAGTGGTCGGCGGAAGGTGCACGTGCCCGTCGACCTGGGACCGGACCGCAGCGACGCACAGATGCACGCCAAGACCGTAGGATCCTACGCAGTGCCGTAGGGGACCGCACCACCACTTCCCAGCAAATTAGGGACACTGTTGCTCCTGGGGTATCGGCGAGGACCATTCGCAACCGTCTCCATGAAGCTGGGCTACGGTCCCGCACACCGTTAGGCCGTCTTCCGCTCACGCCCCAACATCGTGCAGCCCGCCTCCAGTGGTGTCGCGACAGGTGTGAATGGAGGGACGAATGGAGACGTGTCGTCTTCAGCGATGAGAGTCGCTTCTGCCTTGTTGCCAATGATGGTCGTATGCGTGTTTGGCGCCGTGCAGGTGAGTGCCACAATCAGGACTGCATACGACCGAGGCACACAGGGCCAACACCCGGCATCATGGTGTGGGGAGCGATCTCCTACACTGGCCGTACACCACTGGTGATCGTCGAGGGGATACTGAATAGTGCACGGTACATCCAAACCGTCATCGAACCCATCGTTCTACCATTCCTAGACCGGCAAGGGAACTTGCTGTTCCAACAGGACAATGCACGTCCGCATGTATCCCGTGCCACCCAACGTGCTCTAGAAGGTGTAAGTCAACTACCCTGGCCAGCAAGATCTCCGGATCTGTCCCCCATTGAGCATGTTTGGGACTGGATGAAGCGTTGTCTCACGCGGTCTGCACGTCCAGCACGAACGCTGGTCCAACTGAGGCGCCAGGTGGAAATGGCATGGCAAGCCGTTCCACAGGACTACATCCAGCATCTCTGCGATCGTCTCCATGGGTGAATAGCAGCCTGCATTGCTGCGAAAGGTGGATATACACTGTACTAGTGCCGACATTGTGCATGCTCTGTTGCCTGTGTCTATGTGCCTGTGGTTCTGTCAGTGTGATCATGTGATGTATCTGACCCCAGGAATGTGTCAATAAAGTTTCCCCTTCCTGGGACAATGAATTCACGGTGTTCTTATTTCAATTTCCAGGAGTGTATTTAGGTGGTTTTTATGTAAATTTTACTTTGTTTTAGGAAACATTGTCCGTTCTGAGTTTGGCCTGGACTGTGTACGTGCTCGGGAGTCGTAGAAATCGAGGCAATTGCCTACGGATTGCCTTAATCACTTGTCACAGCAGGATTTGGTATAACTATTTAATTCTAAAATTTTCTTAAGCCAGCTGTAAGTGGTGTCTTGAATTTTCTGCTACCTTCTTACAAGGGAACCTCACCATCGCACTCCCCTCAGATTTAGTTATAAGTTGGCACAGTGGATAGGCCTTGAAAAACTGAACACAGATCAATCGAGAAAACAGGAAGAAGTTGTGTGGAACTATGAAAAAATAAGCAAAATATACAAACTGAGTAGTCCATGCGCCAGATAGGCAACATCAAGGACACTTTGTACTCCGGAGCTGCTCACGCTAACCACGGGAACACGGCGCTCCTATGCTAACATCAGCCACGTTGTTGCCTATCTTGCGTATGGACTACTCAGTTTGTATATTTTGCTTATTTTTTCATAGTTCCACACAACTTCTTCCTGTTTTCTCGATCGATCTGTTTTCAGTTTTTCAAGGCCTATCCACTGTGCCAACTTATAACTAAATCTGAGGGGGGTGTGATGGGGAGGTTCCCTTGTTAGAAGACTTAAAACTGCATTAACTGTTGGGAGCGAAATCATTATTTATTATAATCTTGGCTGTAACTTGAGCTTGCACTCACTGCAATATATTTGTGCTGCACGGAATATTGCTTAGACTGCCTGAGCCCTGCCATCGGTACTGTTTCCCGCTCACGTCAGGCCCGTTCATTCTGGGCGCAGACGTCTGCACAGCCGCCTGTTTATCCCATTCTGTGCACAGGCCTTGGCCAGCGAAAGATCTCGCTGTTCGCATTCTGCAGTGTTATTTCTTCCAAACGAAGCCGTGGCGTTTAAGACTGCTGTTGGGAAACGTCTTAATAGTGGAAACGTCTTAATGGTGGAAAAATTGACGCTACACGAACGTTAGTAATGGTCTGCTGGTTTAGCAATGATATGAAAACTGAGAACCGTACTGCAATGTCATTGCATTCAAATTTTAGAGCAATTGTGAGTCATTCTGTTTGTTAACTGAAAGAGGCTCCCTTTTTATATGACTTTTCTGCTTCTTTATTTAAACATTTTACTAGTGGTTGGGATCTCAACTGTCATTATTATTTAGCGTAAATTTTAATTACTTCACTATTATTATGGAACCCTGTAAGCGTTGTTGGTTTAATGAGGTTTCAAATCTTTTGTTTTCCTCCTTTGGACCCTTTGTATTTTGTATAAGAACTTTTTGGCAGTGGCCTATTATGTGGCCCGTTTTACTAAAATTTTTATATTCGTATACCCTGCTCATGAACTTTTGGTAATTTTTACATTTTCTGCCATCACTGATCATTGTTCAGTATTCAAGATATTTATTGTTTAATTAAATTCATAACTGGCAATAATACAATGCAGCCTGTGCAAAATAAATTTGCATGTTGTACCATTGAATGAACTGTGCCAAATTCCCATTGGTCTAGCATTTCCTCGGTTTCCTTCCTGGACAATGCGAGGGGAGAGGTTGACGGGATGGATAGTGAGAGGGGGGAAGATAAGGAGGAGATGGACACAGAGAGGGAGAGAAGGATATGGATAAAGAGAGGGGTAGAAGGAGAGTACGAATTATTTGTATTTCCCAAACATATTTAGCAGTTGCGAAACATTGTTGGGTTTGCAAGTATTAATATTTTTATGTACACTACTGGCCATTAAAACTGCTACACCACGAAGATGACTTGCTACAGACGCGAAATTTAACCGACAGGAAGAAGATGCTGTGATATGCAAATGATTAGCATTTCAGAGTATTCACACAAGGTTGGCGCCGGTGGCGACACCTTCAACGTGCTGACATGAGGAAAGTTTCCAACCGATTTCTCATACACAAACAGCAGTTTTGACATGCGTTGCCTGGTGAAACCTTGTTGTGATGCCTCGTGTAAGGGGGAGAAATGCGTACCATCACGTTTCCGACTTTGATAAAGGCCGGTTTGTAGCCCGTCGCGATTGCGGTTTATCGTATCGCGACATTGCTGCTCGCGTTGGTCGAGATCCAACGACTGTTAGCAGAATATGGAATCGGTCGGTTCAGGAGGGTAATACAGGACTCCGTGCTGGATCCCATGGATCCCAACGGACTCGTATCACTAGCAGTCGAGACGACAGGCACCTTATCCGCATTTCTGTAACGTATCGTGCAGCCACGTCTCGATCCCTGAGTCAACAGATGGGGACGTTTGCAAGACAACAACTATCTGCACGAACAGTTCGACGACGTTTGCAGCAGCAGGGACTAGCAGCTCGGAGACCACGGCTGCGGTTACCCTTGACGCTGCATCACAGACAGGAGCGCCTGCGATGATGTACTCAACGACGAACTTGGGTGCACGAATGGCAAAACGTCATTTTTTCGGATGAATCCAGGTTCTGTTTACAGCATCATGATGGTTGCATCGCGGTGAATGCACATTGGAAGCGTGTATTCGTCATCGCCATACTGGCGTATCACCCGGCGTGGTAGTATGGGGTGCCATTGGTTATACGTCTCGGTCACCTCTTGTTTGCATGACGGCACTTAGAACAGTGGTCGTTACATTTCAGATGTGTTACGACCCGTGGCTCTACCCTTCATTCGATCTCTGCGAAACCTTACATTTCAGCAGGATAATGTACTACCGCATGTTGCAGGTCCTGTACGGGCCTTTCTGGATACAGAAAATGTTCGACTGCTGCCTGGCCAGCACATTCTCCAGATCTTTCACCAATTGAAAACGTCTGGTCAATGGTGGCTCGTGACAATACGCCAGTCACTACTCTTGATGAACTGTGGTATCGTGCATGGTCAGCTGTACCTGTACACGCCATCCAAGCTCTGTTTGACTCAATGCCCAGGCGTATCAAGGCCGTTATTACGGCCAGAGGGGGTTGTTCTGGGTACTGATTTTTCAGGATCTATGCACCCGAATTGCGAGAAAATGTAATCACATGTCAGTTCTAGTATAATATATTTGTCCAATGAATACCCGTTTATCATCTGCATTTCTTCTTGGTGTAGCAATTCTAATGGCCAGACGTATATTTTATTATAATTTTCACTAATGTATCAGTGGTACCTTAAAAGAAAAATTAACAGCAAATTCTGTTTGGTTAGAGGGGTAGTTATAAAGTGAGACGCCAACTTCGCCAAGGGCCGAACACTGAGTCTATGCCCATTTTTAGACCCAGGAAGAGCCTGTGATTGCACATGCTGCTGCAACGTCAGTCAGAAAGTAACTGAATGGACTGTAGCGTTCTGCGGGTACTGTGAGTCGGCTAGCTTGTGCCTGAGGATGAGCACAACTCACCGAAACACACACTGGGCGGCGGTCAGCACGACGGACGCCGAAAGCAGAGCTCCGCCGCAGAGGACTCGGTTGTCGGCGAGCACCAGCGTGTGGTACGGGAACTGTCCGGGCGCCGTCTCCCTGGCGTTGACGGCGCGCCCTCCGTGTATCGCAAACGTCGCCAGCTGACCTGCAGCGGCAACGCACCAGGCGCGATCAGACAGTAACGGGAATTTTTTTAATCTCACGGGCTTTATACATCTTATTTTCAACTACATCTACATCTACATGTGTGGTGTGCGTACTACAAGACCTTCGGTACACACACCATCAGATTATTTGACTTGTCGCTGTAACGAAGTAGGCGAGTGTCAGCAATATGTCTCGTGGCCTTATCGTGGCGTGTTTACCTTCTGCCGCTAGGTTAGACGATAGAAATGCCACTTGCACGCCTAGAGTAGCAGATTGACGGTGACCAACTTTAAACAGAACTTGATTAATTTTCACACACATTTATTAAAATAATAGAAAGGCATAGATATTACGTAACTTGATTCTGGATGCTGTTTACAATTGACAATCTGAAGTTCCTTTGGTCTTGGTACGTTAATCTTATTCTCACATATCTCTGATACTTGACAAAGTGTCTATACATTTCTCTTCATGGCTATGTACAGGAATATGATAATCTTATTAGGCGCAGACTGAAACTTGACTATAGACTGGTACAGACTAATGCAGACTGATACAGACTAATGCAGACAAATGCAGACTGACAAATCGGAGGTCTGTACACTCGTTATAATACCTCGCGCGTTCAGGTATCACTGCGCGAGTGTGATCCGCGAAGAGAAAAGGTTCTACGTTAGCAGCAATCTCATTGGCTGCGTTACATATTAATACGCGGATCGGCGGACGCAGAATTTGGTCCGTCTCTAAGACAGCGCCATCTCGTAGTGCGGAGACGGACGAGCGCTGCACCTGCGCTGTTGTGCTTAGCGGGGCGCGCTCTGTTGGGAAAGTTGTGTACGTGCTGACTACGCGGAACTATGTACACAACAACATGGATACTCTGCAAATCACATTTAAGTGCCTGGCAGAGGGTTCATCGAACCATCTTCTAGCCGAGCGGTTCTAGGCGCTTCAGTCCGGAGCCACGCAGCTGCTACGGTCGCAGGTTCGACTCCTGCCCTGGGCGTGGGTGTGTGTGATGTCCTTAGGTTTAAGTAGTTCTAAGTGTAGGGGACTGATGACCTCCGATGTTAAGTCCCATAGTGCCTAGAGCCATTTGAACCTTTTGAACCATCTTCACAATTCTCTATTATTCCAGTCTCGTATAGCGCGCGGGAAGAATGAACACCTATATCTTTCCGTACGAGCTCTGATTTCCCTTATTTTATCTTGGTGATCGTTCCTACCTATGTAAGTCGGGTCATCAAAATATTTTCGCATTCGGAGGAGAAAGTTGGTGACTGGAATTTCGTGAAAAGATTCCGTCGCAACGTAAAAAGCCTTTGTTTTAATTATGTCCATTCCAAATCCTGTATCTTTTCTGTGACACTCTTTCCCATATTTCGCGATAATACAAAACGTGCTGCCTTTCTTTGAACTTTTTCGATGTACTCAGTCAGCCCTAACTGGTAAGGATCCCACACCGTGCAACAGCATTCTAAAAGTGGACGGACAAGCGTAGTGTAGGCGGTCTCCTTAGTAGGTCTGTTACGTTTTCTAAGTGTCCTGCCAATAAAACGCAGTCTTTGGTTCGCCTTCCCCACAACACTTTCTGTGTGTTCTTTCCAATTTAAATTGTTTGTGATTGTAATACCTAGGTATTTAGTTGTATTTACGGCTTTTAGATTAGACTGATTTATCGTGTAACCGAAGTTTAACGCGTTCCTTTTAGTACTCATGTGGATGACCTCACACTTTTCGTTATTGAAGGTCAACTGCCATTTTTCGCACCATTCCGATATTTCTTCTAAATCGTTTTACAGTTTGTTTTGATCTTCTGATGACTTTATTAGTTGATAAACGACAGCGTCATCTGCAAACAACCGAAGACGACTGCTCAGATTGTCTCCCAAATCGTTTATATAAATAAGGAACAGCAAAAAAATGGCTCTGAGCTCTATGGGACTTAACATCTGAGGTCATCAGTCCCCTAGAACTTAGAACTACTTCAACCTAACTAACCTAAAGACATCACTCACATCCATGCCCGAGGCAGGATTCGAACCTGCGACCGTAGCGGTTCCGCCCTCGACGCCCTATCAAATCAGTTATTAACGACAGTGTAGATGAAGTAAAGAAAATGGTTCTGGAAAATCGGCAAATCACCACCATCAGAGGGATTGCTGATGACGTCGGCATTTACGTTAGCTCATATTAACCGCTTCTCGGATGTTTTAGGCATAAAAGGCGTAGCCGTAAAGTTAGTTCCGAAACAAATAACGTCGCGTAGATATCGCTCAGTAATTGCTGAATGAAGTCGACAACGATCCAGAACTTCTGAAGAAGCGTGTAACAGGTGACTAAACGTGAGTAAGCGGATGCAACGTCGAAACACGCCCAATGATCCCAACGGAAATAGCCTGCAGAACCAAGATCGAAAAACATTCGACAAGTTAGATCACATGTGAAGGTTCTTCACAATGTTTTCTTCGATTGCAATGGGCATGAGTTTCTGTCTTATGGTCGTACGGTCAATAAGGAATACTACTTGGAAGCTATGCGCCGTTTGCGTGAAGCACTACGAAGAGAACAAGCAGAATTTTGGCAAAGCCACTCTTGGAAATTGCATCACGATGGTGCTCCCGCTCACACATTAATGCTTGTTCGTGATGTTTTGGCAAAAACAAAACCGTTATGTTGTATCTGCCATCGTATTCGCCAGACATGGCCCACTGCGACTTCTTTCTATTTCCGAGGCTGAAGAGAATCGTAACGAATAGTAAGTTCCAGAAATGCTTCGAAGATTGAAAAAAGCGCTGACGCAAGTCTGTTATACCTGACAGGGATTACATTGAAGGAGACAAAGTTGATGTTGATGAATAATGATTTTTTAAGAAAAACAAAAACTCTCCTTACTTCTTGGTCACACCTCGTATAAATAGCCGCGCAGTTTGCTAGTCATACTAATACCAGGAAGTGCTCGAAGGCAATGCCTTTTTATGTGAAAAGTCTTAAAGATTTCTAAAGAAAACAAACGTTATTAATATTCTATATCTTTATTCGTCATGGCTATGTATTTTCAGCCATTTATCGCTAGAGGGCACCGAACTGTAGCATCTAAGATGGCGCTGTGCAACGAAACTATGTCGGTGAATGAGAAACGGCATGCTATAATAGAGTTTCTGACTGCAGAAGAACTCTTCCACATACAGAGCACTCTCTCCATCAGCATGACAATGCAAGACCAAATACGTGCGCCGCGGCACCTACAACGATACGATGCCTTGGGTTCCCTATCATTGATCATCCTCCATACAGTCCCAACTTGGCCCTATACGATTTTCATGTGTTTCCAACACTTAAGGAACACCGAGGGCTTCATTTTGATAGTGATGAAGCGTTGCCAGCAGACGTGAGGTTGTAGCTCTGTGCAAAAGGTCAGATATTCTACAGCGAAGTATCAACAAACTGCCGGCCGGAGTGGCCGTGCGGTTCTAGGCGCTACAGTCTGGAACCGCGTGACCGCTACGGTCGCAGGTTCGAATCCTGCCTCGGGCATGGATGTGTGTGATGTCCTTAGGTTAGTTAGGTTTAAGTAGTTCTAAGTTCTAGGGGACTGATGACCACAGCAGTTAAGTCCCATAGTGCTCAGAGCCATTTGAATCAACAAACTGGTCTCTCGTTGGGAGAAATTTATTCGTCGCCAGGGTGACTATGTTGAGAAATAAATATCCAGACGTGAAAAATTATTTCTAAAGCTTAGAGATTTTCCATATAAGAAATCGGAAGCATTGCTTTTCGGCTCACTCTCGAATCACGATTACTGCAAACCGCTAGTGCACGATAATGCTTGTGAGGGTACAGTAGACATTTTTCTTTTCGACAGATGTTTGGACTCAATTAAAATATAATTCATGCAAAATAGCAGATATTTATGCGGCTCGAACGGGTAATAATTTTTATCTACAGTTCTTTTAATTTCTCTTTCATGTGTTCACAGATTCATAAGACAATTAACAAAAAACTGTTTATGTTCATTTCTTTGCGTTTATTGCATAAAATCGACTTGCTGAGCTCGAATATAGCGTCTATCTTTCTCAAATGTCGACACTTTTCAACATTTAAAAGATTTTTGAAAAACTGTTAATTTACTAGTTTTTCTGGCAAACTACAACATATTTCCATTGGTTCGATTATGAAACAATCACTCATTTCATTCGTTAAAAAAAAAAAAAGCTATAAGTGCCCGAGTCCTTCAGAAGCGTCCTTATTTCGTCGACTGTCATAACTGTATTACATCTATGTTGTTACTCTTAAGTTAAATGCTAACAGTTACCACAATTTTGGCAGATTTTGAGCCCATGTTCATTTCATATGCTCGTACCTGTCCTTTATTTTTAACTGTTTGTGTGATCGCAGTTTATGTTTCAGCCTCATTTTTCCTCTATGAAGTATAGGTTCGGTGATGCGTTGACTACGCGCCATCCGCTTGCTATGACATGAATAATTACTTCATTTGTTTTAGAATCTGCAGTCTGATTTGCCTTGCATTCGAGGTCTGTTTTTTCCTGCAATCCAGTGCGGTACATTTCTTCGTTCTGCACTGTAATTTCACACGATTGCACATCACCCAACTTACCGCTCTCCAACAGTGAATTCTGCTCCTGTCTCCTCAACACAAAGTCAAAGGAAACGGTAATACACGCGGAATCAGCTACAGTGCGGAATTTTATACCACCAGATCCTATTTTAAAAACGTTCGAAGTCATTTCCTTTCCCTCTGCAACTCTTGTAATATACCCCGCCAGTGAGCAATTTATCAGTCTACCTTGACAGAATACTTCAGCAAGCTACGGAATATATTGAAACTTCCTGGCAGATTAAAACTGTGTGCCCGACCGAGACTCGAACTCGGGACCTTTGCCTTTCGCGGGAAAGTGCTCTACATCTGAGCTACCGAAGCACGACTCACGCCCGGTACTCACAGCTTTACTTCTGCCAGTATCTCGTCTCCTACCTTCCAAACTTTACAGATGCTCTCCTGCGAACCTTGCAGAACTAGCACTCCTGAAAGAAAGGATACTGTGGAGACGTGGCTTAGCCACAGCCTGGGGGATGTTTCCAGAATGAGATTTTCACTCTGCAGCGGAGTGTGCGCTGATATGAAACTTTCTGGCAGATTAAAACTGTGTGCCCGACCGAGACTCGAACTCGGGACCTTTGCCTTTCGCGGGCAAGTGCTCTACCATCTGAGCTACCGAAGCTACCGAAGTTTGGAAGGTAGGAGACGAGATACTGGCAGAAGTAAAGCTGTGAGTACCGTGCGTGAGTCGTGCTTCGGTAGCTCAGATGGTAGAGCACTTGCCCGCGAAAGGCAAAGGTCCCGAGTTCGAGTCTCGGTCGGGCACACAGTTTTAATCTGCCAGAAAGTTTCATATCAGCGCACACTCCGCTGCAGAGTGAAAATCTCATTCTGGATACGGAATATATTACAAAACGTAGTTATTCAGGGTGATCATCACTACGTCGCTCTAATTCGGCGTACTGACTTTATTGGTATACTTGCGGCTAGGTTCAATACATCGACTCCTTTAAAAGGGCTATTGCATGTATCGATGTATATCGATATTATCGTTTGTTAATGTAGATGTAATTGTGTGACTATAAGTAAAGTTCACTGTGGTCTTCTAACGTAGAATGCCAACATCCATTAATTTTAAATTGCCAGCAGACACGTTTGTTATGTTTGTGGACATTACACTGGATCTTAACAAATGAGACAAAGTTCCGTCTGGTATGAAGCTCTGTGAGGCGCAACGCGCTTATTTCAGTGTCATGTTCAAGACCAACATGGAACATTGGTTTCCTATGCGACTTCCGGTAGCTGCCGGTCTGCTTTGGTGGGTTGGCTATGTGAAAGAAGAAAATGTATACGATCTGCAATTCCTCGAACATGACGAGTAGCCTACGATTTAAGACAACTGTTACTTCCGTGTGGTGGATGTTACACATTACAGAAGCACCAATACCAGAAAAATATATTCCATGTCCTAGCGTACCGTCGTCTGTTGCTACAGTACCCAGTAGTGAAGAGCTGCCAATTCCACCACCGCCGAAACAGCATACTAGTGAAAACGAGGTAGAGACAAATTCACCTCATGACAATGATTTCAGTTTCAGTGATTTCAGTTTAAATGATGAGAGAAATATGGAACTGTGGCTCTTAAAGCAGGCGAAGTTGGATGATCTTGTTAGGAAGTCGCAAGCAACCAAACCAAAGACTGAACTTCTTGCACTTAAGCACTATAAGCACTATAACTTGGTCGAAAAATCCTATAACATAACAAAATACAAGGTACGCCATGAGGATTTGTATGCTTCTACCAAACGTAAGGAAATCTTTGTTTTTGTAGTGATGTGCTTTTGTTGTGATGTTAATGGTTTCTTTGAAAACATTACGATTCCTCAATAACCATATCAATGGCGTATTTTTATAGACAGTTCAAGTAGACGTCTCAAAGCTGTCCTACTTCACTATGGAGACCAGTTTTCATACCAGTAGCCGTCTCTACCACTTAAAGAGACTTACGAAAATGTTAAGCTGCTCTCGGGAAAACTAAAATATGGATGTAACAAATTAGATGTTTGTGACGATTTTGGGGTATATTCTGGGGCTTCAAGGTGGCTATACCTAATAATCTTGCTTCCTTTGCCTGTGGGATAGCAGAGGAGATGGTCAGCATTACACCAAGAAAGAATGGCCAGCAAAGAACTCGTTCCAAGTGCCCACAACGTAAGAGGGGAACACCATGTGTCTACGTAGAATACTCTGTTACCACAATTTCACATCAAACATGGCCTTGCTAAACAAAAGATCAAGTGTTTAGATAGAAACATTATCTGAAGCAAAAATTAAACGGTGGAATCTTCACCAAACCTCACATTCAAATGGTTCAAATGGCTCTGAGCACTACGGGACTTAACTACTGAGTTAATCAGTCCCCTAGAACTTAGAACTACTTAAACTTATGTAACCTAAGGACATCACACACATCCATGCCCAAGGCAGGATTCGAACCTACGACCGTTGCGGTCGCGTGGTTCCAAACTGTAGCGCCTACAACCGCTCGGCCACTCAGGCCGGCTACCTCACATTCCCGTGAATGAAAAGAACCTGTATATACAATGGCTCTTGATGAACGAAATGCTTGGGATGCTTTAAAAATAGCACTGCTACAGTTTATGGTCAACGACAGAAGAGAGAACTACTTGCAACTGATACAAAATTTGATACAGAGTTATCGTGTATTTAGGTGTAGAACGGCGGTGAAAGTGCACTGTTTGTTTTCTCATACAGGTTTCCTTAGGTCAGATTTAGGAGCTGTAAGTGAAGAAGACAGCAAACGCTTGCGCCAAGATATTCATTGCATAGAATGGAGGTATCAGGGACGTGGAGACTGTGCTACGAAGGGAGACTACGTGTGGGGCAAAGTCCGATCGGAGGGGTCAGAAGAAGATAAGAGGAAAAGTCGATCAAACGTATATTTTTGAATCTCACCATTGTTGTATGAAGATTCGGTGTTATTCAATATTTTTGCACTTATCCCCGGCAATTCTTCTTACATTTCTTCTACAGGACTCTAGTCATATTAAATAAGCGTGCAATATTAGTAGCTCTTAAGAAAATAGAAAAAAATAATTACAACATCCATAATATTAACACTTACGAAAAACTACTTACACCGGCTGGTTATAATTAAAGTGCAGCTACTCAGAGAGGTACAGTGTAAGCTGCAGTTGTCGTATGGAACCGATTTGCGGCGGAAAAGAAATAGTTTCAATTTTGGCCGCCAGGTGCAAATCCGGCATTGTTTATGCAAGAAATACGTACAGAATTTGTTTTCCATATGTAGTGGATTAGGAACGGGACGTGAGCAGGAAAGGTCAGTCAGGTGAGAAAGGCATAATTTTGAGTTCATTAGTAACTACCACTTACACAAATATTTTAATGTGAGCACCGGAGATGACGAATGCTGCATCCGTAAAACTACGTGATGAATAGTTGCTCGCAGCAGTTTCGGTGGAATCGAAGAGACGTATTCCTGTATACTGGCTTTCAGATCAGGTAGAGACCGAATGTGTCCGTTAAATACGTACTTTTAGATGTCTCTAGAGCCAAAATTCACATGGATTCAGGTGACCTTGCAGGCCATGCATCTGAAAAATCTGTGGAGAAAACACTTTCGTGGAAGTTTGCATGAAGCAGATTTTTCACTGGGACGATAGACATGACTTCTTGTCAAATCTTGCGTGAACAGTGGTTTCCACACAGCTGTGCTGTTCCAAAGCAGGAACCACTTGCTGTTCAAGGAGGCTCGACAACATGCACACGTCACGGTACCCCCGACAGGACCCCTGGGTATATTCTCTTCAAAGTAGAATGTACCGACAGTAAAGATACTTGTGAACCCACACCACACAGTCACACACGGGAAGTGCAGTGGCTCTTCGTACACAACACGCGATTTTACAGTACCCTAAATTCGGCAGTTCTGTCTATTCACTGCACCCTCTAGTGTATAATGTGTCTCGTTACTCCATAGAATATTTCCCGGCCATGTGTCATCAACTTCGATCTGTGCCAGAAGCGTAAGAACAAATTCAGAACGTTGCCACGCTGGACCTCCGCGTTTAGCTGCACTTTAATTATAACCAGTCAGTATATTCACAATCGGCACCAGAAAATTAAGCAGTAAACACGAAAAAAAAAGTAAAATCTCCGTCAAATATTGTTATGTGGTATAATTATGAACTCGGCGCTCAAGGAGGGAGTAGCGCAAGGAAATGCTGATTGCTACACCGGGATATGCGTAAGACATCTGCGCTTGTTTCGAGTGAATACCAAAGCTCGGCTGAACAGAAAAATAACGCTACGGCCCGGACAGAAATCGCTGACACCGGTGGTTTGTTATTGTTAACATCATAACGGCACAAAAAGCCCTATTAGATTGTCTAGGTTCCGTCTTAGATTTCACTCAGAGCAGGCGGCTGCACTCTGGTAATGTACACACATCAAAAAAAGTTTTGACTGTGGAAATTGCATCATAGACATAGTCCCTTTGACTGTTCATAGATATCACTAAACCCGCCCAGACATGTAAACAACCATGCATTACCCAAGGACTACTACCACAGTAGATGACCGCTAGCTGCGGATTATGGCTCGGTGGAACCCTGACAGCAACGCCACCATGTTGAATAATGGTTTTCGTGCAGCAACAGGAAGTCGTGTTACGACTCAAACTCTGCGAAATAGGCTACATGATGTGCAACTTCACTCCCGACGTCTATGGCGAGGTCCATTTTTGCCATCACGACACCATGCAGCGCGATACAGATGGGCCCAACAACGTGCTGAACGGACAGCTCAGGATTGGCATCACGTTCTCTTCAAAGATGAGTGTCGCATATGCCTTCAACCAGACAATCGTCGGAGACGTGTTTGGAGGCAACCCGATAGGGCTGAACGCCTTAGACACACTGTCCAGCGAGTGCAGCAAGGTGGAGGTTCCCTGCTGTTTTGGGGTGGCATTATATGGGGCCGACGTACGCCGCTGGTTGGTCACGCAAGGCGCCGTAATGGCTGTACGATACGTGAATGTCATCCTCCGACCGATAGTGCAGCCATATCGGCAGCATACTGGCAAGGCATTCGTCTTCATGGACGACTATTCGTGCCCCCATCGTGCACATCTTGTGAATGACTCCCTTCAGGACAACGACATCGCTCCACTAGAGTGGCCAGCCTGTTCTCCAGACATGAACCGTATCGGACATGATTGGGATAGATTGGAAAGGGGTGTCTATGGACGACGTGACCCACCAACCACTCTGAGGGAACTACGCCGAATCGCCGTTGAGGAGTGGGATAATCTGGACCAACATTGCCTTGATGAACTTGTAGATAGTATGCCACGACGAATATAGGCATACATCAATGCAAGAGGACGTGCTACTGGGTATTAAAGGTTCCGATGTGTACAGCAATCTAGACCACCACCTCTGAAGGTCTCGCTGTATGGTGGTACATCATGCATTGCGTGGTTTTCATGAGCAATAACAAGGGCGAAAATGATGTTTATGTTGATCTCTATTCCAATTTTCCATACAGGTTCCGGAACTCTCAGAACCGAGGTGATACAATACTTTTTTTGATATGTGTACAAAGATCGCAAATATTAACACCGCAACACAAACTGCTGGGTTTGACGTGGTCCCGTGACTAGAAAGCTGGACTGCTGATAACTGGCGTCACATTTGTGTTCGGCGATGGATTGTGTTTCTGCGTTACCCACGTGACGACCGTCTACGAGTATGGCGGCGACCCGGTGACAGATCGGTCACATTGTCGTAATGTTTTGGAGACGTACCGCGGTGTTGCTCCTGGCACCACGGTGTACGGGGGCCACCTGTTATGTATGACTTCAGGTCACCGCTGGTACGCACTGAAGGAACTCTGAGGTCACAGTGGCACATACGGACAACCCGCGATCTCTCCTGTTACCTCTCACACTGCCATGATATTTCTAAGTGTGACTCTATTTTCTAGTTACTTCAATAGTATCACATAGCTCCCAATCCCTAAAGTTTCATTTCGCTTCTTCCTCCCTTCCGGGAATTTCACTTTTTTTGTCAGGCAGTATATAGAAGTAAAGAATACCAAGCAGTGTCGCGTTTCAGCTGCAGCTCACGTATATGCTTACTAATTGTGAGACAGTGGTGCCAGGAAAAGCTCAGAATTCCTCTGCTGGACCTCGCACTGTAGACTGTATAGGAACACTTACTCTGATTTTGTGCAGTTCTTGAATGCAGGGCCCTGGCGATAAGTCCACGTCGCTCTTTTAGTATCTGGAACTGGTCTGTAACAAAACAAAGAAGCATTGTGGCTTTGGACAGATAATGCTTTGTGGATCTATAGATGTTTACAGTTATCAAAATCCATTAACACACATTTAAACAGAATGAAAATAAGAGAGGTACAGGTGAGAGAGAACCGGTGAGGGCTGCTCGAGAGTCTGGATAGCTCAGGCGGCAAGAACATTGTCCGCAGAAAGCACGGTTTCGGGTTCGAATCGCAGCCTGGCACACAGTGTCAATCTGTCGGGAAGCTTCAGTGATAAATGCACGTTGTTCTTACTCACATTTCTTTTTATTTAATTCAGTAATCCAGGCAGCTCTCCGAATCCTACCTGGTCATCTTTCAGTGTACGTGGAGTCATATCATACTTTTACAGATGCTGTTGATTATTTATACGTACAACACCAAAAGCTTCCTAAATCACTACATTTACCACATTCCTTTAAAATCCATACTAATATTATAAATGAGAAATTATTTTTGTTTTTTTTTCGCGACTAAGCGACTCAGTTTTGATGAAATTTGGTATGGAGATAGCTTGAAATTTGAGGAAGAACAGAGGCTAATTTAGAAAATGTATAGCACAAAACATTTATTGGTGTGAAGAATGTAGCGTGAAATAGGTAAGTATTTTTCAAAAAGTTGTGTACTCTCTGACTTATGAACACTGTCAATTTGTGAAAATGCTTTTATTGGCCGATATGTCGTACATAACGCGAAGCGACGTTGTGACATTCAGAATTAACAAAGCGTTTAATCGATACTTCCATAATAATACCATTAATGCAAGAGTAACTCTGCTACGTTTTCACGACTAAACCGCTGAACCAATTTCTATTAAATTTGCAATGGAAATGTGTATGGATAGAGGAACAACATAAGCCACTTTAGAAACTTAAAAAGGGTCGACGCTTATAGGGTGAAATAGCCAATGAAACAACTTGTTCTACATCAGTGAACATAAACCATGTTAAAAAAAACTTTAAATATGTTGCATAATGTGTCGTTACTTCAGCCGCAAAATTCACAGATGCATACCCTCCCCACACATTGCTCGGCAGCTATACTGCGTGTGCCACCACGTCATGGTTTGGGGCAGCTTGGGGAGGGGGCGTCACATTACAAGCTGTGTATACCTGAACAGGCAGACAAGTGAGTGCAGCTGATGTTACCACACGTAAAATAGCTTACTTAGCATCACTCATCACAGTAAAAGTACTGCTATACCGTGGGTAACACTTAGTGCGTTGTAGTTTTTTTTAAATCTGCAGGCACAAACACATTTACTGTCGATATGGGAAATACTGGATGAAGATCCGTTTGGTTTCTGGAAGGGAAAAGGCATGAGACAAGCAAATCTGGCATTGTGCTCAATAATCTGTGGACTCCGATAACGTAAAATGGAATAAGATGCTCACAATCCATATAAGACACATCAGCAGAAGAAGTAAAACCATTATCACACTTAGGAAACCAGGTTCCACCGGACTGATGAAGTAAGGAACGTATCGCATGTACATCCATACCCACACCCAGCAAACAACAGTGAAGTGCATGGCAGAAGGTACTTTCCAATTTTACCCGTTATTAGTACTCCTTTCCCTTTCACTGAGCGAGGCAGCGCAGTGGTTAGCACACTGGATTCGCATTCGTGAGGACGACAGTTGAAACCCATGTCTGGCCATCCTGATTTAGGTTTCCCCTGGTTTCCCTAAATTATTTAAGACAAATGTCAGGATGGCTCTTTTGAAAGATCACGGCCGATGCCTTCCACATCCTTCCCTAACACCTCCTCCTTTCCGTTCCATTCACGAATAGAGTGCGGGAAGAATGATTGTTCACCTTCCTCTGTGTGTGATGTAATTAATTTAATCTTGTCCTCCCGATCCCTATGCAACCGATTCCTGAAACTTTGTAAGTAGGCTTTCTCGGGATACTTTATATATATTTTCAAGAGTCTGCCAGTTCAATTTCTTCAGCATCTACGTGACACTCTCCCACGGGTCTAATAAACCTGTGATCATTCGTGTTGCCCTGTTCTGTATACATTCAATGTGTTACTCCTTTTTGGCATGGGTCCAACATACTTGAGCAATATTCTAGGGCGTGTCGCACCAGTGTTTTGTAAGCATTCTTCAATGAAGACTGACTGTATTTCCCTAACATCATATCAGTGGACCGAGGTCTACACCTGCTTTACCTTGACTATGTCACCGTCCCGTTTGAAATCTTCCCCCCCCCCCCTCCTCCACAATATTTTTACACCAAGATATTGCTGGAGTTGGCCGATTAAAGTTGTGACTCACTGATACTGTAGTGAAAGGATATTACGTTTCTTCGGTTTCCGAAATGTATAATTTCACATTATTGAAAATTTGAAACGCGTGGCCAATCTTTGCACAACTCTGAAATCTTATCAACTCCAACTAAATATTGGTGCAGCTTTTTTCAGACATATAACAGCATCCTCGGTGAAAAGTCTGAAAAGCCACTAGCATACAAGATGAACACCAAAGGTCCCAATACACTTGCCTGCGGCACACCTGAAGCTTCTGCATCCATCGATGACTCTCCATCCAAAATAATATGCTACATTCTTCCCGCCAACAAATCCGGTATTTAGTCGCAAATTTCTCTAAAGACCCTGTATTTTTTATGGTAATAGTAGGTTTTTTACCGAGTCAAATGCTTTTTGGATATCAATAAATACTGGATTTCCCTGGCTACCTTGGTCCTTGGCTTTCAGGGTGTCAGGTGGGAAAAGTGCGAATTGGGTTCCACATGATGGATGTGTTCGGAATCCATGCTTGTTTGCATATAGGACGTCATTCCGTTCTAGATACCTCATTGCATTTGAGTCCAGAATATGTTCTTAGACTCTACAACAAATGGATGTCAAGGCTATTCGACAGAAGTTTTGTGGTTCACTTTTGCTGTCTTTCTTGCGGACCTGTTTGACCCGTGTTTTCTCCCAGCTGTTGAGCAAGGTGTATTGTTCGAAGGCTCTAAGGATATTGTGGTTAAAAGAAAACCTAACCCAGCCGCTAATTCGCTAAGGAATCTGATAAGGATTCTATCAGGCCCTGGAGCGCCGTTCAATTTTTGCGATTTTGTTCTCAACAGCACTGGCACTAATACCTTAGTCGTTCATTTTTTAGTGCTGCGAGCCTTAAATGGGGCGTTTAGCTTTCGTGATTTTGCTTTGCTTCCTTAATTTCAGTTCCTCCCTCTTCTACGAGTGTCTGAACATTAACGTCGGAGCCATTAACAGCCTTCATATATGACCAGAATTTTTTGGGTTTTTATTAAAGGTCTACAACTACTGTAGTCGTTGAAGGCTTCATGCTTTACTTGACAGCCGCAAGCATTTCATTCAGAATCTCTGTACATTGAACAAGTCATGTAGATTGTCACTGGCAAAAGAATATTTCTTCATTATAGACGTATGCACTGATATCAGATATTGATATGGAAACGTGGAGGAGGTTCCTGAAATTTTATTCTATAAAAGTGAAAAGTGGAAAACCTGAAATCTGGGGAGCAATTAACTGGATACATTTGAAACATGGTATCATCGAAGAAGGTTCAAAATTATAAGGGACAATCAAAAGGTTTGCGTTTGAGGGCGTTGCTGCAGCGTATATGCAACATAGCGCGACTCTGATGCGAATATATAAGCACCGGTATTATGGAAAGGGATTAGTGAGGCATTCGTGTTTTACGACGTGGTTGCGGTAAATGCGGAAACGTAAACTATGGAGACATAATTACCAACTTCGTCCAAACAGGACCAACAAGCTGTTATTCTTTTCTTGGCTGTACAAGAACAAACACCGACAGATTTGCACCGGAGAATGAAGAATGTGTATGGGGCGACATGTCTGCCGGATATCACCGTCCGGGAAGGCTACGCCAAGCGATGCTGCTGCTTCATCATATCGCACGTCCCCACAACGCAAATGCCCTAGAGTCGTGATCCCACCCCATGCAACTATGATGGATTCGCTGCCTTAAAACAGGTCCTGAAGGTCGACTATTCTTGCTGGACGAGAATGTGTAGCAGGCACTTACGGATTTCTTCACCCAGCAGGACACGGCGTTTTAGTGATTGCCTCAATACTCACAGTGATTTTGCCTGAATGGCATACAGTCTCAGGACTGCACGGCCTTCGAATGGAAACTTTTTGATCGTTCCTTATAAGCTGACAGATAAACTATGCGACGTAAAAGTGATGAATATACACACATCAAAAAAAGTTTTGCATCACCTCGGTTTTGAGAGTTTCGGAACCTATATGGAAAATTAGAATAGAGATCAACACAAACATCAGTTCCGCCCTTTTTATTTCTCATGAAAACCACACACTGGATGTTGTACCACCATACAGCGAGACCTTCAGAGATTGTAGTCCAGACTGCTGTATGCACCGGTACCTCTAATAACCAGTAGCACGTCCTCTTGCAATGATGCATGCCTGTATTCGTCGTGGCATACCATCCACAAGTTCATCAAGGCGCTGTTGGTCCAGATTGTCCAACTTCTCAACAGAGATTCGGCGTAGATCCCTCAGAGTGGTTGGTGGGTCACGTCGTCCGTAAACAGCCCTTTTCAATCTATCCCAGGCATGTGCGATAGGGTTCTTGTCTGGAGAACATACTGGCCACTCTAGTCAAGCGATGTCGCTATCCTGAAGGAAGTCATTCACAAGATGTGCACGATGGTGGCACGAAGTGTCCTCCACATCATTATTCACTGATTGTTTGGGATCCGAACCAGTTCGGAATAGAGAAGGTCGAAGAAATCCGGAAGCGCACTCATATCAATGCATTTTGCTGGTTCAGTACAAGATAATTATGGAGATCCTCACCGACCTTTGGCAGAAGATGTTATTGGCAAGCTTAAAGAACCTATATTGGGGGAACACTTAAACGAATCTAATGCTTGCGTCGTTTACCTCGTAAAAGTCACATAAAAACACAATGACAGGTATTACTGCATCTGCGAGGCATACGACCCGTTATTTCTCCCGTGCTGTTTTCTTGAGTCGGACAGTAAAGGAGGACCAATAGCGGTGCCCTCTGATAATCTTAGTTGTTCCTGAAGAAGACGATGCAGGTTATCGCCGAAAATCCAAATTTTTTGCTCTAATTTGGCGCGGCGAGAAGACAGAAAATTCTTTACACAGGAAGTTTAAATAAAAATGCCTCCTATTCGCGAGGCAGCACACAAACACCACGTCTGCCTGCTCACGAAATAAATATCCTGCCATGTCTGAACGGAACACTTTCAGTTAACACACTACATGTAGTAGATGTACACGTTGAAGACAAACGGATGACAAATGTAAACAATCTCCCTGGCAACACAACGCCATCTAGAATATAATGATTCAAACGAGTGCATATATAAGTGAAACAGAAGGTTTGTATCGGAGAGCCGTTAAACATCAAAGTTCATTAGTACTTGATACCCCTAAAACGTAGGAATTTCGGACGTATGTTTCTATTACCAGTTTTTCTTATATTGATGCAAGGAACGTGTTACCAAAAGTCTGTAAAAGTAATTTTTAAACATCCTGTATAATTTAGTTGGCGTTAATCTTACTTGCCTTGTGGAGTTGTACTGCAAGGCAAAGTTGCATATCTACTTGATTCCAGTTTGAGGTTTGTTGCAAGCTGCCTTTAAACTTCTTTGAACAAACCACTGTGCCTAGTAGTTCGAAGAAACTGCTGGTTACACACACCTACAACAGGGATAATAGAAATGATCCAGAAAAATAATATCTAATGTCAGTAACATCTGTCTGCTGTAGACTCCTAGAACATATGCTGAGTTGAAAGATAATGAGATATCTCGGACTGAATCGCCTCTTCATATCAACCAGCGTGGATTCCGAAAACATCGGTCATGCGCCACCTTTCTCACACCATCTCCTCGGAGCCACGTTTCAAGGAAATCACACGTTAGCAACGCTTATCAACGGAAACACTGTCAGATGATCTGCCTCCATAGCCAGTGCGGATTGACATGCGGAAGACCCGGGTTCAATTCCCTGTACTGTCACGGATTTTTCCTTGGCGGGAGGACTGGTACGGTGCGTAGTCAGCCTCGTGAAGCCAACTGAGGAATTACTCGACCAATTAGTAGCGGTTCCAAGGTCAAGAAACACGCCAACGACCTGAAGAATGGTGTGCTGACCACATGTCCCTCCATCATAACGCATCCTGTTACGTCATAGGCTAAGGATGACAGGGCGATCGGTCAGATCCATAGGGCCGTCTAGTACCAGAACGCGGAACCTTACATTACGTTTACCTACTGTCAGGTGGGGAATCAAAAGAAATTTGCGACTACAATCAGAATTTGTAGTAGCGAGGACGCAGTTTATTCTTCATTTAAAAATCTGTTCTGTGCAGCGGACTGATATCAGTCATCATCGGTGCATTTTTCTAACCGATACATGCCATAAGTAGCAGTACTGTCCTTGGCAGATTTCTATCATGATAGAAATGCACCGATATTGACTGACGTCAGTCGAAATCGATTTGCAACAATATAAATAAATTATGTTACTGTGACTGGTTGCTACATTCTTTATGATTTTAAGTAACTAGGCTGTTCCTACTGCATCCCGGTCGGCTCTTCCCTGACGACTGTATGAGGCCAAGCTCGTATACTAGGGAACAAAAAAGGTGACATAAGGCAGCACGAGTTATGCTAGAAAGAAATATTTACGCTGATAAAGAGTATCTGGACACCCTAATGTAAGGTGGAATCGATTACAAGATGTCCACAAAAGGCAGACCCACCGGTGTAGTGGGTGGCAGGGGGTACTGTGTCGTCAGCAGGGAAGCAGTAACAACAAAATACATTGGTTTGGAGAGCACATTGACTTCGAACGTGGACTAGTCATTGGATGTCACCCGACTAAAAAATCCACTAAGGGCATTTCAAACTGTGAAGTGAAAACACAAAGTAAAGGCTACAGCTAAACCAAGACCAGGCAGACATCGTGTACTGACGGACTATGGCCGCTGAGCATTGCGAGAACTGGTTGTAAGAAATCAAATGAAGTTAGCGAAAGGAATCACGCATTAGTTCCAAACTGCTACCAACAGCACATTTAGCACAATGACTGTGTGTAGGGGGTTACGAAGAAGAGGGTACATTAGTCGAGAAACACCTTGTAAATTGAACATTTCTGTATCCAACGTTAAGAGATGGAAAAGAGCCACCGCGGTACAACAACCGAGTTAGAAAACTGCTGCGGAAGCAAAGGGAACTTCATAGCTAACATAAACATAGCCAAAGCCTTGCAGACAAACGAAAATTACGCGAAGCGAAATGTAGTGTGAGGAGGGCTATGCGAGAGGCGTTCAATGAATTCGAAATTAAAGTTCTATGTATTGACTTGGCAGATAATCCCAAGATATTTTTGTCATATGTCAAAGTGGAAGGTGGATCAAAACAAAATGTCCAGACACTCTGTGACCAAAATGGTACTGAAACAGAGGATGACAGACTAAATGCCGAAATACTAAATGTCTTTTTACAAAGCTGTTTCACAGAAGAACACTGCACTGTAGTTCCTTCTCTAGATTGTCGCACAGATGACAAAATGGTAGATATCGAAATAGATGACAGAGGGATAGAAAAACGATTAAAATTGCTCAAAAGAGGAAAAGCCACTGGACCTGATGGGATACCAGTTCGATTTTACACAGAGTACGCGAAGGAACTTGCCCCCCTTCTTGCAACGGTGTACTGTAGGTCTCTAGAAGAGCGTACCGTTCCAAAGGATTGAAAAAGGGCACAGGTCATCCCCGTTTTCAAGAAGGGACGTCAAACAGATGTGCAGAACTATAGACCTATATCTCTAACGTCGATCAGTGGTAGAATTTTGGAACGCGTATTATGTTGGAGTATAATGACTTTTCTGGAGACTAGAAATCTACTCTGTAGGAATCAGCATGGGTTTCGAAAAATAGGATCGTGTGAAACCCAGCTCGCGCTATTCGTTCACGAGACTCAGAGGGCCAAAGACACCGTTTCCCAGGTAGATGCCGTGTTTCTTGACTTTCGCAAGGCGCTCGATACAGTTCTCCACAGTCGTTTAATGAACAAAAAAATGGTTCAAATGGCTCTGAGCACTATGCGACTCAACATCTGAGGTCATCAGTCGCCTAGAACTTAGAACTAATTAAACCTTACTAACCTAAGGACATCACACACATCCATGCCCGAGGCAGGATTCGAACCTGCGACCGTAGCGGTCGCTCGGCTCCAGACTGTAGCCTCTAGAACCGCATGGCCACTCCGGCCCGCCTTAATGAACAAAGTCAGAGCATATTGTCTATCAGACCAATTGTGTTATTGGGCGAAGAGTTCCTAGATAACAGAACGCAGCATGTCATTCTCAATGGAGAGAAGTCTTCCGAAGTAAGAGTGATTTCAGGTGTGCCGCAGGGGAGTGTCATAGGACCGTTGCTATTCACAATATACATAAATGACCTTGTGGATAACATCGGAAGTTCACTGATGCTTTTTTCGGATGATGCTGTAGTATATCGAGAGGTCGTAACAACGGAAAATTGTATTGAAATGCAGGAGGATCTGCAACGAATTGACGCATGGTGCAGCAGGGAATAGCAATATAATCTCAATGTAGACAAGTGTAATGTGCTGCGAATACATAGAAAGAAAGATCCTTTATCATTTAGCTACAATGTAGCAGGTCAGTAACTGGAAGCAATTAATTCCATAAATTATCTGGGAGTAGGCATTAGGAGTGGTTTAAAATGGAATGATCATATAAAGTTGATCGTCGGTAAAGCAGATGCCACACTGAGATTCATCAGAAGAATCCTAAGGAAATGCAATCCGAAAACAAAGGAAATAGGTTACAGTACACTTGTTCGCCCACTGCTTGAATACTGCTCATCAGTGTGGGATTCGTACCAGATGGGGTTGATAGAAGAGATAGAGAAGATCCAACGGAGAGCAGCGCACTTCGTTACAGGATCATTTAGTAATCGCGAAAGCGTTACGGAGATGATAGACAAACTCCAGAGTAAGACTCTGCAGGAGAGACGCTCAGTAGCTCGGTACGGGCTTTTGTTGAAGTTCCGAGAACATACCTTCACCGAGGAGTCAAGCAGTATATTGCTCCTTGCTACGTATATCTCGCGAAGAGACCATGAGGATAAAATCAGAGAGATTAAATCCCACATAGAGACATACCGACAATCTTTCTTTCCACGAACAATACGAGACTGGAATGGAAGGGAGAATCGATAGACGTACTCAAAGTATCCTCCGCCACACGCCGTCAGGTGGCTTCCGGAGTATGGATGTAGATGTAGATGTAGAAGAGAAGTGGTATAAACCTGAATAGTAGGTCCTTTGGAGTCTTAAGTCTCGCTGTAGTAGTCCGATGGTAGGGTATCAGGTTAGCGAAGCGTAGAGAACTTTACCTGCCATCATGTGTAGTGCCAACAGTGAAGTACAGAAGAATGGTGTTGAGGCAAGGGGTGTAATTCGTTGTTATCTGAAGAAGACGGTAACTGTGGAAGGACATGAACCCTTTTTACAACACTGCCTACAGCAGAGAAACAGTTCAGAGATCATGTTTGTTTGTGTTAGCACGGGAGCGTGTTCTGTTAGAAAGCAGCATCTGTGAGGCACTAGTTTGTGAACAAACCATTCCTGAAATTAACTGTTCTGCCCAGAGTCCCGACTTTCACTCAATGAAACATTTTTGGATGAGTTAGAGCGCCGACATCGGTCGAGGACCTACGGTCAAACTTCACCACCTTCTCTGGTTTCAGCTGCTGAGCTAGAATGGCCAACTATTTCTCTACATACTCTCAGACACCTCACTAAATGTGTCCTGCAGTTTGGAGGAACATGTGGTCACCACACCGCTCTCCCGGCCAATGTCGAGTTTCTCGACCCTGGAACCGTTTCTAATCGGTCGCCCTCACGATACTGAGCGCACCCCGTTCCAGTCTTTGCTGTGGAGGCGGGCAGACGTAGGGCTACGCTCGATGTACAGGGTTATTACAAATGATTGAAACGATTTCACAGCTCTACAATAACTTTATTATTTGAGATATTTTCAAAATGCTTTGCACACACATACAAAAACTCAAAAAGTGTTTTTAGGCATTCACAAATGTTCGATATGTGCCCCTTTAGTGATTCGGCAGACATCAAGCCGATAATCAAGTTCCTCCCACACTCGGCGCAGCATGTCCCCATCAATGAGTTCGAAAGCATCGTTGATGCGAACTAGCAGTTCTGGCACGATTCTTGGTAGTGGAGGTTTAAACACTGAATCTTTCACATAACCCCACAGAAAGAAATCGCATGGGGTTAAGTCGGGAGAGCGTGGAGGCCATGACATGAATTGCTGATCATGATCTCCACCACGACCGATCCATCGGTTTTCCAATCTCCTGTTTAAGAAATGCCGAACATCATGATGGAAGTGCGGTCGAGCACCATCCTGTTGAAAGATGAAGTCGGCGCTGTCGGTCTCCAGTTGTGGCATGAGCCAATTTTCCGCGGGCTACGCGTGAAACTTGCCCGCACGCGTTCAACCGTTTCTTCGCTCACTGCAGGCCGACCCATTGATTTCCCCTTACAGAGGCATCCAGAAGCTTTAAACTGCGCATACCATCGCCGAATGGAGTTAGCAGTTGGTGGATCTTTGTTGAACTTCGTCCTGAAGTGTCGTTGCACTGTTATGACTGACTGACGTGAGTGCATTTCAAGCACGACATACGCTTTCTCGGCTCCTGTTGCCATTTTGTTTCACTGCGCTCTCGAGCGCTCTGACGACAGAAACCTGAAGTGCGCCTTCAGCCGAACAAAACTTTATGAGTTTTTCTACGTATCTGTAGTGTGTCGTGACCATATGTCAATGAATGGAGCTACAGTGAATTTATGAAATCGCTTCAATCATTCGTAATAGCCCTATATATTCTCAGGTCAAGGCACCAAAGGGCTGCCGTGGGAACCTTATCGCTAACTCTTCACCTTTACACTGACTGTCTTTTAGTTACATTTATTGTAAGGTTTTCATATGTTTTCTGCCGTTCTAGATATTCACCTTCACTGTACTGGGGCAAAGATGTATGAGCGCGCTGGACGAGTAGTGAATAAGATCCTTGACTCTGTGTTGAATTTAATCTGTGGTGTGGATCGCCAGTCAGTTGCGCAGGGCTGGGGCATTCTTATTTGACGCATAGTAGCAAGTAGTTGATTTTTAGAGAAGATCTCAGAGAAATTATCTGGAATAATTAATTATGGAGATGAAAACTTGTTTGTAAACCTTAATCTTATTGATTCTATTGATGAAGAACATATTTTGGAGAATTTTTCGGCGTAACCAACGCATGTGCATGAATGAAACGTTTGTTTGTCAGAAGTCTTAATTGAAGGAAATATTTGTCCATCAGTTAACTAATAATATTCACGATTAATGTTAATTTGATCTCTTTGGTTCCATTATGCCACAAGTAGCGCAGTTAGCTTAAATGTCTGTAACTTTTTTAGTAATAAGAGTCTGCTTATGTTGTATTTTCTGATAATAATCATAATTTAATTTTTCAGGAACGACTTTCTTTAAAGTAAACCGCTCCTCCATCACTTTCAGTAAAGTTTTGCACATTTTGTCGTGTGTGCATTGCACCTTACGGCACACGAAAACACAGATTTTTCTCTGACAAGCATAAAACACAAATTTTGTAGTTAGTACGTTGTTTTTCTTTAGCTACAGGATTTCGTGTTT
Source organism: Schistocerca cancellata (assembly GCF_023864275.1). Classification (NCBI taxonomy): domain Eukaryota; kingdom Metazoa; phylum Arthropoda; class Insecta; order Orthoptera; family Acrididae; genus Schistocerca; species Schistocerca cancellata. Next base: position 152,548,707 of record NC_064634.1, on the reverse strand, counting down.
TCTGTTTGCGTTCGAGAACCTCAGTACATCAGACATAAAACAGCATGTTGAGCGTAAGGTAAGTTACTTTTATCTCACTTTCCATTCTCGTGACCAAACAGAGCACAGTCAGAATTTTCAGGTATTATGCTTATTAAGGACACTAATTTACAGTGAACAGTGAAGGTAACATTTAACAGTTATTTTCTATCGAGTCGAGTTGTATTTTATTTCGTGGATATTTCAAGTCAAACTTCGCATGACACTTTACGCAACTTTCATAACGTACTTCAGTAATGAAATACAGTTAATTAGTTTTCACTAAGTATACTAATAGTTTATTTTTGGATTTACTTGAATTAATTTTCATTCTTTCAAAGTCGGTATTTCACTTAAAGTTTTCGTTCACGACGTTATCACATGCACAACACAGGACCAACCAACAGACAGTATTAGTCAGCAGACGAATACGATATCTAAAGCACTTGTTATACGAGGAGAAAGATTTGAAAAAAGAAATAGAAAGAAAATGAAAAAACAATATTATGTATCTTCATTTATAGATAATTTTTATACAAATATGGACTACTATTAAAGTGAGTAACGTGATGAATATTTCCGTACAAAAATAGCATTGAATCACATTTTCTATCAAACATTTCAGTTCCTTAATAGCTTATAGTTTTTTTAGTTTAAACGGTAGTGGGTCGCGTGGTACGTAAGCAAAAGGACGTGACAGGCAAACAGTAGTTGAGAAGATAGTGGGTCATGGCTCCAGCCTACGTCTGTTGTTCAATCTGTACACTGAACAGTCTGTAAATGTAACTAAGGAGAAAATCTGTGAGGAAATTAACTTTCATGTTGAGGAAATATAAGTTTTGAATTTATCCATGGCAACGTAATTCTGTCAGAGACAGCACAGCACTTGCAACACATGTCAAGCAGGATGTATTATGTCTTGAAAAAAAGATTGTAGAATGAATGTCCACCAAAGTAGAACAAGGGTAAATGCAAGGTGGCTAAAATTTCGCACCTTACAAGCACTCATTCACATACTTTGCCGTGACCCACAAACACAATTAGGTATCATGTGATAGGTTGTACATCGTACATATGAATATACAAAGGAGACTGACATTGACACGCACGCCTTGTAAATAATTGCTAACGCTTACTGCATGAACGGTGACGGAGTGTCTTTATTATCAGAACTGTACTCGTAGAAGTTGGAACGACAGTGGAAATGAAATGGCAGGCGGAACTCAAGCCCTGCGTGGAAGGCCCACACAGGTGTGGTGGTCCATCTCCATACAGGAAGTGCCAAGATGGACAGTCTGGACAACTGAGCGCGAAGACACAATACGGAGCTAAAAAATGGTTCAAATGGCTCTGAGCACTATGGGACTCAACTGCTGTGGTCATAAGTCCCCTAGAACTTAGAACTACTTAAACCTAACTAACCTAAGGACATCACACACATCCATGCCCGAGGCAGGATTCGAACCTGCGACCGTAGCGGTCGTGCGGTTCCAGACTGTAGCGCCTTAAACCGCTCGGCCACTCCGGCCGGCACAATACGGAGACCGCCGGCCGCTGTGGTAGTAGGGCCGGAAGGATAACCGGATAATACTTCCGAACTCTAGAAAGCTTGGACGCAGCTGAGAAGAACGAAGAAGTGTCACCTCGGAAATCACGCAGGCTGGGTTATTTCCAAGCAGTTTTACTCAGAAGCATTGTACGAGTATAGGTATTTCCTCGCAAACTATCCGCGTTGGACGACAAAAGACTAAAATATCGTTGGTGGGCGTCCGGAAGAATCTGTAGAGAGAGAGAATATTCCGTGGTTTCGGGAATATGATTCGTTTTCGGAATTAAGAGGGTGGGGACCCGAACCTTGCTGGGAAGCCAGCGGTGGAGAGACGTGGTCTTCTGTTGTGAGCACCCGTGTGTGACGGTAACTCGATATCAGCTTTGTTGGTACAGACGGACTTGCTGTCTTTGCTCTCAGGAGAGTTTATAGTAAGAACAGTTAGGCACTGTACTGTTGCGAACCTATACGATTCTGGACTTCACCTCCAAGTTGGAAGTCGTCGCTGGGTACGCAGCGTTCAGTAATTGAGAGCACTTCCTCTGCCTATACTTACGTTGAGACGTTATCTGAACTCCGTCCTTGTGGCTGGGAGTTCGCGTTTCTCGTCTGTAGAACACAGAGAGGAGAAGACTGTATTAGAGTATATTAGTCAGAGGACCACCTTCTGGCGTCCTAGTGTTTGAAAGAGTTTATTTGTGGCTGTAGTTTTTCCATAGTCGCAGACGAGTACGAGAACCATCGCTTCGACACAGCGGACGCAGTGCATACGGTGGTATCGCAAATTGCTTCGGCTTATTAGGGCTATAAAGCTAAACAGCTGTGATCAAGTTAGTTTATTTCCACTGAGGTTCCACACCAGCGTAGATCATCTTTGAAAGTAGTGTCTTCTAGTGTTTGGTACGTAGATGATGTCAGCAATTTCACGTTATTGATATTAGATCGCGCAGTCATAATAAGGGGCAGAGTTGGGCAATTGATTAATAATTTTAGTTAGGAAATACAGAGAATTGTACTTAAAGGGTTGATTTTAATCTGTAATAAATATATATTGATCAACAACGTTTATCATTTAGTAGTATTAATTGCCTTCATCATACATTTATGTTTAGATTGTCATTTATATATAAAAAGAGAATGAAGAGATCCTAAGATCTGCTTCAAGGGATAGTCAGACAGGGCCAAACCATCATTTTAGCGTTTATTATTTTCCGTTGCGCACATTTATTTTACACCCGCCTGGAGTAGCACCTTGAATAATGGAATGTAGTATGGCGTTATTACATTAAGAAATGAGACACTAAAAGTAGTAGACGAGATTAGAACTTGGGTAACAAAATAAGGGATGACAACCGAAGCACAGAGGATGTAAGACGCACCCCGGCATTTCAGGAAAAGCGTTTGTGAGAAAGAAAACTTTTTTGGATCTAGTAAGTATAAATTTTGGCATTAGTAAGTTTTTTGTGAAAGAATTTGTCTGGAGAGTAACCTCGAAAGGAAATGAAATCTATATATACAAGCAGTTCAGACCTAAAGAGAATAGAAGTTTTTGAGATGTGCCGCAACGGCAGAATACTGAAGATTCAATGGGGAGATCTGATAATCAATGAAGAGGTATTGAATCTTAATGGGCAGAGAATAAAATTACGCCACAGCTTGCCTAAAAGAAGGGAACAGTTGATAGGAGGTCTCAACGAACCGTCGATTTGGTCTATCTATATCCGAATCCCGCTCCAGCTACTGCCGGGTCTGGGTGCTGATGAGTCCTCTCCATTTGGCACGGTCCTCCCACCACTTTTCTTCCTCCATTTGTTGCCAGGTCACACCCCCCCCCCTTTTTCAGATATGCTCACTACCATTTTCCACCGTATTCTTGGGCGCCCTCTAGGTCTTTTCCCATCCATCTTTAGTTCTTCCATAATTTTGGGGAGTCTCTGTCCATGCATCCTCTTAACATGCCCATACCATCTTAATCTCTTTCTTTCACTTTCTTCCCTCATACTTTCTTGTTTAAGGTCCTTTCTAATCTCTACATTCCTTACTCTGTCCATTCTTGTTTTTCCCTTAACTGCTCTGAGAAATTTCATTTCCCCTGCTTGCTATGGAGGAGAAACGTCGATTTGGTAGCGGTGGGAAATCTGCGGGTGGAAATTGTAGAGAGAGGCCAAAGCTCAATACAGCAAGCAGACTCAAATGGATGCAGGGTGCAGTAGCTATGTAGATACAAAGAAGATTGCTCAGGATAGATTAGCGTGGAAAACTGTTTCATATTATCCTTCGGGCCGGTCACGATGACAACAGTACATAAGCAGAGATGTTATTATACGAATATTTATGTTACATACAAAACAGTCTTCGGAGTGAAGCTCAGAACGATGACACTACATAAGCAGAGATGTTACTACGCAAATTGTTATTGTACATACAAGTTACTTTATAAAATCTAAATGTCATTGTAGGTAATAATTTTATGTGATATTATTCTTCAAATTGCAACGGCCTTGCCGCAGTGGATACACCGGTTCCCGTGAGATCACCGAAGTTAAGCGTTGTTCGGCACTTGGATGGGTGACCATCCAGGCCGCCATGCTCTGTTGCCATTTTTCGGGGTGCACTCAGCCTCGTGATGCCAATTGAGGAGCTACTCGACCGAATAGTAGCGGCTCCGGTGAAGAATACCATCTTACGACCGGGAGAGCGGTGTGCTGACCCCATGCCGCTCCTATCCGCACTCTCCACCGAGGATGACACGGCGTTTGGATGGTCCCGGTTGGCCACTCGTGGCCTGAAGACGGAGTACTTGATTATTCTTCAAATTAAGATTGTGCAGTACGGTCCGAAATTTCTGTTACTCCCTTCTTCCTCGGTCGTGATGTATATTTACACTGATCAGCCACAACATTGTGACCAACGACCTACTGTCGATATAAACTCGTCCAGGCGATATCAGCGTCACATGGCGAGGAAAGACTGCTAGTCAGACACACGCACGTGCATGTAGCATCTGTGAGCGTGCTGTCCGAATGAACTCGTAGAATGGGGAAGGCGCGCGACCTGTGTAACATTGACCGAGGGCAAGTTGTGATGGCCCGGAGGCTCGGCACGCGCATTTTGGTAACTGCACGATTTGTCGGGTGAGAGTTTTCGACGCGTGGCGAAACCAAGGTGCAACCACATCCAGACGTCGTGGGGTTGCGCAGCCATCCCTCGTTGCAGATGTAGGACGTCGTAGACTGGGCAGGCCCTTAAAACATGACAGGTGGCGAACTGTGGCCGAACTAGCATCAGACTTAAATGGTGGTCAGAGCACAAGTGAGACTGAATACAGAGCAACGAACACTTCTAACGATGGGTCTACGCAGCCACCGATGCATGCACATGCCAATGTTAGCACCACAATATCGGAAACTACGAATGAAATGCCACGTGCCCATTGGCACTGGACGTTGGCACATTGGCAGAGAGTTGCACAGTCTGATGAATCCCGATACCTTCTTCATCGTGCCGATAGGAGGGCGTGAATCCGTCGTCCTCCAAGAGAACAGCTCCTTGACACCTGTACTGTGGGATAGAGACAAGCTGGCGGCGGCTCCATTATGCTCTGGGAAAAATTCATGTGTCCAGTGGATCGCATGGAAGACATCCTGACGGCCGAGGAGCTTCGTACATTGGTTGCAGACCACGTACACCCCTTCATGACGATCGTGTCTCTCGACGCCAATGGCATTTTTCAACAAGATAATGTGCCATGTCACAAGGCCAGGAGTGTGAGGGCATGGTTTCAGGAACTCAGTGGCGAGTTCCATTTGATGTGCTGGTCCCCCAAATCGCCAGATCTAAATCTGATCGAACACATCTTGGATGTGATTGAACGTGACATCAGAGCTCTTCTCCCCCACGCCAGTGACTTGTGCGTGCAGATGTGATAGCAACTCCCTCCAGCGACTTACCAAGGCCTCACAGCTTCCATGCCACCAAGCGTCGCCGCTGTTATCCGTACCAAAGGTTGGTAGTCATAATGCCCTGTCTGATCAGTGTACATTTCCTATGTTGTTGTTTTTTTGTTCTCGGATGGCGCACACAAGCACCTACAGTGTGAAAAAAAGTGTTCTGACAAGTGCATGGGCTCATGAACGTGCACACACGGGGAAAACCGTAAGAGATGTGCAAGGGGAGTTTGCTGCACGATTCCATACAGAAGCTCCACCAAAGCGAACGATATTGCGATGGCAACAGGAGGTCTTCAGAACCGGATCCATTTGGGTAGAAAGAGGAAGGTCACGACAGTAAATATATTCAGCACTGGCGGATTCCGTGACCAGGTCTCTTATTAAAGCATTGCGGAAAAGATTTGCTGAACATGGAAACGATATGCTGACACACATAAAAAAGATCTGTAATTAAAGTCTTGTAGGCCAACATCCGGAAATGACTTGAGTGTTGAGGACGTGCAGCGAACACAAGAAGCTTGCTCAAGATTACTCGATGTGTTTCTGACGGTCCCACAGCGTGGCAAAATTTTCTTCTCAGACGAATGTACAATTTATCGGTCTTGTCCGCCTAGCGGTATTTTTCCTCTGGAGGAAGTAAAACTCATGTTATTATGAAGAGTTAGAGAATAATCGCTCACTCGTTGGCATCTCGCAGGGCCGTATTTCTTTGAAGGTGCAGTGAATTAACTTTCTTACTTGCAAATGTTGCGTGAATGTTTTATTCCAGATCTCCAGAGATTAAACGTTATTGGTGACAGTTGGCTTCAATAAGATGGGGCTCCTGCCCATTACGCCCTCCGTGATCGCAAGTTCTTGGATGAAGAGTTACCCCAGAGGTGGATAGGGAGAGGATCAGTGCATCTGCCAGAGCCGATAGAGTGGCCTCCGAGGAGTCCTTCTAAGACATCATGCAGCAATTACCTATAGGGAATAATGAAGCAGCGTGTCACGGAACAACGATACCAGCCAACTGATGACATGAAGCAAGCTGTTAAGGAGGCGTTCAGGGAAAACACAATGCCAATGCTTCGGAAAACTTCACACAGCACCTGGCACCGCCTCATTTGGTGCCACGACGATGATGGTGCGCTTACTGATGTTCTTGATCACTAAACAAGCTGGAATGTAAAGTATTTCTTTTATCATACATCTGCCGTGTGAGACGTAACAGTCCATTGAAACCCATTTAAAGTATATAAGTCCTGTAATTGGTAGGAGCGTTTAGGATTAACGTAATTAGGTGACATTGGTCAAAGCCATTTCTTTGGAACTGAGATGGATTTGTGTCAAAACATCAACTAAATTAAATTCTGTTGTATTTAAATAAAAAAAAAAAACTACTGAGAGCATCAGAATTGGTTAGAAAATTAAAATGTAATTAGCGAAAATGTCAAGTGGCGTGTAAACATACGTTGTTCTTTAAGTATTTTGTCAATAATAAGTGAAAGACTTATATCGCCGCACTCAATAGGTGACTAGGAAACATTTATGTTGGTAGAAACATTTTCCGATCCATGTATCTTTTGCATATTCTAAGAATAGTTAAAGCATTGTTGATATTTCATATTTGAGTAGTCTCACATTTATAAAATGTTAAATGGTTAAAGTTCGATAAATGTGTTCGTTCTATAAACGCTAGTGCAACATGATACTTGTAATTTAAGTTAAGACAACAGTTTTAATTGTAAATTTATTAAATAACCCTTTATAACAAGGATTGTTCGGATTTGTATATAAAGGGGTACCCATGTTGGCATAGAGAGACAGTATTTTATCAGATTCCGTACAAGAAGCATATAATGACTTAAGGAAGATGTAAGTGTTGTAAGCATGTCTGTACAATCATGAAATATCTTAGAATAAACATTTCTGAAACTAAATGTATGTATTATTCAATCATGTCGTAACAGGCATGTTGCAGTCGACTACATGAACCTGATGCAGCAGCAGATAAATGGATGAGTACACCCTACAAAATTATGACCTTTGTTAATAATAATAATTTCACACATGACACGATCGAAATGAGAAAATAAATAAGTAAATATCATGACCAGAAAAAAGGCGAGTGATAGGTCTTCGGACCAGACTGTACATTTGCGTCTTATTCATTGAATGTTTCTCCGTCATAGTATCTAAGCAACTTTCCATAAAGTTATAACAATAACTAAATAAACAAATGTGTGAATAGTGTGTAAAACTTCTTTCGAATGTTTCAAGATACAGCGTTCACCCTATCTCCCAGTGTCTATCATTCAAGGAATATCAATTAAATTTTGATTAAAATTATGCAAACGGTGATATTTTCACGGCAAACGAAATTTAGTTTGTTATAAAGATGCTTAAGATACTTACCTCGCACGCTAATCGACATTCGCCTACATTCCACAGGTTTGGTGAGATCTGAAAATGAAACGCAATTCGTTCAGTGTTCTACAGATATCTGCCAAATGTAATTTAAGATCATGTTTCCAACTGTATTTTGATATAATGACAGTGATATACGCAGCCTGAAAGAATACTACTAAAATTTGTAACATTTTTAGCCACTACGGAAATCTGACTACTATCACAAACAGTGACACTTTCGATTCATTATCACCAGCTTCGTTCACCGATGAGAAGCAGACTCTGAATGTTTGCATTTAAAGATGAATTAGTATAAAACATTTCATTCCTGAAGCAGGTTGTCTGAAATACACTACTACACTAGTAGTAGTGTATTTCAGACTAGTGAAATACACTACTACACCAAGAAGAAACGCAGATGACAAACGGGTATTCACTGGACAAATTTATTATACTAGAACTGATATGTGATTACATTTTGCCGGCCGTGGTGGCCAAGCGGTTCTAGGCGCTTCAGTCGGGTACCGCGCGACTGCTCCGGTCGCAGGTTCGGATCCTGCCTCGGGCATGGATGTGCGTGATGTCCTTAGGTTAGTTAGGTGTAAGAAGTTCTAAGTTCTAGGCGACTGATGACCTCAGATGTTAAGTCCCATAGTGCTCAGAGCCATTTGAACGTTTTTTTGATTACATTTTCACGCAATTTGGGTGCATAGATCCTGAGAAATCAGAATCCAGAACAACCACCTCTGGCCGTTTGATACTCCTGGGCACTGAGTCAAACACAGCTTGGATGGCGTGTACAGGTACAGCTGTCCATGCAGCTTCAACACGATACCACAGTTCATCAAGAGTAGTGACTGGCGTATTGTGACGAGAGAGTCGCTCGGCCACCATTGACCAGATGTTTTCAATTGGTGAGAGATCTGGAGAATGTGCTGGGCATGGCAGCAGTCGAACATTTTCTGTATCCAGAGAGGCCCGTACAGGACCTGCAACAAGCGGTCATGCATTATTCTGCTGAAATGTTGGGTTTCGCAGGGATCGAATGAAGGGTCGTAACACATCTGAAATGTGACATCCACTGTTCAAAGTGCCGTCAATGCGAACAAGAGGTGACAGACACGTGTAACCAATGGCACCCCATACCATCACGCCGGGTGATACACCACTATGGCGATGACGAATACACGCTTCCAATGTGTGTTCACCGCGATGTCGCCAAACACGGATGCGTCCATCATTATGCTGTAAACAGAACCTGGATTCATCCCAAAAAATGACGTTTTGCCATTCGTGCACCCAGGTTCGTCGTTGAGTACACCATCGCAGTCGCTCCTGTCTGTGATGCAGCGTCAAGGGTAACCGCAGCCAAGGTTTCCGAGCTGATAGTCCATTCTGCTGCAAACGTTGTCGAACTGTTAGTGCAGATGGTAGTTGTCTTGCAAACATCCCCATCTATTGACTCAGGGATCGAGACGTAGATGTACGATCCGCTACAGCCATGCGGATAAGATGCCTGTCATCTCGTCTGCTAGTGATACGAGGCAATTGGGACCCAGCACGGCGTTCCGTATTACCCTCCTGAACCCACCGATTCCATATTCTGCTAACAGTCATTGGATCTCGAACAACGCGAGCAGCAATGCCGCGGTACGATAAACCGCATTCGCGATAGGCTACAATCCGACCTTTATCGAAGTCGGAAACGTGATGGTACGCATTTCTCCTCCTTACACGAGGCATCACAAAAACGATTCATCAGGCAACCCCGGTCAACTGCTGTTTGTGTATGAGAAATCGGTTGGAAATGTTCTTCATGTAGCACGTTGTAGGTGTCGCCACCGGCGCCAACCTTGTGTGAATGCTCTGAGAAGCTAATCATTTGCATATCAGAGCATCTTCTTCCTGTCGGTTAAATTTCGCGTCTGTAGCACGTCATCTTCGCGGTGTAGCAATTTTAATGGCCAGTAGTGTATATTATGTACTTGATACATTGTTGTTGTTATGGTCTTCAGTCCTGAGACTGGTTTGATGCAGCTCTCCATGCTACTCTATCCTGTGCAAGCTTCTTCATCTCCCAGTACTTACTGCAACCTACATCCTTCTGAATCCGCTTAGTGTATTCACCTCTTGGTCTTCCTCTACGATTTTTAAGCTCCACGCTGCCCTCCAATTCTAAATTTGTGATCCCTTGATGCCTCATAACATGTCCTACCAACCGGTCCCTCCTTCTTGTCAAGTTGTGCCACAAATTCCTCTGCTCCCCAATTCTATTCAGTACCTCCTCATTAGCTATGTGATCTACCCATCTAATCTTCAGCATTCTTCCGTAGCACCACATTTCGAAAGCTTCTATTCTCTTCTTGTCCAAACTATTTATCGTCCATGTTTCACTTCCATACATGGATACACACCATACAAATACTTTCAGAAATGACTTCCTGACACTTAAATCTATACTCGATGTTAACAAATTCCTCTTCTTCAGAAATGCTTTTCTTGCCATTGCCAGACTACATTTTATGTCCTCTCTACTTCGACCATCATCAATTATTTTGCTCCCGAAATAACAAAACTCCTTTACTACTTTAAGTGTCTCATTTCCTAATCTAATTTCCTCAGCATCACCCGACTTAATTCGACTACATTCCATTATCCTCGTTTTGCTTTTGTTGATGTTCATTGTATATCCTCCTTTCAAGACCCTGTCCATTCCGTTCAACTGCTCTTCCAAGTTCTTACACATTACTTACTAAATTATTGGCCATTAAAATTACAATCAAATGGTTCAAAAGGCTCTAAGTACTATGGGACTTAACATCTGAGGTCATCAGGCCTCTAGGCTTAGAACTACTTTAACCTAACTAACCTAAGGACATTACAAACATCCATGCCCGAGGCAAGATTCGAACCTGCGACAGTAGCAGCAGCGCGGTTCCGGACTGAAGCGCCTAGAACCACTCGTACACAGCGGCCGGCTAAAATTACAATCCCAGAATGATTAGCAAATAACAGCGAGCAAGCGTTGTCCTGTTGGAAAACACCCCCTGGAATGCTGACCATGAATGGGAACAGAACAGGACGAATTACTAGACTGACGAACCAATTTGCAGTCACGTTGCGTGGGATAATCAGGAGAGTGTTCCTGGTGCGATATGAGTCCGCACCTCGGACCATAACTCCATGTGTACGTAAACTGTGTCTATCACACAGGCAGGTTGATTGCAGGTCCTAAACTGGTCTCGTGCTAAACGACACGCGACCATTCCTGGCACCGAGGCAGAACCAGCTTTCATTAGAAAACACAACAGACTTCCTCCCTGCCATCCAATGAGCTCTAGCTTGACATCTCTAAAGTCCCTAACGGTGGTGATTTTGGGTCAGTGGAATGGACTTTGCAGGGCGTCTGCCTCGCAACTGTCCTTGAAGTAACTAATTTGTGACAGTTCGTTGTGTCACTCTGGTGCCAACAGCTGCACAAATTGCTTATGCAGATGAAGTACGACGAGCCACAGCCATACGCCGAGCACTATGATCTTCCCTCTCGGTAGTGTCAGGTGACCGTTCAGACCACGGTCTTCTTCCCACCTTACATTCTCATGAGCGTCGTTGCCAGCAATAATGTACAGAGGCTACATTCCTGCCAAGTACGAGGGTTACTCCAAAAGAAATGCACACTATGTTTGTAAAAATACAGTTTTCCTTCTGCATGTGTAAAAGTTTTACATTGTATAGATACATCCTTCCCGCTTGTTTTCAAACTTAGCTCAACCTGTTCCCGTGAGTGGCGCCATCACAGCATATCTTTAAGATGGCTGCTGCACTTGACGTTCGTCAGAAGCAACGTGCTCTCATAGGATTCCTGGGCTGTGAAAACGAGACAGTGGGAAACATCCACAAGAGGTTGAAAAAGGTGTATGGCGATGCTGCTGTCGATCGCAGTACAGTTAGTCGTTGTGCAAGCAGGTTACGTGATGAAAGCGGGCACGGCAATATTGTCCTCGCAGCGGCAGGCCTCGTACTGCACACACTCCAGACAATGTGCAGGGAGTTTACGAATTGGTTCAAATGGTTCAAATGGCTCTGAGCACTATGGGACTCAACTGCTGAGGTCATTAGTCCCCTAGAACTTAGAACTAGTTAAACCTAACTAACCTAAGGACATCACAAACATCCATGCCCGAGGCAGGATTCGAACCCGCGACCGTAGCGGTCTTGCGGTTCCAGACTGCAGCGCCTTTAACCGCACGGCCACTTCGGCCGGCTACGAATTGGTGACTGCTGACAGACGCATCACAGTGAACGAATTGTCACGCTACGTTAGGATAGGGGAAGGAAGTGTTTGCAGAATACTGAAAGTGTTTGGCGTTAAAAAAGGTTTGTGCCAGGTGGGTTCCCAGTATGTTGGCAGTGGCTCACAAAGAAACAAGAAAAACGGTATGCAGCGAACTTTTGGAACAGTACGAGAATGGTGGTGATGAATTTCTTGGAAGAATTGTGATAGGTGATGAAACATGGCTCCATCATTTTCATCAGAGACGAAGAGACAATCAATGGAGTGACATCATGCAAATTCACCCAAGAAAAAAAATCAAAACCACACCTTCTGCTGGAAAAGTTAAGGCTACGGTGTTTTCCGATTCCGAAGAACTCTTGCTTGTGGAGATTATGACAAGTGGAACCACCATAAATCCTGATGCATATGAGACGACACTGAAGAAACTTCAAGCTCGAGTGAGTCGTGTTCGACCACATCGGCAAATGCAGGATGTTTTGCTGTTACACGACGATGCACGGCCATATGTCAGTCAAAAAACCACGGAAGCGATCACAAAACTCGGATGGACAGCACTGAAACACCCGCCTTACAGTCCGGACCTGGCTCCATGTGGCTATCATCTCTTTGGGAAACTGAAAGACTCTCTTCGTGAAACAAGGTTTGAAGGTGATGACTCTCTTGTGCACGCTGCCAAACAGTGGCTCCAGCAGGTTGTCCCAGAATTTTACAGTGCGGGTATACAGGCGCTGGTTCCAAGACGGCGTAAGGCAGTTGAGAGGGATGGAAATTATGTGGAGAAATGAAAGTATTGTTCCTAAACGATCTATCTACACACTATAAAACTTCCAAACATGTAGAATAAAAGACGGATTCTTAAAAAGTAGTGTACATTTCTTCTGGAGTGACCCTCGTATTTCTGTTGTATCGCAGAAGGTACAGCCAGCTTCGCGTATCCTTATTACATGACCTCGTTTAAACTCAGGTGTTGATAATGGCGTTTTTATCACTCGAAAGGCGTTCTTGACCAACATCAACTCGCCACGTTCAATCTCAAAGGTAACTAACTCTCACGACCGTTGCAGCGTCTACACTCCTGGAAATGGAAAAAAGAACACATTGATACCGGTGTGTCAGACCCACCATACTTGCTCCGGACACTGCGAGAGGGCTGTACAAGCAATGATCACACGCAAGGCACAGCGGACACACCAGGAACCGCGGTGTTGGCCGTCGAATGGCGCTAGCTGCGCAGCATTTGTGCACCGCCGCCGTCAGTGTCAGCCAGTTTGCTGTGGCATACGGAGCTCCATCGCAGTCTTTAACACTGGTAGCATGCCGCGACAGTGTGGACGTGAACCGTACGTGCAGTTGACGGACTTTGAGCGAGGGCGTATAGTGGGCATGCGGGAGGCCGGGTGGACGTACCGCCGAATTGCTCAACACGTGGGGCGTGAGGTCTCCACAGTAGATCGATGTTGTCGCCAGTGGTCGGCGGAAGGTGCACGTGCCCGTCGACCTGGGACCGGACCGCAGCGACGCACGGATGCACGCCAAGACCGTAGGATCCTACGCAGTGCCGTAGGGGACCGCACCGCCACTTCCCAGCAAATTAGGGACACTGTTGCTCCTGGGGTATCGGCGAGGACCATTCGCAACCGTCTCCATGAAGCTGGGCTACGGTCCCGCACACCGTTAGGCCGTCTTCCGCTCACGCCCCAACATCGTGCAGCCCGCCTCCAGTGGTGTCGCGACAGGCGTGAATGGAGGGACGAATGGAGACGTGTCGTCTTCAGCGATGAGAGTCGCTTCTGCCTTGGTGTCAATGATGGTCGTATGCGTGTTTGGCGCCGTGCAGGTGAGCGCCACAATCAGGACTGCATACGACCGAGGCACACAGGGCCAACACCCGGCATCATGGTGTGGGGAGCGATCTCCTACACTGGCCGTACACCACTGGTGATCGTCGAGGGGACACTAAATAGTGCACGGTACATCCAAACCGTCATAGAACCCATCGTTCTACCATTCCTAGACCGGCAAGGGAACTTGCTGTTCCAACAGGACAATGCACGTCCGCATGTACCCCGTGCCACCCAACGTGCTCTAGAAGGTGTAAGTCAACTACCCTGGCCAGCAAGATCTCCGGATCTGTCCCCCATTGAGCACGTTTGGGACTGGATGAAGCGTCGTCTCACGCGGTCTGCACGTCCAGCACGAACGCTGGTCCAACTGAGGCGCCAGGTGGAAATGGCATGGCAAGCCGTTCCACAGGACTACATCCAGCATCTCTACGATCGTCTCCATGGGAGAATAGCAGCCTGCATTGCTGCGAAAGGTGGATATACACTGTACTAGTGCCGACATTGTGCATGCTCTGTTGCCTGTGTCTATGTGCCTGTGGTTCTGTCAGTGTGATCATGTGATGTATCTGACCCCAGGAATGTGTCAATAAAGTTTACCCTTCCTGGGACAATGAATTCACGGTGTTGTTATTTCAATTTCCAGGAGTGTATTTAGCTACTAGCACCACTCTTATTCTCTTATTCGACTGGCGCGAAATTTGAATAGACATCATCTCTCAGATGGAGAAACACGCCTATCGACTTCCGTTTATGTCGCGCAACTCCTTCTTGGTGTGCTTTTTTTTTACGTCACTGCATTTCGTAAATATTATCTGAATTATGATGAATTAAATTTAAGTAGTGAAAACGGTGCCATCTTCACCAACCGAACTCTAGACATCTGCAGTGGCTGGAAAACGCTGCAAGGGTGATGCGATTCGCGATTGGCACAGCGAAGAAGTAAAGTTTGTGGCTGGAAATCGAAAGGTTGAGCTGTCGAATACCGACTGGGTCACTTTTTCTCACTCTGCCTTTTAACCTACTTAACCTAGTATCCACCTCTCAGTAATGTGGAGATACGCATTTCGAACCTGAAATCAGCAATCGTAATTCACACTCTTAATTCATTGCAAGTTCTTCTAACAGGCAGTGAGGTGGTCAGCTTTGAAACGGTAGTAAATACAACCAATAATGAAAATATAACCACCTTCTATCAGGGTATGATGTGATACTTACTGAACCGTTGCGCGATTGACAGCTCGCGCCACGCGGAACACGATCTTTGCCGTGAAGGGGGCGTGGCACGTTAACTGCGAGTGCCGTTGAGGCCGTGAGTGAAGCGGCACGGATACCCCACATCTGTCGGGCAACGGGCTCGCTGTTTGTTCTGTCACCCGTGTGAGGTTCAGGTCACGTGCTCAGAAACTTAAGTTGACACGTTATTCCTTTGGCCGACAAGATTTTGAAACAGGGGTGGGGTCGCCGTCTTGCATTCCTAGCGGCTCCAAGCTTTTCCACTGTTTGTCACCGCACAGCGGATTTGGATGCTCGGCGAATTACTTTTAGTTCGTTGCTTTGATGCCAAGACCACGTGGCATTCGTAAAGACTGATCTTGCTCCCCGCTGTGAGCGTGACAATTGTGACTGGTTCGCTTCCTGCTTGTGTTTCTGTCTTGCTGTTTCTATATCGGACTCGGTTCAGCCTCCTGTTGTTGCATCCTGCTCTTGTGTCTGCCCAGGCGACCTCAGAAGGTTGTTGATCGTGTGAAAACATAATAACTTCAATTAGGGAATTGTCATACAGTTGTGATTTGATTGTGTGTTTTAAATTATTGCGGTTTTGTTAATTTTCATTATGTTCCTTGTGTCATTACTCGTGACGTTCAATTTTTCCCCCTGGTATGTTGTGCACTAAATTGCCAAGTGCCTTTCGTTAATTAGTTGGAGGTTCAAATGGCTCTGAGCACTATGGGACTTAAAGCCGTTCGCCTCTTCCTTCCACCTAGGTTTTACGCCCCGCGTGTGGTTAAGTATTTACCGTTTCCACCTCGCTGCATGATTTAGAGTTCAATTTCGGTTGTACGCTACACTTCTTTACAATCAGGTGTAAGTGGGGGTGGTTGCTTGGCCAGCTATCTTATTATCCTTTAGCGACTTATTACAACTGTTTTGTCTACCCTGCCAACGTATAATCTGTTGACCTAAGTCTTTACTCGTTTTGCTTAAAAGTAACCTCTTTCTTCAGCAGGCTATCATCGTTACATTTGCGTCTTGAGGTGTGTACCCACTGGTGAGTGGCGTATCGGGCCTACTCTAAGTAATTTTGAGTCCGTTCGTCGGGACCACATTGCCCGATGTCTAAAGATGTTTATTGGCTGCCTGTTTTGAAGACTCTTTTCACATCGAGTTGTAATTGTTATAAAACATTGTTATTTGGGGCATTCTTGTGTTTTGTACTTATCGTTTCATCGATCATCAGAAACTGTTCTTCAATTGTTCTATATAATTGGATCGTTTTTTCTTAATATGCGAAACTACTGCTGACCCAACTGGTAAAGTCACTTTTCCTGAGGTGTGTTAGTAAAAATCTTGGTACGAATTATGTTCAGTCCTCATTTTGCCCGGTCATTCCACTGCCAGGCAACCTTACGCCTGTAGTGGGTACCGCTAACAATTTGAAATAATAAGACAGTTTTAACCAACAGCTTCCGTTGAGTTCTTTGAGAACAGTTGGTTTGTGAAAGCACACGAATCGAAAATACTTGATGTTTTATTTTTTATGCTACAAGGAAAACGTTTCCCGAAAAACTACTTCAGCAACAGTACGCTGTTTCAGCAGCGCAGCCGACAACTCAACTTTCAACTTTCTGCCTTCTTTGAATTAAACCTGGATGTGGACACGGATGTGGCACGGCGGAGAAGTATGCCATAAAGAGTCCACGACAAAGAATTGCGACAATGAGTCTCAACAATGCACTGCACTTCGTACTAAACTACAGAAGAGGAGTGCTGAAACGCAAGCTAAAGAGGTTTCTTCTTATTTTTTCTTTTATTTGTGTCACATCAGCCATCCTCCGATGCCAACTGAATCATTAACACACACATTCAGCCATAATTCACATACCATATTTACATTCGTTGTGGACATATTACTGACATCAAGACGTGCCCCCATCATTATCATGAGACTTCACTCCAAACGCATGTTCTATGTGGAACACAACTTTTGTGCCTCCAGACAGCTTTCTTGCCGTGCGCCGCTTACATTATGTACGTTATATGAAAGTGGTGCTATTCAGTCACTTAACGTCGTTCTCTGAAATTTATTCATAGCCCTACTCAGTGCTCAGCAAACAAAATACGGTGCGCCACCCAAGTCACCTGGCCGTAGGTACTCAGTGCTACCCGTGCGAAGTCGGGGTGGGTCGCTAGTGCAAAATAACAGGAAGAAAAACATGATTAAATATGCATGTGATTTGGGGGTGTATACGATGTGAAGTTTGGTATACAGACCTGCCAAATCTAGCCGGAACAACGGCCCTAACCGGACTGGGCATCGAGTTGGACTGAGCTTCGACAATAGATACGTGTACGACATTCCATGCAACTTCGACTCTATGTCGAAGTTCCACAGTCCCAGCGGCCTGTGCGTGGTGATATTCCAACTGTCGCCAACCTAGAACCAAATTTTTCCAAAGTGGTAGTCTTCTGAATAACGTGCTGGACACGACAACAGCCGAATAAACTCTGTACCGAGGCAGGTCAAGAAGACATCAACAGTGTGCGGTTTGTCGTTAACTGGTTGAAAGGAAAGCTTGATGAAACCTCGAAGATAGATAAAAACCATGAGCTATAACACGTCATAAATTTAATGGCTACTGTTGAAATTATGGGCTGTGTCAACCAGCGGTAATAGTGTTGTGTACCCACAACATCACGTAAGGTGTAGGGCCAGTATGAAAAAGAAGAATACAACGTTAGTTCTCTTCGGAGCCTACTCACATGGATAGATCCTCCGTGATGTACAGACAACCAGAACTTAGCTGAAAAGACGGTATAATGTCACTCCTGCGTTCAGTTGGCGACTCCGCCACCGTGTCAACGGAAACCTTAACAATAACATTCTTGATGATATACACTCTAATACAAAGATACGATGCACCACGAATGAATTAACCGAACAAGACGGAAATCGGTATATGTGAGTTATACACTCCTGGAAATTGAAATAAGAACACCGTGAATTCATTGTCCCAAGAAGGGGAAACTTTATAGACACATTCCTGGGGTCAGATACACCACATGATCACACTGACAGAACCACAGGCACATAGACACAGGCAACAGAGCATGCACAATGTCGGCACTAGTACAGTGTATATCCACCTTTCGCAGCAATGCAGGCTGCTATTCTCCCATGGAGACGATCGTAGAGATGCTGGATGTAGTCCTGTGGAACGGCTTGCCATGCCATTTCCACCTGGCACCTCAGTTGGACCAGCGTTCGTGCTGGACGTGCAGACCGCGTGAGACGACGCTTCATCCAGTCCCAAACATGCTCAATGGGGGACAGATCCGGAGATCTTGCTGGCCAGGGTAGTTGACTTACACCTTCTAGAGCACGTTGGGTGGCACGGGATACATGCGGACGTGCATTGTCCTGTTGGAACAGCAAGTTCCCTTGCCGGTCTAGGAATGGTAGAACGATGGGTTCTATGACGGTTTGGATGTACCGTGCACTATTCAGTGTCCCCTCGACGATCACCAGTGGTGTACGGCCAGTGTAGGAGATCGCTCCCCACACCATGATGCCGGGTGTTGGCCCTGTGTGCCTCGGTCGTATGCGTCCTGAATGTGGCGCTCATCTGCACGGCGCCAAACACGCATACGACCATCATTGACACCAAGGCAGAAGCGACTCTCATCGCTGAAGACGACACGTCTCCATTCGTCCCTCCATTCACGCCTGTCGCGACACCACTGGAGGCGGGCTGCACGATGTTGGGGCGTGAGCGGAAGACGGCCTAACGGTGTGCGGGACCGTAGCCCAGCTTCATGGAGACGGTTGCGAATGGTCCTCGCCGATACCCCAGGAGCAACAGTGTCCCTAATTTGCTGGTAAGTGGCGGTGCGGTCCCCTACGGCACTGCGTAGGATCCTACGGTCTTGGCGTGCATCCGTGCGTCGCTGCGGTCCGGTCCCAGGTCGACGGGCACGTGCACCTTCCGCCGACCACTGGCGACAACATCGATGTACTGTGGAGACCTCACGCCCCACGTGTTGAGCAATTCGGCGGTACGTCCACCCGGCCTCCCGCATGCCCACTATACGCCCTAGCTCAAAGTCCGTCAACTGCACATACGGTTCACGTCCACGCTGTCGCGGCATGCTACCAGTGTTAAAGACTGCGATGGAGCTCCGTATGCCACGGCAAACTGGCTGACACTGACGGCGGCGGTGCACAAATGCTGCGCAGCTAGCGCCATTCGACGGCCAACACCGCGGTTCCTGGTGTGTCCGCTGTGCCGTGCGTGTGATCATTGCTTGTACAGCCCTCTCGCAGTGTCCGGAGCAAGTATGGTGGGTCTGACACACCGGTGTGAATGTGTTTTTTTTCCATTTCCAGGAGTGTATATACAGACAAACAAACTAATACAGTTTCAGAAATATTGGATGAATCATTCACGGGAAAGAGCTTCATAAACTGAGCACGTCAGCCGGCCGGGGTGGCCGAGCGGTTCTAGGCGCTACAGTCTGGAACCGCGCAACCGCTACGGTCTCAGGTTCGAATCCTACCTCGGGCATGGATGTGTGTGATGTCCTTAGGTTAGTTAGGTTTAATTAGTTCTACGTTCTAGGGGACTGATGACCTCAGAAGTTAAGTGCCATAGTGTTCAGAGATATTTGACCCATTTTTTTTTATTGAGCAAGTCAACAATGCGTTGGTCCACCTCTGTCTCTTATGTAAGCGATTATTCGGGTTGTCATTGATTGATAGAGTTGTTGGATGTCCTCCTGAGCGATATCGTGCCAAATTCTGTCCAACCGTCGTGACATATCGTCAAAATCTGGAGCTGGTTGGGAGGCCCTGCCCATAATACCCCAAACGCTCACATTCCGGCGACGTTGATGACCAAGGTAGAGTTTGGCAAGTACGAAGACAAGCAGTAGAAACTCTCGCCGTGTGCGGACGGGCATTATCTTGCTGAAATGTAAGTTCAAGATGGCTTCCCATCCACCAGGGCGTCTCCAGACCAGTTTTCACTTCTCATATAGGCTCAGTTACAAGCGGGACTCATCACTGAAGAACGTTGTACGTCAGACAATGAAATTCCAATCCGAAGACGTGTCTGGAGACGCTCCAGACAGCGGCGGGATACCAGCGTGACTTTCTTTCGCCATATGGCCTGACAACCAGGAGTGCCAATCCGGGGCACAATTTCTTTTTTTTTTTTTTTTTTTTCATAGCAGGACTCCTTTGGTTGTCATTCGTCGCACCCTAGAGCACTGGAGTAGGTCGACACATTCCGCACCCGTTTCGTTGCACTCCATGGGACGCCATCCTGAGCTTCATGCAGCAACATATAATCGTGCATTGTCTTCCTGAAAATGGCGTCTAGGGTGTTGTGCAGAAAGGGTATGTATGGCTACAGGTCTCAGGGTGTCATTCATGTAGGTCAAACTGGTCTCAGTCCCCTGGGAACGCACCAACTGTTGTTCAAATGGTTCAAATGGCTCTGAGCACTATGGGACTTAACTTCTGAGGTCATCAGTCCCCTAGAACTTAGAACTACTTAAACCTAACTAACCTAAGGACATCACACACATCCATGCCCGAGGCAGGATTCGAACCTGCGACCGTAGTGGCGCGCGGCTCCAGACTGTAGCGCCCAGAACCGCTCGTCCACCTCGGCCGGCTGCACCAACTGTGATTTGTGTTTGTACCCAGTAGCACATCACATCATTAAGCCTCGATTTTGCGTTGTATGTCTTGTGCGAATGTAGTCACTGTGATCCCGTTCTCCTTGTCGGAGGAGAAGCAAGATCCGATCATTAGTTTCAAACAGATTCGTCCGAAAACAATATATGACGACATTCCGAGCCACAGTGACGTCGGTCCATACACGATGCCTTCTAGCAAGTGTCTGCTCATTCGTCAAAGGTAGGCTGAGAAGTAGACGACGCACACGAAACCCATGCCGTAATAAACGACGACGGACTGTTACACCTGGTAGTGTATACTTGTTACACTGTTCGACTGTCGTGCCAGAGCCGAGGAGGACACAGATGTGTCTTGCAATGCCATTCGGATGAGGTGTCGATCTTCTCGAAGGGGTGGTCTGAGTGGTGAGACCTGCCCCATCTCGTCGTGCTCTGAGGCCTTCCGTGGACTGTTCTGCACACACCCGTTCGAAACATTTCGTCCCACACGAGCAACGACTTCCCGGATGGATGCTTCATATTCTCTTATGTCAGTACTGTGCCCTCCTTCGAACTCACTGATTTGACGGTAAGGTTCGCGCATACGTCTGCTCAAGTGTCACTGATCCATTACCTTCGGTTTATAGCGACAACGAGAGTCGCAGGCCCATTTTACCAGTAGGTGGTGTAGCGCCGCGGTTTAGATGTTGACCTCGAACCCGCGGGCCGACATGGTTCAAGTGCTAATAACTTCTGCGGAACATACTGTACATGTCTTGTGAATAAGAACGTTCTATCTCTAGTCGTTCAAGGTGCTCTGCGTTTTCTTAACATGACTGTATTTACAGGCATCAACGTTTTTCGTAATCATGCTTTAGCTACGTAGTTTTAATTTCCAAAAACCGTGTACAGTCCCAGTCTCCATACTCTTGTGCTTTGACTACCTCGCTCTTAATAAACAGTGTAAAAATGCCTTACGCAGCTTCCTGTTCCGTAGCGAAACATGTGCGTGGAACACCGTTAAAAAGTGGCGAGAACCAGGCTGTTCTTAATGTTTTTCACAAATTTACTGAAAAAAATCGTCTTGCAAGTTTTCCGAGGAACTGCGTTTCCTACAGTTATGGTAACGCGCTATAGTACATGGATCAATGCTGCGTTATTACAGTTACCATTGTACCATTGCTGTATGAACCCAACAGAACTGATCTTCAGCAGTGTTTTGGGATTTGTCACAAGTAATAATATTTAAGCCGCCGAACGTACTGGAACCAATGCACGAAGCTTTGTCACACGCCACTACCGAACGCTGGCGGGGTACAGAACGCCGTGTCAAAAGAAGGGAAGAAAATGTGGCACTGGAATGGCTTCGTGGATTCTGTTGTTCACCGACTTGTTATCAGCGCAGCAGATCGCAGCCCGCTTTTGAAATATATGTCTCGGATTCGGATATGGAAGGAGTTCAAGGATTATTAGACGACTGGCCATAAGTAACAGCTTCAGTAGCTTCAGTATTTAAGGTGAATTCCCTGCAATACGCATTTGCGTCCCACATAGCTAGCTCAGAAAAATTACACAGTGTTTAAGTTAGGAATTTTCTTTATTCTTGTTTGTAATTGCAATAATGTGTTGGCTAAGAACGAGAGCATGTTATACTTTCTGTCTGACCACCTAAGAAGCGTGCGGTATTGCTGGAGTTTTGACGAATATTATTTCATTCTCTTTAATCGCTTTACAAATTACACGACATTCGGAGCTATATTGTTTCTGCGCTCGTCTCTTTTTACGTCTTAACTGCAGCTGCTCACATCACTGCAGGTTAACTGGGCCAGCTGGCTAGCCAGTGCTGTTCAAGTTAAATGCACCGGTAAAGCTATTGTGCCGTATTGTAGCTCAGTCGACGTGCGGGTAACGCGCAGCTTACAACGTATCCTTATTATTGTTCTTGACTGTACTGAAGACAGCTGGGCTTCCACCCCACTTGAAACGAGATCCAATGAGATTCCAGCAAACGCGGAAGAATAATAGTGTAATGTTCACATCAGATTTATTTTTATGTTAAACACAGTACAGCCATTGGCTGTAACCAGAGTAACAATTCCATCGGGACATTTGAACCCTCGCAAAGCTGCCCAAGTCAACTGCTGGTGATTTGACTGTGAAGTGGGAACGCCAAAGAGCAACCACAGGAAGACCAAGAGAAGGCAGTCCTCAAGTATGTGTCGGACAGGAACCGTCGAACACTGTGGAGGATGGTTGTAAAACATTACGTGAAATCAACGAAAGAATCACTCCTGAGTTCCAAAGTGATGATATTTGGTTTGTGATGCGCACAACTGCGCGGTCATCAGCACCTGTACAAGGTCCCACTTTGTACACAGTCCAATTTGTTCACAGTCCAATCTAGCCACTGCCACGAATGATGATAATGATGATTATGATGATGATGATTATGATGATGATATGATGAGGACAACAGAAACACCCAGTCCTCAGGCAGAGATAATCCCCAACCCGGCTGGGAATCAGATCCGGGACACCGTGATCCAGCGGCAGTAACACTAGCCACTAGATCACGAGCTGCGGACTCAAGAGTTCCAAGTGCTACCAGCGCTGATAGCTGTATGCAGGGAGTTAAAATAATGTCGTACAATGGTCGAAGAGCTCCTCCTGGGCTATACAGGTTAGTCCATTGATAGTGACCGAGCCAAATAGCTCACGCAATAAGCATCAAACGAAAAAACTACAAAGAACGAAACTCGTCTAGCTTGAAGGGAGAAACCAGATGGCGCTACGGTTGGCCCGCTAGATGGCGCTGCCATAGGTCAAATGAATATCAACTGCGTTTTTTAAAATAGGAACCCCCATTTCTTATTACATATTCGTGAAGTATGTAAAGAAATATGAATGTTTTAGTTGGACCACCTTTTTCGCTTTGTGATAGATAGCTCTGTAATAGTCACAAACGTATAAGTACGGGGTATCACGTAACATTCCGCCAGTGCGGACGGTATGTGCTTCGTGATATATTACCCGTGTTAAAATGGACCGTTTACCAATTGCGGAAGAGGTCGATATCATGTTGATGTGTGGCTATTGTGATCAAAATCCCCAACGGGCGTGTGCTATGTATGCTTCTCGGTACCCTGGACGACATCATCCAAATGTTCGGAATGTTCGCCGGATAGTTACGTTATTTAAGGAAACAGGAAGTGTTCAGCCACATGTGAAACGTCAACTACGACCTGCAACAAATGATGATGCCTAAGTAGGTGTTTAAGCTGCAGTCGTGGCTAATCCGCACATCAGCAGCAGAGAATCTGGACTCTCAAAAACGTCGGTGTTGAGAATGCTACATCAACATCGATTGCACCCCTACCATATTTTTATGCACCAGGAATTGCATGGCGACGACTTTGAACGTCGTGTACAGTTCTGCCACTGGGCACAAGAGAAATTACGGGGCGATGACAGATTTTTTGCACGCGTTCTATTTAGCGACGAAGCGTCATTCACCAACAGCGGTAACGTAAACCGGGATAAATGCAATACTGCGCAACGAAAAATCCACGAAGGCTGCGACAAGTGGAACATCTGCGACCTTGGTGGGTTAATGTATGGTGCGGCATTATGGGAGGAAGGAAAATAGGCCCCCTGTTGTGTACATAGTTCCCCGTAGTTAGCGCGTACACAACTTTCCCAATGGGACGCGCCCCGCTAAGCACAACAGACGGACCAAATTCTGCTTCCGCCGATCCGTGTATTAATATGTAACGCAGCCAATGAGATTGCTGCTAACGTAGAACCTTTTCTCCTCACGAAACACACTCGCGCAGTGATACCTGAACGCTTGAGGTATTATAACGAGTGTACAGACCTCTGATTAGTCAGTCTGCATTAGTCTGTAGTCAAGTTTCAGACTGCACCTAATAAGATTACCATATTCCTGTACATAGCCATGAAGATAAATGAATAGACACTTTGTCAAGTATCAGAGATATGTAAGAATAAGATTAAGTTACCAAGACCGAAGGAACTTCAGATTGTCAATTGAAAATAGCATCCAGAACCAAGTTAAGTTATTTTTGTGCTTGTTATTATTTTAATAAATGTGTGTGAACATTAATCAAGTTCTGTTTAAAGTTGGTCACCGTTTTGGTACATTCCTGTTGTTTTGCCGGTTTTATTAGTTTGTATCTCTTTGCAATATATGTTTTACAGAAATAAATTTTACAAATTATACTTGGTCTTTTAGTTTTAACGCCATCTGATGGTGGCTTATATAGCAGTGTTTTCACCGTTTTAGCTACTTTTCTCATCTGTATGTTGTTTGCCATTCACCCTTGTATGGTTGTTTCCCTGGTTTCTTTGCAATTAATCACGGCAGTTTGCAGTCAAATCTAATGAATTAATTTAAATAAAAACAAAAAATTCTTCCGTGGGCTTATGTAGACCCACTGGTCAGCTCGCCATCTAGTGTGTGCAGTTGTTAATGTTAATGTTTGTAGGCAATATTTCTTTCAAATGTGAATCGACGTTGTTCTTGTTCGCTTCGTACTAGTAGCTTAAAACAGCGATTTTGTACGGGCTACACTTACAGTTTTTAAAATCATTTCATCAATTTTGTCACTTGGTTCAAAATGGCTCTGATCACTATGGGACTTAACATCTGTGGTCATCGGTCCCCTAGAACTTAGAACTACTTAAACCTAACTAACCTAAGGACATCACACACATCCACGCCCGAGGCAGGATTCGAACCTGCGTCCGTAGCGGTCACGCGGTTCCAGACTGAAGCGCCTAGAACCGCACGGCCACACCGGCCGGCTTTGTTACTTGGTACGTATCATTTGTACAACTTACTTTGTAATGCGTGACATAAGTTTGTGTACCATATCTTGATCTGAATATCCACGAGCTTAAATAAAGATGTTCAGTTAACATATGTTGGCTATTATTAGTAACCTCTCAGCATTGGTTATAATTTTCATATATTCATCTGTTAGATTTTGCTATCGTAGCGAGATTTACACATGCCAGTTATTCTGGTGATCATGTTGTCACTTGATTTGCGATATTCCGCTCCGTTTTGCCAGCATACACTAAGGTGCCAGAAGTCATGGGATAACGGCATGCGCTCGTACAGATAACGGTAGGATCACGTACACAAGGTATGAAAGAGCGGTTCATTGGCGGAGTTGTCATTTCTACTCAGCTAATTCACGTGAAAATGTTTCAGACGTGATTATAGCCCCACAAAGGAAATTAACAGGCTTTGAACGCAGAATGGTAGTTGAAGATAGACGCATGGAACATTTCATTTCCGAAATCGTTAGTGAATTCAATATTCCGCGGCCCACAGTGTCAAGAGAGTGCCGATAATGGCAAATTTCACTCATTACCTCTCACCACGGGCAACGCAGTGGCCGACGGCCCTCGCTTAACAATGGAGAGCAGCGGCGTCTGCGCAGAGTTGTCAGTGCTAACAGACAGGCAACACTGCGTGAAATAATCGCAGAAATCACTGTGGGACGTACGATGAACGCATCCGACAGTGTGGAGAAATCTGTCGTTAATAGGGTACGGCGGCAGATGGCCCAGAGTCCCATTTAAGTTGGTGAGTTCATGGTAGGCTTGGAGAGTGGCGCTGGGCCCACTAAGCCATGTCGACGAGCCTCTGTGCAAGTTAGTGGTGGCTCCGTAACGGTGTGAGCTCTGTTTACGTGGAACGTACTGAGTCCTCTGGTTCAACTAAGCCGATCACTGACTGCAAACGGTTATGTTTGGCTACTTGGAAATAATTTGCAGCCATTCATGGACTTCATGTTCACAAACAATTTTTACGGATGACAGTGCACCATGTGACTGGTTTGAATAACATTATGTGCCATTAGAATGAATAATTTGGCCATGCAGATAGCCCGACATGAATCACGTGGAACCATTATGCCGACCGCGGTGGTCTAGCGGTTCTAGGCGCTCAGTCCGGAACCGCGCGACTGCTACGGTCGCAGGTTCGAATCCTGCCTCGGGCATGGATGTGTGTGATGTCCTTAGGTTAGTTAGGTTTAAGTAGTTCTAAGTTCTAGGGGACTGATGACCACAGATGTTAAGTCCCATACTGCTCAGAGCCATTTGAACCATAGTGGGAAATAATCGAGAAGTCAGTTCGTG
The DNA here is from genome assembly GCF_023864275.1 of Schistocerca cancellata. Taxonomy (NCBI): domain Eukaryota; kingdom Metazoa; phylum Arthropoda; class Insecta; order Orthoptera; family Acrididae; genus Schistocerca; species Schistocerca cancellata. The sequence goes on along the minus strand of NC_064634.1, from coordinate 152,521,587 downwards.
CGCAAAATCCTGCACCGCAACTGTTTCGTAGTTATTGACGTGTATAGGGGCAGAACGGATAAATATTTCTACAGGAGACTTACAACGACTACTTGAGTTCATACCACGCCGCGCGGGGTAGCCGCGCGGTCAAAGGCGCCTTGCACTGTACGTACGACTCCACCCGTTGAGGTTCGAGTCCCCCCTCGGGCTGGGTGTGTGAATCCTATAGGACACTTTTGGGATGTTTTGTAACGCCGACTTCGTGCCAAGCCTCGCCGACCGACATCGATACTTCTCCTCAGTGCAGCACTCCGTGAAGAATGGGCTTTCATTCCCCAAGAAACCTTCCAGCACCTGATTGAACGTAAGCCTGCGAAATTGTAAACAGTGCGTCCCTTTTAAGAGCGATCAGGCTAATTTTCTCTGGTATTTTGGCAGGAAACTGCAATTTGCTTTTCGCATTGTTTAACTGTAGTCAGCGTAAACAATTACTACTGGTCACGTCTCTCAGGCGACGCCCAGTCTCAATAGAGAGCATCGGTTTGTTTCCCATTACAAACTAAATTATTTGTAAATCGGCATTTTCGGGCCCGTATACTAGAGCGCTTCAAAATTAGTCTAGTCCCGTACTCGTTTTATCGACATGTACTAACAGGGACAGTAAGACACCACGAAGGATAAACAGCAATACAGCAGCGTCTCGGTAGCGCTGCATGCATGGTGGCTGCAGTCAGCATGAGAGAGGGCGGTTCTCTCTCTCTGCTCGAGTATTGATTAATCTTCGTGTTTTACCGCTCTAAGCAGGGACCGCTCTATCGAATGGACACGTGAAATTCTGTCTGAAAAATCATTTTGTTCCTGACGGGAGACAAACCCTCGATATCCATTGACAAGGGGCGTTGCATCAAAGACGAAATGAGAGCTAGTTGTTTGGGCTGATGATAGATATGCAGTGCGCAAGTTAAAGCACAAGTACCTGCTGAAACACCGGAGAAAATGCATCTGACGACTCTTAGGACAGGCGCCCTTCTTACGTCATACTAGCAACCTGCTCCCGGCTTCACACTGGTGTCGCTAAGTACGAGGGCTTTTAAGGCGCGATCGATCGTGAAACAGAAATAACAGCGAAAACTCGATGAAGCTTTGTACAGGCGTGCTGGGCAGTCCGTCTATCGCGTCACGTCGCGCCTTTCAGTTCTTAGCGCACAGTCATCAGGTAAAGATGCCTGGGAAATAGTATCTCCCACCATGGATGAGAGTGTGGCGAGGGATTTCGCATGATTTCATGCGAACTCACATAACGTGACTATCAGACTATCGTGCATTTTCTTCATCGTGACAATTCTCGGCGCAACTGTAAGAATAAAAGACGCTCCTGCAGCGTTTTTGATGGGAACTACTGCATCGTCCACCGTAAAGCCCGGACTTGGCTCCTTCTGATGTTCAGCTCTGTTCACATGGACCGCTGGCTATGAAGACACCATTTTGGCTCTCACAACGAACTGCAGACCATAGCAGAGTGTTGGTTGACAGCACGGGCGGCTGCCTTCTATGGGTACTGGAAAATTGCTTCCATTTAACGAGAAAAAAATGGTTCAAATGGCTCTGAGCACTATGGGACTTAATTTCTGAGGTCATCAGTCCCCTAGAACTTAGAACTACTTAAACCTAACTAACCTAAGGACATCACACATATCCATGCCCCAGGCTGGATTCGAACCTGCGACCGTAGCGGTCGCGCGGTTCCAGACTGTAGCGCCTAGAACCGCTCAGCCACTTCGGCCGGCATTTAACGACAAATATGTATTCGGAGCTGGGACTTTGTAGAGAAGTTAAATGTTGTAAATAAAACAATTTTGTTTTCACTTTGGTTTTCGATTCACTGCCGATCTGACGATAATAAACAAATAGCCCTCCTATTTACGGCCGGGCCGGCCGGTGTGGCCGTGCGGTTCTAAGCGCTACAGTTTGGAACCGCGTGACCGCTACGGTCGCAGGTTCGAATCCTGCCTCGGGCATGGATGTGTGTGATGTCCTTAGGTTAGTTAGGTTTAGGTAGTTCTAAGTTCCAGGGGACAGATGACCTCAGTAGTTAAGTCCCATAGTGCTCAGAGCCATTTGAACCATTTTTTTTTTTTTTTTTTTTTTTTTTACGGCCGGACGACTTGTTTATAATTCGCAGTGATACTCACAAACCTTCCTCGTGAATCAGTCGATGTACTTGGTAGTGTTTGTATAAGTTTAACAAACACAACAGATACACGTAACAGAGACTTTAGTCGTGAATAATACATTCTCCTTCACTATTTGCAACGGCTTTCCAATGCTGTGGTAACTTTTCGATTCGGCGACCGTAGAAATCGCGTGCTTTTGAGAAGAAGAACTCGGCGAGCGATATTCGGCGCGCATTTTCATCAGGAAAGGAAGTTCCTTGAAGGTTGTTCTATAGGGAGCGGAAAAGACGAAAATCTGAGGGCACAAGGTCAGGTGAATGAGGTGGATGCGGAATGACTTCCCAACCCAATTCCTGTAAAGGGTTTTTATCAGTCTAGAAGAAAGCAGGCAGACGTTATAGTGAAATAGCATCACTTCACGCAGTCTTCCTGGTTGTTGTTCTTAGACTGCGTCCGCAAGACATCTCAGTTGTCGACAATAACTGTCAGCGTTGACGGTTACACATCGGGGAAGCAATTCGTAGTAAACCACGCCGTCGCTGTTCCACCATATGCAAAAATTATGATTTTGTATGCGCGCAAATGTTCGTACGGGGAGTTGCTTCTTTGTTTGGACTCAACCATTCCTTTCTTTTCCTTATGTTTACATAAAGATCCATTTCTTGTTACCAGTAAAGACGCAAGAAAGAATGGTGGGCGTTTTTCATGACTCAATTGATGACAAGCAAGTAGAGATGCTCATATGACCACCTGCTGATTTTTGTGATTCTGGCTTACAGCAAGCGGTTCCCGTACACCCTATTTTTGAACCTTCCCCCTTGTGGATTAATACATTTAAACGATCTTCATCAAACCCCTAGGGTCTTGGTGAACGTGGGGACTCGCTAATGACAAAACGATCTCCCATAAAAGGAGAAAATCTTTTGTCTTGCCGTCCTCTGACCACTGGAGTTATCCCCATATAAGACGCAAGTGTTTCTGGCTGTCTGTGCAGTTGTTATCACTCTATTGAAGTTAAATTGAAGAACATGTTGGAGCTGTTCCGATTTCTCCACTTGGCACTCCATTTTCTAGCGTCCACAGCTCCTGTCACTACTTCCTAATGACAAAATGACAATATATATGCGATAGTGGACTACAAATAAAACCGACAGTCGACAAATAACCCCATAGCAACCACAATACCAATATGTAAAACAAAAATACTAGGACCTTACGTTCCAACCTACTATTTGTGAAACCGTGTCAAAATCCCTGCAGCTCTTCCTGCGATTAGCCTTCAAATACGGGCAGTAAAACGGCGAGGAGACTTCAGTACGCCCTGGAGTTGCTGTGGCTGTTTATTGTGTTTCCCGTCAGATACCTCACCATGGAAGAGCAGTTGAACGGAATGGAGATTGTCTTGAAGGCAGGAAGTAAATGAACATCAACACCATTGGTTCGCCTATTACTTTAAGAACAGAAAGCAGAAGGTAATTCTCCGCAATAGTGAGAGTGGTAGTGATGGTCAGTCCCAATGGGGCACTGTTAAGTGGGGCGTTCCCCAAGGGTCGGTGCTGGGGCCGCTGCTGTTTCTTATTTATATAAATAATGTGCCTTCTAGTATTACAGGTGATTCAAAAATATTTCTGTTTGTTGATGACACCAGCTTGGTAGTGAAGGATCTTGTGTGTAATATTGAAACATTATCAAATAATGTAGTTCATGAAATAAGTTCGTGGCTTGTGGAAAATAATTTGACGCTAAATCACAGTAAGACTCAGTTTTTACAGTTTCTAACTCACAATTCAACAAGAACTGATATTTTGATCAGACAAAATGGGCATATTATAAGCGAGACAGAACAGTTCAAGTTCCTAGGCGTTCGGATAGATAGTAAGCTGTTGTGGAAACCCTATGTTCAGGATCTTGTTCAGAAAATAAATGCTGCTTTATTTACCATTAGAACAGTATCTGAAATAAGTGACAGTTCAACACGAAAAGTAGTCTACTTCGCATATTTTCATACGCTTATGTCATATGGTATTATTTTTTGGGGTAATTCTTCTAATTCAAAAAGGGTATTTTTGGCTCAAAAACGGGCTGTTCGAGCTATACGTGGTGTAAGTCCGATAACCTCTTGTCAACCCCTATTCAATAGTCTTGGAATTCTGACATTGCCCTCACAGTATATATTTTCTTTAATGTCGTTTGTTGTTTGCAATATTAGCTTATTCCCAAGAGTTAGCAGCTTTCACTCAGTTAATACTAGGCAGAAATCAAATCTGCATGTGGAATGCACTTCCTTGACTCTAGTGCAGAAAGGAGTGCACTATTCTGCTGCATCCATTTTCAATAAGCTACCACAAGAACTCAAAAATCTTAGCAGCAGCCCAAACACTTTTAAGTCTAAACTGAAGAGTTTCCTCATGGCTCACTCCATCTATTCTGTCGAGGAGCTCCTGGAAGAGCTGAAAAATTAAGCAAATTCCAGTGTTACATTGTTGATTTTTTTTATTTAAACTTACGAATTGTCGACTGAATACGTTTCTTGTATTTCATTTTATCTGTTTCTACTATCGTGTTATAATTTCATGTATTGACTCGTTCCATTACCATGGAGACTTCTCCTTAATTTGGTCCCACGAAACAATAAATAAATAAAAAGCAAAACGAGGATAATAGAATGTACTCGAATTAAATCAGGTGATTCTGAGGGAATTAGATTAGGAAATGAGACACTTAAACTAGTAGATGAGTTTTGCTATTGAGGAAGCAAAATAACTGATAGTCGAAGTAGAGGGAATATAAAATGTAGACTGGCTATGGCAAGGAAAGCGTTTTTGAAGAAGAGAAATTTGTTAACATCGAATATAGAAATCTTTAAAGTCAGTACCGCCATTGCACTGTTGTTTATTTACTGTGTTGCATTTACACTTACACAATCATAATTTCGAAAAAATGGCTCCGAGCACTATGGGACTTAACATCTCAGGTCATCAGTCTCCTAGAACTTAGAACTAATTAAACCTAACTAACCTAAGGACATCACACATATCCATGCCCAAAGCAGGATTCGAACCTGCGATCGTAGCGGTCGCGCGGTTCCAGACTGAAGCGCCTAGAACCGCTCGGCCACCAACGACCGGCAATCATGATTCCGGCTTCAAAGTGTTTCACGTGTTATAAATTGCCTGGAAATTATAATACTTAAAACACTTGATATAATGGCACTTACACAATCATGATTTCAGCCTCAAAGTGTTTCAAGTGTTATAAATTGCCTGGAAATTTATAATACTTAAAACACTTGATATAATGGCACTTTGAAGCCGAAATCATGATTGTGTAAGTGTAAATGTAACAGTGTAAATAAACAACAGTCTCTTGGCGGTACTGACTTTAAAAAAATATATTATGACTGTGGCCCTGCATTATGAAAAAGTCATTGAACGTAGAAATGGTATAGTAGTCTTTTCTGAAGTATTTGTACGGAGTGTAGCTATGTATGGCAGTGAAACATGGACGATAAATAATTTATACAACAAGAGAATAGAAGCTTTCGTAATGCGATGCTGCAGAAGAATGCTGAAGATTATATGGGTAGCTCCCGTGAATAACGAGGAGGTACTGAATAGAATTGGGGACAAGAGGAACTTGTGGCACAACTTGACTAGAAGAAGGGATCGGTTGATAGGATACGTTCTGAGACATCAAGGGATCTCGAATTTGGTACTCGAGGGAAGCGCGGAAGATAAAAATCGTAGAGGGAGAGCAAGAGATGAATACACTAAGCAGATTAAGAAGGATGTAGGTTGCAGCAGTTACTCGGAGATGAAGAGGCTTGCGCAGGATACAGTAGCATGGAGAGCTGCTGCAATAAATCAGTCTCTGGACTGAAGATCGTAACAACAACATCACCCTCTCAAGCTGATCATTCCGTAGTTCCCGTGAATGTCACTAAATATCGCTCCAAACGTCAATTAAATATGAAAAAGAAAAGATACATATTTTACGCACTTTTCAATGCTATAAACAACAAATTATGCCGCGCGGGATTAGCCGAGCGGTCTCAGGCACTGCAGTCATGGACTGTGCAGCTGGTCCCGGCGCAGTTTCGAGTCCTCCCTCGGACATAGGTGTGTGTGTTTGTCCTTAGGATAGTTTAGGTTAAGTAGTGTGTAAGTTTAGGGACTGATGACCTTAGCAGTTAAGTCCCATAAGATTTCACACATATTTGAACATTTTTTGAACAAATTATGTACCCAAACTATAACAAAATCCCTACAGCACTTCCTAAGATTGGCCGCCACATATACAGGGTGTTTCAAAAATGACCGGTATATTTGAAACGGCAATAAAAACTAAACGAGCAGCGATAGAAATACACTGTTTGTTGCAATATGCTTGGGACAACAGTACATTTTCAGGCAGACAAACTTTCGAAATTACAGTAGTTTCAATTTTCAACAACAGATGACGCTGCAGTCTGGGAAACTCTATAGTACGATATTTTCCACATATCCACCATGCGTAGCAATAATATGGCGTAGTCTCTGAATGAAATTACCCGAAACCTTTGACAACGTGTCTGGCGGAATGGATTCACATGCAGATGAGATGTACTGCTTCAGCTGTTCAATTGTTTCTGGATTCTGGCGGTACACCTGGTCTTTCAAGTGTCCCCACAGAAAGAAGTCACAGGGGTTCATGTCTGGCGAATAGGGAGGCCAATCCACGCCGCCTCCTGTATGTTTCGGATAGCCCAAAGCAATCACACGATCATCGAAATATTCATTCAGGAAATTAAAGACGTCGGCCGTGCGATGTGGCCGGGCACCATCTTGCATAAACCACGAGGTGTTCGCAGTGTCATCTAAGGCAGTTTGCACCGCCACAAATTCACGAAGAATGTCCAGATAGCGTGATGAAGTAATCGTTTCGGATCTGAAAAATGGGCCAATGATTCCTTTGGAAGAAATGGCGGCCCAGACCAGTACTTTTTGAGGATGCAGGGACGATGGGACTGCAACATGGGGCTTTTCGGTTCCCCATATGCGCCAGTTCTGTTTATTGACGAAGCCATCCAGGTAAAAATAAGCTTCGTCAGTAAACCAAATGCTGCCCACATGCATATCGCCGTCATCAATCCTGTGCACTATATCGTTAGCGAATGTCTCTCGTGCAGCAATGGTAGCGGCGCTGAGGGGTTGCCGCGTTTGAATTTTGTATGGATAGAGGTGTAAACTCTGGCGCATGAGAAGATACGTGGACGTTGGCGTCATTTGGACCGCAGCTGCAACACGGCGAACGGAAACCCGAGGCCGCTGTTGGATCACCTGCTGCACTAGCTGTGCGTTGCCCTCTGTGGTTGCCGTACGCGGTCGCCCTACCTTTCCAGCACGTTCATCCGTCACGTTCCCAGTCCGTTGAAATTTTTCAAACAGATCCTTTATTGTATCGCTTTTCGGTCCTTTGGTTACATTAAACCTCCGTTGAAAACTTCGTCTTGTTGCAACAACACTGTGTTCTAGGCGGTGGAATTCCAACACCAGAAAAATCCTCTGTTCTAAGGAATAAACCATGTTGTCTACAGCACACTTGCACGTTGTGAACAGCACACGCTTACAGCAGAAAGACGACGTACAGAATGGCGCACCCACAGACTGTGTTGTCTTCTATATCTTTCACATCACTTGCAGCGCCATCTGTTGTTGAAAATTGTAACTACTGTAATTTAGAAAGTTTGTCCGCCTGAAAATGTACTGTTGTCCCAAGCATATTGCAACAAACGGTGTATTTCTATCGCTGCTCGTTTAGTTTTTATTGCCGTTTCAAATATACCGGTCATTTTTGAAACACCCTGTAGATAGAAACATGCTGCGGGGACTTGAATTTATAAAATGTATAGATACAGCACAGATAACGTAAAACGTAACATTCCTTTTACTTCGTGAACGGTCCAAGATACTGAAATGCGGTTTTCGAAGAATGATAGTATTTAGGGATACAAGTACTTTTGTTCAAGCCTCATAGCTATGTCATCAACCAAGATACTGAAGAAATTTTTTTCACGCAACGTACTTTTTTAATGTAATTCAAAAACCTTTTAAAAACAGGATTACACTGACATAAGGCTTGTTAATTTTGGCGTTGAACTTTTTGCAAGTGATTTCTGGAAATGTTCTCAACTAGAAAGGCAATGCTGCCGGAGTCGGAGTAGAACCGCGCCTACTCGTCATCACCTGTTTCGTCCATTTTCTGGTGCATGCGGGTCTTGGACAGAAATGAAAGTGACAGAAGTGCGACATCCAGATGGCTAAGCTATAGAAAAAATAACACTTCTGGCGCAGGCTGGGTGAGTTAGGAGTTATTTATATCAGTGTGTTTTCGAGGTAGTGGCTAGCACAGCGGGAAAAGAAGACAAAGGTAACCCCAGCCCCATGGGGTTGAGTCCATAGGCGGAGACTATTTTTTCCAAATTCTTACGTTACTTACACTGCAAATATGCCGAAATAATGTTCGATGTGTCGTACTCACTAATATTTTCATAAAAAGCAAGTAAATTTCTAAGAAAGAATTGTGCTGGCAACGTCTACGAGGACACTGCAAATAACTTTCCAAGAAGGGATTGACATTAATGGGTACAGGACTTCGTATTCCGTTATTTTCATTTTGACCTTCTAGCAGATCTCGGTAGCTGAGCGCGAGCGATAGGTTCCCGGTGCAGATAAAAAAGGCCCATTGACCCTTGGGGACAGCGCTAGCCACGACTTCGGAGCTCAGTCCCTTGCTAGCCATGCCACTCCTTTCCATGCCTTTTTTGAAAATATTACTAAATATAATACACTCATGTGACAAAAGTCATGCGATAGCGATGTGCACATACACAGGTGATGGTGTTATCGCACAGGGTTTGAAAGGTAGTACGTAGGCGGAGCTCTCATTTGTACTTGGGTGATTCATTTGAAAAGGTTTCCCACCTGATTATGCCCGCACGATGGGAATCAACAGACTTTAAACGAGGAACGCTAGATGGATCTACACGCTTGGGAATTCCATTTCCTAAATTGTTAGGGAATTCAAAATTCCGAGACCCACAGCGTCAGAGTCTGCCGAGGATACCAAATTTCAGGCACTCACTGGCCGACGGCCTTTTCGGTGTTTGCGTATAGTTGTCAGTACTAATACTGCGTGAAATAATCGCAGAAATCAATGTGGGACTTAAGTCGAATGTATGCGTCAGAGCGGCGAAATTTGGCGTTAGTGGGCTATGGCAGCAGACGACCTACGCGAGTGCCTTTGCTAACAGCACGACGCCACCTGTAGCGCCTCTCGTGGGCTCGTGACCATGTCGAGTGGATCCTAGACGACTGTTAAACAGTAGCAGAGTGTGGCGCAGACCCCTCGAAGCCATGGATCCAAGTTGTCAAGAAGGCAATTTGACAGCTGGTAGTGGCTCCATGAAGGTGTGGGTTATGTTCACGTGGAATGGACTGGGTTCTCTAGTCCAACGGAACCGATCATTGACTTGGAGTCTATAGGCAGTCTTGAATGGAAATCACGTTCCCAAACAACGATGGAATTTTTATGGATGACCATGTGCCATGTCACCGGGCTACAGTCGTTCGCGTTTGGTTTGAAGGCTAATCTAGACAATTCTAGTGAATGATTTGGTCATCCAGATAACGCGACATGAATCCCATTGATCACTTATGGGAAATAATCGAGAGGTGTGTTCGAGCACACCAGTAACACTTTGGCAATTATGGACGTCTATAGAGGCTGCCTGGCTCAGTATTTCTGTAGGGGACTTCCGACGATTTGTTGAGGCCATGCCAAGTCCAGTTGCTGCACTACTCCTGGCAATGATTTAGATAAGGTATCTGTATGGTGCGAGAAGTGGCAATTGACCCTGAATAAGGAAAAGTGTGGAGTTATTCACATGAGTACTAAAAGAATTCCGCTGAATTTCGATTACGCGATAAGTCACACACATCTGAAGGCTGTAAATTCAACTAAATACTTAGGGATTACAATTACAAATAACCTAAATTGGAACGATCACATATATAATATTGTGGGTAGAGCAAACCAAAGACTGTGATTCATTGGCAGAACACTTAGAAGGTGCAACAGGTCTACTAAAGAAACTGCTTACATCACGCTTGTCCGCCCTATTCTGGAGTATTGCCGTGCGGTGTGGGATCCGCATTAGGTAGGACTGACGGATGATATCGAAAAAGTACAAAGAAGGGAAGCTCGTTTTGTATCATCGCGAAATAGGCGAGATAGTGTCACAGACATGATACGTGATTTGGAGTAGCAATCATTAAAACAAAGGCGTTTTTCGTTGCGACGGGATCTTCTCATGAAATGTCAATCACCAGTTTTCTCCTTCGATTGAGAAAACTTTCTGTTGGCACCCACCTACATAGGGAGAAATTATATTCACGATAAAATAAGAGAAATCAGGGCTTGCACAGAAAAATTTAAGTGCTCTTTTTACCCACGTACCGTTCGAGAGTGGAACGGTAGAGAGACAGCTTGAAGGTGGTTCATTATTCAGGGTCAATTGCCACTTTTCGCACCATACAGATACCTTATCTAAATCATTGCCAGGAGTAGTGCAGCATCTGGACTTGACATGGGCTCAACAAATCGTCGGAAGTCCCCTACAGAAACACTGAGCCAGGCAGCCTCTATAGACGTCAATTTATTGTGATTAGCCGAGTAATCACGTAGATGTAGATGTAGATGCAGTAGGTCCGACACGACATTAGAGGGTATCCCGTGAATTTCGTAATCTCAGTATATAATGAACATTATTTTGGTTTATTTGCAGTTTCAAATTTAAAAAAATCAGAAGAGGGACTCGATCTCACGAGCCTCACATAGCACTCTCTCCGCTAAGCCAACAGCTGTCTGCAAACTACGTTAACATAAATGGCTGACGCCTAACATGACCCGCTCTAAAAACGACATTTTTATAAACGTTTGGCCATCTAGAACTCCACTTCGGTCACTTTCATTTCTGACCACACCCTGCGTACACCATAAATTTGGACGAAATCTGTGACGACGAGTAGGTCCTCTCGCCACTCAGCTACTGCCACGTAAACACTGCTTAGTGGGGGTTCATCGCTGTACCAAGCCTTTAGATTGTGTATTTGTTTCCACAAAACCAGTGAACTTAAAGATGAATACGTACACACATTCTGGTACCTGAAATGAAATGTCGTGTGGCGAGGGCCTCCTTGAGGGTAGACCCGAGCGCCTGGTGCAAGTCTTTTGAGGTGGCGCCACTTCGGCGACTTGCGCGACGAAGATGAAATGAGGATGATGAAGACGGCACAAACACCCAGCCTGGAATCGAACCCGGACCCCCCCGGCAAGACAAACCGGCGCGCTGTCCAGCCAGCTACGGTGGCGGACATTTCGATACTTTAGAAGTTAGCATATAGAGCATATACTTCGATTTACAACACTTGTAGCTGACGCTATATGTATGACTTATAAAGTAAAGAGGAAAACTGTTTTATCTTAAGTTACTAGCGTAAGCCAATCTTCTTGGCCCATGTAACACCGGAACCTGGTACCAGAACACGGAAGCGTTTACAGCACGATTGTCGATTCCAGCACGAAATCAGGGAAGGTCACGAAAGAGCTGCACGAAGAGTTCTTAAAATCTGTCATTTTTCCATACGTTGGACAAGAAAAATGTTTTTATATTATTGATTCGTTGGGAGGGCAGTACCGATTAGACACCTTACAATTAAATTCATGTAGATGAGAGAGAAGCACGCACCTGCACCGTAAAAATTAACCCACCCAAATGAACTCCAATTTGCCAACCCTGCGATGTTTATTTTTTCAGACAGGACAATATTATCATGAGAAAATCCAAAATGCCCCTCACTTGCTAAAGACTAACAGAGAAATTGATAGGAGGGAAAGTTCCATAAAAATACATTCCTTAATTCTGCATCACTTTGGTGCACCAGCTTTCACAGGAGAGATGGTTCGTGGTTCGTATCAAAGCTGCTCGAACAAAACACAATCGTTTTGAATTGAAACGAACTGTGTTTTCCGATATTTACTACTGCTGTTGCTATTGTGGTCTACGGGTCGAGCGTTTGGGTTCATAGAGCCACAACTGTAAGGACAGCACAGGCCGTACGGTGAGCACAGACGAATGTACTCGTGAGCCTGTTAGGCGAGTGTATAACAACGCCGATTGAGGCGCTGCTGCTGACATTAGTGGTCTGCTACATCTAGGCCCAGCAGTAAGGGAGAAAGGTTCACGATATTGGCTCAAAAAGCGCGGATATGATAAGGTATAGGTATTACTGGGCACAAGAGCCGTATGGAATACATGAGGCTGAACACTTGCTGGCCGGCCGCTGCAGTCGAGCGGTTCTAGGCGCTTCAGTCCGGAACCCCGCTGCTGCTACGGCTGCAGGTTCGAATCCTGCCGCGGGCATGGATGAGTGTGATGTCCTTAGGTTAGTTAGGTTTAAATAGTTCTACGTTCTAGGGCACTGATGACCTCAGATGTTAAGTCCCATAAGCTTAGAGCCATTTAAACCATTTCTTTGAACACTTCCTGCTTCCTTAAATAACGTAACTATCCGGCGAACGGTCGGGACACTTGGATGATGTCGTCCAGAATACCGAGCTGCATACATAGCACTCGCCCGTCGGGCATTTTGATCACAATAGCCATACATCAATACGATATCGACATTTTCCGCAATTTGTAAACGGTCCATTTTAACACGGGTAATATATCACGAAGCAAATACCGTCCGCACTGGCGGAATGTTACGTGATACCCCGTACTTATACGTTTGTGACTATTACAGAGCTATCTATCACAAAGCGAAAAAGGTGGTCCAACTAAAACATTCATATTTCTTTACGTACTACATGAATATTTAATAAAAATTGGTGTTCTTATTTTAAAAAAACTCAGTTGATATCCGTTTGACCTATGGCAGCGCCATCTAGCATGCCAACCATAGCGCCCCTTGAAGCTAGACGAGTTTCGTTCTTTGTAGTTTTTTCGTTTGACGCTTATTTCGTGAGATATTTGGCCCGGTCACTATCAATGAACCAACCTGTATAGCCCAGGAGGCGCTGTTCGACCATTGTACCACATTCTTTTAACTCCCTGCATACAGCTATCAGCGCTGGTATCACTTTGGAACTCTTGAGTCCGCAGCTTATGATCTAGTGGCTAGTGTTCCTGCCGCTGGGTCACGGACTCCCAGGTTCGATTCCCGGCCGGGTTGGGGATTCTCTCTGCCTGAGGATTGGGCGTTTCTGTTGTACTAATCATATCATCATCATCATTCGTGACAGTGGCTACATTTGACTATGAACAAATTGGACTGTATACAAATTGGGACCTTGTACGGGTGCTGATGACCACGCAATTGTGCGCCTCACAAACCAAACATCATCACTTTGGAACTCAGGAGTGATTCTTTCGTTGATTTCACGTAATGTTTTACAACCATCCTCCACAGTGTTCGACGGTTCCTGTCCGACACATACTTGAGGACTGCCTTCTCGTGGTATTCCTGTGGTTGTTCTTTGGCGTTCCCACTTCACAGTCAAATCACCAGCTGTTGACTTGGGCAGCTTTGCAAGGGTTCAAATGTCCCGATGGAATTGTTACTCTGGTTACAGCCAATGGCTATACTGTATTTAACATAAAAATAAATCTCATGTGAACATTACACTATTATTCTTCCGCATTTGCTGGAATCTCATTGGATCTCGTTTGACGTCGGGCGGAAGCCAAGCTGTCTTGAGTGTACTCAAGAACGATAATAAGGATACGTTGTACGCTGTGCGTTCCCGCACGTCAACTGAACGACAATAAGGCACAATAGCTTTACCTTGAACAGCACTGGCTAGCCAGCTGGCCCAGTTAACCTGCAGTGATGTGAGCAGCTGCAGTTAAGACGTAAAAAGAGACGAGCGCAGAAACAATATAGCTCCGAATGTCGTGTAATTTGTAAAGCGATTGAAGGGAATGAAATAATATTCGTCAAAACTCCATCAATACCGCACGCTTCTTAGGTGATCAGACAGAAAGTGTAACATGCTCTCGTTCTTAGCCAATTTTTATTGCAATTACAAACAAGAATAAAGAAAATTCCTAACTTAAACACTGTGTAATTTTTCTGAGCTAGCTATGTGGAACGCAAATGCGTATTGCAGGGATTTCACCTCAAATACTGAAGCTACTGAAGCTGTTACTTACAGCCAGCCGTCTAGTAATCCCTGAACCCTTCCATATCCGAAACATACATTTCAATAGCGGACTGTGATCTGCTACGTTGATAACAAGTCGGTGATCAACAGAATCCACGAAGCCATTCCAGTGCCACATTTTCTTCCCTTGTTTTAACATGGCGTTCTGTAACCCGCCAGCGTTTGGCAGTGGCGTGTGACAAAGCTTCGTGCATTGGTTCCAGTACGTTAGGCAGCTTAAATATTATTTATTGTGACAAATCCCAAAACACTGCTGATGATCATTTCTGTTGGGTTCATACAGCAATGGTACAGTGGTAACTGTAATAACGCAGCATTGATCCATGTACTATAGCGGGTTACCATAACTGTAGGGAACGCAGTTCCTCGGAAAACTTCTAAGACGATTTTTTCCAGTAAATTTGTGAAAAACATTAAGAACAGCCTGGTTCTCGGCATTAGGAAATAAAGGGATGCATTGGTAGAGAATGGCAAGAAATCTGGGACACGACAGAAACAGTGTGGAGAGCCTACCAGTTCCTTCCTAACATACATGAAAGAACAAGAATGACATACTTCCTTCCGACCAAGGGAGCTATACACTAGCTGTCGGGACATGGTCCGTATCCCAGCTACTTACCAAAAAATACGACAGCGCACGAAAGACACTTGTGAATGTAGTGCTACCGGCATTGCGGACCACATGGTATGGGAATGTGCCGTTACACGAGATGTTACAGACCATAAATGGAACGCATTTGGAAATGGAACACTCTATGAGATAATAAGGAATGAAAAATTGTGGCATAAGCTGAACTCGCTGACAGCTGAAGTACCTGTCTATGAACTGCAAGCTTACGTGGTTGAGAGACAACCTAGAAGAGACGGTAACGAGTCGCGCCATGGCAGAACACACACCTGCAACAATTTTCTGGAAGCAGTGAGCAGATGAGCCTCGGAGAGGCCCAGGAAGGATTTCCTGAGACCCTGACAAGGCATCTCCCTATCTCCGCACCTCGGGTGGAACAAGAGCGCAGTCCCTGCGAATGCTGAGTTGCACCTCAGCCCACCGGGGGCTAACCATCCACACAAATGAGAAATCCAGCATGGTTCTGATAGCAAGTACAGTAGTGTAATGTAGTGTAGTGTAGTGTTGCATAGTATTGTAGTCCAGAATAGTGTAATAGACGAGCGCCGTGTGCCTTCACGATTCCGGATGAATGGATATCTGTGCGCCAAATGGCCGAATGATAGTGTGTAGACATTTATAAAGGTGTTATTATTTTTCTTCTATAAGATATTCTGTCTAGATTTTTTTCTCTCTTCGACATCCTAAATTCCTAGTTACTACTACCACATTTGAAATTATGTTAAAATGCTATGTGCTATATTCATGCCAATTCGTGTGCAACATTTGGTCTGTTCTTTTATATAGACAACAAACTAAAAGAAAATAGCAAATAAAATGAAACTTTCTGGCAGATTAAAACTGTGTGCCGGACCGAGGCTCAAACTCGGGACCTTTTCCTTTCGCGGGCAAGTACTCTACCGACTGAGCTACCCAAGCACGACTCACTCCCCGTCCTCACAGCTTTACTTCTGCCAGTACCTCGTCTCCTACCTTCCAAACTTTACAGAAGCTATCCTGCGAAAAGCAAAGGTCCCGAGTTCGAGTCTCAGTCCGGCACACAGTTTTAATCTGCCAGGAAGTTTCATATCAGCGCACACTCCGCTGCAAAGTGAAAATCCTATTCCAGCAAATAAAATATTTAAAAATTCGGATATAACTTCCGAAAAATCCGTGTACCTGCAAGGTAGTAGCTCTCATTAAATATGCGCGGTGTTCTACTAATCTGTGTTTCGGCTGCTTCTGCTACAAATTCCATCCAGAAATCTAACACAGCAAGCGATGAAATCGATAGCGAGTAAGACAGCTGTGTAATCTGTTCTGTAACAAACGTAATACACATTCCCAGAAAGTTTGGTGTGACGATTGATGTATTAATGAAATTACTACGGCGAAAATGCCTATTTTTGAATAATTTTGCATGACATTTGCTACTTAATAAAATTCTGTATGGTGAAATTGAAGAAACGTACACGGGCGGGATCTGAACTCTTACCGCCAGCGTGATAGCCGTAAAATCTAGCCGTTGCACTACGCTCACCTACTCACTTGCTTGCAACAGCTCTGAAATTACAGGTGTAGGAGATAAGCATAAGACTTCAACTTGATTTTCTCTGAGACTAGGTGCCGTCTCATGAAAATACGCTAGTGAGGTACTGAAGACAGGATCCTCTACTACATAGCTCAGACTCCTCAAAATGAGTAGTTTACAGGTATGGTGGTTCCCTTCGAAGTGACACAAGAGTTAAAAGGATCAGACGTTCAACAGAAATACAAGCTCCTCTGTATATTACCATACGCCGGAGACACTGTTTCGATATCTTGATCGTTTCACGAAGTAAAAGGCATATTACGAATTAGCGACACCCCTACGCAGCGTGTTATAAAAAGTATTCCATATTTTGACAGCTGATATAATGAACCAAAACAAGGAAAAAAGTCCAGTAATATGGGTTGTCGGTCTCGTAAAGTGACATGCGGCCGGGAGAGCGGTGTGGTCACCACATGCCCCTCCATATCCGCATCCAGTGACGCCCGGGGGCTGTGGATGACACGGCGGCCGGTCGGTACCGTTTGGGCCTTCCAAGGCCTGTTCGGACGGAGTTTAGTTTTTATACGACTTCTAAATTGCGTACCTTAAGGGCTAAGAGAACTACAACATCGATGCTGTGAAACAAATCTCTTCTATTGCAAGCTCTTTGCTTTCCATATTCTGAGAGGTAATGGTAAGGATCAAAATAAGATAGAAAGGTCCAGTAAATATCGGCTCTAAAATGCGTACCTTACGAGCTATAAGCACTAGTTCAGTACAAAAAACGTGTATTACGATATCGAAGATCAACAAGTACACATAGCTCTTAAGGTACGCGCTTTAAAAACCCATATTTACTAGATTTTTTTCTCTTGTTTTAGTCTGTACTACCATCTCCGAAAATTTGTCGGTGGTGTTCTGATTCAACGTATTTCTCCCATGGGACATGACTTTTGGATCGTCCTATACGTACTGAATGACTCTGTTCTTTCGGACATGTGCAGATGCACACCAGGCTCGGACCCTTACTGGAATCGCCGAGATGCCGCGAGTAATGAGGCTAATGGGCAGGCCCACTTCGTCAGTAGTGTGCGGTACAAGTTGAGAATTTTGGTCTGACGAGAGGCGTGCTAGGGTAGTCCGTGCCGTTGTGGTGAACACTGTGTGCGAATGGCGTTGTGGTCAACGCATGTGTCTGACAACCAGAAGACACGGGTTTGAACCCCAGTCCCTCTAAAATTTCCCACTTGCCCCACTGATATAGATCAATGCCCACTGGCAGCTGAAGTCTTCCTTTGTGTCTAGTTGTCAAATTAATCTATCGTGATATTCGTTTTACCGAATATACACTAGTGGCCATTAAAATTGCTACACCACGAAGATGACGCGCTACAGACGCGAAATTTAACCGACAGGGAGATGATGCTGTGATATGCAAATGATTAGCTTTTCAGAGCATTCACACAAGGTTGGCGCGGGTGACGACACCTACAAGTTGCTGATATGAGGAAAGTTTCTAACCGATTTCTCATACACAAACGGCAGTTGACCGGCGTTGCCTGGTGAAACGTTGTTGTGATGCCTCGTGTAAGGAGGAGAAATGAGTATTATAACGTTTCCGACTTTGATAAAGGTCAGATTGTAGCCTATCGCGATTGCGGTTTATCGTATCGCGACATTGCTGCTCGCGTTGGTGGAGATCCAATGACTGTTGGCAGAATATGGAATCGGTGGGTTCAGGAGGGTAATACGGAACGCCTTCTTGGATCCCAACGGCCTCGTATCACTAGCAGTAGAGTTGGCGGCATTATATCCGCATGGCTGTAACGGATCATGCAGCCACGTCTCGATCCCTGAGACAACAGATGGGGACGTTTGCAAGACAACAACCATCTGCACGAACAGTTCGACGACGTTTTGCAGCAGCATGGACTACCAGCTTGGAGACCATGGCTGCGGTTACCCTTGACGCTGCATCACTGACAGAGCGCCTGCGATGGTGTACTAAAACGACGAACCTCGGTACACGAATGACAAAACGTCATTTTTTCGGATGAATCCAGGTTCCGTTTACAGCATCATGATGGTCACATCCGTGTTTGGTGACATCGCCGTGAACGCACATTGGAAGCGTGTATTCGTCATCGCCATACTGGCGTATCACCCGTAGTGGTGGTATGAGGTGCCATTGGTTACATTTCTCCGTCACCTCTTGTTCGCACTGACGGCACTTTGAACAGTGGACGTTACATTTCAGATGTGTCTCTACCCTACATTCGATCCCTGCGAAACCCTACATTTCAGCAAGATAATGCAATGTTAATGTTACAAGGCCAGATCAGTCAATCATCCAGACTGTTGCCCCTGCAACTACTGAAAAGGCTGCTGCCCCTCTTCAGGAACCACATGTTCGTCTGGCCTCTCAACAGATACCCCTCCGTTGTGGTTGCACCTACGGTACGGCCATCTGTATCGCTGAGGCACGCAAGCCTCCCCACCAACGGCAAGGTCCATGGTTCATGGGGGGGGGATCAGACTTCAAGAAGAATATAATAATTCCAATCCCAAAGAAAGCAGGTGTTGACAGATGTGAAAATTACCGAACTATCAGTTTAATAAGTCACAGCTGCAAAATACTAACGCGAATTCTTTACAGACGAATGGAAAAACTGGTAGAAGCCGACCTCGGGGAAGATCAGTTTGGATTCCGTAAAAATGTTGGAACACGTGAGGCAATACTGACCTTACGACTTATCTTAGAAGAAAGATTAAGAAAAGGCAAACCTACGTTTCTAGCATTTGTAGACTTAGAGAAAGCTTTTGACAATGTTAACTGGAATACTCTCTTTCAAATTATGAAGGTGGCAGGTGTAAAATACAGGGAGCGAAAGGCTATTTACAGTTTGTACAGAAGCCAGATGGCAGTTATAAGAGTCGAGGGGTATGAAAGGGAAGCAATGGTTGGGAAGGGTGTGAGACAGGGTTGTAACCTATCCCCGATGTTATTCAATCTATATATTGAGCAAGCAGTAAAGGAAACAAAAGAAAAATTTGGAGTAGGTATTAAAATTCATGGAGAAGAAGTAAAAACTTTGAGGTTCGCCGATGACATTGTAATTCTGTCAGAGACAGCAAAGGACTTGGAAGAGCAGTTGAACGGAATGGACAGTGTCTCGAAAGGAGGATATAAGATGAACATCAACAAAAGCAAAACGAGGATAATGGAATGTAGTCAAATTAAGTCGGGTGATGCTGAGGGAATTAGATTAGGAAATGAGACACTTAAAGTAGTAAAGGAGTTTTGCTATTTAGGGAGTAAAATAACCGATGATGGTCGAAGTAGAGAGGATATAAAATGTAGACAGGTAATGGCAAGGAAAGCGTTTCTCAAGAAGAGGAATTTGTTAACATCGAGTATAGATTTAAGTGTCAGGAAGTCGTTTCTGAAAGTATTTGTATGGAGTGTAGCCATGTATGGAAGTGAAACATGGACGATAACTAGTTTGGACAAGAAGAAAATAGAAGCTTTCGAAATGTGGTGGTACAGAAGAATGCTGAAGATAAGGTGGGTAGACCACGTAACTAATGAGGAGGTATTGAATAGGATTGGGGAGAAGAGAAGTATGTGGCACAACTTGACTAGAAGAAGGGATCGGTTGGTAGGACATGTTTTGAGGCATCAAGGGATCACAAATTTAGCATTGGAGGGCAGTGTGGAAGGTAAAAATCGTAGAGGGAGACCAAGAGATGAATACACTAAGCAGATTCAGAAGGATGTAGGTTGCAGTAGATACTGGGAGATGAAGAAGCTTGCACAGGATAGAGTAGCATGGAGAGCTGCATCAAACCAGTCTCAGGACTGAAGACGACAACAACAAACAATGCATGACCGCAAGTTGCAGGTCCTGTACGGGTCTTTCTTGCTTCAGAGAATGTTCGACCTCTGCTCTGGCCAGCACATTCTCCAGATCTCTCACCAATTGAAAACGTCTGGTCAATGGTGGCCGAGCAATTGGCTCGTCACAATACGCCAGTCACTACTCTTGATGAACTGTGGTATCGTGTTGAAGCTGCATGGGCAGCTGTACACGCCATCCAAGCTCTGTTTGACTCAATGCCCAGGCGTATCAAGGCCGTTATTACGGCCAGAGGTGGTTGTTCTGGGTACTGATTTCTCAGGATCTATGCACCCAAACTGCGTGAAAATGTAATCACATGTCAGTTCTAGTGTAATATATTTGTCCAATGAATACCCGTTTATCATCTGCACTTATTCTTGGTGTAGCAATTTTAATGGCCAGTAGTGCACAACAACAGTTGCCGAAGTTGACGTTTCGTCAAAAGCGAATCCAAGAAATTTTGTTGAGTCAGGAAGAAGTGAAAGATGAAATATCAACGTTTCTGAAAGATGTCAGTGGAATGAGTGGCGTCGTATACGCTCGACTGTGCCGACAATGTAAATGAGGAGTACAATGATGACGAGACGTGCTTAACAAGTGAAGGTGATACTGAAGCATGTGCCGAGCCACGTAGTTTATCATCTTTTTGGAGAGGGGGTCGCAAACCCCGTCTCCAATGAAACAGTAAAGGACAACCGCTGTCCAAGGAGAAGGTACTAAACACAATTACGTACATGCAAGATCATCCGCAGCATATTAAACAAACAGTTATGAATAGACATCGAATGAGTCCGGAGCAATATGACCTTGTGGCGTTTAAGAAAACCTACGCATATTCAAGGGTGGAGAAGATGCACTTGTTACAAAAACTGGTATTTGCGCGTTTCAAGGATGCTCGATGCAGTTTACAGGATGTGTATGATAGCGGCCTATCACATTATGCACATCAAACTGCACACGACATACATTACAGTGATTTCAATGGAAGCAGTCGATGGTTGTAAAACTTCAAACACTGCTACAAAAATGGAAGATGTACGATAACGAAATATCAAACAAGGTATCAACTCGACGATTGCAAACTACGGAATGGGTTCGAAAATGTATAGATGGGATAAACAAACTTATCCCATCATTCTGTACGGAGTTTGTTTTCAATTCCGACCAAATAGGATTTGAAGAGGTAATGCATGTGAAAGGAGCCCCGGAAATAAGAGGTACCAAGAAAAATGTATCAAGATCTACTACCATCGATGCGTTAACGCATTCGTATACAATTATGCCGACTGCTAATCTGGATGGAAAATCGGTCGGAAAGTTATTTATTGTGTTGCGGGAAGTCAGAGGTGCACTGCACCCTACGGTTCTTTCTCGTGTGTGTTATCTTGCAACGGCCATGACAAGAGAACGTAGCGCCACTTAGCTCGAATTCCGATGTGCACACACGTGAATTTTAAGCCTTTTAACCATACGAAAAATGTTTGAAATCATTCATTCGACTACTAAACTGTTTCAAATGTAATTGTTACACAAATTACTAGAACAGGAAAGAAAATAAGGGCAGTGTACGATTTCATTACAGACGACTTCCATCAGTCGGGACTTCAATTCGATGACATGTTTTATGACAATTCCTGTAGCACAGTTCTTATGATAAATCTTGCTCTCTGTAGATTAGTTCAGACGTTCTTTGCACAACAGTATTTAGCATAAATAGAGACTGCGACTGTTGTGTTCGGATGCGGACTACGTTGGCATCCCTTCGCTCCCAGCTTCAGGCAGTGTAGGATTCGGTCACACAGCTTGAGGCTGTTGCCAATGGGCATGACTGTGGGGGTCCTGACGGGGGTTTGTCGGGGACGGCCAGCTCGTCCCACACATCCCTCAATCATACTACGGCTGTGGCTGCTCGAGATACTGCTCACATTGAGGCTGACCTCTCACCTGTTGTAGAGTGGGAGGTCGTCTCGAGGTGTGGCAAAGGGCGAAAGAAATTCTGGAGGGCTGAACGGAAGGCCTCTCCAGTTTGTCTGACGAACCGGTTTCAGGCTGTGTCTCCGGCTGATACTGATCTTCACCCAGACATGGCTGCTCGTCCTGTTCCAGAGGTTGCTCCTCAGTCTGCAAGATCCGGGTAGTCGCAGAGAGTGGGCTTACTGGTAGTTGGGAGCCCCAACGTCAGGCAGGTAATGGGGCCCCTTAGGGATATGGCTGCAAGGGAGGGGAAGAAAACCAATGTGCACTCCGTGTGCATACCGGGGGGAGTCATTCCAGATGCGGAAAGGGTCCTTCCGGATGCCATGAAGGGTACAGGGTGCACTCATCTCCAGGTGGTCGCTCATGTTGGCACCAATAATGTGTGTCGCTATGGATCAGAGGAAATCCTCTCTGGCTTCCGGCGGCTATCTGATTTGTTGAAGACTGCCAGTCTCGCTAGCGGGATGAAAGCAGAGCTCACCATCTGCAGCATCGTCGACAGGACTGACTGCGGACCTTTGGTACAGAGCCGAGTGGAGGGTCTGAATCAAAAGCTGTGACGGTTCTCCGACCGTGTGGGCTGCAGATTCCTCGACTTGCGGCATGGGGTTGTGGGATTTCAGATTCCGCTGGATAGGAGTCCACTACACACAGCAAGTGGCTACATGGGTAGCAGGGGTTGGGTGGGACTGGGCGGTTTCTTAGGTTCGATGGCGTCAGGCAAGTACAGGAAGGGCAACACCCTCAAAGGGTGTGGGGCAAAGTCAGGACATGCGGGGACCAAGCAGCAATCGGTATTGTAATTGTAAACTGTCGAAGCTGCGTTGGTAAAGTACCGGAACTTCAAGCGCTGATAGAAAGCACCGAAGGTACGGAAAGCTGGCTGAAGCCAGAGATAAATTCTGCCGAAATTTTTACAAAGGCACAGACGGAGTTTAGAAAGGATAGACTGTATGCTACCGGTGGTGGCGTGTTTGTTGCTGTTAGTAGTAGTTTATTCTGTAGTGAAATAGAAGTGGATAGTTCCTGTGAATTATTATGGGTGGAGGCTATACTCAACAACCGAGCTAGGTTAATAATTGGCTCCTTTTACCGACCTCCCGACTCAGCAGCATTAGTGGCAGAACAACTAAGAGAAAATTTGGAATACATTTCACATAAATTTCCTCAGCATGTTACAGTCTTAGGTGGAGATTTCAATTTACCAGATATAGACTGGGACACTCAGATGTTTAGGACGGGTGGTAGGGACAGAGCATCGAGTGACATTATACTGAGTGCACTATCCGATAATTACCTCGAGCAATTTAACAGAGAACCGGCTCGTGGAGATAGCATCTTGGACCTACTGATAACAAACAGACCCGAACTTTTCGACTCTAAGCGCAGAACAGGGAATCATTGATCATAAGGCCGTTGCAGCAACCCTGAATATGGAAGTAAATAGGAATATAACAAAGGGAGGGAGGTTTATCTGTTTAGCAAGAGTAATAGGAGGCAGATTTCAGACTACCTATCAGATCAAAACGAAAATTTCTGTTCCGACACTGACAATGTTGAGTGTTTATGGAAAAAGTTCAAGGCAATCGTAAAATGCGTTTTAGACAGGTACGTGCCGAGTGAAACTGTGAGAGACGGGAAAAACCCACCGTGGTTCAACAGCAAAGTTAGGAAACTACTTCGAAAGCAAAGAGAGCTTCACTGCAAATTTAAACGCACCCAAAACCTCTCAGATAAACAGAAGCTAAACGATGTCAAAGTTAGCGTAAGGAGGGCTATGCGTGAAGCGTTCAGTGAATTCGAAAGTAAAATTCTATGTACCGACTTGACAGAAAATCCTAGGAAGTTCTGGTCTTACGTTAAGTCAGTAAGTGGATCGAAACAGCATATCCAGACACCGGATTATAATGGCATTGAAACAGAGGATGACACGCGTAAAGCTGAAATACTAAACACCTTTTTCCAAAACTGTTTCACAGAGGAACACCGCACTGCAGTTCCTTCTCTAAATCCTCGCCCGAACGACAAAATAGCTGACATCGAAATAAGTGTCCAAGGAATAAAAAAGCAACTGAAATCACCCAACAGAGGAAATCCCACGGGACCTCACGGGATGCCAATTCGATTCTACACAGAGTACGCGAAAGAACTTGCGCCCCCTCTAACAGCCGTGTACCGCAAGTTTCTAGAGGAACGGAAGGTTTCAAATGATTGGAAAAGAGCACAGGTAGTCCCAGTCTTCAAGAAGGGTCGTCGAGCAGATGCACAAACTATAAGCCTATATCTCTGACATCGATCTGTTGTAGAATTTTAGTACATGTTTTTTGCTCGCGTATCATTTCATTTCTGGAAACCCAGAATCTACTCTCTAGGAATCAATATGGATTCCGGAAACAGCGATCGTGTGAGACTCAACTCGCTTTATTTGTTCATAAGACCCAGAAAGTATTAGATGCAGGCTCTCAGGTAGAAGCCATTTTCCTTGACTTCCGGAAGGCGTTCGATACAGTTCCGCACCGTCGCCTGATAAACAAAATAAGAGCCTACGGAATATCAGACCAGCTGAGTGGCTGGATTGAAGAGTTTTTAACAAACAGAACACAGCATGCGGTTCTCAATGGAGAGACGTCCACAGACGTTAAAGTAACCTCTGGCGTGCCACAAGGGAGTGTTATGGGACCATTGCTTTTCGCAGTATATATAAATGACCTAGTAGATAGTGTCGGAAGTTCCATGCGGCTTTTCGCGGATGATGTTGTAGAATACAGAGAAGTTGCAGCATTAGAAAATTTCAGCGAAATGCAAGAAGATCTGCAGCGGATAGGCACATTGTGCAGGGAGTGGGAACTGACCCTTAACATAGACAAATGTAATGTATTGCGAATACATAGAAAGTAGGATCCTTTATTGTATGATTATATGATAGCGGAACAAACACTGGTAGCGGTTACTTCTGTAAAATATCTGGGAGTATGCGTACGGAACGATTTGAAGTGGAATGATCATATAAAATTAATTGTTGGTAAGGCGGGTGCCAGGTTGAGATTCATTAGGAGAGTCCATTAACAAAGGAGGTGGCTTACAAAACACTCGTTCGACCTATACTTGAGTATTGCTCATCAGTGTGGGATCCGTACCAGGTCGGGTTGACAGAGGAGATAGAGAAGATCCAAAGAAGAGCGGCGCGTTTCGTCACAGGATTATTTGGTAAGCGTGATAGCGTTACGGAGATGTTTAGCAAACTCAAATGGCAGACTCTGCAACAGAGGCGCTCTACATCGCGGTGTAGCTTGCTGTCCAGGTTTCGAGAGGGTGCGTTTCTGGATGAGGTATCGAATATATAGCTTCCCCCTACTTATACCTCCTGAGGAGATCACGAATGTAAAATTAGATAGATTCGAGCGCGCACGGAGGCTTTCCGGCAGTCGTTCTTCCCGCGAACCATACGCGACTGGAACAGGAAAGGGAGGTAATGACAGTGACATGTAAAGTGTCCTCCTCCACACACCGTTGGGTGTCTTGCGGAATATAGATGCAGATGTAGATGTAGACACAAATCACTGGCATTGTCAATACGAATGTACAACTGCATTCATCGACTGGACAAGTGACTTTGTCTTTTTTTCGATCGAAATGATAAGGTGCGGTTTGCATGCAGTTCTTGCACGTAACCTGACTTATTGTCTTTATACATAGCATTTTAAGCGCTAACAAGAAGCTTCGTCTTCACGTCAGCTGCGAATCTCCTTATAGTATAAATGGCATCTCCTCTACAAGTTTACTTCAGGTAAACTTCGTAATTTTGCGACTTCCTTTTCCGTATAATTTCCCGAATCGGCTAAACCAAGTCGAATAGCAGTCAGTGATATTCATCGATTGATGTTCATCTTACTTGCATATTCAGAGGGCCTAGTTTCGTAGATCTCCCTAGGGACGATCGCTCTGACTCTCAAGAGCAGTTCTAAATCTTTCGAACAGTTTTTTTCCACACTTTTTTGAGTTTCATTTTGGCGCATATTTCGTGCTTCATGTAAATCTCTCTCCCATTTACTCAATTCATGGTCTGATTTTGCGAAACGAAACCTACCTTTCACACTGCTCACGTTTAAGCGCATTCTCCCTCCTTCGTTTAACCAAAAGATTGTTGTCACTGAAAGCAATTTACTTGGGCTTGGATGTTACTTTAATTTTGTTTTATACCTTAATAAGCAAAAAAATCATATTCGAATCACAGTTCACGGAATCTTCCTAGTTATTTCCTGTGCCTGTTAATGTTTCCACGATTTCTAACATTCGAATTGATGTTCTAGGAATTAACTAATAAAGAACATATGTATTCAGGAACAGTAGCTGATTTCACTGCATACAAAGTTCTGCATATTTCGTCTTTGCAAGGCTGAAAGTATTACTTGGAATTCGCACAAAAGACACATGTTATTAGCAACCACTTCTAACTATTATGGATATTTAATGAGCTGCCAATTCGAGCGAAGGGCAACTGTGAAGAATTGTGCCACAGAAACTGTCAATGGAAACTGGAATTCTTTCTACTAATTATGATAGCGTTGTGTCGTGTTAAACGTTTACCGACGTCCATCAGACAAGGATATCTGCCTGCCGTGTTCCACACACGCTGTCTGCTACACTTACGGCACGACTGCCTGCAGAGCTACAAATTTGGCAATTTCCAATAATTTTCCTAATACCTGCAGTGTGTCTTAAGAGCTAAAATGTTCACATTGTGTTTCCTTCGTTGTATTCTTCCCACATAAAAAATTTCAGGGCAGGTTTCGACGAGTTGGGTCAGGTTGCTCCCCTGTCCGTCACTTCACAAGATGCAGCGCCTCAAGTTTTCAGTTGGATCATTTTCATTACGCGCTGGAATAACAAGTGAACACTCACCTGTAATATCAAATTCGCCGGTTGGTACTCTGTGTAACCCTGCGTCACCGACATCATCTCTTTCTGTGACACCGACATCAGCATCGTGATCACTGTCATCATATTCTTGATCGCCGCCATCGACCATGCCGTTGACGAAGCTACCATCATGAGGTCCACTCGTGGTGCCCAGGTACCCTATAAAGAATAGAAAGACAGTAAATCATAAAGGCCGCGCGAGGTAGCCGCGTGGTCCGGGGCGCCTTATCACGGTCTGCGCGGCTCCGCCCGTCGGAGGTTCGAGTCCTCCTTCGGGCATGCGTGTGTGTTTTGTCCTCATCGTAAGTTAGTTTAAGTTAGATTAAGAAGTGTGTAAGCTTAGCGACCGATGACCTCAGCAATTTGGTCCCATAAAACTCTAGTACCTTCCGCCGCGGAAGTCGAATACGCGCCAGAACAAATGGACGTGGTCAGCCCATACAGGGCTCCGCCTCCGCGGCGGCTATTCCGCACAGCGGCTCTCGCGCAGTGAGGGCGCCACCGCTAAGCCACGTGCAGACAGCGGCCAATAGTCGCTCCCTCCGGTTTCGTATATAGGGAACCTCTCTACCCTAGTCCAGATCCCCCACCTTCTCCTTTTGCTTGAACACATCCGCACACTATATATTGTCCGCCGCCTTGATCCCCCTCACCCCCTGGTGTCTCCCTTCCTCTCCACTCCCAACCAGTTGCCGCGCCTTTACCGTTGTGTCCCTCCCTCTCTCTATCTCCACACCCTCCATCTCCTTTCCCGACACAACTTCCACCGTCTACCCCTCCCGGATGATGAGCTTCGCCCTGACATCTACCCTTCCTACCAACTCTAACCCCCTCTTCCTGCCTCCTCCTCAGGGCTCCCTCTCTCCCCCCTCCCTCCTTCTGAGCGGATTTCCCCTCCTACTCCCCCTCCATCTCTTGTGCCTTCTTTCAGTGTCTCTGCGCTCCCTTCTGCCCTGTCTTCCCTTTTCCTCTCCCACCCCATGTGTCTCCTGCCTCTTCGTGAACCTACGGTTGCCCCTCCTCTCTTCATCCCGCCGCTTCCACAGCTGCCCCATGCTCTCACCTCCTTTTCCATCCTCTCTGACCTTTCACTCGGCAGGTCCCACCTGGTAGTTTTATTCTTCGTTGTGTGGTCTCCAAGTGGGTTTTAAGTGTGTTGTTTCGGAGTGTTTTTAATACTGTGGCCAACTTTTAACCTGTGCATGAGCATCCAGTGTCTTCTCTGTGTTTTAAGAATCGCCAACTGTCCGGACAATCCAAGCCAAGGCATGCTCCCGACTCCATCTCCTCAAGCTCCTTTCTGGCCGTACGTGGGGTCTGGACCCCTCCACCATCCTCCACACCTATAAATACCTCATCCGCCCTATCCTTTGTTATGCCCATCCAGCCTGGATCTCCGCTCCCCCTACCTTTTATAAATCCCTACAAATCCTTGAACGCCACGCTCTCCACCTCGCCTATCGCATCCGTGTCCCCTCCCCCATGCGGATCCTGTATGATCTCATCCCCTTCCCCCACCTCCTCCTTTTCCTTGAAAGGATACGGATCCTGTACAACTCCCGCAAATTCGCTCCTCCTCATCCGCTTGTCTCACCCATCCTCTCCCACCCCCGCCCGCTGCCGCGCCTGAATTCCCACGTCCCACCTGGTCTGCATCTATCCACCCTCCTTAGCCTCTCCCAAGGTGGCTTCCGCCAGCTCCCCCTCCCTGATGATGTCTCTTTCCCCTCCATCTACCCCTCCTATCAACTTTGATTCTCCCCCCCACTTCCTGTGTCCTTTCCTTTAGGCACCCTCCCTCCCTTCTCTCTCCTTTTCCCCCCATCCCCCTTCCTCCATCCCTCTTCCCCTGGGCTTCCCCTACCCCTTCCTCCCTTCCCCCTATCTCCTCTGCCCATGGCATCTCTGCTCTCCCCTCTCCCTCTTCCTCCACGCCTCCTCCTCTCTTGGCAGGTCCCCGGACTGACACACGCTCCGTGGACTTTCGCGCGCCGGAGATCATCGCCATCAGTGTCTCGTGTGTGTCGTCGTGTTGGCCGGCCGGTGTGGCCAAGCGGTTCTAGGTGCTTCAGTCTGGAACCGCGTGACCACTATGGTCACAGGTTCGAATCCTGCCTCGGGCATGGATGTGTGTGTGCTGTCCTTAGGTTAGTTAGGTTTAATTAGGACTAAGTTCTAGGGGACTGATGACCAAAGATGTTAAGTCCCATAGTGCTCAGAGCCATTTGAACCATTTTTTTTTGTCGTCGTGTTTAGTGTTTAGTGTTCACCGTCGCACTCCATCGTTCACCTGTGCCATCGCCATCTTCAGTGTTTGTGCGTCGTATCAATAGTTTGCAGTGTGGATTATCGTCTCGAGTGTGAACGGCTCCGTGTTTGTCTTTATGTGTCTACTGTTTTATTGCCCAACGTTCTGTAACTTATGTGTCTTCTCAATGTTTTTTTCTCATTGTGTATTCTATGGCTGAAGAGCAGAGTAGAGTGCTGCTGACAGCCTGCCTATTGTACAGGTTTTAAAATAACAATAAAGAAAAAAAAAACCTAGTCCAGCTCCACACCTACGAGTCCCTCATCCGTCCTATCCTCTGTTACGCCAGCGTTGCCTGGATCTCTGCCCCCACCTGCTTTTACAAGGCCCTCCAAATCCTTGAACGCCATGCACTCCGCCTTGCCTTCCGTAACTGCCTTCCTCCCCCACACGGCTCCTGTATGAAATGATCCCCTTCCCCCACCTCCCCCTGTTCCTCCAACATCTCCACATCCTTTACATTGTCTGCAGGCTTGATCCCCCCCACCCTCTGGTTTCCTCCTTCCTCTCCACCCCCCACCCGTTGCCGCGCCTCTATCGCTGTATCCCTCCCTCTCTCCACCTCCACACCCTCCATCTCCTTCATCAGGGCAATTTCCAACGTCTCCCCCTTCCGGATGACGAACTTCGCCGTGACATCTACCCTTCCTTCCAACTATAACATGGCCTTGTTCCCCCCCCCCCCCTCCCCAGGGCCCCCTTCTTCCTCTTCACTCCTTCTCCCCGAGCGGATTTTCCTCCTTCCCCCCCCCCCCTCCCCTGAGACCCTGCACCCCATACTTGCCTCTTTCCTTCCCACATCCCTCCCTACATGGCCCTCTTCAGCGCGCCCCCCACTCATCTCACCCATCTCTTCCCCTCCCTCCCTTCTTCCGGTCTCCCTCCTGTCCTTGCGCCTGGCAGATCCTCCGTTTTGTTTGATCATCGTCAGTGTGTCACATCAGTGTTGTGTTTAGTGCTGTTTCTCCTGTGCGTCAAGAGGTGTTATTTTAATTGTGTGCTGCCTTGAGGTTCGCCGTCAGTGGTTGTTATGTGCTACGCCATCCATCGATACCTTTTATACTCCAGTCATACTGTGCCTTGTGTTCTTTTAACTGTCGCAGTGTGTGGCTTTTTGTGTGTACTACTTTTAAACAGCTTTTTTTTATCTCCATTTTACAGTCACCCCGTTTTTTGTCTATTGCCTTCCATGATGTTCCCCCTTTTTATATCTATGTTCACCATATTCTCTCTCTTGTTATTTTTAAATGTCTTCTATTGTTTGTTCTATGTCTTTCGACTGAAGAGCAGCGCATATGCTGCTGCCAGCCCGCCCTGATGGGGAATTGAAAAAAGAAACTAGTCCAGGCAGTCTGGTATCGCTCTGGATTGCGTTTCTATCTCAGCGGTACTGCATTCTGGTCGTTGCTCGTTGTTGACATTTGCCTGGCTCTGGTTCCGAGTGGATTTACTGGTGGTGTTTGGTGTTGTGGTTTCCACAAGCCTCCGTTGTTTATCTCTTCCTTGTTGTGTCGGTCCTAGTTGTCGTTGGTCTGTCGTCCGACTCGTCCTTGTGTTTACCCGGTGGTGCATACTCAACCGCCGGCAGCTTCCCAGCCTGGCGGCTCCGATCCACAGCCCAAGGCGTTCCCGCGATTGGTTTTGGTTGCTACAAAAACCTTACCACAAATTTCCAAACCTTTTTTACTGCTTCGTTCAGCAATTTCCGTTTACACAAAATCACAATGTTTTACCCAAAGAGAAAGAATACCACTGAGATACTACACGGCTACAATAATGAACCATGGTGTCCACCCTTATCCGCGTTGTAGTAAATCAAATCAAATACGCATGGTCTAGAATTACAGTAAATAACTTGTAAAATACACTACTGGCCATTAAAATTGCTACACCACGAAGATGACGTGCTAAAGACGCGAAATTTAACCTACAGGAAGAAGATGCTGTGATATGCAAATAATTAGCTTTTCAGAGCATTCACACAAGGTTGGCGCCGGTGGCAACACCTACAACGTGCTGACATGAGGAAAGTTTCCAACCGATTTCTCATACACAAACAGCAGTTGACCGGCGTTGCCTCATGAAACGTTGTTGTGACGCATCGTGAAAGGATACCATCACGTTTCCGACTTTGATAAAGGTCGGATTGTAGCCATTGCGATTGCGGTTTCTTGTATCGCAACATTGCTGCTCGCGTTGGTCGATATCCAAGGACTGTTAGCAGAATATGGAATCGATGGGTTCAGGAGGGTAATACGGAACGCCGTGCTGGATCCCAACGGCCTCGTATCACTAGCACTCGAGATGACAGGCATCTTATCCGCATGGCTGTAACGGATCGTGCAGCCACGTCACGATCCCTGAGACAAAAGATGGGGACGTTTGCAAGACAACAACCATCTGCACGAACAGTTCGACGACGTTTGCAGCAGCATGGACTATCAGCTCGGAGACCATAGCTGCAGTTACCCATGACGCTGCATCACAGACAGGAGCGCCTGCGATGGTGTACTCAACGACGAACCTGGGTGCACGAATGGCAAAACGTCATTTTTTCGGATGAATCCATGTCCTGTTTACAGCATCATGATGGTCGCATCCGTGTTTGGCGACATCGCGGTGGACGCACATTGGAAGGGTGTATTCTTCATCGCCATACTGGCGTATCACCCGGCGTGATCGTATGGGGTGTCATTGGCTACACGTCTCGGTCACCTCTTGTTCGCATTGAAGGCACTTTGAACAGTGGACGTTACATTTCAGATGTGTTACGACCCGTGACTCTATCTATCCTTCATTCGATCCCTGCGAAACGACCGCATGTTGCAGGTCCTGTATGGGACTTTCTGGATACAGAAAATGTTCGACTGCTGCCCTGGCCAGCACATTCTCCCGATGTCTCACCAATTTAAAACGTCTGGTCAATGGTGGCCGAGTAACTGGCTCGTCACATTACGCAAATCACTTCTCTTGATGAACTGTGGTATCGTATGAAGCTGCATGGGCAGCTGTACCTGTACACGCCATCCAAGCTCTGTTTGACTCAATACCCAGGCGTATCACGGCCGTTATTCCGGCCAGAGGTGGTTGTGCTGGGTACTGATTTCTCAGGATCTATGCACCCATACTGCGTGAAAATGTAATCACATGTCAGTTCTAGTATAATATATTTGTCCAATGAATACCTGTTTATCATCTGCATTTCTTCTTGGTGTAGCAATTGTAATGGCCAGTAGTGTAAGTGCACAATAACATCCAACTCTTAATTTTTGCAATCCATAGCGAAAAGCTAAATTATCTGTTACTGTAGTGGACGTACACATCATAGACCTGCTCATTCAGCTGTTCGAGTAACCTGTATAAGAACACTGTTGTTCTATATGCATTTTCAAGAACAAGATAGCGTTTGATAAATTCACACCAGGATCAGTGTTTTTTTTTTTTTTGTACATCTTTTTATATAGGAATGATATTTCCAGTGGAAAGAAATACCAATTTGTGTAAGTGCTACTGACAACTTTCGATTAAGAATACAAATGTGAATTAGAAACACCTTAACTTGACCTGTAAGTATCATGTCGTAACATATCATTTGAAAGACATAAAAAGAAATCACGATTAAACTGTAGATTCTCCACCTCACAGATCAGATGAGTTACGATGTAAGTCACTCGCAAAGAAAAATACGCAGTGAATTTGAAAGTTTTCAGTCATAATTGTCAGCTCCCAAATTCTTCTGTGAACACGCGAGCAATTTTGCTATGATAATTTTTGCCCACTTGGCCATATCTGTGGAATAGTTGTTCGTGACTCAGCTGTGGTGGTTTTCATCCAATGGCGTTCTTTGCATTAACGGTGGCTACAACTACGTGCCTACAAATACGAGGTGCATTCAAGTTCTAAGGCCTCCGATTTTTTTTCTCCGGATTGGAAAGAGATAGAAACATGCGCATTGTTTTAAAACGAGGCCGCGTTCATTGACAATACATCCCAGAGATGGCTTCACCGTACGGCAGATGGAATTTTACCGCCTACGGCGAGAATGAGAAATACTTAAAATGGCGACGTTTTCCTTACTTGAACAGCGTACAATCATTCGTTTTCTGAATTTGCGTGGTGTGAAACCAATTGAAATTCATCGACAATTGAAGGACACATGTGGTGATGGAGTTATGGATGTGTCGAAAGTTCGTTCATGGGGGCGACAGTTTAATGAAGGCAGAACATCGTGTGACAACAAACCGAAATAACCTTGGGCTTGCACAAGCCGGTCTGACGACATGATCGAGAAAGTGGAGAGAATTGTTTTGGGGGATCGCCGAATGACTGTTGAACAGATCGCCTTCAGAGTTGGTATTTCTGTGGGTTCTGTGCACACAATCCTGCATGACGACCTGAAAATGCGAAAAGTGTCATCCAGGTGGGTGCCACGAATGCTGACGGAGGACCACATGGCTGCCCGTGTGGCATGTTGCCAAGCAATGTTGACGCACAACGACAGCATGAATGGGACTTTCTTTTCGTCGGTTGTGACAATGGATGAGACATGGATGCCATTTTTCAATCCAGAAACAAAGCGCCAGTCAGCTCAATGGAAGCACACAGATTCACTGCCACCAAAAAAATTTCGGGTAACCGCCAGTGCTGAACAAATGATGGTGTCCATGTTCTGGGACAGCGAGGGCGTAATCCTTACCCATTGCGTTCCAAAGGGCACTACGGTAACAGGTACATCCTACGAAAATGTTTTGAAGAACAAATTCCTTCCTGCACTGCAACAAAAACGTCCAGGAAGGACTGCGCGTGTGCTGTTTCACCAAGACAACGCACCCGCACATCGGGCTAACGTTACGCAACAGTTTCTTCGTGATAACAACTTTGAAGTGATTCCTCGTGCTCCCTATTCACCTGACCTGGCTCCTAGTGACTTTTGGCTTTTTCCAACAATGAAAGATACTCTCCGTGGCCGCACATTCACCAGCCGTGTTGCTATTGCCTCAGCGATTTTCCTGTGGTCAAAACAGACATCTAAAGAAGCCTTCGCCGCTGCCATGGAATCATGGCGTCAGCGTTGTAAAAAATGTGTGCGTCTGCAGGGCGATTGCGTCGAGAAGTAACGCCAGTTTCATCGATTTCGGGCGAGTAGTTAATTAGAAAAAAAATCGGAGGCCTTAGAATTTGAATGCACCTCGTAGCAACCAGTAATACACTGGCGTTCCACAGCTGGCCAAACATCAGACATCATCCTCTGTAGCCAGCTTACACGTCAGCAAATCCACTACCGACCAGTGCTTGCCTCAAGTACACTAACTCTTCAGCAGCCATCGCAAGATGTGCCACTCTCGCTGACAGCTGCACATGCTTTCACAACCATGGCACCACCGGGTGTCACGTGCCTGCAAACAGGTCGCACCATACCCATGTGCTCCGACCATATTTAATCCAGAGCACAACCACAAAACGCCAATTCACACCGAGAACTCCATGGACGACCTCTCTTGGCTTTATGTCAACCGCTGTCTCGGTCCATCGACCAGTCTTTTGTGGAACCTCTTGCTACCTGCTCTCTGGCGCCAGCCAGTCTACTGAGCTCGGTTGGATCTTCGCTTTCATCACTAACTGAAGCTGCAGGAGTCTGCGACACCAAGATAGCCGCTAGTGCTGAGTTCCAGAACATTCGTATGTCGTAGTGTCCACGCAATCATAGAGAGTGCACCATGCGATACATAAAATGCTATTTTAGTAATTGTGATTCACTTTTTCAAGGCTGACAATCCGCCATAGTTTTAGCTTTCCCGCACATTAATATAGAAACTTGATTGAGCGCTGTTTCTTGTGTTTGTGTAATTAAGCTCTAAGGAAGGAGAAAAAAAGTCAGCTGCACACGTCTTCATGCCATTTATTGCTTGGCATCTTGTCATTGCGGTTATGGCATCTCGTTTCTTATTCGATGCTGGCTTGCCTGCCCGTGAGTGGCAGCAGCAGCACTTATCGATACGAGTACAGTGGTATTACCTTTGGAGCGATCGCTGGTATTTGCGGGTCGCGTTGTGTGTATCGGGGAATTGCGAACGGACAACAGTTCGGTTGGGGCGCAGCAGCGGGCAGGTCTGTGCAGCGCGAGGGCAAGCCGGGATCACTGGCGGATCGAGGAGAGGTAGCTGCGAGAGCAACGAATTCGTTGTACACCTAACCCTGGACGTTTAAGCTGATTGTAGAGTTAACTGCTAATGCAACGAAGAATAACTGATTCACGGCGCCATCCACAATCATAACCGCATCCTGCCCCATCCTGAGAAACCAGCTCTCAACTGGTAGCACAGCGTGGTTACGATTGTGATATTCCCATTTCAGTTACTCTCGGTGCAATTGTAGTTCTGACAGTGTTACTGGATATTTATTTTGGTATTTTGTTGTTTTGGGTGACTAACTATAATGGCTGTCAGGCAGTGCCCCAGGATCGGCCTGTTGAGGAAGGACCGCCTCATTTCTGAGGCTGGCGATAAGGCATCAGCCTATTGAGGGTGTGTTCCTGACTTAGAGGCCCGTTTAGTTGCTACCGTTCTTCAGACGGTTGACGTCATGCCAGATGTTGTGGATGAGACAGAAGCAGCTATTGAGTTTTTGTTTAAGGCCATTAGGGGCCTTGACGATACCATAGGCGTTTTGGAAGGCACTCCACCCAGTGGCAGTCAGTCAGGGTGCGGACACAGTTAATGCATTTAACTAACTGGGTAGCCGATTTAGCGGCGTTAAGGCTGGAGCAGCGTTATAAGAAATCAACCATCCAATTGGGGATCTTGGTTAATGATTTTCAGTTTAAGCTTGCATGTTTAGAACTTGATGGAAAAAGGACTGAGGATCAGGAATCTCTATCTCCAAAGTGGCGTGGGAGCCAGTCCGATCTTGGTTAATGATTTTCAGTTTAAGCTTACATGTTTAGAACTTGATGGAAAAAGGACTGAGGATCAGGAATCTCTATCTCCAAAGTGGCGTGGGAGCCAGTCCGGGAGTGATGCTTTTGCGTCTTCCAAGAAGCCGACCGGGGTGGCCGAGCGCTTCTAGGCGCTACAGTCTGGAACCGCGCGACCGCTACGGTCGCAGGTTCGAATCCTGCCTCGGGCATGGGTGTGTGTGATGTCCTTTGGTTAGTTAGGTTTAAGTAGTTCTAAATTCTAGCGGACTGATGACCTCAGAAGTTAAGTCCCATAGTGGTCAGAGCCACTTGAAATTTGTCTTCCGAGAAGCTAGACACAGCGTTTGCTAAGTAGCCTAACCCTCTGGTGCACCTCCTTCGTGACATCACAGAATTAGGTAGAGAACGACTCGAGCAAACTGAAATCTTATTTTGGTAGTTGGTTCGCCTTGAGCAATACGCTGCTGCCTTTGGCATTTCGCATCAAGTAGTTTTGTCGCTATTCTATCCGTTAGCTAGAGGCGAATTGAGGACCCCCGTGTCCCGAGCAATGGCAGAGTGGTTCTCTTTGCAGCGATTGAGGCAGTCGGTAATTAATGAAAGAGTGACCATCAGGTCGGGTGTCGCTATATCTGGCAGATGCAACAAGAGAAAGAGGAGTTACAAGAATATGTGGACAGAATCAAGACTGCCTGCTTGGCCTTGTTCGTCGATTTGCCAGAAAGGGAGTTGGTTTCTATTGTCCTAAGGGGAATGCGCGCCGTGGATAAGTCGCGTTTTGTTTTCGTGATCGTCCTTCCACCTGGGAAGAACTTCGTCCGCTGTTGCAGCGACATCTGCTTTACCGCTCGCGGACGAGGGATGCCATAAGCTAAGTTTCAGCCCGCGGGCGTTGTCAAGGAAAACTCGGAATTAGCGACATGGGCGGAGACTGCTACGAGGGAACCACGGTGTTGTTTCAGGTGTGGTCAGACAGGTCATTTAGTTCGTTCTTGCCTTCAGCCGCGCGCACCCAGAGCCAATAACTGACGCCGGGCTGGGCAGCGACTTCGGAATCGAGCCTTTAAGCATTGGTGTACCGGTGTCGCCGCCCCCTCACCACCGCCCCTGCCTTATATTTGTTCTCGGGTAGGTGGCGAACCTATTTGTGCCCTTTTGGATTCTGGTAGCTCTTTTTCGTTGTTGAGCTTGGAATAGTTTCTTGAAATTGGTCATCTTGCGAGACTTCAGTCTCTCCCTTCTCCAGTGATGAGTTGTCGAGTTGCCAAGGACCAGGTGTTGCCTCTGGATGGTTGGGTCGAAGGGAGTATCTCGGTTGGCGAATTCTGCTGGCTCTTGTCTTTGCCTTCGATTAAGAACCTGCCGGTTGACTTGATTTTGGGATGTGACTTTATCGATAAAACCGGTCTGGTCTTGGATTATTCCGGGCACATCTTCTTCTTCAAGTTCGCCTCTGCTCAGAAGTTTGGATTTTGTGAAAGTGCGAAACGTACAGCGCATAGCGGCATGTTAGCTGTTGATGCTAATGCTAATAAGTTTGATCTCACTCATGGGTCGTCACAGCCGGCCTCTGAATTAGGCGATTTGCTGCGGGTGTTCCCTGAGCTATTCTGTGATAGACTGGGAGTTACTAGTGTTCTTAACTACCATATCCGTCTCTCTGATGATATTACAGTCAGGCAGTCCCCGTATCGCCTCTCACGGCCTAAAATGCTTGAGCAAGGAATTATTAGGATTTCTACATCTGCTTATGCCTCCCCCATATTCCTTGTTCCTAAGGATAAGGGGCGGGATTTTAGGCCTGTTGTTGACTACCGGCGACTGAACACCAAGGTCGTCTTCGAATCAGTTCCTCTACCTGGTCTTCATAACTCTTATACTTGGTTTGCCGGCGCTAACTGGTTCACTGTGCTCGATTTGAATGAAGCCTGTTATCAGATTCCCTTAACTGAGGAATGTAAGCACGTTACTGCATTTTGTACTGATTGGAATCTGTTTGAGTTTAACAGGGTTCCCTGTGGCTTGGCCACTGGCGCAGCCGTTCTTACACGTTTGCTGGATAATATTCTTGGAGACTTGAAATTAGTCTTTGTTTATAGTTATTTGGACGACTTAGTGATTTACAGCCGTTCGTTCCAGGTGCATTTGGATCACATTCAGCAAGTTTATGCTAGATTGCGGGGAGCCGGTTTAACTGTTAAACAAAGTAAGTTGACATTATACAGGTAGCAGGTATCCTTCTTAGGTCACCTTGTATCAAGCCAGGGCTTTCGCACTGACCAGGAACTGACTAAGGCATTGAGAGCTCTCCCGCCGCCTACTGATAAACGTGGGATCGCCAGGTTTATAGGCATGGCAAATTATTTTAGGCGTTTTGTTCCTAATTTCGTGCAGCTGGCGCCTCCTTTGAATGAACTACCCCGGGTTCCCGGGTTCAATTCCCGGCGGGGTCAGGGATTTTCTCTGCCTCGTAATGACTGGGTGTTGCGTGATATCCTTAGGTTAGTTAGGTTTAAGTAGTTCTTAGTTCTAGGGGACTGATGACCATAGATGTTAAGTCCCATAGTGGTCAGAGCCATTTGAACCATTTGAATGAACTGCGCCGGAGGGACTGCTACGGTCGCAGGTTCGAATCCTGCCTCGGGCATGGGTGTGTGTGATGTCCTTAGGTTAGTTAGGTTTAACTAGTTCTAAGTTCTAGGGGACTAATGACCTCAGCAGTTGAGTCCCATAGTGCTCAGAGCCATTTGAACCATTTTTTGAACTGCGCCGGAAAGGGGTGCGTTTTGAATGGGGACCTGCCCAGGAGGCCGCGTTTGAGCACATTAAGGCACCTATAGCCAACCCTCCGGTTCTCGGAGTGTCGGATTTCAGTAAAAAATTCATTGTACTAACCGACTCATCTAATTCGGGAATTTCGGCCTTCCTCCTCCAAGATTTCGAAGGTCAAAGGCAGCCATTAGCGTACGCGTCTCGTACGTTAACCAGTGCCGAACTCAAATATTCGGTTTACGAATGTGAGGCATTGGCGGTCTTGTTTGCGCTGGAGAAGTATCGCTTTTAGAAACTGATAATCAAGCATTAAGCTGGGTATTAGCCAGGCAGCGCAAAACTGGTTGTATCGCCAGCTGGGCAGTACACATTTCAGCGTTTCAATTCGAGGTTAAACACATAAAAGGGACTGAGAACATACTCGCGGACGTCCTCAGCAGTATGTTCACCGAACACCCACCTGATGAGCGCGTCCAAGTAACGGAGGAAGGCGATCTTAGTTGTGTCGTGTTAGGCGAAAACCCTCATTGGTTTGGTGATGTCGCCGAGCATCAGGGCCAGGACCCCAATTGGGGACCGGTGAGGGCACGCCTGTCGGCTGGCGTTATCAGGAAAGGCATTTTGTATAAAAGGGCGGGGCGTGCTAAGGAGTTGAAGATATTTCTACCAGGCACCCTGGTACGTCTGGTTTTCCATTACTTTCACGATTCGTTGACTGGCGGGCACTTAGGAACCCATAAGACCTTGCAAAAATTAAGGGCCATTTGACTTGGCCATCCATGCGCCGGGACGTTCGAGAGATGGTTTCTCGGTGCCGGTTGTGTCGTATGGCCAAACCTAAGAACACTGTTCAACAGGATTTCTTGAGTTCTGAGCGCGAAACCTGCCCCATGCACAAACTTTATATCGATTATGTGGAACCTGTACCTCATACC
This sequence comes from Schistocerca cancellata, assembly GCF_023864275.1. Classification (NCBI taxonomy): domain Eukaryota; kingdom Metazoa; phylum Arthropoda; class Insecta; order Orthoptera; family Acrididae; genus Schistocerca; species Schistocerca cancellata. Next base: position 152,481,302 of record NC_064634.1, on the reverse strand, counting down.
AAGAGTGGTCATCGGTACGTACTGGTTATTATTCACGCGTTTTCGAGGTTTACCTGGCTTCTTCCGAGTCGTACCGTAACTGTTGCTCCCACTGTCTTGTATTTAACTAACGTTTTTAGTGTTTTTGGGCTCCCTAAACAAATCGTTAGTGATAATGTAGCGGCCTTCCTTTCGACTCCCATTACGGTTTTCTGTTTTCAAAACAGTGTCAAGCAAATGATCACTACGCCGTGCTACCCGTAGGGCTCTGTTGCCGAGACGGTCAATCGTAATCTCAAATCCGCATTGATAATTTCCCATCAGAAGACGGCCAGTAAGTGGGATTCTAGTCTCCCTTGGCTTAGTCTCGCCTTCAATACTGCCAGCCATGAGGCCCTGAAGGCTACTCCGGCCTCCTTGATCTTTGCTTATCCTGTTAATTCCCCCCTTTCGAACTTATGGGGAATTCAAGATCTAATCCCTGCGGATATTACCCCTCAGATCGTGAGGAAAAATTGGAATTGTGCCAGGCGCAATATTCTCACGACCCACAACAGGTAGGCTGAGCGCTATAATCGTAATCGGCGAGTCTTTAGGGGTAAGCCAGCAGACCAGGTGTATGTCCGTAATTTTCCCGGGAGGGAGGTGCGTGTTGCAAACCTAGGTAAATTCACTAACCGTTTTCTCTGGCCCTATACTGTTATGCGTATTTTAGGCCCTATTAACCTTCTGGTTAAGGACAATCGCACTGGAAAGCAATTCTGGGTCCATCTTAGCATAGTTAAGTTGGGTTAGACCAATATTAGGGCTACCTTCCGGTTTATGTTTGGGGGGAGGGAGGGGGGAGGTTGCGCCGTGCGCGGCTCGTGTTAATGCCGTTTATTGCTTGGCATCTTGTCTTTGCAGTTATGGCATCCCGTTTCTTATTTGATTAACTGGAGTCACTAAATTTGCTAGCTTGTCTGCCCGTGAGTGGCAGCAGAAGCGCTTATCGATACGAGTACTGTGGTACAATCTTTGGAGCGACCGCTAGTATTTCTGGGTCGCGTTGTGTGGAGCGGGGAGCTGCGAAAGGACATCAGTTCAGCAGCGAGCAGGTCTGTGCAGTTTGTGGGCAAGCCGGGGCCGCTGGCGGCATGCTGCCACGGCCAGGTCAAGGAGGAGTACCTGCGAGAGCGACGACTTCGTGGCACACCAAACCCAGGATGTTTAAGTTGAGTGATGACTTAACTGCTAATGCAACCAAGAGTAACTGGTAACGACCCTATCCACAATCGTAACCTTATTCTGCCCCATCCTACGAAACCAGCCCTCAAGAAGCTTTTATGTTTTCGTGAATAAAACATATTATCCATAGTCTACTGTCCATCAATTTTCCATGTCGAACATGTTGTTTGGCTACAACAAATGCCGATGAGGACGATTATTTTCATCAGCTCCAGCTCCACCTCTGGTTCTAGTGCTACACTCAACGTTCGTCCCAGAAGAGTTGGCGATGAGGGTAAATAAATTCACTGGCTAAAGCACTACAGCTCTCTTCAGAGTAACTATTCAAATTTGAGCCTATCACTGAAGACGGTTTCAAAGACTTCAAGCTCCGTCACACCATTGGCGACGCCTTCGCGGGTTTCAAAGTTTCATCCCTAGCAATGGTTACTTTCCAATTATCTCGGCCCACTTCAGTTAGTAGCAAAGTAGTTTGTCAACTTGCTCTGACTTCTACGCTACTCACCACATACAAAAGACCTACTTTATCTATAACTTTGTGTGATAACTTCCTGTTTTCTTTGGAGTACGTTCATCATTGACACCACCATGCGCTCTACTCCTGTCTCTCACGCACAACATGCATCATGCAGCACCACACACAAGTACTGTCATTTGGGACGACATACTGGATCTCCACACCTCACATAAAGTGCCTGCCCGGTCCACAGCCGCCGGGTGGTTGCTCTGGAGCCTGCCTCTTCCGGCGCAGCATTGGCTCCCTGGCATTCCTCTACACCGCTCTTTTACTTGCAGTTTATCACATATGGACCTTTGAGTGACATCCACCAATGGGCCTTCAGCCGCTCTACAAATTACGATCGCATTGTGTCGTGTTATCCGTTTACCGGTGTCCGTCAACCAAGGATATGTGCCTCCAGTGTTCCACATGCGCCATCTGCTACAGCTACAGCAGCGGTGAACATTTCTCCAGCTGCCTGAAGTTGATATTTTTCAACATTTTTTAAAAACATACGTAGCATGTCTTTCGAGCTTAAATTTTTCGCATTGTGTTTCGTTCGGTGTATTCGTCACGCATAAAATATTTCGGGGCAGGTTTCCAAGTTGGTTTAGACTGTTCCCTTGTCAGTTATTTTACAAGATGCAACGCCTCAAGTTTTCCCTGGTATCATTTTCATAAAGTGCTACAGAAACAAGTGAACACTCACCTGTAATATCAAAATCACCGTCGTCAGCAGCGCCATCAGTGACACCATATTCGCCATCACCGCCATCGAGCATGCCATTGACGAAGCTACCGTGATGAGGTCCACTCGTGGGGCCCATGTCTCCTATAAAGAGAACAAACACTGTAAATCCTAAATTGTCTTACTGCGTCGCTCAACAGTCTCTCTTTACACGAAGTCACAATGTTTTACTCAAAGAGATAGAACACCATGGAGACACTACATTGCTGCAATAGTGAATAATGGTGTCCACCCTTATCCTGGTTTTAGTATGTCAAATCAAATACGCATGGTCTAGAATTGCAGTAAATAACTTGTAAAATAACTACACAATAAAAGCCAACTCTTAATTTTTGGCATCCATAGCCAAAAGCTAAAAACTGTAGTGTACAAACACGTCATAGACTTGGTCATTCAGCTGTTCGAGTAACCTGTGTAAGAATACTGTTGTTCTACACAATAAGTTATATGCATTCTCAAGGACAAGATAGAGTTTGATAAATTCACACCTGGATCAGTGTTTCTGTATATTAGTACATATTTTTATATAGAAAAGATATTTCCAGTGGAAAGAAATACCGAATTGTGTATGTGTTATTTACAATTTTCGATAAAGAATACAGATGTGAATTACAAACACTTTACTTTCGAGACAAATGTTGATGGTGTTGAAACAGCAACCAGCCGCAAATTTATTTTCAGTTCCTTTATGCAAAAGGTACCGTTACCGGTTTCGAATCATTGCGATTCATCTTCAGACGGTTTTCATGCTTTCATTACATGTGGTGCGTTTTTTTACAGGTCAGTTGTCCTAAAATATAAATAATACATAATTATAAGCACGCCACACAGATGGTTGCGTTGCAGATTTGCATTGGATGTGACTTACGTGAAATGGCGGTTTGTAGTGTTTGGTTTTCATAGTCTAAGAGATGTGAATACATTCCCACTACATTCTTATCGTTGCATACGTAAATTTTTCTCACTCAACACTTTAGATTTGTCACAGTATAGATTTCTAACACTCACCAAATGTTTTGATACATACAATGTGCTTTCAAACATATGAGTGCTATGGTATATCGTAACATTATATAGATGTCCCATGTTTGGTAAAAGATCACGTATGCAACTGAAACGCTTTTTACACTAGTACGGAGATACATTGATTTAGTGAGTTTTAGATCGAATACTCTTACATTAATTATAAAGTTATTCCATTCTTATAGTACTGTATAGTAATTTATTTATTTACGTTTAGCATCATGAGAATTGTAGTTACTTATAAATTTGCTACTTGATCTGCAGATATGCGTAGGAATATTATTTGCTTTGAGGGGTGGAAAATAATTATTGGAAATTTTTCAGGAACGGGGTGTTAGCTAACTCGGTTTGTTCATTAAGGATATAGTTGGGGGTGCTGTTTTTGTATGTGTGTAATTCTATTTCTTCTAATGTGTTCATAGTGGCTCCTTTTCTGGTAGATGTAAAATTTTTAAGTTATTATCGACGTTTCTCACTGAATGGTTTTCTTCAGCAATATGGGTCTCAAATGTAGATTTGTTCAGGTTTCCAAGCTTTATAGCATCAATGTGTTCTTTGTATCTGACTTCAAAACTTCTACCTGTCTGTCCAACGTAGAATTTTGGGCATGTATCGCATTTGAGTTTGAATATTCCTAATTTACCACAGGAACTCTAAGAGGTCTTTACATTATGGATTACTTTCTGTTGTAACTTATTGTTTGTGAAAAATCTGATTGTGATATTATTCTTTTTAAATAAGTTTGCTATTTGGTATGATAGTGGGCCTATGTATGGGAGAGTAGAATATTTAGGTTTGGCTTCTGTGGCACACTGATTTGGCTTGGAGTGCATGTTGTGTGGATTGCTGTGAAGTGGATCTATGGTTTTTGTTTGCATTTTGTTGTGGAGTTTTTCTATTATTATGGGTTTATATCCATTATTATGAGCAACTGTTTTATTATATTGATTTTATTTTGTTGGTCTGTGTTACTCATTGGTACTTTTTTAATTCAGTGTACCATGGCTCTGAAATATGCCATTTTTTGTTGGTGGGGGTGGCAAGATGAGTTGTCAATACTGACATCTGTGGTGGAAGATTTTCTGTAAATACTAAATTGATGTTTATAATTACTATTGCAAATCTTCAGGTCATGAAAGTTAATGCTTTTATAAGTTTCATGTTCAACTGTGAATTTAATATTTTTGTGAATTTTCTTAGCTCTGCTGCTAATGTATCAATTTCATTGTTTGTACCATCAAAAAGCAGAACTGTATTATTAACATATCTTCTGTAGTATATTATTTTGTTTGAGATGTGCTGGTTGGTTGAGAAGAATTTTTGTACTATGTGGTTGATGTAAATATCAGCCAATATCCCAGCTAAGCTACTTCCCATTGCCAAACCATCATGTTCTTGGTACAGTTTGTTGTTGAAGCTAAAGTAATTACGCTCTAGAATAAGTGTTGCAACCCTTGTTCACTCAAGTACGAGCAGCTCTTAGCGGCTCGCCATCTTATTTACAACTATTCATGACGTCGCCTTTCCGGGTTACATTTTTTAAAATGCGACTTGTAAGTACTGCATCTCTTTCCAGTCAGTACAAACTTTAATTTTATTAACGTATTATATACCTAATATGTTTTAGAACAGTTTAATTCTGAAGACGACGCTCATAGTAGCGTCGAAACCTGGTCAACTTTGACTTAATGTTTGTGACCGAAGGCTTATTTGTTTTAATATATTTCTATGAGTCCATACTTCTCTGCAATACTAATTTTCTTATATTTTAGCAGATTGTTTATTATAATGTTAATAGTCTCTTTGAAAGGGATGTTCGTGTATAAGTTGACTATGTCTGGTGATGCTAATTCAGCTGTTGGTGGGATGGGGATGTCTTTAATTAAGCTTATGAGTTCAGGTGTGTTACGTATGGTGTAGTTTTTCAAATGTATAGTATTTGGTAATGAGGACTTTTAGTTTACGGCTTATGAAGTATGCAGGGCTGTTTCTTGAGTTAACAATCGGGCGAATGGGACAATTTTCTTTATGAAATTTGGCTGTGCACGTAGTTTTGGCGCTGAAGGATTCATTGTTATGCAGTTACGTATTTCATATTTGTTCAGTAAAAAGTTACAGTTTTGTAGTTGCTTATGGAGTTTAGTTTGGAATTTTATTCTTGGATCAGATTTTAGTTCAGTAATATTGCTGCTATGGAAAAGTTGCAAGGTTTTCTCTATGTATTTTCTTTCATGAATTACGATTAAAGAATTTCCTTTATCAGCTTTTACTATGAGTGCTTTACTTTCAGATAGTTTGCTGTTAATATTTTTCATATCATTAAGTTCAGTATTTTTGCGGGTATTATTTGTTTCTAGATGTTTCATTGTCAGTTTATTTGACTTGTATGCAAGTGCATCTTTCTCACATGTGTCTGAAGATGAATGGTAATGATTCGAAACCAGTAGCGGTACCTTTTGAATACAGGAACTGTAAATAAATTTGTGGCTGGTTACTGTCTCAGCACCATCGACATTTGTCTTCAAATAACAGCCACGTTCACCAGTCATGTCACCATAACACAAGATTGCACTTTCCTTCCAATTGACCTGTAAGTATCATGTTGCAACATATCATTTAAAAGTAGAAAAAAGATATCACGATTCAAACATAGATTCTCCGCTTCGCAGATCAGATGCGTTATGATGTAAGTCACTCGCAAACCCAAATATGCGATGAAGTTGAAAATTTTCAGTCATAAATGTAAACTTCCAAATTCTCCAGTTTTACTCTTCTGTGGACATGCGAGCCGTTTTGCTACGGTAATTTGTGCCCACTTGACCGTATGTGTGGAGTAGTAAGTCCTGACTCAGCTGTGGTGGTTTGATCCGATGGCGTTCTTTGGGTTAGCGGTGGCAGCAACTACGTACCTACAAATAGCAACCAGTAACACACTAGCGTTCCACAGCTGGCCAAACATCAGGCATCATCCTCTGTAGCCAGCTTACACGTTAGCATTTCCACCAACGACCAGTGCTTGCCTCAAGTACACTAACACTTCGCGAGATGTGACAGTCTCGCTGACAGTTGCACATGCATTCACAACCATGGCACCTCCGGGTGTCACGTGCCTGCAAACAGGTCGCACCATATCCATGTGCTGCGACCATGTTTATGCCAGGGCACAACCACAAAACGCCAATTCACACCGAGAACTCCAAGGACGATTTCTCTGGGCTTTATGTCAACCGCTGCCTCGGTCCGTCTACCAGTCTCTCGTGGAACCTCTTGCTACCTGATCTCTGAAGCCCACCAGTCTACTGAGTTTGGCTGGATCTTCGCCTACGTCACTAATTGGAGCTGCAGGAGTCTGCGACACCAAGACAGCCGCTAGTGCTGACTTCGAGAACATTCGCATGTCGTAGTGTCCACGCAATCAGAGACGGTGCACCATGTGAGACATTAAAAGCGATTTCAGTAATTGTGATTCACTTTTTCATGGCCGACATTCCGCCATGTTTTTGGCTCTCAAGCACATTAATATACAGACTCGATTGAGCGTTAATTCTTGTGTTTGTGTAATTAAGCTCTAAAGAAGGAGAAAAGAAGCTTTTATGTTTTCGTCAATAAAACTTTCTATCCATAGTCTATTGCGCATCAATTTTCCATGTCGAACATGTTGTTTGGCTACAACAAATGCCGATGAGGACGATTATTTTCACCAGCTCCAGCGCCGCCGCTGGTTCCAGTGCTACGACTTAACGTTCGTCCCAGAACAATTGGTGATGAGGGTAAATAAATTCACTGGCTAAAGCATTACAGCTCTCTTCAGAGTAACTATTCAAATTTGAGCCTATCACTGAAGACGGTTTCAAAGACTTCAAGCTCCGTCACACCATTGCCGACGCCTTCGCGGGTTTCAAAGTTGCATCTCTAGCAGTGGCTACTTTCCAATTATCTCGGCCCACTTCAGTTAGTAGCAAAGTAGTTTGTCAACTTGCTCCGACTTCTACGCTACTCACCACATAGAAAAGACCTACTTTTTCTATAACTTTGTGTGATAACTTCCTGTTTTCTTTGGAGTACGTTCATCATTGACACCAACATGCGTTCTACTCCTGTCTCTCGTGCACAACATGCATCATGCAGCACCAGCCACAAGTACTGTCATTTGGGACGACATACTGGATCTCCACAGCTCCCATAAAGTGCCTGCCCGGTTCACAGCCGCCGGGTGGTTGCTCTGGAGCCTGCCTCTTCCGGCGCAGCATTGTCTCCCTGGTATTCCTCTAGTCCGCGCAGTTTATCACATATGGACCTTTGAGTGACATCCACCAATGGGCCTTCAGCCGCTCTACAAATTACGAGCGCAATGTGTCGTGTTATCCGTTTACTGATGTCCGTCATCCAAGGATATGTGCCTCCAGTGTTCCACGTCCGCTCTCTGTTACAGTTGAGGCAGCGGTGAACATTTCTCCAGCTGCCTTAAGTCGGTGTTTTTCAACATTTTTTAAAAACATTCGCAGCATGTCTTACGAGTTAAAATTTTCACATTTTGTTTCTTTCGGTGTATTCTTCACGCATAAAAAATTTCAGGGCAGGTCTCCAAATTTTAATTAGACTGTCCCCTTGTGAGTCATTTCACAAGATGCAACGCCTCAAGTTTTCCCTGGACCATTTTCATAAATTGCTGCAGAAACAAGCGAACACTCACCTGTAATATCAAAATCACCATCGTCAGCAGCGCCATCAGTGACACCATATTCGCCATCACCGCCATCGAGCATGCCGTTGACGAAGCTACCGTGATGAGGTCCACTCGTGGGGCCCATGTCTCCTATAAAGAGAACAAACACTGTAAATTCTAAATTGTCTTACTGCGTCGCTCAGCAATTTCTCTTTACAGAAAGTCACAATGTTTTACCCAAAGATAAAGAATACCACGGAGAGACTACACCGCTACAATAGTGAATAATGGTGTCCACTCTTATCCTGGTTCTAGTAAGTCGAATCGAATACGCACGGTCTAGAATTGCGGTAAATAACTTGTAAAATAACTACACAATAACATCCAGCTCTTAGTTTTTGTCATCCATAGCCAAAAGCTAAACTATCTCTTACTGCAGTGGACAAACACGTAATAGACTTGCTCATTCAGCTGTTCGAGTAACCTGCATAAGAATGCTCTTGTTCTACACAAAGAGTTACACGCATTCTCAAGGACAAGCGTTTGATAAATTCTGTGTTTCTGTGTTTTAGTACATCTATTAAAATAGAAAAGATATTTTCCGTGTAAAGGAATACCGAATAGTGTGTTATTTACAACTTTCGATAAAGAATACAGATGTAAATTAGAAACACTTCACTTTCACTTGACCTGTAAATATCATGTAACATATAATTTGAAAGACGTAAAAAGAAATCACGATTAAAACACACATATTCTCCGCCTCAAAGATCAGATACATTAGTATATTAGTCACTCGCAAAGTCCAATATTTAATGAAATAGAAAGTTTCATGTCACAACTGTCAACTTCCAGTATCTCGTGTTTTACTCGCGAGCGGTTTTACTATGATAATTTGTGTCCACTGGGCCATATCTGTGGAGTAGTAATTCCTGACTCAGCTGTGGTGGTTTGGTCCGATGGAGTTCTTTGGGGTGAGCGGTGGCTCTACTGTACCTGCAACTACGTGCCTACCATCAGCAACGAGTCACACACTCGTCTCTCGCAGGTACCAAACATCAGGCGTCATCCTCTTTAGCCAGCTTACACGTCAGCAAATCCACCACCGACCATTGCTTGCCTCAAGTCCACAAAATCTTCAGCAGCGTTCATGAGTGAGCCAGTCTAGCTGACAGCTGCACGTGCATTCACAACCATGGCACTGCCATCACAGGCCATATTTCACCTACGGGTGTCACGTGCCTGCAAATAGGTCGCACCATATCGATGTGCTGCGATCATGTCTATGCTAGAGCACAAGCACAGAAAGCCATTCATACAGAGAACTGCATGGACGACTTCTCTAGGCTTTATATCAACGCAGCACCACGCGTAAGTACTGTGATCGGTGGTGATCTCCACAGATCCAAATGGACCTAACCACGTCCTGTAAAGAGCCTCCTCGGTCCGTAGACGCCGGGTGGTTCCACGGAAACCTACCTGCATTACTTGGCCATTAAAGTTGCTACATCACGAAGATGACGTGCTACAGACGCGAAATTTAACCGACAGGAAGAAGATGCTGTGATATGCAAATGATTAGCTTTTCAGAGCATTCACACAAGCCTGGCGCCGGTGGACACACCTACAATGTGCTGACATGAAGAAAGTTTCCAACTGGTTTCTCATACGCAAACAGCAATTGACCGGCGTTGCCTGGTGAAACGTTGTTGTGATGCCTCGTGTAAGGAGCAGAAATGCATACCATCACGTTTCCGTCTTTGATAAAGGTCGGATTGTAGCCTATCGCGATTGTGGTTTATCGTATCGCGACATTGCTGCTCGCATTGGTCGAGATCCAGTGACTGTTAGCAGAATATGGAATCGGTGGGTTCAGGAGGGTAATACGGAACGCCGAGCTCTATCCCAACTGCCACGTATCACTAGCAGTCGAGATGACAGGCATCTTATCCGCATGGCTGTAACGGATCGTGCAGCCACGTCTCGATCCCTGAGTCAACAGATGGGTCATTTGCAAGGCAACAACCATCTGCACGAACAGTTCAACGACGTTTGCAGCAGCATGGAGTATCAGCTCGGCGACCATGGCTGCAGTTACCATTGACACTGCATCACAGACAGGACCGCCTGCGATGGTGTACTCAACGACGAACCTGGGTGCACGAATGGCAAAACGTCATTTATTCTGATGAATCCAGGTTCTGTTTACAGCAACATGATGGTCGAATCCGTGTTTGGCGACATCGCGGTGAACGCACATTGGAAGCGTGTATTCGTCATCGCCATACTGACGTATCACTCGGCGTCATGGTATGGGGTTCCATTGGTTACAGGTCTCGGTCACCTCTTGTTCGCATTGACGGCACTTTGAACAGTGGACGTTACATTTCATAAGTGCTTCGACCCGGGGCTCTACCCTTCATTCGATCCCTGCGAAACCCTACATTTGAGCAGGATAATGTACGACCGCATGTTGCAGGTCCTGTACGGGCCTTTCTGGATACAGAAAATGTTAGACGGCTGCCCTGGCCAGCACATTCTCCAGATCTCTCACCAATTGAAAACGTTTGGTCAACAGTGGCCGAGCAACTGGCTCGTCGCAATACGCCAGTCGCTACTCATGATGAACTGAGGTATCGTGTTGAAGCTGAATGGGCAGCTGCACCTATACACGCCATCCAAGCTTTGTTTGACTCAATGCCCAGGCGTATCAAGGCCGTTATTACGGCCAGAGGTGGTTGTTCTGGGTAGTGATTTCTCAGGATCTAAGCACCCAAATTGCGCGAAAATTTAATTAGATGTCAGTTCTAGTATAATATATTTGTCCAATGAATACCCGTTTATCATCTGCATTTCTGTTTGGTGTAAGAATTTTAATGGCCAGTAGTGTATTTTGTTGCAGCATTATCTCCATGGTACTCCTCTGCTCCGAGCTTCTTCCTGCAGTTTATCACGTATGGACCTTCGAGTGACATCCATTAATGGCCTTTAGTCATTGATGCTGTTACGCCCGATGTTCCTAATAACTGTCATCAATAGACCTCAGCTGTCAACCCTCTTCCTGGAGCCTCATTTTAATGCACTTTTTCGTGCTCTGCCCAGTCAGTACAGGCGTCACTACCGATATGCCAGGACTCCCTACTAATCCTCACTCTTTATCAAATTTCCCATCCCAAATGCCCACGCATTCATATATGCACTCTGGACACAACATTTCTACAGTTGAAATGCTCTCGTACGAATATACACGCTCCGGGCATGATACTGAAATTTCTCAAATGCTTCCACACTTATATACTTTTCGAGTGTTCTAGTATGCATTACTCCCTCCAGGAGCAAACTTCCTGTTTCTCAAGTGCTTCCGCACTCATGTACGCCCACTAGGTGCAACGCTACTTCTTTTCAAAGGCTGTTGCGCTCATCTACGCACTCCAGGTGCGAAATATTTACTTTTCAAGAGCACTTGCATCCATTCACGCCCTCAAGGTAGAACATTCCTCTAGTCTTCTGGCATTCCTGTACGCTCTCGGGGCGCAATATTCTTACTGCTCTGGTGCGTTCGCACTCATATGTGTGCTCTTGAAACAATCTCCACCCTCCGATCATTCTACACTACTGGCCATTTAAAATTGCCACACCAAGAAGAAATGCAGATCACAAACGGGTATTCATTGGACAAATATATTATACTAGAATTGACATGTGATTACATTTGCACCCAGTTTGTGTGCAGAGATCCTGAGAAATAAGTACCCAGAACAACTACCTCTGGCCGTAATAACGGACTTGATACGCCTGGGCATTGAGTCAAACAGAGCTTGGATGGCGTGTATAGGTGCAGCTGCCCATTCAGCTACAACACGATAGCACACTTCATCAAGAGTAGTGACTGGGGTATTGTGTCGAGCCAGTTGCTCGGCCACTGTTGACCAGACGTTTTCAATTGGTGAGAGATCTGGAGAGTGTGGTGGCCAAGGCCACAGTCAAAAATTTTCTGTATCCAGAAAGACCCGTACAGGAACTGCAACATGCGGTAGTGCATTATCCTGCTCAAATGTAGGGTTCGCAGGGATCGAATGAAGGGTAGACCCTCGGGTCGTAACACATCTGAAATGTAACGTCCGCTGTTCAAAGTGCCGTCAATGCGAACAAGAGGTGACCGAGACGTGTAACCAGTGGAACCCCATAACATCACGCCGGGTGATACGCCAGCATGGCGATGACGATTACACGCTTCCAATGTGCGTTCACCGCGATGTCGCCAAACACGGTTGCGACCATCATGATTCTGTAAACAGAACCTGGATTCATCCGAAAAAATGACGTTTTGCCATTCGTGCACCCAAGTTCGTCGTTGAGTACACCATTGCAGGCGCTCCTGTCTGTGATGCAGTGTCAAGGATAACCGCAGACATGGTCTCCGAGCTGATAGTCCATGCTGCTGCAAACGTCGTCGAACTGTTCGTGCAGATGGTGTTGTCTTGCAAACGTCCCCATCTGTTGACTCAGGGATCGAGACGTAGCTGCACGATCCGTTATAGCCATGAGGATAAGATGCCTGTCATCTCGAGTGCTAGTGATACGAGGCCGTTGGGATCCAGCACGGCGTTCCGTAATACCCTCCTGAAGCCACCGATTGCATATTCTTCTAACAGTCATTGGATCTCGACCAACGCGAGCAGCAATGTCGCGATACGATAAACCTCAATCGCGATAGGCTTCAATCCGACCTTTATCAAAGTCGGAAACGTAATGGTACGCATTTCTCCTCCTTACACGAGGCATCACAACAACGTTTCACCAGGTAAAGCCGGTCAATTGCTGTTTGTGTATGAGAAACCAGTTGGAAACTTTCCTCATGTCAGCACGTTGTAGTTGGCGCCACCGGTGAATGCTCTGCAAAGCTAATCATTTGCGTATCACAGTATCTTCTTCCTGTTGGTTAAACTTCGCGTCTGTAGCACGTCATCTTCGTGGTGTAGCAGTTTTAATGGCCAGTAGTGTATGTATATTTCAAAGGTTCTCGCACACCACTGTACTGGGAGCGGTACACTTGTTACTTCTTCTTTTATCCTTGCATATTCGCTCTGACAGTTCGCTCCCTGGCTGGCCCAGCCGCTTGGAGTCTGCCTACACCAGCCTCACAGCCTGCAGACCTGGCTGCTGGATGAGATCTCTGTCTCGCTGAGCTGCTTTATCCAGTCAGCTGCCACGATAGTTCCTTGACATCGGTCTCCTGATGGCGCCGCCATCGTTTTCTGGACCTAACAAGAACACTGGGTTGTTGCTCTCCTCCAAAATGACTTCGATCGCTCTTCCCTGGATGGGGGAGGGGGCCATCCCTGTTGTGGCTATGTGCCAAGTGTCATGTGTCACCCTCTGCAGCCAGCTTACATATCAGTAATTAGTAAATATCTCGGACAGGAACCCAAGAGACTGTTTTGTCATCCACAGAATCTTCGGTAGCCGCCATAGGAGGCTCCAGGCTCGCCGACAGCAGGGCGCATGTTCATGACCACTGCGGTGGTACAGTGTGTCAGGGGCTTGGAAGTAGGTCACACCATACCCATGTGCTACGACGAGGTTTATGCTGGTACACAGATACGGAACGAAGTTCACAACAAGCTCTCTACAGACACGTTTTGTGGACTACATGCCAGTTGCTGCCGTGGGCCAACTGTGCGTGTCAGCTGGAATGTCCTGTGGACTGCTCCCTAGCGCCAGTCAATCTGTCAACCCCTCGTGGAACTCTCAACAGCCGTGACCATGCTACACTGAGACTTGGCCTCCGCAGCGGCTCTTCCGGACTTTAGTGTTATGGATCATCGTGGTGATTGTGCCATCAGAGACAATTAGTGCGCAGTGATAGTAAATGGAATTGAGTCTTTCGTGGTAGATAGTTTACTGGACTTATTGGATCTCACGCACTTTAAGACCGAGGCTTAATTGAGAAATAAACTGTACTACAACATCCCTTCTTCTAAACCCCATAATTCCCACCCATGCGACGTTAATTTTTAAATTTGCCTCAAAGATGCATAAAATCTTCCTCTACAATGATGCCAAAAAGCGCTACAACTTGAAATTTCATATGACTTGTAGGGTGAGTGAACGATGTCACATTCGCACCAAACTTTACCACAATTCTTCCTAACGTCGTCGTAGATGTGTCACGCGACGAGAAGGTCGTCACAGTACTTCTTAGCAACATGCCATACCTTCTTCTGACGTTTCTGCGCTGGAGGTTACAGCCACGACGTCCAGAGTTGAGATCATTCTCATTCCTACGAGTGGCCGGTAAAACACTCCAGACACACCGTCGCTCAAACTTGGTACGAAAGAGGCGCAGAAGGTGGAAAAGACCTCAATGGAGCCTCTCATTTCCCTGGAGCGTTGATTCTCACAAGACTACTGACGCCCTCGGACCTTTCAACGCTTCTATAATGACATTGTGGGGCTGCATCCTTATTAAACGTGGTCTTTGGAGCGTAGCGTGACTGCAGTTTTTGCTTTTGTACACAGGTTGGCACAACTAGGGACCGTTCAATACCATTCAATGAAATTTGAGCGTGATTCGAAGCAGCAAAAATAGCTTACAGTTTTACATTCGTCCTATTTCGCGTCATCCTTTAGGTGTGGCATTGCCACATCCATGAATATAGCAACAAAGGCTCCTTCCAAGAACCCCCCTTCTTTCGGCAAAACCCTCGGTGCCAACCAAACCCCTTTCTTGACCATCTTAAAAATGTAGTTGTTCAGACAGACTCTGTGACGAGAATCCCAGGCCCCTGCCAGCGGGATATGCTGATGGTCTTTCGTCACTACACTGAAGCTCTTGCGTAGGCCATCCGGAACCGGCTAATGTAGAAAGGCTTGCTGGTCAGCAAGCGCCTAGGACTTCATCACGGTTTCTGTCTCCACAGGTACATTTTTAAAATTTTCAATAAAGATCTACATCTACATACATGCTCTGCAATCCACCATACGGTGCGTGGCGGAGGGTACCTCGTATCACAACTAGCATCTTCTCTCCCTGTTCCACTCCCAAACAGAACGAGCGAAAAATGACTGCCTATACGCCTCTGTACGAGCCTTAATCTCTCTTATCTTATCTTTGTGGTCTTTCCGCAAAATATAAGTTGGCGGCAGTAAATTTTACTGCAGTCAGCCTCAAATGCTGTTTCTCTAAATTTCCTCAGTAGCGATTCACGAAAAGAACGTCTCCTTTCCTCCAGAGACTGCCACCCGAGTTCCTGAAGCATTTCCGGAACACTCGCGTGATGATCAAACCTACCAGTAACAAATCTAGCAGCCCTCCTCTGAATTGCTTCTATGTCCTCCCTCAATCCGACCTGATAGGGATCCCAAACGCTCGAGCAGTACTCAAGAATAGGTCGTATTAGTGTTTTATAAGCGGTCTCCTTTCCAGATGAACCACATCTTCCCAAAATTCTACCAATGAACCGAAGACGACGATCCGCCTTCCTCACAACTGCCATTACATGCTTGTCCCACTTCATATCGCTCTGCAATGTTACTCCCAAATATTTAATCGACGTGACTGTGTCAAGCGCTACACTACTAATGGAGTATTCAAACATTACGGGATTCTTTTTCCTATTCATCTGTATTAATTTACGTTTATCTATATTTAGAGTTAGCTGCCATTCTTTACACCAATCACAAATCCTGTCCAAGTCACCTTGTATCCTCCTACAGTCACTCAACGATGACACCTTCCCGTACAGCACAGTATCATCAGCAAACAGCCACACATTGCTATCCACCCTATCCAAAAGATCATTTATGTAGATAGAAAATAACAGCGGACCTGCCACATTTCCCTGGGGAACTCCTGATGATACCCTCACCTCCGATGAACCCTCACCATCGAGGACAACATACTGGGTTCTATTACTTAAGAAGTCTTCGAGCCCCTCACATATTTGGGAACCAATCCCATATGCTCGTACCTTAGTTAGGAGTCTGCAGTGGGGCACCGAGTCAAACGCTTTCCGGAAGTCAAGGAATATGGCATCCGTCTGATACCCTTCGTTCATGGTTCGCAAGATGCCACAAAGGGTTTACCGAACAGGGGGTAGGGGGGAGAATCTTATAGAAGGGCCTTTCGCAGTTGTATTCTTGCATATTGCAATGTTTTATCCCCCCAGTATCACGCCACAGGATGGCACAAAGTAGAAGGGCTGAAAAAGCGTCTGCTTAAGATCATGTTCCAATTTCGCTGAATGGTGTTGCACAGCCCCTATTGGTTCCAATCTGTACACGACAGCAAAAACAGCTGTTTCGCTTCGCTCCAAACCGGAGCGATCACTTTCAATGGCAATGCCTTTACAAATAGCTTCAGATACATAAATATGTCATTCACTTCACGAAAAGAAATAACTTCCATGATAAAATCTTTAAAAACAAAGCATTTTAGTGGTTAAGATGAAATATCAACAAAGTTAATTAAGGCATGTTCTTGCGAGTTTAGTCCAGTTCTAAGTTACTTGTGTTTCCAGTCAATTATAACTGGGACATTTCCTGACTGGCTAAAATATGCAGATGTTAAGCCTCTATTCAAGAAAGGATATAAAGAGATACCATCAAACTGCAGGCCAATTTCACCTTTGCCAGCATTCTCAAAAATTCTAGAAAAAGTAACGTACAGGCAGCTTCTCAACCATCTGACGACAAATAACATATTATCAAGAACACAGTTTAGATTTCTGAAGGGTTCTGATATCGAGAAGGTCATTTACACCTACAGTGAAAATGTACTTAATTCATTAAATAACAAATTACAAGCAGCAAGTATTTTCTGTGATTTGTCAAAAGCATTTGATTGTGTGAACCACAACATCCTTTTAAATAAATTAGAATTCTATGGTGTCACAGGCAGTGCTGCAAAATGGTTCAAGTCATACCTCGCTAACAGGAAACAAAGGGTGTCATTGCAAGGGACTAGTGAATTAAGTCATCAGTCATCATCAGAATGGGAAGAAATTACATGTGGTGTCCCACAAGGATCCATCTCAGGGCCATTGCTTTTTTTTCTGTACATTAATGATCTCTCATTACTTACACTACCAGAAGCAGAGTTCGTTTTATTTGCAGATAAGTATTGCAATAAATAGTATGTCGAGTGTAGTTCTAGAAAGATCTGCTAATGATATTTTCACGGATATTAATAAGTGGTTTAAAGCCAACTCACTGACATTAAACTTCGAAAAGACTCACTATATGCAATTCAGCACCTGTAAGAGGTTTCCACCCAGCATATTCATAAAGTATGAAGAAGAGCAGATAGAAGAGGTTGATAGTCTTAAATTCCACGGATTACAACTTGATAATAAATTCAGTTGGGAGGAGCACACCACAGAACTGCAGAAACGCCTTAACAAATCTGTATTTGCAATTCAAGTGTTAGCTGACATAGCTGACATAAAAATGAAAAAACTTGCATACTTTGCCTACTTTCATTCCATTATGTCATATGGTATAATATTTTGGGTTAACTCTTCAAGTCAAACAAAAGTTTTCAGAGACCAAAATCGTGTAATACGTATTATTTGTGGAGTAAATTCACGGACGTCCTGTAGAAACCTCTTCAAAGAACTGGGTATACTAACTACTGCCTCTCAGTATATTTACTTCTTAATGAAATTTGTTCTAATTAATATATCTGTTTTTCCAACGAACAGCTCAGTTCATACATACAATACCAGGAACAAAAATGATCTACACAAGGACTTAAAAGCACTTACTTTAGTTCAAAAAGGGATCCACTACTCAGGAACACTCATCTTCAATAATTTGGCAGCAAACATAAAAAATTTAGTTACAAATAAACATCAGTTTAAAAAGAGCCTGAAAGACTTACTAATGGCCAACTCCTTCTACTCCATTCACGAATTTTTCAATAGAAACAAATGATGTATTGTATATATTCATACTATTAGTATTGATATTTCAGCTTAAAAGAAATTGACATGGTCCACATCCACGAGGATCTCCTCAGCACGGATTTATGGAACGAGAAACTAAGCTAATCTGCAGGCTCACAATGTCCTTAGAGAGTGTAACGTCCGAAGGTGTCGACAGTGTCAAAGATTGTGAAGGACGTCTTCCTGTTACTCAACGCATTGTGAATTGTCGTTTTTGACCGCGAAATGTGTGGGAATCAAGAGGTTGTTTCATTGCCACCCTCTGCGGCCTTTTAGTGCCGATTCTGAGGGGTGGTCTGTCTAGAACGTTTTCCTGTCTCCTCACAGAAAACCGCTTGATTTCAACGCTGGGCGTCGCTATTCTGACCTCTGTCGCAGAGGCGCCAAAAAAATAGGTTAAACGTTGGTAAGTGAGGATGTAACGACCTTCCGATGAGTCACACGTCCAAGATGGCATTAGACAGAATTGTAATGAAGTATGTTGGGAATGTGACATCACTAATCCATTTTACACGTCATTTGAACTTTTGAACTGTGGCCTTTTTTCCGCATATGTCGACGCCTTGCTGTGTGTAACGTCATCGAGCCGGAGGCTGACGTCGTAGGGCGCTACGCTTTGGAACGTTTCAAAATGTTCAAATGTGTGTGAAATCTTATGGGACTTAACTGCTAAGGTCAGCAGTCCCTAACCTTACACACTACTTAACCTAAATTGTCCTAAGGGCAAACACACACACCCATGCCCGAGTGAGGACTCGAACCTCCGCCGGGACCAGCCGCACAGTCCATGACTGCGGGGCCTAGACCACTCGGCTAATCCCGCGCAGCTGCAACGTTTCAGAAGAACGTTGTATGTACATCGAGGCAAATTTCAAACTGAAGTGTCTCAATGGGTGAGACTCATGGGAGTTCGAAAAAGTGATAATTTAATTCTGGTGCGTAGAGTACTTCCTATGTTTCTGGATTAAGCTGTGAAGAAGGAGATAACAAGCTTTTCGTTTTCGTTAGTAAATTTGTTAATAAGTCTACCTGGGCATCAATTTTCCTACGTCGAATCTAATTTCGGGGCATAATAGGAGATACCAGTTAGAATTTAGTGCACCCAGCATAACCTGTGTGTTTGAAAGAGGAACTAGGCTTTTTTTTTTACTTTTTTGTTGATTCTGTGGTGTGGTTTGTAAGGAGGGAGCATGGCTGCTCTGAGGCATATTGACAGTGAAAGAGATTGGTTGGTGATTACAACCTGTTTGTGTAAACTTTTAATGAGAACGGCGACCTGAATTTTTCTGTGCACGAACAGCCAGATGTAAGGAAATATTTCCTGCAAATGCGCTGGTTATCGCACAGTTCTGATGCAAGGGGTTCACGCCTGTACTGAGCCATTTAGGCCAGAATTCTGTATTTGATTCGTAAACGATGTGTTTAAATCCGTTCATCATTCACCAGAAGATTCTTTGCACTTTCGTTGGCTTTATGTGTTGTGTTGGAAGAAGAGCCAACACCGTGTTACTAGAGGAGGCCGAAATGCACGCGTTCAGCTCACGCAGACTGGCGTGAAGAGGGAAGAACTATACTGACGTGAGGTCTGGTACATGACAAGGAGTGAGAATTCAGAAAGCGGAAGTAATTAGTTTCATACTTAACTTTAATCCATTAATCATGAACGTCGCTCTTGACGGTGCATGATTCACAATATTATGTGTTCAGAATACATTCTTGAAGAATATGGCGCCTTGCTAGGTCGTAGCAAATGACGTAGGTGAAGGCTATGCTAAACTGTCGTCTCTGCAATTGAGAGCGTCTGTAGCCAGAGAACCATCGCTAGCAAAGTCGGCTGTACAACTGGGGCGAGTGCTAGGGAGTCTCTCTAGACTAGACGTGCCGTGTGGCGGCGCTCGGTCTGCAATCACTGATAGTGGCGACACGCGGGTCCGACATATACTGACGGACCGCGGCCGATTTAAAGGCTACCACCTAGCAAGTGTGGTGTCTGGCGGTGACACCACATTATGAATACTGTAGGAGACCACCAGATGCGCCCTCCTACTTTGCTATAGAATAGATTAGCAGTCCTTTGGAGCATCTGAGCACTAATGAGACACCTTTCAATTAACAACCATTTATTAGCAAGTGTTTTACATTCACTCCGTCTTCTTTCTGGCACTGCCTAGCACCAGACACGCAGAGCCCTCATTCCACAAATATTCAGAATATCACGTCAGCACCTGGTGAGGAATTTGCAGGTGCAGGCACGGTCGTTGTTGGCGGTCTGAGCTGCAGCCTCGTGCTGCAGTAGAATGGTCCAGCAGACAGCTCATCACTACAGATCGGCATGGCTCTGTACGTCTGTTCGAGCCTCACCGATATTGCTCCGTAAAGCTGTGCTTAGGCTCAGCCCCAGAAATCTGAATGCCTCTATTGTCGGTTGTCGAACTGGCGGGTAGATGGAAGACCCAAAACTGACATGGAAGGCAGCCCGAGAAGTAATTTCGGCACATAGCCAGTAATGCCAGGTGTGGCGGCATAGGCTCCTTGCTCACATGTTTAACAACTCGGGCAGATCGATTCTTCATTCACGGAAGATCAGCCCGGCCCTCATCTTCCATCAGTCACCATTGCGACCGACAGGAGAGCAACTCACAGAATCGATGTTCTCTCTACAGCAGATGGCTGCGGACTCATAACACTGGACTCCAAGGTGGCAGCAGCGTCTTATTCACCAGAGCATCCTGCAACTAGTAGAGCTGACCTTCCATCGATTTCCGTGATGCAGATGGAATAGCCTAACTCTGAGTGTGAATGGATAGAAATCGAAGGTTTCATAGCAGTCGATGATGTGATTCCCCCAGTACGGGTGACCAGATCTACTCCCGTTTTCCGAGACTGTCAGCTCTCTTGGCTGGCCCAGTAACTTCAGAGCTTCAGAGCGTTCCTTTATGCAAAGTTTGCAGCCTGAGAGGCGTTCCTATGTCATCCCTAAGAGGAGATACTACGTGTAGTCTCTTTATAGAGGAGCATTGTGTATGGTCTGCACTGTTGCGTGAGTCAGGGGTTCCTGGCGTCCACTCTCACACACCATGACGCAATAATCTCCCTGTCTGTGCGTACTTCAGTTCTTCTGAGTGTTGACATTGGATATGTCACATTTATATAGCCAGCACGTATATTCCACTCAATGTCATCCCAGCCAGTTCTAACGAAATTATAAACCAACAAGTTTGTAAAGTATGTTCTGCCTGCCTATATAGTTTTAATTCTTTACCTGTAAACTACGTGGAGATAGTTACCATAGACTCCAACAAAGGTGATATACGTAAGTACTATAGAGATGTGAGATATTAAAACTTGACCCGCCAGGCTAGCCGAGAGCGCCAACGCGCTGCTTCCTGGACTCGGGTAGGCGCGCCGACCCCGGATCGAATCCGCCCAGCGGCTTAACGACGGAGGCCGGTGTGCCGGCCGGCTTGGGTGTGGTTTTTAGGCGGTTTTCCACATCCCGCTAGGAGAATACCGGGCTGGACCCCACGTTCCGCCTCAGTTACACAGTTCGCAGACATCTGAACACATTCGCACTATTCCATGGATTACACTAGACACAGACAGTTGCGGTACACTACTTCTCCCAGGGGTTACGGGGTGGCGGCAGGAAGGACATCCAGCCACCCCTTAAATTAACCTTGCCAATTCCGATTAAACATGCTGACCCTGCGTCATTGCGGGAACAAGGCACAAGTAAAAGAAAGAAGAAGATATTAAAACTTGGAGTAACATACTTTTCTCAGTTCTTCTCCACAATACTGTCAAATATAAATATTACATATATATACTGCGATTTGTTCCTACAGAAAATTGTATCCTGCAGGTCTTATGAAAACACAATGGTTTGAACAGATTTATACCATTCCCTACTAAAAATTTCGAGCATGAGACACATATATAGCACTGCAATTAGAATTCAGTTGTTCTACAGCAGTAGAGAAATACGCGTGGCTCATAAATGGCCACTGCTGCGTCATTCAGCGTCAGCGTGCATACAGTGGTAGTTCTAGTTGTTTGCAGTGTCTTTGGTAGATTTAGTACATCTTCTAAGTGTTCTGGCAATAAAACATAGTACTATTGGGACGTATAGCCATACACATTACTTCACATGACAATTCTAGAGTTTGGATTTAGGTAACCAGCTTACCAATCTTAGGTGTATAAAACATACCTATACAAGTCTTGCTGACCAAATAGCATTGTATTAAGCCGTCGTTTATAATTTTATGATGTTGCTAGGTATTTTTCATACTAACAAGTATTTTGTGTAATGTTCTACAATGTGACCACTGGGGTTATAAGAATACCATATTACTCATCTAAAGCTGGAAACCAGTTTGCCAAGTTTTTAAAGCCTCTGAAACAGTTCTATTTAACCAACATTTATTTTGCTGAGGTTGTTAACTTACTTGCAAATTACGTGTAAAGCGTTTACACGGACTCCGACGACAGTATTTACGATTTAATAGACAACATACCGAATTTATAAAGTGCCCTGACTATTAGGCTTCGATTTATAATACTGTATTTGAGCCTACACAAAGAAACATTACAATAGTTGAAAGAAGTGACAGAAACAGATTCTACGACTGACTGATATGGGATTGAAAACTGCGACCTACCGATCCATAGTCAAGGATTTCTCAGCCCAGTTGTCTGCGCTACTGTGGGCAGAAGCTATTACAAATCACATATCAGTACGATCCGTATGCCAGCGCTGCAGAACTGATGTAGACCTGCCCCACAGCTTTCGCAGAACGTTGGTCACAGCACTGGAATATGAATATGTTGCGCATTGCGGCTATTATATGGTATAGAAGTAGCTATCACTCTCGTTTTGGATTGCGGTGACAGCGCCACGTCTGTGCTCTGATGGACAAGTAAAAGCATTCCTACACTCACACGAGGATTGCGAATGCAAGTCGCTTATTGCAATATGCACGTATAGCGAGGATTAAATGATGAAACTACTCTCCGCTAGACTTCTTAATAGCGGCAGTCAAGTGCTACATATCTGATTTTCGGTACATTCCGCGTTATCAACGTCTCGTAAAAACTTTAAGGAGCTTATGTACAATTTTATCTATTGTAAACTATAGAGGGAGTGTAAGCTTGAATTGTATAGAAGTGTACTTCTCTAAGCAGCCAACAGGACACTTTGTCAGTCATTGATACTTGTATGGGACCGCAATCATCGGAAACGTTGCCAATAGATTCGAGTTTTGCAGTATGTATTGCTTTTCAGTAAAATGATGCAATATAGCTGTCAAGTTACGGTATGAGTGGCACTTTAACACATATCCACCGAAAAATTTATTACCTAATAGGTGTTTTAGGGTGGTGAGTAATGGTATGTATACAAAACGCAAGCATATTGCTTATCATAATTCACAAAGGCTAATTTCGCTAAAGGCTGCTTTGTTGGGATGTGTGCATTTGACAGTCGCAAGTGATATAAACGTGGCTGCCACATATAGTACAGTGTACCGTGTTCATACCAGGACCTATTAGTACAAATCTGAAGTTGATGTGCGTAATTGTAGCTCAGATAAGGTCCTTAATATGTTCATGAAAGCAAATGCTCTTCAAACATTATCGTTAATCAGGTAAATGTGAATATTTATTTCAGAAAGTACACCGTTTAAAATTGTGCTCTTCCATGGTTTACATGAATTCACGTGATAGGGCGAAGTTATAAATGTAAAGGGCCATCTTTAATGCTGTTTGCATATTTTAGTAAGATGCTTGTTAAAATTGATTTTATATTGGGCTAAGTCATAGATTAATTTTAGAGATTGTTATAGCCGACATTATTATTGCAAAAATTGTTTGTGTAATTGTCAGTATCAAACACTGAAACAATTAGGACTGTTTTAACAATATGTCGTTACTATAGATATAAACTAGACTCTAGTTAATCCAGCAATTCCTTGCACATGTGTGTGCCAGATAAACGCAAGTGTCGAGTTATTGAGTGTACAAGATAGGGACTATACTGTATTAAATCCTAAGATACATTCATTCTCATAGAAAACTTAGTTCTCGGGTGTGTGCAAATGTAACAGTATCACTTACTATGAAATATGTCCCAAATTTTCAGTTTTCGCAATGATGATACTTGATGCTGGCAAGTAACCGCTTTACAAGGATTATATCAGTACTGCATGTGTCTGCTTGTTGCATAATGTACTCCAGGAAGATGTCTACTGCTTCATAACCAACAGTGTGAGAAATCTTCATGCTCGCTCCTCCTATGTCCTTTTCTTCATCATAACTTTTCTCATACTTTTGATTACTCTGTTCTAGCAAGGAAAATTTTCTAGTATGGAAATAAGTGTTTCTAAATCATTTTTGCATGATGCACAGTTTTTTTAGTTATATGAAAAGATATACAATTTAACTTCCATAAATAATATTGTTTCTAAACAAGGGTAATTTACTAAAAATAGTTGGCAACATCAACTTCTGCATTTAACTTACTTTAATATCCAAATTTTTGTACCAATCTCTCTACAGTATTGCATTGTTGGATCAATTCTAGCCTTTTTGAGTGTTAATTTCACCATAAGAAATTATACATTTAACACTGAGGATACAGTGATTCAGCAATTGTAATTTAATTGCGACCATCTCTAATGACCTCTACTGGATGTTAACGCTAGTCTCCTCCTCCTTTAATTGCAAACTTACGATTTAGCCACTTTCTGGTTATGTCTTTGCCGTTATGATGTGCCCACAGTTGGCATCACTGTTTCTGAACCTCTGCTATGTTTTGTAATCTACAAGTCATCGTTAGAGATTCAGAAATGAGTTTGTGTCAGACCAATTAAAATATTTTATCTGTAGTGGATGGGGCCAGGAGGTGCCGTATTAAAACTCAGTGAGAACTTTCCAAATGATTTATTTGTTTCCACTACAGGGCTCTGTTCACCTCAGTCTGCATCACAGGGCCCCGCAATGCTGAGGAAGCACCCCAGAGGCCTGTGCAAAGCAATGCTGTGTCGTGCCAGCCTTGGCCAGCCCGCTGAGTTCCGATGATGTCAGCATGGCTGCGCCAGCAGCCGACTAAGAGCTGCTCAGTGTGAGCTGCAGGTGGCCAGATGCGACCTTCTCCTCACGGAACGGCTGAGATCGTGGCTAGGAACAAGCGCCCGCTATCCAGCGTCTGAATCTGCAGCCCTAGCCTCGGGAAGTCTCCGGCGTGTGTTGGGAGCCAAGACGACTGCCTGCGGTAGCGAGCTGAAGAGTGGCCCACCAGTGGCTGGCTGCAGACCCCGCGACAGCATCAGAAGGTCGAACCAACAACCCTCCATGGACTGGGATGCTGGCTCCCCATGTGTTGCTGCATGTAGCCCGGTGGTGTGATACGCCCCGCAGTCCAGGGGAGCTGCCACACTTGAATGCCCCACGTTGGCCTCAGAGGATCGAACCAGTGACCCGCTGTGGACTGGAATGCTGGCGTCCCATCTGCTCTGCATGAGCACAGTGGTGCGACATGCCTCGCCGTCCAGGAGAGCTATCACACTTCAATGAATCTTGTTAGAAAATGGCACCTATTTATACTTGGCTGTGTGCCTCTGTATTGCGAAGAGCACCGCTTCTCATCACATATGCATAACACTTAGGTTGGTCAGTGGCCCTCTTCTGCCTGTGACTTGCGCCATGTAAACTGCTGTGTGCGCCCTCTCTATGCCCCTTTGGTCTCTATTTGCATTCGCAACTCCTGGTATGCGTAACTCACTGCAATCTGGCCTATACCTGGCTGTAACTCGTGCTCAGAATATCGCACAAAATTAGGTTTCCCTATCCTAAACTGTGGTGCCACTACATTGTTCCCCTCTTCGGAAAAACCCGGTCCCTGGGTCGACCCTTAACTAACTTCCAGAATGAGATTCTCACTCTGCAGCAGAGTGTGCGCTGATATGAAACTTCCTTGTAGATTAAAACTGTGTGCCGAACCGAGACTCGAACTCGGTACCTTTGCCTTTTGCTGGCAAGTGCTCTACCATCTGAGCTACCCAAGAACGACTCACGCCCCGTCTTCACAGCTTTACTTGCGCAGGAGAGCTTCTGTAAAGTTTGGAAGGTAGGAGACGAGGTACTGGCAGAAATAAAGTGGTGAGGAGGGGGCGTGAGTTGTGCTTGGGTAGCTCAGATGATAGAGCACTTGCCCGCGAAAGGCAAAGATCCCGAGTTCGAGTCTCGGTCAGGCACACGGTTTTAATCTGCCAGGAAGTTTTTAACTTGTTTGAGTCGGCACTTATGGCATATTTCCTTACTACTAGAAAACTTAAATGAAGTCTAGTGCCCTCTTAAAATCATGACATGAAACAAAACCTAAAAATTCCTTACTGGACGACCACTGCTAGATCAAACCCTTACCTAATCCGGAAATACATATCATCCTATTTCCATCTATTGTACTATAAATTTTTTCCTTATTTTGTTACGTGAAGATATGACATTTCTGTGTCTTTATATATTGTGATTGTTTTACAATATATATATATATATATATATATATATATATATATATATATATATATATATGCATTTATGTCGATGTAAAACTGGTTTGTTTTGTAAATATTTTTTGTATTTTTACACTGGGTCTGGCCTAGGGAAAGCTATGCTATCGAACGATTACATCGATAGGTCGGGTGGAGAACCAAAGTGTGTAGGATCTTTGGTAGTGTGGAGCGCGGGCAGAGCGGAAGTCTGGCGGGAGTAAGGTGATGGAGCAGGTGTGTTGTGTGACGCTCCAGCGAGTTGCCGCGCTTTCGGGATTTGGCAGCATGTAATTGCGCTCGACTTGCTATAATAGTTTCTGACACGGTGTTGCGGACTGGAAGCATTAGCTGGCGCACATCAAGAGCCCGTTTCGCCTGGTGACCGTGTCGAGAAGAAGGCGCACCAAAATCCAGCTTCTGCTACAGCGACGGCCAACAATGAGTGACTGTCGCCACCTCCTCGATCGACGACTTCAAACCTTCAATCAACCATCAAGGAAGACTGAAAGCACGTAAAGTTTTAGAACTGTATGGCAGACCTCAGCTTTTCAAACTGTTCCATTTGCCTCACAAAAATACAGCAATTTACCATGAACCTTTGTTGCTCATTGTCCCAACTGCATTACCAAGCAGCGTCCCTTCCTTTTCCGAAATGAACTCGAGTGTCGTTGAAATTCAAACGCCAGCGTTAAAGTAATATCATTCGATTTCACTGCTTTAATTTCAAAGTTCAGTTAAGATATACATACCTGGCTACAATATATTGATTACACAAGCACAAATTAAGAGTGCGAGTTTTGTTACCATATTTTAGCTTACCTGTGACTGCAGCTCAGCTGGGTACGAACTAAATTTTACTATTGTTAATTGTTCAGAATCGTTTAATTCACGTTCAAAGTTAAATCTCTTATTTCTAAATTGCGTAGATTCAAGTAGCTTTTGAAATTATTGTTGAGGTGGCCCAAGACTAACCTTATTTTATTGAATTTCATAGTGCTTCAGAAACAAAGTTCACTATTAATTTCAATCAGTAAATTAACTTTCAATTTTCCAGTTTTATTAATTCTTTTGTTAAATTAAGTCAGAGTGTAGCGAAATTTATTATTTCTGACAAACATTCAGTTTTCACACAACACGTGTCAACCTTCAGTTGCCACGCTTTTAGTGCTAATTATATGTGCAATAACCTTTCTTTTTCAGTTATTATTGTAGTTGTCCATAGGACTGGCGGCCGCAATTTTCCCCAAATCTCAAATATCTAATAACGCCAGTTAATTGTTAACGTAACGACCGCACATTTACTCTCTTTATTAACTCTAATCCTTTTCAAAATTAATTTCCACCAGTTTCATTTTCATTTTCCTTTCATTTAGATATAACCCTTTCCTCCCTCTTTACCGACAGATTAACTTCGGTGACGATTGCCTTTCCCAAATTTCCATTAGGTACACGCGGTTTAATTTTTACTGTCAATAAGGTCGATAAGTGAGGGGGAGGTTACAGTCTCATTCGCTCGTTATCCAATCTACTGGGACTTGGACTACCCCTGGATCCCTCTGGGAATTGGCTCTCCGCCTGGTCAGAAAGAAAACATCACATAACAAAGTTAAGGCTGCGATGACACTTGGAACAGTGGTGCTCAAAATGATCGTTATTTACCGTTGCCTTTCCTATACTGCGCGACATGTTGCACAAGATGTTCGGCTGTTATGCGCCTCTCTTGCTCTAAAATGAACTGGTTTATGGATCCCAACAGACCTGTCTCCAGAGTTTGATTTAGCAAGGTGAGATTCTGCCTTGGCAAAACTCTAAAGTGGTTTCTGACCAGTACAGCTGTGGCTGCGTAACATTCAATTGCGTGACTCCTGAAATTGGCGCTGGCAGATGGAAGGTTGGTCCTATTATGTTACACTTAGTTCCATTGATTAAAATTCCGCTCCCCTCGAGTTCTATACGCGTAGCTCAAAACAACTTGCTACTACTACCAAATTCTCGTAGGTGGAGAACATCTATTGCATCACGACCTGTTGCTCAATTTTGGTTCCACGATGTCTCTTGGACAGTCTATTCCTTTTCTCCTAGTTAAAAATAACTGCACTGTCCACGTGTCCCATATTTGTAGCTTCACAGATTTTCCTCCAACATTCACTATTTTTTATTCAAACTCAACACCGATTGTGTGACTACTTTCATCCTTAAATTACATTACATGAACCGATGCAATAAACACGACTTTCCTGACTGTCGATAACAAAAAATTTAAACAGGAAATCGTACGACTCTGGTATCGTTCAGCACATATTTATTACGGCTTTGCCGCAAAATGTACTCCGACGTATTTATGTCTACAGAACTGCGTTTGATCTCTCCTCCAACAACACTCCACATACGTCAGACGCTACACTTCCCTTTTCAGTGACCTTAGGACAGAGATCACCATCACCCTTCCTCCCTCTTCAAAAAGACTGTTGCCCCAGCAGACTCTCAATACTTGAAAACACATATACGAAAATACAGTGCCTAATTACCCTACGCCAACCCAATGATACATGACACAAAACAAAAAAAGCTAGAAAATCCTCTACTACTTTCTAAATCGCAAAGCATACGGTACGTCATGCTGTACTCTACCTTCCTGATTTTCTCTGCGGTGAACACCTCTCTTCACTCTCCCTCTCTTCCTCTTTCCTTCCTGTGACACGCCTGGAATCACATCCGGGCAACCCTTAAATGGCCGTAACCGCACAATGTGTACTATCGTCGTTCTAGTTGGCAGCCGAAGCTTAACATTAACGGGAGATGTGGTGTCAACAACTTGGTATGGCCCCTGATACCTCATGAGGAACTTCTTCGTTTAGAATGGAACTTAGGGTCCAGGACAAGGACTAAGCACCACATATGGTTTGCGCGAGTTGTAACGTAAAACTAACAAATCGGTGGAAGAGTAAAAATTCCACGTTTTATGCAGCACCCATGTCTTGGGGGGACCAAAAAGATAACGTAACCGACTGTTACTTTCGTCTCATTAATGTTGTACGCTTTACAAGCAGAAAGTCAAAGAGACACATACTCGTAGCTCACCCAAATCATCCCAACGACACACTCTAGCAGCCATCCTCTGCCTTCAAGACCACCTAATGTTTTGGACGCAGGTGGTAAAGAAGAAAGTTCGGTTAGGATTTGCCATCTTCTTCTGAAAGAAATGATCCAACATATCAGGAAATAAGTGATGTAGATACACGTTTCTTAACTCTAGTCTGTGACTTGGGCCTAAGCAAACAAAAGGCAGGACTGCTAGGTTCCAGATCAAAAGATCTGAAGAAGTTGTGTTGGGGAAGTACCAGATCTCCAAGTGCCAAGAAATCACTGGTTCTCAAATTCTTATAGGCATTGAAAGCTGACTAAAGCCTCAGATAAGTTCAGCCGAAATTTTGGGAAGGACCTAACGGTGTTCAGAAAGGACAGGCTAAACACAGTTGGCGATGCCGTGTTTGTTGCTGTTAGAAGTAGTTTATCTTGTAGCGAAATTGAAGTAGACAATTCCTATGAGTTAGTATGGGTGGAAGTCATTCTTGTCAACCGGAATAAAACAATAATTGGGTCCCTTTACCGACTCCCCTACTCAGATGATACAATTGCTGAAAGGTTCAAAGAAAACTTTAGTTTAATTTCAGACACGTACCCGAATCATACAACTATAGTTGGTCGCGGCTTCATTTTACCCTTGACACGTTGGCGAAAATACGTGTTTAAATGGCGAGGTACGCATAAAACATCGTCCTAAATTGTGCTAAACGCTTTCTCTGAAAATTATTTGGAGCAGTTAGTTCATGAACCCACTCTATTAGTAAACTATTGTGCAAAAACACACTTGGCCGCTTGGCAACAAATAATCCTGAGCTGATAACGAGCATCAAAACAAATACAGGGATTATTGAGCACTGTGTTGTAGTAGCGAGACTGAATATTGTTATTCCCAAGTCCCACAAAAATAAATGTATTTACTTGACGCCTTCCTGAGAGACAATCTCCACTCCTTACAAATTAACAACGTACCGTTAAGAGTAGACCAAAGGTGGCTTAAATTCAAAGAAATAGTACTGACAAAAAATGGAAGATTTATACCAAATAAATCTCCCTTGACACAAAACGGGTCATAAAACTGTTGCAGAAACAACAAAAAAAGCATGCCAAATTTAAATGAACGATAAATCCCCAAGATAGATGATTTTTTACAGAAGCTCGAAATTTAGCGTGGACTTCAATGAGAGATGCTTATAATAGTTTCCACAACAAAACTTTGTCTCGAAACCCGGCAGAAACTTCAAAGGCATTCTGGCCGTATGTGAAGTATGCTACCGGCAATACAAAATCAATGCCTTCCCTGCGCGATAGCAAAGGAGATACTAGCGATGATAGTGCTGTTAAAGCAGAGTTAATAAACACAACCTTCCGAAACTCCTTCACCGAAGAAGACGTAAATATTCCAGAATTCGAATCAAGAACAGGTGACAACTTAGAAGTAGATATCCTCGGAGTAGTGAAGCAACTTCATCACTTAATAAAATAAGTCCTCCGGTCCAGACTGTACACCAATTAGGTTCCTTTCAGAGTACGCTGATGCAATAACTCCATAATTAACGATCATATACAACCGGTCGCTCGACGAAAGATCCGTATCCAAGGACTGAAAAGTTACATAGGTCACACCAATATTCAAGAAAGGCAGTAGGAGTAATCCACTAAATTACAGGCCCATATCATTAACGTCGATATGCAGCAGGATTTTGGTTTACCTCGAAGAGAACGGTCTATTGGCACCCAGTCGACACGGATTTAGAAAACATCGCTCTTGTGAAACACATCTAGCTCTTTACTCACACGAAGTGCTGAGTGCTGTTGACAAGGGATTTCAAATTAATTCCGTATTTCTAGATTTCCAGTAGGCTTTTGACACTTTACCTCACAAGCGGATTGTAGTCAAATTACATGCTTGTGGAATATGTGACTGGATTCGTGAACTGGCGGAAAATCATCTAGTAAAACACAAGTGATTTCTGATGTTCCCAAAGGTAGTGTTATAGGCCCTCTGCTGTTTCTACATATTAGGAGACAATCTAGCAGACATCTTAGGTTGTTTGCAGATGATGCTATCTTTTATCGTCTAGTAAAGTCATCAGAAGATCAAAACAAATTGCAAAGCGATTTAAAAAAGATATCTGTATAATGCAAAAATTGACAGTTGACCCTAAATAATGAAAAGTGTGAGGTCATCCACGTGAGTGCTAAAAAGAATCCTTACACTTCGGTTAAACGGTTATTCACTCAAATCTAAAGGTCGTAAATTCAACTACATACCTAGGAATTGCAATTTCGAACAACTTAAATCGGTAAGAACACGCAGAAAATGTTATGGGAAAGGCGAACCAAAAGCTGCATTTTATTGGCAGAACACTTTGAAAATGTAACAGATCTGCTAAAGAGACTGCCTACACTATGCTTGTCCGACCTCTTTTGGACTACTGCCGCGGGGTGTGGGATCCTTACCAGATAGGATTGACAGAGTACGTCGAGGAAGTTCAATGAAGGTAAGCACGTTTTGTATTGTCGAGAAATAAGAGAGTGGACGTCATTAAAACAAAGGCGTTTATCGCTGCAGTAGAATTTCTTCACGAAATTTCAATCACCAACTTTCTTCTCCAAATACGAAAATATTTTGTTGACGCCGACCTACACAGCGAGGAACGATCATCATAATGAAATAAAGGAATCAGAGCTTGCACGGAAAGATAGCGGTGTTCGTTTCTTCCGCACGCTGCTCAAAAGTGGAATAATAGAGAATTATTGTGAAGGTGGTCCAACTAACCCTCTGCCAGGCACTTAAATGTGATCTGCAGAGTATCATTGTAGCTGTAGATGTTCCATATATGAATAGGGTAGTCGAGACAGAGATTCCCATTATATGAAAAAAATATGGCCTCTACAAAAACGGAAACTGGGAGAAAACATTTTCTGCGTAAGAAACTGGTAACAAGTGAAGATGTACTTCCTCCACTTCACATCAAACTAGGCTTAATGAAGCAATTTCTGAAGGCAATGGATAAAAGTGGACGAGGATTTGTGTTCCTCTCAAAAAAATTTCCTCGACTTATACCAGGAAAGATAAAGGAAGGTGCGTTTGTTGGCCACCAGATTAGACAAACCAAGACCAAAATGTTGAAGAAACCCTGACGACAGAAGAAAAGCAAGTATGGATATGTATTAAGAATGTCACAAATGACTTCCTGAAAACGAAGAGCGAATAACTACAAAAGTTGCCGGCCCCTGTTTCCGAGCGGTTCTACGCGCTTCAGTCCGGAACCACGCTGCTGCTACGGTCGCAGGTTCGAATCCTGACTCGGGCATGGTTGTGTGTGACGTCCTTAGGTTAGTTAGGTTTAAGTAGTTCTAAGTCTAGGGGACTGATGACCTCAGATGTTAAGTCCCATAGTGCTTAGAGCCATTTGCACCACCGTTGCACTACAAAGATTTGGTAAATGATGTGCTTGTTGCATACCAAAAGTGCATTTCATGCACTCTCATTTGCATCACTTCCCAAAAAGCTGCAGCGACGTGTCTGATGGACATGGAGGAAGTTCCATGAGGACATCACGACCTTAGAAGAACGGCACGAAGGGAAATGGATATCTACTATGCTGGAATACGGGTAATCTACTACAAACAGCACAGTGGACGCATTATTGTGGCCAAGATAGACACGAAGCCCCCGCCTACTACAGTAGTACAAGTTTGTATGCCAACTAGCTCTGCAGATGACCAAGAAATTGATGAAATGTATGATGAGATAAAAGAAATTATTCAGGTAGTGAAGGGAGACGAAAATTTAATAGTCATGGGAGACTGAAATTCAAGAGTAGGAAGAGGGAGAGAAGGAAACATAGTAGGTGAATATGGATTGGGGCTTAGAAATGAAAGAGGAAGCCGCCTGGTACAATTTTGCGCAGAGCATAACTTAATCCTAGCTAACACTTGGTTTAAGAATCATGAAAGAAGGTTGTATACATGAGAGAACCCTGGAGATACTAAAAGGTATCAGATTGATTATATAATGGTAAGACAGAGATTTAGGAACCAGGTTTTAAATTGTAAGACATTTCTAGGGGCAGATGTGGACTCTGACCA
Organism: Schistocerca cancellata; assembly: GCF_023864275.1. Classification (NCBI taxonomy): domain Eukaryota; kingdom Metazoa; phylum Arthropoda; class Insecta; order Orthoptera; family Acrididae; genus Schistocerca; species Schistocerca cancellata. Next base: position 152,447,482 of record NC_064634.1, on the reverse strand, counting down.
CAATCTACTGGTTATGAACTGTAGATTAAAACTGAAGAAACTGCAAAAAGGTGGGAATTTAAGGGGATGGGACCTGGATAAACTGACTAAACCAGAGGTTGTGCAGAGTTTCAGGGAAAGCATAAGGGAACAATTGACAGGAATGTGGGAAAGAAATACAGTAGAACATGAATGGGTAGCTCTCAGAGATGAAGTAGTGAAGGCAGAAGACGATCAAGTTGGTAAAAAGACGAGGGCTAGTAGAAATCCTTGGGTAACAGAAGAAATATTGAATTTAATTGATGAAAGGAGAAAATATAAAAACGCAGTAATGAAACAGGCAAGAAGGAAAACAAACGTCTCAAAAATGATATCGACAGGAAGTGCAAAATGGCTAAGCAGGGATGGCTGGAGGACAAATGTAAGGATGTAGAGGCTTATCTAATGAGGGGTGAGATAGATACTACCTACAGGAAAATTAAAGAGACCTTTGGAGAAAGGAGAACCACTTGCATGAATATCAAGAGCTCAGATGGAAACCCAGTTCTAACCAAAGAAGGGAAAGCAGAAAGGTGGAAGGAATATATAGAGGGTTTATACAAGGGCGGTGTACTTGAGGACAATATTATGGAAATGGAAGAGGATGTAGATGAAGATGAAATGGGAGATACGATACTTCGTGAAGAGTTTGACAGAGCACTGAAAGACCTGAGTCGAAACACGGCCCCCAGAGTAGACAACATTCCATTAGAACTACTGACAGGCTTGGGAGAGCCAGTCCTGACAAAACTTTACCATCTGCTGAGCAAGATGTGTGAGACACGCGAAATACCCTCAGACTTCAAGAAGAATATAATAATTCCAATCCCAAAGAAAGCAGGTATTGACAGATGTGAAAATTACCGAACTATCAGTTTAATAACTCACAGCTGTAAGATACTAATGCGAATTCTTTACAGACGAATGGAAAAACTGACAGAAGCCAACCTCGGGGAAGATCAGTTTGGATTCCGTAGAAATGTTGGAACACGTGAGGCAACACTGACCCTACGACTTATCTTAGAAGAAAGATTAAGGAAAGGCAGACCTACGTTTCTAGCATTTGTAGACTTAGAGAAATTTTTTGACAATGTTGATTGGAATACTCTCTTTCAAATTCTGAAGGTGGCGGGGGTAAAATACAGGGAGCGAAAGGCTATTTACAATTTGTACAGAAACCTGATGGCAGTTATAAGAGTCGAGGGGTATGAAAGGGAAGCAATGGTTGGGAAGGGTGTGAGACAGAGTTGTAACCTATCCCCGATGTTATTCAATCTATATATTGAGCAAGCAATACAGGAAACAAAGCAAAGTTCGGAGTAGGTACTAAAATCCATTGAGAAGAAATAAAAACTTTGAGGTTCGCCGATGACATTGCAATTCTGTCAGAGACAGCAAAGGACTTGGAAGAGCAGCTGAACGGAATGGACAGTGTATTGAAGGGATGGTATAATATGAACATCAACAAAAGCAAAACGAGGATAATGGAATGTAGTCGAATTAAATCGGGTGATGCTGAGGGAATTAGATTAGGAAATGAGGCACTTAAAGTAGTAAAGGAGTTTTGCTATTTGGGGAGCAAAATAACTGATGATGGTCGAAGTAGAGAGGATATAAAATGTAGACTGGCGATGGCAAGGAAAGCGTTTCTGAAGAAGAAAAGTTTGTTAACATCGTGTATAGATTTAATTGTGAGGAAGTCGTTTCTGAATGTATTTGTATGGAGTGTAGCCATGTATGGAAGTGAAACGTGGACGATAAATAGTTTGGACAAGAAGAGAATAGAAGCTTTCGAAATGTGGTGCAACAGAAGAGTGCTGAAGATTAGATGGGTAGATCACATAACTAATGAGGAGGTATTGAATAGAATTGGGGAGAAGAGGAGCTTGTGGCACAACTTGACTAGAAGAAGGGATCGGTTGGTCGGACATGTTCTGAGACATCGAGGGATCACCAATTTAGTACTGGAGGGCAGCGTGGAGGGTAAAAATCGTAGAGGGAGACCAAGAGATGAATACACTTAGCAGATTCAGAAGGATGTAGGCTGCAGTAGGTACTGAGAGATGAAGGAGCTTGCACAGGATAGAGTAGCATGGAGACCTGCATGAAACCAGTCTCAGGACTGAAGACCACAACAACAACTACAACTATGCTGGCTGACTACTGCTGGAATATAATTCGAGATTCCAAGGATAGTCAGCATAAAAGTAAGTAATAAAAGTATAAATGGTGTAACGTATAAAGTATAATGGTGGGAAAATAGTCATTTTTTATTATTTCCTAATTTTTTACGCTCTGTGTTCAAAGGTGGATGTATTGAGTAGTTCCTTTACTGGTTGAAATATATGTTTATCAACGTTTAGAAACACTTGAGTTGCACATTTTTAATGTAGAAAAAAAAAAAGCTGAAGAAGCTAAAATCCCAAGTACCCAAAAACTGTGCCTGACAAAATAATCTAAATTAGATTTGACTTTATCTTGCTGATTTCCATAATAATAACAACTAATATCCCCAGAAAAACTAATTCTTTTTTAAAAAGAAAAAAAGAAGTGTTATTTCTACGTGCATTCAAATTTGGTCCTTCTCACAGATTTCCTCACTCAGTTACTTAGCAACGTATTCTCCATTTCCCCTCCTCCTGGAATGTATAGTATTGTTTCAGACTGTAATTAACTAACAACATTGTTGCACACAGTAATTCATTGTCGTGTGCGTCATTTCTGCTTCACCTCACAGATTAGAAGCCAGATGTGGGCCTGGTTACTGAGAGGCCAGACTAGTGTATGCCGCATTAGCGAGAGTGTAGTGTATTCGAAAGCAGTGTTCGAATTGTATATACTTGGACCATGTCAATTATTCGATTTTATCGACAATTTACTTCTCAGTTTCTCAAAATTATCAACTTGACTCTTGCCATTGATTCCAGCCATGGTCTTCACCTGTAAACTTACTGAAACGATGTGGCGTTTATACCACACTGTAGACCATGATTTATTATACATTGAAGCGCCATAGAAACTGGTATAGGCATGCGTATTAAAATACAGAGACACGTAAACAGGCAGAATACGTCCCTGTATTCGGCAACGCCTATATACGAGGTGCATTCAAGTTCTAAGGCCTCCGATTTTTTTTCTCCGGACTGGAAAGAGATAGAAACATGTGCATTGTTTTAAAATGAGACCGCGTTCATTGTTAATACGTCCCAGAGATGGCAGCGCCGTACGGAAGATGGAATTTTACCGCCAGCGGCGAGAATCAGAACTGTTTTAAATACTTAAAATGGCGCCGTTTTGCTTACTTGAACAGTGTGCAATCATTCGTTTTCTGAATTTGCGTGGTGTGAAACCAATTGAAATTCATCGACAGTTGAAGGACACATGTGGTGATGGAGTTATGGATGTGTCGAAAGTTCGTTCGTGGGTGCGACAGTTTAATGAAGGCAGAACATCGTGTGACAACAATCCGAAACAACCTCGGGCTCGCACAAGCCGGTCTGACGACATGATCGAGAAAGTGGAGAGAATTGTTTTGGGGGATCGCCGAATGACTGTTGAACACATCGCCTCCAGAGTTGGCATTTCTGTGGGTTCTGTGCACACAGTCCTGCATGACGACCTGAAAATGCGAAAAGTGTCATCCAGGTGGGTGCCACGAATGCTGACGGACGACCACACGGCTGCCCGTGTGACATGTTGCCAAGCAATGTTGACGCGCAACGACAGCATGAATGGGACTTTCTTTTCGTCGGTTGTGGCAATGGATGAGACGTGGATGCCATTTTTCAATCCAGAAACAAAGCGCCAGTCAGCTCAATGGAAGCACACAGATTCACCGCACCAAAAAAATTTCGGGTAACCGCCAGTGCTGAAAAAATGATGGTGTCCATGTTCTGGGACATCGAGGGCGTAATCCTTACCCATTGCGTTCCAAAGGGCACTACAGTAACAGGTGCATCCTACAAAAATGTTTTGAAGAACAAATTCTTTCCTGCACTGCAACAAAAACGTCCGGAAAGGGCTCCGCGTGTGCTGTTTCACCAAGACAACGCACCCGCACATCGAGCTAACGTTACGCAACAGTTTCTTCGTGATAACAACTTTGAAGTGATTCCTCATGCTCCCTACTCACCTGACCTGGCTCCTAGTGACTTTTGGCTTTTTCCAACAGTGAAAGACACTCTCCATGGCCGCACATTCACCAGCCGTGCTGCTATTGCCTCGGCGATTTTCCAGTGGTCAAAACAGACTGCTAAAGAAGCCTTCATCGCTGCCATGGCGTCAGCGTTGTGAAAAATGTGTACTTCTGCAGGGCGATTACGTCGAGAAGTAACGCCAGTTTCATCGATTTCGGATGAGTAGTTAATTAGAAAAGAAATCGGAGGCCTTAGAACTTGAATGCACCTCGTAAGACAACAAGTGTCTGGCGCAGTTGATAGATCGGTTACTTTTGCTACAATGGTATGTTATCAGGATCTAAGTGAGTTTGAACGTAGTGCTGTAGTCGGCACACGATCGATGGGAACAGCATCTCCGAGATAGCTATGAAGTGGGGATTTTTCCGTACGACCATTTCACGAGTGTACTGTGAATATCAAGAATCCGGTAAAACATCAAATAACCGACATCGCTGAGGCCGGCAAAAGATACTGCAAAGACGGAACCAACGATAATTGAAGAGAATAGTTCAACGTGACAGAAGTGCAACCCTTCTGCAGATTGCTGCGGATTTCAATGCTGGGCCATCAACAAGTGTCAGCGTACGAACCATTCAACGAGATGTCATCGATATGGGGTTTGGAAGCCGAAGGCCTACTCGTGTATGCCTGATGACCGCAAGACACAAAGCTTTACGCCTCGCCTGCGACTGTCAACACCGACATTGGACTGTTGATGACTGGGAAAATGTTGCCTGGTCTGACGAGTCTCGTATCAAATTGTACCGAGTGGATGAACGTGTACACATATGGAGACAACCTCATGAATCCTTGGACCGTTCATGTCAGTAGGGGACTATTCAAGTTAGTGAAGGCTCTGTAATGGTGTAGGGTGTGTGCAGTTGGAGTGAAATGGGACCCCTGATACGTCTACATACGACTCTCACAGTTGACACGTACGTAAGCATCCTATCTGATCACTTGCATCCATTCATGTCCAATGTGGATTCCGACGGACTTGGCCAATTTCAGCAGGACAATGTGCCACCCCACACGGCCATAATTGCTACAGAGTGGCTCCAGGAACACTCTTCTGATTTTAAACTCTTCCGGTGACCACCAAATTCCCCAGACGTGAACATTATTGAGCATATCTGGGATGCCGTGCAACGTGCTCTTCAGATGAGACCTCTGCCCCTTCGTATTCTTACGGATTTATGGACAGCCCTGCAAGATTCACGGCTGCACTACTCCAGACATTAGTCGAGTCCGTGCCACGTCGTGTTGCTGCACTTCTGCGTGCTCGCGGGAGCCCTACTCGATATTAGGCAGGTGCACCAGTTTCTTTGGCTCTTCAGTGTAATTTCATAGTCGGCCGGGTTGGCCGAACGGTTCTAGGCGCCACAGTCTGGCACCGCGCGACCGCTACAGTCGCAGGTTCGAATCCTGCCTCGGGCATGGATGTGCGTGATGTCCTTAGGTTAGTTAGGTTTAAGTAGTTCTAAGTTCTAGGGGACTGATGACCTCAGAAGTTAAGGCCCCATAGTGCTCAGAGCCATTTGAACCTTTTTTTTTTTGTAATTTCATATGATTGTATAGCTATGCGATCGGGTAGAAAAGGTAGTTAACCACTCTACAAGTGGCCACATAGATAGCGAAAGCAATGAGAGTAGGCTGTGTTGTAGAGCAACGACAGATAGCAGGAGGTTCCAAGTTAGGCTTGGCACCAAACTCATAATTTCTAGTATTAATATTTAACGTTTAAATGATTAAGACAAAAATTTGACAGTGCTTAGAATTTATCATTATTGATGTTTATATAACTACGCAGATCTTAAAAACTGACCTGCAAAGATTACCAAAAGAATTTATGTTATGAATTACTCACAGACAGAGTTGATCGATCATGGAAGTGTGCCCTGCATGGCAGACAGGAAAACACTACTGGCCATTAAAATTGCTACACCACGAAGGTGACGTTCTACAGACGCGAAATTTAACCGAAAGGATGAAGATGCTGTGATATGCAAATGATTAGCTTTTCATAGCATTCACACAAGGCTGGCGCCGGTGGAGACACCTACAACGTGCTGACATGAGGAAAGTTTCCAACCGATTTCTCACACACAAACTGGTGAAACCTTGTTGTGATGCCACGTGCAGGGAGGAGAAATGCGTACCATCACGTTCCCGACTTTGATAAAGGTCGGATTGTAGACTATCGCGATTGCGGTTTATCGTATTGCGACATTGCTGCTCGCGTTCGTCGAGATCCAATGACTGTTGGCAGAATATGGAATCGGTGGGTTCAGGAGGGTAATACGGAACGCCGTGCTGGGTCCCAACGGCCTCGTATCACTAGCAGTCGAGATGACAGGCATCTTATCCGCATGGCTGAAACGTATCGTGCAGCCACGTCTCGATCCCTGAGTAAACAGATGGGGACGTTTGCAAGACAACAACCATCTGCACCAACAGTTCGACGACGTTTGCAGCAGCATGGACTATCAGCTCGGAGACCATGGCCACGGTTACCGTTGACGCTGCATCACAGATACGAGCGCCTGCGATGGTATACTCAACGACGCACCTGGGTGCACGAATGGCAAAACGTCATTTTTTCGGATGAATCCAGGTTCTGTTTACAGCATCATGATGGTCGCATCCGTGTTTGAAGTCATCGCGGTGAACGCACATCGGAAGCGTGTATCCATCATCGCCATACTGGCGTATCACCGGGCGTGATGGTATGGGGTGCCATTGGTTACACGTCTCGCCCGCATCTCGTGGTCGTGTGGTAGCGTTCTCGGTTCCCACGCCCGGGTTCCCGGGTTCGATTCCCGGCGGGGTCAGTGATTTTCTCTGCCTCGTGATGGCTGGGTGTTGTGTGCTGTCCTTAGGTTAGTTAGGTTTAAGTAGTTCTAAGTTCTAGGAGACTGATGACCGTTGCAGTTAAGTCCCATAGTGCTCAGAGCCATTTGAACCATTTTTTTTTTTTTTTTTTTTTTTGTTACACGTCTCGGTCACTTCTTGTTCGCATTGAAGGCACTTTGAACAGTGGACGTTATATTTCAGAAGTGTTACGACCTGTGGCTCTACCCTTCATTCGATCCCTGCGAAACCCTACATTTCAGCAGGATAATGCACGACCGCATGTTGCAGGCCCTGTACGGGGTTTTCTGGTCGATGGTGGCCGAGCAACTGGCTCGTCACAATATGCCAGTCACTACTCTTGATGAACTGTGGTATCGTGTTGAAGCTGCATGGTCAGCTGTACCTGTACACGCCATCCAAGCTCTGTTTGACTCAATGCCCAGGCGTATCAAGGCCGTTATTACTGCCAGAGGTGGTTGTCCTGGGTACTGATTTCTCAGGATCTATGCACCCAAATTGCGTGAAAATGTAATCACATGTCAGTTCTAGTATAATACATTTGTCCAATGAATACCCGTTTATCGTCTGCATTTCTTCTTGGTGTAGCAATTTTAATGGCCAGTAGTGTATTAGGTTGGTGCATGAGTTGGTAGCGGTTTTTTTTTTCGCATGTCGGTAATCCGGTTGCTATGGAATTATTTATTGATTTACATTTTTTTTATTTCGAATTTACTGTTATTATTTGACTTCACATAGAGACATTTTGTGATTTGGTGATAGTGAGTGAGCTGTGGACGCTAGAAAATGGAGTGCTAAGTGTAGCAGTCTGAACGTTGCCAACATACTCTTCTCTTTGAGTTCAATGGGTAGCTGACAGCAGCGGAGGCAACCACAAACATTTGCGTCGTGTATGGGGATAATGCCATTGAACACAGCACGACAAGAATATGATTTTTTTGTTTTAAAAAGAATCGTTTTGACATTAGTGACTCTCCACCTTCAGGAAGACCTTTGGATTTTCATGAAGATCATTTAATCGTTTAAATGCATCAATCCGCAATGATCCACATCAGTGTATTCGAGAACTGCAAATGTCGTCAACTGTGATCATTCCACAAATGAGCTACATTTGCATTCTCTAAGTCAAAATTACAAAAATTTGTGATGGTCCCATGTGCATCTCTGTTTGCTCATCATCAACCAGCTCGTGAACAATATTCTGTATCGTTACAGGTGACGAAAAATGGTGTTTTTATGCTAACTTAAGCAAAAGAGAGGAGTGGGTAAGCCCAAACAAAGATTAGATTACATGATTAGATTAGTTTTTCGTTCCATAGATCCGTACTGAGGAGATCCTCGTTGATGTGGAACATGTCACTTTTTTATAAACTGAAATAACAATACTAATAGTATGAGTGTGTAAAATACATCATTTTTAAGCTGAAATTATAATAGTAATAGTATGAGTATATACAATACATCATTTGTATCTATTAAAAAATTCGTCAATGGAGTAGAAGGAGTTGGCCACTAGTAAGTCTTTCAAGCTTCTTTCAAACTGATCTTTATTTGTAACTAAAATTTTTTATGTTTGCTGGCAAATTATTGAAGACGAGTGTTCCTGAGTAGTGGACCCCTTTTTGAACTAAAGTAAGTGTTTTAAAGTCCTTGTGCAGATCATTTTTGTTCCTGGTATTGTAGGTATGAACTGAGCTGTTTTTTGGAAAAAGAGATATATTATTTAGGGAAAATTTCATTAAGGAGTAAATATACTGAGAGGCAGTAGTTAGAACAGCCTGTTCTTTGAAGAGGTTTCTACAGGACGTCTGTGAATTTACTCCACAAATAATACGTACTAGACGCTTTTGGACTCTGAAAACTTTTGTTTGACTTGAAGAGTTACCCCAAAATATAGTGAGTGTATTGACATTGGAAATTTTTTTTATTTCGAATTTACTGTTGTTATTTGACTTCACATAGAGACATTTTGTGATTTGGTGATAGTGAGTGAGCTGTGGACGCTAGAAAATGGAGTGCTAAGTGTAGCAGTCTGAACGTTGCCAACATACTCTTCTCTTTGAGTTCAATGGGTAGCTGACAGCAGCGGAGGCAACCACAAACATTTGCGTCGTGTATGGGGATAATGCCATTGAACACAGCACAGCACAGCACAGCACAGCACATATGATATTATGGAGTGAAAGTAGGCAAAGTATGCAAGCTCTTTCATTTTTATTTCGCCTATGTCTGCTAACAAGCGAATTGCTAATACAGATTTGTTAAGGTGTTTCTGCAATTCTGTGGTGTGCTCCTCCCAACTGAATTGTAATCTGAGGAATTTAAGACTATCAACGTCTTCTATCTGCTCTTCTTCACACTTTATGCATATGCTGGCTGGAAACCTCTTACAGGTTCTGAATTGCATATAGTGAGTCTTTTCGATGTTTAATGTCAGTGAGTTGGCTTTAAAACACTTATTAATATCCATGAAAATATCATTAGCAGATCTTTCTAGAACTACACTCCACATACTATTTATTGCAATACTTGTGTCATCTGCAAACGAAACGAACTCTGCTTCTGGCAGTGTAACTGATGAGAGATCATTAATGTACACAAGTAAAAGCAAGGGCCCTAAAATGGATCCTTGCGGGACACCAAATATATTTTCTTCCCATTCTGATGATGACTGATGACTTAATTCACTAGTCCCTTGCACTGACACCCTGTTAGCGAGGTATGACTTGAACCATTTTGCAGCACTGCCTGTGACACCATAGAATTCTAATTTATTTAAAAGCAGCAACTCCCCTTACAAAGCTCTTTGTGCATCCACAAAATGTAATGCATAGCATCTAGTGGAACAACGATGGTGTGATGTACTGCAAATTGCTGCCCCGAGGTCTAACCATCACTGCTGACATTTATTATCAACAACTGACACGTCTTTCAGACGCAGTCCAAGAACAACGCCTAGGAAGATTGTGTGAAGTGATGCTACTCCACGTTAACACCTGTCCACATTCTGCTAGACAGACAAAAAGCGCTACACAGGACTTGTGTTGGGAAGTCATTCTGCACCCACTTGATTCACATAATCTTACACACTCAGATTTTCACGTGTTCCACTCTCTATTGAACAGAATTCAAGGAACTTTCTTTCCGAATGAAAATGCTCATGAAACATGACTCGACGAGTACCTTGCCTCAAAACCACGTGATTTCTGTAGCGAGGAATTGAAAAGTTACCCTAGCTTTGGCAGACTGTTGTAAATAGTGAAGGAGAATATATTATTGAAGACTTAAGGGGACATTGTATGTCCTGTGCTGACAATGATAAATTATCGAATTTTGTGACCCATTATCTTGGAAACTTTTTAAGACACCAACTTACAATTTTTCCATAATTATTGAATGCATCTTTCCAGATACACTCAACTAGAATTAGCACTAAATTGCATTGTGGGACATGTTATCTTTTTTTTGCCAAACACTCAGTTTTTTGACATAATTTTGTAAATAAATAAACATAAAAACAAAACAATTCAGGCTCTATTAATTATTCTAGTTCCACATGTGTTGAATCTCACACTTGACATGCTGTGTAAATTTCATGTCTCTACTTTTTTAGAAAACTGGTCATTTATTGCAAAAACTGTTGTTAACGAGATATTCAGGTTTAAAAATTTTTTATTAAAAATTCTTATACAGACTTACATTTATGCGTCTTTTATGCACTAGAATTGCCCTGATCCATAGTCTGTGTCTTCTTCAGTGTCACAACCAGTGCTTTTTTTCTAAAAAAAGTTTGAGGGTACTCTGACATGGGACACAATGCAGCGAAAATTAGTTATAACTGAAGCATGGGATACTACCCGTCTGCTTTTAGCCATGACATCATCAACATGTCGAACTACCAAAAAAAATGGCATCGGACTCTTCAGTTGACTTTACAGATCAAACGAAGCAGGCGATACCGAGAAAAACATACAAGAGAAAGTGGTATCGAACACTTCAGTTTACATCACCGCAAATGAAGCATGCGTACGCATATCTGTTTAGCACTACCATCGGCTACTATTAGTGGGCGGGGGCACTACATGCTTGTCGAACTGGCTGTCAGCGATTCAGTTGTCGAGAACGGTTACTGCAGCTTCTAAATGCTTGAAACAGTCAATGACATCGATTTTCCCACAAAAAACTGCACTAGTATCATTCGTATTGCAATTAACAACACGAAAAAATGAAATAAAAAATTTACGTCTGTGAAATAAATCTTTGGCACTCTTCCAAGTTCTCAACATCGTAAAAACATTACTTTGTCGACGAAAAAGTTTAGGGGTTCGCATCCTCCAGCGTTCCCCCAGAAAAACAGCACTGGTCACAACAGCCCAGTGCTTGCCTCCTCCTTTTCTTTCTTGCTTCTTTTGTCATTTCCTGACCAGCTAACTCTGCTTCACGTACACGAAGCTCATCCAGTTCCCGCAGTCCTTTAGCTGTATTCTGTTCAAATCTTAAGTCTTTCATAATTTCCGCCATTAAAAGTTATTACAGCATCAGACACTGCTAACTTTGGAGTCATGAGGCGAACGAATACATTTTTAGGCATACGGCACCACACAACATTACTGAAGGACTCATTCACATTCTGGGTCTTCCCATGTAAATACACTCCTGGAAATTGAAAAAAGAACACATTGACACCGGTGTGTCAGACCCACCATACTTGCTCCGGACACTGCGAGAGGGCTGTACAAGCAATGATCACACGCACGGCACAGTGGACACACCAGGAACCGCGGTGTTGGCCGTCGAATGGCGCTAGCTGCGCAGCATTTGTGCACCGCCGCCGTCAGTGTCAGCCAGTTTGCCGTGGCATACGGAGCTCCATCGCAGTCTTTAACACTGGTAGCATGCTGCGACAGTGTGGACGTGAACCGTATGTGCAGTTGACGGACTTTGAGCGAGGGCGTATAGTGGGCATGCGGGAGGCCAGGTGGACGTACCGCCGAATTGCTCAACATGTGGGGCGTGAGGTCTCCACAGTACATCGATGTTGTCGCCAGTGGTCGGCGGAAGGTGCACGTGCCCGTCGACCTGGGACCGGACCGCAGCGACGCACGGATGCACGCCAAGACCGTAGGATCCTACGCAGTGCCGTAGGGGACCGCACCGCCACTTCCCAGCAAATTAGGGACACTGTTGCTCCTGGGGTATCGGCGAGGACCATTCGCAACCGTCTCCATGAAGCTGGGCTACGGTCCCGCACACCGTTAGGCCGTCTTCCGCTCACGCCCCAACATCGTGCAGCCCGCCTCCAGTGGTGTCGCGACATGCGTGAATGGAGGGACGAATGGAGACGTGTCGTCTTCAGCGATGAGAGTCGCTTCTGCCTTGGTGCCAATGATGGTCGTATGCGTGTTTGGCGCCGTGCAGGTGAGCGCCACAATCAGGACTGCATACGACCGAGGCACACAGGGCCAACACCCGGCATCATGGTGTGGGGAGCGATCTCCTACACTGGCCGTACACCACTGGTGATCGTCGAGGGGACACTGAATAGTGCACGGTACATCCAAACCGTCATCGAACCTATCGTTCTACCATTCCTAGACCGGCAAGGGAACTTGCTGTTCCAACAGGACAATGCACGTCCGCATGTATCCCGTGCCACCCAACGTGCTCTAGAAGGTGTAAGTCAACTACCCTGGCCAGCAAGATCTCCGGATCTGTCCCCCATTGAGCATGTTTGGGACTGGATGAAGCGTCGTCTCACGCGGTCTGCACGTCCGGCACGAACGCTGGTCCAACTGAGGCGCCAGGTGGAAATGGCATGGCAAGCCGTTCCACAGGACTACATCCAGCATCTCTACGATCGTCTCCATGGGAGAATAGCAGCCTGCATTGCTGCGAAAGGTGGATATACACTGTACTAGTGCCGACATTGTGCATGCTCTGTTGCCTGTGTCTATGTGCCTGTGGTTCTGTCAGTGTGATCATGTGATGTATCTGACCCCAGGAATGTGTCAATAAAGTTTCCCCTTTCTGGGACAATGAATTCACGGTGTTCTTATTTCAATTTCCAGGAGTGTATACTCATAGTAGCCTACTACGCACAGCACAGGAAAATTTGATACAGTGGCTGTAAAAATTATTCGTTACTTGCATTTCTCTCTTTTAAGGTCGTTTACTAGACATATTGCAATGAAAGTAACGTAAATAAAAAAATATAGTGTATAGCATTTGCTTTGTATCGGAAGTGCATAACGCTAAAGATTTAACGTACCTGTATTACGTCAGATGAATGAAAGTCATAAGCAGTTGTTTACTTGTGACATGCAAAAAGTGTGAGACGTACTATTAGTACTTCTTTGTCACGTCTTCAAACTTTTTGCATGTCACAAGTAAACAACTGCTTACGACTTTCTTTCATATATATATTATTGCCTGACTGTTGACGCAGGCAAGTTGTAAGCACGTTTTCCGCAGTTGTCGTGGTTGCTGAAATATTATTCGTAGTAAAGAATTGTAGGTACTCTAGACAGTTTTTTATAGGCCTACTTACTGTGGGGTAGAAGGGATACGGTAGTTTTCTTGTTATATTTCGTCGTTATTACAGTAGCCTACATTTAACATTACCTGATTTTTGCAATCTTTTTCGTTTATTATCTACGAGAGGTATTCAGCCGGCGTGTGTGTACGCGTGCCTTTCGGTTACCCGTCACTGTGGACTGGCTGTCTTGTCAGTCCACAACTAAAAATGCAGTAAATTGTAATGGGCCTACCAGTTTTGGGTGGCTAAACATATTTAAAAAAAAACGGACACCTTAAAATCAGAGACTTCATCACAAAACGCTTCATTATTTCAACTAGTATTTAAGATCGCAAACGCTAATTACGTACTAAAAACGATATACAACTAAATCGAACATGCATGCACAACGCATAACAAGTCTCTCAATAATTCAAACACGTTTTAATCGTTTCCAAAAGCCCTCTGAACTTCAACTCAAAAGCACTGCGAACATAGCAAGCGCGAGAGACATTTGGCAGAAAAATGGCGCCAAAGCTAATCAATTACGGGCAACTTCACCTATGGCCACTCTCTCTGTATACAGGCTCTCTATTCCCACCAAACATGGAAGCAGCCGCGGAATACGCACGCGCGTGACCCCTTTTTCCGACGCGGATGGTAATACGATGACATCACCATCCGCCAATAGGGTACCGCCGCCAATACTCACGACAGAATCCGCGGAGGAAGACTAGAGCCGCCGGGTTAAATAGCCGGCAGGAAAGCAAACCAGCGTCTTTCGGCCCGCCGCGGGCCGCCGCTAGGAGGAAACATCGTCGCAGCCGGATCGACCAGGTGCCCGTCTTCAATACGCCAGTCTTTGACCCGGAAGCGGCGCCCGTCTAACTCGTCGGCATCCGTGGGAGAGCATCGAGAGAGTACTACCAAGAAACGTAAAATCAGTTCAGTTATAAAAGTCAAGTTTATTAAGGTTGTATATTCGTGTTTTGATAGTAAATTTTTGGGCAGGAGAAAAGCCCTTTTATTTTCCAAGGAAGGTTATCTGTTGTAAAATTAAGTGGTGTCCTTGCTACACCTAATAAAGCAAATTTCATTATCACGTGGGTGTTGATCAGTGTATATAACATGTGGCACTGTACGTTTACGCACAGGTTGCGTAATCCGTTTAAGTAATGGGCCGCTGATTAGCGTATGTGATGATGGCGCCTAATAGCTACCCAGATGAGTCCCATAGAATTTACATCAGGCAAATTTGGTAACCGAGACATCAATGTGAGTTACTATAAAGCTCCTCAAACGACTGTGGCACGGTTCTGGCTCCTAGAGAAGGACAATTATACTGCTGAAGGATGACGTGCCTTCTGGGAACACATCAAGTATGAAAGGGGTGCAGGTGGTTCACAGCTGTCAGCGTGTCTTCGATTACTATCACAGGTCCCAGGACAATGTCTTCCATAGCATAATATTGCTCCCGCCAGCGTGCATCCATGTAGCGCTTCATGTTTTAGTTGCCATTCACCTCGATGACGACCATTGACATAGTGTAGCAAATATGTGATTCAACCAAAGAGCTGACATGGTTCCATTGATTGACAGTCCAATCCCGATGGTCGCATGCCCACAGCAATCGTAATGGACGATGTCGTAGGGTCAACATGTAAACGAATAGGGTTTGTCTGCCACAGAGCTCCATGTTCAACAATGTACTATGAACGGTGTTCTTCAAAACACTTGCGCGTGCACCAGCATTGTGCTCATTCAGCAGAGTTGCTGCAGATCACCGTCTGTCCTACTTTAGAGAGCAGACAAGCATCCAGACCCCACATTCTGTGAAGAGTCGTAGACGTCCAGTGGCAGTTTCACTGCCCTTCTACCTCTTTTGTAGACGCTTAAGTGAGTAGTACGTGAACATTCGACTAGCTTCGCCGTTTTCGAGGCACTAGTTCACAGGCTCTGTGTAATAATAATCGTCCTTTGAAAAAGTCTCTTATCTCAGTGGATTTCCCTGTTTGTAGCCCATATCTTCACTAGGGTGATCCCGCTCAATGTCTGCTCTACTTAAATATTTTTGTTAGCAAGTCACGTACCTGTAATACCACCAGATGGCATCCAGCGTTGATGCGGGCAGTGGTCACAACGTTTTGACTTTCGCAACTTATAACACTCCTAACTGCTACTGCTATACCATAACCTTAAAGTAGGAGGCAGGTCGTGAAATATAATTATCTAGTGAAAACAATTATGGTATAAAGCAACAGAGCAGTGATACCCTCTGAGAGGAATTTTGTTATGTTGACCGTGTTGTACCTAACGGAGGTGGCTTATCGGAAATGAAAGTCAGAATTACGTAAATATTTGAACAGTACAAACAAAATTTTGCCTATCTGCAGTGTTTAACTGATAAAGAAAACGGTCGCCAGCCTAACTAGGCAAGAGAATGATTAACATTCTCGTTCAAGAAAATAGTTATTAGTAACTTTAATGGATAAACACAACCTATACTTTGTCAACCGCGAGTGCAGCGAACTCTCACACATACATATGTTTACGGTAAGATTGAAACTAACAGTTAGAGGAGCAGAAACTATTTGCAAAATTATAACAGATACCGAAACACACTATTACTTTCAGGGCTTATACAAACTGAATGGTCTTTATAACGTAATTATTACTATTCACTGCAGAATCATTAATTGGATATAGGTTAAGTCTCTCTCAGTTAAATACTTTACTATTTAAAATGAAAGTTAATTGGAATCCACCAACAGGTTGCTTCTCACTATCATTTGAATAAAGAAATTATCGTTTTCGTAATTAGTGGTCTTCCCATTAATTGTTACCTAGCATTAACACAATAGACAAACTGTGGATCCTGTTATATTATTAATATGCACTTCCAATACACAAGAGAGACAATCACTTAGCAAACATGGATATATAACGTTTCACGACTGCAGTTTTCTACTTTTACTACATTGAGAGACAAAATTGACATATATGTAAGATACTGACTCACCTTCTGCGATTTACAACAGGCAGTAATGTGATCATTTACTAAGCAAAACTTTATAAGCCTCAGTCTTAAGAACTTTTAATTTGAAGTTGGCAGCAACACATTAATAAGAAGTTTACGTAGGAAAATTATTTTCAGCAAGCATCATTAACTTTAACTCACTCTCTTGCCACATTAACTTTAACTTTCTTTTTACTATGTTCAAGAGGCATTCATTAGCAAAAACACTGGTCTTTAATGTTCTTTCAGTAGGGACATTCGGTAATCACTTTAGTTCAAACGGAGAGGAACCTGAGAGGTGTTATGATAAGGAAAAAATCAAGGTAGGTACATAAATTCAGTTATAAGTTACCTTATATTTGTGCACACTAAAACATCCAATGAGCTGATCCTTCACTGTACATTATTATAGCATTCCGATACAGTGATTGCGCAATGTGGTGGCAACTGCATGTTGGTAGGTGGATTTGCAGGCAGAATTGCTGGACTCTGTCCTTTCTTGGTGGCGATGATGAATACCAATTCCAGAATCGTTCCAGCTATTTATCCATCCATCTGAGGCATTGGCAAGCGGCAGGAAAAGCCTCTCTCGGAACCAGCACAATATACAATATTAACATGTCAGTGCACAGTTGGGTAGCTCGTCCCCCACTCGTAGCTCGTCCCCGACTGACTCTTGTTCCACCTTTTCTACCTAGGCCAACCACAATTTGCGCGCGCAACACAGTTCCGTTCCCGAGGGGAACCACAACAACCTTTACATGCAGAATAACTAAGAGCTCTAAGTGAGGATCAGCAGTTTACATAGCAGCAACCAAACACATTAAATAAAACAGAACATTTTCACATATTGACATTTCTACAAAAAATTATTCACACAGAAATTACATTTATGTATAGTAAGTTTTGTTCCCTCCAAATGGGACAAAGAATTTAAATGACAGATACACTAATTTGCATAGAATCAAACGATGACATCAAAGTTTTAATAAAGAAAGGAGTATACAATTTTGTGTTATCGATTCAAACACATTTACAGATACTCAATGTGAAACGTCCCCTTAGAACAATTTATACACGACTGTGCTTAAACTGACACACAATATTTTTAGCGCAACGCAATCTGACTATCAAAGATCCCTGCAAAAGAATGGCCCTGAGTAACATTAAACTATACCTTTCAGAAATCACTTACCTCACAAAAATCTTCATTACTCGAACTACTGCAATACAGCGAGCGCCACTACTGCCAGCTAAATAAAAGATTCAAACTACGGAAGGCACTAACTACTGATAGGCATAGTTAGCAAATGAAAGATTTTAATAGAGAACAAACAATGTATTTACCTTAATAGTGTTGAAAAATCATAATATACATAGCAGTTTATGACATCCAGTCTTACAAATTTCAAAAATCCGCCATCTCTCTCCCCACATCCAGCAGCCAGTGATTTTCATACAGAGCGCTAAGAAAACCTAAACAGCCTACTTACACAGAGAAAACATAAACAGCCTACTTACATAGAGAAAACATAAACAGCCTACTTACATAGAGAAAACATAAACAGCCTACTTACAAATGTTATAACATTAAACAAAAGCAAAATAAATCAGCAGAGCATTAGAGATATGGTGTTACAAACTGTGGACGGCTATAGAGGCAGCATGGCTCAGTATCTCTGCAGGGGACTTCCAACAACTTGTTGGGTCCACGTCGTGACGAGCTGCTGCACTGCGCCAGGTGAAACGAGGCCCAACACGACATTAGGAGTTATCCTACGGCTGTTGCCGCCTCACTGTAGAAGAGAACAGCGTGAGGAGTAGTGTCGATTTCTTCCCGCAGCTAGGAGGAAGAAGTCAACTTACAATTACTCGTTCATCTGTGACATACAGGGAAAATTGGTTGGATTCTTCAGCTTGCTAGGAATATGAAGCATGTCGATTTCTGAATTGTTTCTCATTACTGTTGGCACAGAAAATTCGATTTATGTTTCACTGAATACTCTTTTCTGATCTAGTAGCATTATAATTTCCATTTAGCACTACAGTGGCTAGTTAGTATGTGGAAGGCACATACCCTGACATCCCTCAAAAAATGGTTCAAATGGCTCTGAGCACTATGGGACTTAACATCTTAGGTCATCAGTCCCCTAGAACTTAGAACTGCTTAAACCTAACTAACCTAGGGACATCACACACATCCATGCCCGAGGGAGGATTCGAACCTGCGACCGTAATGGTCGCGCGGTGCCAGACTGAAGCGCCTAGAACCGCTCGCCCACACCGGCCGGCCCTGACATCCTTCACAAAGTGGCGTAAGTGGAGCACAAAATTTTAGAAAAGAAGGATGTACTCGGTACACGATTCTGTTGCATTCTGGAGACCGGAGTTATCGATTCCCTGAAGTTCTCATGATTTTGTGTCTCTGGTTCTGACCGCACATTCTGCCGTCATATCTGTTCTACCGCTCTCGTGTCACTTTCGTAGTGAGTATCCAAATTAGTAAGTGGAAGCAACAGTTAGTTGTTACTCCATTCTTTTCTTTTAATTTAGTAATTTTTTTAATGTATAAAAAGGCACTTAAGCTTCGTATAATCCTTGAGAGTTCCGCTGTTCCATGGGATACAGTTTAAGAAAAACTGATGTAGATTAAACGTCTTTGCAGAGACAGCAAAGAACGGCTACCATCCGCACAAACGAAGTTGACACTCGGTGCAGTAGCTGATGGGAGCACCCCTAGAGGCATTTCCAATTCACAGCGCATTGGCTGGTGGGAGCGACCGTAAATGGGACATGCCTCTACGCATGCTCCAATCAGCCACCGCAACGTTGTTAGTTTCGTTCGCACAGGCAGTACATACGTAGGGCGCTGGGCTTACAACAGTGGTCGTCAAAGTGCGGTCCGAGGTCTGCTTGCCGCCCCTATTCGTGAGGCCCCCTGATCTCAGCCGTATTTCATAATACTATTCGCCTAGCAATTAACAGTCGAATTCAAAAGGTAAACTAACGTTAAGAGTTTCTGAAGAGTGTAGTGGTCTGCGGAAACAGTAATATTTTATGATGTGCTTCATTTTAATGACATAGAAGTGAATTCGGCCGTGAGTTAGATAAAGTTGGGCGGTTATCACAGGGGCAGAGCGGTAAGCAGCCGGCCACTGCAAGGTTAGAGGATGTGAGAGAGCGGTCATTTTTTGTTTCCCTTCCAGCACAGACGACTCATTGGGTGTAAATAACATTCAAAACATTTAGTAAACATTTGTAACAATTTACGTATTTGATCCAGAAGAAGTATTTTCAGGTTTTCAGAAAAGGTTAATATCGCAGTTAAATGTTAATTATCGTTTTTAATCAAATACTGAAGAACCATTAAAATCGCCGGCACTCTAAGAAACGGCAAGGTTAACGTGTCCGGCACTCAAAGTGCTTATCAACTAATCACTCGCTCAGTCAGACAATGGAACAAATCTTCGTCAGGCAGTCACAGTGTCACGTGTTTGTGGTCGCTCGGGGTGCCAGCAATCGCAAACACAACAATCGACATGATGTGTCCCGAAGAGTACCGACTTTTTCCGATTGGTACTTGGGGACCGGAGGCTAATTTATCGCGTCCATAATGGTTCAAATGGCTCTGAGCACTATGGGACTCAAGATCTTAGGTCATAAGTCCCCTAGAACTTAGAACTACTTAAACCTAACTAACCTAAGGACATCACACACACCCATGCCCGAGGCAGGATTCGAACCTGCGACCGTAGCAGTCCCGCGGTTCCGGACTGCAGCGCCAGAACCGCTAGACCACCGCGGCCGGCTCGCGTCCATACTGCAGCTAGTTAAGTGGGGGCTCATTATTACTACATGATTAAATAATGCGGAAATCAATAAATAACAACATTTTGTTGTATTCCTGTTCTCTTCTGCCAAGACCCCCTATTCAGTGCCTCCTGCTCGAGTATCCCGCGATGCTCCGTTATTCCATTGATGTGGTCATTCCTAGATCGTTCTGATCTCCCGCGTTTACGTCTGCCAGGTGGTTCCCATTCAAAAATTTTCTTTGGCCGTCGATGATCTGTCATTCTCAACAGATGTCCATATTACTTTAGAGATTTTCTTTCAATTCTGCCTCTCACTCGAGCTCTCACTTCGTCATTAGTTTTCTTTTCGATTCTTGATATTCTGGCATTCCTTCGTAAATAATCAATTTCCACAGCTGTTATTCTTCTTTTCAGGTCAGCATTTAAAATCCATAGTTCTGACCCATAGCATAGAACAGATTCAACCATTAGCCTAACCAATCTTTTCTTATTGTTATTAGAGGTGTTCTTGTCCCACCAAAAACAATTCATAAACCCTATTACTTTTCTTCTTTCTTGTATTCTGAATTTTATTTCTGTTGTACCCAGTCCATTTTTGTCAGTATGAGGATAACACCAAAAGTAAGGTCTCCTATATTTTTATAAGTACAGAACTCTGTTTGTGTGGCAGTTGGTCACACTGTTATGAAGAGTGGTTCACGCACAATGTGTAAACATACTGACGCGGCGCTGAGGCGCTCAGTCTTGGCTTGGCAGCGGTTGAGAATGGAGCTCCCGTTGGATGTTACCGCCAAGTGCGAATTGCGCGCAGTTATTCGGTTTTTGAACGCAAAGGGCACTGCGCCGATTGAAATCCATCGCCAATTGACGGAAGTATATGGTGAGTCGTGCATGTAAGTCAAAAAGTTCGTAATTGGTGTAGAGAGTTTGCGGCTGGTCGGACCGAAATTCACGACGAACAACGGAGCGAGAGACCGTCAGTTTCTGAGAAGACAGCGCTGAAGGTTGAGCAAAGCATGCGTGAAGATCGGCGGATCACCCTGAATGACCTCTGCACGTTGGTTCCTGAGGTTTCCCGAAGCACCGCTCACAGAATTTTAACGGAAACATTGATCTGCCGGAAGGTGGGAATTGTCACAGGTGACGAAACCTGGATATACCACTTTACACCTGAGACCAAGTAACAATCACACCTTCTTCGCCAAAGCCGTGGAAATTCAAACAAACACAGTCTGCCGGTAAAGTCAAGACAACCGTTTTTTGGGGTCGGAAAGGGGGTACTCTTGGTCGACTTTATGCCCACTGGGACCACAATTGACGCTGACAGGTACTGCGAGACTCTGAAAAAACTCAAACGGGCAATTCAGAACCGGTGAAGAGGAATGTTGAGCAAGGGCGTACACATTCTCCATGACAACGCTCGCCCACACATCGCTCGGCAAACCGTTGCTCTCCTGCAACAGTTTCAGTGGAACTTAACCCCCCCTCCCATCCTATAGTCCTGACTTGGCGCCCATTGACTATCTCTTGTTCCCTAGGTTAAAAGAACAATTGGCCGGAAAGCGATTCAGCTCTGACGACGAGGTGAAAGAAGAGGTTCATAACTTTGTGAACAGCATGGCGGCGAGCTGATATGACATGGGCAACAAAAACTGCCCCAACGCTTATAAAAATGCATCGACAGAGATTGGTGATTATGTCGAAAAATAGCTAAATCTTCAAGCTGTAAACTGGTCTAAACCATTGTAGAAATAAAGAGGTCTACGTACTTATAAAAAAAATAGGAGACTTACTTTTGGGATTACCCTCACATATGGCCCCAGATACTTAAATTTTTCAACCTGTTTCTTAACTGCTCCGCCATTGATGGGATCTTCAAATTCCAGATATTCGGTTTTTGTCAGACTCATTTGCAGTCCCCATTTATCATATTCATGATATAAATGCCGTATCATGAAATAAAGATCGAATTATTTTTATGCGGGAACAGCTTGATCGTCAGCAAAACTAAACGAAAACAGTTGTTCATCGTTAATAATAATTCCCATTCCTCCACAGCTGTTCTTCCACCTTCAGAGAATCACTTCCACATATACATCGAACAAGACAGGTGTTACTGCAACATCGTCTCAGACCTTTTGTGACAGTAACAGTTCTGTTACTTTAGCATCTTTTGAGCTGTATCTTATTATCTTTGTACATTTTAATTGTAATCTGTGAAGAATGTTCATGCATATCTAAATCTTTCAATTCCTAGAGAAGGCTCGAGAATTTAAAGCGGAGCCTCGGTACTTGGATGAAAAAAACATTATAACACTAGGGACTCATAACATGCTAATTTATACAGGTTCCCTATTAATAATACACTACTGGCCATTAAAATTGCTACACCACGAAGATGTCGTGCTACAGACGCGAAATTTAACCGACAGGAAGAAGATGCTGTGATATGCAAATGATTACCTTTTCAGAGCATTCACACAAGGTTGGCGCCGGTGGCGACACCTACATCGTGCTGACATGAGGAAAGTTTCCAACCGATTTCTCATCCACAAACAGCAGCTGACCGGCGTTGCCTGGTGGAACGTTGTTGTAATGCCTCGTGTAAGGAGGAGAAATGCGTACCATCACGTTTCCGACTTTGATAAAGGTCGGAGTGTAGCCTATCGCGATTGCGGTTTATCGTATCACGACATTTCTGCTCGCGTTCGTCGAGATCCAATGACAGCAGAATATGCAATCGGTGGGTTCAGGAGGGTAATACGGAACGCAGTGCTGGATACCAACGGCCTCGTATCACTAGCAGTCGAGATGACAGGCATCTTATCAGCATGGCAGTAACGGATCGTGCAGCCACGTCTCGATCCCTGAGTCAACAGATGGGGACGTTTCCAAGACAACGACCATCTGCACGAACAGTTCGACGTTTGCACCAACATGGACTGTCAGTTCGGAGACCATGGCTGCGGTTGCCCTTGACGCTGCATCACAGACAGGAGCGCCTGCGATGGTGTACGACGAACCTGGGTGCACGAATGCCAAAACGTCATTTTTTCGGATGAATCCAGGTTCTGTTTACAGCATCATGATGGTCGCATCCGTGTTTGGCGTCATAGCGGTGAACGCACATCGGAAGCGTGTATCCGTCATCGCCATACTGGCGTATCACCCGGCGTGATGGTATGGGGTGCCATTGGTTACACTTCTCGGTCACCTCTTGTTCGCATTGACGGCACTTTGAACAGTGGATGTTACATTTCAGATGTGTTACGACCCGTGGCTCTACCCTACATTCGAATCCTGCGAAATCCTACAGTTCTGCAGGATAATGCACAACCGCATGTTGCAGGTCCTGTGCGGGTCTTTCTGGATACAGAAAATATTCGACTGCTGCCCTGGCCAGCACATTCTCCAGATCTCTCACCAACTGAAAACGTCTGGTCAATGGTGGCCGAGCAACTGGCTCGTCACAATACGCCTGTCACTAATCTTGATGAACTGTGGTATCGTGTTAAAGCTGCATGGGGAGCTGTACCTGTACACGCCATCCAAGCTCTGTTTCACTCAATGCCCAGGCGTATCAAGGCCGTTATTACGGCTAGAGGTGGTTGTTCTGGGTACTGATTTCTCAGGATCTATGCACCCAAATTGCGTGAAAATGTAATCACATGTCAGTTCTAGTATAATCGATTTGTCCAAATACCCGTTTATCATCTGCATTTCTTCTTGGTGTAGCAATTTTAATGGCCAGTAGTGTAATTTATACAGGTTACCTGTTTATAATAAGAACGGTTACTTATGCGACCCGAGGTGCGATCCACAATGTCAGTATTGGTTCTTGAGTAAAAGGGTGTGACCACGACCGGTTTAGAAGGTCGCGCGATACAGCACGTGTGCTGCAGGCAGCGCCCAGGACACACACAGGCCTCAGGAGGGCCACTAGGGTGGCACTAAGCGTAGCCTTACCTTTTCCTGTGGCGGTTTGCAGGATTACAAGCAGCAGGAGCTGGGCGGCCGTCATACCCAAACGCTGTTGCCGCTTCCGCTGCCCGTCGCACACTGACGGCGAACGACGCCGCA
This sequence comes from Schistocerca cancellata, assembly GCF_023864275.1. NCBI lineage: Eukaryota > Metazoa > Arthropoda > Insecta > Orthoptera > Acrididae > Schistocerca > Schistocerca cancellata. Next base: position 152,422,993 of record NC_064634.1, on the reverse strand, counting down.
GATGCTGCACCGCGCAGCGCGCGCTTTACTGCCTCCCAGCCTCTCGTGTGCTGTCTCTTAATGGCGCGAATTTAAATCCTCCTGCCGCACGAGTCCCTCTGCTTGCCACAGACGGTTTATCTACGACGGTTGGACAACAATTTGGAAACTTCACAAACACGACACATTACCAAGCCTAATACCATGCTGCAAAGCCGTTGGCATCAGAAACTGTTTTCAGTAGCCTCGGAATGGTTAAATAAAGTTTCTGTACACTTTTCAAGGGAATCTTATGCCATTTTTCCTCCAAAACAGTAGGTACTTCAGGTAATGATGATAGAGATGGGTAGCGATCACGAACCCTTGTTTGCAAAATAGACCACGATGGCTCAGTATTATTGAGATGTGGTGAGTGCGTTGTTGTGAGGGTAGGTGCAACAATTCATCCTTGTGCTCACAAATCTAGTCCTGGAGGATACGAGCTGTTGATCTCGGGGCCTTTCGTCTCGGATCTTACACGGGAACCTCCCCATCGCACCCCCCTCAGATTTAGTTACAAGTTGGCACAGTGGATAGGCCTTGAAAAACTGAACGCGGATCAATAGAGAAAACAGGAAAAAGTTGTATGGAACTATGAAAAAATAAGCAAAATATACAAACTGAGTAGTCCATGCGCAAGATAGGCAATATCAAGGATAATGTAAGCTCAGGAGTGCCGTGGTCCCGTGGTTAGCGTGAGCAGCTGTGGAACAAGAGGTCCTTGGTTCAAGTCTTCCCTCGAGACAAAAGTTTACTTTATTTATTTTCGTAAAGTTATGATCTGTCCGTTCGTTCATTGACGTCTCTGTTCACTGTAATAAGTTTAGTGTCTGTGTTTTGCGACCGCACCGCAAACCCGTGCGATTAGTAGACGAAAGGACGTGCCTCCCCAATGGGAACCGAAAACATTTGATCGCAAGGTCACAGGTCAACCGATTCCTCCACAGGAAAACACGTCTGATATATTCTATACGACACTGGTGACGGCATGTGCGTCACATGACAGGAATATGTTGTCGACCCACCTAACTTGTACACTTGGCGAATGGGTAAAAAGATTCTTCTACCTTGCCCGATTTAGGTTTTCTTGTGGATGTGATAATCACTCCGAAAAAAGTGATGAAAACATAAGAGTTCGTCACATAAACTGAAAATAAAAAAATAAACTTTTCACTCGAGGGAAGACTTGAACCAAGGACCTCTCGTCCAGCAGGTGCTCACGCTGACCAGGGGACCGCGGTGCTCCTGGGCCCACACATCTCCTTGATGTTGCCTATGTTGCACATGGACTACTCAGTTTGTATATTTTGCTTATTTTTTTCATAGTTCCACACAACTTCTTCCTGTTTTCTCGATTGATCTGTGGTTAGTTTTTGAAGGCCTATCCACTGTGCCAACTTATAACTAAATCTGAGCGGCGTGAGATGGGGAGGTTCCCTTGTTAGAATCCCTGTTGTGGAACAAATATTATTATACCTAGTGCTGTTTTTCTAAAAAAAAGTTTGAGGGTACTCCGATATTGGATAAAATGCAGCGAAAATTACTTATAACTGCTTTTAGCCATGACGTCATCAACATCATCACGTAGCGGGACCGTAGAGACATCTGTCGGTAGCTCGGTGTTTGAGCGTACGCATTTCCGTTTAGCACTACCATCGCCCACTATTAGGGGGCGAGGGCACTACATACTTGTTGAACTGGCTACCAAGGATTCAATTTTCCAGAACGACTGCCGCTGCTTCGAAATGCTTGAAACAGTCAATGACATCACTTTTCCCACCAAAAACTGCACTGGTATCGTTCGTATTGCAATTACCAACACGAAAAAATGAAATAAAAAATTTACGTCCGTGAAATAAATCTTTGCCACTCTTCCAACTTCTCAACATCGTAAAAAAATTATTTTGTCGACGAAAAAGTTTAGGGGTACGCATCCCGCAGCGTTCCCCCGAAAAACAGCACTGATTATACCACGGAATAGATAAGATCAGCCAAAATGGTCGCGCAACCCTTGACAGTAATGCGACCTTGCACACGACCCATTTGGCCCATGAAATACCACAATATGACTGCACAAATCACAACCGAATCCAAGACATGTCTCACTCTTTGGACGTAAACTCTGTCAGAAATATGAAACTGTGTGAAACAACACTGACTTTCTTCCATTGCTCCATAGGCCAGGTATTATGGCTTTGACACCACGGCTTCGTGCAAAAGGCATTTGCATTGCCGATGAGTTGTTTTAGAAGTGCAGCTCGCCCTGCAGGCCCCTGTTTACAGAGTTCCATTCGTGTTGTTTTGGTGCTGACAAGGGTTCGCGAGTGCAACATTCCCTTCTGCAGTGACTCTTGTAGCTGTCTCCTCTAATTCTTCCTCACAGTCCTCTTCAACAACCGTCCGTCAATATCATTCGACACACACTTTCGTCCGCGTTGTGTCCTAGCGGATGATGATTCTTCGCTTTCCCTGCATGCGGCATAAATCTTTGATACGGTGTGCCATGAAATACCAAACACTTTGGCCACCTTGTTTACGGAAGCGCTCCTCACACGAGTACCAACAATTTGCCCACGTTCGAATTCACTTAGCTCCGTCCGCGACTGGCACTTCCATCGTCTTGAGAACATTCCACAGATGCTGTTCGTGATCAGATATAACAGCGCAACCTGTGAGCGTGGCTAACATCTGCATTTATTTTCAAGTATGTGTTTCTCGCTGCGTTTCCATATTTATCCTACCCCTGTAGCTGTGTTGAATTTATTCTTCTCATCTTCTTCAGTAGCTATTTTTGTTTCGTCAGTAATTTGACTCGGCTTAAGCTCAGGGCTAACACTGTATTGTAGGCCTTTATCTAACATTTCTTGTCCCTCGTTAGTTAATGCAATCTACTTAAGATTAACTACTGTATCTTAGAACTTATGTAATTTCTGGACTTCTTTTTCAAACGTTTCGCTACTTTCCCAGCACACTGTACTTGTAGGAAACTTCCTGGCAGATTAAAACTGTGTGCCAAACCGAGACTCGAACTCGGGAACTTTGCCTTTCGCGGGCTTTCTTTTATCTCATTTTGTTCGCTTTCGTTCGTTGCATCTGCTCGGGGCGGACGTCGTATGACATCCGTTTAAGTTCGTTGTTGATCAATTAACTCAGTTTTTTTTTATTACAGAGGGCTGCTAATCCTCTGACCGAACACGCTGAGGTACCGTGCCGGCTGAGCTACCCAAGCACGACTCACGCCCCGACCTCACAGCTTTACTTCTGCCAGTACCTCGTCTCTGAGTCGAGCTTGGGTAACTCAGATGGTAGAGCAGGAAGTTTCATATCAGCGCACAATCCGCTGCAGAGAGAAAATTTTTAGATGTGTGTGAAATATTATGGGACTTAACTGCTAAGGTCATCAGTCCCTAAGCTTACACACTACTTTTATTTAAATTATCCTAAGGACAAACAAACACACACACACCCATGCCCGAGGGAGGACTCGAACCTCCGCCGGGACCATCCGCACAGTCCACGACTGCAGCGCCCTAGACCGCTCGGCTAATCCGGCGCGGCTCTCTGCAGAAAGAAAATCTCATACTGTACATGTATGTTTCACACGTTCAAGAAAACTCACCACACACCACTGTATATGTTTCAGAATACGGTTAAGTTGAGATCGAGTCAAAACATTATTTAGTTGCGCCTCTATTCGTGAACATCCTCTGTAGAGTAAGTCTCCAGTTTTATACGATTCGTGTATCTGCATTTTCGACCACAGCAGTTCATTTTAGCGCTGACACCCTGGCTAATGGGAACTTATAAGCAAACTTAACTTAAGCATACTTGAGAATAATGCCTAGTTCTATCCACTTTTTGTTGAAAACAGTTTTTTTTGTATGCTCTTTTGCAACTTTCGGCTTAATTTTAAACAGTTTTGTTCACATCTCCACTTGCCTGACATCATCAGATGATGGAGATAAGCAATTTGACGTACTTCTAAAATTACTGTAAAAAAATTACAAAACTTTTCAAGTTTCATGATAGCAATAATACATTACTTGGCAACTGATTACTGGTTTTGGATGTTAAACAATCATCTTCAGATCTGTAAAAAATAATAAAGAGGAAATGGTCTTTACAATTCTTTGACCAACTTTTAACTTTTATGTTAGTATCATTGGCGTGTTACATTTCAAACCAGGGTACGTCAACATTGCACTCAGGTACACTTGTTGTAAGCATGGTATATTTTTATTATATTTTACATTTTTCATTTTCTAGTATTTTGTAAGAAAAATTTGTGTTTCAAGTTGGTTTAGTGTGTTACTTTTGATAAATGATAATTTTCCATTTGTCTCCAAACGTTTCAGTACTGCTCTTTGTAAGTCGCGTTGAAAGCTTGTCTCATAATTGAGCATGGTACACATTTTTATTACTTTTATTTTTGCGGCTCTTACACCTATGTAAGTAATGTTTATCTTAATTGTTAATTGTTTACATTAGCTGATAGGAATTTTAAATTTACTTGCGTAGTTCCCAGAAACATTTTCGGGCGGCGGCGTTGCAGCGTATAGTGTATGTAAGCACAGAATCTCTAGCAGGAGTTGTACGTTTCACTGTTTGTTAAGTTGAAATTATCTGTTTCCTTGAAGACTGTAAAATTCATTTTAACCGACAGGTAATTTATTGTTATTTTTACAGATCTGGAGATGGTTGTTTGACGACCTAAACTAGATATCGATTGAGAGTAGTGTATTATTGCGATCGAGAAAATTTAAAATTTTATGATAGTTTTAGAAACACGTCAGATGATGCCAGGTCGAACTAAAGATGTATGCACTATTTATTAGCTAATGTTTTATTTCCAACTTTTTTGAAATCTCGTAGTATATTGTGCCAATTGCAGGATATGCAATGTGCAAATTAGTAATTTCTAGCAAAATTACGTTACGTTATGTTACGTATAGCCAAGAATTGAGAATTTGCAAGACTGGCGGAGAATCGGATTCGGTTTTGCTGTGACTGAGCAACTGTCCACTTTGGGTCGTGTGTGAATCGTTTGTGCAGATTTCAGATCTGGAGCTCTCAGTTTCATTTATGCACGTGAGAAGTTGAACAGTGCGGTCTGTTGTTGTTGGCGTTGTGATAATTTTTGTTACTATTTGTAGCGCCTTTTACTTTTAAGACAATGTGTTTATTTGCCAACATATCAAACACTAACAAATCTACACCACTGGCGAATTCATATATCGTAACTTTGTTTAAGGAATGTAGAAGCCAACAACTAACACTATCAAGGAAAGCGAGAAGCTGCTTAAGTATAACTGATGGTAAAACTAAAATACTCTGAGACAGTTGTTGGCAAGGACGCTATCAGCACAAACTAAAAAGTTAAGAACGGTTTGATGCAAAGATGGCAACAAAATGGCGTCACCATAACTACACTAGAACACTTACCATCTCCAGGTGATGTTAACAAGTTGTTGTGCTACTACCATATGTAATATTTTCTGAAACATCAAGGAACTCTCCAGTAATAGAAGAACAATGCAGGGGGTACTCGTATGAATACCCAGTTGAGAGGGATCGTAAAAAACGAACTCAAGACCGGATATATTCGATTTTATTCATACGTACCAGGTTTCAAAAGTCAGTGCCTGGGCATCAGTGTCCTAAAACAGAATGGTGCAAATACAGAAAAAATAATTAAATTGAAAAAACCAGCTGTAAAGGTTGCAAAGTTTTAGAGCTTTCAATAAAACATTAGAAATATAGTAACAGAATCGCTGGTAGCCGAGTGCGTTGCGTAAAAGTCTCGTAACCACGAAGTCGCTGGTTTTATTATTATTTATTTTCACTTTATTCAAATTCTTTATTTGACAAGACTTCTGGTCAGCTGAATACAGGGTTATAAATACAAAATCAAATAGGGGTAATGCAGTAGTAGGTTTAATAATGAATAAAAAAATAGGAGTGTGGGTAAGCTACTACCAACAGCATAATGAACGCATTATTGTGGCCAAGATAGACACGAAGCCCATGCCTACTACAGTAGTACAAGTTTATATGCCAACTAGCTCTGCAGATGATGAAGAAATTGATGAAATGTATGATGAGATAAAAGAAATTATTCAAGTAGTGAAGGAAGACGAAAATTTAATAGTTATGGGTGACTGGAATTGGAGAGTAGGAAAACAGAGAGAAGGAAACATAGTAGGTGAATATGGATTGGGGCTAAGAAATGAAAGAGGAAGCCGCCTGGCAGAATTTTGCACAGAGCATAACTTAATCATAGCTAACACTTGGTTCAAGAATCATAAAAGAAGGTTGTACACGTGGAAGAATCCCGGAGATACTAAAAGGTATCAGATAGATTATATAATGGTAACACAGAGATTTAGGAACCAGGTATTTAATTGTAAGACATTTCCAGGGGCAGATGTGGACTCTGACCACAATCTATTGGTTATGAACTGTAGATTAAAACTGAAGAAACTACAAAATGGTGGGGATTTAAGCAGATGGGGCCTGGACAAACTGAAAGAACCAGAGGTTGTACAGAGTTTCAGGGAGAGCATAAGGGAACAATTGACAGGAATGGGGGAAAAAATACAGTAGAAGAAGAATGAGCAGCTCTTAGGGATGAAGTAGTGAAGACAGCAGAAGATCAAGTAGGTAAAAAGACGAGAGCTAGTAGTAATCCTTGGGTAACAGAAGAAATATTGAATTTAATTGATAAAAGGAGAAAATATAAAAACACAGTAATCGAAGTAGGCAAAAAGGAATACAAACGTCTCAAAAATGATATCGACAGGAAGTGCAAAATGGCTAAGCAGGGATGGCTAGAGGACAAATGTAAGGATGTAGAGGCTTATCACACTGGGGGTAAGATAGATACTGCCTACAGGAAAATTAAAGAGACCTTTGGAGAAAGGAGAACCACTTGCATGAATATCAAGAGCTCAGATGGAAACCCAGTTCTAAGCAAAGAAGGGAAAGCAGAAAGGTGGAAGGGCGATGTACTTGAGGACAATATTATGGAAATGGAAGGGGATGTAGATGAAGATGAAATGGGAGATACGTTACTGCGTGAAGAGTTTGACAGAGCACTGAAAGTCCTGAGTCGAAACAAGACCCCAGGAGTATACAACATTCCATTAGAACTAGTGCCGGCCTTGGGAGAGCCAGTCCTGACAAAACACTACCATCTGGTGAGAAAGATGTATGAGACAGGCGAAATACCCTCAGACTTCAAGAAGAATATAATAATTCCAATACCAAAGAAAGCAGGTGTTGACAGATGTAAAAATTACCGAACTATCAGTTTAATAAGTCACAGCTGCAAAATACTAACTCAAATACTTTACGGACGAATGGAAAAACTGGTAGAAGCCGACCTCGGCGAAGATCAGTTTGGATTCCGCGGAAATGTTTGAACGCGTGAGGCAACACTGACCCTACGACTTATCTTAGAAAATAGATAAAGGAAAGGCAAACCTACATTTCTGGCATTTGTAGACTTAGAGAAAGCTTTTGACAATGTTGACTGGAATACTCTCTTTCAAATTCTGAAGGTGGCAGGGGTCAAATACAGGGAGCGAAAGGCTATTTAGAATTTGTACAGACAGCAGATGGCAGTTATAAGAGTCGAAGGACATGAAAGGGAAGCAGTGGTTGGGAAGGGAGTGAGACAGGGTTGTAGCCTCTCCCCGATGTTATTCAATCTTTATTTGAGCAAGCAGTAAAGGAAACAAAAGAAAAATTCGGAGTGGGTATTAAAATCCATGGAGAAGAAATAAAAACTTTGAGGTTCGCCAATGACATTGTAATTCTGTCAGAGACAGCAAATGACGTGGAAGTACAGTTGAACGGAATGGACATTGTCTTGAAAGGAGCATATAAGATGAACATCAACAAAAGCAAAACCAGGATAATGGAATGTAGTCGAATTAAGTCAGGTGATGCTGATGGAATTAGATTAGGAAATGAGACACTTAAAGTGGTAAAGGAGTTTTGCTATTTGGGGAGCAAAATAACTGATGGTGGTCGAAGTAGAGAGGATATAAAGCGTTTCTGAAGAAGAGAAATTTGTTAACATCGAGTATAGATTTAAGTGTCAGGAAGTCATTTCTGAAAGTATTTGTATGGAGTGTAGCCATGTATGGAAGTGAAACATGGATGATAAATAGTTTGGACAAGAAGAGAATAGAAGCTTTCGAAATGTGGTGCTACAGAAGAATGCTGAAGATTAGATGGGTAGATCACATAACTAATGAGGAGGTATTGAATAGAATTGGGGAGAAGAGGAGTTTGTGGCACAGCTTGACAAGAAGAAGGGACCGGTTGGTAGGACATGTTCTGAGGCATCAAGGGATCACAAATTTAGCATTGGAGGGCAGCGTGGAGGGTAAAAGTCGTAGAGGGAGACCAAGAGATGAATACACTAAGCAGATTCAGAAGGATGTAGGTTGCAGTAAGTACTGGGAGATGAAGAAGCTTGCACAGGATAGAGGAGCATGGAGAGCTGCATCAAACCAGTCTCTGGACTGAAGACGTCGTAACTGCCGTCTGCTTCACGTCTGCTGTGCAGCGAGCTACCTTAATTTAAGTATTAACTGTATTTTTCTTACTTGTCGCTTCTTCTTCCGTGTGTTTTGCTTTTAGGAAGCTTTAATTGTCGAGTGCTATTAATAGTTCCATAGATTTCGTGTTTGTTTTGAATACAGTCAGAAAGTGTCCCTTTAGTCAGCCATAGTGCCAGTAGTGTCAGTGTCGTCGTAACTGCCGTCTGCTTCACGTCTGCTGTGCAGCAAGCTACCTTAATTTAAGTATTAACTGTATTTTTCTTACTTGTCACATCTTCTTCTGTGTGTTTTTCCTTTTAGGAGGCTTTAATTGTCGAGTGCTATTAATAGTTCCATAGATTTCGTGTTTGTTTTGAATACAGTCAGTGAGAGTCCCTTTAGTCAACCATAGTGCCAGTAGTGCTAGTGTTTGTTTTCAATACAGTCCAGAGACAGGTAGTGCCTTTTTTCATTGTTTTCTACAAGAAGTGGCTAGCAACCACAGTTTAGTCAATAAACAGCCGCCTTTAGTGAATTAGCAGTCTAGTTAAAGGTTGATTAACTCTCTTCAGTAAATTGATTCCTTAGGATGGATAGGATGTGTGACTGCTGTGTACGGACGCAGGAGGAGCTGACCACTGTTCGCGAACAGCTGAGCGTGTTGATGGCCGCGGTCAGCCGTCTTCAGGCTGCTGCCTCGGAGTGTAGCGGCAGTGGGGAGTCTGGTGCGTCGGAAGGTACACCCCAGGTGTTACATGCTTCACCCACTGTCCCTGCTGTCGAGACATCTTCGCGGGTACCGGGCGCGGTTGTGCCAAGGGGAGTGGCGGGTTCAGCGGCGTTCACGGCGCACGAGGCGGAGGGTCAATGTGGAGGCTGGCCGTGTGGCATCGCCCGCTCTGCCTGTGAGTGGACATGTGGCTGCTCCTTCAGCAAGGTCCGAGCAGGCACACGGGGGGAGGGGTTTATTAGTTATTGGGAGCTCCAACGTTAGGCGGGTGATGGAGCCCCTTAGGGAAATAGCGGGAAGGTCGGGGAAGAAGACCAGTGTTCACTCTGTCTACTTTCCGGGGGGTCTCATCCGAGATGTGGAGGAGGCCCTACCGGCGGCGATAGAGAGCACTGGGTGCACCCGACTGCAAATTGTTGCTCATGTCGGCACCAATGACTCCTGCCGTCTGGGTTCAGAGGTCATCCTCAGTTCGTACAGGCGGTTGGCGGAATTGGCGAAGGCGGAAAGCCTCGCTCGCGGGGTGGAATTAGAGCTAACTATTTGAGGTATCGTTCCCAGAACCGATCGCGGTCCTCTGGTTTGGAGCCGAGTGGAAGGCTTAAACCAGAGGCTCAGACGATTCTGCGGAGATCTGGGGTGCAAATTTCTCGACCTCCGCTGACGGGTGGAGAAACGTAGGGTCCCTCTGAATAGGTCAGGCGTGCACTACACGCCGGAAGCAGCTACAAGGGTAGCGGAGTACGTGTGGAGTGCACATGGGGGTTTTTTAGGTTAGAGAATTCCCTCCCTAGGCCCGACAAGACGCCTCCTGAGACGCGGCAAGGTAGGAGTAGGCAAAATGCAACAGGGAATAACAATATTAATGTGCTAATAGTAAACTGCAGGAGCGTCTATAGAAAGGTCCCAGAACTGCTCTCATTAATAAACGGTCACAACGCCCATATAATACTAGGGACAGAAAGTTGGCCGAAACCAGATGTAAACAGTAATGAAATCCTAAACTCAGATTGGAATGTATACCGCAGAGACAGGCTGGACAGTGAAGGGGGAGGCGTGTTTATAGCGATAAGAAGTGCAATAGTATCGAAGGAAATTGACGGAGATCCGAAATGTGAAATGATTTGGGTGAAGGTCACGGTTAAAGCAGGCTCAGACATGGTAATTGGATGTCTCTATACGCCCCCTGGCTCAGCAGCTGAGCAGCTGAAGGATAATTTGGAAAATATTTCGAGTAGATTTCCCCACCATGTTATAGTTCTGGGTGGAGATTTTAATTTGCCGGATATAGACTGGGAGACTCAAACGTTCATAATGGGTGGCAGGGACAAAGAATCCAGTGAAATTTTTTTAAGTGCTTTATCTGAAAACTACCTTGAGCAGTTAAACAGAGAACCGACTCGTGGCGATAACATATTAGACCTTCTGGTGACAAACAGACCCGAACTATTTGAAAAAGTTAACGCGGAACAGGGAATCAGCGATCATAAAGCGGTTACGGCATCGATGATTTCAGCCGTAAATAGAAATATTAAAAAGGGTAGGAAGATTTTTCTGTTTAGAAAAAGTCACAAAAAGCAGATTTCAGAGTACCTGTTGGCTCAACACGAAAGTTTTGTCTCAAGTACAGATAGTGTTGAGGATCAGTGGACAAAGTTCAAAACCATCGTACATTATGCGTTAGATGAGTATGTGCCAAGAAAGATCGTAAGAGATGGAAAAGAGCCACCGTGGTACAACAACCGAGTTAGAAAACTGCTGCGGAAGGAAAGGGAACTTCACAGCAAACATAAACATAGCCAAAGCATTGCAGACAAACAAAAATTACGCGAAGCGAAATGTAGTGTGAGAAGGAGGGCTATGCGAGAGGCGCTCAATGAATTCGAAAGTAAAGTTCTATGTACTGACTTGGCAGAAAATCCTAAGAAATTTTGGTCTTATGTCAAAGCGGTAGGTGGATCAAAACGAAATGTCCAGACACTCTGTGACCAAAATGGTACTGAAACAGAGGATGACAAACCGAAGGCCGAAGTACTAAATGTCTTTTTCCAAAGTTGTTTCACAGAGTAAGACTGCACTGTAGTTCCTTCTCTAGATTGTCGCACAGATGACAAAATGGTAGACATTGAAATAGACGACAGAGGGACAGAGAAACAATTAAAATCGCTCAAAAGAGGAAAGGCCTCTGGACCTGATGGGATACCAGTTCGATTTTACACAGAGTACGCGAAGGAACTTGCCCCCCTTCTTGCAGCGGTGTACCGTAGGTCTCTAGAAGAGCATAGCGTTCCAAAGGATTGGAAAAGGGCACAGGTCAACCCCGTTTTCAAGAAGGGATGTCGAACAGATGTGCAGAACTATAGACCTATATCTCTAACGTCGATCAGTTGTAGAATTTTGGAACACGTATTGTGTTCGAGTATAATGACTTTTCTGGAGACTAGAAATCTACTCTGTAGGAATCAGCATTGGTTTCGAAAAAGACGGTCATGTGAAACCCAGCTCGCGCTATTCGTCCACGAGACTCAGAGGGCCATAGACACGGGTTCACAGGTAGATGCCGTGTTTCTTGACTTCCGCAAGGCGTTCGATACAGTTCCCCACAGTCGTTTAATGAAAAAAGTAAGAGCATATGGACTATCAGACCAATTGTGTGATTGGATTGAGGAGTTCCTAGATAACAGGACGCAGCATGTCATTCTCAATGGAGAGAAGTCTTCCGAAGTAAGAGTGATTTCAGGTGTGCCGCAGGGGAGTGTCATAGGACCGTTGCTATTCACAATATACATAAATGACCTGGTGGATGACATCGGAAGTTCACTGAGGCTTTTTGCAGATGATGCTGTGGTGTATCGAGAGGTTGTAACAATGGAAAATTGTACTGAAATGCAGGAGAGTCTGCAGCGAATTGACGCATGGTGCAGGGAATGGCAATTGAATCTCAATGTAGACAAGTGTAATGTGCTGCGAATACACAGAAAGATAGATCCTTTATCATTTAGCTACAAAATAGCAGGTCAGCAACTGGAAGCAGTTAATACCATAAATTATCTGGGAGTACGCATTAGGAGTGATTTAAAATGGAATGATCATATAATGTTGATCGTCGGTAAAGAAGATGCCAGACTGAGATTCATTGGAAGAATCCTAAGGAAATGCAATCCGAAAACAAAGGAAGTAGGTTACAGTACGCTTGTTCGCCCACTGCTTGAATACTGCTCAGCAGTGTGGGATCCGTACCAGATAGGGTTGATAGAAGATATAGAGAAAATCCAACGGAGAGCAGCGCGCTACGTTACAGGATCATTTAGTAACCGCGAAAGCGTTACGGAGATGATAGATAAACTCCAGTGGAAGACTCTGCAGGAGAGACGCTCAGTAGCTCGGTACGGGCTTTTGTTAAAGTTTCGAGAACATATCTTCACCGAAGAGTCAAGCAGTATATTGCTCCCTCCTACGTATATCTCGCGAAGAGACCATGAGGATCAAATAAGAGAGATTAGAGCCCACACAGAGGCAAACCGACAATCCTTCATTCCACGAACAATACGAGACTGGAATAGGAGGGAGAACCGATAGAGGTACTCAAGGTACCCTCCGCCACACACTGTCAGGTGGCTTGGTTCTGATGGAAAAGTCAGTACAAGTCCCTGTCTTCTTTGGTTCCTGAACTTCTTTAAGCCTAGGAATATTTCGCCTCTTTCATATACACTGTGTAACAGGTACAAATTTTTTTCATGCTTGGTTATCTCAAGGATCTTAATAACTGCGAGCGAATGTCGTCTACTCCAGGTGTGTTATTTTCACTTACTGTACTATTTCAGTGGTTTGTCAAATTCTACTTGCGGTGTCGCATCACTTAAACTTCATTCACTTACTTTTATCTTGACAAAATATCTTCTTCTACACTTTTTATACAGTTTATTGACTAAGCCTATTAGGTTTTTAAATGAATACGTCTTTTTTGTTTGCTGAATATAAACTGAATTTAAATCAATGCTTTTTGTAAATGGTTTGAAATTATTATATCTTTGCAATTACGTACTATGATAACATGAAGTAATGCACATTAACAAGAGATTAACATTTCCGTTTTTTATGTGAGGGCAACTTAATATTTTCACACTTATTGATTTTTATTTGTTATCCTTGAGCTGCCTCTTAATCCCGTGGTCGGTGTAGTGTCACGCCCAGTACAAGGCATGTACGTACATGTTGTTTGGTAATGGTCACCTCAAGATTTCTTTTTTTTTATTTAATTTCACTGAGCAGCTGAAAATTTCAGAAATTCCAAGGGCTCTGTTACACTTGACAATGTGTGACAATGATAACATACTGCTTCCAGAAAAAAGAGCTACATGAAATGTAAATGAGATTAATTCAGGGTACACTATCACCTACAAATTAGTACGTAAGATTGTATTAATTTTAATATTAATTTAATGTACGATAATATCTAGATGACACTTAACAGAGCACATCAATTTTAATTATTCTAATACCTTTATCAGAGCACGGATAGCCATATTCGATACTAATAACGAATTACATCATTTTCCTATGGAAGACAATAGCTACAAGATCATGTACAATATGTCATTTTGGGCAAGAATTTGTTAAACAATCGAAGGGCAGCAGTGATAATACACACATCAAAAAAAGTTCAGAGAGGTCACTAAACCCACCCACAGATGTAAACAATCATGCATGACCAGAGCCTATTAGACGGAGGGGCTCCGACAGCCGATCAGTTCCAATCATTTCATCAGGAAGGAGGTAGACAGCTCGTGTTGTCTGTAGTTCAGCCATGCCTAGAGGGTCAATACCGCGGTTCGATCGCGTCTGCATTGTTACTTCGTACCAGGAAGGGCTGTCAACAAGGGAAGTGTCCAGGCGTCTCGGAGAGAACCAAAGCGATGTTGCTCGGACATGGAGGAGATACAGAGAGACAAGAACTGTCGATGAAATGCCTCACTCAGGCCGCCCAAGGGCTACTACTGCACTGTTACTAACTGATAGGTGCCAAACTAGAGTGTGAGTGAGTCAGTGAGTCCATTTGGTCAGTGGCGGCAGCCTAAATACTTGCTGTCGAGATGGCGTTTGAGACAGCTTACGCCAGCACTTCTTTACTGTACCCAGGACGGAAAATGAACAAGACTATCTCTAAAGCCTCTCAGTAGGGGTCAGTGTGTGGCTCAAATTTTCAAGATGTAAAGCTTGAGCCCATACGACTCACGACTACAGTAGCGAAAGAGGTCTCGCAACATCTGAAGATGACGTGTTACTGATATACACAAAATAGTATTGTTTGATTATAAAATATTCATATATTATATGTGTAAAATCACAATGTTAGTGACAGAAGACAAAGCAAAATTTCCATAAAGAGGATTTTCCAATTCATCCTGTTGTGAATAATAACATCAAGTGTCCATCGTATAAATTAAACAAATACTTGAATAACATTTTAAAAGCGGTATAACATTTTATAAACACTATATTCATATGAATGCGATTTCAGTATCAATAGTAGTTATAACTGGCGCAGATTACTGTAACTGTTGATATTCATCATGATGTAACATTTGCATCACTGAACTTTATAAACCTCTACACTACTATCCCACTCCAAGAAAGTATAAATGTAATTACAGCAAATTTGATATGGTCTTGAATGCTAGAAAACTGGTATAATTCATTGAAAATATACTACAAATTAACTATTTTTCATTCAAAAATAGGTTGAGCGGTAGCTGATATGTTAGTTAATCATACTTAATGTAAATTTTTTTCAGAAAATCCGGTATCTACAGTAAAAGATATGTTTATGACACATTAATATTGTACACCTGCGGAAAAGTCTAAATAGATAATTTGGAGGCCACCTAAAGTTACATTTATCGTTGTCAAAATTGAATATAGTAAACAGTGTCCTTCTTTGACTGTTACACGTTAGAAAGGAAAGAATTATTTTGGAATTTACAGAAACCCTACTACAATTGAAGCTGTAATTAATGTGAAATATGATCATCAATATAAATAAACTAGCATTTTTCAGTACTTTAATTCACAGAATATTAAGGCTATCCCTAGAACCTAATGAGGTCACAAAGAGATTTCTTTCTCGAAACATATAGTAAGAGTTAACGATTACAGTGCTGTTAAGGTTGACATAATAATGAATAAAATGAAACATGGACCTTTGAATATATTAGCCACAGAAATAATGATTCTATCAGTATGACACAAATGGATCATGTATCAGATGAAACGTGTAGATCATTCGGAATAAAGACATTAACATCAGTTTTGTTATTAGGGTTTCCCTTCAGAGAAAACTGAAACGCTCTGTAAGAAATCGCTGTAACAGATTTGACGGCTGTGGTATTTACAAAGTTTTGGGTAGTGAATGTGATACGTGGTACATAGAGCAGACAGGCCATAATTTCAATATTCGGTTTGAGAAACAGGCTGCTGGAGTCGAATGGAGTAAATGTTCATTAGTAGGCAGCCAACACTGCAGTCAACATTATGTACAGAAGGAGAGAAGGTAATTGAGGGCAACATTCATTAAAAGAATGTTGTTGTTCTAGTATTAGTTTATTCTTTCCATTATTTATATGTAGCAACTAGTAATAGTTATTGTAAATATTGTGCACAAGTATATGGTTTGAATGACCTATTCCGTTTTAAGAAATTGTCTTATTGTTTGCTGGAGTGTAAGTTGATTATATCCTTCGTCCATAAAATTTTCAGTTAACTCTAAGGATGTTGAATTAACCATAGCCAGGAGGCTAGATGGACACTTTTTGTAAAATAATGTGACTACCTAATGAAACACATTAGAGAAACAGAAAATCTATTTAGATTTTCCTAAGAGGGCCTTATGCACATAAAGAAAGAGGCATCAAAATGACATAAAATAATATAAATGAAAGGGATAAAACACAATAAAGTCATAAAAAGGTTATATGGGAATATTAAAAGAAATTAAAATGATGGCTCCAGTTAGAAATTAGTAGAATGTTACTTGGGACCTAAAGGTAATGTCAGATTCGAAATTTTCTACATATTTTAGAAAAGTCTTTTATTGAAGAAAACCAAAATCGACTACCAAATATGAAATTTGTCTTACCCTAATTAATATGCATATCAGTTGACAACTTAATACTTTATAGCTATGCACACTATACTGCAAAAATGTATTTGCTGATACTCCTGGAAATTGTATACTGATTTTGTATGACAAATTCTATCCACAATTAATCTATAGTAATTTGTAAAAGAGATTTATTTTATCAGCAGCTCTGTGACTTCAAATACGCCCTGAGATAAAAAAAAGGATGCACCACGATGGAATAATCTGAATGGGAGAGAAATCTTGAAAATTGTGAAAATTGGATTATATTATTCTAGAGAAAGAGCTTCACAAATTGAGTTAGTCAGTAATGCACTGGTTTACTTCCGTCGCTTATGTAAGTAATTATCCGGCTTGGCATCGACTGTTGGATGTCCTCCTGAGCGGTATCGGGACAAATTCTGTCCAGTTGTTGCATTAAATCATCAAAAGCCGTAGTTGGTTGGTGTGTCCTGCACATAACGCTCCAAACGTTCTCATCTGTGTGTATTTGTGTGTGATGGGGGGGGGGGGGGGGGGCGAGGGCCGAGATTCGGGTGCCTTGCTGGGCAAAGAAGGGTTTCGTAAGCATGAAGACAAACACTAGAAACCCTTGCCATCTGCAGGTTGGCAATAATATATTGCTGAAATGTTGCATGGCAGGGCACAGCAGGCTGGGACAACGAAACGGGGCCTAGAATACCATCGATGTATGGCTGTGCTGCAACGGTGGCACGAATGACAACCAAAGAGGTCCTGCTATGAAAAGAAATGGCACCTCAAACCATCACTCCTGGTTGTCGGGCTGTATGGCGAACGACATTCAGGTTGACATCTCACCACTTTCTGGGGCGTCTCGAGACAGGTCTCCGCTGGGCATTGGGGCACGTTTCGCAGCGGGACTCATCACTAAAGACCTATTCCAGTCAATTAAATTCCAGGCTGAAGTCGTAGATATCACCAACTTGTAGGGACCGTGAGGGTCAGTTGAACGAGAACAATTGGAATCACAGAACAGTTGGACGCTGCTAAACAGGACTCAACGTGACGACTCGGGAACAACGCTTCAGCTAGCACTGACAATTAAGAGATTACGGTTTTGAATTCGACGTATCCTGCTTATACCTACTGTATACTTCATTTGTCAGTAAGGAAAGCGACGTACCTCAATGCTTCCCTTGATAATGTCGTCAGTGGACAAGGTATCAGTAGCACAAGGTGGGCGCAGTAGTGGCCATCAATTGTGTCAACATATGCAGTAATACTACCGTGTTTAGGGGCACTTTATGATGGTGATAGGAATTACGACCTTGGGAATTTTCTTAACCTTGATCATCGTTTGGGTGGACACCATCGACAGAGAGGAGTACTTGCTAAGGTTCCTAATGGGACTTTGGGGCCAGACAAGCCGTTCACTCTGTCTACGAGAAGAAAGAAGCTGAATGCAGGCGACTATCTCTTCGTATGGGCCAAAGTAGGCAATAATAATTGTAAAATAAAGATCACTGGTGACTCTATGTTCTATTACAGACAATAAAGTTCCTTATCTCCTTTCCTTATCTCCCGGGAGATTTTTTTTAAAACAAAAACATTGATCCACTTATGCACGCTGTGCGCCTGTCGTTGCGCGTGACCTTGGTGGAGCATTCTTGCTGTAGCAGTCACCATACGCCATATGACAGAGAGTGTAAGGAGGAAGAACAGGTGCTGGGTGATATGGAAATAGTGTTGTGGGAAAGGACCAGAGCGACAAATGTTCATACAGTAGTATTCGGCTGGAATTTCGAGGACAAATCTCTGCCAAGGGATGGAGTAGTGTTGTGGCTTGAGCTTCAGGCAGGTCCTCACAATATGTCAAGTCATATGTAGCTCACCCAACGACGTCATTCTGCAGCTGCTGGGCGTCACACTAGTGCTGTCGTAGCACCCTGCAACAAGGCATTCCGCAGCCTGTGGTTCACTGTGTTCGTAGATGGTGTAGCATAAGGGACCGTTTCGACATCCTAGTTTGTGACCCTTCAGAACACACCTTTCCAGAGGAAGAATAAATACTCCCAGATTAGTCTTTGACGTCTTGCATCGGACCAGCGCAGTCTCTGCATCAGGCAACAGTCGAAAGTACATATAACCTAATCCAATCTTATCGAGCAGTGTCAGCTACTAGACGGAGCCCCTGATTTACATTCTAAAACAAAAAAGGTACCACGAAGAAGTTATGTAAATTGTTCATAAATTTATATTCATAGAGGTATTGATGGAAAATGTTAAATTTTAAACTTTCACTTTCACAGCTACCAAGGATAGTAAACAAGAGACATGTTGATTCCGCGGCATAAATTCTTTGCGAATTCTTTCCTTGTACTCAGTTGGACAGCAACAGTGCCTCGCAGGAAGATGCATGAACAATATCCGTAGATCTCAGCATTTAAGAAAGGACGTGCGGTTGGGTTCAAAGAAACTGACTGGAGGAATCGACGAACCTCTCGACGTCTGAACAGGAGGAATGCCACTCTTGCACGATGTTGACAGGAATGGGTGAACCATGGCAGAACACAGCGCCAAGAAGGACCAAGGCGACCTAGAGAGACACTGTAGATAAAGTTAAGGAATTCTGCTACCGGGCAGCAAAATAACCAAAGACGGACCGAGCAAGGACATCAAAAGCAGACTGACAAAAAGGGAATTTCTGGCCAAGAGAAGTCTGCTAGTATCAAACTTAGGCCTTAATTTGAGGAAGAAATTTCTGAGAATGTATGTTTGGAGCACAACATTGTATGGCAGTGAAACATAGCTGGGGGAAAACAACAGAAAAGAATCGAAGCACCTGACATGTGGTGCTACGGGCGAATGTTAAAAATTAGATGGACTGATAAGGTAAGGAATGAGGAGGTTCTGCGCAAAATCGGAGAGGAAAGGAAAATGTGGAAAATACTGACAAGGAGAAGGGACAGGATAATAGGACCCCTGATAAGACATCAGGGACTGTCTCCCATGGTACTAGAGGGAGTTCTAGAGGGCAAAAATTGTAGAAGAAGACAGAGATTGGAATACATTGAGCAGATAACTGAGGACGTAGGTTGCTAGTCCTACTCTGAGATGAAGAAGATGGCACAGGAGAGAAATTCATGGCGGGCTACATAAAATCAGTCAGAAGACAGATGACTCAAAAAAATAAAGGACACTTGATTTATAAGGACACATGATTCGGAGCACAGATAGTAATAATAGGAGAGCTAGTAGTAGTAGCAATAGTAGCTTTATTTCAATGTGGAAAACTTTTCAAGGATACTGGACATGTCATGGTACTGGGTGGTCATAAGCAAACTTACAGTGTTCCGAGTGCTGCAGTGCAGGCTGTGTACATCACAAGACGCTGAAACATCGTAGATATGTCTATTAATCGGTGTGCTCACAATATATGCTGAAAAAATAGTTGTTCCACTTCCTGCCAGCAGATGAAAATATGGCACTCTACAGAGACAAAATATGACATTTTCCTGCTTTCACATCAGTGTGCTGTTTCTCGTTTGGCAACCTGTGTTGATTTCTTTTCTGAAGTGAATGTTAGAGTGATAGGTTAAGAAGGTTAAAGAAGGTGTGTACACTGGTGGTAAATATATTTTATCAGAACGGCAGCAATAGCAGAGCTGCATTGCGTGAATACCTGCAGCAGAAACAGCTGCAAAGAGGCCGCATGTCAATAAATGGGCCAAATAGCACGTACAAGAAATTTGAAGAAGTAGGAAAATTAGGTGGTACAGCAAGGAGAGGGACGCGACCCATTCCTGCGGCAGTTGTTAATGAAGTTGCTGTAGTTATAGCCGGACCTGCAGCACAAGCCTCAAATTCTGCAGCCAGAGCTCGAGCAGTGTCGTGGGATTGTAGAATGAAGGCTTTCACGACCGGTTGACATGGCTGTTTATATACTTTCCGGGATGCGAGGTCGTGGTCCAAGAACTTTTCTGCTCCTTACGTTTCGTCCAGGACTGCGCTGGACTTCCTCAGAGGCGCTGCTCAGTCGGCAAGACTCAGCGGAGCAGCGCCTCTGAGGAAGTCCAGCGCAGTCCTGGACGAAACGTAAGGAGCAGAAAAGTTCTTGGACCACGACCTCGCATCCCGGAAAGTATATAAACAGCCAGTGTCGTGGGACTTGCCTCTTCCCTGGTCCACAGTTCCAAAGACTTTGAGATGCATTTTATACTAGTACCTCCACAAGTTTCAGAATGCGTACCAAATGAAGTTCCAAGAAAGGCTACAACGACGTGATTTCAAAATTTCTGTTTTTGGCAAACATGGAAGTGGATGACATGTGGCCGGGAAACATTCTTTGAACAGACGAGACACATGTTACATCGCACAGTTCCGTGTAGGCAAAGAACTGCCACGTAGGGGTCCTACTCCTCCACATGTTGCGCAGAAACATTCACTGCACTCAGCTTGTGTGACTGTGTATATGGTTTCGAAAGCCCTTTCATTCTCGGGCCGTCTTTTTTCGAACATTTGACATCTCATTGGCTGTTAGGTATACAGTGACATTTACACTTCATAAGGACCTCCTTCTGCAACACGTGATGTCAGATTTGCAGGAAGACAGCCGTATCCTCCCCACTGTTTTCATACAAGATGGGGTAACACCACGTGTCTGTTGCCTGATGAAAGATTCGCTTCAAGAAACCACCGATAATGACAGCATCGTCTCTAGGTAATTTCAAGACGTGTGGCCTGCCATATGCCCAGAACTAAATCCATGTGACTTCTGGTTGTGGCGATATCTGAAAGATCGTCTCTATCAGGGACGTATCCAGAGTCTTTGTGACCTAAAGGATAACATACAATGATATACTGCTCTGATTACGTTGGATGTATTGCGAGCAACCGTCGAGTATGCTTCCTTACTGATGCAGCATGTTGCTGAGTTGGGACACCGTACTAAACACATGTTACAATTTGTGATCATATCCTAATAAACGTGCCAGAACCACCATTATCACATGTCTGAAGGTTTCTTCCCTTCCCTGCACCCACCTCACTTTCTGATTGCCATATTTTCACCCTGTGGCGGAAAGTGGAACTATTATTTTTTCGAAGCACTTTTAGTTTAATTGTAACTACTCAGTATTACAATTTAAGAAGAATGAAAAATAATTCATGTATACAGGCACTAGATGCCTACACACCTAGTTTGACATGGATGTAACCGGTAGACCAGTTCTTTCAGTGGATGTTGTAATGCAGATGTTGAGACTTGCAGGCATAACTTAGAACAGTTGCCACGAACTTAGTGTAAGATTAAGTTGTTCAGAACATTTCCCATCAGCTTCAGATGGCATTATTAGGCTGAAGTGTTGTTATTAGAAAAGTTGAACAGTCATTTTATGCTATTAGTTTTTTTTTTCTCATGGCTCTCAGTTTCTAATCATCTATCATGTGTGCAATTTCAAACAAAATAATGGGAGAACTTAGATAATGTTATACTTATCTTTCAGAGGTGGAAAAAGGCAGAAAGTATCTCATATTGACTTACGTCATGGTGTTTACCGTGGCTTGTGTAGTATACACACTTAGATGACAGAAGACATGCAACGGCGATATGCACATGTACAGATGCTGGTAGCATAGTGTACACAAGGTATAAAAGAGCAGTGCCCTACCGCAGCTGTCATTTGTTCTCAGTTGATTCACGTGAAAAGGTTTCCGACGGGATTATGAGCGCATGACAGAATTAGCAGACTTTGAATGCGGAATGGTAGTTGGAGCTCGTCACATGGGAAACTCCATTTCGTAAATTGCTAGGGAATTCATTATTCCCTGATCAAGTGTCAAGAGTGTACTGATAACACCACATCCCAGGCATTACCTCTCACCACAGGCAACGTCGGGGCCGACGTGCTTCAGTTACCGACTGAGAACGGCGGAGTTTGCGTAGAGTTTCAAGTGCTAACAGGCAAGCAACACTGCAGGAAATTACCGCAGAAATCAATGTGGGACGGAGACCGAACGGATCCATTAGGACAGTGGAGAAAAATTAGGCGTTAATGGGCTACGGCAGCAGACGACCCATGATAGTGCTTTTGCTAACAGCACGACGTCGCATGTAGTTGCTGTCTTGGGCTTGTGACCACATCGCTTGGACCCTAGGCGACTGGAAAACCGGGGCCTGGTCAGAAGAGACCCGATCTCAGTTGGTAAGAGCGGTGGTAGGGTTCGAGTGTAGTGCAGACCCCGTGAAGTCATGGTTCTGTGACGGTACGTCACATAAATGGACATTTGGAGAAAGGGAAAGGAAGTTCGTGTTATGAGACGTGTGAATTATAAATTATTTTAAGTCTGTGTACGTGTGAGTGATGTATAACAAATAGTAAAGAACGTAAGTTATTATTATCAAAACACAAATATCGATGTAATTAAAAAAAACAGTTCTTTTGGTATAATCTCTGTGTAACATAGGCCATGAAGATCAGGGACAAGGCTTTGATTGAACGATCGCTCCTGTTTTGTTTCGTCTAGCGGTAGGCCGCCATTGTAGTGCTGTCTGATAGTTAACGTGTTATCTGTATTTTTGAAAAATATAATAGAAATTGTTATTAGAAAGCGTGTATTATTGATTTAGTCGTCACCTCTCATGATCGCAACCATTAATTATAATTAACAAATTTTTTACAGAACTTCGTAGTGCAGGGAGCTCATCTCCCCTAGCAGGATTTAGTCGGCCATTACGCTCATTGTATCATTTAATTAAAATTTCAAGTCATAATATTAAATGTAAATGCGAGAGTCTTCTCAGTTTTGATCTTTCATTGATTTCGAAGTTAAAATTAATTTCAGTTACCGAAATTCACAGCAATGAATGAGTTCAGTATGTTTCATTTTGGCCACCTAATGGCAGACGATATTCGCTCCAGTTTTGCCTTGCAAATAATGAATAAGAAATATTGAAAATCATTACATTCCGCAATATCTCAGTTAATCTTTATGTATTTGGTACATAAATAACCAGTAGCCCCCGAGACCCATATTAATAATTACAGTTTGCGTAAGAATACGCATATTTTCTTCTCTAAATAGCAGCGCTCACGTAAACTATTTATTAGAAGGCGGTGAATCGCGCTCTGTGTTTAAAAAATATTATATCGTACGTCATTCGGGGGCAGCCGATGACGGTACGAGTGTTATCGCGGTATAAGTTAATTAAAAGTCTCATGCTAGCCCACAATAATTAAAGGCACCCCAACCAAAATCATAAAATCTATAATTATAAAAATGGAACTATACACTTATACCTTGATAGTTCCAAGTTGTCAACAAGTCACTATAAATTGGTGGTGGCTCCATAATAGAGTGGAATGGACTGGGTCCTCTGGTCTAACTGAACCGATCATTGGCTGGCTGTGGTTACGTACAGCTACTTGGAGACCATTTGCAACCATTCATGGATTTCATATTCCCAGACACTAATGTGCCGTGTCAGTGGGGCAAAATTGTTCGTGATTGGTTTGAACAACATTCTGGACAATTCTAGAGAATGATTTGGCCACCCAGCTCGCCCAACATGGATTCCACCGAACGGGACATAATCACCAGATCCTGCTCTGGTAAGAATTTAACAATTATGGAAGGCTATTGAAGCAGTGTGGCTCAGAATTTGTATAAGGGACTTCCAGTTACTTGTTGAGATCACGCCGCCTCGAGTTGGTGCACTACGCCGGGCAAAAGGAGGAACGATACCAGATTAGAAGGTATCTCATGACTTCTGTCGCCTCAGTGTATAACACTGTTCGCTATAATAAGTCCGCCAAACGAAACGAATTAAAATTCGTTTCCCAGAACCAAATTTCAGCATTGTATCTATGTAAACTGTTCAAGCTAGATAGACTGCCTGAGGCAAAAGGAAGGAAGAATATGGTTTAAAGTTCCGTTTACTGTGAAGTCATTACAAACGGAGCAAAAGCTCGGACGAGGGAACGATGGGGGAGGAAATCGGTCGCGCCCTTCCAGAGGAACCATCGTGGGGTTTTCCTTAAGCCATCAAGGGAAATGACAGAAAAATTAAGTCTGACGGACGGAAGGTAGTTTGAAAGGTCGTCCCCACGAATGAGAGTCCAATAAGGAAACTACTGCAACATCTCTCTCGACGTGAGGAACAGGTCATGTTTTTGCCGTAAATGTTACCTGTTAGTGTTAAAGAAGTATGAGCCTGGGCACAGCCCACTATCATATGTAACATAGATACTACAAATCTCTTAACTAGTTTGTGACAAACATTCTTCTTTGTTCTCCTTTTTCTCAAAGTGTGGTATTTGGAATGCGAACGGTTGGTAAGTACTTTCTTGGCACAAAACGATACGCTAAACCAAATGAGTTATGCTAACAACGCTAGAAAGCATATGTTTGAGTATTTTATTGTAAACTGCGGACTAAACCTAAGATAAGATGTCCAAAAGTAAAAGACACTGTAACCTTTAGATGTACTTACCCGACACAGGCTTAACCACAGCTCGACAGATTTCTGACGAATCTGCAAACGAAGATACATTCCTTTAGTGATACAACAAAAATTATTTGGTTCCAATTTAATAACGCTCATGAAGAATATAATGAGCTGAGAGTTTGACTAAACCACACATACAGATTTTAAAATACTGTGGTGATGCGGAGAAAGCTAATCATGAAGTTATAACACCTTCCAATGACAGTCTCATCTCACGTTCCGTTCTTATATTTTCTGACACACATTCTCTTACATTCAGTCTCCCTTTCTGTCTCTGTCAATTTCTATAACTCTGTCTATCTCTGTCTCTGTCTCTCTGTCTCTCTCTCTCTCTCTCTCTCTCTCTCTCTCTCTCTCTCTCTATATATATATATATATATACACGTCTGCCTGTCTACGTATCTTATTACCTTTTCTGATTTCTCTCTCCCTCACTTTCTACTATCATCTCACTCTCCCCTCTTTTCAATACATACACACTTACATAGACTGACACACACACACACACACACACACACACACACACACACACACACTCATCCACACAAGCGCCCAGACAAACGTTGGAGAAATACTTCTGTACATTAATGAGATAGATAATTCGGAAAGGAAGCAGAACATTACAGAAAACTGTACAACAGTCTGCTGATCATTAAAATTGCAACACTATAAACGCAGTAAGCAATACAAGTATGAAGAGTGCTTCCTGCTTCGCCATGCAAATAATGAGCATTTGAGCGTAAACACTGTACACTACGATGTCAAAGTCATGGGTGGTGATATGTACATATACGAATGGAGGTAATATCGCGTACGCAAGGTATAAAAGAGCAGTGCATTGGTGAAACTGTCATTTGTAAACAGGTAATTGCCATGAAAAAGTTGCCGAAGTGATTATAGCCACACAACGGAAATCAATGCACTTTGAACGCAGAATGGTAGCTGTGGCTAGACGTATGGGACAATCCATTTCGGAAATTGTTTGTGAATTCAGTATCCCGGGACGCACAGTGTCAAGACTGTGCCAAGAACACAAAATTTCAGGCATTACCTCTCACTTAACGACCGTGAGCAGCGGCGTTAGCGTAAAGATGTCATGCTACCAGAGAAACAACACTGCGTGAAATAATTGCAGAAATGAATGTGGGACGTATGATGAACTTATTTTTTAGGACAGTGAGGGGAAATTTTGCGTTAATAACAGACGCGAATGCCTTTGCTAACACCGCGATACGGCCTGCAGTGCCTCTCCTAGGTTCATGACCATACCGGTTGAGCCCGAGAGGACTGAAAAACCGTAACCTCGTCAGATAAGTTCCGATTTCAGTTGATATGAGCTGACGGTAGGGTTCGGCGTGATCGACCCCACGAGGCCATCGACCTAAGTTGTCAAGAAAACACTGTGTTAGCTAGTGGTGGCTCCATAAAGGTGTGAGCTGTGTTAACATGGAGCTGAACGGATCACTGACTGGAAATTGTTATGTTCGGCTACTTGATAATCATTTTGAGCCATTCAGGGATTTCATGTTACCATACAACGACTGAATTTTTGTGGATGACATATTTTCGGGCCACAGTTGTTTGCGATTGGTTTGAAGAATGTTCTGGACAAATAGAGTGAATGATTTGATCATCCAGATCACCCTACATTCACCCCAGCTGACATTTATCGGACACAATCGAGAGTTCAGATCATGCACAAAATTCTGCATCGGCAACACTTTTGCAATTATGGACGGCTGTAGAGGGAGCATGACTGAATATTTCTGCAGGTGTCAACGACATGTTAAGACCACGCCACGTCTAGTTGCTTCACTACACCGGCAAAAGAAGGTCCAAAACGATATCAGGAAGAATCCCATGACTTCTGTCACCTCAGTCTAGACCATTGAGACAGGTAGCAGAAAAGTACATAATGCTCTAAAATAGGCTGCTGATTATTTACGTTGCAACACTATAAATACAGTAAGCAGAAAACATATGAGGAGTAATATACACTTCTGGCCATTAAAATTGCCACACTACGCAGATGACGTGCTACAGACGCGAAATTTAACTGACAGGAAGAAGATGCTGTGACATGCAAATGATTAGCTTTTCAGAGCATTCACACAAGGTTAGCGCTGGTGGCGACACCTATAACGTGCTGATATGAGGAAAGTTTCCAACCGTTTTCTCATACACAGACAGCAGTTGACCGGCGGTGCCTGGTGAAACGTTGTTGTGATGCCTCGTGTAAGGAGGAGAAATGCGTACCATCACGTTTCCGACTTTGATAAAGGTCGGATTGTAGCCTACCGCGATTGCGATTTATCGTATCGCGACATTGCTGCTCGCATTGCTCGAGATCCAATGACTGTTAGCAGAATATGGAATCGGTGGGTTCAGGAGGGTAATACGGAACGCCGTGCTGGATCCCAACGGCCTCTTATCACTAGCAGTCGAGATGACAGGCATCTTATTGGCATGGCTGTAACGGATCGTGCAGCCACGTCTCGTTCCCTGAATCAACAGATGGGGACGTTTGCAAGACAACAACCATCTCCACGAACAGTTCGACGACGTTCGCAGCAGCATGGACTATCAGCTCGGAGACCATGGCTACGGTTATGGTTCAAATGGCTCTGAGCACTATGGGACTTAACATTTATGGTCATCAGTCCCCTAGAACTTAGAACTCCTTAAACCTAACTAACCTAAGGACATCACAGACATCCATGCCCGAGGCAGGATTCGAACCTGCGACCGTAGCAGTCGCGCGGTTCCGGACTGAGCGTCTAGAACGGCTAGACCACCGCAGCCGGCGGCTGCGGTTACCCTTGACGCTGCATCACAGACAGGAGCGCCTGCGATGGTGGACTCAACGACGAATCTGGGTGCACGAATGGCAAAACGTCATTTTTTCGGATGAATCCAGATTCTGTTTACAGCATCGTGATGGTCGCATCCGTGTTTGGCGACATCGCGGTGAACGCGCATTGCAAGCTTGTATTCGTCATCGCCATACTGACGTATCACCCGGCGTGATGGTATGGGGTGCCATTGGTTACACGTCTCGGTCACCTCTTGTTCGCATTGACGGCACTTTGAACAGTGGACGTTACATTTCCTGTGTGTTACGACCCGTGGCTCTACCCTTCATTCGATCCCTTCAAAACCCTACATTTCAGCAGGATAACGCACGACCGCATGTTGCAGATTCCGTACAGGCCTTTCTGGATACAGAAAATGTTCGACTGCTGTCCTGGCCAGCACATTCTCCAGATCTCTCACCAATTGAAAACGTCTGGTCAATGGTGGCCGAGCAACTGGCTCGTCACAATACGTCAGTCACTACTCTTGATGAAATGTGGTATCGAGGTACAGCTGCATGGGCAGCTGTACCTGTACACGCCAACCAAGCTCTGATTCAATGCCCAGGCGTATCATGGCCGTTATTATGGCCAGAGGTGGTTGTTCTGGGTACTGATTTCTCAGGATCTATGCACCCAAATATCGTAAAAATGTAATAACATGTCAATTCTAGTATAATATATTTGTCCAATGAATACCCGTTTATCATCTGCATTTCTTCTTGGTGTAGGAATTTTAATGGCCAGTAGTCTATGTTGGATATGCAAATTACTAACACTTCAGCACAATCGCTGTGAATAGGTAGAAGAAACTTCAACTGCTTTCTGTATACACGGAAAGATTACACAAAGTGTTTCTCATTCAGGAGGAGCATTTGGATTTAGGTTATTTTTGAGAAGGTCGTGATATGATTCGTGTACATACGACGGAGAAACGTCCCACAGCCCGAGTCGGAATTCTACAAGGAGAGTATCGTCGTCTGTCGAGTTCGCGTTTTATCATTCTGCGATACTGGTGTTTGCGAGTGTCATGATAGTTCGATTGCCATCCGAATATGAACTTGCTAACGTCTGAAATGACACATTGTTGGCCGACGTCTGAAACGTAAGCCACACGACACCAATGTGTATGGGCCTGTTTTCGGCAAAACACGTACATATGGACTGTACAACGACGTCTAGGAGCAACACAGACTGTCAGCACGACGATCGTTGTGCCTGCTGCGACACGATCGACGTTCATGTGTAGGAAAAAAAGAATACATGAGGCCCATGTGCAGGCTGACGGGATATCCACCGACCGCCAAGTCATCCTCTGCAATGCGACCTGGGAGCCATGTCACCTCAGTCAGGTTGCTCCTCAGTAGGCATCATGAGGATGAGTGTACCCCGTACCAGTCGTACAAACAGGGAATAGCCCTAGGCTCTATCGGTATTCAAACCCATGTCTTCCGCATCAGTCTGCTATAGAGGCGGAGTATAAAGGCCTCAAGTGCACTGTACATTACCGTATAGCATCCATCATCGTAATAAGGGCCCAGCACTGTCGTTGGGTACATAAAACCATCACTTCTGGTCGGCACGGCCAGTACTTTGAACTCAGGCGCTACATTTTTGACGAGACAAGACGGGAGACTACCCAACTTTCAAGATCTCCATTACATTATCTTTCAACAAGATAACACAAGACCTCATGTACCCCGTGCTGCCCTGACCTATATTGATGTAGAGCGTTTTCCACTGTTGACCTATCCAGCTACAAATCTCCCAACCATGAAAAACATCTTCTCATGGATTGCCAAGGTACTGGCACACCATCACCCTCCAGCCACTATATATGAACTATGGTTCAAATGGCTCTGAGCACTATGGGACTTAACTGCTGTGGTCATCAGTCCCCTAGAACTTAGAACTACTTAAACCTAACTAACCTAAGGACATCACACACACCCATGCCCGAGGCAGGATTCGAACCTGCGACCGTAGCGGTCGCGTGGTTCCAGACTGTAGCGCCTTTAACCGCTCGGCCACTCCGGCCGGCATATATGAACTATGGTACAGAGTTAAAGCAGCTTGGAATGCTGTATCTATCATCCGTCCTCAGTACCATTCATAGTGCAGCTGGATTAGAACCGTTGTTGATATCAGAGTTGAAAGCTCTGTGTGCTAAATTTTGCACATTGTAAACCTCAAATCACTTCCTGCAAGTCTGTTTCTGTAGCTGAGTGGTCAGTTTCTCCGATTACTATGCAGAGGACCCAGGTTCGTTTCTCGAAGCTGCCAGTGGCTTTTTCTTTTTCTTGGTGGGAGGTCTGTACCGGGATACAGTAAGCCTCGTGATACAAACTTCGGAGCTAGTTGATGAGGCGTACCAACTACGAGTTCTGGTAAGTTGGCAACGGCCGGAAGTTGTGTGTACTGACCCCATGTCTGTCCACAATACATCTGAATGACGCCATTGGCGGAGAATTACAAGGCGGTTGGTACTGAATGGCCTGTCATGGACAGATGTCGAAGTGGTGTTCATAGATTCTATCGCACTGTACGCGTATTAACTATTGTTCCTGATGTTCCACTTTTGATGAGCAGCTGTGCACGTAACCATAGCAACCAGAGGATGCTTTCGTACTGGTTATCTTATCTATGAGGAAGGCGAAACTCACGTAAAAATTTAATTCCGATAGCGATAATTCTCAAGAGTGCAGAAAGCCACACACGAACGGTGATGGTAAATTACAGAGATAGGAGTGTCTTTAAGGTATGTTATGCAGTTAACGACATACATTCATTAGGATTTAAACCGATTTTACTTCTGTACTGGAATGAAACTACAAGTTTCTAGCAATCCACATTTTTCCTTATGTTGTTGGCGAATAAAAATATTATCACGTTATACCCTTAGTTCCTGTCATTCATGAGTTACAGGAAAAACAATACGGTACGTGAAGGACGCCGAAATGCGCCAGGAGTAAATGACTAATGGTCTATAACGCCGATAGCTGGGCATATTTTATTTGCTTATAGTGTTGATGGCAGTTAATCAAGGTGTGAAAAGACCAGATGCGGGCAGATTAGGAAGGAATTAGTGATCATAGGAAATATGAGGCCATGTCAAAGTATGAGGAAAGACTTGCGGAGACTACTCATTATCATATTCAGCCTGTTTATTAATTTAGACTGGTGTTAGTTTTCTCGTCCAGGTACGGAAGGTCTACGTTAACACAGATGCAGCATGAACCAAACAACTTATGACCACGTATTTCGTCTCTAGCTGAGAACATTAATTTCCTGAATGGAGTGGATAATATAAATTTGATGTATCCTACTCAGTAATTTTTACTAATATTCATATTTTCCATTAAATGATCATTTATTATCTCATTACGTTTGTTGATGATGAATGTTTCCTCCCAACTGGAGACAGAGCAAGGACTACTGATATCTTTATACCTAGGTACTGCAGTATCTCGGCCGGCCGGAGTGCCCGTGCGGTTCTACGCGCTACAGTCTGGAACCGAGCGACCGCTACGGTCGCAGGTTCGAATCCTGCCTCGGGCATGGATGTATGTGATGTCCTTAGGTTAGTTAGGTTTAATTAGTTCTAAGTTCTAGGGGACTGACGACCTCAGAAGTTAAGTCGAATAGTGCTCAGAGCCATTTGAACCATTTTGCAGTATCTCGTCATCGCTTCCCTGGCGGACAGTAACCGTCGTTAATTATTTCGCGTCTTAGTTAAGGCAATCATTATAATGGCCTTTACGTTCCAAAGATTTCCTTCTCGGTTGTCAGCGGAATGTTCTATGCACGTGAATGTGTTGCAGGGCAGCCCTCAACAATATCAGAAAGAATGCAAGAATCAGCTGGCTGTCTTTTAGGTCTACTGGGTCCACAGAGAGGATAGTTTATGATACCCACTGAGAAGACTGGCTCCATAAAGTGGTTCAAATTGCCCTGAGTATTGTGGGACTTAACATCTGTGATCATCAGTCCCCTAGAACTTAGGACTATTTAAACCTAACTAACCTAAGGACTTCATACACATCCATGCCCGAGGCAGGATTCGACCCTTCGACCGTAGCAGTCATGCGGTTCCAGACTGAAGCGCCTAGAACCCCTCGGCCACCGCGGCCGGCCATTGGCACCATATGTTAGTCCCTGTTCCGTGAGATGTAAGAGCTCTAAAATGCACTTCCTACTTTATTAGTTGGGTGATGTATTACTTCATAGATGACCTGAATGACACTATCCTGTAGCTATCAAGGTTAAAGAGATTAAGCCCTAAACCACGCACGTATCAGAGATAACTGTCTACAAAACAGAGAGCCCTATTGCCGAGTCATCGATCGACTCGACGCTTCTTGCAGTGAAGCTTCCAGGCGTTTTACCGACCAAGCAGCGATCGTCACAACATCACGTAGTCGCCTATGACCATAGCTTTCTCCTCTCCTGTATTATGTGCTTTTCATTGTCTGTATGTTTCAGTTTTATCCCGTGTGGGAACTAAGATGTTATTTGATATACGTGTATTTTTGCTTCGTGATTAGTATATAGAAGGAGATTTATCTTTCACCTGTCAGATTATATGCACCTGCGTCTCCATGACGTATAATGACCTCGCTTGTACAAAAAAAAAAAAAAATGGATTGTACTTATTAACTGTCTGTCAGTTTCTTTTTATTTGTAACTGTTGCTCTCAGAGTTCTTAGATATAATGAGACACGGAGTTTCATGTGTGATAAACAGTTACAGTCTATGAAATACAGAAGATGAAAGATGTATGTAGATGATGCGATTTGGCGTACCAAAGGATTTTTGTCAAGGTAACCTTTAATAATGCTTTATGCTGACTGACAAATTAACTCCTGACTATGGAGTCCTAATGAATAAAACATCACAGCTTATTTTTCACTGACAGGCGTAATACTATCGACACACTCGATTTTATCCGTTTTGGTTCAAATGGCTCTGAGCACTATGGGACTTAACTGCTGTGGTCATCAGTCCCCTAGAACTTAGAACTACTTAAACCGAACTAACCTAAGGACTTCACACACACCCATGCCCGAGGCAGGACTCGAACCTGCGACCGTAGCGGTCGCGCGGTTCCAGACTGCAGCGCCTAGAACCGCTCGGCCATAACCGTTTTGCCCCCTGAAGATCCAACAACAGACAAAGTACAGTGTTGTTGTACAGTCCGACAACGTAAACTGGTGCAAGTTGTTTTAAAACTCCATCAAAACGGAAACGTGCAGTAGGGAAAGACCGACAACATGGAATACGTAATAAAGAGCCAGAGGCCAACAAAGAATTAATCAAATTAAGAAGGGCTTAACGTAAGGGTCCCTCCCCCCCTCCCACCATGAATGAACCTTGGACCTCGACGATGTGTCATCGTTCGCATGTCACAAAGACATCGACAGATGTGCTGGAGATGCAACCACAACGGAGAAGAATCCGAGGAGATCTCATCTTAACCCGTGGTTCCTGAAGAGGGGCAACAGATTTTTCAGTCGTTGCAAGGACAACAGTCTGCAAGATTTGCAGATCTGGCATTGTAATATTAACCAATGTGGCCTTGCTGTGTAAGAACTGCGAAAGGCTCAAACCGAAGGGAACTACACACGTCGGTTTTTCGAGAGCATGCAGCTATACCTTATAATTCAATGATGGTAAAACCCTTTTCGCTAAAGTATTACGGAGTTAAAATACGAGTAGTCCCTCATTCGGTTTCTTGGACGGGGACGTCACAGTTAGATGTTTCCATTACAAAAACAAAATTGGTATTCTAGTGGATGGAGTGTGAAATGCTAGATCTTTAATTAGGTAAATAAGTTAGAATGTTTAAAAAGGGAAACGGATAGGTTGAAGTTATGTATAGTTTGAATATAGTGCGGTGACAGGATTAAAACGGATTCTGGCTAATTCAGTGCAGGGTTGCAAATACAATATTAAATAGGTATAATGGAAGAAGAGTCCTAATAATCAATAAGTAAATAGAAATATGAATAAGCCATTGTGAATGCATTATCATAGACAAGATACGCACGAAGCCCCACCATAGCAGTACAGCTTTATATGCCAAGTAGCTCCGCAGTTGAAGAGACCGAAAGAATATACGATGAGTTACAAGAAATTATCCAGATACATAAGGGAGATTAAAACTTAGTTGTATTTCTTCGGACTGGAGTTCGATAACAAGAAAAGAAAGAGAAAGAAAAGTAGTAGGAGACTATAGTCTGGAAGAACGGAATGAAAGTTTAAAGACCATGTAAGATAGATTCAGATTTATGATATAATGGTAAAGGAGAGATTTAGAGACGAGATTCTAAACTGTATGACGTTTCCAGGTACAAATGTGAACGCAGACAATAATGTATTGTATATGAACTGCAGCTAAATAACCTGCAAAATTATGGGAATTAAAGAAATGTGACCTGAATATACAGAGGGAGCGAGTGGTTGTGGAAAGCTTCCGAGAGAGAATTAGACATTTAACTGGAAAACACGAAAGGAATGCAATATACGAGAAATGGTTAGCTTTGAGAGATAAGATAGTGAAGGTAGCAGAAGATTATATAGGGAAAAAGACAATACCTAGCAGAAATGGGTAACGCATGAGATACTGACTTTAGTTAACGATAGGAAAAATTATGGAAATGCAGCAAATGAGACAGGAAAAGGGTATACAGGAGTAAAAGAAGTTAAATTGATAGAAAGTGCAAAAGAGTTAAGAAATAGTTGATGGAGAGCAAATGCAAAGCTGTGGAACCATGCAGTAGTAGGGGAGACAGATTCTGCAATTCAATAGTTGAAGACACCTTTGGAAAGAAAAGAAGCAGCTGTGTGTAAGCCAAGAGCTCAGATGGCAAGCCAGTGCTAAGCAAAGAGGTGAAATGTGAAGTAGAAGGTTATACAACGGATATAAATTTGAAGGCAATATTATAGAAATAGAAGATGAAATTGACGATGAAATGGGTGATATGATACGGTGAGAAGAATGTGATAGAGCACTTAAAGATGTAAGTGGAAACAGTGCCCCTGGAGTAGACAGCAGTCCTTCAGCCTTTCTGAAATCCTTTAAAGTTCCAGCCATGAAACTATTCTACCTGGTATGCAAGATCCACGAGAAGGGAGAAATACACTCCTGGAAATGGAAAAAAGAACACATCGACACCGGTGTGTCAGACCCACCATACTTGCTCCGGACACTGCGAGAGGGCTGTACAAGCAATGATCACACGCACGGCACAGCAGACACACCAGGAATCGCGGTGTTGGCCGTCGAATGGCGCTAGCTGCGCAGCATTTGTGCACCGCCGCCGTCAGTGTCAGCCAGTTTGCCGTGGCATACGGAACTCCATCGCAGTCTTTAACACTGGTAGCATGCCGCGACAGCGTGGACGTGAACCGTATGTGCAGTTGACGGACTTTGAGAGAGGGCGTATAGTGGGCATGCGGGAGGCCGGGTGGAGGTACCGCCGAATTGCTCAACACGTGGGGCGTGAGGTCTCCACAGTACATCGATGTTGTCGCCAGTGGTCAGCGGAAGGTGCACGTGCCCGTCGACCTGGGTCCGGACCGCAGCGACGCACGGATGCACGCCAAGACCGTAGGATCCTACGCAGTGCCGTAGGGGACCGCACCGCCACTTCCCAGCAAATTAGGGACACTGTTGCTCCTGGGGTATCGGCGAGGACCATTCGCAACCGTCTCCATGAAGCTGGGCTACGGTCCCGCACACCGTTAGGCCGTCTTCCGTTCACGCCCCAACATCGTGCAGCCCGCCTCCAGTGGTGTCGCGACAGGCGTGAATGGAGGGACGAATGGAGACGTGTCGTCTTCAGCGATGAGAGTCGCTTCTGCCTTGGTGCCAATGATGGTCGTATGCGTGTTTGGCGCCGTGCAGGTGAGCGCCACAATCAGGACTGCATACGACCGAGGCACACAGGGCCAACACCCAGCATCATGGTGTGGGGAGCGATCTCCTACACTGGCCGTACACCACTGGTGATCGTCGAGGGGACACTGAATAGTGCACGGTACATCCAAACCGTCATCGAACCCATCGTTCTACCATTCCTAGACCGGCAAGGGAACTTGCTGTTCCAACAGGACAATGCACGTCCGCATGTATCCCGTGCCACCCAACGTGCTCTAGAAGGTGTAAGTCAACTACCCTGGCCAGCAAGATCTCCGGATCTGTCCCCCATTGAGCATGTTTGGGACTGGATGAAGCGTCGTCTCACGCGGTCTGCACGTCCAGCACGAACGCTGGTCCAACTGAGGCGCCAGGTGGAAATGGCATGGCAAGCCGTTCCACAGGACTACATCCAGCATCTCTACGATCGTCTCCATGGGAGAATAGCAGCCTGCATTGCTGCAAAAGGTGGATATACACTGTACTAGTGCCGACATTGTGCATGCTGTGTTGCCTGTGTCTATGTGCCTGTGGTTCTGTCAGTGTGATCATGTGATGTATCTGACCCCAGGAATGTGTCAATAAAGTTTCCCCTTCCTGGGACAATGAATTCACGGTGTTCTTATTTCAATTTCCAGGAGTGTAGTTTCAAACTTAAAAAGAATGTAATAATTTATAAATACCCTAACGGAAAAAATCACAATATAAAAAAAAAATAACGTCGAGCAATGAAATTTCGGGAAGATATTTGTCTAGGCAACATATTTAGTTCTTTTACGTTGCAAGATTAACGTAACCGTGAGATAAACTATCGCAATTCTGAAATGCTGGTACATTAATACCCGGCGTAATCGCCAGGATGTTGAATACAAGCATGCAAACGTGAATGACTTGTGTTGTACTGGTGCCAGATGTTAGTTTGTGGGGTGGAGTTACATGACTGTTGCAATTGATCGGTCAATACAGGGACGGTTAATGCTGTTCGTGGATGACGCTGGAGTTGTCGTCCGATGATGACCCATACGTGTTCAATTGAAGCCAGGTCTGGTGATGGAACAGGGCAAGGCAACATGCCGACACTGTAGAGCATACTGGATTACAAGAAGCACATGTGGGCGAGCGTTATCCTCTCAGGAAACACCCCCTGCAATGCTGTTCATGAATAGAAGCACAACAGGTAGAATCACAAGACTCACTACAAATTTGCAGTTATGGTGTGTGGCATAACCAAGAGAGTCCTCCTGCATCCATACGAAATCGCACCATAGACCATCACGTGAAGGCCAAAGTGTTTAGAACACAGACAGGTTGGTTGCAGCTGGTCTCCTTCGAGACATTACCCGGCCATCACTGGCACCGAGGCAGAACCACCTTTCATAAGGAAACACAACAGGTCTCCACCCTGCCCTCGAAAGAGCTCTAGCTTGCACCACCGAAGTCTCAAATGGCGATGTTTGGGTGACAGTGATATGTAT
This sequence comes from Schistocerca cancellata, assembly GCF_023864275.1. Lineage (NCBI taxonomy): Eukaryota > Metazoa > Arthropoda > Insecta > Orthoptera > Acrididae > Schistocerca > Schistocerca cancellata. Next base: position 152,385,846 of record NC_064634.1, on the reverse strand, counting down.
GCTACAGGGCTTCTGGCTCGGAGTTCTCCTTGAAGTAATCGATTTGTAATATTTCGTTGTGGTGCCAACTGCTGCTCAAATCGTTGTTTCAGATGCAGTTATGGTGTGCCAGAAACATACCCCAAATACGATGGTCTTCCCTCTAGATAGTGCCTTATGGCCATCCAGAGCCCCGTCTTCTTGCTTCCGTGCCAGCAACCATGTCCAATGGCTACGTTCCTGCCAAGTTTTTCTGCAAAATCGCAGAAGGAGCATCCAGCTTCTGTAGCCCTATTATATGACCTCGTTCAAACACAGTGAGATGTTGATAGTAGTGAAGTAGTCTTTCAGATGAAGAAACATGCCCACCAACTTTCGTTCATGTCTCACAACTCCTTCTTGGTTTTTTATTAGTCGCATGTTTGAACGATGTGTTTATTCAAATGATGCGGAATGAGTAAGTTTACAGGGTATGTATATATGTTAACACAAATGAAAATATTATGTTTTAGACGTAGTACACTTAAAACCAATGAGTTTTTCAATAGAAGTTCGTCCGTGAAACGGAAGGTGCTGTCCAGGAGACACAATTTTCGATTACATTTAAAACATGCTTTCCTACCTGTCAGACCACACATTTTATGTTGTTGAGCAGATGACAAAAAAATTTTTTTTGCTGAGTCGCTGACATGTTATATAATGAGTAATGAAGGTCTTATCGCCTCTAGTGCCGTTCTTCTCACACTGTGATGGATTATTTGTGGTGTCACCGCAAGGCACCACACTGGCTAGGTTGTAGGCTTCAAATCGGCCGCGGTCCGTCAGCAAACATCGAGTCGCCACTGTCGACGCTAGCAGACCGAGCGCCGCCACTCGGCTGGTCTTACGAGACAAGCCAGAGCACTGGCCAGTTCTACGGCCCACTTTAATAGGAATGGTTCACTCGTAATAGCTTCAGAGATCTCATTTGCAGAGACGCTAGTTAGCATAGCCTTCAGCTAAGTCATTAGCTACGACCTAGCCAGGCCCCACATACAGTTTATGCATTGCCAACTGATCTGTATGTGTGAAGCAATCAGAATTGTAAAGCAGTATTCGCAGTTCAGTCTATAACTGCACTTGGAAATATTATTGTACAAAGTCAAGATCGACGTTCATCGCTGATTCTGAATTAAAGCTAAGTATTAAATTGTATTCCTGTCTACTAACTTCTAACCACCCAAGATGTTCATTGATCCTCACGTCAGCCTACGTGATAAACGCATGCAATAATGGCCACCCCTTGTGATCAGACTAAGAGTCAAATTGCGTGTCTCAGCCGGGTCACCCTTTTTCCATGAGGCCCATAGTTCCGCCTCATACATACCATTATTTATGACTAATTTCGTTAGCGAATATACGTATTGTGACAGCGCAGTGAAAATGCGTAGTTCGTTGAAGAGATAACATGATGTTCATGGGCGAAAAACACGTATTGTTCTTACTGCTCGCTTTTGTCAATACTTTCTAAGTGGTGAGATATTCCAGAACATAAGAAGCAGGCTAACACGGGTAAAGATATCATTCGTCGACAGAGTAAATCTACTAGTATAAAAATAAACCATTACTTGGAAGTTCTGTATAGACTCGTACACACCTGGAGAAAAAAAAATGTTCAAGAATCACTGAGTGAGGGAAAACCAGTAAAGAAGAGATGTAATTTTACAGAAGGACACAGAAGATTAAGTTGACTGCATGAAACTGGCTGGAAATGAAGAACACGTCCAGTATGCCGCGATCGCTATCTAGACACTTTCATTGTTCCAAGATTACCAGCTTCAATAGTCTTATTCTGCCATCATCTGATCTTACGGTTCAAAAATGGCTCTGAGCACTATGGGACTTCACATCTATGGTCATCAGTCCCCTAGAACTTAGAACTACTTAAACCTAACTAACCTAAGGACATGACACACATCCATGCCCGAGGCAGGATTCGAACCTGCGACCGTAGCAGTCACGCGGCTCCGGACTGAGCGCCTAGAACCCCTAGACCACCGCGGCCGGCTTGATCTTACGGAACGTGTTATAAAATGCCATGTCATATTATATGAAATCAAAGCACAACAGGCATAGCATGTGTATACATATCCCGATAAAAATAACGTTGTTGAGAAAATGCACACAGTCGATAGTGTCCTCCTTGTATCCATGCACATCGGCGTCGGACACGACTCTCCCAAGCCTGCCACAATAACGAGCAATTTATCAACGATGTGTTTTTTATAAAGATATGTGTGTGTGTGTCTGGAGCGCACATTATGCTTTGACTTCATGTAATATAACATGGCACTTTTATAAGAAGTTCCATAACATCAGATGATGGCAACCTAACATCCTGGAACATAAAAAGCTTTCATAGTGCAACTGCGGCGTGTGAAGCTTGTTCGTCGTTTCCAACCATACCGATCGCCCCACAGCACTACATGTGTACCTCACATAGGAAAAGTAAAAATTCTGTGCAGAATCGTCATGGAAAGGAATATATAAATAACACCAATTAAAAGGAGGAACGATAAGGTAGGACATGTGTTAAGATACTAAAATGTAACCTCAATATTACCAGTGAGTTTCACTGAGTGCAAAATTTGACAGTGGAAGAGAGATGCAGTATATATACTCTTTTTATAGATAATGTCATATTTATTACTTTTTAACTACTTCTTTGTCTTTATTCTTCACACATTGCATTTGTTTCGTAACAGTTCCATTGCAAATAGCCATTGTGAACAAGGACATTTTTCATGTTTCTTTGAAACATCGCACAATATCAAACGACCATAAACAGTAAGTAATTGAAGATGTTAAACGTAAATGACATTCTGAGATGAAGAGGTTGGCAGACACGAGGAAACAATAACAGGCCGTTACATACGGGGGAGATGAAAACAGCAGACATTATAAACACATTAACTCTTGGCAATGAAAACAGTGGCTATATAACTTTATGGTCAATCAAATGTCCGTTTTAGACGTTTCACTGTGAAAAATGACCTTCACTAGCAGGTAGACTCACCCCGTTTGGTAGTAGTCGTCCTCGCCGTAACTGCCAGCAAAGCAGACACAAGTGTGAGCAGGAGGTGCATAGTCAGTGTTCTCGCTGCAACTGCCGGATCATTAGTGCAGTAGCCGGCCATCGCGTCACCTTATATAACGTCTCGGTCATCTCTTAGCAAGTCTTTACATGTCTGTTTTAGATTCGTTATGAACTCGCTGCCGCCATCTGTATAAACTACCAAACTCCCTGTTAGTCGTAGGCTAAAGACTGTATTTTTAAGATATCTATAATTCTTTGATCCCTCCTCTACGTCTATGAGATAGAAATACACTGCAGACGAATGCATTCAACAGATTTTTGCTACAGTACACCTTTCGCAGTATTTACTGCTCCTAAAAATGAGAGTAAAAGCAGTAGAGACATTTGATAAGATTCGCTGTTTTTATTCAGTAATATCCTTCGCATGTGGACACCGATTCAAGAAATTTTGTCATATACGTGCGTTAAGGTTTAGTTGTCAGGAGCATTTTTCCACAACGCTCTCGGAGGAGCTAATTTAGCAGCTACGATATTCAGCATGAACACAACATCCTACGCGAAAACATCTCCGAGTCCTCTATAATTTTCAAAACTAGATCTTTGGCCTTATCGAAAGGGAATCTTACGTAATTGACCAATTTAACTTCATCCTGTCCCTAAAACTAGCCACCACTACTCGCATTATATTTACGAAAACCACCGCAGGTTGGTTCGTCTTCAGTTACCTTCTTTTCCACTCCATCCACTTGTGCCGTCCCAGCAACTATTGAGTCGTACAGACATTTAAAACAAAACAAAAACTTGGAACGAGAAATATTATATGACGAACTAAATGCACAAAAACGTTATGTGTTTCACAGGCGCCGGAAAATATCCATGTTTTATTGTAAATATTAAATAGTAATCTTAGCATCAAGGAGTAAACTCTTGAAATGCAATAATACCTATGATGTTAATAAGGGAGAAGAACGCTCCTACATTGTTCTTCTCTTCCTCTTCCTTCGCTTGTTTCTCGTGTTACGAAGAAGACATCTTGCTGCACAAAAGTAATGTAAGCTTTTATACTGTTAACCTTGTTAATATAATACGTGAAAGTTTCTATTCGAGTTATTTCAATGTACAGTGACGCCTGTGTCATGTTCATTGCATTGGTTTAATTTTTCTTAAGACGTTTACAACTCCACAATAATAGCGGCCGCCGCTTCAACGGACGCCATTACGCGTCGATCTAAAAAGTGAAATCATTGCGGACGCGCAGAGATCGCCCGATTTAACATTTAATTAACATTTTTTTCACAGCAATGAGCCGCAGCGGAGAGCAACCTAACTTTTATGATTTTACTTTTCAGCTTACGCCGAGCGCCAGTATTCTACTAACACAGCTTGAATATGATGGTAAGAGGAGTTTTTGAGTGTTGTGTGGGTCCACAATAAATTCTTGAGTCCATGCTCTTTAAAGGACCAATACGCCGAGGCTAGTTATCATACTGTCATATTTTCATTCTCACGTAATATTCTAGGTAGTAGAAATCAGTTAACAATTTCTTCATTTGGGCCACACAATTAAAGTTCGGCGTGTTTCTAAGTCACCAATAAAATAAAATAAATAAATATACTACTACTCATGCATAGCCACTTCATTTGGCGCCCAATAATACAATCTGGGGCATGAAAATTTATATATGTATATGTATGTGATTTTTTTATGTACTTACATAACCAATGTATGATTTTAATGTCTATGTAAAAAATTTTTTTTTCATGCACAACAACCAACTGCCTGAGACGAAAGAAAGAAGATATTCTTGAGAAAGGAAACGAAAGGGATTGAAACAGAAAACGTGTATAACAAAAGGCTTCAAGTGCAGGAGTCCTGAAAATGTGCGAAATATCAAGGCCATAGGCACGTGACGAATCCTCGGGAAAAGCGGTAACCAGTGCTAACAGTGTAGTGAGTGCATTTGTGTATGTATTTGTGCGTTTTATTTTGGAAGGGATATATTTACATTTGTGTTGGCGTTTGAAATTTTAGTTGTCCCAAATTAAATCCGTGATGGGTAAAGTAAGTCAGGCAAAGCCACCTGTATCTGACGAGCACCATTTGTTAGATATGGAAGTAGAAAACAACGCATCGCAAAACATACTTTCCGAAGCGGAGACGAGGCTCTGTGGATACCAAATAACGCACCACAGAGTAATGAACAAGTGTTACCTATAACCCCAGTGCATATGCCAGGGAAAAATTTACAAGTAGCTCACACTAGCCTTGAAGTTCAAAACTTGGCAAGTCTTGTCGAAAATGTAGAACGTGTGGCACGTCAGAACGTAGACAAACATCTAGACGCCAAGCAATGAAGGCCGAGAAAGTGTTTGATGATTGGCTAGCTGTAAAGGATCGTGAAATCTCATCAGCGATCGAAGTAAGCGTAAAATCAGCTGTCGAACAAGCGACAGCGGATCTGAGCGCGAAAACCGACGCCAGCGCTGCCGCAATTCAAGCAGAATTGGTTCAGCTAAGAGTCGCGTTTACAAGCGGAGCTACCCACTTGCCAAAGAGATGTCGCTCGGAGACTAACCGAACTGGAAAAGCAAGCTGACAGTCGAAGACCTGTAGCCAGTCAGATTCCTGGCTTGGAAACGAGCAATAACATAAACAATGTGCAGAGCGATTACGCGCATGCACCACCGTTGACAACAGTAATTCACAGTGCGGAATGCCTTACCGTTCACCGCCGGATATAAGGATGGAAGTGGACTATGGTAATTCACCGTACCGTAAAGAGGGTAATGTGATTAAACATAGGCAGTTTCAACGGTTCAACAACGAAAAGCGTACCGTACACCCCGTGGTATTCATTAAAAGTTTCCGAAATGTTTTTCCGCGGGGATGAATGGAAAGGCAAAGAATTCAGTTCACTGTATCACTGATACAAGGTGATGCGGCCCTCTTGGCAACGGATGCATCCGAGAAATGCCATACCATGCAGCAGTTTTAGTACGCATTTCTACAAAAGTTCTGGTCGAATTGTATACAGGAAAGATGAAGGAAGGAGTTGTACAGTTCTGAGATGTTCAATCCAAGGCTGGGAACCCTCCGCAAGTATTTTGAAATGTATATTAATAAGACTAGATACTGGGATGAGATAATGTCAGACCGAGACATATTAAGGCCAATTAAAATGAAATTACCTACTACAAAATTGTTAAGGCTTTCGTGGCCACTTGTTGACAAACTGCCTATTGGCTTCTGTCTCGGGTTCTTCGGCCGACGTTCATCTAATGATTTTTCTGACGTTTCGCCAGCACGAGTGGCTGGCATTGTCAAAGCTTCACCCTCCATTGCCGGTGGTGAACTGGAGGCGAGCTCGCGGCTGCAGGCTATATCTACCTGGCGCGACAACGTCCGAGGGCTTCTCCACGGTCATTTCTGGTGCGTTTCTCCTCTTGCTACCTGCGACGGTCGTTCGCTGCAGTACGGGAAGCCAGGATCCGTTTACCTTAAGGCTTTCCTCTTTCTTGTTGAAACTGTTCGCGTGTTTTTGGATTTCTACACCTTCTCTGAACAAGCGCGTGTGATAGTGCTTCTCTACAGACAGAACTTCCGTGTCGGCGAATTTTATTACGTGGTCGGTCTCATTCAGTGCATGCTCTGCCACGGCCGATTTCTCCACCTGCCCCAACCTGCAATGTCGCTTATGCTCTTTGATCCTGGTGTTAATGGATCGTCCAGTCATTCCGACATAAACTTTTCCGCATGTGCAAGGTATACGGTATATTCCCGACATTGCAAGTGGGTCTCTTTTCTCCTTCGCCGATCTAAGACAGTCTTTGATCTTCCTTGTCGGTTTGAAAATCGTCTTTACGCCGTGTTTGCGCAATATACGGCCGATTCTGTCCGTCACTCTGGGAATGTATGGCAGAAAGGCCGTACCCGACATTTCTTTTTCTGGTTCCTTACTTCGCCGAGTGTTTGGCTCTGTTACACTTCTAATGTAATTTGTGGAGTACCCATTGCTCCTCAGAACAGTTTCCAGGTGTTGCATTTCTCGTTTGAGGTGTTGAGGCTCACATATTCGTCCTGCTCTCGTTACGAGCGTACTAATCATGCCTCTTTTCGGGCTCGGGTGGTGGTTTGACAGTTTGTGCAGGTATCGGACCGTGTGTGTCTGTTTTCGATACACGCTGTGTCCCAGGTTTTCGCCGTCCCTTGTGACCAGCACATCTAGAAATGGCAGTTTCTTGTCCTTTTCTACTTCCATGGTAAATGTTATGTTGGCATGGAGGCTGTTCAAGTGTCTCAGGAATTCACCGTGCTGTTCTTCACCATGGCTCCACACCACGAAAGTATCATCGACGTACCTGTACCACACCTTAGGTTTGCAAGTCGCCGAGTCCAGTGCCTGTGCTTCGAATTGTTCCATGAAGAAGTTGGCCACCACTGGACTGAGAGGACTACCCATGGCGACGCCTTCCAGCTGTTCGCAGAAATCGCCATTCCACGTGAAATAGCTCGTGGTGAGACATGCATGGAAGAGCTTTTTGATGTCTTGTGGGAACATGGAACCGATGTGCTCCAGAGCGTCGCTGAGTGCCACTTTCGTAAATAACGAAACAACATCAAAACTGACCAGGATGTCGTTTGGCGCAAGTTTCAATTTCTTCAGCTTCTCAATGAAATGTCCTGAGTCCTTAATGTATGTGTCGGTCTTTCCCACGTGGGGCTTGAGCAGAGAGGCCAAGTGTTTCGCCAGTTTATACGTTGGTGAGCCAGGAGCGCTAACGATCGGTCTCAGTGGAACGTTGTTCTTATGGATCTTGGGTAATCCATACAGCCGAGGTGGTAGGGCTTCTATGTTGCGCAGATTTCTCTGTATGTCCGCCGGCAGAGAAGATGCCTTGATTAATCGATTCGTATTCCGAGTGATACGCTGCGTCGGATCTGCGCTTAGTTTTCGGTACGTCGTCGGATCTAATAGGTCTCGGATCTTCTGCTCATAATCTTCGGTCTTCATTACGACTGTCGCATTCCCCTTATCGGCAGGCAGTACCAATATACTCTTGTCGGCGTTGAGATTCTTAATGGCTTGTACCTCTTCTTTCTTCAGGTTGCAAGCTGGTGGTTTTGCTCGGCGCAGTATCCTGGCTGTTTCAGTACGTATTTCCTCTGCCCTTTCACAAGGAAGGGTCCGAATGGCTGCTTCAGTGTTAGCAATGATGTCCTCCATAGGTATAGTCCTCGGGATGATAGCGAAATTCCCCCCTTTTTGAAGAACAGACACTTCATCTTCGGTCAATTGTCGTTCAGTGAGGTTGACCACTGTGTGTGACATGTCGGGAATCGCCTTGTCGGTCTGCTTCCGGCATCTTTCAAACTTTTTCTTTTGCCGCTCGGTGCAGCGCTCGAGTTCGTTCTGCATGCTCCTGTGAGTGATGCTGTCGATCTTGTCCCAGTCGTCTCGATGCATTCTGCTACTTAGTTGACAATGAAGACAGAAGATTATGAGCATGTCTCACCACGAGCTATTTCACGTGGAATGGCGATTTCTACGAACAGCTGGAAGGCGTCGCCATGGGTAGTCCTCTCAGTCCAGTGGTGGCCAACTTCTTCATGGAACAATTCGAAGCACAGGCACTGGACTCGGCGACTTGCAAACCTAAGGTGTGGTACAGGTACGTCGATGATACTTTCGTGGTGTGGAGCCATGGTGAAGAACAGCTCGGTGAATTCCTGAGACACTTGAACAGCCTCCATGCCAACATAACATTTACCATGGAAGTAGAAAAGGACAAGAAACTGCCATTTCTAGATGTGCTGGTCACAAGGGACGGCGAAAACCTGGGACACAGCGTGTATCGAAAACAGACACACACGGACCGATACCTGCACAAACTGTCAAACCACCACCCGAGCCCGAAAAGAGGCATGATTAGTACGCTCGTAACGAGAGCAGGACGAACATGTGAGCCTCAACACCTCAAACGAGAAATGCAACACCTGGAAACTGTTCTGAGGAGCAATGGGTACTCCACAAATTACATTAGAAGTGTAACAGAGCCAAACACTCGGCGAAGTAAGGAACCAGAAAAAGAAATGTCGGGTACGGCCTTTCTGCCATACATTCCCAGAGTGACGGACAGAATCGGCCGTATATTGCGCAAACACGGCGTAAAGACGATTTTCAAACCGACAAGGAAGATCAAAGAGTGTCTTAGATCGGCGAAGGAGAAAAGAGACCCACTTGCAATGTCGGGAATATACCGTATACCTTGCACATGCGGAAAAGTTTATGTCGGAATGACTGGACGATCCATTAACACCAGGATCAAAGAGCATAAGCGACATTGCAGGTTGGGGCCGGTGGAGAAATCGGCCGTGGCAGAGCACGCACTGAATGAGACCGACCACGTAATAAAATTCGCCGACACGGAAGTTCTGTCTGTAGAGAAGCACTATCACACGCGCTTGTTCAGAGAAGCTGTAGAAATCCAAAAACACGCGAACAGTTTCAACAAGAAAGAGGAAAGACTTAAGGTAAACGGATCCTGGCTTCCCGTACTGCAGCGAACGACCGTCGCAGGTAGCAAGAGGAGAAACGCACCGGAAATGACCGCGGAGAAGCCCTCGGACGTTGTCGCACCAGGTACATATAGCCTGCGGCCGCGAGCTCGCCTCCAGTTCACCACCGGCAATGGAGGGTGAAGCTTTGACAATGCCAGCCACTCGTGCTGGCGAAACGAAGGAAAAATCATTAGATAAACGTCGGCCGAAGAACCCGAGACAGAAGCCAATAGCAGTTTGTCAGATTACCTAGTGACATAAAAAAGTTCTTTATTAATAATACCAGAATATGACTTTGAACAGTTTATGGAGGTTGTTGACGGTGTTGATTTGCTTATCGAAGATATGAAAAGCGGAGGTAAATTTAATCATGCCGGCTGTAGTAATCAAAAAGCTGAAAACGACTGCAACGGTATTAACCGAACACCTAATGGTAATGGTAACCGTAACGAATGGAAGCAACCGAATCGGTGGCCGAACAATAGTAATGGGTATACGAATCAATGTACGAAAAGGCGTCACGACGGGCCCATGAACCACGGATACAATGGTAGCCGTAACCCGCAGTGGCGGGATAACCGTAACCAAGGGCGAGAGTACAATGAAAAACCAGCGCAGTGGCAACCAAATACGGTGCCACAATGGGCACAGCAGCCAGCAACAGTATCAAAATAATACGGCTTATCAAACTACACCACAGGGGACACAAAACAACTGACCCAACAATCATAATAATAATCAAAATCGTAATGTGAAAATAGTGGAGGTGACCGACAACTCTCAACCCACTGTAACCGACGCGTCAAACTAAAATCAGTCACAATCTGCTCTCCATTGCTGGCTGTGAGAAGGTGTTGTGAGGTCACTTTCCACTCACAAGATGCAAATCTAAAAATGCTGAGGTACAATAATAGAGTTAAATTTGAGGATGAATTAATGAAAGTGACTCAGAAGTGTCAACAAACCGATAAAGATGTCATGCAGGCCGTATTACAAGCAGATATCAACGGCGTTTCGATCCAGGTGATAGGGGACACAGGTGGGTCGGCGAACGTCCTGAATCTAGAATTGTAAAACCACGTAAGTCGAAATAACAGTATAACTGTCTTGCCGGTTAACAATAGCCGAGTGATAGGCGCAATCGGCCCACGGTTTCAAGTGATAAGGCACGAGGTGCAAGTTGAGTTCAGAGTAGGAAATGAAAGCATAAAGAGCTCGTTCGTATCAGTTAAAGGGTTGATGGTTGCTTGCATCCTGGGAATAGAGTTCCTACGCCAGAGGGACGCAGTAATCGACCTCTAGTGCGGAGAACTAAGTCTTGTAAACATGGGTAATCGAATCGTATTGCAAATGTCACGCACACAAGAAAAGCACGGCAAGTACTACCGAAGCTTTCGAGTAATTTATGAAAGTTTACAGGTTATGCTTTTAGACGCTGGCTTATGTAGCCAAAAGAATATTTTAATGAATTTTCAAATGAGAACACCGAAGAAAAAAGGGAACTCATAAATATTAAAGTGTTAGAATGGGAATATTTGTCTCCTGCACAACACAAAAAACTGACTCAGTTGCTAATACAATATGAGAATGTGTTCTCAGAGAGGCCAGGTACTATCAAGGGATATACCTACAACATATGAGTAGTTCCTCGTAGCACATTTTGTCATGCTAACTACACCGTCTCACAGTCCAAAAAGTAGGCAGTAAATCAAAGAACTAATACGTATAAAGATTTAAAAAGACTTGTTCAGCAGAACAGCACCTAAATATGTAAATAGTAGTTTAAACTTGTGATTTGTTTCTTTCCCAGTGTGAAGACAGAATATTTTAATAATTATATGTAGAAAAAACCAAGTAATGAAGGTTAGTTTATGTGAGTAATTGTACCAAGTACAGAGCAATACTGCTGTTGAAATCATTTCAAAAGTTTAAAAATATGATGTATGACATAAGTTTGTGTATGTTCTAAAGACTTTTTCAAGCGTGAATGACAGCACAGAATGCAGAATTTTAATTTTAATTTTCCGTTAGTGTTTAGAAAAAGTGTTATTTCTTGTTATTCAATAAGTCAGTAGATATAAATGTTGTAAATTATGCTCTTAGGATATATTTTGAAAAAAATGGGAGATATGTAAGCACTGATTTTAAAGGCGAACATGAGAGTAAGGTGCGCTGACACGAAGGATACCTCATGTGTCGTGTGTGCACGAAATTACGCATTTAAGATACACATCTAAAGATAGACCCTTGTAAAATGCAACCTTGACTGAAATTACTAAGGTTTTTTTGTTCAGTTCGTTAGGCAGCTCTAAACATAGGAGCTTGCACTTTGAGCCTAAGTAAACGTCATAGACGTCAAAAAAAAATTAAAAATACGTAGATAACAGTATGGGCGAAGTTTTTGTTAAGTGGTGCCTGGCTCTGCGAGACAAGTGTGCAAAAAGTGCAGACATGTCACGGTACTCACCACAGATAGGACGAAAATTCAATAGTATTGTCTAAAATCTGTTGGAGACATTTAGTATGTGCGCAAAACATAATTATGAACTGTAATTTCGAAAATGAAATGATACTTAAACCAAGACCCAACGCTGTCGACAGATGTTGATATACATCAACGGGGACAGTTGAAAATGTGTGCTCCGACCGGGACTCGAACCCAGGACCTTCTGCTTACATGGTAGACGCTCTATCCATCTTTTTTTCATTTTTTTCGTTGCTGATCGTAGTGTTCGGTTATTGCGTTCGTCACATGACATCCGTTCAAGTTCGTTTGTTGAGCCTTTCACTCAGTTTTTTATTACAGAGGCCAATCAGCTCCCTTACCGAACATGCTGAGTTACTGTGCCGGCGTTATGAACTGTAATATCCATCTGAGCCACCGAGGGCACAGAGGATAGTGCGACTGCAGGGATTTATCCCTTGCACGCTCCCCGTGAGAGCCTCATCCCAACTTAATGTCCACACACTACATTCGTAGTGCCCCTGCCCATTACACTCATTACTCACGGCAGACAATCTTACCGAGTCCCGTAAGAGTTCGGGCAATACGTGTGCATCCGCACATATATGTAATTTATAAAGGAAAGAACTGTAGAATCCTGAGTGAAGTGAAAAACAGTCTGACTTGAATTTAAAAATGTCAGTGCTGAATTTGCTAGCCGAGACAATTAACCGTGAACTATGTGAAACTGCAAGTTAAACTCTTTATTGTAGGTGGTGAAGTGTATATATTGAAAGTTATATAGAGAAAAGACATGGAAAATGACAGTATCGTGCTCGAAAAACTGTGTGTGTGTTCTCTAAAAGTGTGGAAACTTTAACACAAAACGAACACAAGGCCACTGTCTTTGAGAACAGACTATACTTTCACTTAGACTAGCAATACGCATTTGTTCTGCTATGCGTGGACTGTTAGAAATACAGCGAACGCATCGGCGCAACGGATGCTTGCTAAATACACCATTGGCCATTGAAATTGCTACACCAAGAAAAATGCAGATGATAAACGGGTATTCAGTGGACAAATATATTATACTAGAACCGACATGTGCTTTCATTTTCACGCAGTTTGGGTGCATAGATCCTGAGAAATCAGTACTCAGAACAACCACCTCTGGCCGTAACAAAGTCCTTGGTACGCCTGGGCATTGAGTCAAACAGAGCTTGGACGGCGTGTACAGGTACAGCTGCCCATGCAGCTTCAATACGATACCACAGTACATCAAGAATAGTGACTGGCGTATTGTGACGAGCCAGTTGCTCGTCCACCATTGACCATACGTTTTCAGTTGGTGAGAGATCTGTAGGATGAGCTGGCCAGGGCAGCAGTCGAACATTTTCTGTATCCAGAAAGGTCCGCACAGTACCTGCAACATGCGGTCGTGCATTATCCTGCTGAAATGTAGGGTTCCGCAGGGATCGAATGAAGGGTAGAGCCATGGGTCGTAACACATCTGAAATGTAACGTCCACTGTTCAAAGTGCCGTCAATGCGAACAAGAGGTGACCGAGACGTGTAACCAATGCCACCACATACCATCACGCCGGGTGGTACGCCAGTATGGCGATGACGAATACACGCTTCCAATGTGCGTTCACCGCGATGTCGCCAAACACGGATGCGACCATCATGATGCTGTAAACAGAATCTGGATTCATCCGAAAAAATGACGTTTTGCCATTCGTGCACCCAGGTTCGTCGTTGAGTACGCCATCGCAGGCACTCCTGTCTTTGATGCAGCGTCAAGGGTAACCGCAGCCATAGTCTCCGAGCTAATAGTCCATGCTGCTGCAAACGTCGTCGAACTGTTCGTGCAGAGGGTTGTTGTCGTGCAAAAGTCCCCTTCTGTTGACTCACGGATCGAGACGTTGCTGCACGATCCGCTACAGCCATGCGGATAAGATACCTGTCGACTGCTAGTGATACGAGGCCGTTGGGATCCAGCCCGGCGTTCAGTAATACCCTCCAGAACTCAGCGATTCGATATTCTGCTAACAGTCAATGGATCTCGACCAACGCGAGCAGTAATGTCGCGATACGATAAACCGCAATCGCGATAGGCTACAATCCGACCTTTATCAAAGTCGGAAACGTGATGGTACGCATTTCTCCTCCTTACACGAGGCATCACAACAACGTTTCACCAGGCAACGCCGGTCAACTGCTGTTTGTGTATGAGAAATCTGTAGCGGGACTTTGAATTTCGCCGCGCTACACTCGTTCCCTCAGATAAAAGACATCCCGTCGCAGTAGTATGAGCGCTCGACGGCAGAGCAAATACTAAAGTTGTAACTCTTTTTCTGCTTTCTATCCGTTTCTTGTTTGTCTCTTGATAGCGGAAGCTTAAGGCAGACGTGATCTGATGAAGACGTTAAAAAAACTTGTTAGCTAGTCTTGATCTGATTTTAATGTGTAGACATATTGTGGAAGTTGTTAAGAAATTCGGAGAATGGTAATAGCAAAGTAAATTAAATTGCATACAGTATCATGATGATTTTAATTGGTATAAATTAGTGATTCCTGGACGATTGCAAGATTTCTGAGCAGACTTTTCACGCCGAAATGAAGGAGATTTTTGAAGATCTGGACGCCGCACGAAAGGAGACAAGTTAACCTGGTAAAGGAGGAACTCTTATCTACGCCACTTCCCCCAGTCAGTTACATTTTGTTATTCTCTGTTTCTTTTCAGTAATTTTTGTAGTGGAAATTGGTTTAACTTTTGCTCAAAAACGCCACAAGGACCACCCCAACTATAGCTATTCTGTAATACGAAGTCCGATCTGCATTTCTTTCTTTCTTTCCCTTTTTTCACGGTCATTAATCTTTAAAAAAAACCATTTTCACTTACGATTTCTTCCCACATTTTCAACCTTTTTTCTTTTTCTTTTCTTCTCTGCTTTCTTTTTTTATTAACCACTACAACTGGCTCCCGCGACAGGACGCAATTTTCGGATGTGTCGTTTTTGAGCAAATTTGAAACTTTAATTTGTATTTTTTGCCCAACAGAGAATAACCAAAAATCCTGAAGTTTAAAGGGTAACGAAAACACCAACTTTATTGTACCTAAGCAAATGATTATACAACAATATTGTAAAGAATTTTTGTAACTAATTCAATCTGTTTTCTTTTCATGGCATATATTGATGCAAAACTGTTATTTTGAGACCTTTTGGTGATTATCCGATGGAGATGTACTAAGAAAATCCATATTTTGACGAATACGATTTACGCAGAAGTGTTTGACCAGCCGCTGCAGGACAGAAAATTTAATTGTGAGTCACACAATTATGTTTCATTCAAACATTCAATAGCCAACTGCAGAATCCATTTTTCCCTTTCCACGCATCCTGTAGTTTTCTTCTAGATTTTTCCAAAATTATCTATCTCTATTGTAGTTTGTGGTAAATATAGCATTGTAGCATATGAAGATCGTGAATTTGACCGCCAAACAGTCATTTTTTACGAAAAATTTTGTCCGCCCTGCTGCATCTTTCTCAACCATTGTTTGTAATAGAGCAATCATTTACATTGACGAGAAAATATTTCATCCTAAATTTGAGTCAAATCGTTATTAATCAGACTTATATTATTCCCTTTTTGACTTACGATTATACATCCTATTACAATGGAACGCGATAAGGTAGAGATAGTTTCGGCAGATGAGTTAAGTGAAGTAGATTCATCTTTCAAACAACAAGATAGTCCGCGTTTCCCTCCATGGACGAGTTCACAGATCAATGCAATGATTTTGCCTCAAACTCGCAACATTTGTGATAATACACAGATGGCGACTTTAAATGACGAAATGTGGAATGGACGCGATACTAGACCGTCAGCGCTATTGTTAACATCAATGTCAGAACCGAATATGAGACAAATTCAGCAATGTGACACAAATCGGACACAGGAAACTGACAAACTGGACCGACTATTAGAGTTATCTGCAGACATGAAACGAGACGTTAGTCAGAAAATTGACATATTAAACCATACTATGACCGAAAATTTTGAACGAACGACAAAACAGATGACAGAATTAAATAACACCACTCAACAGCTCAGCCAGCGATTTGAGACATTGTACGACCGAGTCACTAAACAGGAAGAAACTTTGGTTACATTCACACATGAAACAAAACCAATATCACCCGATGTGAGAATCAGTTAACTCAAATAGTTAATGTGCAGCAGGAAGTGAACACCCGTGTGGAAGAGTTAGCTCAGGCCCACACTTCAGCTAGCTCCACCCAAGAAAAGCTGACTGAAGAAGAGGGAAATATTACCCAATAACTCACAATGGTAGTTCTTGAACAAACCCACCTCAAAGAAAAGGTAGAAAAATTAGAAGACCGAGCGGACCTCGCGTCACTAAACAACGGCACCAACATGGCCGAGAGAATTGTACATGAATGTAAATTGTGTGACGACTATCTGGACAAAAAACATGAAACAATTACACAGGTGGTGGTGGTGGTTAGTGTTTAACGTCCCGTCGACAACGAGGTCATTAGAGACGGAGCGCAAGCTAGGGTGAGGGAAGGATTGGGAAGGAAATCGGCCGTGCCCTTTCAAAGGAACCATCCCGGCATTTGCCTGAAACGATTTAGGGAAATCACGGAAAACCTAAATCAGGATGGTTGGAGACGGGATTGAACCGTCGTCCTCCCGAATGCGAATTACGCAGGACATACTTTCAAAAACAAAGACTTGTTAAAGACGAGACAAAACACATAGAAGACGAAGTGACAAAATTACGAGACAATGTCCCGTGTTTGGCGATTGGTGCAAATGCATCGTCAGGGAACGACAAAACAGCTAAAACCATGGCTAATGACACAGACAGAACACCTATTGTGGAATCACCTATTTCAAGTCAAAATTACAATGTGCCGCATTCTTTTCCACCAAACGAGCAATATTACGGTACGACACCTAGACTAGCAAGTGACACAAACCACGTGAATAGTGCTATACCAACCGGCATGGCCGATGACACGTTTGTAAGGCATGGATATTTCCAGACATTTTCCGGTGAGGAGAAGCACAAAGTCCACCCTATTGTGTTTATTAGATCATTTGACGGTGTTTTTCCACGTAGTTGGCCAGAAGTCGATAAAATCAAATACGTCACCAATCTCATGAGAGGACGAGCAGCTAAGTGGGGTGCCGCTATGAAGCGGCGGTGCCTTACGTTTGAAAAGTTCGAACAAGCCTTCTTGGACGAATTCTGGTCCGAGAATGAGCAACTGAGTCTAAGGAGAGAAGTGTGCAACCCCGAGGCCTATGACCCTAAAAAAGAGACATTAAGACAATACTTTGAGAGGTACCTAGACAAGACACTGTACTGGACCAAACCAGCCTACATGCCAGCGATAATTGACACTTTAAAAAGCCACTTACCCTTTCCATACCGAGACAGATTAATAGGAGTACCGGAGAATGACGTTAAGACTTTCTTAAACTTCTTAGATCAAATGGACGTAGTTTACAGAGGCGATTCACGCCATTCAAATTTTACTCATATTAGTAACAAAAATCAGCACCCACCCCAAAGGAACCGTAGTGACGGTGGTTGGTGGAACCATCTCTCCGCGCCGCGACACAGTACGATGCCTGCGCGCGATACATATTCAAATGGAAACGTGTATGACGGTAGGAACAACCGCAGAAATTCGTGGAATAATAATAACAACAATAATTATCACCCATATCAAAATGGTAACTACATGCAAAATCAAAATCACAGACAGTACAACAACAACCGCAATGGGAGACGTGAGAATAACCGGTACAACCCGGGCTACTTTGACAGGAACATGCCATATAACAGACATAATTACCATCAAAACAATAACAATCACCGATCGAATATGTGGAACACACAACATTCACGCATGACAAATCATAACCCTCCACGGAATCCGCCGCCGTTCCCCAGTACAGTCATGCACTCCCCGTCACGAAGTAGAAATAACAATTGCGGCGCGCCATCAGCTGACGCGTGGGCGCCATCCGGCCGGAATGTAAACATAGTGGAGCTGGTCAATGAACCCGGCCAAACGCAGCAGACGACGGAAAACAGTCGACGAGCCGAGCTAAGCGCTCGTGCTTCGGTCGTGAGGTGTTGTAAGAGCGCAACGGCTGAGACGGTTTGTTTCCTCAGGTACGACGACAAAATGACAGTAGAACAGGAATTAACAAATCTATCAGGTTGATGACCTTGTTCTTTTGCGTTCATATCCCAAGTCTACAAAATTAAAACAATTGAACAGAAAATGATAGCTATTATACTCAGGTCCTTTCAGAATAGCAAGCATACCTCACCCAGGTTGTTACTCCCTAGAATACCCGTTATCTCACAAGCCGAGGGGGCTGTATCCCCACAGACATTTGAAACCCTTTGTGCACTAAAACAACATAATATAATGACAACTAATTAGAACATGAGCAAGTCGCTGTGAAAACGAGATCATAAATATTTGTATTGAATACACGAACATTAAGTTATACAGCCTAAGAACACAAACGTTAATTTATGGAAATTGTATACTGCATTACACTTGTACACATAATTATGAAGAGAGTGTAAACCCAGGTGAGTGCGCTTACTGAATGAGAAAAAATATTCATATAGGAATCAGATCTACACAGGTTACATTTGTTGTTAATTGTAAATTATAAGGTGAATCAACAATTAGTTAGTTATTTCAAGGCACTCTAATGACAGGAGATAATAGCTGTTGAAATCAGTAATGACATAGGTATGTACCAGAATGAATGAGGACGTAAAAATGAATGATCAGTATGAATGAGTTAATATTTAGGTTAATATAAGAAGGTAAGTTACTGTGAAGTAGTTGATGGAGACAAGAGATTATTTGAGGAAGATGATATTGGAGTTTTATGAGAATGGAAGTACCAGATGGCCCCACCTATGTGATATATTAATGTTTGATGAGGAATATATTTAATGTATAAGAATATATATATATATATACAAATGATTGAAGCGATTTCATAAATTCACTGTAGCTTCATTCATTGACATATGGTCACGACACACTACAGATACGTAGAAAAACTCATAAAGTTTCGTTCGGCTGAAGCCGCACTTCAGGTTTCTGCCGTCAGAGCGCTCGAGAGCGCAGTGAAACAAAATGGCTACAGGAGCCGAGAAAGCGTATGTCGTGCTTGAAATGCACTCACATCAGTCAGTCATAACAGTGCAACGACACTTCAGGACGAAGTTCAACAAAGATCTACCAACTGCTAACTCCATTCGGCGATGGTATGCGCAGTTTAAAGCTTCTGGATGCCTCTGTAAGGGGAAATCAACGGGTCGGCCTGCAGTGAGCGAAGAAACGGTTGAACGCGTGCGGGCAAGTTTCACGCGTAGCCCGCGGAAAATTGGCTCATGCCACAACTGGAGACCGACAGCGCCGACTTCATCTTTCAACAGGATGGTGCTCCACCGCACTTCCATCATGATGTTCGGCATTTCTTAAACAGGAGATTGGAAAACCGATGGATCGGTCGTGGTGGAGATCATGATCAGCAATTCATGTCATGGCCTCCACGCTCTCCCGACTTAACCCCATGCGATTTCTCTCTGTGGGGTTATGTGAAAGATTCAGTGTTTAAACCTCCTCTACCAAGAAACGTGCCAGAACTGCGAGCTCGCATCAACTCATTGATGGGGACATGCTGCGCCGAGTGTGGGAGGAACTTGATTATCGACTTGATGTCTGCCGAATCACTAAAGGGGCACATATCGAACATTTGCGAATGCCTAAAAAACTTTTTGAGTTTTTGTATGTGTGTGCAAAGCATTTTGAAAATATCTCAAATAATAAAGTTATTGTAGAGCTGTGAAATCGCTTCAATCATTTGTAATAACCCTGTATATTATGATGAATATGTGAGTAAGGAATGAGTGAGAATGTTTTGGTAATATTGTGCTATATAGAGAAGTGAGTAAACAGTCTACATCTTTAAGATTACGTAAGAATTTCAGTTTGAAAGAAAACATTTGTGATGAGTTAGAACACGTGAGTACAAGATGTTAAATGTGAATCTATTTTCAGTGCTCTTGAAAATGAACAAACGCAAGAAAAGCAGAGTTAACATAATGATGATTACAGCTGTTCAAAGAAATGTAATAAGAATGTAACTTGGAAACACATTAGCTTTAATTTATTTCAGAAGTGTAACTTGGTAACCTTTTGTTAAGTTTTGTTAAGCCACTGTGTGGAAGAAAACATTTATAGTTCGTGTTCAGACAGGAGAATGATATTTTAAGGAAGTTAAGTTGAAATATAGTTTTCACACAGCCCTCACGTGAATACATTTGTGTATATGAAAGTGAAATTTAGTGCCATGTTAGCCTTTATTATACTTACACATGACAGAAACCCCTCAGGAAGCAAAAGATAGGAGAGTTATTAAGGCCGTTTTGCGATTCGTACAACACCCCCACTTAAGTGAACAGATGACAAAATTACATCTACATTGAAGACAACATTTGACTTTTCAGGTAATGCAAGGTAAGTGCAAAGGAGCAGTGACCACCCGTGCAACCAACGTCGAGCAACAGACACTGCGGAAGACATATTATACTGTCAATTATAATACTATGTTCTTTATTTATGTTTTATAGAAAGAAATGATATATATACACCACATACTTCGCTAAAGTAGAAGAAAGTTCATGGTTGAACTCTTGAGAGGAAATTTGGTATGTTATTATATAATACACATTATGAGAGAGACAATCTCTGTGAGATATATTTTCCATTTGTATAGACGGTATCCACAAGAAGTGGAGATATCGAGGAAGTACTGAGCAGCTATGTGATTTACTCATGCAAGGTTTTGTTAATGTATAATACACTTAGTCATATGGACAGTCAGAACACAAACAGAGAATCTGTTATGATGTTACACTACACAGACTTGACGTAAGGACACTTACATTTACCCATGATTAGGTAAATTGTAAGCACCTCCTTTCACACACCCCTTGAAGGTGATGCAAACGTTATAATGTATTGTGTACTCTTTTTATGTAGTAGCTGTAGGATTTTGTAGTATATAGGTAGTGAATAGTTTCTACCAGTCTTTCTTTCTTTCTTTCTCCATTATCCTACCACCTCATGCAGCCGGGTATTGTTTGTTTATGGAATGTAAGAATATATTTTGTGACAGTAAACTTTCAGGTATGAATAAGAAGACATGAATATTGATGGCATTACCAGCCTGGTCAACCACTAGCCAGCCAAGATATGGAATCAAAATAAAGAAAGAAATAATAAATTAATGAAAGCCCGTGCTTTAAACATTAAGTCTTATATCCCTTGGCACACCAAAACCTTAATAAAGAAAATCAAAATGACCATAAACCCCAATAAAAGAAAGTAGCCAATGGGACTTAGTATAATTTTTAGTGTAAATATGTCACATGCATATTCTTGTAAATTTATATATATTTGTGTATGTGTTAAAACTTTGCATATTTTCAACATATTTTGAAATGTGACCACGAAATGTAAGCTTTCATAATTAACGACGTAAACATGCTGGGACACAGTGAACTTTGTTAAAATGTAAATATTGCAAAAAAGTGTTGCAAACTGTGAGCAATATAAACGACGAATTTTGTGTTGTTTGTGAAACTTATGGTGCATAAACCAAATAACTGTTTGTAAATCGATATAAACTGCAATTTACTTCGACGATAATGAGGATTTTCACACTGCAAATGAACGTTTGTGAAACACCTACCTTTGCGAACATCAACGCCGTTGTTCCTGGCCGGCCTTCAGATGCTTAGAGACAATAAACTCAGCACCTGTCGTAGGTGATGTGGAGGCTAAAAACTACATCGACCATTTATGCCCCGGGAACAATAGTCATGAAAACGCACAAGGACCTGGAGTGTTGTGTCGTAACAGAAGACATGGACGTTGCTTCAGATCACGCACACGCTCAACCTTATGGTGACACCGGACTTAACACGCCATTTATGCTGGAATATTAACTTGTATTGAACACTAGGTGAAAGTGAATCCTGTGCAAGATTGTCATAACACAGCGATTTTGAAACTGCCGCACGCGAAATTCAGTGATGCTATTGCGCATGCGCAAAGACTACGTGCTGCCAGAGATGTATTGGGAAACCAACGCTGGAAGCGCACAACATTAACTGCGCTGGCGAGCAGCTTATTTCAAAAAAACTGTATGTAAATATATATTAATTGTGTAAAAAGGATCAAAACTGTAACAACTATGTGTAGTATATGGATTTAGAAAGTAAGTATTGACAAAGATAACCCCCTAAGAATGCACGTAGCATTTCCTAAGAAAATATGTATAATTGACATTTAGGTGTATCTATTACATTGTTTGCTAGCCTACCACGCAAAATGTTTTAGCGTGACAGTTGAGGGAGAGATGTAGCGTGACTTTGAATTTCGCCGATCTACACTCGTTCCCTCAGATAAAAAATATCCCATCGCAGCAGTATGCGCGCTCGACGGCAGAGAAAATACTAAAATTGTAACTCTTTTTTTTTGTTTTCTATCCGTTTCTTGTTTGTCTCTTGATAGCGGAAGCTTAAGGCAGACTTGATCTGATGAAGACGTTAAAAAAATTTATTAGCTAGTCTTGATCTGATTTTAATGTGTAGACATGTTGTGGAAGTTGTTAAGAAATTCGGAGAATGGTAGTAGCAAAGTAAATTAAATTGCATACAGTATCTAGATGATTTTAATTGGTATAAATTAGTGATTCCTGGACGATTGCAAGATTTCTGAGCAGACTTTTCACGCCGAAATGAAGGAGATTTTTGAAGACCTGGACGCCGCACGAAAGGAGACAAGTTAACCTGGTAAAGGAGGAACTCTTATCTACGCCACTTCCCCCAGTCAGTTACATTTTGTTATTCTCTGTTTCTTTTCAGTAATTTTTGTAGTGGAAATTGGTTTAACTTTTGCTCAAAAACGCCACAAGGACCACCCCAACTATAGCTATTCTGTAATACGAAGTCCGATCTGCATTTCTTTCTTTCTTTCCCTTTTTTCACGGTCATTAATCTTTAAAAAAAACATTTTCACTTACGATTTCTTCCCACATTTTCAACCTTTTTTCTTTTTCTTTTCTTCTCTGCTTTCTTTTTTTATTAACCACTACAAATCGGTTGGAAACCTTCCTCATGTCAGCACGTTATAGGTGTCGGCACCGGCGCCAACCTTGTGTTAATGCTCTGAAAAGCTAATCATTTGCATATCACAGCATCTTCTTCTTGTCGGTTAAATTTCGCGTCTTTAGCACGTCATCTTCGTGGTGTAGCAATTTTAAAGGCCAGTAATGTAGTAATGTACTCGTCATTGGACCCTAAAATGTGTCTGCGAGTGCGACGTGTGCAATAAAATGTCATTCACGAAACTAATGTGAGACGTGTACACGAAAACAATATAACGTGTGAACGACGTGTCAATACAAAACATGTCATCATTTCTGCCACGACGTGCTAGCTTGTGACTTCAAGACCGGCGAAAGCTTCACACTACCTGCCAAATTAATGATTCGCCCTTTTCCCACTAGTTACAACGTCAATAGCGGGAAGTGAGAGTTATGTTGCCTGTGTGATTTGTCATGTACACTGACGGAGACGAATTGCTATGCGGAGCCTTGTCAGCTTGTCAGCGTGCCGGGGGGGGGAGGGGGGGGGGCGGACCTCACTCCACTCCGACTTGCCCAGCTGCCGACAGATGACGGGGGCGAGGCGCAGCATCAGCCGGCCACAACCGGCGCTCCAATGGATACTGCGCCTGCGCGCACCGGGCATAGACCTCTCCACCTCCAACTGTTAACAGCTAGCTGCTCCCACACCGCCACGAACCAGCCTCAGCAACACAACGCAGATCAGCTTTCTCCGCAACGAATGAACGATCTATCATACACAACTTCACATTCGCCAAGATCATGGCAAAAGTCAAACACGTTCAATTGTATTATAGAGATCTTGCGTAAGTAGTAGTTCAATAACGATGAAAATGAGGCAGTCTATCGCTCCGCCTAGGTTTTCCCCCGTGGTTTCCCTCAGGCCTTGCCCAAATGGGGGGGGGGGGGGGGGGGCGAATAGTCACAATCACTGGGAATTTTCAAAATGTTAGAGTATCCCATATATGAGTGCTTCTGAGCACAAACTGAACTGCAAAAAGTCAAAGTAAGATACGACCACGATATAGCAATTTAGTTACATCGTTTTGCAAAACCAAGCCACAGAATATTTATTCATTGTAATTTCATTACCTGTGGATGCAATGTTTATCTTCTTTAAACACTGTGTGAGTCCATGTTTTGCTAAATGACTACGAATGTAAATTAAAACTAAAAGAACTTGTAATCTCGACGAGATGTTCAAATTGTTACTAAAATGTGAACCGTAATGACTTTACAAGGTGTGCGGGTGCCGTGGACACACGGAAAGAAATATTCGTGCCCCACAATAAAAAAAATTGATGTGCCACAAACATTTTGGGGGGCAATGTGCCGTCCCAGCGACGATTGTGTCGTAAAGACATTTAAAACAAAACAAAAACTTGGAACGAGAAATATTCTACAACGAAATAAATGTACACGAACCTTCTGTGTTTCACCGACCGCAATGGCGGTAGAAAATATCCATGTTTTATTGTAAATATTAAATTTTAATCTTAGTATCAAAGAGTAACTCTGTAATAATCTCTGTGATGTTAATAAGGGACAAAAACGCTCCTAGATTGTTCTTCTCTTCCTCTTCCTTCGCTTATTTCTGGTATTGAGAAGCAGACATCTTGCTGCACGAAACGCTCTCGGAGAAGCTAATTTAGCAGCTACGATATTCAGCATGAACACAACAACCTACCCTAAAAAATCTCAGAGTACTCTATAATTTCCGAAACTAGATCTTTGGTCTTATCGAATGGGAATCTTACGTAATTGCCAAATCAAACTTCCTCCTGTCCCTAAAACTAGCCACCACTACTCGCATTATATTTACGAAAACAACTGCGGGTTGGTTCGTTTTCAAATAACTTCTCTTCCACTCCATCCACTTGTGCCGTCCCAGCAACGATTCTGTCGTAAAGACATTTAAAACAAAAAAACTTGGAACGAGAAATATTATACGATGAAATAAATGTTCGCGAACCTTATGTGTTTCACCGACCGCATAGGCGGCGGAAAATATCCATGTTTTATTGTAAATATTAAATTTTAATCTAAGTATCAAGGAGTAAATTCTTAAAATGTATTAATCTCTATGATGTTAATAAGGGACCAGAACGCTCCTAGATTTTTCTTCTCTTCCTCTTCCTTAGCGTTTTTCTGGTGTTAAGAGGCAGACATCTTGCAGCACGAAAGCAATGTAAGCTTTTATGCTGTTAACCTTGTTAATATAGTACATGAAAGTTTCTATTTGAGTTATTTCAATGTACAGTGAGCCCTCTGTCTTCTTCCATGCATTGGTTTAATTGTTCTTAAGACGTTTACAACTCCACAATAACAGCGGCCGCCGCCTCAACGGACGCAATTACGCGTCGATCTAAAAAGCGAGATCATAGCGGAAGCGCAGAGATCGCCCGCTTTAACATTTAACAAACATTTTTTCACAGCAATGAGCCGCAGCGGAGAGCAACATTAGTTTTAAGATTTTACTTTTCAACTTACGCCGAGAGCCAGGATTCAACTGCCACAGCCTGAATATGATGGTAAGAGGAGTATTCTTCGAGAGTTGTGTGGGTCCACAATAAATTTTTGAGTCCATGCTCTTTAAAGAACCAATACGCCGAGGCTAATTACCATTCTGTTATATTTTCATTCTCACGTAATACTCTAGGAAGTAGAAATCAGTTAACATTTTTTTTCTTTTAGACCACACAATTAAATTTACGCGTGTTTTTAAAGTCACCAAATAAGTGAAATAAATAAATAAATAAATATACTACTACTCATGCATAGCTACTTTACACTCACTGTCTTTAACTGCCATGAATATAAAAGCTCATTACCAACTGATTCTATACCTTTGTTTTTAAACTGTGTCATTTCTTTTCGATATCCGAACTGTGCATTATTTCAGTAGAATGGCAATCCTTTTGCCACACCAACTATAAAACATGCTGTATTACGCTCTCCCAGTGTGTATTGTAATTGTCTGACCTACTAGCCTTTTGAGATATGTTGAAGTTACACAAATCTCTTCTTGGTTTCTCCGGTTTAACGAACTGAAAAATACATCTATAAGTGCTGACAATGTTTGTGCCGATATGAAAATTCCTCTCCTGGCTGGTCTTCTGTTCATAGTTTATTAGCGACCTGATGTAGTCTATTGGAAGCAGTAGCACTGCCTTAGTTTGTTAATACAGTCTGAGCGTAGCTTCTTCACCTACACAGCCAACATACAAAGGATTTACAGACATTCTAAATAATCCGAAATCTAGGATTAAGCCTCGTCCTGATTACCTACCCTTGGAATTCATTCAAAGTGATTATTTACCCCTCAGGTGTAGACTTTCTAATTTCGTTCTCTTAATGTGTGCAACCTGAATATATTTCACGACTATAAAAATATCGCTGTTGCTACTATTTTAAAAAAAGTTTTTTTGTAAGTGCAACAGTGAGAACCTATCGCTGCACGTGCTACCGGCGAAGCCGGGAGCGTAGGTCAGTACAATGCCAATTAATTTTGAAATAAGAATTGTTACACTTAAGTAACTGATCAAACAGTAATGCTAAACTTCATCATTAAATTTGTTGTACTAAACTTATCAATTCAATCACCAATGTTACTATGTACAATATTTGGGAGGTAAATGTGATGGACAAATCAAATTTGCCTTAACAAATCGTTGATCTCTCATAGACTCTTTTTATCCGCCTGGAAACTTACGGCAATACTCGGATGCCATCACAAGCACATGATGATTGATTTTGATAAATAATTTATTGTAGTGCTACATGAGCCTGGCACCTCTGTCTCCCAGATGATTTACAACTTTTACTTTTCTGACTAGGTGTAGAGTGTCGACAAAATCTTAATTTTAATGCCGCAGTACGGGATGTCTTCTAAGGAACGCATTGCTCACATGGAACGTGGTAGAAATAGTCTTGTTTTGTTAGAAATAAACTGCCCTACCCCACTGCTGATGAATTCTGTTAGTCGATTGATTTCTTCTTGAAACCTTCTAATACTTTCATTTCATAGCTCGGTCTCGTGATTCAGTGTATTGACCATTTTTGTTTTTGAAACAGAAGACGAATTAGGATCGAAGAACCAAAACGTGCCATATAGAGGAGACGTATACCATCAGTGGTTTTCAATTTTTCTCCCTATGTTGTTCTTCTCTTAGACTACCTCGATCAAAATCATATATTCGAGACACAATGATTTCATCCGGGTGTTATTAACATTGTTATTAAGATCTATTACAGGCGAAGAGTATTGTAATTTTTGAAAGCCTGTTGCAGTAAGGCCCGTGTTTCTACCGCCATACATTTCCTCTAACGCACTCTACGGGATGATATCACACATCTGATACTTGTAAGGTAAGTACAAGAGGCCTTTCTCTAAAAAGTGTTTTCTCATAACTCATGTACATGTGGAATTTCCAGAGTTTGATAGTTAAAATCCAGTTCTTTAAAATAGCACTGAGACCCCTACTAATTTCGAGTTTGACGTGCAGCAGTGGCCCTCTGTTTTCCAGGTCCATATCGGAAGACAAATACACCAACGAAATGCTCAGTACCGCAGTTTGAAAGAATTACATAAAGTATTTCTACTGCAACGTTAAGTCTTAATGTTGATAATAATTACCACCCCGACGCTAGCAGCCTACGTTCTCTTATCTCTAATTTGATTCTTTAATTCAATAGCATTTTTCTTAGGGAGTTTCTTCTGCTACTTGTGAATAGAACGCCTGTTGACTGCAAAATATCTGGACCTAACGTTTCCGTTGTAGATTTCTTGATGCTAACTATCTTTCTAACACTTAATCTTTATTTATCAAAAGCTTGAGAGTCATTACCGTTTGGCATCTTCTTTTTTCTTGTGGCGATGGATTTCTGGAACAGTATTTCAGACGATGTTCCTGGAGGCTTCAAGTAACAAAGTAACTTTGATTCAACAGTATTTGACCTGTCGTCACAAATTCGACAAATTGGTCTGAGAAAAAATGATTAGCCACATCTGAACGTCAGCATGTTCAACTATCGAAATAAATTACAAGCTTTGAATGAGTAGTGGATTCCGCTTTTATTTTGTTTCCAAAGACATTTATACACAAATTAGTGTTATAAATTCGTAAGTAAATGACTTACCTAACTCATGAATTCCATATTGGCGTCGATCTCGTTCTCGCTTCATCCCAGACGGCCTTCTGCGGTCGCTCCCGTATATGAAACCTGACCGACCTTTGAACAGTTGGTTTTTGAAATAATTTCCAACTTCTTCAATAGCCTTGATTTTTAAAGCCTTAGGATGTATTGTTTGAAAAATGTCATCAAGTTTTTGAAAAAAAACTGTTTCTTTTCGTTCGTCCGTCCAGAATTTTTTTTAAGTTGGTTCTATTGTTGATACAAAGTTTCTAATTTTGATTTGTAGTTTCTCAGCTCTTGTGTGGGAATTCTTGCCTGTTCCCAATATATCATTAGTTCCCACACAGCTAGTGTAGTATATTGATTGAATGCTAATTCACACATCGGCAATTTATAAAAAAAAATTAACTATTGACTGACAGATGGCTCTCTCTCTCTCTCTCTCCCTCTCTCTTTTTCCCTCTCACACACACACGTTTTACTTTCCCCTCCTCGGGGAAGTGTATGGAGGATTTTGTAGCCTATTGGCTTTTATTCCACAATGTATGTTGTGTGTGTGTGATTTTCTTGGCTAGTTTTGGCTTTCTGTGTGTTGTGGTGGTGTTCTGGAGGTTTCTTGTACTTACCTGAGGTTGAAGGGATGTTGGGCATTTTAAGGATTAAGGACTGGTATTAGGACTAGGAGATTTTGGGATTCTTTTCTTCGACTTTAGTCGTCGAAGATCGTCATAGGGTGTTTGTGCTTATCACGGGTCGTGTCATACCGACCTAGGGAGTGGATGAGGTTATTTCCAGATCTGGAAGAGCTCCCATAGAAAGCCCTTGCCACAGCTTGGAATCTTTCTTTGACGAGTGGGATTTCGGCAGCGGCGTGCAGATCGGAGGTGGTGAATCCCATGGGTAGATGCAGTACCCTGCTGAGGGCGCGGTTCTGCAGCCTCTGGAGTATGTCCAGATGCTGCTTCACCACGTATCCCCAGACAACACATGTATACTCCGTTACTGGCCGTATAAGGGTCTGATAGACATTTACTCCTACAGAGCAGGGAAGGGAGTTGGTTGTATTGAGGACTGGGTATAGGATGGACATTCTGGCACAGACCTTCCTGTGGGCCTTATAACACTCCTGTCTGCTACTACTGTACCATAACCTCAATGCTAGAAACAGGTTGTGACATAAAACTATTTTGTAAAAGCAACTATGGCACAAAGCAACAGAGCAGTGTTACCCTCTGAGAGGAATTTTGTTATGTTGACCGTGTTGTTCCTAACGGAGGTGGCTTATCGGAAATGAAAGTCAGAATTACGTAAATATTTGAATAGTAACAAACAAAATTTTGCCTAGCTATACTGTTTATAGAATAAGGGAAACGGTCGCCAGCCTAATTAGGCAAGAGAAAGATTACCGTTCTCGTTTAATAAAGTAGGTATAAGTAACTATAACGGACAAACACAACCTAGACTTAGCCACACGCGAGTGCAATGAACTCTGACACACATATGTTTTAAGATTGAAGCTAACAACTGGAGCAGCACAAACTATTTGCAAAATTATAAGAGATACCGAAACACCCTATTACTTTCAGGCTTACATAAAGTGAATGGTCTTTATAACATTACTATTAACATGCACTTCTAATACACAAGATACACAAACACTTAGCAAACATGAATATATAATGTTTCACAACTGCAGCTTTCTCACTTTTACTACAGCGAAACACAATACTGACCAAATTGCAAGAAACTGACTCACCTTTTAGAATTTACTACAGACAATAATGTGATCATTTGCCTTATAAGCCTCAGTCTTAAGAACTTTTAATATTGAAGTTAGCAACAGCACTTTAAATAGCATTTTTAATAGGAAAATTATTTTGAGCAAATAACATTTACTTTAACTCACTCTATAGCCACATTAACTTTAACTTTCTTTTTACTAAGTTCAAGAGGCATTAATTAGCAAAACTCTAGGCTTTAATTTCCTTTTAGTAAGGACACTCGGATATCACTTTAGCTCAAACGGAGAGGAACCTGAGAGGTGTTATGATGAGGAGAAAAATCAAGGTAGGTACATAAATTCAGATACAAATTACCTTATATTTCAACACATTAGCACGTCCATTAAGCTGATCCTTCACTGTACATCATTATAGTATTACGTTGCAATGATTGCGCAATGTGGTGGCAACTGCATGTTGGTAGGTGGAATTGTAGGCAGAATTGCTGGACTCTGTCATTTCTTGGTGGCGATGATAGATACAAACTATAGAATAGTTCCAGCTATTTATCCATCCATCCGAGGCCTTGGAAAGAAGCAGGAAAAGCCTCTCTCGGAATCAGCACAATACGCATCTTTTACATGGCAGTGCACGAACTCGTAGCTCGTCTCCGACTCGTAACTCGTCCCTGACTCACTATCAGTTCCACCTTTTCTACCTAGGCCAACCACAATTTGCGCGCGCTACACAGTTCCGTTCCAGAGGGGAACCACTACACCGTTTACATACAAACTAACTAAGAACCCTAAGTGAGGATCAGCAATTTACATAACAGCAACCAAATACATTAAATAAAACAAAACATTTACACATATTGACATCTCTACAAAAAATTATTCACACAAAATTACAATCATATACAGTAACTTTTGTTCCCTCCAAATGGGACAAAGCATTTACAGTACAGATACACTACTTTGCATTGAACCAAACCATGACATCAAAGTTTGTACAAAGAAAGGAGTATACAATACTGTGTTATCTATTCAATCAAACACATTTACAGAAGCTCAACGATATAATATTAAATAAAACAAAAGCAAAATAAATGAGTACAGCATTAGAGCTATGGTGTTACAGCCTCATCTATGTGGGGTTTCCACGTTAGTCTCGAGTCCAAAGTTAAGCCGAGATACTTGGTGGATTTACGTCAGGGGTGTCGGGATCTATGTAGGTGAAAAAGGGGGGGGGACGTTGGGGGATCCGCGTCTGTGACTTTTCAGGGTTGATTATGATGTGCCAGCGACGGGCCCATGTTTCTGTGTCATCTAAAACCCTTTTTAGCCTACTAATGACCAAGTCCTTATCCGCGTTACGAGTGTAAAAGTCTGTGTCGTTAGCATACTCTGCAGTGTGCACCAGGGGACTGTGGGAGTGTCCGCAATTTACAGAGTGTACAAAACGGGCCCCAAGCCCAATCCCTGTGGCACCCCAGCACGAATACAACTTTTGGTGGAGCTGGCTGTTTCTACCTTGACAGTGAAAGTGAGATAGTTTAGGATTAAACTGACTATGCTCCCGGGGAACCCCTTTGTGAATAACTTGTATAATAGCCCTTTATACCATACAGAGTCGAAGCTCGATGGTGATGAGATCTCGTATGGGTATTGGCAGGAGGCGCTCACAGATCATGCTGAGAATTGGCAAGAAGCTAATCGGCCTGTAGTGCTGTGGAAATAAAGGGCCTTTCCCAGGTTTGTGTATCGCGAGCACTTCCGCGTGTTTCCAGTGAGCTGGGAAGTCGCGGGTGCGAATAATCTAGTTGAAGACTTTCACGAGGTGTTTGATAGCCCAGTGAGGAAGGTTTTTCACGAACTGGTTGGTGACACTGTCGTGTCCTGGCACCTTGTTTGTAGGGAGGCACCTAATTACTTTTGCCACGTCTTCGGGGGTGAAAAGTGGGGGTTCGTCCTTTGGGTCCTCCTCAGCATTGAGGAAGACAGCCAGTTGACTACAGAGTACCTCTTCATGTTCGTCATCCTGGGGTTCTGCCGTTTGAAACTGCTTCTCGAAGTGTCGGCGGGGGCGTTGGCCTTTTTAGCATGGCTGTATGTCAGACCCCACTCTTCGTGCAGTGGCGGCGTCGTAACGCGTATTTTGGTGAATTGCTTGGTTGCTTGCCACAGAGTGTGATCGTCTACTCTGACGGCTGTGAGGCGGTTTTGCCATTGCTGGTTTCTGTGCTCACTGAGTGCTACCTTCAGCTCTCTCTGTAGACGATTGAGCAGCCTCCTGGTGGCCTGATTTCTGTTGATCTTCCATCTTTTGACCCTCTGTTCTTGTGTCGGATTTGGGCCAGTAAGTGTTCTGAGTGTCGTACTTGTGGAAGGGGGGGGGGGGGGGCGTCCCTTTGTGGGGCGATGGCGTCTTCCACTGCCTGCAAGATTGTACCTATTAGATCTTGCAGCGCTTATTCTACTGTTACGGCAGTAGGTGGTGGAGGGCGAGCGATATCAGAGGCTACAGTTTCTCGATATGGCTCCCAGTCTGAACGTTTGTAAGACGTCTGGTACCGTGGGAATATGCCCATTCTCCCACATCGACCTCTAGAGTCACTGGGTTGTGGTCGGAGGACATTCTGTTGATTGTTCATGCGGCCACAAACCCCATGATCCTCCTAGTGAGGGCTATGTCTAACACATCGGGCCTACCTCCAATTTTTGGAAAATGTGTGGGCTCTACTGGACCCCATGTTTCGAAGTGGTGGTTGTGTGCTAGTTGTTGCAGCTTGGCGCCTGCTTTGGTGGTTACTCTAGAGTTCCAATCGGGGTGTTTGGTATTGAAGTCGCTTCCTATTATGAGTTTACCTTCAATTTTCCCTAGAGCAGCTATGTCTCCATCGTCTATCTCGTCTTGTGGGGGTCGGTAGATTGCAACAATTGTTAGGAGTCCGGTGGCAGTGGTTACTCCCACCGCCACTGCTTCGATTTTATTGGCAGCTGGTAAGAATACTTGGTGGTGGGGATCCCTCTTTTTATGTATATGGCCACTCCTCTGCCTTGGGTTGGCCTGTTTTTATGGTAGCTAACATAGTTTGGAAGTGTCGCTTTTATTCCCAGTCTTAGGTGGGTTTCCCGCATCATGTGTTTGTCGATGGAGTACTCCTTCATGAGTTCTCTGAACTCGACCTCTTGATTAAAAATGCTGTCTGCGTTAAAGATGCACATTGTCAAGCCTTGGATATTTGGTGGTCTACCCATGATGGGGTTTTAACACTTCTGGGGAAGTCACAGAGGGGAACGACTGCTGGGCTGTTGCCTGAAGAGCAGAGAGGATCTGAATGTTCTGCCTATGGGCCTCCCTGGGTTTCTTCATCATTTCCATTTCAAGATTCATGGTCTGGACCATAATGCCTAACAACTGATCCGAGGGGATAGACTGAGTGTGGGGTTCCCTAGAACTTCCTCTCTTGGTGGACCTGGACATTGTTGTGTTTTTCCCAGAGTCGTTATTGGGTGTGTGTCTGGTGTTGTGGTAACTGGGCTTGCGTCGATTTCTCGACGTTTCCATGGTTTTTTGGTGGAGAAACCACTTCTGTGTAAGTTGGTTGTCAGGCCTCGCTTTTACCCAAATTTTGTCTGTGTCCCATTTTGTCTTTCTGTATGGTTTGATGGGATGGAGGTGTCTTGTTTTCGCGTGTGGCGGGTGGCTTTCGCGCCCTTTACCTTCTGTGTGTGTTTTTTGTTGACCTCGCAGCCTTAGTGCCCTGCCGTGTGGCTTTTGCCACACAGCATGCACCTTATCTGTTGGTCGATGTGTTTCATTCTGCAAGTCCTGGTGTTGTAGGGTCCGGCGCATTTTCTGCAGTGCACAGGCATCTGGCAAAGGGTGGTTATGTGATCCAGTCCCTGACACCTGAGGCATTGCACCACCTTGTTCTTGTGGTGGAGCGGCTCTGTGGTGACAGGGACTGCCAGAACAGCCTTGATCTCACGCCTGTTCTGGCGTATGTCTGGCAGAGTAACTTGAAATAATGGCCACTTACTCTCTGTCCCATTTTTGCCCATCTGTTCAATAGTTTTTACAACAAATTCCTATGCAGTCACGTCTGTTTTGACTGCCTGGGCAGAGAACCGTCTGGAGAGGTCCCTAATAACAATGTTTTTGTTTCTTGTCTTGGTGGTGGGGAACGTGTAGTGTGGTATATTTTTCAGTGAGGGCCCTTTTTATGGCGCTGTAGTCTTCTATGCTGTGTAGTGTCATCTTGATTTTGTCCCCACCTGTTGGTTTCGCTTTGAAGTTGTCCCCCGTGATTTGTGTTTTGATCGTGTAGTGGAGTTCCTCATAGTTGCAGGGAAACTCCACGACGATTGGTGAGAGGCGGTGTCATGTGTGATGCTGTGTTGTTGTTTTGTGTAGTTCCTCTGACACATCGGCCACAGCCTGAAACCTGTTCCCAAGTAGGTGGAAGTCTCGACTGGCGAAAGGTTTTCATCGCCAGCATAGAGCCCTCCGAATCCTCCCCAGTTTCGTGGTTCCCTTCCAGGGCAGCGGTTTGCTGTTTCTCTTCCAGGATAACAACAGGTGCTGCCAGTGGCTCAGGAACTGCGGGCTCCTCAGGGGTAGGGGGCACAATTTGGGTTGGGGGGGGGGGGGATTCCTCCTCTTCTTGTGTTTATCCATTCTGTCCTTCTTTGCACGCCGCTGCCTCGTGGGCGTGCACTTGACTTGGGGGGGGGGGGGGGGCATTTGAGGAATTGGGATCGGGTGCGGGGTTGGGTCGCAGTGGTGGGTTTGGAGAGGATTTTATTCAGTTGATGGGACTTCTGCTTGCCATCATTTAGGTCGAGGGTGTGTCGGGCGAGTAGGTTTTGTGCGTTGGCAAGCATGAGCGGCTCAGGAGAGGGGAGGGAGGGAGCGGGAACGGGGGTTGCTGCCAGAGCATTGCCAGTTACAACCTTTGTTGGCACCGTTGGGTTTCCCAGTTGCATTGCTAGCCATAATAAGATGAAGGCAAAAGCCGAGTTCTGGACGGAGGCGGCGGGAAACCTCTCTTTGGTTCCGCGGCCTGCTTCTAGGTCCTGGCCTACTTTTTCCCTTTCCTTGGGGGGGGGGGGGGGGAGTTGAGCAGCTCGAAAAGGCGAGCGGCGCGGCCAGCGGCCTCAAGAGAACGCGCCTCGTGTCGTCGGCTGTATGGGGCCGTCGCGACCGCAAGCCACCACCCAAGCTCGACATTCCGCTTCGACGAGACGACATGACAATTCTGCTGTCAGGCGACGCCATGTAAAACTTCCCAAATGCCGTTTTGCTGCGCTGCGAGACCTTGTTGCTAGTTCAAATGGTTCAAATGGCTCTGAGCACTATGGGACTTAACATCTGAGGTCATCAGTCCCCTAGAACTTAGAACGACTTAAACCTAACTAACCTAAGGACATCACACACATCCATGCCCCAGGCAGGATTCGAACCTGCAACCGTAGCGGTTACGTGGTTCCAGACTGAAGCGCCTAGAACCGCACGGCCACACTCGCCGGCCTCGTTGCTAGTGCCCATCAATGTTTTTTTTTTTTTTTTATAAAAACAGAAGCTAGTATACATTCCTGGTTTTAGACCCGTGCAAGCGGGGGCCTATGGCTGAACAAGAGCAGGTAAGCGGAACCGATGCTCCACACTTGACAGCCACTTAGCGATACTGTCAATGAAACGTAATTTATTAATCTGAGATTTAATTTCGTACGAACATCAAAGAGGAAAATTGTTAATTCTGGGTACACTGCAAGCCTCACAGTGATGTCAACAGCACTGAACTACTGATGAATCGGACGCAAGTTTATTGCACATGTGGAATGTATAGAATGTACATAAATTGAGATGAAGGAACTGACTGAGTCAATGTATTGTAAGACTGTGACAGGAAATTGCTGGGTAAAAAAGGGGAGATATTTCCCTTAAAGGGAAAATCTATTGGTGGCCAAAATTTTGCATTTTTGTCATTCGTCGCGAACATTTTCTCCTAGAGTATATAATTGTCTGAGGAGAGAGAAGAATTTTTTGCCCTATAATTCAAGCTCCAAAAATAGACTAAGTTCAGTGTAGAAGCGGCTGTAAACTTAATTAGAGCTAGAGCAGAATTAATGCCCGAAGAAAAAACGAGACGTTCTTTTTAATACTCACGGGAAATGTGAAGGCTTTTCCTTTATCTTAATTCTGCAGTTGCCCAGATTGAAATCAGTCGTGCATATCTCTATGTAATGATGCTTCAACACCTGTACAATTGAGCAACGAAATGTTTGTTTCTGTCAGCGTCACATTAAAGTACATCCCAGTTCATCCTATAATGACGTCTAGACAGATTTCTTCAGAATATTGACACCATAAATATTTTATGTAATGTAGAAAGGTGGCCGTATAAGCCAGCTTTCAGTCCTCGTGTCGTGATACTGCTTAATTAGCCCCTATAAGTCACACAGAGGGCTTTTCTGTGCATGTTCACTCGCTACGAGAATACGCAGTTTGCAAATGTATTTATTACGTGTGAGAAGCACAGACATCCTTGTGTGTTCTGGGCTGAGTAGTACCAGTATCGACAGATTTGCGCAGAGAGGTGTAGCGAAGTTGTTTCCTCTCGAATGCGAGCGCTTCCCACGTATATCCACTGAACACTAGGAGATATCGATACCCCACATCCTTCTCAAAAAAAAAAAAAAAAAACAAAAAAAAAAAAACACTAAGTGGCATGCAGAACATGGGGGCACCTTAGTAAGACAGAATGTTCCTTGATACACGTCTTCAGATGATATGATTTTGTTTCAGTTGGTGATGGCTGTTTCGTGTTCATTACGAGGGAATCGTATCGTTCACTTCAAAAAATGTCCGGGAGTTCTTATTTGTTTGATTCCATTGAGGTTGTCAACTAGGTTGTTTCAGTACGGCTCCAATAGACACTTCGGCTTCTTTCGTCCTGGGGGCGACCACACACTATCAGCAGTAGGTTTTCTTTGATTAATTATACACTGTGTTTTGCTTATAAATAGTTTGACCTTTAAATTCATCAAAGGTATGACTTGATATACATTAGATTTTTAGAGTTGTGAATCGCTTGCTGACAAACAATGTTGTCGTAAGTGCAGACTGTTCTGCTCTATAAAGCACCAGCATTTCTCGATGCTTTGACGATTAGAGCATTTATCACGTTTAGTTGAAATGCTATGACTTTGTCTGTGACACATCTCTACTTCACCCATGCAGCTTCAGTGGTGGCGGAAATAAATATTTCTCTCTCTCTTACCAAGCTACATGTGGTTATATTCAATAATTGATGCAGGATCACCCTCCCATTAATTAGTGTCTAGTAGTATCCAATATCTAATGCCCTTAAATTCATCATGCTGTAAATTGTATCTCAAACGTGATTATAATATACTTAGGGGTTGTAAAGTCATTTGATTTCAAGCATCTCAAGTACTTCATGTAGGGCATAAACCGCCATAATATACTTCTATATTAGTGATAATCAATTTTACGAATATTCCTCCTCATCTCATACTTTTTCTTCCTGAACATTGTTGATCCCCTTGTCCCACCCTTCGAAGATAAAGACGAAGGTTAATGATTTAGTATGAAAAATAACAAAGTTTCTTGAAACTTCCTGGCAGATTAAAACTGTGTGCCCGACCGAGACTCGAACTCGGGACCTTTGCCTTTCGCGGGCAAGTGCTCTACCATCTGAGCTACCGAAGCACAACTCACGGCCGGTACTCACAGCTTTACTTCTGCCAGTATCTCGTCTCCTACCTTCCAAACCTTACAGAAGCTCTCCTGCGAATCTTGCAGAACTGGCACTCCTGAAAGAAAGGATATTGCGGAGACATGGCTTAGCCACAGCCTGGGGGGTGTTTCCAGAATGAAATTTTCACTCTGCAGCGGAGTGTGTGCTGATATGAAACTTCCTGGTAGATTAAAACTGTGTGCCCGACCGAGACTCGAACTCGAGTATGTCTGTGCGTGCGATTTTTATATGTTGAGATATTATTTAGTCTATCCTAACTGCCGTCGCCTCTGTCGCTGCCTCTATCATCATAAATTTGAACCACTTTTCTCAATCATTTTGGCTACTTCGAAGACAATGGCGTTTTGATAATTGCTGGCAATAGCAGATGGGTAATATTTGTGACACAATTGTTCGATCATATGTTTGCTGTGTGTATTGTAAATGTATTTTTTTACTTCATTTAATAATCTGTACAAAAAGGAAGTAATTTTATATTGTTACCCTTTTGAGGTGTTTGCCATCAATCGGTTGTTGAAATTTAGTCTTTTCAGTCAATGTTATTCTCGGACGTTTGCTTTTTAAAAACAAATTCATTAGTGTTTTTAGAAACGTTAATAAATTCTTTACGGCTCAGTACCTTTCCACTCAACACCAACTCCCTACCGCATTTCAAATACTTTTTTGTAATATTCTTCTGTTTGGTATGTCTGTGCGTGCGATTTTTATATGTTGAGATATTATTTAGTGTACCCTAACAATTTTGATATCTTGTACCATGTTACATGGTCAATGTGGATGCTTTATTAGGTGTCGAGTGAAGCTACAATGGCTGTTTTCATCCTTAAAGCTTATTATGATGTGTTCTTTACATCTAGTTTTGAAATTTCAGCCTGTGTTTTACAGATACCTGATCTGCAGTCTTGACGTTCTAAATGGAGCGTACCAGCTCCTTGGTATTTGTCTGAATATTTGTATCTGTAAATCTAATTAGAGTGTATTCTTTATTCTGTATGTTATGTGTAATCCTCGTTTCTTCTGCATATCTGCTATTCTGTGTATAGATTTATGTTTGTGTCTTAAAATGCGTCATCTCATGGGTGTTCCTTTTCTTTGTGTTTGTGTGTACTGTAGTATCTATGTTTTTTGTGCAGTTTTGTGGTGCTTCCGTCTTCTGTTTATTTTAAGTTTTCTTTAGTTTTGTTTTGTGCTCAGTTTTTGTATTATGTGGATTTTATGTCTATTGTTTTCGGTTATGAGCTGCATTGTTTCTAATTTCATAGTTTTTTGTGCTGGGTTGGATTTTATAAAGTCTATGTACCATGTATGGGAAAACTGCTACTTTGTGATTTTATGGGTGGTTACATGTGATATGTATAATTTCGCCTGTTGCTGATGGCTTTGCGAAAATGTCAGATCGGTACTTATTGTCACTTCTCTTTACTGTTATATTGAAGAAGCGTTGAATTGGCTATTTTAAGTATACTTCTTTTGCTGCATGAAATTGATATTTTTCTAGTGGTATTTAGCATTAGTATCTAACATGCGGATTCCGTCATCGTCAAATCTGTACCACTAAATAATTCTGTATCGTTTTGTTGCGATTATTGTATCAAAGACTGCATTCTGTATGTGGCTTACAAACATGTTGTACAATGTTCTTGTTATTTCGGATCACACTGGAAGGGCATATTTTTGTAACGGATATTTCTTTTCATATTGGAAGTGATTCTGAAATGTGAATTCTTGAAGCGTTTTGAATATTTTTCAAACATTATCTGTGATGTTTTCTTGTATGTAAACAGGTTCTCATCAGTTGATTTTATTATGCCTGCAGTTGGTACTGAGGTGTACACATTCTGTATGTCAAAAGAAATGATGGTAGTAAATTTTTTATTTGTGTTACAATTTAATTTGCGGCTTACACTGTTCTGTTGTTCTTCATTTCATATTGTTGTATTATGGTTTCGTTTATATGTATTGCTGTATAGTACGATAGACCATTAATGAAATTTATTCCAGGTCTTACAGAAATATTTGGGTTGTGAATCCTGCTTTCACTGCTGAATGTTGATACTTGAGGGTGGTTAGACTTTTGTGTGGTGCGTTGCTTCTATTTGGCTTTGAATATGTGTTTGACAACAAGTTTCCTGGACACATTGTGTGTTCCCACCTTTCGCCATAGAAGGGTGTGGACAGAACCACTTCTCAGGCTAAATCTGCTCTTATCTGAGTAAAGCCTGTGACCCCCATCTCTGTTGATCCAGACTGTATTCTATCGACACCATTGGAAATGGAGATGCTGATGTGGGGATTTCAACGCAATGCAATGTACTTATCGTTGGCGAAGACACCAACCCCCATGCACTAGTCACTAACTATCGATCATGAGACTGTGTGCCCTGCAATCGTGTTAAATATGGTTGCAACTGCACCTGCCCTTTGACATCGATCCCGTCTTTCCTGTTGCAAAATTTAGTGGTCGTCTACTGCTGTAGCTGACCATGCTCCTTAAGGCAGCAGTGCCTGTGGTTCGGAATGCTCCCCATGCAAGTGAAAAAACGCTGTGAGCAATACAGTTCACACTTCATCTTTCTTCCTGTTTTTAATTGGTGCTTCCCTGTGTGATGTCAATCAAATATTGTCTCCAGTCCATCTTGCAATGAAGAGCGATAAAACTGTTACACTGTTTTCAGGACATCATCCAAATATTGTCTCCAGTCAATGTTGTAACGAAAAGCAGCAACATAGTTCGCCGTAATTGCTCGCTGATTGCTACACATAGTTTTCCAGTTCCTTCAAGTGCCTCGTGTTGTGGGGCCAGCCTTAATTGGTGCTATAGTCATGCTGATCTCGCACTATGTGACATCCAATATTTCTTGTAACCGAGCAAGGTAGCG
Organism: Schistocerca cancellata; assembly: GCF_023864275.1. Lineage (NCBI taxonomy): Eukaryota > Metazoa > Arthropoda > Insecta > Orthoptera > Acrididae > Schistocerca > Schistocerca cancellata. Next base: position 152,344,985 of record NC_064634.1, on the reverse strand, counting down.
CAGTGGTTAGCACACTGGACTCGCATTCGGAGTTCAAACCTGCGTCTGGCAATCTTGATTTACGTTTTCCGTGATTTCCTTAAATAGCTTCTGGCAAATGCCGGGATGTTTATGTTTCCTGTGAAAAGACACGACCGACTGCTTTCCCGATGCTTTCCTAACCCGATGCGATCGATGACCTAGCTGTTTGGTCCCCCGAATCAACCAACTATTTCTTTCACGACTTGGACTCATCTGTCAACGTGCTCCTGAACAGTAACTCATTGACACTGAGTAGTTGATATGCTGTGTTACTCCTTACGGTTTGCAGGACAGTGTTTAACCAAAGGAACCATTTCCAGAAGCACATAAGAAACAACCTCAAGGACATCAAACTGAGTCATGCGTACATAACAAGTTTGCCAGTGTCGGTTCTACTGTTGCAGCTATCCCCCTAGCCATTGCTTGCCGACGAGATGGCGCTGGACTGCGAGAGTGCACGTGTGAATGGCCACAAATGGGATATATTCCGGTGTTGGGCTTGATTCAGGAAATAGTTATCTCGCGTAATTCGTAGTTAGAGGTCCCTTTTGATGGCGGATGTGTGAATGCTCCATATTGGACGAACACTGTTATAAGGCGGCGGCCTCGTATGTGATGAGTGACAGGCGTCATCACACAGGTTTGGAACTGGAATTTCTCTTACCTCACCGTCGATAAGATCATGTCAAATCTGGGAATTTTTGCTCGCACTTATCGTAGACTGCGGTGAGGCGCTTGAGTACTGGCTTTAAATTCATGTTAGTATTACGAAAACAGTCTTAATCGCGTTTTTATTTATTTAGTGCGGACCGGTTTCAGCCCATCACAGGAGCCATCTTCAGGGCGAACATACTGTAAAATTACAATATCTATCTTAGACAAAACTAATGACAATTATACATTATGCTGAGAGAAGTATCAGCTATGTCTATTACCAGTTTATGGTATGGATATCATCATTAGGACACCGACACGCTATATGCAACATACGATTATCATAAAGCTATCTAAAACTTAAAGTAAATGTCTTAAGGTCATGGTAGGTGTCATGTAACTAGAAAACTTATGGACGTCAGTTACAAAGGAAAACATAATGGTAATTATCGTATATATAGGATGATAATTTAAAAAAATTTAAAATCAAACTTACAAGAAAGGAAAAGTATCACCTTACCTTAAGACATTTACTTTAAGTTTTACATAGCTTTATGATAATCCTACAAGGTGCATTCAAGTTCTAAGGCCTCTGATTTTTTTTTCTCCGGACTGGAAAGAGATAGAAACATGGGCATTGTTTTAAAATGAGACTGCATTCATTGTCAATACGTCCCAGAGATGGCAGCACCGTACGGCAGATGGAATTTTACCGCCAGTGGCGAGAATGAGAACTGTTTTAAATACTTAAAATGGCGACGTTTTCCTTACTTGAACAGTGTGCAATCATTCGTTTTCTGAATTTGGCTGGTGTGAAACCAATTGAAATTCATTGACAGTTGAAGGAGACATGTGGTGATGGAGTTATGGATATGTCGAAAGTGCGTTCATGGGTGCGACAGTTTAATGAAGGCAGAACATAGTGTGACAACAAACCGAAACAACCTCGGGCTCGCACGAGCCGGTCTGACGACATGATCGAGAAAGTGGAGAGAATTGTTTTGGGGGATCGCTGAATGACTGTTGAACAGATCGCCTCCAGAGTTGGCATTTCTGTGGGTTCTGTGCACACAATCCTGCATGACGACCTGAAAATGCGAAAAGTGTCATCCAGGTGGGTGCCAAGAATGCTGACGGACGACCACACGGCTGCCCGTGTTGCATGTTGCCAAGCAATGTTGACGCGCAACAACAGCATGAATGGGATTTTCTTTTCATCGGTTGTGACAATGGATGAGACGTGGATGCCATTTTTCAATCCAGAAACAAAGCGCCAGTCAGCTCAATGGAAGCACACAGATTCACCGCCACCAAAAAAATTTCGGGTAACAGCCAGTGCTGAAAAAATGATGGTGTTCATGTTCTGGGACAGCGAGGGCGTAATTCTTACCCATTGCGTTCCAAAGGGCACTACGGTAACAGGTGCATCCTACGAAAATGTTTTGAAGAACAAATTCATTCCTGCACTGCAACAAAAACGTCCGGGAAGGGCTGCGCTTGTGCTGTTTCACCAAGACAACGCACCCGCACATCGAGCTAACGTTACGCAACAGTTTCTTCGTGATAACAACTTTGAAGTGATTCCTCATGCTCCCTACTCACCTGACCTGGCTCCTAGTGACTTTTGGCTTTTTCCAACAATGAAAGACACTCTCCGTGGCCGCACATTCACCAGCCATGCTGCTATTGCCTCAGCGATTTTCCAGTGGTCAAAACAGACTCCTAAAGAAGCCTTCGCCGCTGCCATGGAATCATGGCGTCAGCGTTGTGAAAAATGTGTACGTCTGTAGGGCGATTACGTCGAGAAGTAACGCCAGTTTCATCGATTTCGGGTGAGTAGTTAATTAGAAAAAAAATTGGAGGCCTTAGAACTTGAATGCACCTCGTATGTGGCTTGTAGCGCGACGGTGCCCTAATGATGATATTCATACCATAAACTAGTAATGGACATAGCTGACACTTCTCTCAGCGTAATGTATAGTTTGACAACTACATAACTACTTAGAAAATATTTTCTTTTATGCAACTAACAGCAACACGACAACCGACATCCGTTAAAGATCAATACATCGTCACTCACTATATATTAAATATAAAGGCAAAATGTTCGTATTTTTGGGCGGACGCCTCTATACACAGTGTAGGCTGCGAATATCTTCTGCACTATGACGATGTATTCCCTCCAAAGTGTGGTATCGATCCTATCGTTGCCTAGGCGACGGACAGCAGCGCGGCAAAGGAGGCAGCCATATTGTGCCGCTGCTAGGACAACAGCGTCCATAGGGCTTGGACTAGGCTACAGATAACATCGTAGCAGAGTGGACAGTCATGTTGGGCCACTACCATGGCAACGGCGTCCATAGTACCTGGACTAGAGGGCTCTGTGTATACGATTACAGATAGGCACACTTCAGCTTGTTCCGTTATTAAATAATAGAAATAGGATATTAATAAGTATAAAGTAAATATAATACAGACAGGAAATTGTTTCCTTCCCCCATAGTATATTACGAATTAAGATAAAGTAACTTACTAACGTTCTTTTTTATGTTTGACGTAGAAAAGTTTTTTCACATACTTTTTTATGTTTACTTACATAACAGTGTTTTTTTAAAATGAACATGGTTTCTTTAAATTGTAAACCTAACACAAATTGTATTTACGCTTCAATTTTTGAGCCTAGACGTCTACCATTGGTCACTGCTGGAAGCGTTGCTTATGCTCACGTGCTCATAGCTTGCTATATCAACCCAGGCAAAAGGTAAATTCCTTACAGTCTTCGGTCACACCCTAGCAGACGTGACGTCACCAGGAGTCGACCAGCGGGTAAAACACTATATTTACGTAATCCACTCTTATAAGATGGTTGTTATTAGTTTTAATTTTACAGTATGTCCGCCCTGAAGATGGCCCCTGCGATGGGCTGAAACTGGTCAGCACTAAATAAAAAAACGCGTTTAAGGCTATTTTCATAATACTAACTTAATTTTATATGAATCGCTGTTACTGCACGACCATGTTGTCCAAACATTTAAATTCACGTGCCCTGGTTCCCCATGCACCTTCTTAACAGTTGTGACATTACTCCCATCTAATACTGTGGGCCAAAGTCACCGGTACCTCTTTTGACGACTAAGCATGTAGGTTGTGATGGAATGTGCATTAACTGCGTAAGCTTGTTATTTATTGAGCAATGTGAGTGCCTCGTGGTGTATGTAAATGGTTGCTTTCTGTTTTGTAGTTTGGTGGATTCCCTCATCTGCCTTTTGCCTCACGTTGTCAGTGTGTTAAGTAGATTATTATTTGCTTAAACAGCGTTCTTAAGGTAGCCTACAGTATTTTTCTTTTCTCATGTGTTATCCAGTGTCATGTGTTCTATGAACGTAGTACTTATTCAGTTTATTTTGTTGTTGCGTTAATTGCTTCTTAAACTTGCTTTACACACTGGCTTTGACTGTCATATTGTTTAATTCAATGTGTCTCTTAGAGGACATATAATCCCTTTTTTGAAAGTTTATTGTGTCGGACATCACAGTATTTCTTACTGCTGTGACGGGTGTCATATAGAAGTGGTAATACGTTCGTTAATAGTGATCTACTTTGTAAGACATGTGGCCAGCCGAGTATTTTAGATCCATATTATTTGCCATTCATTATTTTTTGTGAACCAGCCCTTTGTCTAGTAATTAGTCAATTTCCTGGACCAGCAGCGCGGAGTAGCCGTGCGGTTTAAGGCGCCATGTTCGGATTGCGCGGCCCTCCCGTCGGAGGCCCGAGTTCCCCCTCGGTCATAGGTGTGGGTGCTGTTCTTAGCATAAGTTAGTGTAAATTTGCCCCTCGCCAGTGAGAACTTTTATGGTTATTTATGGACTTACTGTGTCTTCATAAAATTTCAGGCGCATCCAAAGGTACCTCTGCCATTTCTGAAGCTTGCTTAAGTGGCTGCCAGCCGTTAACTAAGTGTATGTCTTTTCTTTAAAGTACTGTTAAAATTGTAAATCTTAAAATTTCGGTGTGGCTGTAATATCTGTTTGCTTAATTTGTAACTATTCTTGTTACTCTCTCTGCAACAGGTCACAACACTTGAATATTTTAATCACGAAAGTACTATTGTATGAAACTTACAGATTAAGTAAAGAAACACTGACTAGAGACAGCCTGTAATATAAGCTCCAAGAATTGTTTGCTAGGCCACTGTATTGTGAATCTCACTAGGATGTCATGCATTTTAGGGAAATTTTCGGCAAACCTTAAACCTGCTTCACTGATTCTAAACATGTTTCCGTAACCACTTGCCATTTATTAAAATATGTACATGCTCTGACGTATTTAAATACCACTTAAGCTCAGTGTTTGTGAAATATGTAGGCCTCTAAAACTTTCGTGTTCCTTCATCGTGGTTAGTACTTTCATTGGGCTATATGCGCTGTGATGAACCTGTCCAGTGTAAATCAGTGACTTTGCTTTTGTATTTTTAATCTTTAAATATTCCCTGTATTTGCGTTTCTTATTCAAAAACGAATTTGTCATTAGGTTTTACGCAATTGCTGTAATTGTTTAGAATAATTTTCGAATTACTTTGTTAAATATACGAGCTTGCAACAAATTTTTCGCGGAGCACTCTGATGACGCAATGTTAATTCTGCCTTGAGCCAGTTTAATAGTTGCTAGGTCAGTCAGTGATTAACCACTTATCAGCTGTTTGATTATTCATTCACTTTTTATTACTGCAACAATTAAAAATTTAAGTATCGATTATTTACCCCTTAACCATTTATTTTACTGTTCTTAGTTTAATTCCTTGTTAAGTGCTTGTGTTTGTGGTCCACTTAATGGTGTACATTTATTGTGTGATTTTAATTGTATTTAATAAACTATTTTTTTATAATTCCCTTTTTTATGGTCCCAGCACTTTCGCACTCCGCAACCAGCTCCCCAACAATTCACAAACATAGGCTCACAGACATAAACATCACTCGCCATACAGAAGGTTAACCACCCTCAAACACCAAAATACAGAAGTAAACCCAGCATTCACGGATGAAGTATTCTTGTGAGAACTAACATAAATTTCATTAATGGATTATCATAATAGATGGAAAAACACATAAACAAAACCATAATACAATAGTATAAAATGAAGAAGAACAGAACAATGAAAACCACAAACGAATTTTTTACGCAAATAATGTACACATTCCACTATTACCTTCTCACATTTATTTTCACATAGAGTATGTGTACACCTCAGTACCAGCTGCAGACACAATAAAATTAACTGAAGGGAACTCAACGACATACCACAGAATACCACTAATAAACTCTGAGAACCACCCAATAACCTTCAAACAACAATATCTCAAAATTACTTCCAATTTAAAAAAAAAATACATTGTCTGCCAGCAGAATCTGCAACTCGTCATTTGCTGACTATTTATTAATTACAGTCCGTAAGCCCAGAGAAGTTCATGACATCAGCATCCTGCACACAGGGAAAAAAGGCTTCAGGCTTAATATTTGCTAAACAGTTAGACATTTTCAGACACCTTTCTTTAAATGACAGATTCATTCTTAATGAACAGTTGCAGCTACATAATAACAGTATAAAGCTGTTATATAGAAATACCTAAGGTTTACTTCTCTATTTCTTCGGAACAGGTCCCAAAATACCGTTTCCCTCTCTACTTTTCATTAAAACATTGTACTCGTTCCATTGAAAAATGTATGCAATATTTGGTGTTCTGTTGTCTAATATGATTTTTAATTTTGCATAATACTTGCTTTTCATACGTGAAGATGTATCCTAGTTACAAATTTTTTTTTGTGAATTAAGCAGGTGGTATATTTGACTGCTACTAGATGGTGTGACTTGTTTTGTGTCCATATTGTGGCAAGTTTGACGTATGATCCTCTTAGTCTGATACCACATGCAGAGACTTTTTGGTATTGAAGCCCTTAGCGGCGTGTACTGTACTATGCTAAATAGCTACAGGTTTACTAGCAGTTACCAGCTTTATGTCAATTTCAGTGTGGTTTTGACATTACCTTCTCAATGAAGTGGCAACGGCCTTGCCGCAGTGGATTCACCGGTTCCCGTCAGATCACCGTCGTTAAGCGCTGTCGGGCGTGGCTGGCACTTGGATGGGTGACCATCCGGGCCGCCATGTGCCGACGGAATAGTAGCAGCTCCTGTCAAAGAAAACCAGCGTAACGACCGGGAGAGCGGTGTGCTAACCACATGCCCCTCCTATCCACATCCTTTGCTGAGGATGACACGGCGGTCGGATGGTCCCGATGGGCCACTTGTGGCCTGAAGATGGAGTGCTTTCTCAAGGAAGTAGTCGTATGCAACAAGAGCATTATTGCTCTTAAATTTGTTGGTCACTTGCTACATGTGGGTGCAGTCTTCTTATAAATCTGTTTGCAATAAAAACTTTACATACCATAATTTTTCTTTATGTTAATGTTTCTTAATAATCTTTTAAGTAACTGTGTATTTTCTGATGAATACATTCATATGAAGTGGTGAAACTTGATAAAAGTAAAACTTTGTTGCAACCAGTTGGCTGTTTTATATTTATCGGATTTTCTTTGTTTTGGCCCAAGTGCAAAGTGCTTTCCATGCATGTTTTTGCATTCGGCTGTAAAGCTAACACCTTATGGGAAAAAAGTTTTGCTCGAAGGAACGTCGTTTCATAGAAAGCACAATTAGTTGTGTCGTTTCTGTGAAAGCTAATATGTTTACACGTTTATTTGAATGGGGAATGATATTTATGAAAATTAACCAGCGGCTTTAATTTTTGAGTTTAAAATACGCTGAAAGATGTAATTGTTTAAGTGGATTCTGTATGCAGCGTATGTTTCCCTACATTAGTGGAATCAAGGATAATTTGGCTGCAACAAGAACACAACACAGCTCTGTGCCTGAGTCGCTGAAAAAGACAGTACGATAATCCTAAACAAAACTGTTTCAGGGCGCAGTAAGAAATGAAGGTACATTTAGACCCAACAATTAAAACACACAGGAAGAGCAGACATTGGCTCTGACAGGACATTTATTGAAATCAGTGGGGAAGTGGAAAATCTGTGCCATCCCAGGACCCCAACCCAAGTATCCCAAATACTTGGCAGATGCTCTGAACTCAGATGCTATATGGACACAGAGGCTATTGCTACTGCACAGAACATCTCAGCATGCCTGCCGTCAGACCCAAATTCTGAACTTAACCACACACTACTAATGTAGTGGCCCTTGTCCATTATCCTTATTACTCGCAGCATTTCGTAGAATCTCGTTAAGAGTTCGAGCGTGTTGTGCATTTGCAGTGAAGAGATCATTGACCGTCTCGCTTTAATTATTCATAGTGGTGTCTGCTTTGTGCCAAGGTTTATTAGCTAACAACTTCCATACTGAAGAGGTTTTACTTGCTAATTATAGCAGCTTACGTTTTATAATGTTGTGGTTTCATTGCTATCTCAAGTCTAGCGAACCCTTCATTATGTCTGGGACCAGAAAGTCACAACAGAAACAGTTAATATTGGGCATCCTTCCGAGATTCAGTATTATGTCTCATACTTTTCTCGTTCTGTGTCAATGACAAGTCATCAGTTTGGTCTCACAGGAAATGCAACATATATGCAGATGACCTACGCTTATGTTTATGTGATGATGCAGTTAACTTGGTGGAGGATCTCGATAATGTTAATAGCGACATTTGTAGTATCAAAGGGCACTACAATCAACCCAGACATGTTTCCAGACCAGCAAGAGACTTGTACAAATTGGACTGTGACGCACTGATGCTGTAAAAAGGCATTGGTAACTAAAGGATTGATTGAATAGGATTTTATATAACTCTCCCCTCCAACTCCAAACACAGACCAGTACGAGGAGCCCCTGCTAGGCCGAGTAACCTAGTGGAAGGTTGGGTAATCAATCCCAATGGGAAGCTGGGTCGGTGAGCTGACAGAGTTGCAAGGCTGGGAAATTAACCTCAGCTTATGAGCTAACAAAGAGAAAAGCAATACAAAAAAACGCTATGGGAGCCCAACCCCACAGAAAAGCCAGCAACCTTGTAAGCTGTGATGGAAACACCTAAGGCTGAACAAGAAGCCAGCAACCGTTCTTCATAAAACAAATTAACATGTTTTCAGAGCTACTAGTAAACTTCGGACCGATGATGAAAATACCAGACGGTGACAATGGAAAAGAAATGGTATATGATTCGGAAAAGTGAATCTTAGAAGTCTATACAAAGCAGAAGCTGCAACATGTGTGGTGAAAGAAATTCGGAAATATAGACAAGATGTAACTCCTGAGCAAGAAATCCTGTGGGAAGACTCTGGCAGCCTATGTGTTGAGGATTATACTGTCGTTTATGGATCCTGTGAGCGAGTACATATGCTACGTTGTAGTTTTTCAGTGAGAAAGATCTTGGCCACTAATATTTTAGAGTTTGTGTCTGTCAACACAAGAATCTCTGCCTTAACAGTGAACGCAAACCATAAGAAGACGACTTTTGTGATCACAGAACAAAGTACCACTGAAGTGAAATACCAGTTTTACACTCATCTCCAAAATTGACACTTTAGGATGCTCACCGATGATATGAATGCTAGAATTTCGAAGGAACAAGAATTCCAAGACATAATAAGAAGACACAGTCAAATGAGCAAAAGCGACAGTTGTGTGAGGTTCATCAGATTCGCTATGTCGACTGGTCTATTCGGCACCAGCACGAACTTCCAGCGTAAGGACATACATAAAGGCACCTGGGTGTCAGCAGGTGGGAGGAAAGTAAACCAGATAGACCCACATCATCAGGGCTATAAGAGAAAAACGATATTAATACGTTTTCAAGACGGTTCAGGGTACAACAAGTACAGTGTACAGGAAGGACCAGTGATAAACTATAGAAGGCTGTCAGATACTATTTTGGAAGGTTAAAAGATGAAGCAATGAAGACCGATTATCAGGTGCATTTTAACAACGGTTTCGAAACGCTTGGCGAATGGGACGGCAGTGAAGGTCTTGAACAAATGAGGATAGACATAAAGAGCCCAGTGACAGTCACAGCAAAGGAAACAATCAAGAGGAACCTAGGTTAGATGACATGGTTTGGAAACAAATGCACGGATGGTACGAAACAGAGACAAGAAGTCAGCAGAAAGTGACTTCAAGAGACAGATCTGGTGAAGGGAAAAGCACGATTTGAGGGATTTCGAAGAGCTACACAAGCATCTCTGAGAAAAACGAAAAGAAAATATCTTAAGAACGCCATCATTCAGATGGAAGCAGACTAAAGGGGAAAAAAGACCATGGAAATGTTCCAAAATGTGGGCAGACAAAAGTTTGCCAAAGACTCGGATGATAAAATCCTGACCAAAGATAGTGAAATCTCTGAAAGCAACCAGCTTCTCAACTATGATGCAAACAAAGTACAATTCTGTTTCACAGCTGGCACAGACTACCCTCCAACTACATTGGTTGAAATCAAAATGCATATCAGAGGGTTAGGAGTATTAAAGTCCAAGCGAAAATGATCCAGGCAGGTGGAGAGAAACTTGCAGAACGACTAAACTGGCTGATACAAATAATCTGGACCAAGAAGAATACGAAGAATGGAAAACGACCCTGATCTATCCAACTCATAATAAGGGTGAAAAATTGAAGTTTGAAAACTGTCGAGGAATCGTCCTGCTTAATTTATGCTACAAGATTCTGTCCAACTTTCTCATACATAGAAGTCCGATCCCAGAATCATTAATTGGTGAATATCAGGGAGGGTTTCGGCCAGGACGATCAACAATAGCTCACATCTAGCCCAACAGCCCATTGAAAACCTGAGAGAGTAAGGTAAAGACCTCCAAACTTTCGTCGTAGACATCAAAGGCTTGTGTTTGCATGTACCACAAGAGAGTGTTCAGTTCTCTAAGAGCGGTTGGAATGCAGAGAAGCTCGTCAATGGTGGAACGATCTGCGTCAGTGAAACACATGTAACGTGAAGAGGGAAAGTCGTGTAACAGGTGACTGACTTTGTGAAATGTCTCAGGCAAGGAAATGCTTCATCTCTTTCTCTGTTCAGTTTTTTCCTCGAGAGTGTCATATGTGAGACTTTTGAAAAGAACTTTGAAAAGATTCAAGTATAAAGGATGAACATGGCATATCTAGTCTCTGCAGATGACATCTGCTCAATCAGCAGCTTTGAAGAGGAGTTAATGCAATGGAGATAGCATCCAGCAACAACAATAAACCAAATCATGACGATTACCTCGGTATGAGTTGTCAACAAGGTCACGATACTGAGTAATTACAGACACTGCGGTCCTACAAGAAAGTGTGCGAATTTAAATATGAGCACCCTTTTCACAGAGAACTTGTCATACAATGGTAGAGATCAGCGCGAGGGCAAGGGCAGGGGCAGGAAACGAATCCTTCTACAGCCCAAAGCAACTGCTTCTGTCCAGATGTCTCTCCAGACAATTCAAAATTTCGCTACGTAAAACCCTGATCAAATTTATGGTACTCTAAGGCTGTGAGAAGTGTAGCATCTGAAAGCAGTGCAAGCTAGCCTATGGTGGCGGAAATTCTCCGTCTGCCAAACGACTAAAAGTCGTAACCAACACAGCCAAGAGGTGCCACGTTTATAAATAGCACAAGGAAATCTGACTTTCGTAAACAGTGGGCCCTGTGTGGAAAATCTAATGAACTGACTAACTTGACATAAAATTAATTTATTGCCTTCAAACCCACAACAAAATAAATGACATTGTAGGAAATGAGAATGGGTGTTGTTTACAAATTAATAACAAGGATCTACAGTATCACAAAGAAATTTAATAACTAATACCAAGGACAAAAGAGAACAAGCATATAATTTGAAACTTTAACGGTATAACATTTCGTTAACATGAACTCAGGTTGGTTGGCAACCGTCTTGGGGAACCTAACTGGAATTTCCGTGTTCATGAGACTGGCTCTGTGAGTGGAAGAATGCCAATCTAGGCAAGAACATTCTGCTGTATCGTTCCACTGACTGGTCTCTTGCGTCAAAATATAATTAAGCATGCAATGGACACTGGGAGTGACTACCGCGAGTATGATTCTGCTATAAGAAACACGGCCATGACAACGATTGAGAAGCTCCTGATCTTACCAAAGCTGCACAGTGTTACCAGTTAGGCGGCGGAAGCCGAGATGCTGTCGTCTGCGTGCGGGTGCTGCCGAAGCTGCTGGGTTCGGTGGTGGATCGTACTGCAGGAGATGTTCTTGAGTAATCCTATCATGGCCCAGCAGTGGTTACCGTACCAATCGTTGTTTTCTAACAAGGAGACTCGATCTTCCTCAACCAATCACTGCAGTGCAGTAATCATTCTGTTCTCTGAAGAAACAGTACACAATGCCTAGAGGTTCCGCAGCTAAACTCCTGGCGCATTTCACAAGATGAGGGAAGCTTCTTAGTGAAAACAAGCTCGGCCTCGTCCATAAAACGAGTTAGTGGGGGCCGTTTTGGCGAGGCGCGGCGGCACCTAAGAAATGCGACATCGAGAGAAATGCGTCGTGCTGTCTCACAAGGCACGCTGTTCTTGTATTAAAAACATTAGCCAGGTGCCAGCCCAATGTTGCTTTACCTAGAACCGCAGATGGGATCAGGAGACCAGACTCGCACACAACATCCATTTGCTAATGAAGCGGTTAAAATCCCTGGCACCACCAGTTTCTAAGGAGTGTCATTTCGCATTCAACCACGGCGTTCCCACCCGCTTGCTTCGGCCGCTAGTGGAACAAACCTGATTGCCAGAATGGCAGCCCGTAAACCAGTGCCCTGGTGGTCCCATATCCAGTTTCTGTTACTAGAAAGGGTGACAGGCAATGACAAGTTTCCACGAACTCACGTGCTGCTCAAGGAAAGTTCTAAAGGTACCCCTACAGCAATGGTCGCCTCCAGCGTCCAAAAATCTGTCTCAGCTGTCGAATTAAGTTCCACTACTGCTACTCAAGGCATGAAAGTACAGTGAGATCAAACAGTAGTTTACCGTAACCCTAACAGTCCATCAGATAAATATAAATCAGAGAAAATTTAGCTACACCAAAGGCAAATGAAGTTCTATGATAATCACCGAAACAAAAATGAAAGGGGAAGTGCCTGATGGATATAACCACGGCAGTGGCCGGCTCAGAATGCAACACTTTCTTTCAGCGGGATCGTCATATTTTAGAGGAAAGTGCTGTGGTAGGTTTTTGGTTCGTGTTGGATGCACACACTGGTGAACAGAAGGCCAAACACAACCATGTGTTAGATAAAATATATTGAGATGCCAATATAGCAGGAATCATATTATGCAAGCTACTACAATAGGCTGGACATGTGGCTCGGATAGGAGACAACAGGTTGCCACAGAAGCTCCTGGATTTCATCCCCACAAGTAGAAGACCCCCACGAAGACAAAGGAAAAGGTAGAGTGATTTCCTCCAGGAATACCTACAACAGCTAACGATGGATATGGATGAATGATGGAAGGCAGCGATGGATACACGGAAACTTGTAGCAGCTTGCAGTTCCTTGGCCTGATCGTCTAAAAATAAAAGTAATATTATAGGATATGCCTTTTCATAACAGCATAGAATATAGCATTAAGATGGAACCCACCCAAATCCCAAGCATTCATGGTTATTTATTGGAGGCTTACTTGCTCCACATTCTGTAAATCTGTTATCTGTAAACCTAAGCTAGTAAACCCAGAAAACTTACAAAATTTTGATTTCACATCATTGCATCCCTTTTTCGACTAATTTCAGATGAAGTCCTGCCCCATCTGCAAAAACATTATTTTCCTTTACGAATGGTGACCCAACTTCCGATTGCAATTTCTCCAAGCTTACACTTGTACAGCACTGTTACACTTACACAGCACCAGTTTCCCACCCTACGTCAATAATAAGTCTCGTAGCGTTCCATTACCCTCACAGCACGTTGAAGAGCTATACTGAAAGACACACACAAATAAACATATGTACTCCAAGTCCAGAAACCACGCACCATGAAAGAGTCATGCAAATTGACCAAAAATTGATATTCATGCAAGTATCAAAGGAAAATGCAAAATTGCTAACTTTGGTGTCAGATTAATGAATGTGTGCCTTTGCAGAAAACAGGGTAAAAGTCGATACCAGGATGCAGAGTCTTCGCGAATTTCCTCCTGTGTACTCAGGTGGATTGTTAACTATGTCCGCAGACTGTGCGTTAGCAGTATACGCATATTTTAACTTTGGACAAGGGATATGCAGTTGAGATTTTAAAAAAACGCAGGAGTAAGCTGTGAATCAAGGAGGAGGTGGTCGACCTAGGGAGATGACAGAACGTTAGAACCAGGTACTAGTCAGAGAGGCATTCACAGCCCCATATTAATCACTATCTTCGATCCCACGTACAAGTGGCACTTCAGTGATCACAAAGACCATTATTAAAAGGTTCACAGAAAGGGGGCTGAGGTTATGGCACCCTTTGAACTGACTACCACTGACATCTGTATTCTAAGAAGTCCATCTGCAGTGGTGTCAGGCATGTTTGGTGTGGAATCTCAATTACTGGAGTAGATCTGTCTTCGGTGATGAGTCCCGCTTCGCACTGAGCCCAGATGACCAACGAAGACATGTCTGGAGACGTCTCAAACAGCCGTAGGACTCCAACCTGTTTGTCGCCTGCCTTAGGTCCTGACAACCAGGAGTGATGTTATGGGGTGCCACTTCATTTCATAGCAGTACCGCTTTCGTTGTCATCCGCGGCTCTCTTACAGCAGAGCGATAAGTCGACGAAATTCTGCGCCCCAATTTGTTGCCCCTCGGGGCTAGCCATTCTCGGCTTACGTTTCAACAAGACAACACCATCACGCACGCAGCAAGAGTTTCCACTGCTTACCTTCGTGCTTCTTAAACCCTACCTCGGCCAGCAGGATCAACGGATCTCTTCCCAATTGAGAAGTTTGCTACATTATGAGCAAGCCTCCCCCCCGAATCAGCTTGGCATGTTGGCGATCGAAAAGCGCCAGTTGGATGGAATTAGGAGCGATGTCGCTCAAGAGCATATCCAACACCTCTGACAGTCAATGCAAAGCATAATAAATGCCAGCATAAACGTAAGGGGTGGACCAACGTGTTACTGACTTGCTCAGTTACTGAACCTCTGAACCTCTTCCCCTTGAATGAATCATTACATCTACCGATTTCCGTGTGATTCCGATAATTCCTTCGAGTTCTTCCTTTTTTTTTTAGTTTATATACCGGGTGTCTCTCCTTATATTTGTCAGCCACATTTCCTATAGTGTTTCGAAGTGGAATTTTACATGTCCATTCGATAGAGTGGTCCTAAATTAGTCTAATTTGGTGTTCGTTTTTGCAATATGGGACTTCAGAGCATGATTAGCAACAAATATTCCAGCAGCGACTGATCAGCGATACTGCATGGCACTAGCCGTCACAGCAGGATAGGGCACAATACGAGTCACTGCTGGCTCTTAGGTTATTCACCGGGCCTTTTGCCCAATGTCGTTAAAAGTAAAGTCGTGTTGGACTAATTTAGGACCGCTCTACCGTGTGGGCACATAAAATCGGCTATAACCAGAAACAACAACCTGTCGCTTTTCGTCGACGCTCGACACCCAATGTACCACATGATGAACGGTATTTGCTTGGCCTGATTCTAGCTACAGAGTGCGAAAACTAAATTGTAGATATTCAGTAAAGCACCAAGGACTATACGCCAATGAGTCTCAGTGGGAACAATATACAC
Source organism: Schistocerca cancellata (assembly GCF_023864275.1). Lineage (NCBI taxonomy): Eukaryota > Metazoa > Arthropoda > Insecta > Orthoptera > Acrididae > Schistocerca > Schistocerca cancellata. The sequence continues at coordinate 152,329,521 of NC_064634.1, read as the reverse complement.
TGACAAGGGTACATTTTACCAGTATATTTTATTTATCTTATTTCCATTAGGTACATATAGCTGCAGATACTGGAGCAGATACAAAAGTCACTGTTCGCGAGTCATTACTACTCTGTCGAATTGATCTTCACACCGGCTGCTGATTCGATCCACGTCAGATAACTGGTGACTCGGGAGAAGGCAACTGGAATTCCTTGTTCGCAACCCCTAACGGATCCGAAGCTGACCACGCCGACGAGTATGCGTCCTCCATCGTGGTCGACCGTGAGAGGACCGCCGCTGTCTCCCTGTGACAGAATTCGATGCACCTCTCAAACATATACGCTGGACCAATGGACGAAATGAAAAGGCATCGAAAGACGAAGCCACCTAGTGAAATTTTCATCAGAGAATTACTTATTTTTCGCTAACACTGAGAGAAAGGGTTGTAGCCTCTCCCCGATGTTATTCAATCTGTATATTGAGCAAGCAGTAAAGCAAACAAAAGAAAAATTCGGAGAAGAAATAAAAACGTTGAGGTTCGCCGATGACATTGTAATTCTGTCAGAGACAGCAAAGGACTTGGAAGAGCAGTTGAATGGAATGGATGGTGTCTTGAAGGGAGGATATAAGATGAACATCAACAAAAGCAAAACGAGGATAATGGAATGTAGTCGAATTAAGTCGGGTGATGTTGAGGGTATTAGATTAGGAAATGAGACACTTAAAGTAGTAAAGGAGTTTTGCTATTTGGGGAGCAAAATAACTGATGATGGTCGAAGTAGAGAGGATATAAAATGTAGACTGGCAATGGCAAGGAAAGCGTTTCTGAAGAAGAGAAATTTGTTAACATCGAGTATAGATTTAAGTGTCAGGAAGTCATTTCTGAAAGTATTTGAATGGAGTGTAGCCATGTATGGAAGTGAAACATGGACGGTAAATAGTTTGGACAAGAAGAGACTAGAAGCTTTCGAAATGTGGTGTTACAGAAGAATGCTGAAGATTAGATGGATAGATCACATAACTAATGAGGAATTATTGAATAGGATTGGGGAGAAGAGAAGTTTGTGGCACAACTTGACCAGAAGAAGGGATCGGTTGGTAGGACGTGTTTTGAGGCATCAAGGGATCACCAATTTAGTATTGGAGGGCAGTGTGGAGGGTAAAAATCGTAGGGGGAGACCAAGAGATGAATACGCTAAGCAGATTCAGAAGGATGTAGGTTGCAGTAGGTACTGGGAGATGAAGAAGCTTGCACAGGATAGAGTAGCATGGAGAGCTGCATCAAACCAGTCTCAGGACTGAAGACCATAACAACAACAACAACTGAGTTTTAAGGATGACGTATGAAATTCATATGGAAAGGATTGGCTACACTGGAATGTTTCACATTGATTATGTAGTAGTAAGACAAACATTTCGAATCCAGATTTTAAAATACCCCCAATAACACAGCTACTATATGAATCTCCTAACTGATAACCAGATATCCGCCATACCATTATGTCTGAACAACAACTGATATGTACTTATATGAAGCGATCTTCCAAACATCGCCTGAGAGACGTTACAGTCTGCACCACTCGATCTGTGGCGTGTTTGGGAACATCGCAGCTGTACTGTTCATTTATTAATAGTTGTTCATTTGTTAACATTACTTAATAATTGTTAATTTACTAACAATACTTAAAAGTTCAGTAGTTAAATCATTATATTATTCTGTAGGCTAGGAACATACGAGACAAACTGTGTGATGGAGTAATACTTTTCTATATACTTTCATTGTATCTACGAAATCAGAGCTTTTATGAATATAATAATTTCCGTATTTGTGATGGGGAGGGGAAGGAAGGAGGATTGAAATGACAGAGGTGACAGTTGGAAAAGGAGGTAGATAGTTTGATGAAGCAGATAATGAGGAGCGTGGAGGGGTAATCGAATATTTATAAAATATTTGAGACACATTTATATATCCCAAACACTTTAAGTAACCATTATAAATATGTGTTTATAAAAGTATTTACGAACATAGTCACATTTTAAAGAGACATTTAAGTAACCATTACGAGTATATGCACTTACGTCTACGTCTCTAACTATTAATACATTAAGTGTCAAATCACATATAAAACAGCAAAATATGTTAGGTGAGAAGCTACTGATATAAGCAGATGTAAACAGGTGTTGTGACAAGGACAGGAAGTTGGAGGGAGCAAAATAACTCATTCTACTAAAAACTACAGGAAGCAATTTAACATTTGGTGTAATGTATGTATTTCCACATCTGTAATGCTTACATTTATTCTCACATAAAACAGACATAAAATAAAGTTCGGTGTAAAAATCTCAGTGGTTGAGAGAGTAGGGTATTCTGTAAACTGCCAACACATAAAAATGTGCTGAGTAATAGCACATTTATAGATTAATTTCTATGGCTGTTACGTAATGTTGACAAACACAGAGCTAAAGTACGTACAAAAATAAAAATAAATAAATTTTTTTTAACAATATTATTTTAAATGTGTGGTGGAGGGCAGGGTAGATAGGAATATACAAAAATAAAACAGGGGAGTAAATGGTGGAGAGGCTGGTATAATGGTATAATCTGTAAGGTGAAGAAAGGAGGTTGTTTGTTTGAGGAAGCAGATGATTTGCGAGGAGGGGTATATATTTACAAAATATTTGAAAATATTTTTTAAGCCACGTGGAGTGGCCGCGCGTTTAGAGGCGCCATGTCACTGATTGCGCGGCCCCTCCCTCTGGCATAGGTGTGTGTGTTCTTCTTAGCATAAGTTAGTTTAAGTAGTGTGTAAGTCTAGGGACCAATGACCGTAGCAGTTTGGTCCCACAGGAATTCACACACATTTGAACAATTTGAACATGTTTTAATTGTCCAAGCTACCTTAAGTAACCACTAGAAATATGCAGGTTCATTTAGTGTTTACAAAAGTATTGCAGAGCCTAGTTATATATTTGATAACTCATTTAAGTATTCATTAGAATTATTTGCACCCATATCTCCATTTGCAACAATCAAACACAATAGGAAAAAAGCTACTGAACTGTGAAAAAGGAAGGAAAATAGTAATACTGAACGGTCCAAGGTTAATCTGTGCAACATCATCGAGTGAATACAAGAACCACGGCGTCTAGGTCGTGTGGTTCCAGTGTTGAACTGCTAAGTGGGAGATCTGTGTTCATATCCCCTTCCTGTCCAGTTTTTTTTTTAATTGAGAATTTTCCACCTCATCATTGATGGGTCTGTTCTCCTTCTGTAATCTTGGTTATTGTCATACCATACATTGCTTATAGACTACGAGACACGTGTAATAATGTATTACTGTTGTAAGTAAATGTGATGAATAGTGAGAGCAGGTGAGATGACCTCTCACAGAGATGAAAGCAACAAATGAATAGGTGTACACTATGTTACAACAAAGGAATTCTACGGTCAAAACTTCAAATACATATCGCAAGAGTAATAAGGTGTGGTACTTGTGTAGAAGAAATAGGAGAGATGTACGTCTAGACATCCCTCCCTTACACCTTGCTGTTGCAAATGGACGTTATACCATGACACAGACACAAATTTGAATACAGCTAACAGATACGTCAATGAGAGGACGAACAGCTCATAAGTTTGAAAAAAAAAACCGGGTACACGATAGAGCATCCTTGCACTCCAACACTGTGATCACATTACCATCACGTCGTAGCTATTCAGGTTTGTTCGGTGTTGTACATCTTGACCGTTCACTGCCTCTATTTTGTTTCTTTTTTCATAGGTCAGTACACCTTTCTCCTGTTTTCATGCTTGCCTGTGTTCAGTTTTTGATGATCTGTCCATAGTGCCATCTTACCACTAAATCTGAGGTTGGTGCAATGGGGAGGTTTCCTTGTAAGAATAATGTAAGTTAGTTTTCCACTCGTTAAAATATTTTGTATATATGTTACTGTAAAAGTAAGATGATTGGTAAATCCTAGAATGAGCTGGTGAAACCAAAGACTTACGATCACAGTGTGGTAAAAGTCCGAAATTTCTTATTATATGCATAGATTTCGAACTTTTACCAAGAGACGTTGGTAAATGTTAGGATGTACCCATACCAAATGGTAAAACCATGTTCATTAAAAAAAACGTTCTAAAAGATGTTACCTTGTGAACGTTAATTTTTGTTGCAACAAGGCTAACTATTGTGGCATTTCGAATTACATAATATGGAAAACGATTTACACAAGAATTTTTCAGTTGAACACTTCTTTAAGCAATTGCACTTTTTGAATCCTTGTCCTCCAACGAAAGATTGTTTGGCAACCACTTCCCATAGACCAATTTCTTCTCTTGCTACTTCTTCGACCTTGATAAAATATTCCTTGCACAATGTAAATTGGTTCCTAGTGTACAATGACTTCAGTTTACCAGCTTTGGTACCAAGCTGATAAAATTCATCATCCTAAATATTTATCACTACTGCTATCACAGATTTTGCATCAGTTCTTGCCCTGTCTACATCCCGTACTTTAATTCGCTCATTCTGTCCAGCTGAAGGTTTTGGAATTTTGTGACATGAGGTTGCTTTCATTTTCTTTGCCTACAATTGAAGACCTTCTTTGGCAGCTTCTCAGCTCTGTTTCACCTTATTAGCACTGTTGGATTTGTCAGCGTCTCGTTACAACCATCAGCTGGTGCCTGTGTCTCGTCGTTAACTGTGTCTCTGGTGATTCCTCACCTGCTGCCTCCGTTCCTTCTGTTCCAGTACTTCATTCACTGGGCATCAATTCCTTGGCCGTCATTTTCAATTTCCTGTGAGTCAGTGGAAGTGATGTTTAAGATTCTTTCCAAGTCTTCTTCAGTGTTTATATTTTTTATTTTCATTGGAACCCCAAACTTGGCTTCATATGGTGAACATTTGATCCCTTCAAGATAAGCCCTAGTTTTCACTGTCTTTACAAACCTCAGCCCTTCAGACCATTTTGAAATTTCATTTGTTTCCATCCAAGTTGATAACATATTTTCGATATCTTGATTTGCTCTTTCGACTTATCCCTGAGACTGACTGTGCCTCAGCTTCCCGTGTACGATATTTGTATCATTCCACAACCCACATAAACTTTGAATAACTTGGTTACAAAACTCTCTACCATTATCAGAATTAATGATTCTTGGGGCACCAAAGGTGGTAAAAATGTCAAAAAGATGATATGCTACTTCATGAGCCCCTTTAGAAGTTAGTGCAAGGAGAATAACAAATTTTATCAAATGATTTTGTTATACAAGTATGAACTTCGACTTATTGTCTGGGTTTGCCTGCATGTCGATTAAGTCAATTTGGCGTCGTAAATTAATTTCACTGTGTATGACAAGTTTCACTACAACATCCCTTTTCAGTGTTTCTTGTTTTTTTTTTTTTTTTGACATGGTTCACATACTCTCAGATAAGTAACGATTGATTGAACGGTCGCATTCTTACGATTCAGTTCCACAATCATTCGTGTTCGGCCGCCATGGGCTATAGCAATGTGGGTCTCATGTGGTACGTTAAACAGTTCATCAAAACGAACGTAATAACGAATTTCTTCTTTTTCCAATTGACACCGGTGCTGTGAGTTTCTCAGCACCGATGTTGAGAACATTATATCGCTTCAAACGTCCCTAATGAATAGATTTTTTTATTGAAAACGAGTTTTGCATTTTTCACTTCACTTAAAAGAATATTACATTGCTCAGCAGGTACATAAAAATTGTTGTCCTCCTTCTTATTCACTGATTCACTTAAAAGTTAGTAAAATCTGTTACACATAACATTACTTATTCTGATGGAAAGCTGCACAAGAAGCATCACTATAACGAGTCGCAAAGATGATCGTACGCTCGATGCTCGATGCAGCGGTGAGTGGACTGAAAACTCATAATTGCCAACAAAGAAACTTATCTGAACACAGAATTGGCAACAATGAAACTTATCTGAACCTACACGACGCAGGCGGGAGTCTTCGATCCAGTTTTTACCAGTTTGCGTTGGTAAATCCTAAGATTTACAAATGTCTCTTGTTAAAAGCTCGAAATCTATGCATATTTTGAGAAATTTCGGATTTTTACCACACTGCGATGGTATATCTTAGGTCTCACTGGTTAATTCTAGGAGTTACCAATTATCTTAATTTTACAGTAACAACAGTTAGGGTATAGTTAATTTTATCTACATTTATGTTTACACCTTTTACTATAATATAATTCTGGAGCAAGGTAATGGAAGTATCACCACAAATAAAGTAGAATTTAATAACCACAGAGAGTGCCTTGCACAAGCTCCACTGGACACATGGATGCCCAGGTGAATGTTCCCCAGAGCATAATGGAGGAGCTGCCAGCATGTCTCTATCCCACAGTACAGTTGTCAAGCAGCTGTTGCTCTGGAAGACGACTGATTCGCGCCCTCCCATCGGCACTATGGATAAGATATCGGGATTCATCATAGCATGCAAACTCAGCCACTGCGCCAACGTCTGATGTCGATGTCATGGTGTTAACACTGACACTTGCATTGGTCGTCGGCTGCGGAGGCCGTGTCGTTAGCAGTGTTTTGTGCACAGTGTGTTCAGACACATATTCAGCCCAGCATTAACTTCTGATGTTAGTTCTGGCAAAGTTCGCTGCCTGTCCTGTTTTAACAGTCTGCCCAGCCTTCGACATCCAGCATCTATAATAAAGGGTGGCGGTCCAAACCCACGTTATTTGGATGTGGTTTCACCTTGGTTTCGCCACGTGTTGAGGAATCTCACCACAATACTTCTCGAACAAAGGACAAGTCGTGCAGTTTCCAAACCTGCCGAGCCTTCAGGCCATCACAATATGCCCTCGGTCAAACTCAGATAGATCACGCACCTTCGCGATTCACTACGCACTGACAGCACGCTCGCTGATACTACATGCACAGTGTTTTAGACTGACAAACAGTCATTCCTCTCTAGGAGACGCCGATATCGCCAGGAGGGTTAATATCGATAGTAGGTCGATGGACATAATTTTCTACCAGGTCAGTGTACATATCAGTTAATGAATAGAATGGATACATTAGACCTTACATTTCCAGTAATGACACACAAAAAATGTTGCACAGAGGAAGTAATTAAAATACATTCTTCCTTATATTTTAAAACACTTAAATAGGTAATATGGAAAAAATAATAAATACTGGTTACACTATGAGTTTACATACAGGGTGGGGAAAAATTGTGTTACGAAATCTTATCCCTGTATAGGTAGTGCCAATAGGACCCAAAATTATTAATGTTGTGTAGGTGATAACGCACAAAACTATGGAAATTGGCGCAACGCGGTCGTATTGGCCGCGTGATCGCCCTGCTGCCGGATTCTCTGGACAACGCATGACCGTGAATGCCTTACCTGCCGGAGATCGCGATGTATCCAAGTCGGCCCGCGCGCTCGGTGGTAGCGTGCCAGCCTTCCACTCTAGGGGCGAATTCGCCAGGGTACCGACACATACATTGTACTTTCATGATAAGACGTACCGGGAAAAAAAACCGTCAACAGCTGTTAGTTCTCGTACAGAAAGTGTTTCACAAATTGTGTCGGCCCTGAAAAGTACCTTTTTCGTAGCTAGGACATTGTTTACTTATAGCAGGTGCTCTAACTAGCTACCCTCTGACGCGACACAAGCTTGGTAACGTCGAAGGGTGTTTTACCTAACTCTTTCAAAGATTTCTGGCATTGCCCTGACGTAACTGGCGGCATGCTGAATGTGATCCATTAATTCCTCTGCTTTTCTAGGTGGTTCGCGTCCGAGTAGTTTAACGAGAACCTTGAAGAATCCACACAGGAAAAAGTCCGGTGGCGTGTGGTCTGATTATCGTGGGGGCCATGTCCTACGAGCACCTCTGCCAATTACCCGGCCGTCGGAGAGCTCTTTTGAATGTCCGCGCACAGCACGACTCTTGTGTGTGGGCGCCCCATCATGCTGCAACTACATGCGTAGCCTTGGGTCCACAAGATCATCTTCCAGCAGGCCAGGTAGAGTTTCTTGCAAAAAGTGAAGGTAATTTGCCCCGGAGGTAGACGGACAGGCCCAATTAGATGGTCACCCACAATGCCTGTCCAAATGTTGAGCGAAAATCTTTCCTCGTGTCCATTGACGTACGTGACGTGGTGATTTCCCTTTGTTCAGTAATGAACGTATCGAGTGTTGTAAAGGCCATCCCGATGGAAGGTGCACTCGTCGGTAAATAACAGAATAGCAGAGAAGTCGGAATCTCGTGCAACACATCGCAGAAACCACCGACAGAACCCTAGCCTGTGTTCATAGTCCACCACAGAGTTTAGGTCTTGGACAGGGTGGAAACTAAATGGCTGCTGGAGGATGAGTGACCCCGATGTCGTGCCCAACCGCTCGAGTACTTGTAGGTGCTTCCTTGAAGGGCTAGAGAACAGTCGCTTCAAATGCAGCATCCCATCATGTTCTAGGTCTTCCAGCATCAGCATGATATCCCGCTAACGAGCCTGTTTCGCCAAGTCGCCAGTGAATGGCTGAAACGTCTGAGTGTGTAGGGGGCGTCATGCTGGGTACCGTTCCTCACACAACCATCAAGCTTCATGCACATAACCATCGGGTAGTCGATAAGCAAACAGCATATCTCGTTGTTCTTCAAACGAATACTGTGCCGCCATGCTTACTGTATGACTAAATCGCAGGTGGCGTGTGTTAACTCCGAAGAGAGTCTTACCTGTCAATGCCTCTGACGTGAGGTGGAGACAAACAGGTAGACCTATTCGACACGTGTGCGGTTCACGTTGAGGCAGTGACAGGCGAGGAACATTTGTATGGCTGAACCGACCACAATAGTATTGCCTGTCAACCGACGAACGGCAACAGGGCAATCCCATGGCCAATAGTAGCTCGTGGCGCCAAGTTTCCGTAGTTTAAAAATGGTGCGTTGTCGACCTATACAACACTACTAATTTTGGTTCCTACTCGCATCAGCTATCGTGACACAGTCTTTCTCCGCCCTGTATGTAAGGTTATAGGTACATATAACTTAATATGGAAAAAAAGAATTTATACTTCCAATTGTAAGGCAAATGGTAGAGAAAAGTTACACAGTCGTCATTCAATGTATGGGTCTATACTAGTTTAAAAACCTATTGCATTCTTGGGATATAAAACAGATATTTGCAGAGGGTACAGTACTTGAGTAAACAGATACATACTAAGCCGTGGCGGGATTAATTTTGGCGGGCATGCCACTCTACTGGCGCCACTAACTACTCGTACAGCCGATATCGATCCCGGTCGTATGCCAGGGCTGGGGATTTTGGTCGAAGATTGTGGTGTTGCATTTAGCAGGCTAACCTGCAGTTAGCGGGAGGCCACGTGACTGGAAAGTGGATCCGGCAGCACCACTACTGACCAGGCGTGAAGCTCATGAAGGAGCGAGTTTTTAAGTTGATTGCAGCCAAACTTTAAGTACTGATAGCGGCGATTGCAGGAAGGGCAGCTGACGCTGTGCGAAACCTCGCCAGGAAGCACCAACGCTGGAAGCTTAAGCATTACAACATCTGTACATCACCCGCACGGACTGGAGGCAAAACCACCCCTGTCTCGAATCCTGGAAGTCAGGTATCCTTCGCAACTGAGTAGAGTGTCGATCTTTTATTTGTACTTGTTATCGTAAGCTACATCGGTGTTAATGTTGAATTAGACATATTCATTAAAGCTCCGAGTGATTGTGTGCATGGTCACCAGCCAGTGGAACTAATTTTAATCTGTTTGTTCCATATCATATTCATTGCAAGTGTATGAAACACTCTCTGTTTTAAAGTGAGTTCATATAATTGGGACTGCAGTTTAGTCTGTGACGAAGGCAATACACTGTTAAAACAGGGTGTGCCCTGGGTTTTGGATTAAGTTGATATTTCCTACATCTTATGTATTGTCATTGGTAGCTATATTTTGGGCAAATTACTGTTTTCTTTCCTATGCATGTTGGCAGGGTAGTTCTGGCAGTGACCGACGCGTTTATAGTTTCCTGGGCCAGGAGCAGAGATGTTTCCTTCCTGCTGCAGCGATACTCTCGTCCTTCCACGATGTCTGGGTTTGCCTGCAGCCAGGTATCTTTATCAGCTGCCTCGTGTTAGCTTCCGTTAAGAAAATTTGAACGTTTTTGTATGTGGCACGGCAGAGTGTCCACCAGTTAATTCTGGAACTCTTGATCTATTCAAATATTGAGAGTTGTGCAAGCGCACAAGCCTTAATGTGTGTGCAGTAAATCCGAAGTTCCTTGTGATTATATTTGCCCTTTAAAACTTGTTTGAATCTTGCAGGCCCTATTTGCTACTTCTGGGTCGTGTATAGTTTTAAGGACTTATAATTATGAGTATGAACTGTTGTTGTTTTTTTTTTTCATGCGCAGTCGTTAGCTAATTCCTCTCATTGTCAATCTTGCGCAGTTGCTGCCAGGTTGCAGTGATAACTGGTTGCTATAGTTTGTTACGTTTCTTGTATTTTGATGGATTGCATATTTCTTTAAGAGTCATCGTTAATGTTTCTGATGGATGGTATATACCATTTGGAAGTCACATTTAAGTTGTATGCTTCCCCTAGCTTTTCTTGTATTTTGTGGGATTGTGCATTTGTTTAATGGTCTTTATTAATATTCCTGCCTCTGTGTACCAGCTGGGAGTTATAATGGTCGCCTAGTCGTAGATATTGCTATAAACGCACTATTTCACTCCAATTTTCGGAGCTTGTTAGCACTTGATGTTAGGTTGACGCCATTAAAATGCATTGTAGTAATCACTGCTGCTTGCTGGATCGCTGCTGTGTCTCGATTCTGATGCTGGCTATAAATCTGGTTGTCTAGAAGTACAAAGATGAGGTCCCGTGTTTTTTATGTTCTTTTGGTGATAACTAATGAGCGAAACCAACAAATATATAATCTTCAAATATTTATTACTCTGGTGGCCATCTTAATTCAACTGTCCATCAAAGACAGTGACACAACACAAAGTAGCACTTCTTTTACATGTGTTTTGCAATGTTTATCCACCTCGAACAATAACACCCATACACTTTACCAAAGTGACATTCAGACTCCTCTCCTGACCCATCTTGCTGCTTGTATTTATAACCTTGTCAAAGAACTACTAAAAAGACATATAGTTTATAAGTCACATGTACATCTGTTATCGTAATTTGTGCAGAAAAGTTATTAATTTATATCGAGTGACATAATTTAACAGGTTATTAAAATGACATACAGATTTGTTGATTTGACAGAATTATTCTTTGTTACAAAAAGGCCGTTTTTTAGGAGTTTTGTCAATTGACTTCTCTAATTTGCATAAATAAGTAAATAACATGAATTATTAAGAATTACATTGGTTTTCGTCTAAAATAGAAGTGTTTACGTGAATACTGAGTGAAAATGGTCCTAGTGAACAAATAGGTTTCACTGGGTGATTTTTATTTAAGGAGATCCAAAATACGTCAGTTGGTCACTATTTTTTGTACTTCATATTAATTATTTAAGATGACTTAGTGTTTTTACATGGTGACATTTGCTGTATCAGTGATCAAGTGATATCAACTTTTGTGTGGGTCAGTTATTCAGTATAATTTAATGAGTTGACTGTTTATGGAGACATGTTATACAATAATTGTTAACATACGCAATAACTTTTCTATAATCATACATACTCGTTAAACTGGTTGAATTTGGAGGGTATCATATACTTTGGTAAAGTAAAGCCTTTAATAGGTTCCGTTACAGAGTCATGTTTAAATTGTATGCCTTCCCAACTTTACTTTTTTTGGGGGGATTGTGTATTTTACTGCTTAAGGGATTTTATTAAGGTTTATAAATTAAGGGCTTTGCAACAGCCACAGTCACTGAATTGACTTTTTGTCCTTTCAGCATTTTGAGTGGGCATTGTCTATTTGTTTGAATTTTAACCATGCTTGGGATTTTTTTTAGTGCTTTTAGTGACAGTCATTTGTAATTCATTTTGCCACTAAAACTCAGTTTGTTGCACGAACTTGCGCTCACACCTAATTGGTGCAACTTATTACTTGTGTTTGGAGACATATGTACATTCCTGCTTTTAAGCCCTGTTCTTAATGGTATAAATTGTTAGTTTTTTATTAATGAACTGATTCTGTTAAAGTTCTTTAAATTATCGTGAGTGTTTTAATTTGTAATCATGATAATTGTTAAGCAATAAAGTGTATTCCATGAAACAAAAATGACAAGATATGAAGCTCTACTTTCGATGTGTTTTCCTTAAAACTATCCCAGCCCTTGTTGTGAGGTATCGCATTCATTACATTGTGTTTAACTAATCACAGTTACGTAAAATCTCTGAAGAAGGCAACTAATTGAACCAATTTCCTAAGAATATTGGTCTAAAGTTATCTAATAATGTTTTGTTTTTAATTCTAGCTTCTCATTCAGAATTTATCAACAGATATTTTTTACTTCATTTGTGTGTTTCAGTTCCTGTTGTGCTAACTGCCCAGTGTATTGTTAGTTTCCTATTAATACTTTTTACAGTTTTGTAGTATTCATTGGTCTTATTACTGAAGCCGCTAGTTTTGTATGTATCTAATTGCTGTTTGATAATTCCAGGTATTTTACAAGTTACTTGGTTTTCTTTCTCAACTAGCAGCTTTGCCATACCTAAATCAACTTAAGTGCAAGGAATTAGGTTATTAACTGTACACCCTTGTAACTTTTTCAACCATTTATTTAAAATATCAGACTCTTTTTCAGTAAATGTAATATTTGTTAAATTCATTATTCTCCTAAAAAATCTGAAGTAACTACATACTACTATAATAAACATACATTATGCTCTAGCATATTACCATCACTGACTAAAGTCATCAGATGAACATAACATAAAGATGGAACCACTTTTGCTAACTTCAGATGTGCTAGGAAATGCTTGTCACTAGGTTCTTTTCTTTATGTCTAAGTTGTTTGTGCAGACACAGGGCGATTTGCTTAATTTGCAAAGAAGGAACATAAAACTAACCAATGCAATAAAATGTATAAAATTTAATCAAAAAATGTAAGGTAAACAAAGTTTTACCCTAATAAATCCTTGTGATGATCAAGTCCACCTTAAAAGCAGTGAAACAAGCAATACAAGTATGTGAATGAGTGTGGTTATCACAAGTTGCTTTCATTAACTTGCTCCAATGAAAGATGTGAACATGGATGTAAATAAAATTGTATTCCAGATGTGGATGTACAAAATATTTTAGCAAATGTAAAACTACCTTACGCTCTTGTTAGTAATGTTGGTTATACATCTCCCCTTCCCCATCCCTCACATTTGTTTCCACTTGTCATTTGTCTCAACCACTTTACCATGCTCTATTTCCTATTATGTTTGATTGATGAAAATGCAGATAAGGATGCATATAATTCTAAGGAATATTTAAATGTGTTTTCAAAAATATAACTATACTCTCCAGTACTTTTATAAACACTGGATGGCCTCATAATGTCTAATGTTACTCAAGGTAGCTTGGAATATGTAAATGTTTCCAAATATTATGTCAATGTTTAATGATCATTCCACCCCATACACATTCCTCATCACCTGCCTCCAGAGATTACTCTGATCTTATATGTAAAATACGAAGACTATAGAAAGTATTTGGTATCATTCCATCATACAGTTTGTATAATATGTTACTAGTCTGAAGAATTACATACTGAATTAACCACTGAACTTTCAGATACTGTTAATAACCAAACAACTATAATTTTACATTTGAGGAAATATTTTATGATACATTTATTTTCCTGTGAAATTTTTATTTCCTTAATCTGTGTGCACATTGTGGTTTACATGTTGATGAAGCACATGTTCAAAACACTTTACAAAGCTTTTATACATAGGATTACACAGATTTTATTAGTACTTCAGTAAGTTTTATAACGCAAGCCCTATAAAAATTCCTTTGGACACTCACTTCTGCAGGCTACCCCCTCCCCCTAAATTTGCCCCCTTCCTTGCCACCCGCACCACTGCCACCCTTACCTCGTTTGAATAATGTATCATGTTCTGTTGGCTCCACAGCTGCATCCATGTTCCTTCCCCCTCACCAACATTTTGTCATCACCAGTTTATACTTCAACTGTTTATTCAATTTTTTACTTGAAAATGGCTTAAGACCGAAATCTGTATTGTATAACAATAAAATAGATATTATTGCAGGCAAGTGGTGCCAGCATCTTCCAGAATAATTTATAATGACTGTGGCTCCAGCCAAAATAAAAATTATCATTTTATTTAACAAGCTACCAAAGAATATAATTAGACTTCTGAAAAAGACTGACACTTTGAACAGAAAATTCGGTGGTTTTCTCTTGGACACTTCGTTTTCTTCATTCAAACAATATCGTCATGAACATAGACAAAAAAGTTACTTGCAGTGTGAATCATAATATAATATTATTAAGCTGTATTATATAACTACTTAATGTTCTTGTACTGTGTTACATTTCAATAAAATGTTCTACTTTCAAGAATTTGATAGCCTAAGAAATTCATTAGCACTAGTTTCATGTAATTTAATGCATCTACTCACTTTACATGTGCTCCTGTTTTTGTCTCCTTGGGCGCATAGAGTGGATGAAGTCACCGACATCCTACCGTAGTACTTCCAACATTTCTCATTGGAGATGATGTCCAGCGTTACCTTCTGCAGATATACCGAAGTTTCATCCACTGTAGTCAGAAAAAGAACTGCAACAGTTTTTATTTCCATTTGTCTGCTAATGGCAATTTCCATTTAAAACCTGAAACACAGTTGTGGTCCTTGTTATAATACAAAGTTCAAAGCCTCCTTCCACTAGTCAGGGAAGATCCACTAGAGCTTTCATTTTCACCTGTCTCCTAATGAGAGCTACCATTTACAATTTAAGACAATGTGGTGGTCCTTGGTTCCATACATCCTTCAAAGCCTGTGTTGTATATGGAATGACTCATGAGTAGTATGGTTACAGGTAGGCTGGTTCACAATTATCAGCCACAGCTAGACAACGCTCCAGTCATGGCACTGCAGTCAGTGAAGCCAAGTTGGTGCTGTCCAGAAATTCAAAACCAAAGATGGTGTCACTGGGAAATGCAAAAATGCAAGAAAGCAATGGTGGAAAATTGAAAGAACCATTGTGTTGGGTTAAATCAAGTTGTGAGAACGAAGCCTTTTGCGATGGCAGTGATATGTAAAATGTTCTGGATTTTCTTGTCGCATCACTTGCGGATAAAATTTCTAGCTTTCGATTATAGCCTCCATCATGGGTCAGCAGCAACTGACTGTCTTCATTACTGCTGTGGTGGCCTTATATAGCCCGTGGACAGTTTCTGATTGGTTTCTTTGTGATTGGTCAGCGATTACAAACTGCTGTCGCAGACGGTGTCAGTGTCTGCGCTGGTGGCGCCACCGCTTGGATGGGAATGTAAACACTGCAAGGAATGTCTCTGCTGCTTCTCTGCATTGAGCGCTCGTTTCCACGCACCGCTTAGATAGTATCCGCTATTACAGTTAAACTTCTTCACGCTCATTTGTATTTCAACAGCCTCCTTGATAACAGAATCCCAGTATGTAGAGGCATGGGACAAAGTTCGTCTCTTCAAACAGTATTTTATGTCTGTTATTGAGACTGCGATCCGCAATTGCCTAGTTCTCTAGTTCTCTATTTTTAATATACCGTTGGTGTTGTACGCAGCGGTCGGAATCAGTACGAATGGTCTGACCTATATATTTGCTACCACACTCACCGGAGATGTTATAAATTCCAGGGACCCTGAGGTCGAGAGTGTCCTTAACAGGGCGCATCATCTTGTTAATTTTCTTGGAAGACGAAAAGTCCGTCCTATACCCTGCCTAACCAAGACTGTTCCTGTTTTAGTGGATATAGCGCCACAAACAGGAAGAACTGCAATCGGTGGTTCATCCTGTGAGTGTACAGCATTTTCAAGTTTCCTTTTCTTGGAGAACGGGGCCTTTATATAGCATGCACCATAACCATTCTTTCGTTAATAAAGGTTTGAATTTTGCTCATGTACTATACCCATCGTGGATTTTATCAGTGGAGTAGAACAGACAGTGCTGCATCTTGCACAGGACGACGCCGACGAATTGAGACTTATTACCAGTCGCTTTTTGGCCTCAGCTAAGCCTCCCTAATTTAATATCAGTAGAGAGGAAGGAGAGGTTTTCCGTTTACTTCGGAGAGATGATCTTGTCACATTACCAGCTGGCAAGGGAAATGCCACTGTCGTTCTTAATACTACCGAATATCATAGCAAAATGACATCACTATTGGAGCACGGTACGTGCAAATGTCTTAAACGGGACCCAAAAGTTTGACATACAGCAGGTAAACTATGGAGCTAGTGAAGAATTTCGGTCTACCAGATGATGTTACGAAAAATGTGAGTCCGAGCTCCTGGACCTCCCAGGTTGTACGGACTACCGAAGATGCACAAGGATAAAGTTCCCTTGAGACCTATTGTCAGTGCAATTGGTACTCCGACCTACAAGCTGACCAAATACCTAACAAAATTGATGACTCCTATAGTTAGCTGTTGTGACCAGACGTTCACTGAGAAAATCAGATTATAGTCGGTCCAAATGACATTTTAGTCAGCCTGGATGTCGTATGGCTGTTCAAAAATATTTCTGTGGAGGACACTTTGATAATGCTGGCAGATCTTTTTCCTCCTGAAACTATAAAATTGTTGTGGCATGCGATGACGATCACCTCCCTCTTGTACGGCAGCAAATTTTATGAAATGACGGACGGTATGGCGATGCCTCTCCGTTGCCTCCATCATTGGCTAACTTTTTTATGAAGAATTTTGAGGAACGTGCATTAAATTTGGATGCTCTCCGCCCATCCTTATTTTCTCGTTATGTTGTCGATACATTTATGATCTAGCAACATGGCGTACAAGCTCTCGAACAATTCATTGAACACATGAACAGTTTACATCCGAACATCCGTTTCACTGTCGAGATGGAGAAGGAAGGAAGGTTGCCATTCTTATACGATTTATTTCTTAATGCACAGAGTTTCCATCATCCTGTTTAGAAGACACCCGTTTAGAGCAAAAACTGTTTCTGGCGAGGACCATTTGAAGTCCGAAATTAACCACCTGAAGTACGTGTTCCGAAAGAATGGCTACGGTGCACACGATATAAAGGCCCCTTTCTCCAAGAAAAGGAAACGTGTAAATGTTACACACTCTCAGGATAAGCCACCGATTGCAGTTCTTCCTTTTTGTGGCGCTATTTCCAGTAAAACAGGAAGAGTCCAGGTTAGACGGTGTATAAGACCGACGTTTCGTCTTCTTAAGAAAATTAATGAGATGGTGCGTCCTGCTTGGTCAGGATCTGAAAAGGGGGGGGGAGAGTTAGAGAGAGAGAGAGAGAGAGAGAGAAAGAGACCATTCTGGAATCCATGCTCTGCCCACAACTTCTGGAGGCCCATGTGACATTCCTTCCACGTTTCCCATGGGTGGCTTGTTGCAGGTGACACTTATTAGCATGCATTATTAGCGTTACTCAACTAAGGAAACCTTCCTCGGCCAGCAACATGGGCTGTTTCTGCTGCTCAAGTCGTGGAAAGAGTCCTGTGAACATATACAACCTGTAACACGAGAAAAGGAAATTTTACAATTCGCTAATACTATTAAATAATTCACGAACTCTTCCAGATGGGTGGCTTTTCCTTTCCAGAGGAGTGGTGACTCACAGAGTGTACAAAATGGGGTCACACTCCATTTGAAAGGCAACTTGCTCTGGTAGAGGGGTTACAAGCTATGGGACAGTGCAGCGTGCATTGAAGGACATTCTTTGAAAGAGGATTGATTTTATTAACAAAATATTCAACAAGGAAGACATCCGTATACTGAATTTGCTACATGAATCACTATAGTATTGCTGGATGTAGCATACTCTAAGAACTTGTTCACTAAAGATCAAGCACACAATATTTTTGAACCGAATCATAGTCATACACTGAATGTTACAAAATATGTTGTAATTATGCAAACTTTGATTAAGAAAAGATTTTTGTAAGTTGATACAGAGAGTAAATAAGTTCATCGAAAGAACATTTTAAAACATTAATGTAAGTAGTAAATAAAAGAAACTATCAGAGACAAGAGACACTTTGTCACTTCACGTGATGGTAATCTTAAAATAATGTTAACAGTTACACATCACGATAAAGTGCCTCCCATCACATCTGCTTCTATATCGAGTAGGCTCTCACATCGTACTGACACAATGATACACAGATACACAACACAGCAGTGCTCACCAAGCTACAGAGCTTGCTCCCCAGTATACCCTCTACGAGTAAAACCGACATCATGAATTTTTAATGATCTGAAGATGATCGAACCACTATCGAAACCAATTACCTAATTAGTAAATTTTAGAAACTTACATGCAATCCTAGTCAGTTTTTATTTAAAGACATTTATTAAGTTCTCAGATAGATAGGTCAAAGCGTGCAACAATATGTTATACCATTGTAACTGTGTTATCTCGAGCCCCTGCATCCATCGAACAGATATGGAACTAATTATAAGTAATACAAATGTTTCAGTTTCTTTACACAATAATGAGAATTCACATCTTTTCATATTACCGCAACTGGCGACAGGTGACCCTTTCAGATAAATCGAATTTTACGCCTTATCAGACAGATGGCCTTTGCCGTGTACAGTGTTAAACGTGTGGTTGCTAACACGGTGCAACAATCGTCAGACGGGTCAAGGCTGGAGAGCATTCCGTGACTGATCACATTCTGGAAGGCACAATGCATCAACAAGGCATGCATCTTTCCTTAGGGAACAAGTCCACTGCTACGTACAGATTTTTTCCTCGGCATGATGGCATCTATCAGCTGGAGAATATAACTTGTCACGCAGCTCGCATTGTATGCGCGTGGTTCAAAGAGGATCAGAATTTTACCATACTCTCCTGAGCACTAGACTCCCAATTTTAAAAACTAACCTAGAATCTTTGAGACCATACCGTTTGGGCTGTTCGCGCAGAGGATCTTCAGCCGAGAAATCTAACGCGACTGGCCACAGCACTGCAATCGGCCTAGCTGCACATCGCTGTCGATACCTTCCAGAACTCTACTCCATGTGCTGAAGCATACGCAAAATTTTTGTCCACATAAAATCCAGTCTAAAGTGGAAAATTAGTTTTGTGTTATTTCAATTTCACATAAGCAAGCTATAACTATTTTACGGACCTATGAATTTTTTTTCAGATGAGTAACAGTCCTTGGAGCCATTTCAAACAGTAAGATATTTATCTGTCATAAATGTCTGTGGAACATCGTTTTATTTAGGCATTGCTACTACCAGTATGTGTTGACATTTTAGTCTTGGACTGCAGAATGGTTTTATTTATTTGGATGTTTTATTTCAATTACAGAAATATCTTCAGACCACCTAGGCATCCGCACTAGGTTGCACAGCCACTGTACTGGATGTGGGTTACACAACATTTTGCTAACTCCACAATAGGATTAGTGACTGTGTGTATCTAATGCGACGTAAGCTAAGCAAAACGTCTTAAATGGTAACTTCACTTCAGTGTCTCCCTTGTGTTTTTGGGTGGATGTTATCAGCAGTCTTTTCTCTATTCTCGCCTACAGAACTAGATTTTTTACCACTTTAGCGAACGAATGGCAGTTTGCTACCTTACACCACAACAAAAGTGTGTTGCAGATGACCCACTGTAAATGCAGCTTGGTAGTGTGAAAAATACGTAGCACCAACATGGAAATATAAACAGCATCTAAATAGTATGTTCATTAGACTTATTGGAGCATTTTATAAATTCGGTAAGATGATATTTGTGACCTTTTATCTCAAAGGCAATGTAAATTACGCAGAATATCAAAATGTCTACTTATATTCAAAGTCTCCATTGTCTGAAGCATAATGTAAGCTAATATAGATTTCTGTATGTTGCACCAGTACATAATTCATTTACTGAAACACTTTGCTGGTATAGCAAATATACTAAAGAGACTGCATACACTATGCTTACCACGGTAGGCCCACTGACACCTGCTACCCAAATAATGGTGATATGTGAGCCATGTGCATTTTTATACTGCCTTAATTATATGCTCAAAATATTTAACAGCGGATGGTTTAAGTCTGACACATTGGTTCTTTTTGTTAAAACCTGTAGAATAACATTGTTCGTAGGAACAAATCGCAATATGGAAATGACTTTATTTGGTAGCATTGCGAAGAATATTCTCCTACATGGAGAACAATATGTTTCTCCACTTTAAATATAACACCCCTATATGATAGTTACGTCACCTTGCCGCCACATGCTTTACAGGCAGTTAGTAAAAACTGTGAGAGGAAGGAACTTAGTTTTTAATCTTTCTCATTCTTGACTGTCTGGAAGATTTACTTGCACACCAGTCAACTTCCAAGTGTTTTTATTTTTCCAGAAGAAAATCTGCAGTATGCCATTAAAATTAGCATAGCATCTGTTTTGGAAACCACCTGATAATTCACACCACTGGAAGTGCCTGACACAGAGTATAGTGACGCACACTGCAAATACTATTTGCTTACATTTAATATATTTAGATGTCTTCCATCACATGATACATACCTTACACTCCACACTTACAAATTTTAGTTTTAGTCTGATAACACCGCCTTCCTTAGGCAAGGAAGATGTAAGAGTTTCTTGTAGTCACATATCAAGGCAGTTTATAAAGTTGATGAAATGGGTATTCATAACTTTGCTCACTCATTGGCTTGAGATTTGACATCTAAATTTGTTATGTCTCATTCCTCTAAAACTGGCGCTCACCGATGTTAAACAGTCTTTTCGTTGCTTACAATAACATTAGCATTTCTCTGGCAGTCTTCTTCTTTCACACAGAGGTCATGGTTTGATGTTAGTTACTAATGCATCTCCACTTTGTTAAAAATCTCGACAAAAAGCTTGTAGTATAGTCACGGACCTTAGGTAATAGTCATCTACACGAAACTGCTTCATTATTTCAGGTTCTTGATCCATTAAAACATCTATTTTAACGTATAGAAAATCTGTTTGTATAGTATAGCCACAGGATATGTACTTGAAATGATTTCCAGTGCTTTCTTGCCAATTTTTCCAATAACGTCTTTCTGTTGCAGTAATGCCCCTGCGTAAGAAAAACGGTAGTTTTGTCTTGACAGCATGTCCCCAGAATGTTTCGTCTGTTATCTATGAAAGTACAGATAAGTGTTATCGCCCAGATATGTGTTATCATCCCCCTCTTACATCTAGTGCTTACATTAAAGCTCAACAGGTTCTGCCACAAATTCCAAATACATACACTGTATAATGTTTTTTCAGCGTGAATCTGTAAGATTTGTGTACAATTACTAATGTGGTGATTTTAAAGGATGCAAGCATATAGATGTAGGCAATGAATTATAATCACTGTTTAACAGAGTTGGGTGTTTTTCATAGTATGCATCCAGCTGAAATCTTGGGTCGTTACTAGGTTACTAGCTTATCGTAGTATACACGCTGCCTCTGGCAACCCACTCCTACATCACAAAGCAGTTGTTACCAAATGATTCGCCACTGTGTAGTAGATGT
This sequence comes from Schistocerca cancellata, assembly GCF_023864275.1. Classification (NCBI taxonomy): domain Eukaryota; kingdom Metazoa; phylum Arthropoda; class Insecta; order Orthoptera; family Acrididae; genus Schistocerca; species Schistocerca cancellata. Next base: position 152,307,856 of record NC_064634.1, on the reverse strand, counting down.
CTTAACAATAGCAGTCTGCAAGGAATAAAATGGTGTTTTAATCCTGTGGAAGACAGTCTACATCGACAACTGGTGGTACTGTCTGTCAACCTTACGTATTGACACTAAAATCGTCATTCTTCAACGCTTGTCAGTGTTTTACAAAAGAAGATTTAATATCACGGTGTAATCACAGCAATGAGATTTAGAGCTAATCTATTAGGTGTTACATGTCTCGATATAGACTGTTGATGTACAGTGTACCCCTTTAACAAGAAACAATTATATTCTTTGGACATACATAATTACGTCAAGCTGCAACAGAGTTGTGGGATAAAAAGAGAAAATGTACCTTAAATTTCTTTCACTTCCGTCAATGATAGCAAAACTGTTTGGTTCTTAGACTACCGATTTCGGACAGCGATGACTATCTGCAGACTTGTTTCACAACATGTCCAATTATGACGCCACAATGGCTTCGTCAAGAAATACACACAAAATCAGCCTCTATTCGTCGCACATGTTTAAAATTTGGTGTAAACTAGTTCACAGTGGGGGCAGCGTCTTCCTATTAATGACGATATTGTTCAAAATACTTGTTTATTCCAAAATATTTGATTTGAACACTAGCGCTGTTAATAGGATGAATGCTGGCAGTGTGGCCTCATTTACATGACATTTTAAATATGTGTGACGAAGGTAAGCCGATTTTGTGTGTATTTGTTGATGATGACACTAAGACCTCATTATATTAGAATACGTTGTAAAACAGCTCTGAAAATCATCATTGCTGATCAAAACCGGCAGGCTAAGGACCAAAAAGTTTTGTGGTCATTGACAGAAATGAACCAAGTTTTCCCTACATATAATTATAGAACATTTTTTGGCTAACTCTAACACAGAAATTTCCCTGTGTATCACTAATGCAATGTAAAATACGCATAATGTTGAAGAATCTATTTATCTCCCAGATCTCCCACATCCGAATAATCGTGTAACTAATGCACGTAGTAAACACTTTTGAATCCGTCATCTCTCTCAAATTATGGCAGGATGGGACCATTTTCCATTAGTATTTACAGCAAATGCAGTTATTTTGTATCCTTCTTTCACATCCCGATTTGTTCCATGTACCCTGCTTAAAGTAAAATGTGTGCCTTCCTTAGACATCGACAGTGATCGATACTTGTTTGAGTAACAGTTTACAGTTTTCATTCATGGCAAAGTTTTCCGCATTAACTGAACTTAAAAGAGTAATTCCTTTTATAGGGATTGGCCTTAGTCTATTTGATGCACAACTTCTTCTTTCTTAACACCTGTGGTGTAACACTATTCACGGAAGGCGCAGTAGTTTATGATACTTATTATTTTTCTGTCGAATACTGCCTACAGGAAAATTAAAGAGACCTTTGGAGTAAAGAGAGCCACTTGCATGAATATCAACAGCTCAGATGGAAACCCTGTTCTAAGCAAAGAAGGGAAACAGAAAGGTGGAAGGAGTATATAGAGGGTCTATACAAGGGCGAAGTACTTGAGGACAATATTATGGAAATGGAAGAGGATGCAGATGTAGATGAAATGGGAGATGCGATACTGCGTGAAGAATTTGACAGAGCACTGAAAGACTTGAGTCGAAACAAGGCCCCGGGAGTAGACAACATTCCATTAGAACTACTGACGGCCTTGGGAGAGCCAGTCCTGACAAAACTCTACCATCTGGTGAGCAAGATGCATGAGACAGGCGAGATACCCTCAGACGTCAAGAAGAATATAATAATTCCAATCCCAAAGAAAGCAGGTGTTGACAGATGTGAAAATTACCGCACTATCAGTTTAACAAGTCACAGCTGCAAAATACTAACGCGAATTCTTTATAGACGAATGGAAAAACTGGTAGAAGCTGACCTTGGGGAAGTTGGATTCCGTAGAAATATTGGAACACGTGAGGCAATACTGACCCTACGACTTAGAAAACAGATCAAGGAAAGGCAAACCTACGTTTTTAGCATTTGTATACTTAGAGAAAGCTTTTGACAATGTTGACTGGAATACTCTCTTTCAAATTCTAAAGGTGGCAGGGGTAAAATACAGGGAGCGAAAGGCTATTTACAATTTTTACAGAAACCAGATGGCAGTTATATGAGTCGAGGGGCACGAAAGAGAAGCAGTGGTTGGGAAGCGAGTGGGACAGGGTTGTAGTCTCTCCCCGATGTTATTCAATCTGTATATTGAGCTAGCAATAAAGGAAACAAAAGAAAAATTTGGAGTAGGTACTAAAATCCGTGGAGAAGAAATAAAGACTTTGAGGTTCGCCGATGACATTGTAATTCTGTCAGAGACAGCAAAGGACTTGGAAGAGCAGTTGAATGGAATGGACAGTGTCTTGAAAGGAGGATATAAGTTGAACAGCAACAAAAGCTAAACGAGGATAATGGAATGTAGTCGAATTAAGTCGAGTGATGCTGAGGGAATTAGATTAGGAAATGAGACACTTAAAGTAGTAAAGGAGTTTTGCTATTTGGGAAGCAAAATAACTGACGATGGTCGAAGTAAAGAGGATATAAAATGTAGACTGGCAATGGCAAGGAAAGCGTTTCTGAAGAAGAGAAATTTATTAACAATGAGTATAGATTTAAGTGTCAGGAAGTCGTTTCTGAAAGTATTTGTATGGAGTGTAGCCATGTATGGAAGTGAAACATGAACGATAAATAGTTTGGACAGGAAGAGAATAGAAGCTTTCGAAATGTAGTGCTACAGAAGAATGCTGAAGATTAGGTGGGTAGATCACATGATTAATGATGAAGTATTGAACAGAATTGGGGAGAAGAGGAGTTTGTGGCACAACTTGACAAGAAGAAGGGACCGGTTGGTAGGACATATTCTGAGGCATCAGGGGATCACCAATTTTGTACTGGAAGGCAGCGTGGAGTGTAAAAATCTTAGAGGGAGAGGAGAGATGAATACACTAAGCAGATTCAGAAGAATGTAGGTGGCATTATGTACTGGGAGATGAAGAAGCTTGCACAGGATAGAGTAGCATGGAGAGCTGCATCAAACCAGTCTCTGGACTGAAGACCACAACAACAACAATGTGCATAATCTCCAGTCAACCATATGTTAATACTGCTGCAACACGAATAAGAACTGGCGTGGATTTGAGTAATTCTTGTAAATTTCGCTCAGCTATGGCTGCAACGCAGTAGTTAAGGGACTGGGAAGGTAGTAGGTAAGGGACTGACTGCCACATCGGATGACAGGTGCGGGCAGTGCTGATATTTAGCAAACAGTTCTGCTAGGCAGGTGGGAAGACACGGCGAGGAGGACACTGCAGACAAGTGTGATTCAATCAGGGCAACACAGGGCACTGACGTGCTGTGAAGAAGCCATATGTTGCATTTACAGCAGTGCCTAGTGACCTGGTGTAAGGACCGAAGCAGGTTAAGGAGAACTTATAGTCTGTCTGTAAACTGAAGAGCGAGCAGCGCTTTTGGTGGGGGAAGTGGCCTTTCCCGGAAGAAAGCTGCCACCGGCCTACAGGGGCACCCAAAATCTGTTTCCCGATATATGTCTAACAGTGTAGATCGGCGTGTAGTGATATACGTCGTTTCTGTTCGTGGAATCTTAATTGAAAGTGTCAGTGAATTAACGTTGTGAACTTCGATATCCGGAAATGATGGATAATCGTCTAGCATTGCAAGAAAATGTACAGAATACGAAGAAGAGGGGGTATTAGGGAAGTAACGAGCGTTAGATCGTCTCTAATGTTATTACAGCGTGAATTAAAGAGGCGACCCAAAAAGAACTATTGGCTAATATTACCCGTCCCAATCAGTGGGCTGCAATTTATGCAAACGTTAACCTCACCTAGCAGGACACATAAGTAATAAATGGAAAAATAAGCCGCATGGCTTACTGGAATCGTCACGAAGGAAAACTAATGATTTTGGGAGGAAACCCATCGTTACTGACAGTTTCAAAATCACGTAAAACCTTTAATGCTTATCGAACACTACATCTCTATCTCGGTCACTGTTCGCCTGATTCTAAGACATATTGCTTAAAACAAGTGCACAATAACCATTCTAAACACTGCTGAAATTTCCTGCGAAACATGTATACCGACTCTGAACTTCTAAGCAAAAAGCTTGACATACGAGGTGCGTTCACACATTAATTTTTATTTTTTGGTAAAAACTTTATTTGTTATTCTACAGCAATGTTATCCTCTTCAAAATATTCCCCATTACATACTATACACTTATGCCAGGGCTTTTTCCAATTCCGGAAACACTTTAGGAACTGTTTCTTCGGGATAGTTTATAGGTCTCCTAACTGTGCATTTTTAATCCCATCCATGCTTGTAAAAACGCTGTCATTTAAGGCGTGCTTTGAAATGTTTATACCACTTGTGTGCCCTTGGGTTACTCATAACAGGCTCACCATATGCAATATTTACCATTCTAAAAATTTCGTGCACTTTATTCCATTCTTATAACAAAATTTAATACAGGTTCTCTAATTTATTTTTATACGAAACGAATAATCGTTGATGCTACCAAACACATGTAACCTTTCTGACAGCTGACAACAGAGTAAACACCCAATATTCGTAACATTGAACACATACTTTTTAGGCATGTTTACGAAGACAGTGACAAAAAAGTAGTGCAAATCTGACTACTAAAACACACAAAATTATAAATTTTTGCTTACTTTTCAAACACTCTTTGTGTAGCAAGCACTGTTAAGTTTCAATGCAGTTCTTCAAAGAAAACTTCTGTCTTTTAGCAGAAACAAAAAATAATAACAAGCCTTAAATTCTACAAACTGATTGCCTTATATGGGGTTCGTTTTACGAATAGAAATAGAGAAACATACATTCACATGAACAGGCATTTGGTTCTATGTTTGTAGTAGAATCTTATGCTATTATTTACTCTATAATGTTTTGTTTTGGAAGAAACTATCGTTTTTTGTATTCCGTATGGTCTTAATGCATTTGTCTAAAAATAAACCCAGCCGAGATGTATCTGTACACAGCTTCGCCACAGATTTGAAGCGCGCGCCACAGCAGGGCCGGTACTATGTTGTGAAACAGCCTGTAGGAGCGCCTCGTGACGTAGCTGGGTAGGCAGAGTGGGGACTCGCTCTTCAGTTTACCGACAGACTACACATTGTAATTATTAAAGAGCACTCCACTTGCCCCCTTCAAAAGCGTAAGGAAAAGACGTGTAAATAAACGAGCCCAGCGGCTCAAATCAGACAGTTGTGTCGCCATTCTGTCCGCGTCTAGAACCCGAGAGAATGATGATTATTTAAGCTGCAGACCAACCTCTTCGACCTTTCGGTGAAGGATATCGGCGGTCAACCTGCTTGCTGAAACTACCTCCAACCTCTGCTGCACGGACGCGTCATAGCCATGGCGGGGGGCGCCGCATCTCGGAGCTGCACCGGCGCGAGGAGCGAGAGGGCTGCTAGCCTCCACTCCCTGGTAACGTCCTCCCGCAGACTGCAAGCTGCCGTTCGCAGTGGCGGCGCCGCGGCGTGAACTCGCGGCCTCCCGGGTGCAGAGCTGTCTGCGACCACTGACTGAGCTGCCCCGGGTGGACGGTCGGAGCTGCTGAGGCTCACTACAGCAAAAAAATGGCTCTGAGCACTATGGGACTTAACTGCTGAGGTCTTCAGTCCCCTCACTACAACACGGCGGTCGGCTGCTTCCCTTCAGCGAGGGAGCAGTCAGCCGTGTTCCGGGCCACGGGCGCAGCTAACGCACGCAGCGGCCATTTAGCCGTGGCGTGAGCAGGAGCGCTACGTCTGCAAGGCTGGGAGACCGGACGTCAATGCTGCACGTTCCAGCATTGGCACTGGCGCTCACCCACGCACGTCCACTGTGCGCCGCAGTCAGCATAAAGCCCGATGTGTACCTTAATTGTAATAAAGTCAAAGACACATTTGCCTGCGTTTCTCTTGACGCTTCAGCATGAGTGACCTCTCTCCCGCAAAACAACCTCTCGGTCGTTCTAACACATTACAACACCTGAGCTCGGGCATAACCAACCTCTGCTTAAACCTTCATTGCTCGTGCGAGTAACACTCATCATCCACATGACTTTCTTTCTCTGTTTTGTCTGACTGGATTGGACTGAGTTGCGGACATTTTCTGTACCTTGCCGCTGGCTCTCCATCTCTTGGCTTGTCATAGCAGGGGTCTCCAAACTTTTTAGTCCGCGGGCCACATTGACTCCTCCACGAAGTCATAAGGGCCAAGATCTACCTAGTGGGATTAGAGCACCCTAGCACTCCATGATCACCGTAATGTAAGGCTAAAGAAAAGATGAAATCGCTAAAATCTAAGGTTGTGGGAATAGCTTGCACTGAAACGAACTACGATTTTTATTTAATTACATAATTTTGATTGGTGGACGTACCTGACCGAAATTCTGGCGTATTTTATTCTGGCGAATTTCACCGACAAAAAAGTATGTCACTGCACATTCTTCACGAAAGCGTCCTGCAAAGTTAACGAAATCTCAAAATCATTGTTAGCAACACTATTACTGCAAGACGTAACAGAGGTAGAGTATGTCAACGCATTGTTATTTCAAGCGGCGCAACAATAAGTTTAGTTATGTAGTCTTGCAGCGAGTAGTTGAGCCAATATCGCGGTGTATGGGTCGCGATAGGTCTCGAAGCTCAATTGTTGGCAGTAAAGGTACCACCTCAAATATTTGGCGGGCCAGATACGGGGGATGTCCGGCCAGCTAATACGCGCCACGCCTTCTAAAATGGTTGGCAGAGAGCCATCACCACTACAACATTAATTCAGTTGGAGTCTCGCTGGATAGTGCATTAAACTCCATCAAATCAGTGGTACCAACAAACTGCACTGTACTTGTTAAAGGTACTGAAAAAGTGAAATGGGTAAGAGAGTTCTTACCTGACTGCCTAATAACTAATGTGGATGAGAAAGGCTGCCCTTCACTACATGCTCTACGTAAACTGAATGGTATTGGCAGGTACCAACCAGTAACTGCGAAATTGAGTACAAATCTGCTGGTGAAGTGGTACAAAGAGTACTACTTAAAACATTAAGCCGAACAGTGTGGAGTAAAGAGTGTAATGGCCCCTCACAAAAGCAGGCAAGTGTGAACTGTTAGACAATTGTGAATCATGTGAAAACTGTGAAGCTTATTTTCATTTCCTAGTATTCAGGCCTTTTTTGTAAATGCTTTAAAATTCCTGATGTGTTGTGTGATGGTGTGCATCTGTGGTATAACTATTGGCAACTTGAAGAAGCAGTTGTTCGTATGGTATATCTTTAAAACATAACTGTAATTTTTTCGTTTGGTATATCTTTAAAACATAACTGTAATTTTTTAATAATTCTTTAAAAATGACTGTAATTTTATATGATAAAATTACATTTTATGTTACTGGAATCCAACTGTTATATTTTCTATCAAAACCTAACCATTTCACAAATGCCTTATTTCCTTTCCTGTACAATACTTTCCCCACTAGATAAGTATTGGGGTATTTTGTTTTCTGTAATTCATGACCATAAAACGCACCAGCAATATTATTTAGTTCAAAATCTTGCAGAGTGTATGTCCTAGGATTTGTTTCTTGGACTCCAATTATCTTAAATATTTATGTAGACCAATTTGGTTTGTATCCTTTATCAAAAATGGCTTTGTTTTTACTTATTCTTAGGAACTCTCCTACTTTAAATTTCTTCTTTGATTTGTCTATGGTACGTATTTTATTATATACTGTGGATAAAAGGTGATTATCATTAACATCGCAGGGTCGCATCTTGGACTTAATGTAGGCGACATTGGCCGATGCAATAATAAGACGAATCAATTTGCTCATCAAGACGCCGTAAATAGGTGTATAATCATTGGAAATGAAATTTCATTAGAAGAAGGTGCTATAGAGGATTTCAAAAACGTTTGTGAAGGAATTGCATGCAACATTCGTGTAAAATATAAAGGAGATGCTATTTTAAGACGTACTCCATTACTGTTAATTTCTAATTCTCAGCCAATTGTATGTAGTCATCCTGATTTCAACAATGTCCGTGTGAGAACAATTAGGTGGAAAAAGTTTGATGAATTGAAAAATGCAATAAAAAAGCCTTATCCTTTAGCTTTCTTTTCATTGTTGCAAATGTATAATATTCCTTATTAAATAAAAGACAAGAATTTGTACAATGTATAATTTTTATTGTCAATTATTACAACAAATAAAAATAAATTACAATTATCCTTTGTTCTGTACACGTTCAACTACTTTTTTAACGCCGTAAGCAGCACCTGCGGCAGCAGCAGTTGTCGCCGTGCTAGCCACTATCGCTATCTGCCCTGAACTTGTGACACTAGCTGTGCTAATTGCGGCCCCGTCCATGACACTCTCTGGCCTTGTTTCTGACACCCGTTCAAATTCAACTGTTTCGTCACTCGTATCTAAATCATCAAAATTATCTCCATACCGTATACGAGTAGCAGCATCGTCTCTATGCACTGTTCGAATATCATTACTGCTACGTGAACTATTAACATTTGTTAATGGAATTCTTTCCCCCATTTCAATGTCTTCCTCAGGTCCCGGATATAAAACACCTCCGTCGTATTGTATAGAGCCATGGTTGCCCGTGCTTAAATACTGATTTACCCAAGACATTTTGCTGACTACACTAAATAAATTATTACTACCTTTTATATACATTACGTTATCAAACGGCACTTGTCGGGCAACCTTTTGCTGGCGTGGGTGCTTGCTCAGATAATTGTCCTAAAAGGACAAATTATCTCGGCGGGACAGTGACGCCGCCATCGCGACCTTGGGACCCCGGGGGCCCCTTTTTTTTTTATCAGTTGCAGACCCTCGAATCATGAAACGACGCGACGCAGTCATGTTTCGATTCATGAGGGTCTGCAGCTGATAGAAAGATGCACTAAGAAAGCAGGTATGAATGGAGGATCGTTACAAAGATTTTCGACAGGCTTCTGACACTGCATGCCGATTTTGCGCTAAAACATACTATCTGAGGAAAATTTTAACATAAAAGAGAATTTTAATTATGATAGGTTAAGGGGCATCAAGATGCCCAGCTTCATACCTATATTTTACGGAGCTAACTAATTAATCACGAACAAGATGCTCTGTTTTCACAGTATTTTATTAGAAATACCATTTTACTTTTTAAAATAATTATCAACTCGATTATTTGTATACAGCATTTTCATAGATAATAACCTTGACCCTTCCAGTAGTCCGTTATCTCTGCCTGTCGTATAAGTTGACTTTTCTGAACCAATATGTTTTCTGAAATGACAAACATATATGCCATTGTCACCTTTAATTCTGTTTAACTATTGTTATTAAAGCGTAATGTTATTACATATATTATGAAGTGCAATTAAAATCTCAGATTGCAGTTAGAAGTTATTGTGGCCTTAGTAACAGAGCAGGTAAGAAGAGAACACTACATTCTAACCTATGCATTTCGCATTTACTTATTTCTTTGTGTGTTGTATTCAAACGTCTCATTAAACTTCTCTTCAAAAACAGGTAAATGTAACTACTACGGTCGAAAGTCAGAAACTGCAGACTATTGATGACAGTCAGCTATTGTCATGAGGAATAAATTACACTTCCTTACATTAGGAGAGGGCACAATTGGTCATTTTACAGGTTCCTAACTTTCCCCTCCTAGGTGTCAATAGTTCCCGCCTACGTGTCGACAGTTCCCCTTCTAGGCGGCCACCATTTGTGTTTGTATTTGCTCATTAATTATTAACTTTTATCAACAGAAGGATGATTTGAATACTACTAACATAAAACAATAAACGATAAGTTTACAATGTCAAAGAAAATACCATTAGAAACTGTCAGTGAGAATCGTCGTTCCAGAAGGATGTCTGCAGCTCGAACACCTGTTCAGATAGGAAGGCGACATTCTTGCAACTACCCTTATCCAGACGACTGCACTAATTCCAAATACTGACATTATTTAAAACTAAAAAATTGACAAAGTTTGACACAGGTGCCCTTGTAGTGATTTATCATTCTCATATATACGTCAGGCGTAATATGAAATTGGTGTACAAAAATGGGAGAGATACTCGCATTTATTTCCCTCCGACGTAACATTAAGACTTATCCATAGAGATGGGGAAAACAACTACATACCTCGCTGTTATATTAAAATGATGCCTAAACTTATATCAAGTTATATCATTTACGTACACATACAATGTTCTGGCATAATATTAAACTGATGACAAGATTAAACTTGTGCATTACTCAAGTAAAAATTGTGTAAACTTGCATACCGCTGGCATAATGTTAAAATGACTCCTAGGTCAGAGATATTCATTATGTATGTAAAATGGTGTACTGGATCATGTACATACATATCTCTGTATAATCTGTGTTAAACACTATACTAAATACACATGTGCTCTCTCTCTCTCTCTCTCTCTGAATTTGGTGTGCCAAATATTGTACTCCTTACACAGATGTGATCGCTCTCATGGTAAAAAATCATTTCTTTCTCTGTATTTTATGTGTGAAATAATGCGCTCCTTAAATAGGCATGTTATCGCTCACAGACAAAGTAATCATTTCTTCTCTCTCTCATTTGCACTATTAGGCAAGAGCAGAGATGGTTATTTTATAGATTCCTAACATGTCCCCCCTAGGTGTCCACAGTTGCCCTTCTAATTGTCCACAATTCCCCTCCTAGATGGTCACCATACACCTAGGTATCCACCACTCCCTCTAGGTGTCCAACATTCTCCCTAGGAAACGAGTCACCATATAAGAAAATGATGCTTAACGAATAATACAGAGAATGGACAGTGCAAGCAATGATGGTAAGTAAAACTGTAACAAATTAAAGCAAAACTATTACAAATATAACAAATTTCCCTAAAATTGTTAAATTTTTGTAGAAAATATATCGACTGGTACTGAAATTGTAACAAATTTCCCCAAAATCGTAACAAATTGTTCTCTGTGCTGTCTCGTCCTTTAAATTAAGATATTTTCTCATTAAATCTCATCTCACGTAACTGTGTGTGCATTTTTTACAACTCTTTGTAGACATGAAATGTCATCTAACAACTTTCTGCGAAAAGGTATAAGTATTTAAGCCCTCTGTTTCTGTCACTAAAACATACACTTGCGTACTATACACTTGAGAAGGAGTATCTGTGCAATTCGTCACTCTGTAAGAGAGAGGTAAGCCCAGTTCAGGGTGTTATGTTCACACCTCTCATATTTTTTGATAAAATGCACCATAGCCAGTCAGTTGACAGATATGCTGGCTAACGCTATGCTACATGAAGCTAAGAAACTACAGAGTAATGGAAAGGAAAAAAGAAGAAATATTTTCCGTGTACTTTTTTATTTACTTTTTGATGAACTAGGAACACGTATCAAATTCAATTCCCATTCTTTCTGAGTCTTTGTTTCCTATTTTTCCAGTGCTCCCTCACTATCTCCCCATGCTGTCTTTTCCTTTCTTCTCTCCATATTGTTCCCAGTTTCCTGTTTCTTCTGGTTCTCAATATTTTATTCTTAAAAGTATTTCTTCCTGTTATTTCTGATTATTTGACATTGTTCCTTTCTACTTCTTTCCTTATTTCTGCAGTCCTTGCTACTGTCGATTTTTCTTCCAGAAATACAGGCATATCTGTTTCGGTAGACTCCTCTCATTCACTCAGTAGAGCTGTTGAGAAAGATTAATTTTGCTTAGCCGCTACTTCTGATATTGTCTCTATACATTTGTAAATATGTACATTTCTTTTTATTTTCAACCATCTGTAGTTTGTATGCACCAATTATTATTCCGATAATCCATCTTTCCAGCTTACAGTTAATCGTTAGGCATTCACATCTATATAAACATTCTCAACAGTGGTATAGTGTTAAATTCGTTTTTAAATAGGTATTTCTTTTTGTAAATATTCATCAAACCAGTATTCTTTCTATTTTCTTAATTATTACATCTATTAAAACTTTTTCTAGACCATTTTGTTGTATAGTTTCTCCATGATATTTAAATTTACTTATGTGCTCTCTTTTATGTATTTTTTTCAGCTGAATTTGTTTTTCAGCTGAAATTTTGAGACAAGTTCTATTTGATGTTTTCTTCCAGGAGGTTCTTCTCAACAACTGCTTCTGTCAGATTTACTGAAATTATTGCAAGATCATCTACAAAAAGCAGGCCTTTCACTTTAATTGCATTTTATTCCCGCCCAGGATTACTGGTTCAATTTTGTGAGCTTTAAGCACAAAATTCCAGATGTTTACAATTTTTTTTAGGAATTCAGTTAAACAGTAAGAGTAATAAACTTCCCTCTTTTCTAACACAAGTTTTTATTTTAAATGACTGAGATACATCTCCCATGAATTTAACTTTAAATTTCGTATTTGTTAGAGTTCTACAAAATATCTTTGTTGATTTTACTGCAACGTCGAATTCTCTTCTTATTTTATGTACTGTTTCTGTGTTTAGGAAATCAGATGTTTTCCTGAAATCAATAAATGATAATTTTGTAGGTCAAATTATTGCTTTTAAGTATGTTCCTTTCAGGATTGCCCCTTTCAAAACCCAACCTAATATTCTACAAGTTGTTTGCCTAAAGCTACTACAACTCTGTCGATGTGAATTTTTGGTAACATTTTGTATGCCACTGGCAGAAGTGACACTCGTTTGTAATTGTTGGCATTTTGATTTTGCATACAATGTTATTCCATGCATTTACATTCTTTAGAATATTCAGTCACGTTATTGTCGATTGTTTTACATTATATAGATTTTTACAGGAATTTGTATTTTTTACAGTAAAATCGAATTGCGATGGATCAGTAAATATTTCCATAGAATAAAGGAGGTATTAACTTCAGGTTATAATCCACAAGTTACATTACTAACATTTTTACACTATTTACAATTCTCAGTTCTCATTTGGTAATGGCCTCGGGCTAGTGTATTAACTTTATCAGGAAGTACATGGCGTTTTTCTCCTGTGGTGATAAAGGAAGATTGTCGCGTAGTAATCAAAACTACTTGCTGCTTCGACTGAATGACAAACTGTAGAATGGTTTTTACTTCTGAATCCAAGACGCAAAGCTTGTACTCGTCAATGGTTAGCCTATTTAGACAAAACTATTTTATGCCATTTGCTCCGCACATTACGTACCCAGACTCGGTCCTAAAGGCATATCGTTTTGGAGGCAACTGAAAATTGTACATAATACGTTTTAGTCCAACTACTTTTTTATTAACCAGTGAAATATCGTATTTGATTTTCGTTGGAAGTCTCAAAGCATGGAAATGTTTGTGAACATCACTACCAATATCTTCGTAGGTGTTACGGGCTTTAATTTGTATGTGAGGCTACTGTGGTCCGTGTAAAACAGTTTTACACAATATGGCGGTAATTTGTTCAAAATATATCTTTAGTGATCGCTACTCCCAGTGTAATGGGTTTATCGAAGGATGTATTGAGTCTGCTAAGTTCGATGGCGACTAAATGTTGGTTAAAAGGATTCTTTGGAGACTCGTCTTTTGCAATTAATACAGCTGCCCCAAAACAGCCCTCTCATGAGTTTAACATTCTCCTCCTTTACATGGGGTTCCCAAAACCGGATTCCGCAAGGCGATTTCCCAATATCGCATTTGGGTGGTCATGTAAACATTTCAAAATCTATTCTGGAAATCCGCTTCTAGTTGTCGGTTTCCCAATCCCGTAATCGATTTTCGTGGCCATATAAAAGCATCCGGTTTTGAAACATGTTTGGGCTATCAGGTTTTGTCTTGTTTTAAAAAAATTTGGATTAATATATATAAAGTGGTTTTTTGTACAGTGAGGGATAAGTAGAAATATTAGACTGAAGCTGAATAAACCTTTTCTAACTGATGAGAAATAGCGACTGTACTGCCTCAATCAGAAGCTGTAACAGCTGTTTTCCAGGCGCCATATTTAACTGGCCGACGAAAAACACATCAGACCTTAACACACAAACAGCGAAAAATAGTTCCCGAAATTCGGTTCTCGTCTTTCGGAAGCTGTGTCGCATGGACACTTAGAGAATCAGCTCAGACTCATTCTGTGCACTAATGTGGTTTTGTGCGTTAATATCTATGTATGGCTTCATACAGGAAGCTTATGTAAACGATAAGACTCGATTAATCTTTTCTGAAACCAGCTGACTTTATAAATATTGTTTCAAATTTCTGCAATGAATGACATATTTTTTCTTTGGTGTGTTACTGTCGGATGGTGTCGCCATTTTCTCCGTTTTCTATAGACACAGAGGCAAATGCGAAAATAGCTACTGAATACTTTATGGCCTTTATTTATTTATTCATAATTGCAACCTCTTATCTGGAAAGCTAAAATGGGCCATAGAAATCACATTTCCTTGGATAGTAATTAATTTATATATTAACTATTTACTTCTGATACTTATTTTTTAAATACTACAACTATTTCTAAAACTACAATAAAACCATTAACCAGTTATCCAACTATTAATACTACTACAATCCCTACAGAATCAGTACTCTATTTGTTCATTTATTTTAGTGCTTTTAACTTGCTACTGGATCCGTCCTCATATTATCCCGATCAACAGTTATTATCCGCTTGATTCCTTGGGCGTCGGGCAGCACTTCAGAAGCGTTTCAACTATAGCAAGCAATTCCTCCTGTCACTGTTACGTCTTAAAGTTAACACTTCCATAATCACTTGAACCAATGCCATGAAGAATCTTAAGAAATTATTTCATTCGGTGGTCGCCGACCTCAGTTATCTTCTCTCCATATGCAGAATACGATATCTAGTCCTGATGGCAGCATGCTGACTTACGGTTGAATGCTTCCGAAGTCTTCCTTGGCTTTCCCGATACTGCGGTTGCAGTATCGTCCAAGATGCACTAGGTAGATTAGCTTCTCAATGCTGCTTTGTGGTCCAGTATCCATTATCCACCACGTCTTCATAGAGAAGGCAGTCCTATATTGTGTGTTCTGGTGTGACCACAATGCCTGGGATCAGCTGTCATTCACCTACTGTTTTGTTTTTCTATAGATGCGTATCGTACAGGTCATGGCCAGTCAGGTAATGTCAGTCAGCTCTACGGACTAAGAAATTTCATTTTTAATCCCTCCCTGATGTTATTCTCTTGTCTGGCCTGATTAGCCCCATTGATTTTACCACAGTTGTAACAGGTGATCTTTTATTACCTTTATCGAGTTGCCCTCAGTTGCAAGCACTCTCCATGCTCCCATTTGATTGATTTTGTTCAACCTGTAACGTCACCAGCCCTCAAGTTCGTGTAATGTCGCATTAAATTTTTGTATAATTCTTTGGTAGTCACCACCTACAACGAGCAGCATGTCATCTGAAAATGTTACCAGCCCGCTTATGTTACCGTTGTCAAGCAACTTCTACATTCTAAAACTCTGGACCACACACTGATTCCTGCGAACAGCCTTTTCTTTTTGTCTTCGTAATTTTCTTTCCTAGGCATGTTAAAGAAGCACGTCGCCCGTGGCAATAATCAATCAGGTAATTCTACAGTGCTTTTGGACATTCCATATATGAAAAGTGATCAAAGAAAGGCAGCCACCGTAGGTTATCGAAAGTGCCAGCAATATCGATCTTGAGCGCTAGAGTGTACGAAGAATGAATATTTGTCGCTAGCGAAATTGCTTTATTAACTGCGTCTTCAATTGACTTACCTCTTCAACCAGTAAAACGTTCCTCTCTTCCAAACTTCTCAAGTCCAGTGGGCATATTCCTAGAATTACTAGCAAAGCATTATTGCTCATCCCGTGTAGTGGTCCATGATCTTGTAATCTTTTCCATTATAGTTATTCACATTTTTTGCCAAGGACATTTAAAAGACAAATTGCTCTGTAGGATTTGAGTGTCATTGGATCCTTATCGTGCCCTTTGCTACTTATTATCGCTTCAACGTCCTTCCACGGTGCAGGGACCATTCCTTGAAAAAGATACCCTTTGTACAATTTGCGCATGTAACTATCTAATCGGTCACAAAGGGCTTGTATTACTTCTCCAGGTCCTGGAGATTTTTTCTTTTTCAATCATAAAATTATTTGCTTAATTTCTTCTTGTGCGAAGGGGTGCAAACATTTATTGTTTCTGTACTCTTCCCATAACATCTATGTGCCTTCTTTTCCATCGTCAGGAATTAGTGCATCCATTAGCAGAGCAGCTGACTGTTCCCAACTTTGTTACCGTCCCATCATTCCTTTTGTGCGTAGATAAATCTGCTGGTGATCGTATTTTTTGCAGACTGTTATATATGGTACAGGAATTGGTTTCTAAGTTAGCCTCCACAAATTGCTTCCATCGTTCCATTTTTGTTTTCCGTAAATCTTACTTAAAATGTTGTTTAACATATTAATATCTTCTTCTTGGGTCATGCTGCTCTGGTACAGCTTCCTGGCCGTTCTAGTTTCACATCCTAATTTCTGCAGCGCCTCGGTCTAGATGCAAGGCACTCCTTTAGAATGACCTCTGCTCACAGGTATCGATGCCTCCATTGATCTGAGTATAGCCACCGCCAGTTCTTGATCTTTGACATCTACGTTATCTCCTGGCGATGTACTTCCCAGACGCTGAAACACCCTTCTTGGTTCTTCCATGTTAGCGTCTTTGATGTTGTACTTGGGTCTTATGCGCATGTTTTCCGTGGAGTCTTGGATTTCCCTTCCAGTGATGGTGTAGTGCGCGATATTGTGGTCACTCGAAGTCATTCCACTCTCCCTTCACAAGGCGCGCCGCTGCCATGTTTGCTGAAGTGCTAAAGTATTTAACGTTGCTCTGACCCTCTCTTCGTCGGTTGGCGGATTGTGTGGGTGCATTCAATACCTGTAGGTTGTGTAACATAATGGCTTCTTCTGGTTCTCCTCCACTGACATCAGCCAGGCGACTATGCCGCAATACTGACTTCGCATTTGCATGCATGGAGTACACAAGTGGCTTAGTTCGTTCTAGGTGACTAATATCCTTTAGTCTTACCAGATACAAGCCGATCTCATCACTAAATTGAAAATGTATGGAGACCAGGAGGCAGTTCACCATTTTGGCTAAATTTTCACACAGATTACGTGTTCCGAACAATACTGTGATATTCTTGTCAATGTCATGGTCTTGTTAATTACTGTTATTGCTGCCCATAGTACGTTGCCTTTGTGTGACTATCTGGAAAACTGTTGGCCTACTAGGGATCTTTCCTGCCTTTGCATACGATTCTTGGAGGAACAACACACCTAACTACAACTTCCTGCCACTCTCCTAGTTTCAAGCAATACGCTGACACTTCTCATGGAATTAAGCTGTCCCATGTTTATCTCCATTAGGGATGATGGGTATATATTCGCCGATCTTGCCCTACTCGCCAGTAATGCTATGCTATACGACCATGCATCATCACAAAGTGTTTCTACAAGGTATCTAAGAAGAATGATTCTTTTCTTCTGGCAGAAACCTGCTTCAGTAACATCTCCAGTTTTTCCACGTCCGATGGCAGATTGCTCACATTTATATGTATTCTATCTACGATATCAGGTATAAGAAAAGTAATATACTCTCATTTTGATGCTTATACTTTGTACGTATATATGTATGTGTGTATTTACTGAACTGGGGACCTAGAAACGATGGAGACGCTTCCTCCCCGCCGTAGCCCTTAGTTGTACACAACCCCACAACAGGCTACAGCAGTCGACTCACCCCACCGTTGCCCCACACCGAACCCAAGGTTATTGTGCAGTTCAACCCCCAGTGGATCCCCGCGGGAACGTCTCATTCCACACGAGTGCAACCCCAATGTTTGCGTGGTAGAGCGATTATGGTGTACGCGTATGTGGAGACAGTATATGCACAGCAATCGCCGAGATAGTGTAACTGAGGCGAAATAAGGGGAACCAGCCCGCATTCACCGAGGCAGATGGAAAACCATCTTAAAAACCATCCACAGGCTGGCCGGCACACCGGACCTCGATATAAGTACGCCGGGCGGATCCGTGCCGGGGATCGGCAAGCCTTTTCGCTCGGGAAACAGCGCGTCAGACCACGCAGCTACCGGGGCGGTCTGCTTATACCTTACTAGATGTCTTAATGGTGTAGTAAACGCCATCCACCTTCAAGTACAGTGAGTTATATAATGTTCTCCATGCCTTCACAAATCTGTTGCGGGTCGGTTCTGGTGTGACTTATTGTTTACTTCTTAGTAGTAGATGTTAGTTTCCTGTACGAAATGGCTCTGAGTCTAATGCTGCTTTTGTTGGAGATTCGCGTCCGCATTGGCGAATCTTCATTTTCTTCTGTAAGCTGAGCAGTGTATTCGTCGTGATGTGTGCTGTCGCAGTCAACGTAGACTTGCATAACTTGTGTCCTCAAATCCTGGTCGCCTGTATCGTCTGTCACTCCTGCATCCACATCTGACTTTGCTTCTCTGTTATACCACATAGTTCCGACTTTTCGCCAAAACTAATTTCCTGCCTTTTCGTAAATGCATGATGCTCTACTTTAGTCCATGTCGTATGCTCTTTTCTGTGGTGCTTATGTCTCAATTTCTGCCAGAAATTCCTCACTCTTTTGGCATCCCCCCTCTTCCTCGATGGTATATACGCAAGATCTTCTTCTAGGATGCACCCTGCGTTCAAATGGTATGATACATCCTCCAACGCAAAGCTCTGGACACTCTCTGAAGGAAGACATTCAAAATTACATACGGAAAGGTGCTACACTACTGCAAGGTGTATAGGCTATTCACATCAAGAGATATGATGTAAGATTCCTCGATTTTGCCATCATAGCCGAGCATGACTGTTTTTAGCAGCTGCACGTCTGCAAGAACAATGAACATATCTGCCTCAGATGAATCGTTCAGTATCGGTAATAAGCTACAGTTCTGCTTTACTAATTTTCAGCAGAACATCCCACGCCAAGCCAGGTCAGGTAGCACAGTGTGATGGATCTAACTCATACGTCTTAAGGTAGAGCCTGCGAATCTTCTTGTGTAAGTTAGTGAGCGCGAATGTGTACCACACCCCATTGTTTCCCCCGTTAATAAATTTTTTAACTTTTCGATTGACAGTACGTGACTTTCCAGTAAAATCGATTCATTACTCAGGTATTCACATAGGAAAAGGCCCTTCTGATAAACCCGACAGAACTCTTAATCATCAGGAAAATGTACCCTCGTTATTTTGAGTTCATTTTATTTTAAGTGTGAGGGAACTTGTTAAGACATTTAGCGGGTTGATGAATCCAAAATTCATTTTTCATCTCTTATCCTGAAGTATTACTGGAACCCTCTATAAATGATCTGTTATTTTACATATTTGATGGCTAAATAGACACTTGACCTGGATTTAGTTTAATTTCTGTTTCATTCTCTTCCACCTTTATTCACAAACGTTGCTGATTGACATATACCCACATTAACTGCTAAGTTTGTGAAATATGAGAGTCACTGTATAGTGACACCTATAACTAACATTTCAACGGGATTGCTCTGCGCCTCGGTATGTAACTATGAAATGAAAATTGTTTCGATGTTCTAAATTGTCTTCCTCACATGATTTCTCTCAAATCGTTCCAGAGCAAAAAGCTGATATCTCCTTGTGGCTAAGTACCATAGTTCCATTTTGTAATAAAAAACCATTTACAATCGCAGCAACTGCATAGAGTTATTGGGTGGACCATTGTATGCAGTATCTGCCCAGGACAAGTGAAATTCGAAGTATTCTTGGTCATAGCTGCACTGTATGTAGTAAGCGAATCTAAATGATTAATGCAAATGCATCTGATTGGATACAAAATCAGAGACAGTAATACAACGGCAACTAACAATTTGTTTCAATATACATTCCATAGCGGTATAAATAACTAAAGGTGATTTAGCTTCATACCATAATTTGCAAACTATACATATTCCTTTTTTCCAGTAGGAAATATTGTGCAGACCACTTTAATTCGACAGAGTCAACAAAACATACATTAACAATTTCTCAGAGTAAAACTAACATAGACCACGTTCACATATAACACCATACTGATTGGGAGTTTTGCTATCCCGTGCGACTCGGGAAATATTTTGTAAAATAGAGGTGACATATATCTGTAATATCAAACTGCAATATAAATATATTATTTTAGAGGCCGGACAACCGCAGCCTCAGTTCCAAACGGCGAATAAAATGTCCATACTCGCTGTAGGCTATTATTAAATGATTAAATAGTTACGACCAGTCTCGTATCAATGAAGACGAATTTGAGGTGTGAGGATTTTTTTTTTTTTTTTTAAGAAAGGGTCATAGCGCGGAAATGAAAGACTTTTAACAGCCAGTGAGGACGATTTCATTCACCATGTGCAATATAAATAGATTGTCATGTATATCATGTCTGTGTTTTGTATTATGTAGTGATGCGATCTAGAATTCCTTGTCTTGGGCTATACCTTCCACAGTGTATGTTCAACACACAGTTTTATAATGCAAAATTACAGTTGGGAAAGTGGCTTCATGGACTAGAATATGATTCCATAACCGAAAAAATCAGAAAGTACACCGAGTTCGTTGTACAGAAAACAAAAGCCACACTGAAGAAAAAACTAGCCAATCTTATAAAGCAACCTGACAAACTGAACCAAAACAGCAGAAGGAGACACACATTCTACACACCCTTCCTCAACTACACCGACATAATACTTACTGTAGAAGAAGAGGCACTACTCTGCAAAGGTTTGAAACAAACCTTTCAAGTTCCACTGAACCGAAAGAACCAAGAAAAGGTGATCACTAGTGCCACGCAGATCTCAACCACCGCGTTTAAGAAGCAAACTGACAGAATAGCAGTCCGCCACAAAATTAACGAAATTATTGAGAAGGAAATTGCAAAACCATTCCCATCATACAAGAAAAGAGAGGAAAGCCTTACACATACCATTAAAACTAAATTAAACATGATTAATGCAGTAATTGTAAACGCTGACAAGGGTAACACAGCTGTTGTAATGGATGGAGCAACATATGTAGAAAAAACTGTAGCCAAACCAACAGCATTATCAGAGATACTTAAAGATCCAACAGCCAGAATACAAAAAGAGATTAAACACATTTCAAACAAGATCAACTTTCTACTCACCACCTAAGAAGCAAGAAATATTGTAACAATGAGCCCACAAGCACCTTGCCTTAGATGACAAGCAAATATACACAAAAATGGGACCCCATCAGCCCTATAGTGAAGTATAGGAACAGCTCAACATTCAAATTCAACAAAATACTCTCCAAAATTCTCAAAGAAGCATATACATTCAATAGTAAGAGAACACTTAAAAATACAACAGTATTTACACGACATGTCAAAAACATAGAAGTACCTGATGGAGCCACACTTGCCTCATTTGACATACAAAACCTTTAATCCTCTGTGCCAATAGACCCCACGCTGCAAGTAATCAATGCCAACCTATAAAGGCACAAAAAAATCCTTTCAACTCACATTACTGAACTAATGGACCTGCTTGAATTCACAATTTCATACAACTATTTTAAATTTAACAATAAAATCTACAAACAAACAGATGGTATGGCAATGGGCTTGAATCTTTCAGGATTGCTAGCTGAAATATTTATAAGTAACTTAGAAGACAAAATACTCAATTCCAATCACAACCTCCTCAAAAAATCATCTACTATTGCCGATATGTAGATGAAACCATCTTATTAAGCAAACGCACTAAAGATGACACCAGTGAGTTGAATCAGTTATTCAGTAACTCCCATGAAAATATAAAATTCACAGTTGAACACCAAACATATTACAGAATTAATTTATTAGAACTTACCATTAGAATAAGGAATAACATACATCAGTTTGACATTTATCGGAAGCCTACCACAACACATATTGCAATCCATAAAACCTCTTGTCACCCCACAGCCCACAAAATGGCACCATTCCAGTGTATGATCAATAGAGCTATCCAACTACCACTCTCTGAGGAAATGTGATCAAGAAATTAAAATAAAAAAAACAAACAGCTATTGCAAATGGTTATAGCAGCTCCATAGTAGACACCCTAAAACACTCAATAATGGCAAAGCAATCACAACACAAAAACCAAAAAGAAAATAACAGTTTCCATACAATCCCCTTTCTAGGTAACATTTCATATCAGATTGTCAATGTCATCAAACGAAAAGGCATAAGCATATCCTTTACCACAAACAACAAAATTGGACAGAAGCTATCCCACAACATCAGCACATGAAACCCACTTCACCACAGAGGTGTGTAGAACATTGAATGTTTGGACTGTGACTGCTTCTACATAGGCCACAAAGGCAGATCATCTGAGATTAGATTCAAAGAACACATGATAGCACTAAGAAACAGAAAGTACCACACATCAGCAATAGCCACCCGCCTGTATGAAACAAAACACCATGTTAAAAACACAAGTATCAGCATCCTACACTTCGAACCAACAGGCAGAAAACTAGACATCCTTGAAACACTCCAAATATACAAACACCAAACAAAACAACCTGAATCCATCTTAAATTACAATATTTACAATAGTATCATCTCTGTTTTCAGCAACTGCCTACATCACTAAAACTGCAAAGCGCGCATGCGCGCGTTCACGGACACACACACACACACACACACACACACACACACACACACACACACACACACACACACACATATCCCAATATTTACTATACATACCAATATTTACTATAAATATTTAGTTATGTTACCATGACAGCCGCCAAGTGTACAAGAGATTGACCTCATTTACAGATATGTGATCACACCCACAGTTTGTACCACTTGTCAGCTTGAAACTATATCTACATCAACTAGTAGCACAAATTTCATATCCATCTGCATATTTTTAAGCATTAACCAATGTTTTACCCCATCCTTTAGGCAATTATTACATGTGAAAGATGTAATCTTAAGACACCATGCCTTGTGCAGTTCACTTTTATACAATCAGCTCTTTCCTCCCTCTCCCTTCCTCTCACTTTCTCTTTCTCTTCCTCCCCCTCTGCCTCCAGCCTTTCATATCTATCTATAAATCCCAACCAAACTCGTTATTTGTAAATAATTTACCACTGTATCCAATATAATTACTGTATTTAATGTTTGTATCTCTTCACCTGAGTGTATAAATGCATATGAAGTTGAAGCTATTTTAAATGGTCAAAATCAGATTTATATACCACCTGAAGTATTTATTCCAACAAATGTATTCGACAGCTCAAAATAACACCTCCAAATCCTTTAAAATTTATTCTGTAATAATTATTTTATGACATATATTCTTCATACTTTGTGATAATGTTTTCTCTTGTGCTGTGCGATTCATGCACCCAATGGTTTCCGACGCCATATTTGTTTACAAAATATGACAGGATATGTGTGATGTGTTACAACAGTGAATGGAAGCCATGACCACTGGAGGTACTTTATTTTAGTTGTTTTACGTTTACCGTTAGATAAACGTTTAATTTTTTGTCAAAATAAATCCAAAACTATGTTCTGAAACAGGATTTTGTTTCTCCACTAGATAGTGCACAAGTTCCTTCTAAAAATCATAACACAACACACACACACACACACACAAATGTCATACTAACAAATATAAATTCACCTTATGATGGAGATTTAAACCTTTGAAACGCGTCGTAGAGATAAATAAACAATGATTTCAATAACAGTTATAGTAAAGCCTAACCTAAAATGTTCGTATATAAAGAGATATTTCTTGTTTTTTCTGACCTGACTTCATAAAGATAAATTTGCAAACTAGTAAACAATGGGTCTTAGGAGGTTGATTAATCAAAAGATCTTCGGTCTTGAAAACGTGAAAACAGGTATCCAAGAAATACCTAGGCTCCTAAAATCAAAGCCTGTTTCCTACCACACAAGTATATATGTGTTTTATAAATTGAGACTCGACAGAAATCCATTCGAGATCATCTAGTTTAAAGCGTTTTGTCCCCAGTTCCCTAATTATACAAATAACATTATTCAGTTAGTCGAAAAAGGGGCTATTACGTGACTAAATGTCAAAAAATCGATTGTTTAATTATTATCTTAAAATTCTCTGTAGTTTTATGAAGAGAAATGTTTGCTTCGAGGGAATGGTACGAAAGAAAACTCCAAAACTAGAGGAATTTAAAAGTGATTGCACACGTGACGACTACACCACGTCACGCAGAGAGACCTGTTAAGAACAGAATTTTGTTCTCAGTTGTTTTTTATTACTTTTATGTCTCTAACATTGGCTAACGTGTAAAAGCATCATGGTTGCTTCGCTTTTAGTCATACAGAGAGTTTACCTCTTGTTTTGCTGCTGCATATGGGAATGGATACCAATAATTGTTCTGGTGGGACTACATAGTTAGAGCAGCGTGAATGCACTGTTACTTTTAGTGATGGCACAGGTTTAAGGTTATGGAGTAGATGGGAGTGCCTGGTGGATTATAAATGCAAACAGCTTTAATTGCCATTGACTGCAGGAGAATTTTCGAAGCAGAGACATCATTGTTGGAGGTGCTCGGTAGAGCACTTGCCCGCGAAAGGCAAAGGTCCCGAGTTCGAGTCTCGGTCCGGCACACAGTTTTAATCTTCCAGAAAGTTTCATATCAGCGCACACTCCGCTATAGAGCGAAAATTTCATTCTAGATATGTCATATCTCTCTCATATCTTTTTTGTTTTCTAAACTGTTCATCAGCTTTATCTAATTGCTAAATGTTCGTGAAGGTAACCATTCTCTAGGAAAGGACAGTGTCATTATATTCTTCAGGTTTGCATGTTAGACCAATAATTCCGGTGTGAGCACACGCAGAGCAGATGCAATTGCAGACACCCGCTTAATAAGCTCCTTTTAATAGAATCTAGACAGAGAATTCGATACTCCTCTCACTGGACAAGGCATAAGCAAGTCAGATTTTATTAAAATACCGACATTTTCACCTTACTCCAGTTGTGTGCCTCTAAAGGCAGGATGGCCCTTTTTGCGCCCCACAGTCAATTCAGAGCCTCACATAACGTATACACGGGCGATTGCATTTCCAACTCTCCAGGAGTCTGCCACGCCAGGATTCTAGTGGAATGTTTTGTGGCGGACAGCCTTCTGATTAATGGTGGAGTTGCGCTTCCTGCAGCAGTGAGGAGATACTGACGATCTTCTGGGTACACAAGCGACCTGCTCGTGCCAACCGACTCAGCAGCGCCAAAGGTGTTCATAAGAACTGTGAGAACTCCATTGACTTAGTTAAGATTCTTCCGAAAATAGTATGAATGTTACGGAAAGATACGATCACTTGCCCATGTCTCCTAGCCTAGCGGCCAGGCGAGAGCTCTGATTGGCCGCTAATATGTGTCTTGGCTCTCTCTGAAACTCACAAGGCTTTAGGAGGGGAAACGTGTGGAAAATTTTCTCTCTTTTGATAGGGTAACAAATTAGCGCGAGACCTATTTGGCTGACGCCGGTTTTTGGAGGATTTATTTTTGATCGATCGCCAGAGTTGGAGAAACGAAAAGATTTGAGGGACATTCCGTTCTTGGGATCAGTGGACAGATCATTCAGCTTAAGGAGACGGCGGAATTCAGCTTTCTAGGTCTGAGATACATGGAGAGTTGTTGGTGTTTGTTCGAGCTGCGATGTTAGGATTTAACTGACATCAGCACCGTGAGAAACTTAGGAACGTTGAGATCAATCGAAAGTGGTTTCTCAGCTATAGTTGTTATTCTTAATTTTATCATTTCAGTTGTTTTGCAATTTGGACACGACTTTTGTTACAGTGAATCTTGTGTTACCATGACTTGCTCGTACGCTTTCCCAGTGCACGTACTAATTTTAGTACATGTTAACCCGTCAATTATCCCATTCTAATCGAATTATTACTGCCACATGATTTACAGTCGATTCCATCGCGAACTTTGGAAATATTACCTCTTTTATACTGTGTTTCCTGGAACCTTGCGGAGCACAATATGCGTATTTATTGTAAAAGAGATAATTTGATGCTTCGTGTATTTCTTTTTATTTTGAAGGAAGACGTTCGCCATATTCCTTTTACTCCACGTATGTAGATCTTTGTGAAATAAATTTCCAGTAATTTAACTCCTCTTGATATCGTTTCAGTAGCTGGTTAAGCCCATGTTACCTGAATATAGATTACTGGAGGACACCATCAGCCATACTTAGCTGTGGGGGACATTGTTTCTTATGACAATTATGTTTTCCAAATTTTTTATATATATATATATATATATATATATATATATATATATATATATGTATATATATATATATATATATATATATATATTGTATTAATCTTTGATGTTCAGGCATCTGGCGACCCTTTTATTGTGTCATTAGTAGAATCAAATGGCAGCTTACGTACACAGTACCCCATAGTAGCAGGGCAACTTTCATTTTTGTTTAGCAGGCTAGGATGTTCTGTTCCTTGCCACGTAGTGCTGGA
The DNA here is from genome assembly GCF_023864275.1 of Schistocerca cancellata. Taxonomy (NCBI): domain Eukaryota; kingdom Metazoa; phylum Arthropoda; class Insecta; order Orthoptera; family Acrididae; genus Schistocerca; species Schistocerca cancellata. The sequence goes on along the minus strand of NC_064634.1, from coordinate 152,281,301 downwards.
TACGTTACAGTTAACTCACCCTGCCAGAGGTCGTGACTTGTCACTAATAAGGGTGATAACATTGCTAATAAGAGTGATAACGTCAGGAATTGAAGGTTACTGATGATGTCATGTAAGAACTTCTGATGGATGACCTCAGCAGTTTGGTCCATGAGCAATTCACACACGTAAGACCTTCGTGTTCAGATGACGATCACTTGATCACCTTCAAGATTTTAAGGAGATGATTCAAGGTGAAACTGCACCAAAGATTTGGTATCTACATTACTTTTACGTGTAAATGTATATGCAAATTAATAAAGGCCATAAATAATAATGTTTCCTATTGGTTACCGTTCTAGGTGTATTGGTTTCTCTAACATTCAACCATGACACAGATTACACAAGTTACAATACGTACACGTTGCTTGCAGGAGTGATTCCTGTTCTTCATCGAAATGTCTGTCGGAAAAAAACATTCCTGCCCTCTGTCTGCAAGAAGGGAATCACCAGGGAAACTGTAATATCACTGTACGGATCGTTCATAATGTTTAACAGGGATGAGTTTCAACTGTAGAGTAATGACATAAAACTAATTTGTACGTCAAATCATAAGCCAAGGAATGAACAAAGTTAGAAGAATTCATTTTATAAGTATTTTATAAACTTCCCTTAAACAAACGTTTACTAGAAATGTTACGTCTTCATTGGCTTAAATTAAATGTACTATTTATAACTGTGGACAATGTATGTTGATGCGATGTGTTTGACATTATGGAAGACAATCTAAACCTATTAAATGCAATCAAATAGTACTTACAGTGTAATGTGCTCCGCTGTACTTTTTGCTGATCACTCCCACGTGGTGTGAATTGTTGGGTAGCTTACAAGACTGCGGCTGTGCTGTATTTAAGAGCGTTTCGAAATTTGGCTGGTGAGACAATAACAAGACACATAAGAAAAATGGTACGCAAGTAAGCCTTCCAGACAATCAAGAACGAGGAAAGATTATAAACTAAACTGCCGGGAAAAAAATTAGCGCGAGACCTATTTGGCTGACGCCGGTTTTTGGAGGATTTATTTTTGATCGATCGCCAGAGTTGGAGAAACGAAAAGATTTGAGGGACATTCCGTTCTTGGGATCAGTGGACAGATCATTCAGCTTAAGGAGACGGCGGAATTCAGCTTTCTAGGTCTGAGATACATGGAGAGTTGTTGGTGTTTGTTCGAGCTGCGATGTTAGGATTTAACTGACATCAGCACCGTGAGAAACTTAGGAACGTTGAGATCAATCGAAAGTGGTTTCTCAGCTATAGTTGTTATTCTTAATTTTATCATTTCAGTTGTTTTGCAATTTGGACACGACTTTTGTTACAGTGAATCTTGTGTTACCATGACTTGCTCGTACGCTTTCCCAGTGCACGTACTAATTTTAGTACATGTTAACCCGTCAATTATCCCATTCTAATCGAATTATTACTGCCACATGATTTACAGTCGATTCCATCGCGAACTTTGGAAATATTACCTCTTTTATACTGTGTTTCCTGGAACCTTGCGGAGCACAATATGCGTATTTATTGTAAAAGAGATAATTTGATGCTTCGTGTATTTCTTTTTATTTTGAAGGAAGACGTTCGCCATATTCCTTTTACTCCACGTATGTAGATCTTTGTGAAATAAATTTCCAGTAATTTAACTCCTCTTGATATCGTTTCAGTAGCTGGTTAAGCCCATGTTACCTGAATATAGATTACTGGAGGACACCATCAGCCATACTTAGCTGTGGGGGACATTGTTTCTTATGACAATTATGTTTTCCAAATTTTATATATATATATATATATATATATATATATATATATATATATATATATATATATATATATATATATATATATATATATATATATATATATATATATATATATATTGTATTAATCTTTGATGTTCAGGCATCTGGCGACCCTTTTATTGTGTCATTAGTAGAATCAAATGGCAGCTTACGTACACAGTACCCCATAGTAGCAGGGCAACTTTCATTTTTGTTTAGCAGGCTAGGATGTTCTGTTCCTTGCCACGTAGTGCTGGATACGTTACAGTTAACTCACCCTGCCAGAGGTCGTGACTTGTCACTAATAAGGGTGATAACATTGCTAATAAGAGTGATAACGTCAGGAATTGAAGGTTACTGATGATGTCATGTAAGAACTTCTGATGGATGACCTCAGCAGTTTGGTCCATGAGCAATTCACACACGTAAGACCTTCGTGTTCAGATGACGATCACTTGATCACCTTCAAGATTTTAAGGAGATGATTCAAGGTGAAACTGCACCAAAGATTTGGTATCTACATTACTTTTACGTGTAAATGTATATGCAAATTAATAAAGGCCATAAATAATAATGTTTCCTATTGGTTACCGTTCTAGGTGTATTGGTTTCTCTAACATTCAACCATGACACAGATTACACAAGTTACAATACGTACACGTTGCTTGCAGGAGTGATTCCTGTTCTTCATCGAAATGTCTGTCGGAAAAAAACATTCCTGCCCTCTGTCTGCAAGAAGGGAATCACCAGGGAAACTGTAATATCACTGTACGGATCGTTCATAATGTTTAACAGGGATGAGTTTCAACTGTAGAGTAATGACATAAAACTAATTTGTACGTCAAATCATAAGCCAAGGAATGAACAAAGTTAGAAGAATTCATTTTATAAGTATTTTATAAACTTCCCTTAAACAAACGTTTACTAGAAATGTTACGTCTTCATTGGCTTAAATTAAATGTACTATTTATAACTGTGGACAATGTATGTTGATGCGATGTGTTTGACATTATGGAAGACAATCTAAACCTATTAAATGCAATCAAATAGTACTTACAGTGTAATGTGCTCCGCTGTACTTTTTGCTGATCACTCCCACGTGGTGTGAATTGTTGGGTAGCTTACAAGACTGCGGCTGTGCTGTATTTAAGAGCGTTTCGAAATTTGGCTGGTGAGACAATAACAAGACACATAAGAAAAATGGTACGCAAGTAAGCCTTCCAGACAATCAAGAACGAGGAAAGATTATAAACTAAACTGCCGGGAAAAAAATCGCAACACCGATAATTAGCTGTGCGACACAAACGAAATTTGGCAGGCTTGATTCTACATCTGAAAGAATACGATAAACTATGTTCTATTTGCCAGCAATTTTAATGAATGTGCTTAAGGTACGTCGGAAATGTTCAGACAGACTCGAACAAATTCAACGAAATTAGGTAGAAAAGATTCATGAGTGATATGGAAGGCTATAGCCAGAGAATGTATTCCTGGGACATTCTGAAGCTCTTAACGTAACAGGGGATGTTGAATGATTAATAGTGATGCTATTATAAGTCTCAGAAACAACTTATTGACGTATCAGGAGAAAAATACTAGCTGTTTAGACGCATTTGTCTGTTTGCTCAGTATTTATGGAATTTTTTTGAACTACTAAGCTATTACCCAACTGTATATAGCTAACCCTTATCTTTCAGTTTGGCAAAGAAACGTTTAATACAACTGAGAACTATTTATAGCGAATTCTTACAATGATTATGAAAATATTGGTAATGTCAGAGTTCCAAACACTGAGACAGGAAATTCACTCTCGGTTCTCAGTAACTGATGTAGTCCCAGAACTATAGCTTGGCAGATTTACTAAATTAGTTTAAACAAAATTTTAACATCTCACTTGTCTACCAAGGACGTTGCTACAGCTAACACTTACGAAATCTCTACAATTAAAAAGTCTACAGATTCTGAATTTGTACTTAGAAATTTGAGTCGGTTATGTAGTGAATTATTATATGGATCAGTTATGTTTATGTAAAGGATTAATCGTTAAGTTGAAAATTAGCGCCATTATGATTCTTGCAAATATGTTACGTTGACCATTTTAGTTACTTTAGTCTCAGTATACGGCATCGGTAAATAAACTAACGTTGTCCCAAGTTCTTACGGCTGTTAGTTCTCGAAATATGCGATAAGTGAACGTAAAACAACAGAAATACGGTAAAAAGAAACTTATCACGTTCTTGATACACCTCTTCTTACTGTTATCACACAATTTCACATTCAGTACGCGGCTTACAGTAAGTTAAATCACAGAAATGGTGAAATTATGATTACGTAGCGTGCTGAACTGTGGTAGTCACGTTTTGTGGCTTCAAATGTACTAGTCTCGAATATACACCTACTTTTCCTCAGTCAGTGAGTAAATGATGTCTGTTTGCGAACACATGCATTCTCGTGCTAATGCAGGAACAGTCTGGCACCAAACAGTTCATACAATGTGAGCATGCACTATTTAATAATGAGGAAGAGACACAACTAATTGCAACTGTTGCACACACTGAAGGCATTATATTTTCCATGAATAGTCTGGATGTACACCGTACTGAGAAGGTGCTAAATATTCTGCACAAAAATTTTACAGGCTTCATTCATTATGCCGTGCGGTTCTAGGCGCTTCAGTCTGGAACTGCGAGACCGCCACGGTCGGAGGTTCGAATCCTGCCTCGGGCAGGTTAGTTAGGTTTAAGTAGTTCTAAGTTCTAGGGGAGTGATGACTTCAGATGTTAAGTCCCATAATGCTCAGAGCCATTTGAACCATTTCATTCATTATGCAGAATAATCGATATTTCTGAGAAATACTGCTGACTTAGTTTATAACGAAAAACAGTTTTATCAGTTGAAGAATTCTTATCTACAATCCATTTCAATTCAAAGTAAGATTTAAGTATAAATGTAATGTTGTTTTCCTTTAAGGCAGATATCAAGATTCCGCTGAAAATTCACCTATACGTGCTCCACCATGTCACAATCTCTTTGTTCACATGTCCCGCTTGACTGCTTAGTTTACTTGTCTAAGATGCTGTCACTCATCCTACAGCGCAGAATACGGTTGCTAGGCTATTCAAGGTAATAATATTCAAATTTTCGTTATAGATTTACTTGCTTATAGATCCACTTTTTTAGGATTACCTTTCATTATAGTTTAGAGGATGTTTTCTAATCATACACTGGTTATGAATATAGTTACAGTCTGTGGTATCTCAAACATAACAAAAGTAATTGATAATATAATTTTATTATTTTATTACTGTTTTTAGTTTACTGTTAACCTTTACAGCTGAATATATGATAAACGTTTTACTACCAGGGTCTAAGAACTTTTAATACTGTGCTGCTCAAGAACCATCTTTTTGTTATAATTTCAAATATAGTTCATAAAACATAATATTTTATGTCCATGAGAGTCTTTATTTTCAATTATATATATTATATGCTCACTAACTCTTATGCAATCTCCTTGCAGTGGATTTAAATACACTTTCTTCATCCATTTCCCGACTGGAAAGGTCCTACGAACTTATGTCCGGAAATGCACGGTAGCCACGGTAGATGGGGCTGACGAATGAAAGTTCCTCTGACCTCGTGTTAAGTCTTCCTTGTGTGTTGCAGGCTGTGTGTTTGACGCAGCGTACTGTCCGGTATTCAAGTTGAGAACAAGCCAAGATGGTATTTGTATATGGGCAATCAAATGGAAACGGTCGAGAGGCAGCACGGCTAACCGAAGACAAGTACAGTCTCATACACCAGGCACACCACACAACCTGTCAAGCTCTTTTTGGGAGATCGTGTGCTCATGGGTTACAACATGCTGACGGGTTACTTGTAACAGGGTTGGTCTCAACATCCTGTAGAACCTGGTCTTCCAAATCTGATGTACACACAAGCCTCCTCCTGCCTGCACGCTCGTCTGTCTGAAAGAACCCACGGTCACACGAAATCCCAAAAATGGCTTGAAATGCTGTGAGATGTGGTTGGTGTTGGTGTCTGTAAGGGTATTTGTTTTGCTGTAGCCCTGCTGCCTCTCGATCGTTTCTACATCTACTACATTTATGCTCCGCAAGCCACCCAACGGTGTGTGGCGGAGGGCACTTTACGTGCCACTGTCATTACCTCCCTTTCCTGTTCCAGTCGCGTATGGTTCGCGGGAGGAACGGCTGCCGGAAAGCCTCTGTGCGCGCTCGAATCTCTCAAATTTTCAATCGCATCTCCTCGGGAGGTATAAGTAGGGGGAAGCAATATATTCGATACCTCATCCAGAAACGCACCCTCTAGAAACCTGGACAGAAAGCTACACCGCGATGCAGAGCGCCTCTCTTGCAGAGTCTGCCACTTGAGTTTGCTAAATATCTCCGTAACGCTATCACGCTTACCAAGTAACCCTGTGACGAAACGCGCCGCTCCTCTTTGGATCTTCTCTATCTCCTCCGTCAACCCGATTTGGTACGGATCCCGCACTGATGAGCAATACTCAAGTATAGGTCGAACGAGTGTTTTTTAAGCCACCTCCTTTGTTGATGGACTACATTTTCTAAGGACTCTCCCAATGAATCTCAACCTAGTACCCGCCTTACCAACAATTAATTTTATATGATCATTCCACTTCAAATCGTTCCGCACGCATACTACCAGATATTTTACAGAAGTAACTGCTACCAGTGATTGTTCCGCTATCATATAATCATACAATAAAGGATCCTTCTTTCTATGTATTCGCAATACATTACATTTGTCTATGTTAAGGGTCAGTTGCCACTCCCTGAACCAAGTGCCTATCTGCTGCAGATTTCCTGCATTTCGTTACAATTTTCTAATGCTGCAACTTCTCTGTATACTACAGCATCATCCGCGAAAAGCCGCATGGAACTTCCGACACTATCTACTAGGTCATTTATATATATTGTGAAAAGCAATGGTCTCATAACACTCCCCTGTGGCACACCAGAGGTTACTTCAACGTCTGTAGACGTCTCTCCATTGATAACAACATGCTGTGTTCTGTTTGCTAAAAACTCTTCAAGCCAGTCACACAGCTGGTCTGATATTCCGTAGGCTCTTACTTTGTTTATCAGGCGACAGTGCGGAACTGTATCGAACGCCTTCCGGAAGTCAAGGAAAATAGCATCTACCTGGGAGCCTGTATCTAATATTTTCTGGGTCTCATGAACAAATAAAGCGAGTTGGGTGTCACACGATCGCTGTTTCCGGAATCCATGTTGATTGCTACAGAGTAGATTCTGGTTTTCCGGAATCGACTTGGTACGCGAGCAAAACACATGTTCTAAAATTCTACAACAGATTGACGTCAGAGATATAGGTCTATAGTTTTGCGCATCTGCTCGACGACCCTTCTTGAAGACTGGGACTACCTGTGCTCTTTTTCAATCATTTGGAACCTTCCGTTCCTCTAGAGACTTGTGGTACACGGCTGTTAGAAGGGGGGAAAGTTCTTTCGCATACTCTGTGTAGAATCGAATTGGTTTCCCGTCAGGTCCAGTGGACTTTCCTCTGTTGAGTGATTAAAGTTGCTTTTCTATTCCTTGGACACTTATTTCGATTTCAGAAATTTTTTCGTTTGTGCGAGGATTTAGAGAAGGAATTGCAGTGCGGTCTTCCTCTGCGAAACAGCTTTGGAAAAAGGTATTTAGTATTTCAGCTTTACGCGTGTCATCCTCTGTTTCAATGCCTTCATCATCCCAGAGTGTCTGGATATGCTGTTTCGAGCCACTTACTGATTTAACGTAAGACCATAACTTCCTAGGATTTTCTGTCAAGTCGGTACATAGAATTTTACTTTCGAATTCACTGAACGCTTCACGCATAGCTCTCCTTACGCTAACTTTGACATCGTTTAGCTTCTGTTTGTCTAAGAGGTTTTGGCTGCATTTAAACTTGCAGTGAAGCTCTCTTTGCTTTCGCAGAAGTTTCCTAAGTTTTTTGTTGAACAACGGTGGGTTTTTCCCGTCCCTCACAGTTTTACTCGGCACGTACCTGTCTAAAACTCATTTTACGATTGCCTTGTTCAAATGGCTCTGAGCACTATGGGACTTAACTACTGAGGTCATCAGTCCCCTAGAACTTAAAATTACTTAAACCTAACTAACCTAAGGACATCACACACATCCATGCCCGAGGCAGGATTCGAACCTGCGACCGTAGCGGTTGCGCGGTTCCAGACTGTAGCGCCTAGAACCGCTCGGCCACTCAGGCCGGCACGATTGCCTTGAACTTTTTCCATAAACACTCAACATTGTCAGTGTCGGAACAGAAATTTTCGTTTTGATGTGTTAGGTAGTCTGAAATCTGCCTTCTATTACTCTTGCTAAACAGATAAACCTTCCTCACTTTTTTTATATTCCTATTTACTTCCATATTCAGGGATGCTGCAACGGACTTATGATCACTGATTCCCTGTTCTGCGCTTACAGAGTAGAAAAGTGTGGTGTCACCGCCAGACACCACACTTGCTAGGTGGTAGCTTTTAAATCGGCCGCGGTCCGCTAGTATACGACGGACCCGCGTGTCGCCACTGTCAGTAATTGCAGACCGAGCGCCACCACACGGCAGGTCTAGAGAGACGTACTAGCACTCGCCCCAGTTGTACAGCCGACGTTGCTAGCCATGGTTCACTGAGAATTACGCTCTCATTTGCCGAGACGATATTTAGCATAGCCTTCAGCTACATTTGCTACGACCTAGCAAGGCGCCATTACCAGTACAGATATTGAGATTCTGTTAATGTATCATCAAGAGCGATGTTCTACAAATGTGGATTAAAGTTAAGTATTCCAGAAGCTACGTACTTTTCTTTATAGCATTCATTACGTATCCTGTTTCAGACCTCACGCCAGCCTGCGTGAGCTTATAGCGTGCATTTCGGTCTCCTCAAACAAAACAGTGTTGGCACTTCTGCCGACACTTCATATTGGCGACGAGTCTCAAAAAGGATCTTGTTCTTTATACTTGCTTTGCCCTAATTTACTTGTGTCATGGCTTCGCCACATTCTCCAGATGTACAGTCCGAATTTTATCGCTTGCAGAATCAGCAGACGCAGGCGTTATTGGATGCCCTTGGACAGCTCGTCCAGGGTCAACGTGCACTGCTAAACGATGCGGCCGCCGCCGCTTCATCGCTACCGCAGCGACAACACGCAGTTGCACCAACTTTTCGGCCTTTTGATTCAGCAGTGGAAAGCTGGACGGAGTGGTCACGCCAATTTGGATTCCATCTCGCCGCCTACAGAATTCAAGGTAACGAGCGGCAGCCTCACTTATTATCGTGTGTCGGCGTCCAGACGTACAGAGTGATAGTGAAATTGTTTCTCAGACGCGACGTAGCAACTCTGTCCTACGAAGATATTTTGTCTGCTTTAGATGCCTATTTCAAAGAAACAGTCAATGTAGTTGCAAAAAGGTATACGTTCTTTCATACTAAATGTACGGCCGGTCAGACTAATCGGGAGTGCATTGCAACTTTGCAAGGCCTTACTAGGGATTGTGCTTTTGAGTGTGAATGTGGACTCCCTTATTCAGATACTACAGTGCGTGATGCAATTGCACAGAACGTTTCTGATGTTCGTATACAGGAACAGATTTTGAAACTAGTCAATCCCTCTCTTCAACAAGTGATAGACATATTGGATCGGCAATACACAATTGACTTTGCTCAGGAATCATTTGAATCTTCGCCAGCCGTGTGTCACATTAACCGGCCCGCCGGGCGAGCTGCACGGAACTGTAAACAGCCCTCGCGCCCTTCCGCACAGCCACGTGTGCTGCGTAAGCAAGCAAATGCAATGATAAAATCATGCCCGGGGTGTGCTACTAGACATTCGCGTGAGAATTGCCCGTCACGCCAAGCTATTTGCTTTTTCTGTAATAAAAAAGGACATGTTCAAAGTGTTTGCCAGAAAAAGCTTAGAACGGACACTCACAAACATTCCAGGCCCTTTGCTTCGCGCCGGAATCAAACCAAGAATACTCGGGCTCGTGAACCTTCGCCCATGGAAATTCATGTAGTTCATGCCACTCCACCCAGTGCTTCTCTCTCTAACAGTGACTGTGTTTGTCCCACAAAAAGTGTGCGTCGCAATCGACGGAAATCCCGTCAAGTCGCAAGTGATTCTGTATCAGTGTCTGTTCACGTTGCACGAGACAGTCGTTCTTGTCGTCAGCAGGACAATAAACTTTTTGTAGATTTGGACTTTGACGGAAAAGTGATCCCGTTCCAGCTTGATACCGGAGCTGCAGTTTCATTGATCAATCACGACACGTACAAACAGCTGGGCAAACCTCCGTTGCGTGCCGCAAATGTTAAGCTCACTAGTTATTCCGGACAGCATATCCCTGTGTTAGGACAGTGCAGCCTTCTTGCAACATACAAGGGACAAACAAAACTTGTGTCTTTTTACGTCCTTCATTCTTCTTCTGCTGTGAACTTGTTTGGTTTAGATTTATTTCAGTTGTTTAACTTGTCTATAGTCAATCAGGTCCTCTCAGTGAACCAGACTGTGCCTTCAGACAGTGTTTCTCGTCTATGTGACGAATTTGCTGACATTTTTGCACCGGGCCTTGGTTGCGCTAAGAACTATGAAGCACATTTGGAACTGAAAGTCAACGCGCAACCGAAATTTTTCAGAGCGCGCAATGTTCCCCACGCATTGCGTGATGAGGTCGCAAGAACATTAAATGATTTCTTGTATGGTCGTCACTTTACCATCATCACAGACCACAAACCTTTGACATCGCTTTTTCATCCGAACAAGCCTGTACCTCCACGTACAGCGCAGAAATTCATTCGCTGGTCTATTTTCCTCTCGCAGTACCTCTACGATATCTTGTATCAGTCCACTGCTAAGCACGGAAACGCCGATGCGTTGTCCCGTTTGCCTGTGCTGAGGATGGAGCATTCGATTCTTCCGAACTTGCTTGCATGTTCATTGAGTCGGAAACCGATGATGTGGTCGAATCGTTTCCGATTGATTTTCGACGCGTAGCTACAGCCACAACTGCAGACCCTGTCCTTGATACCGTTTTGCGTTTTGTTGCTACGCAATGGCCCTTGTCAAAGTCACGGATCGGGGATCCGTTGGTTCGCCGTTTTTTTGCTCACAAGGAGAGACTTTTTGTTCGACGTGGTGTTTTGTTGTTGCGTTCTGATAATGATCAGTCCAGGGTCGTGGTCCCACGTTCGTTACAGTCCTCTGTCTTAAAGCTTCTACACCAAGGACATTGGGGTATAGTGCGAACGAAACAACTTGCTCGTCAGCACTGTACTTGGTTCGGAACCGATGCTGCGATTACGAATATGTGCTCTTCTTGCATGGCGTGTGCCAAACAACAATCCGCACCTCCGCGGAAATTCTTTGCATGGCCAAAAGCCACTTCCCCTTGGCAACGCTTACACATCGATTTTGCTGGTCCATTCTGGAATGCTCGATGGTTGGTTGTTGTCGATTCATTCAGTAATTTTCCTTTTGTTGTCCGGATGTCTTCCACGACGTCTTCTGCCACAATCCAAGCGTTGTCCGCTATCTATTGTTTCCGACAATGGCCCACAATTCATGTCCGCAGAATTTCAGTCATTCTGCAAGGCCAATGGTATTCAACATCTGACATCTGCGCCGTTTTCCCCTCACTCCAACGGTGCCGCTGAAGGTTGGTCCGGACTTTCAAGTCCCAGATGTTGAAATTGAAAGAGTCACATTCTCGGGAGGACGCGTTATTGCTCTTTTTGTCCTCGTATCGCTCTCAGCCCCGCGATGGTCGCCCGCCGGCTGAGTTGCTCCATGGTCGTCCTCATCGAACCTTGATGTCTTTGCTACACCCGCCGCATCAGGTTCCTGAACTGCGGCAGCCACCTGCTTTTGCCCCTGGCGACGTTGTATACTATCGCAACTATCGCGGTTCACGGCGTTGGCTCGCAGGGCGCATTCTTCGCTGCCTCGGCCGCGCTATGTATCTGGTTTTGGGGGCCTCTGGTGAGGTGCGTCGGCATCTCAATCAGCTGCGCCTCTGTCGTCGCACGGGATCTGCCGCTCCCCGTCTGCTTTCAGCGACGGTGCCGTCCGGTCAGCGCCCTGGGGACCCATCTACTGGCTCGCCTTATCCCCAGGTGTTACCGACGCTGCCTTCCATTTTGCCCCATGGCGTCGCGCCGCCGCCGCCGCCTGTTCTCCCGCCGGCGACGCCCGCAGTGGACGCGCCGCTGCAGCCGCCGGACGCCTCCCTGGATCACGCGCCGCCGGCCGCTTCCCGTGACCAGCTGTCCTCCGGCATGGAACTCTGGCCCTCTCCGGACCATCTGTCGTCATCGCCCGTCGGCTACCCCGACGTGATGGAGGTCGACCCTTCGGCCCCTCCTGTCTCTCTCAGGGCGCATACACCGCATGTTGGCGTGCACCCTGGACTAGGTTTTCAGGCGTTTCCTAGCTCCCCTCGGACCGAATGGCCGGGTGCGGGTGGCACAGCCTCGCCTGTTGTTAGGCTCCCCACCTCGTCGCATACGTCAACATGCGGTCCTCCCCACGGCGGGCGGAAGCCTTATAATACAACCGTACGCCGATTTGCGGGGGAGGAATGTGGTGTCACCGCCAGACACCACACTTGCTAGGTGGTAGCTTTTAAATCGGCCGCGGTCCGCTAGTATACGACGGACCCGCGTGTCGCCACTGTCAGTAATTGCAGACCGAGCGCCACCACACGGCAGGTCTAGAGAGACGTACTAGCACTCGCCCCAGTTGTACAGCCGACGTTGCTAGCCATGGTTCACTGAGAATTACGCTCTCATTTGCCGAGACGATATTTAGCATAGCCTTCAGCTACATTTGCTACGACCTAGCAAGGCGCCATTACCAGTACAGATATTGAGATCCTGTTAATGTATCATCAAGAGCGATGTTCTACAAATGTGGATTAAAGTTAAGTATTCCAGAAGCTACGTACTTTTCTTTATAGCATTCATTACGTATCCTGTTTCAGACCTCACGCCAGCCTGCGTGAGCTTATAGCGTGCATTTCGGTCTCCTCAAACAAAACAGTGTTGGCACTTCTGCCGACACTTCAAAAAGTTCGCGTCTGTTTGTTATCAGTAGGTCCAAGATGTTATCTCCACGAGTCGGTTCTCTAATTTCTCGAGGAAATTTTCGGATAGTGCACTCAGTATAATGTCACTCGATGTTCTGCCCCTACCACCCGTCCTAAACATCTGAGTATCCCAAGCTATATCTGCTTAGCCGTACACAAACACCATCTCGTCTTGTTATCGGCATGAATGGCGGACCATTCTGCTGTTTACAATACGCTGCGTCAATCACATAACCTGCAGCACACAAGGAACAAATGGCACGTGGTCAGAAGAACTTCTATTCGTCAGTGGCGTTTACCGTGGCAACGGTGCGTTTCCAGACACATGTTCATAGCACCGTTTTCTTCCATTTCCAGTCAGAAATGTGTCCCTGCAGTTTATCGCTTTTATTCATGTTCACCCTGTGTAGCTGAATTATGAGCGTCGAAGAACCTCGCATGGTCCTCGTGGACGGTGGTGATAACTTTTTTACTGTACGCTGATGGATACGCAATTCTTTATGTTATGAAGCCAAGAAAAATGTATCCGTACTGATTACTTCGACTTCTTATATTCCAGACTTACCAGTCTAAATGGGTATCCAAATGAAGTACAATGCTTTCACTCGTACCTACTATACCGTCAGAATCCGGCACTACTGGGAAAATAAAAACGCAATTCTCCCCGATTGTTCGATATTTGGTCCGATCTTCTGCTGGTAGTAAACCAGTGGCATGTCCAAAGAAGAAATTTATACACATGCTTGAGAATAGCAATTTTATTCTGTGTGGTCTTTCTCGAGAAAGTCCACATATCTTGGATCTGACGATGAAAGCGTCGAATTAAACATCTCCATCTTATATTAATATCTTTCATTCAGATCTTCTGATTACGATAAGTGCAGTCTTTTCTTATACTCTATCAGTTTTACCACTTGATGGACCTATCACTCCCTCACATCTCTCCCCAACTTCAACGATTTTGTATGAACAGTATCGCAGAAACGCTGATTATAGCCAGAACATAACCCTGTCTGCTCCACTCGATCACACGACCACATTCTCTCTTATAACAAAATTGCTACCTTTATTTTTGTACACTCCGACTTATCACGTAACAACTACCCTCGTCTCCAATCAGAGCTTTTTTTATTTCCATAGTCCCTAACTACGGCATTGTATAGTACTGTACGCCCTTAAATATTATTGTATATAATAGTATAACTGTATACAATAAAAAAAATTATTATTATGAATGAAACACACACAACACTGGTGTAATATTCTACAATATTTGTTATTCGCTACAAGAACCGGCTTTCTGCTGTTACGCATATCATCAGGTACAAAGATAAGCATATGGTGCAGTGAAATTTTGTTGAAACAAAGACTTTAAAATAGTGCATCTACAGAATATCTTCATTTCCAGAGACGAAAAATGTTATTTCAGTTACTATAATTCATCTCGTTGTGTTAAAAAAAATTTACTTTTTATAATCACGGCTGCTTCACTCAGCTGTTAAATATCACTGTTACATCTTGTATGATTGTAATTTAGGACCTATTAAAAACAAGATTATTTTGTTCAGCCACATCACTGGAATATGTCAGCAAAGTTTATTATTCAATTATTTCATTCCATGTACAATTGTTGTAGTTTGTCTACATTTCATTAATTACTGTGTCACGTATTTTATATTGGTTAAATAATCTTACACCACATTTCTGATGGAATAACCATTTTGTTTTATTTATAATTCTAACATTAACATTTTTCACCGAACAGTCAATCAGTGTAATATATTTATTATTTTCATTTCGTTATTCGGCCATCTCAGATCCACAGTAACCTTATAACAGTTATGGAGGTATTTTATCACGTATGTTTCTTCGTCTAAAATTTTTTTCATCAACAAATTGTGTTCAGCTTGGTGTTAATCTATGTAATATGAGTTGTTTTTCTCTTCCACAGACGATCTGATGCTTTTATTTGATGTGCCTTTCGGTTCTGCAATCGGTTTCTTTGGATGTCTCTTGACGTAGATGTATCCCGACATTCTAGATTTTAGATTCAGGTCAAATAAGTTGAAGATGCTTTTCGTCCAGTGGGGTCATCCACTGTTCACCCGAGGCCATATAACTAAATCTGCGCTTCCGCTTTGATTTTTTCTCTCTCTTTGAATTTACTTAGTTTTTCGAATTTTTATTTAGGACCAAAAATATTGCGACTCCTTACTTTATAATTCTGCTTGTAAATATTTCTCATAGATGATAAGGAATTCCTTACTTTATAATTCTGCTTGTAAATATTTCTCATAGAGGATAAGGAATTCGGACGCATGGAGCTGCACTACTTTATAACAGTGTTGAAATAAAGTATTTCGTTATATATGGAAAAGAAGTTTTTGTCATACATTTTCCATGTTGAAAGATGGGTGTGTGTGTGTGTGTGTGTGTGTGTGTGTGTGTGTGTGTGTGTGTGTGTGTGTGTGTGAAAAAAGCATCAACCTCTCACAGATACCGACGAGCAAGCTCTGATATTCTAATGATATACAAAATGAAATACGGAACGGCTACCAAATAGTTTCTAAAGCTAACTAACTCGACTAAGCACCTTTAAACACTCACAGAGCACACAATTACACACGAATTTGCACAGCGTATGTAAGGGCAGAAATTCATGAAAGCAGTAAGTTGTACTAATACGTGTTAGATTCTCACTTACAGCGATCTGGTGAACCATGGGGCAGTTTCCATAATCGTGTACTCATCGGCTGACTGATATGCGATAGTTCACAGTCTGAAAAATCGTTTAATAGTGCTCTTGTGACTCCTGTTTGTGAAGCGATACTAGTTCAGTGACACAGTATTAGGACACGTAATACAGGGTGTTACAAAAAGGTACGGCCAAACTTTCAGGAAACATTCCTCACACACAAAGAAAGAAAAGATGTTATGTGGACATGTGTCCGGAAACGCTTACTTTCCACGTTAGAGCTCATTTTATTACTTCTCTTCAAATCACATTAATCATGGAATGGAAACCCACAGCAACAGAACGTACCAGCGTGACTTCGAATACTTTGTTACAGGAAATATTCAAAATGTCTTCCGTTAGCGAGGATACATGCATCCACCCTCCGTCGCATGGAATCCCTGATGCGCTGATGCAGCCCTGGAGAATGGCGTATTGTATCATAGCCGTCCACAATACGAGCACGAAGAGTCTCTACATTTGGTACCGGGGTTGCGTAGACTAGAGCTTTCAAATGCCCCCATAAATGAAAGTCAAGAGGGTTGAGGTCAGGAGAGCGTGGAGGCCATGGAATTGGTCCGCCTCTACCAATCCATCGGTCACCGAATCTGTTGTCGAGAAGCGTACGAACACTTCGACTGAAATGTGCAGGAGCTCCATCGTGCATGAACCACATGTTGTGTCGTACTTGTAAAGGCACATGTTCTAGCAGCACAGGTAGAGTATCCCGTATGAAATCATGATAACGTGCTCCATTGAGCGTAGGTGGAAGAACATGGGGCCCAATCAAGACATCACCAACAATGCCTGCCCAAACGTTCACAGAAAATCTGCGTTGATGACGTGAAGTCAACATTACCTTCCTTCAATTGGGCCAACTGGCGGTGAATCGAGGAAGTACAGTACATATTGACGAAACTAAAATGAGCTCTAACATGGAGATTAAACGTTTCCGGACACATGTCCACATAACATCTTTTCTTTATTTGTGTGTGGGGAATGTTTCCTGAAAGTTTGGCCGTACCTTTTTGTAACACCCTGGATATCGGCGACCAGCGACTCAGCAACATCCGTCATCTTACCGAACTGAAATCCTGAAAAACTAGCTAGCGTGCAAAGGGAACGTACTGAATTTTATCGTTATCCTCCAATTTGACTCGCTGTGCGTAAAATGAATCATGAAAATTAATTTTACGTCAGCCGTCACCTTGGGTAACATCATGACAAAACTTGGTGGTGCCCTATTTGAAGCACATTTAAGTAAAGCATGAATAAAAGAATATATTTCCAGTAAATCACTGCACAACACGTGCAGTTGATAATAATCATGGACAGAAATTAAAGTCTCATGGTTTGAATACTACCGAAAGTACTCTTTACAAAAACAATCTTCTCTTCACAAAAGTAATCCAACACCGTAAAAGACAAGCTTCGACATGGAAGATATAATAGAATGACATGAAGTCTAAATGATTCAGTAACCGGCCTCCAAATATTTAATAACTGTCTGTCTGTTAAAGCTTAATCCACTGCATGTAAGTATGCGAAAGTACAATTGTATCGGGGCATGGACCGGTACAAATGGACAACTTGACTAACCTCAAATGTAGAATACATTTCAGCACTGAATGTCAACTGGAATGATTTTACTGGTCATCTTGCTTGTGGCACAGAATATTCAGAATCGAGATTCCCTCTAAAACAAGGGTGATTGCATCGGAACAGTGTGCTTCGTCAGGTATAGTTCCGGAACCAGACGCTTCTTAACACTTCAGGGCACTATACAACAAGTGTAAATGAATTATTTCCTTCGAAGGAGAAACCACATGGCGTTCTCAAACACCGGAGCTACTAGCTGATGACCAACTTATCCAAAGAAGCCTAAATTCCGATATAGTGATTGAGCAAAGAGCTTGTGAAAGTATCTCAATCGATACATATACCATGCTACACAATTAAAGGGTCAGTATTTCGAATCGTAGTAATTGTCTTCCATTAGATCCAGAAGTTTGGTATTTCTCTCAAGGGGTGCGTACACTTCTCTTAGCATAAAAGTGTGGCACCCTGTGACGTTAATCTCGTGCTAGGGATGTCGGTTATCGATTAAACAAGCGGATTTTTTGTTATATCGGTTTCTTTCCACGACTATTAAAACTGGTCAAAATAACCGGTTTCTGAAATCAACGATTTTTTACTCATAACTGTTTTTGTAGTAAATGTAGAAATTGGACAGGGATTGAAAAATTTTGTGCCTCTCAGTTTCAAGATACATAGATGCAAAATAGTAAACTGAGTAGGCAAATAATAGAAAACTTAATCCGTTCACCGTTCGCCGCTTTTCTCTAAAAGTGATAAGTGCTTGAATACTACAGAAAATCACCAGTATTCTTCTATTACTTCTAATTTTTTGAAACTCTACTCAAATATCATGTTGTACTCAGTGTCATACCACCACTTAGGCATTACGAATAGTCAGTGCTAAAGGGTGAAAACTGAGGTTGAACAACTCTATTTTTCTTGTTAATTTGTTCGTTTTCAAAAGCTACACGCAGATAAAGGCATACTACATAGGCAAAAGCAGCAGATCACCTACTTTCTATTTTTATCGTATAGTGTGAATGAAGTGTTGATGAGTTTTTAATTTACTACTATAATTTATTTCCCCTCTTATTATTTCATAGAAAAGGCTGACAAATCCCTAATCTAGTAAAGCAAATTAAGCTTTATATTTCATCAGTACATCACTTCCCCAAAATATTTCCAGACTAGGGCTGGTGCCATTATGCAGTACAACGGATGTGCGGAGACGGCAGCGGGAAACTACCCTACAGGCCACGTCTTGCACGCTGCTTGCACGCGAGTACCTTAAGCCACGACATACGGCAACGCGGCCAGTATCGTCTCAGCGGTGCTGCAGCAGTCCGTATACCGTATGTTTATTGCTCACTTCTGTCGGCGTTGTTACTAAATAGCACTGATCACTTTACCCATTTTCTACAGTAAAGCAGTATTTCAAATCAATACAAATTTTATGAATAAAAATTACTCCTCTCTTTAAAAAAAAGGTTTATTTAAAAATTGATATTTCAGTTCCTTTACTCGATTATTATCAAAAAGTAAAAAACCCCTATTATAGTCAAGAGCAAACAAATACTGCAATATTTTCAGAAGTGAAATATTGGCATCGATTTTTTCAATTGGTCTGTTTTCTCCATCCCTACCTCATGCTCGGCGACGTTTCAAGCAACGAGATGTCAACACACTCGAAAAAATGGCCAAAGCTCGGAAGTTCATGTGACTTCTAAGGTGAGTCAGTTATGCCGGATTGGAACCGAATTTCACCACAGTTCTGCCCAGTGCATCTGTGGATGTGTCACATGGTGGAAAAGACGTCACATCCCCTCTTACCCACATTTCAGCCCTGCTCTTGATGCCTTTGCCATAGAGATTATAACAGTGATGCCCACCATTCAAATTTTCTTATTGGTAGTCGAGGAAAACATCTCAGACACACGGCAACCCAGTAACGTCACGAAATGCCTCAGCTGTTGCCGCAAACGTCGTCAATGGTAACTGGAAATACTACTTCTCTTGGAGCGTTGATTCCCATAAATCTCGTTGTTGGAAACGACAGTTGCCAGTGCAATGAACAATAAGACGGCATTCTTGACGCTCTTTGACACCGCTGATTCCCCACAGAAAATTCAGTGCTTCGCTAAGGAAATCTTGGTCCTGCAATCCCATTAAATGTGTTCGCATCTCACTGGCGTGTAGGGCGTAAAACATGAGGGCTGAAGAATCATTTTCTGCCATGGGTAACTTTCAAATTTCGTCGCATAGTTTTTAACGATCCCTAGTGGTCCCATCACGTATACCAGTGCGACTGTTTCGGTCGCGCTACTCTCCTAAGGCATGCGATCGTGTTCGATAAGGTTGCAGGCCTACGATGTCCTTAGAGACATCCTGCCATTGGCGGCGGCGGGGGGGGGGGGGGGGGGGGGTTGTCAGAGTCTCAAAGGTTGTCAGAGTCTCAAAGGTTGTCAGAGTCTCAAAGGTTGTCTACGGCACGGCCTGTACTTAGCCACGGTGCGTATGACGTAAGTTTCTCTCACACTCATAACACTGGACATCGCTGTTCTAAACTCTATCGCAGACTCATCAAAAAAAGAGTTGAAAAGTGGGTATGAGGCGGTGTGACGACATTGTCATCATGTGACACTTCCGAGAAGGCGTTCGGCTTCATTGTCATGAAATTTTATTCCAATGTGGCACTGTTAACCTTCCTTACTCACATGAACTTCTGAGTTCTGGCCTTTCTTTCGCATGTCCAACCCAACTCCTTGCAGTTTGAAACGTCGCCGAGTCCGTGGGACACGACGTAGGACGAAACGTTTTTGCACCATTACAGAGGAAGGACCTTTGAGCCTTTACCAAGAAGAAATACAGATGATAAACGGGTATTCATTGGACAAATATATTATACTAGAACTGACACGTGATTCGGTTTCCACACAATTTGGTTGCATAGACCCTGAGAAATCAGTACCCAGAACAACCACCTCTGGCCGTAATAACAGCTTTGATACGCCTGGGCATTGAGTCAAACAGAGCTTGGATGGTGTGTACAGGTACAGCTGCCCATGCAGCTTCAACACGATAACCACAGTTCATCAAGAGTAGTGACTGGCGTATTGTGACGAGCCAGTTGCTCGGCCACCATAGACCAGACATTTTCAATTGGTGAGAGACCTGGCGAATGTGCTAGCCAGGGAACCAGTCGAACATTTTCTGTATCCAGAAAGGCCCGTACAGGACCTGCAACATGCGGTCGTGCATTATATTGCTGAAATGTAGGGTTTTGCAGGGATCGAATAAGGGTAGAGCCATTGTTGAAAGTGACTTCAACGCGAGACGTGTAACCCCATCACGCCGGGTGATACGCCAGTATGGCGATGACGAATACACGCTTCCAATGTGCGTTCACCGCGATGTCGCCAAACACGGATGCGACCATCGTGATGCTGTAAACAGAACCTGGATTCATCCGAGAAAATGACGTTTTGCCATTCGAGCACCCAGGTTCGTCGTTGAGTACACCATCGCAGGTGCTCCTGTCTGTGATGCAGCGTCAAGGGTATCCACAGCCATGGTCTCCGAGCCGATAGTCCATGCTGCTGCAGGCGTCGTCGAATTGTTCGTGCAGATGGTTGTTGTCTTGCAAACGTCCCCATCTGTTGACTCAGGGGTCGAGACGTGGCTGCACGATCTGTTGCAGACATGCGGATAACATGCCTGTCATCTCGACTGCCAGTGTGCTAGTGATATGAGGCCGTTGGTATCCAGCACGGCGTACCGTATTACCTTCCTCAACCCACCGATTCCATATTCTGCTAACAGTCATTGGATCTAGACCAACGCGAGCAGCAATGTCGCGATACGATAAACCGCAATCGCGATAGGCAACAATCTGACCTTTATCAAAGTCGGAAACGTGATGGTACGCATTTCTCCTCCTTACACAAGGCATCACAACAACGTTTCACCAGGCAACGTCGGTCAACTGCTGTTTGTATATGAGAAATCGTTGGAAACTTTCCTCATGTCAGCAAGTTGTAGATGTCGCCACCGGCGCCAACCTTGTGTGAATGCTCTGAAAAGCTAATCAGTTGCATATCACAGCATCTTCTTCCTGACAGTTAAATTTAGCGTCTGTAGCACGTTATCTTCGCGGTGTAGCAGTTTTAATGGCCGGTAGTGTAGTTGCAGAATAAATATTTAAGTTTCTGAAAAAGGTAAAATCTGGATGAGGAATCGAAAGTGCCAAGAAACTGGCAGCTTCCAATGTGATTTCGTAAAATGTTTCAATTTCTCTGCCTACTATTACCAAGGCTCATTCATCTAGGCCATCGTCTGCAATCTTCTCATCCAGATATACAAAGCTATACGAACTTTTAATGTTTCATATCCAGCGTTTATTATATTTGGAAATAAGGCTTTTTTTCGAAAGATAATTCCAAGCGAATTTATTCCATTACTTCTTTCAGTGCACCAATTTGTATTATTGTTCCAGAAACTTCTGTCACTGTGGGTATCTCAGCTACAAAAGCTAAGGTATATTCGACACCATCCTTCTTTGTCTCAATCTTCAAAAATATAAATAGGTTCCGAAGTTTCAATCCATGGCCCCATTCTTGAGTCATTTTTGTTGCATGTCCATCTCCAGTAAAGCTTGAGTTTTGATTGCAAAGGATTTAGAAAAATATATTTTGAATTTTATTTTCGAATTGTTGTTAGTAAGGGTTGCATTAGTAATCACTAGTATCATTTAGCCAATTCCCAATAGTGTTATGTGAAACAACATAGCCAGAAGAGTTACATACCATCATAACCATTACAGAGGTACTCCCTTAGCACTGTTTCCTCATACATTATTTCTTGTACCGTCCACTCACCTTTTCAAAATCCTCTTTCATCTAATTTCAGTTTATGCTCGAATTATTCCATTCTGTTTTAGAGGGTGTGACATAGAAAGCAGTAATATATGTGTATAAGCGCAGATATTTTTGTTAGTGACTGAGGACAGTGTAATTAACAACACAAATCAGTATTTACTTCATTTACAGATTAGTAACTATAGCTATTAGGGGGAATATGTTCTTAGCTTGGTTATAACCTCCTAGTAAGTGTAGCTAGAGAAACATGTTAACGCTAATTTTCCCTTGGGCAGCAGGTCAGGTGTTTAAGTGTGGATCTGTGGACGCAAAATGGTTAGTATACACTGAAACGCATATTCCATATTGTAGTGCAGTTACTACCATGCAGAAAACATCAGGTAGTTAACTATTTGATGTGTTAGTGGGAAGACTCTTAGATGCATAGAAAATACAACTAACACATTGAAGCGGGTAGATATTAAGGTATCACTGATCACAATATCAGTACTTACACGCCTAACACTCTGTATGGACCGGTGATGGTATGGAAGGTTCAATTGAGTGTTACGTTACTGACAAGTTAAGGTAGAGTGGCAAGGCCAGACAGGTAAGCGAAAGCCGTCACACGGCCAGAGGTCCAGCAGCAAGCCAAGGAAGAAAATGAGTAAGTAGCTGACAAGCTAATGAGTGGATGTGGTTTGGATTACCACGGCAGGAGGGGGGGGGGGGGGGCGGGGGAGGCGAGGCTACGCCACCACATGACTGTGGAAGGTAACAGCACGCCAAGGTTGTGTCTGTATCTAAAGCTAAAATTTACTTTTTCGTCAGAGACATTAAAATCCCTTCCAAATGAGCTATAGAAAATCTAAAGACGTTGATGTCGCATTAAATAGACTATTCCCATAAAATATTTTCTTGTTTGTACAATTAATAATAACAAATTTATTAACATTTATATGTGAAATTGTTTACAGCACCAGTAACGAAAGCTTTTGTTCTTTGGGGTGCACAATGCAAAGTATGTCCTATAATGACATGAAATGTATGTATGTCACCCAGTTACGTGGCTCTTTAAATGATTTTCATTTTATAAATGACTCGTGATGAGCGCATTTCGGCATACCGTCATCATCAAGTGTCTTGTAAATACATAAGTAAGTGATA
Organism: Schistocerca cancellata; assembly: GCF_023864275.1. Taxonomy (NCBI): domain Eukaryota; kingdom Metazoa; phylum Arthropoda; class Insecta; order Orthoptera; family Acrididae; genus Schistocerca; species Schistocerca cancellata. Next base: position 152,258,017 of record NC_064634.1, on the reverse strand, counting down.
GTCTTAATATAACAGTCTGTAGCTGTGATCATAAAAGCTATAATATATTCGTTCGGTGTTTTTACCTTACATGTAATATCGTTGCTGCCAAGTCCCATGTTTTTTTAGGAAAATTAGTTTTTCTGTAGATGCATGTTGGAAAAACATATCTGACTTTAGGTTTTTATTTATGCTATTTTTCTCTTGACAGCTTGCATGACAGTGGATAGGCGCTGTTACATGTTTACATAGTTACCACAATATGTTAGTTACATGCAGAAAGGTACAAACATGCTGCAAATTCCTACATGAACCAGTGTTTATCAAACAGCGCGGAATTGGTAAGAGAAAATATCCACGTCACTAACAATTGCTGTTCAGGATAATGCAGAATACAAAATACAATTTGTGTTAGTAATCTGACAATATGTAACTAAAGAAATACGATAGTCAATTACACTTACTCATGCTTGTGTAGTGTACGTGTTTCGAGCACTTAAAATCCAAATAAAACTGAATTCATCAATTGGTGGTCAGGCATGCTGTAACATTTCTAAGGAAGTCAGTCACAGAATACAGCTGAGGAGGCAGGAGGAGTGCGTTTAGGGGCGTGACCTCTAGGCACCACATTGCAACTTGACAATGTATTCATTGCGAATTAAACAGACATTTTGTACTGAAAATGGTTGTTGGAGATATGGTACTCAGGTAGACTTGAGTGAACTGTTAAATGTGCGGATTGTTTTCAGATAATCGTTCCAGTACATTGCACAATGTGAGTGATGTGAGTGGCAAATGTTAAAAGCTGCCTGTGGAGACTCTGATTACTGTAGCTGTACTGCTATCAACTCCTTTTTGTCTCACAATATAAAATATTTGCCTTCGCAACTCCCCATCAAATGTAACTTGTTTCTTGATGTAAATAAAATGGAGATTCAGTATTGTACCAGTCTCAGGGTACACCCTTGTCCCAATGGACTGTTCTTATATCATCTTATTTAACTGAAATTTATTTGTGTTTTGCAATTTATTAATTAATAATTTGCTGGGGTTTTATGATTCATAAGATTTCATTAGGATAAATGCAATAGTGCACAACCAGATGCCTAGACTAGTAATTGAACCTCTATATGAATTTATGGGTGTTTGTTTGCTCTTTTGGAAAGTAAAAAATTACTTCATATGATGATTAAGATTACATTACATTTGGTTACGTTTACTTTCATTCCAATTGATCCACAGCGATGAGCTTCTCCAGGATGTAGAACATGCCAGAAGAACAATATACATGACAAATATTTACAACTAAAACAAATAAGGTAATGTCCCTTTTTAATGGACACTATTTGAAAAGATCATTTTACAACACTCTTTTACTAAGATTGCATTAATGCACTCAATTTAAAAGTAAAAAATGTTGTTTTTAATTTATAAAGTAATAAACAAATAACAGAACTACTACAATACTTATTTGCAATGAACACATCACTAAACACACACACACACACACACACACACACACACACACACACACATACACACACACACACACACACACGAAGTCAGATGGTTCTACTGAGAAATTCATCAATGGAGTAGAAGGAGTTGGCCAGAAATAAATCCTTTAGGCTTCTCTTAAACTGAATTTCATCGGTTGTTAAGCTTTTTATGGCTACTGGCAAGTTATTGAAAATGTGTGTTCGGGAATAGTGCACACCATTCTGTACAGTAGTAAGTGACTTTAAATCCTTGTGAAGATTATTCTCATTTCTAGTACTGACTCCATGAACTGAGCTGTTGGTTTGAAAAAGTGATACATTTTTAATGGCAAATATCATTCAGGAATAAATATATTGGTAAGCATTAGTTAGTATCCCTAGTTCCCTAAACAGGCCTCTGCAGGGTGTTCTTGAGTTCAGACCACATATAACTCTTATTGCACGTTTTTGTGCCCAGAAAACTTTAGCTTGGCTTGATGAATTACCCCAAAAAATAATCCCATATGACATTATGGAATGAAAGTAAGCATAGTATGCCAGCTTTTTAATTTTTATATCCCCTATGTCTGACACAATTCGCATTGCAAATAGAGATTTGTTTACATGCTTCAGCAGTTCTGTACTGTGCTCCTCCCAGTTGAATTTATTATCAAGCTGTAATCCCAAGAATTTAATACTGTCCACTTCTTATATCTGTTTGTCGTTGTATGTTAGATGTATACTCATGGGACACTTCTTACAAGTTCTGAACTGCATGTATTGTGTTTTTTCAAAGTTTAGTGACAAAGAATTGGCTAGGAAACAGTGATTAATGTCCGCAGATACTTTAGTAGCCGATCGTTCTACGACTACACTTGATTTGCTATTTGTTACAATGTTTGTATCACCTTGGCATCTAGTAATGTTACTGATGAGGGGTTATTGATATATATACAACAAAAAGTAAGAGTCATAAGATGGAATCTTGTGGGACCCCACATGTAATTAGTTCCCCGTTGGATGACGCCTGATAGCTTGATACATGTCTCTTTCCTAATAACATCCTTTGTTTCCTGCCAGAGATATAAGATTTGGACCATATTACAGCATTTCCTGTTACACCATAATATTCTAATTTACTTAAAAGGATATTGTGATTTACAAAGTCAAATGCCTTTGACACCAGCTGCCTGCAATTTTTTGTCTAATGAATTAAGTACACTTTCACAGTAAGTGTAGATAGTATTCTCAATATCAGATCTCTTTAGAAATTCAAACTGCGACTTTGACAGTATGTTATTTGTGATAAGGTGGATATATAGCCGATTATGTATTACCTTTTCAAAAAATTTTGAGAAGGCTGGCAAAAGTGAAATTGGGTGGAAATTTGATGCTATTTCTTTATTCTATTCTCAAACAGTGGCTTAACTTTGGCATATTTCAACCATTCAGGAAATATTCCACTGATAAACAACTGGTTACACAGATAGCTTAATATGTTACTTAAATCTGAATCACATTCTTTAATCAACTTCGTTGACATTTCATCATACCCACTAGATGTTTTTGATTTTAAATATTTTATTATGATTGACATTACTTCTGCTGGGATAGTGAGGTTCAAATCCATATTGTGGAAGTTACTAGAAATCTCTGGTCTGAGGTATCCCATGCCAGCAACTACAGAACCTGGCTATCCCATATTTTCAGTAACAGTTATAAAATGTTTGTTAGAAAGTTGTGCAACACTATACACATCTGTCACCAACATATCATTTACTCTTAATTCTATTTGCCCCTCTTAATGTCTGGTTCTACCGGTCTCCTCCTTCAGTACATCTCATATTGTCTTTATTTTGTTACCTGGTATGACTATCTTTTCCTTGTATTATATTTTCTTTGATGTCTGTGTTACAGTCTTTAATATTTTGCAGTATTACTTGTAATGTGCTATAACATCAACATCAGAACTGTTTCAGATTGACAGATACAGTTTTATTTTTGTTTTACCAGATACGCCAATGCCTTGAGTAACCTATGGCTTCTTTGTAGACCTTGCTCTAATGTGGGTTAGTTTTGAGGGAAAACAGTGTTCAAATAAGGTAAGCACTTTATTAGCAAAAGTATTATATTCTTCATTCATGTCACGAGCACTGTAAACATCACTCCAGTCAATGTCTCTGAGGAGTGTCCTAAAATAATCCATTTTTGGCTTATTGATTACCCTCTTGAGTTCAGATATAACAGATTTTATATCCTGTTCAACATTAACAGAAATCAGAAAGACCTGTATGTCATGGTCTGAGAGGCCATTGACTTTTGGTTTTGTAATATAATTTTCTTCATTGGATTTTTCTATGAATATATTATCAATGGCTATTTTTGAGCAATTGGCTACACAAGTTGGAAACTTTACAGTGGGAATTAAGTTGAATGATAGTGTTACCAACTCAGGTATGTTATTTGGATAGTCTTTAAGGAAATCTACGTTGAAGTCACCAGCAAACACTATTTCTTTGTTTTTGGTTGTTAAATGGGCAATTACAGCTTCAAGATGGTTTATGAACAAATTAAAGTTACTTGCAGGTGCTCAATATACACTTAGTATTATGAAGGATTTTTGTGAAATTCTACTTTTGTTGCACATGCTTCCATACGCTGTTCTAGGCAAAATTCATGAATGTCTATGTTCTTAAATTTATGACCGTTTGTGATAAATGTGGCCACACCTCCTTTGTCCATTTCTGCTCTACAAAAGTGAGATGCTAACCTAAATCCTGTAACACTTAAAAGTTCTATACCAGTGGTCACATTATGTTCAGAGAGGCACATTATTAATTTCAATTAATAATTTTGTTACCATAAGCCATTCTTTTCTTTGTAGGGTATGTGACAAAAAGCTGTGCATTGCTTGGGACTATTAATGTGCTACAATGTGTATTCAAATCTCCATCGATTCTAAACTTGTGTGAAGGATGATTCTTGGCTAATTTCGAGCCATCTTGAAGTTCTTCTTTTACTATGGTTGTATGTAAAAAATATACTGCTACTTGAGATACAGACCTCCATTATTATGCTGTTATGATGTGTCCTTACCAGACATACCTCTTTTTTGCTTGGATACTGTATTTAATGTCATAGCAGACCAGGTAAGGAGACAGTTAAATTTGATCTCTCGGTTTATTAGTTCTCGTTGGAGTATTATTATTAGTATCACTGTTTATAAGTAGTAAGTGTACAGATCATTTTCTGTAAGTTTTCAATCAATAGTGTCATTAAAAATAGCATCAAATATATTAAAATACTGATTCAACATATCTTTCTCTTCTGTTACAATCTTTGCCATTACCATTTGTAATATTATAGTTAATATGCTCATTTAAGTAAATTGTAATCTAAAAATTCTTGTGTGTTCAACGCTATTATCTGATATAAGAGGTGGTCTGAAGGACCACATGGGATCAGATAATTGGTAACTATTAATTCATTCTGAAGTACCATTGTAAAAAATCAAGGATTATGATGTAAGAGAACTATAGCTGACGAATATACAGGAGGATGGTGCTGCTTGATAGCCATGTATCTTATGCACGTTATCAGAATTTCTGTGGACAAGGAATTACATTTGTATGCACTTACAGTACTATGAGGTGATTTAATATATGAAAATAGTAACTTAACTTACTGTCTGCTGTTCTGCCCCAACCAGAAGCAGTGGCTTTATAATCTACAAATGTCTCATTAGCAATCGAATATGAAGGCAGGTCCACTAATTGGATGTACGCTGTAATAATAATAAAAAATATTCATTTGAAGCATAATAACAAGACAATAGCCAGAAAGTGCATATGTCACTTTAAAACACTGTGTACAACTTGTTTCTACCTTTCTGTAGTTTGTGACAGGAGTCCACACTGTACCCAAAGTCAGTTACCTCATTGTCACTAAACCCATTAGCTTTCATTGTTAATTCCAAAGTTTATAATTCTAAAGATGTGGTGAGTAACTGCAAAACTTAGTTAATGTTTAACCTAAGGAAGAGGAATGTAAGAAATGTAAGTTAGGTCTATTGACTTCATTGATTTTTTCATGACCCTAGTACATTGCTGGTATTTTAAATGCAATTTCATAAAGACAGAAGTAAACAAACATCAAACTGTCATCAGTTGCTCAGATATGCAAATTATTGTCATCTCAGCACAATGGAAAAAAATACAATGGTGAACATTAAAATACCAACATCATGAAGGAAGCATCCTATATATGTCAAATTGACATGAGTGTGTTATACACTTGTATATAACCTAGTAGAGATACTATTTTGGACTGCAAAAGATAGAGTAATTCTCATGATCATACATGTTGTATGCATTACTCTTCTCATGAAAAATCCAAGTTTTAGACCTCTTTCTTGTGCCTTAATCCCAATCTCGAAAAAATCGGTAAGAAATGACACTTTTGCCTCAGTAATTTTCTCCCAACAAGTTTTCGGCAAACTTTAAAGTTTCACACAAAACATGATAGAAAATTCGGAACAGCTACTAAGACACAAGGCTGTGAAAATCTGGAAAGATGTTCAGAAATCACAAAAAGTTAGGTAATTAGTAATTCACTTTAATAAATCTTTTGTAGAGCTGGTACACATTGTATAATAACCATTGTTCTAGATGACTTAATTTCGCAAGATTCATACAAAATATTTTTAATCACTACCGATGCATGTCGAGAAATACTGCATTAACAATTGTAGTGAAAGTGAATTTGAAACTGAAAAAGCCTTCCTCAGTCAAAAATAGTACTCCTAAATGTAATATCAGCTTTAAGCAGCTACTTATGCAATACGTAAATGTAGATCATGAGAGTCATTTAATTTCTTGAGAACAAGTATCTCTGAAAAAGTAAAAACACTAATTTCAACACATCTATGTATACTTACATACAATTAAAAAGTAGATCTTAAATTTTATTTTAATTTTATATATATATATATATATATATATATATATATATATATATATATATATATACAAAAAATTATATAGTGCATATTTTTGTATTAATTATAAAACTATTAATTACTGTAAAACTGTAAAATTAATTGTAAAATTTCATAAGTTTCTGTTATTTTCGCTCATATGTTGACATATGCATTCATCACTTCCACCAATTGGCAGTGGATCTCGTAACTCGTCTTCTTCGATGTTGAATCCAACGTCTGATAAATTTCCGTGTAATTCGAACAACAGAGAACATATACAATGGAGAATCGAAGTCCTGCTTTTTTACAGCAGCATTTGCTGCCACAAATCTTTTTGCATTGGCATGAAATCGTGTTAAGCAATACCTGTAGAGCTTGTCTTTTATTCATTGGCGCTGTAGTCACACCGCCAATATCCTTATTCCGGCCCCACTTCAGGATGTTTTCTTCCATAAACTCATCACTGGCTGAACTTGCAGATAAGTTCTGTATGTTTGATAATGAACTTCATCCTTAGCTGGATCTAATGATGATAAGGTCCCATACTCCGAGGAGTGTAGGGGACGATGTGGGAGACCTGCACCACTGAGTAGCCAAGGTCCTAGCGGAGGTGGTTTGCCGTTGCCATCCTCCGACCGTAATGGGGATGAATTATGATGATGAAGACGACATAACAACACCCACTCATCTCGAGGCTGGAGGTAGGCGTGCTAAATTGGATTAGATGTTCGTAGCAGCTTTAGAAAAGCGAAGAAATCGGAGATCGTCTATAGAAGTTTTCAGGACACCTCCATAAAGTTCCACAAGAAAATTTTCAGTTGTTTCCACAATCTTCCGTTTTTGTGCAGCTAGATCTTTCGAAAACAGAATAACTTTAATTGTGGGAAACATCTCTTCCAAGTGTAGTGCAAAATTTATGTTTCCTCTGTCGAAACAGAGTACAGGTGATATCTCAACCAGTTATTGCAAGGAGAAATAGAATGTTGTCAATAACATCTTTATACCTGAAGAACGTTTTGGTGTACAGTGCATCTGCTATGTTACCCCTTATCGATTTTTAAAACCACATTGTCTGGCACTAAAGCCATCATCAAACCCGAAAGATGAATGTTTCTCCCAGCATAAAGAACAGAATCGTGTTCAGAAGAAAATGAAATGGTAGTTTTCACAATCAACACATCTGTATCCTTTATTACCTGCTTGGTTATCATTCGTGTTCGCTGAAGTTCCTTCTGGAGCAATGAAATGAAGCAGGATTTTTTTTCTTCATTTGATAACAATTTATCCATTGGCATCTGCCGAAACATTAACGAGAACTGCCGCACAATATTTTAACCAGAAGCGAACAGCTATTTTGGTGTTTTTTGCTCCTTTTATTTTCTTTTGCGGGATACCCACCGAAGTCAACTACAAATTTTGACCATGATGTCGCTGTGAGTAAGCCACAAATCTTTTTGAAATGGCAGAAATACATTCTTTGCTCTTACCCACTTCTATGTCACTTGGTTAGGGTATCAAGGGAGCGTAAAATCTGGACTTTCTCCCTTTGCGAATGCCTTCCTCAGAAAAAAGTTATAGTGGAACTTGAGAAAGTTTGAACTTGATGTAGTTCTTCAGATCATCAGGCTGCTTAGAGACGATCATCCTGTTGTAAAGCATGAAAATATTCAGAGCTATTTTTCCTTTTTTCATTTATATATGGGTAGAAATTACCGACAGAGAAGCCACTGCATATTTACGTCAGAAAAGCATGTTCTCAAAATTGCTTTTCACAATTCTATCTATTCCAGTTGAAGTCTTCACCATTACTTATTGACATTAAATATTTAATAGTTGGAAAACGATTGTGTCTGGAAAATGGCTGTGTTAGCATATTAACGTCACTGTTGTCCCTTGCGACATGGGAAGATGTCACGTCAATGTGTTTTTCCATAGTACCCCATTCACCCCTGCAGAAGTTCTCAATTTCGTCAGTTGCGTTTTAAAATGCAGCTAACCCTATAGTCTCGCGAGTCCGGTACACCTTGTCCACGAGCCATCTCACCAGAACTCTTTACTGTTTTCATGAGAGTTTGCTCAAATTTCACATCCGTACTAATATTATTCATACTAACATCCATACTAACGTTATAATTACGAAAGTAACACCGTTTGTTACGCTTTCACGACTAAACTGTTGAACCGAGTTTGATAAATTTGGTATGGAGATAGCTCGAATGCTGAGGAAGAGTATAGCCTACTGTAGAGAGTGTGTAGAAAACCATTTTTATTTATTTGAAGGATATAACGCCTCTCCCCATGAACCATGGACCTTACTGTTGGTGTGGGGAAGCGGTGGGGGGGGGGGGGGGGAAGGGATTGCCTGCCTCAGCGATACAGATAGCAACCACAACAGTGGGGTAACTGTTGAGAGGCCAGACAAATGTGTGGTTCCTGAAGAAGGGCAGCAACCTTTTCAGTCGTTGCAGGGGAAGCAGTCTGGATGATTGAGTGATCTGGCCTTTTAACATTAACTAAAACGGTGTTTCCGTGCTGGTTCTGCGAACAGTTGAAAGCAAGGGAAGACTACAGCCGTAATTTTTCCCGAGGACATGCAAATTTACTGTATGGTTAAATGATGATGGCGTCTCTTGAGTAAAATATTCCGGAGACAAAATAGTTCCCCATTCGGATCTGGGTGGGGACTACTCTGGAGGACGTCGTTATCTGGAGAAACAAAACTGAAGTTCTACCGATTGGAGTGTGGAAAATCAGATCCCTTAATAGGGCAGGCAGGTTAGAAAATTTAAAAAGGGAAATGGATAGGTTAAAATTAGATATATTGGGAACTAGCGAAGTTCGCTAGCAGGAGGAAAAAGATTCCTGGTCAGGTGAATACAGGGTTATAAATGCAAGATCAAGTAGGAGTAATGCAGGAGTAAGTTTAATAATGAATAAAAAATAGGAACTTGGGTAAACTGTTACGAACGACATAGTTAACGCATTTTTGTAGCCAAGATAGACACGAAGCCCACGCCTACCACAGTAGTACAAGTTTATATCCCAACTAGCTCCGCAGATGACGAAGAGATTGAAGAACTGTATAATGAGATAAAAGAAATTATTCAGATAGTGAAGGGAGACGAAACTTTAATAGTCATGGGGGACTGTAATTCAATAGTAGGAAAAGGAAGAAAACGAAAAGCAGTAGGTGAATATGGAATGGGGATTAGATATGAAAGAGGAAGCCGCCTGGTGGTATTTTGCACAGAGAATAACTTAATCATAGCAAACACCTGGTTTACGAATCATGAAAGAAGGTTGTATACATGGAAGAGGCCTGGACACACTGGAAAGTTTCATACAGATTATATAATGGTAAGACAGAAACTTAAAACAGGTTTTAAATTGTAAGACATTTCCAGGGGTAGATGTGGACTCTGTCCACAATCTATTGGTTACGAATTGTAGTTTCAACTTGAAGAAACTGCAAACTATAAGAACCACAGGTTGTAAAGAGTTTCAGAGAGACCATCAGGGAACGATTGACAAGAATGGGAGAAAGAAATACAGTAGAAGAAAATGGGTAGCTTTGAGAGATGAAATAGTGAAGGGTGCACGGGATAAAGTAGGTAACAAGACAAGAGCTATTAAAAATCCTTGGTTAACAGAAGAGATATGGAATTCAATTGATGAAAGGAGGAAATAAAAAAATTCAGGTAATGAAGCTGGCAAAAAGGAATACAACCGTCTCAAAAATTAGATCGCCAGCAAGTGGAAAATGGCTAAGCAGGGATGGCTAGAGGACAAATGTAAGTATGGAGAGGCTTATCTCACTAGGGGTAAGATAGATGCTGCCTACAGGAAAATTATAGAGACCTTTGGAGAAAAGAGAACTACTTGTATGAATATGAAGGGCTGAGATGGAAAAGCAGTTCTAAACATAGAAGGGAAAGCAGAAAGATGGAAGGAGTATATAGAAGGCCTATCTACACAAGGGTGATGTACTTGAGGGCAATATTATTAAAATGGAAGAAGACGTAGATGAAGATGAAATTGGAGATAACATACTTCGTGAAGAATTTGACAGAGCGTTGAAAGACCTAAGTCGAAACAAGGTCCTGGGAGTATACAACGTTCCATTAGAACTACTGACAGTCTTGGGAGAGCCAGCCCTGACAAAATTCTACCATCTGGTGAACAAAATTTATGAGAGTTCAAGAAGAATATAATAATTCCAATCCCAAAGAAAGCAGGTGTTGACAGATGTGAAAATTACCGAACTATCAGTTTAATAAGTCACGGTTGCAAAATAATAACATGATTCTTTACAGACGAATGGAAAAACTGGTCGAAGCCAACCTTGGGGAAGATCAGCTGGGATTCCGTAGAAATGTTGGAAGACGTGAGGCAATTCTGACCCTACGACTTATCTTAGAAGATAGATTAAGAAAAGGCAAACCTACATTTCTAACATTTGTAATCTTAGAGAGAGCTTTCGCAATAAATAAAAATAAATATTACAGAGTGACAGTCAATGAAATATTGGGAAAAAACGTAAATTAGTTACAAACTACGGTGTGCACACACTTTATGCAAGATGCAAACGTCACTACAGGTATTCGGGTTTAGGTTATGATATGTTCGATATGCCTACCATCATTGACGATGATGTGGTGCAAACGAATAGTGAAATTCTACATGTCCCGCTGAAATGTCGGAACATCGATGCTGTCGATGAGCCGACCGGTGACCGAGCTGTTCTAGGAGCTTCAGTCCGGAACCACGCGGTTGCTACGGTCGCAGGTTCGAATCCTGCCTCGGGCATGGATGTGTGTGATGTCCTTAGGTTAGTTAGGTTTACATAGTTCTAAGTCTAGGGGACTGATGACCTCAGATGTTAAGTCCCATAGTGCTTAGAGCTATTTTTGCTGTCAATGACCTCCTGAATGGTTGTTTCCAGCTCATCAATGGTTTTGAGGTTATTGCTGTACACCTTATCTTTAATACAGCCCCACAAAAAGGAGTCGCATGAGTTCGGATCAAGAGACTATGGCGGCCAGGAGAGGCTCATGCCAGTGGCCTCTCGCTAACCCAGAGCCAGAATGCGGTCCCAAAGTGCTCCTCCAGAACATCAAACACTCTCCTGCTTCGACGGGATCGAGCTCCATCTTGCATGAATCACATCTTGTCGAAGTCAGGGTCACTTTCGATAATGGGGATGAAACCATCTTCCAAAACCTTCACGTACGGTTTGATAGTCACCGTGCCACCAAGGAATATCGCACCGATTATTCCGTGACTGGACATTGCACACCATACAGTCACCCGTTGAGGGTGAAGAGACCTCCCGATGGCGAAATACGGATTCTCAATCCCCCAAATGCGCGAATTTTGCTTATTGACGAACCCATCCAAATTAAAGTTGGCTTCGTAGCTAACATAAACCATATTAATTCCCATCACGCCCCGCGGTTAACCGTACAGTTTGAACGTCCTAACGTAAACCGTTCAGAACATATGACGATTTTATATCACATTGTTCAATAATTGATACACTGTACATTGTTTATAAATTCATTTAGTCTGAATGTGAACCAATTTAATGGCTGAACCGTAATGAGAGTTTTAAAGAGGGTTGAATAAGTTGTGAGGTGGTGCATTAAGCAACCCTGTATTGTTTGGTAACGACGCCGTCGGACTAAGTGAGTGAGTGCCTGAAGTTAGTTAGAATCAGAATAAAATGTTTACCTGTACTCTTGGAAAAATCCATGGCCAAAACAGTGCCTCCAGTAAGCACATAATCTCAATCACACATATCTAACTTCCTTCATGCATTCACGCTTTAACAAGTTTTGAGGACAATTGCATCAGCCAAAAATTTAAAGAAACGGCATGAAGATGTAATGTTATGAGACCATTTCTCCCAAGTCTGTCCCATAACTAAATAAAACCAGAGTTAAGAGGGCCAATAATATCGAGCTATCTACTTATCGAAATAGTTTTGTAGAGTTCACTCAACGTTATTGCCATAATTCTACAAACATTTAAAATAAAATAAAAATACATATGACTCTGCAACCAGCAGTATGAGTTGATGTTATCATTAATTCTATGACCCTTGAAGACTATTCAGTCAGGTACATGAGCTCACCTTCTTGGTTGTATCAAAAGATATGTCATAAGCTGATCTTATTTTTCCACTCAGGGGACTGAAATGGTACTTCACATAAGCTAAAACCACAAACGGACAGCAAACTAACTAGACACTTAATGATTACTTCATGAGGATAAGCTCCAATAACTGCAACAAGTTCCATCTTAAGCGTGTTACCAACAGCACAGTCGGAAAATCCATAGTGTATATCAAACCAGCATCTACGTGACACAATGTCGTCACAGTAACCAGTCAACATACACTCCTCAAATTTAACACTCATGTCTGAACAAAACAGATATCTGATACAACAATAACGTGTACTTCTGTCCTTGTATGCACTCGTTACATTATCACATCGTTCTTTCCAACCATAGCTTCCTCATTTAGAGCTATTAGCAGGTGCAGTCTACCTACATTTCTCTCCCCCAGAACACGCTATATCACAAAATTTCACTTTTCTACACATTTAAAAGTGTTCATGAGTGATACTATCATTACTAGGCAGCAGCAGCAACAACAGTAGTAGTAACAGTACTGGTAGTACTAACTTTATTAGTTTTTAGTGATTGTTTTTATTCACATTGTCCCTACATGCAATCCAGTCATTTCATTTGTATTAAAAGCATTTGATTACTGTTTGTCATATTAAAACTATCATTATTTAGTAGGTAACTAAGATGAAAAAAATACTTGTGTGAGACACCCTAGTCCGATGTGACTGATATGGCCAGTTGAAATATACAAATAAATAAATAAAACCAAAGAAACAGAAGAATCATATCTTCCGTCGAATGTAAACTTACAGCTTAGGGCTACTTCGGGTTTCAGGAGGACAACAGCCACGTCATGTTTGAGAGACACGCTACTGTAGGAAGGGTGGACTACACCCTCGCGGCTGTTAATTTGCTCCAAGTTGTCCCCCCAGTCGAAGAAGAGCCGTTTGATGGTCCCCAGCGTCACTTGAAACGTATCGAAACTGTACAAGGGAAACAAATGACCAGAGACAGTTTTAAAAAAATTATAACCGAATCCTATATTACAAATAAATGTATAGTGTGTTACAGCAGAATCGAGAGGAAAAATTTAGCACCACAGAGAACCAGAGAAAGAAAAAGGCTTCCAAAAGTACCAGAAAGACTAGAGTCATAATGCGAAAACGAATTTTGCAAGTGTCTGAACATCTAATGGGGATAGTAGAACAAATGGGTAGATGAGATGAAGAAGGACATGGGAGAGATTAGTACCATAGTAGAGATAGTATATAACAAAAATAAAGACTAGAGGTGCAATGAAGATATCAGAATTTTATTAGATTACCAACATGTTGGTAATAATTCGGCCAGAATAATGTGTGAAATTTGGTATGTGAAATTTGGAACGTTGGATTTCTTGGCCGACATAAGCAGATGCGTGATTCGACGAAAGGGGCTTTTGCGGTCAGCGACGCTCGTCAAAATAAGAATAGTATCCAGCAGCTAAGCGACGGTTTTTGCTAAGGAAATTGCAGTACAGGATGAGCTTCTAGCCAGCTGCAACCATGGTCCAATATACGAGATGTATGCAATGGTGGCTTCTGCTACAGTATGGAAGACGGCTACATTCAAATACTTTTTAATTCTGTGATAATTCAGTGTTTCATCATAGCGCAGATCCATACGTACCAGCATACTCAACGCACTGAGGTGGAACTATTGAGAGAATATTATTACAAATATCACTAAAATCAGGGAAGTTATATTATCATAGTAAAAGCCATTTAAAATTAAAAAACTGCTAAATGCTTTATAAGCAAGGTATTGGACGATAACTTAGGACTCCAAACGTCATCCCTGAAAGCCACGCATCTGTAGACAATTTTTTTGAGTTATTGTGCTTCTTACATGAGAATGGTTGCATCGACACGGCATTATCATTTAGAATATGGATGTACGTATGTTGTTATATCTTTTTGTTATGTAAATGTGTTACACCATCTGATACTCCACACTAACACAGCAAATGAAAGTAGTGTGGCGATTCCCAAGTCACGCTTTATTAACTGTTTCTGAATTATGTAACTAAAAGGTTAGTAGTCCAACGTTAGAAAAACCCTTGTAACTTAAAAACGGAAAATTATTCGTAAGACAGTAGGCATGCTTATTCACATACAGAGATATGTAAACAGGCAGAATATACCGTTGCGGTCGGCAACCATTATATAAGAGGACATTTGTCTGCCGCAGCTGTTACATCGGTTACTGCTGCTACAATGACAGCTTATCAAGATTTAAGCGAGATTAAACGTGGTGTTATAGTGCACAAGTGATGGGACACAGCATCTCCGAGGTAGCAATGAAGTGGGGATTTTCCCGTGATACGATTTCAAGAGTGAACCATGAATGTCAGGAATCTGGTAAAACATCGAATCTCCGACATCTGTCCGGCCGGAAAATGGTCCTGCAAGACGAGACTGAAGGGGATCGTTCAACTTGACAACAGTTGCAACCGTTCCACAAAGTGCTGCTGATTTCAGTGCTGCGCCATCAACAAGTGTTATCGTACGAACCGTTCAACGAAACATCAACGATATGGCCTTTCGGAGCCGAAGGCCCACTCGTGTAACCTTGATGACTGCATGACACAATGATTTACGCCTCAACTGGACCTGTCAACACTGGCATTGGACTGTTGATGACTGGAAACATGTTGCCTGATCAGACGAGTTTCGTTTCAAATTGTATCGAGCGGATGGACGTGTACGCGTATGGAGACAACCTCATGAATCCATGGACCCTGCATGTCAACAGGCGATTGTTCAAGCTAGTGGCGGCTCTGTAATGGTGTGAGGCGTGCTCAGTTGGAGTGATATGTGACCCTAGATACGACTCTGACAGATGACATACACGTAAGCATCCTGTCTGACCATCTGCATCCATTCATGTGCATTGTGCGTTCTTGAGCAATTCCAACAGTACAACGCGACACCCCACACGTCCAGAACTGCTTCGCTTCAGAATGGTTACAGGAACTCTCTTCTGAGATTAAACACTTCCACTCAGTTCCCTCCAGCACTACTTCAGACATTAGTCGAGTCCTTACTACGCTGTGATGCGGCACTTCTGCATGCTCGTAGGGGTCTACACGATATTGGGCAAGTGTATCTCTTTCTTTGACTCTCCGGTGTATGTTTTAACGTGTATTCTTTATTATTTGTTTTAAGCGCTTATGCACTATATCCGTGATTAATTAGTTATGTCTGTACTTTTCTATGCAGACTATTTCGTTTGATCTCTGTAGATCCGGTAAAAATTATTTTTCATTTAAGTCATGTGCCTAATTTGTAAAATCGCTATCACGAAAATGGTGGTCCATTTTATAAACTCTGGGTAAATTATGCTCTTTTGGTGGGGGAGCGAGTGTTCTTGTTCGTGCGAGCATAGAAGCGTTCGCGTATACTTATTCGTGGAATGGCGTTTGGGAGCAAGGAAGGATTCGGGGGAAAGTTGAGCTGGAAGACACTTTCTGTCGAATGAATAGGGGACTTGTATGTCAAGTTTGGTACAGGGTAGGCTTTGGGACCTTTTAGGCGCTAAAGTGTTGGTTTCTTGGCGGCACGTAGACACATGAATGCTTTAATATTCGTTTGCACTTGTAAAATTTCCGAGTGGTGTGGTACTCAGCCTGTACCAATTGCGTGGAACGTTAACATTTTGTGAGCGTCAAATAATGTGCAATGTTGAACTTTAACTTACTAAGATTTCACTTTTCGAATTCGAGCTAGGTGTAGCACGAGAATCTGCTTGAAAATTCGCATGTGTGTTAATATGTTGATTACCTTAAGTGGTTCAAAAATGGCTCAAATGGCTCTGAGCACTATGGGACATAACTTCTGAGGTCTTCAGTCCCCTAGAACTTTGAACTACTTAAACCTAACTAACCTAAGGACATCACACACATCCATACCCGAGGCAGGATTCGAACCTACGACCGTAGCGGTCGCGCGGTTCCAGACTGTAGCGCCGAGAACCGCTCGGCCAACCCGGCCGGCTGCCTTAAGTGAACTTTAAGTATTTATGAGTTGGCAAACAAGCTGTGTTCAGTTAACCGGAATAGAACTGCGTTTTTCGCATAGCAGTGATATCTACATAGCATTTCGGGATTCTGTCGCAAATTCTAATCACACATACATGCAAGCTTAAATGCATGTGAAAAATAGTTCAGGTTTTAATAATTTATTTTAGGGTTACCATTCTTAACAGTTTCAATGTTTGACTGACTAAATAAATCAGTGCATTTAGGTGAAACCTTATGTTGTCGTCTGCATCAATTTATTCATCAGAAAAACGCTTTTAACAATATGCTTATTATTCAGTCTTATTGCTACTTGTTTGGTTTAATAATTCTCATTATAAGCAATGCAGCGAGTTCAGTTGCTGGGCGTAAAGGCAGAAGTTCATAGCTCGACCCTGTTACTATCTGGACACAACGTTCTAAATTGAGCAGTTCATTGCCGAAGTACCACTCATAAGGGGACTTTATAAACAGTCTTCTCGTGCAGGATTTAGATTAGAAACAGTCCGTAGGCAAGCCATATTTTGCTGGAGGAGCTGCCTGAAAGCAGTGTCAGAACTTCTTCCTGAGGATTAGGGAAACTTAGGTATGAAGGGATCAAGAAATTCTCTAAAGAAAAAGAGAGGTACAAAAGAAAACCTTGATTTACAAACGACTAGGTGTTAGGTGCAATAAGGACAGGAGCAAGAAAACAAAGAAAAGTCTCCAGTTTTACGAAACTTTGTGCACAATGTTACAGATCATGTAAAAGGAGATAAGTATTAATGATTTGGAGCTGAAACAAACCGATTCATATTAGAAGAACAAAGATGTGAAATCATTAGTTTAACTCTCTTGCAGTTGTGTAAACGGCCAAAAGTAATTTGATATAAGTCAGTTCGACTCTGCATTTGTAACCAAACAACAAACCAAGTAATAATGCATAGTGCTAAGACTCAGGTAAAATTTACATCGTTCATATGTTTATTATGCTCTTCATTTCTGTTCATCCACTGGGAATCCACATCCGCACTAAAACAGCTGTTAGATAATTAGAGTGCTCTCGCAGTCATTTACATGTAATAGTAAATGGAGAATCCAGGAGAAGGGATGGATGGGAGTTCGCAGCCTCCAGCCGCACAGGACATTGTGGTACCGAACAGGGCATTGTGGTAATGCAGCAGTGAAAGCTGTAAACTTGTGTCGGACCGAGACTCGAACCCGGATTTAGCGCTTCTCATGAGATGTTTCCTTAACTACTTTGGCCGTCTGGACACGTTCCCTGACCGTCTCAAACTGCCAACCTGTCGCCCACTGCAATGCAGCCGCCTCATCACGAGTGGTGTCGTTCTGTCGGACGTGCCAGCAGAACACATGTCACTCAGAGGGTTCTCTCATTCATTAATTGGTTATGAAAGTAATAATTAAAAGAGTGTCTCCAGATTACTATCTCTCATTCTGCCGGTAGACTTCGCATAGAGGGACACATTGTCTTCCATGTTTGTCAGAATGTCTTGAAACTGGCTCATCCTTTAATGTAGTTTCACTTGTTCTGAGCCATTACGCATTATATGAATACGTCGTATGTAATAATTTTCTTCCCCTACCTGTCGATTTTCTCCCTTTCTATAATAGTTGTCGATGTTTACGATCTCTATGGTGGCAGGTGAAGCTGGCTGTGAAAAATGATAGTTCTCTTCCTAGGACGTGGCCCCTGTGGTTTGGTCGCAGGTGTTAAGTTGTGACCCGTCAAAGAAACAAAACTGGTCGCATAAGTCTTTATTCCGTAACAATTACATCGGTGGTGACATCCGAAATGCCGCCAAAGGGCCCTGTGATGTAGGCGGCCACAGCCAGTGAAGTGTGCGGACATTGGCAGTAGCCCCTCAGAAGCGCGGCGTGTTTCGGACGTGGTCGGGAGATAGCGACAGTTGCCAAGGTCATACAATGAAGGCTTTCACGACCGGATGGTACTGTTGTTGATAATTCTTCCTGGTTATATGGCCATGGTCCATGGAATTCTTCTATTCCTAACGTTTCGTCCAATACTACATTGGACATCTTCAGAGGTATGGCTGGTCCTGCTGAGTCCTGCAGACCTGCAGTCCTGCAGGACTCAGCAGGACTAGCCATACCTCTGAAGATGTCCAATGTAGTATTGGACGAAACGTTAGGAATAGAAGAATTCCATGGACCACAGCCATATAACCCAGAAGAATTATCAACAACTGTTGCCAAGGTGCTGCTGTCAACACAGCGGCAGCAGGCACAAACCCATAGGTGGTGCCAGGTGGCGAGCAATGGATGGGCAGTACATGGCCCAGCCTAGCACCACTGATAAGCTCAGCGTCACTGGGTCAGGCAGGATCAAACCACGAACTCCAATATGGATTATGTCACTGTCGTGTGCCAACACTGAGCAATGGATTGGGGGGGGGGGGGGGGGACAGCAACAGTCACAGTCATATGTTCGCACAGGCTGACAAACAGCGACAGTATTCGCCATGCTCGGACAGTGAGAGGTGGGTAATATGTGGCACAGACTCGAAGCCATGGCCCAGAGTTTAGAGACACCAAGTCCGCACATTCGGACTCAGCAGAGGCAGTAGTCTGCAGTTATTGACAGTAGAGTCTGGTGGTACCAGCTTGCTGGGTCATCTCAGGTGCCATATAGTCATGGACATCTGCTAATGACTAGTGGCTGGTGGTGACTGCAGAACTGAGAGTCTACGTTCGTCAGTACATACACAGGCTGGGCTGCCTAGTGTTCCTCCAATGGCAGCGCTCCAAGCCTCTATATCAGCCGGTCGAAGTGGCCTTGCGGTTCTAGGCGCTGCAGTCTGGAACCGCGAGACCACTACGGTCGCAGGTTCTAATCCTGCCTCGGGCATGGATGTGTGTGATGTCCTTAGGTTAGTTAGGCTTAACTAGTTCTAAGTTCTAGGGGAATAATGACCTCAGAAGTTGAGTCCCATAGTGCTCGGAGCCATTTGAACCATTTGAACCTCCATATCATAAGGGGTCAGAGTTTCTGGGTGTAATCGTTGGGCGATTATGACACCGGTCTTTCTGTAGTGCCAGTGCCACTGGTAGGCCAGTCGTTGCTGTCATGTGTCACATCTTCGCCTTTCATAAACACTGAGTGGAGTCTTCTGCAATGTCAGTGTACTGAATGCATCTTCTTGCATACTGTTCTTGCATGAAAGCACCTAGTTCGTTCCTTAGGCGGCTTGTGAAACATTCCCAGTGACATTACTTTGCTGAAAAGTTGAAGGAGCATTTTGATTAACCAGGTCGACTCATGGCGCAACACTATTTTCAAATGGTTTGAAATTCATGATATGCTCTTGAAATGGATATTGTTTCATGTCTCATTAAACGTAATGCTACAACCTGAACTGATATGAGAGTTCTGTATATTTGTACACATTTTATCTGTGAGCAGTGTTTTAAGCTATTCTTTTAATACATTTTTACTCTAAAGCAAGTAGATCATCATCAAGGCCTACAGACGTAGTGCCAAAAATACCAGAATGAATAACTCTTAAATTTTCATTCATATTTAGTATCTGAATATTTTTAATCAAAGCAACAACAAAAAATACTAAGTCAAGCATCAACATTGATTTCGTAATTATTACTACTAATAGGCTAAAATATATTACTGACTTCCACGATTGTAGGGATGTAAATTGGAAAACTATTCAATTTACACAAATTTGCAATTGAATTTTTTACGGACGGAAATACTGACTCTTATTTCTTTCAGAGGAACTAGAAAATTTAAAAAATGAAGCATCTAAAGTATTTGTACTCTTCCTTTCTTTAACAATAACTCAATCGTGCTATCAAAATCCCAGCATTCCAAATAATTGGGACAGTGACCATCTTTTAGGAAAACTCATAAAAGCAGTCAAAGTCTTGGCATTTGCTATTTCATCATTTGACGTTGTGCAAAATTTATCATCTGTACTTTCCAGTCAAGGGATAGAGAGCTTGACAGTGAAAAATACAAATTTTTTTGAAGAAATGAAGATTTTCTGATAATTTGTGCAACGATCAACAGAGCTCTTCTTGACAATGAAAAAACAATGAAGTATTTATATGTTTGTGGATATCTGGAAGCAGAAGAAATTAGGAAACTTAGGGGGGATGTTTTATGAAATAAATGGTACTATAGCGTTATTAGAAAGGGGTTTAGTTTAAAACATATCGGCAAAGTAGAAGAAAACAGGACTAATAAACGATGATGTGATTTAGCGGTCTGTAAACTACCATATACATTACGCATTATATAATCTGGGATAACCACAGCAATCAATCACACATAAATTTGTATTTTATTGTAAATCTAGCTAGATTTCAGCTTCAGTATAGCCATCGTCAGTGCTAAAACTGGTAAGAAACATAGGGATCAGTCATTTGAATTGGCTGTATTTTGTAATCTAGCTGTTTTCCACCTTAAATGTTGCATAAAAGACAAACATACCGATTAGTAGTGGGTCATGTAAGAAGGCTTGCATGTGCACATGTTGTTAAAATGATTTTAATCAGCCCATAACTCATTCACACTGTGGGTGCTGTTTACAACCCTACACAGCCAGCCACAATGAATGCTATAACCAATATCATGTGTTATATGAGAATGCAGGCTTTCTCGGCGAATCTCGGTGATAAAATCTTCTCGGTTGACAGCCGAGTCAATGTGTTGTTTTCCAGCAACGTTTCAGCAAGTTTCTTACTTGCCATCTTCAGGCGAAGCCATCGAAGACTAACGAAGACGTTCTCCACTCCGCCTTATGTAGCGCGCTGACAGTATTGCCACGCATGCGTCACATTCGCAGTGACAGAATGACCTCACCGCAGCTCCCTCGCTGGTGGAATTGCAATAATCAGCTGTCTGTGGCGTTGTCGCTCGCCACAGTCATCGGAGCATTCTGACGTCTCCATCTGGAGCAAATCTCGGAGATGGCGGAATTCCACGAATTTAAATTTCTCATCAAACGCATTCACGGGGAGGAGATGGCCTCACATGTAAGAAATTTCGACAAGCCACGTGGCAACAGAGCAAAACTTTTTAAGTTCCTTAAGATTTTTAATGTGATGTCGGGACCACGGTACAATACCAGACGGCCACTGCGCGGTAGATAACGGAGAAGGTTATTGTGAAGGAGAGAATTTGTTATACGAGACGAAGGCTGGATGCCATTTCAGAAGAACTGTCCCAGCTACTTCTGAAGATAAGGGTACATGTTTCTCCTGTATCATGGGACTATGTTGATGGGGTGACTTCAGTCAGGTTTGATTGTGTATATAAGGATTCAAGTTAGCGGCAGACGTCGAAATTTGAACGCTTGGTGCCAAAACAGCTGTCGCCACAGGAAATACGTTTTGTTGTGAACTTCACGGAGAAGTATTTGGACGATTCGACGAATGTCTGTTTTGGGTAAAGGACTCAATATTGCACCTACACGAAGTGCAATACCTCTGGTAAGTTTCCTGAGTGGTGTTGAAGAATCTGTATGACGGCTTCCTATGGACGCTGCCGAAGACATAAGAAGGGAAACTTGTCGTGCTCTCTTGAAAGCTCCTCCTAAACGTAATAAGATAACCTCTGAAGAAAGGGCTGGTACACGAAATCTCCAAGAGGATCCGGACACAGTGGTGCTGAAAGTTGCTAAGGTAACACAACTGTTCTGTTCCTCGTAGTTTGTATTTGAAGAAGATGTATGGTCTACTTACTGATACTATGTACAGGAAGATTGATCACGACCCTACTTTTAGTGAGTTCTGATGTAGTACCTCTTTTTACAAAGTTACCTCTTGAAGATTCCTTGGCACTAATTGATAAACAGTCTTTCCTCAGCCTATCTTATGTTTAACGAAGAATATTTTGGACAGATTTACGGTGTGGCCATGGGCAACCCCTTGTCTCCCTCGGTGCCTAGCTTTTTTATGGACGATTTTGAGGAAAGAGCACTTCAAGCAGCGGTTTCTAAACCAACTATTTTTTGGAGATACATGGATGATGTTTTTGTAGTGTGACCCTACGGAGAAGATAAGTGAATGGAATTTTTACAGCATCTTAACTCCATTCATGAGAACATTCGATTTACTATGGAATTAGAGAACGATGGTTGTCTCTCATTCCTGGATGTGAAGAGTGACAGTTCAGTGGGACATTCTAAGCCAAAACAAAGCACCGGGAAATGGATAAAGAGGAGAGCAAAGTCCCTAGTTTTTCTTCCTTTCGTGGAAATATTTCCTTCAAAATAGCAAGAATCCTTAATAATTTTCAGGTGAAATTCATTTTCCACCCCCCCCCCCCCCCTACAAAGTTGCGGAGCTGTTGGGATAAAAAAAATGGTTCAAATGGCTCTCAGCACTATGGGACTTAACATCTGAGGTTATTAATCCCCTAGACTTAGAACTACCTAAACCTAATTAACCTAAAGACATCACAAACATCCATGCCTGAGGCAGGAATCGAACCTGCGACCGTAGCAGCAGCGCGGTTCCGGACTGGAGCACTTAGAACTGCTCCTACACAGCGGCCGGCTTGGTGGAATCAGTGAAGGACAATTTGTTATTGCGGAAGACGGGAATTTACGAAATATGTTGGCAGTGAGGTATGGCCTATGTAGGACAAACAACACGCACAATGGAAGAACGTTTCACGGAAAATAAACGTTGCACTCGGCTCCTGCAAGTCTGCAAGTGCGGAACATTGTATCTCCAACGGACATTCAATGGAGCATGACAAAAACTTACTTTTGGCCACAGCAACATCTTTTTGGGATTCCATTATAAAAGAATTCGTTGAAATAAGCATCGCGGAAAATATAATGAACTGTGACAGCGGCTACCAGCGGCATAATGAGTCAAAACGCGCCATCTCCGAGATTTGCTCCAGACGAAGACACCATAATACTCAGATAACTGCGGCGAGCGGCAACGCCGAAGACAGCTGATCCTTGCAATTCCACCAGCGAGGGCGCTGCCGCCGGGCGGTGTGGTCCTTCTGTCACGTGACTCTGACGCATGCGCTGCAATACTATCAGCGCACTACGTAAGGCGGAGCGGAGAACGTCTTGGTCAGTCTTCGATGGCTCACCTCAAAATGACTAGCAGTTGTCCAGTTGAAAGACGACGAATAAATTTTACGACGACGAGCTGCAATCCCCAAATTTTTTCGACCAAAACAAACGTTGTTAACATTCAACGTCTTTATTCTTCATGTCTACTCCGCATTGTAGTGCGTAAGATATCGACGCGAAACGTTATCATTGCTTGAGAAACAGCTTGCTGTAATCGAGTTCCGAATCTAAGAGTTCGTCACACATGGTGCACCCTCTCTTTCAGAGAGAGATACCTGCAACAATCCGACGCTTTGGGTTCACTGTCAGCGATCATCCTCTGTACAGCCCCAACTTGGTTTCGTCCATCTTTCATCTGTTTCCACAAATTAAAAAATATCTTCGAGGACTGTACTTGGATAATGATGAGGGGGTATAAGCGGAAGTGAGGTTGTGGCAAGAAAGTCAAACATTGTAGAGTGGCAGTATTCTTCACTAGGGTGACTGTTGGCAGCTCAGTAGTATTGTTCATATTACTTTGAGAAGTGTATGGTTACCGATTTGGAGTCGGTTATCAGACTGTAAATGTGCTTGTTTAGGCAGATAAAACTGATTGGTGTAAAGAAGAATAAAATGTGGTAAGTAGGAAGCAAAGCGGTGTGTATGTGGGCACGTCCTGCGGTTTGCAGTAGGTAAAATCGACAACGCGCTGGAGGAGAAATAAGTATGTAGACATCAAGACCAAGGTGTAGAATGTTAAAAAGGTTCGTTTTATTTAAAAAGCTTAAACAATTTTCACATAAAAATTTCGGAGGCATCACTTTTCACTACGCCCTCTTATATAGGGAGCAAAATAGCAGGCGGATTCATATCTCTGCAGGGTCTTGGCCTCACCAGCACACAGGGTCATTTTAAACAGCTCCCAAAATTGGAATCTTCTCATTCGTACCTGCTCACGGACCAGTGACATCTCCATCTTTTCCAGTAGGTCCACAAATCGGCCCTTCTCCATCAAAAGCGAGCACATGATCGGAACGCTAAACTCGTTTTCGATCAGACGGGCAGCGAAATTACGTTCCTCTGCCTCGTCACTTTGGAAATGAATTCACTAACTCAGACAGCGAACACAAAACAGGGAGACATATTTACCATGAATTTAATTATTTTTATGGTGATGTTTGTAATCTTGTAAGACATAACGCTGTCTTCATGAATGGTTGAAAAATAGTGATAAACGAATGGACTGACAGCACAGTGAAAACACTCGAAGAACATTAAACACTTGAAATAACACTTGATAAACACTGAACACAACAGAAGAAACACTGACTCTTAAAAATGAGCATTTTGCACTTTCCCTAAAACTGGAAAAGGACCTACCGTGGGATGGTTTTTTGTTAATGAAAAGGAAGATGGCTGTAGAGGGAGATAAGACAGCGGTGGTTGATTAGTGGTCTAGGGGTAGCGTCTTGAATTAAAACGTCTCCAGT
This sequence comes from Schistocerca cancellata, assembly GCF_023864275.1. Taxonomy (NCBI): domain Eukaryota; kingdom Metazoa; phylum Arthropoda; class Insecta; order Orthoptera; family Acrididae; genus Schistocerca; species Schistocerca cancellata. The sequence continues at coordinate 152,232,848 of NC_064634.1, read as the reverse complement.
CCTGGCTTCAAAACCCGCCACAGCTTCATTAATAATCAGCATTGGTGGTCGAAGACTTCCAGCATAAGAAGTCACCCCCATTCTGTCAGCGGCCTTGTCAAATAGGGCGGAGGAGCGGACAAGGCTTCAGGGTATTCTCTTGTCCTTGGTGTGGGGAACTGTCCCTAAGGGCGGATGAATTAGCAATGATCAACGGCATGAAGATGCCGAAGACAATGGAAACCACTATGCTAAAGACACATAATGTGTATCCACAGGACATTGGCAAAAGATTCCGAATAGTACCCATACAGATCTCCTGGAGAGTACAGCCAAGGGGAAGGTGACCATGAAAAAAAGATTGAATAACAAGCGAAAGGATAACGTTCTACGAATCGTGGCATAGATTGCCAGAAGCCTGCAGAAGCCTGAACGTGGTAGGGAAACTAGAAAATCTGAAAAGGGAAAGGCAAAGGCTCATTCTATATATGGTAGGAGTCAGTGAAGTGAAATGGAAAGAAGATAACGATTTCTGGTCGGATACGTATAGGCTAATATCAACAGCAAAAGAAGGTGGTATAATTGGAGGAGGATTCGTTATGAATAGAGAGGAAGGGCAGAGTGTTACTGTGGGCAGTTCAGTGATACCCTTGTTATCACAATCGACAGCAGATCAACACCGACAACGATAATTCAGCTGTAGATAGAGAAAGTATATGAGGATATTGCAAGAGCGATACAACACGTAAGGGGAGACGAAAATCTAATAGTCACAGCAGACTGGAATGCAGTTGTAGGGGAAGGAAAAGAAGAAACAGTTACAGGAGAATATGGACTTGAGACAAAGAACGAGAGAGGACAAAGGCTTATTGAGTTCTGTAATAAATTTCAGCTAGTAATAGCGAATACTCTCTTCAATAATCACAAGAGGAGGAGGTATACTTGGAAAAGGCCGGGCGATACGAGAAGATTTCATTTAGATTACATCGTGGTCAGACAGAGACTCCGAAATCATTTACTGGATGTAAGGCGTATACAGGAGCACATATAGACTCAGATCACAAACTAGTACTGATGAGATAGTAGGCTGAAGTGATTACTCTGGAAGAATCAATACCCAAAGAAGTGGGATACAGAAGTACAAAGGAATGAAAAGATACGCTTGAAGTTCTCTATGCTATGCTATAGACACAGCAATAAGGAATATCTCATTAGGCAGTACAGCTGAAGAGGAAAGGACATCTCTAAAAGAGCAGTCACAGAAGTTGGAAAGAAAAAATAGGTACAAAGTAGGTAACTGCGAAGAAACCTTGAGTAACAGAAGAAATACTTCAATTGATCTATGAAAGAAGCAAGAATAAATGTTACGGGAAATTCAGGAATACAGAAATACAAAACGCAGAGAAATGAAGCATATAGGAAGTGCAGGGAAGCTAAGACGAAATGTCTGCAGAAAAAATGTGAAGAAATCGAAAAAGAAATGAGAGTCGGAAGGACTGACTCAGCATATAGGAAACACAAAACAACTTTCGCTGAAACTAGAAGCAAGCGTGGTAACGTTAAGAGTACAACGGGAACTCAACTGTTACATGCAGAGGAGAGAGCGGATAGGTGGAAAGACTACACTGAAGATCCATATGAGGTGGAAGATTTGACTGATGTGATACAAGAAGAAACAAGAGTCAATTTAGAACAAATAGAGGATCAAGTATTAGAATCTGAATTTTAAGAACTTTGGAGCACTTAAAATCAAATGAGGCAGAGGGAATAGATAACAATGCATCAGAATTTCTAAAATTTTAGGGGTAAGTGCCAACAAAACGACTATTCACTTTGGTGTGTAGAATTTATGAATCGGGAGACAAACAATCTAACTTTCGGAAAAATATCATCCACACAATTCCGAAGACTGCGAGAATTGTAGCACAATCAGCTTAACAGCTCATGCGTCCAGGTTGCTGACAAGGATAACATACAGAAGAACGGAAAAGAAACTGAGGATAAGTTAGATGACGATCTATTTGGTTTTAGGAAAGGTAAAGGCACCAAGAGGCAATTCGGAAGTTGGGGTTGATAACGCATGCAAGACTAAAGAAAAATCAAGACAGGATTTTTCGACCTGGAAAAAGCGTTCGACAATGTAAAATGGAGCAAGGTGTTCGAAATTCTGAGAAAAATAGGGGTAAGGTATAGGGATGTATAGTATGTACAAGGGCCAAGAGGGAATAATAAAAGTGGACGACCATGAACGAAGTGCTCGAATTAAAAAGGGTAGGACTAAAATTCAAGGTCAAATGGTATCAATGATACGATTCGCCAATAACATTGCTGTCGTGAGTGAAAGTGACGAATAATTACACGATCTGCTGAATGGAATGAACGGTGTAACCAGTACAGAATATGTGCTGGGAGTAAATCGAAGGAAGGCAAAGGTAATGAGAAGTAGCAGAATTGGGACTGAGATAACGTAACACCAGGATTGATGGTCACGAAGTAGATGAAGTTAAGGTATTCTGCTACCTAGGCAGCAAAATAAGCAATGACGGACGAAGCAAGGAGGACATCAAAAGTAGACTAGTACTGGAAAAATATCATTCCTGGCCAAGTGAAGTCTGCTAGTATAAACATAGGCCTTAATTTGAGGAATAAATTCATGAGAATGTACGTTTGGAGCATAGCATTGTATGGTACTGAAAAATGGACTGTGGGAAAACCGGAACAGAAGAGAGAATCGAAGCATTTGAGACGTCGTTCTACAAACAAATGCTGAAAATTAGATGGACTGATAAGGTATGGAATGAGGAGCTTCTGCGCAGAATCTGAAAGTAGTATGTGTAAGACACTGACAAGGAGAGGGGACAGGATGATATTACAGACACTGTATGATCAAAAGGATCCGGAAACCTGACTGAAAATGACTTACAAGTTCGTGGCGACTTCCATCGGTAATGCTGGAATTCAATATGGTGTTGGGCCTCCCTTAGCCTTGATGACAGCTCACACTCTCGCAGGCTTACGTTCAGGTACGTGCTGGAAAGTTTCTTGGGGAATGGCAGCCCATTCTTCACAGAGTGCTGCACTGAGGAGAGGTCACCGATGTCAGTTGGTGAAGCCAGGCACCAAGTCGGCGTTCCAAAACATCCCAAAGTTGTTCGTTCTATATGATTCAGGTCAGGACTCTGTGCAGATCAATCCGTTAGACGGATGTTATTGTCGTGTAACCACTTCACCACAGGCCGTGCATTATGAACAGGTGCTCGATCGTGTTGAAAGATACAATCGCCATCCCCGAACTGCTCTTCAACAGTGGGAAGCAAGAAGATGCTTAAAACGTCAGTGTAGGCCTGTGTTGTGATAGTGCTACGGAAAACAACTAGGCGTGTCTACATCTACATCCACACCCATACTCCGCAAGCCACCCAACGGTGTGTGGCGGAGGGCACTTTACGTGCCACTGTCATTGCCTCCCTTTCCTGTTCCAGTCGCGTATGGTTCGCGGGAAGAACGACTGTCTGAAAGCCTCCGTGCGCGCTCTAATCTCTCTAATTTTACATTCGTGATCTCCTCGGGCGATATAAGTAGGGGGAAGCAATATATAGTACCCTCCATGAAAAACACGATCACACCGTAACATCACCGCCTCCGAATTTTACTGTTGGCGCTACACACGCTTGCAGATGACGTTCACTGGGCATTCGTCAAAACCACACCCTGCCATTGGACCACCACATTGTGTGCTGTTATTCGTCACTCTACACAACGCTTCTCCACTGTTCAATCGTCCAATGTTTATGCTCGTTACACCAAGCAAGGCGTCGTTTGGCATTAACCGGCGTGACGTGTGGCTTATGAGCATCTGCTCGACCATGAAATCCAGATTTTCTCATCTCTCGCCTCACTGTCATAGTACGTGCAGTGGATGCTGATGCAGTTTGGAATTCCTGTGTGATGGTCTGCATACATGTGTGCTTATTACACATTACGACCCTCTTCAACTGTCAGCGGTCTCTGTCAGCCAACAGACGAGGGCAGCCTGTACGCTTTTGTGCTGTACGTGTCCCTTCACGTTTCCGCTTCACTATCACATCGGAAACAGTGGACCTAGGGATGCTTATGAGTGTGGAAATCTCGCGTTCAACGTATGACACAAGTGACACCCAGTCACCCGTCCACGTTGGAAGTCAGTGAGTTCCGCAGAGCGTCCCATTCTGCTCTCTCACGATGTCTAATGACTACTGTGGTCGCTGATATGGAGTACCTGGCAGCAGGTGGCATCACAACGCACCTAATATGAAAAACGTATGTTTTGGGGGTTGTCCAGATACTTTTCATCACATAGTGTATGTTAAGACATCACATAATGACTTCCTTCGTACTAGAGAGAGCTGTTGAAGGCAAAAACTGCAGAGGAAGAAAGAGATTGGAATACCCCCAGAAAGTAATTGAGGATGTAGGTTGCAAGTACCACTCTGTGATAAAGAGGTTGCCACATATGGGGAATTCGTGGCGGGCCACATCAAAACAGTCACAGGACTGATGAAAGAAAAGGAAGTGTCGGTGATGAGGTCTGGTAAGAGGTGGTGATGCGACAGGGGTGCCTGTGGGGGACAAGGCGGTAGGGGTAGGGCTGATATTGGAATCTAAAAACCTGAAATGAAAAGGGAGTGAGGAGCGACAGGGATGGAGAAGAGAAAGAGGTGTGATATGGGAAGAGGTTGAGGAGGGAACCCTTGGGATTGTGGATAGAATGGAGTGGATTCAGTGTTGGTAGACTGGGTGTATGTTAGGTGGTCTTTGTAGTCCAGGACCGACAGTTGAAATTTCTTTGGGAGAAGACGTGGATGGTGGGCAGTTGGAGGGTACAGTGGGACGTGTAGGTTGAGGTGCGGCAACACACTAGGATTGGAAAGGCGAGGGGACGCAATAGGATTGTTGCAGTCGAGTTTGGGGATGGCACAAGTACTTTGGAGGTGTCCAATGTGAGTGAGGAGAAATCGGAATATGATGATTTGGTAAAGGATGATTGTTGGAAAGTAAGCAGATATGGATAGTGAGACAGATAGGCATGACATTCGAGGATGTGAAGAGACTTATAGAACTTGTATGGTGCAAACATCCATGCAACATTTGCGTAGCAGAGGACGTGATAAATCAGGGATTTGTTTGTGTAAGGACCTTGGAGGGGTGTCGTCTGCATGTACAACTGGTTAGCAGGTTTAGTACTTCCAGTCTGTTGTGGGCTTTCTGTTAGATGGAGTAGGTTAGTTTTCCACATCAGTTGTCAGTGGAAAGTTAGCCCAAGGTATTTTAGTGAGTTAGTTAGCTGTGTAGGATGATCGGAAATAGTGAGACAGAAGTCGTGGTGACGGAAGGTGCAGGTGGTGCATCCTCTAATTATTGTCGGCGTTTTTGGAGGGGTTAATCTTATGGAGCCATTGGGTACACCTGGAGGTAGACTGATTACGGTGGAGTTTGAGGGATCGTTGCGATTTCTGAAGCGTACGATAGAGGCTGGAGAAAGTGGTGTCATCACCATACTGAAGAAGGTGGGCGGAGGAGGTGGTTTTGGCATGTTGGCAGTGTATAGGAGGTAAGGAGACAAGAGGAAATGGAACCTTCGGGTAATCAAGCAGTGGGGTAGAAGGTGTGGGCTGGGCGGTTGGGTAGGAAGGATCCAAGAAGGTGGTCATAGTTTATTGAAAATGCATAAGTTTGGTGTTTGAAAATGAGACTGGAATGCAATATGTGGTAATCTGCTTCCTCCAAGTCAAGGGAGACAAAGATGTAGTATTTACGGTTGTTGATCTGTTGGAATAGGAGGTACGTGAGGCACAGGAGGTGATCGTCAACAGAGAAGGAGGGATGGAAGCCAAACGGGGTAATAGGAACCACATGATGTTTGAGCCGATGTCGGTGGATCTGAAGGGAGAAGATGGAGTCAAAGACCTTGATAAACGCTGAGGTGAGAGAAGTGAGGCAGTACAAGAAGGTATTAGCGAGGGGTTTGTTCGGAATGAGGAAAAGTAAATGTGTTCACATTCTATCTTCCTCCTTATATAGTAGCGTTCGTTAGTTTTTCAAGTGAGAATAAGTTGCCACTGACGAATATTGTATTATTTTTTTCCCCAAACTCTACGCAACAGCTTCAACTGCAATGTTAATATCATTGAACCAATGTTGAAGTTGTCAACTAGTCCTTTATTATGCGCTCTGGCACGTGTCATTTCTTCATAGTACTATGACACTGTAACCCAATGGGTTCATTATGAGTTGTGTTAACAGGCAGTATTTCTGATAAGTGCAACCACGTATTTGTTTTAAATAGTATGTGACAGCGATTTTTAAAACATTTATTCAAAGCCTCTTTTGCATCAAATGTGCAAAGCTTGGTTCACTTGTTTCATTAAACAGAAAGTATTGCTTTTCCTATACTTCACTTCTGTAATATTTCAATTTGGTTCTTGTTATCAAATTTAGATTTTTAATAATGTATCAATAATATCAGTGTAATAATTTGTATTTTGTGTTTACATATTTTGTGTGGATTTAGCGTATATTGCAATTTGTAATGAAATGGCACCAAGTACAGGGGCACCTGAAGTTAATATAATGGACGCTGTGACTGGGTGTGTACAATTGTGAACAGAATCCCTAGTGAGAATTGCGTTATGGGCGTGTCAAAATGATTTTAGCAACAAGTGCACATGCAAGCTTTCTAGGTCTGAATTACTCGCTACTAAACGATTTGTTTGTCTTAACTTATAATATTTGAAGTGGGAAACACCTAAATGCTTCCTGGTAAATCAAGTTCAAATTACTTTTAGCGTTGATGATGGCATAATGTAACTTAAATCTAGCCAGATCTGCAATAAAATACAGATTTATATGTGACTGAAAGCTTTGTTCATCCACGATTATAACATTTTCATAGTCACAATTGTAATGGAATAGAACCTGATATGTCATTGATAAATGGGAAGAAAATGAAATATCTTCTAAGGCTTCTCAATGAGACACAAATTTAATTTTTCGAAGTTTTCACAATTATAATTATTCTCTGAGTAAACACGTGTTAATATAAAAAAAGAATCGTTTTGAAAACATTGCTGTCGAGCAAAATTTTTTGCAAAATAATTTCTATTAGCACAAGCAAATTATCAAAATTCTTACAACAGTACTGTAGAAAGTCATATCGTTTTTACTTCAATAGTCACGAAAATGTATATGCATCATGAGTTAACTTTTGAAATTTAATTTTTTACCTATTTTGAAATGGCTCCAATAGCGAATTATGTGAAGTTAATGTTCTAGGAATACGGAATATACAGTATGTTCTTGAAGTAGATGAAGTAAAAGAAAAGGACAAAAGTTAACCAATGTGAGTTTTAATGTACTAAAGATGTGTAAATTCGATAAAGTAGAGGAAAACAATTAAACGCCCGCAGTAACCCACCATGTATACGCAAATAACTGCGATTTCAGCTATAATGATTTAAAACTATAATTGCTTCTTGTCAAACAAATTCCGGTGTGGTAGCTCGGGCTGTAAATCCAACCTCAACTCCAGAGGTAGTTCTTTCTGAACTTTCCTTAGACTCTCTAAGTAGTGCTATGTTTACAGCAAATTTATCTCTAGCTGGCCTCTTACTGCCTACTGCATAGCCTCTTGTAGTTCGGTCACTTTCCCTCATGCTTCCGAAACACTATCTTCTACGTACTGCAATCATTTTGTCATTACTACTTCCCTAGCTAAGACTTGTACTTTTTTTTGTAGTTCCCTGATCACTCTGGCATACCGCATTACCGCCCTAGGCAGTGTCACAGTAGTTGTGTGTTATTTAATACCTCCATATCTAAACCTCACCTACAGGCAGGAATACTTATTACTTTCCTCCCCCTTAAATTCATTGTAGCTCCATAGCTGCTTATACTAATAGAACTAAATCTATACCTAACCTACAAAAAATATTAAATGACTATCTCCTAGGCCTTAATCCATACAGGTTCCTCATCATCGTTTCATTTAAAACCTCTTGTTTATTTTCCTATACCTTTCTGCTCACTCTCGATTTCTGGTCAATGTCTCCTATTCCTGGAATAACTTCCAGACTCCATCGAAAACGGAATCATAATATTTACTGGCGACGTAGTCTCTACCACATTCTATGGCCCCTGATACTTTGCAAAAAAGTTCTTAGAATTCCCTTCGGCGTATACGAAGCTCACAGCATCACCTCTGACCAACATTATACTGTGGCATACTTGTCGTATTGCTCACAGCCTCTTTCTGTTTCTCCATTGTTCGTGTATCTGCCCTCTGTAGTCTATTCCAAAAGTCCCTAATCGGTCTGGGAAATTCTTTAACAGACTCTCCAGTCATCCCTTTCTTTGCTTTCAATATGTCGAACAGTGATGGTATTTTACGATCATATACTCTTTTATATGGCCGAAATCCTGTATTCGTATGCTGCCTTGAGTTGTAGGCGGGGACAGCGTACATTACATAGATATCCCAGTTGGTGTGATGAGAGGCAATGCAGAATCCAACCATCTTCCCGATTGTCCCACGACACTCTTCCAGTTCGTGCACTAGCCTGTAGATGGAGAGGACTCATCCTTAACTTCTTCACATTCAGCAACCTACACAGTTCCTTGAATAGATCTGACAGGAAGTTCCCTGGTCTGTTATTATTGTTTCACACACTCCAAATTTCAATATCGAATTATTCACAAATGCTTGTGTCACTGTTGCTGTGTGCTGGTCTGGCATTGCGATAATTTCCATGTGCTGTGAAAAATGCTTTATGATAGTATGTATTTATTATACTTCTTTGACATGCATGCAATTCCACACATACTGATTTGCATCTGTCTGCCTATTACTACAGCAATACCTTTCCGCCTTTGTTCTGTCTGTCGATCTGCAAATCTGTGACATGTTAATATGTGATCATGAGATTCTTGTACCACCATATTCCTTAGCTTCGCTGTTCCACTACCCGCTGTCTCAACTTGGTTTCTCTGTATAACAACCCATCCTGCATTCAGAACTGTGACTGCTTAAAATACTGCTTATATTTGGCATCCGCTCTTTGTCCAGCTTGCCATTCGTTATGCTCATTATTACCCCCAATATGTAACGCTGCTACTTTTCTACTTAAGCCATCTGCATTTCCGTGCTTCTTCCATGTTTTATGCATAACTTCGAAATCAAATTCGCTTAGTCTTACTGCCCATCGTGTCCACCTACCGGAATGATCCTTTAACAGTAACAACCATTTTAATGCCACATGATTTGTTATTACTATAAACTTTTTACCGAACAGATAACATTTGAAATAAGTGACTTCATAATTATGGCTCAACATCCCTTTTTCCATTACTGAATAATTTCTTTCCGCGGAATTTAGTTGCCTTGATGAGTAAGCAACCGGATTTTGTACACCTTCTACCTCTTGTGACAACACGCAGCCAAATGCATCGCATGACATAGCAAATTCTGTTACTTATGAAAGGGGTGCTTCGTCCTCACAGAAAGTTGTCGCTGAAAGGTTAGACCAAGCGCTGTTGTGGCGTTTGCGCAAAGTCCCACGAAGTCCTCGAGCCGACATCAGAGGGAAACTGATTTAGCATACGGCTCTGTTCGTCCAAGCATTGTCACCAGATCACTGTGATGTTAGAATAGAGTTTGCTGAGTCATCATTACAGTGGGTGGAAGAATAACCAGTTCCTGGAGTTTCGAGGGAACAGTTGCAGTCACTAGACTTGACCCCACTGGACTTTTTTTCTCTGGAGATATTTGAAAGAGAAAGAGTATGCCAGTGATTTGGCCGTATTAGAAGCAGTCATTAGGAAATAGTGTGCGTGGAATCCAAATGACACGTTGCAACAGTCTGTTAGCAACAGTGCACTCTGACTGCAATGGTGAGTTGCTAATGCTAGTGTCTATATGGAAATATGAAATGGTAAGGACCATGATACATAACAGAATTGAAAGCAACCATGTAACATTGTTAATGAGTGAACAATAGTTAAATAAAAATATGGATACACGTTTACGTTCTATATTGTGCTCCACTGGGTATATAAGAACACACCCAAACCCAGATTAAATACTGTGTCACAATTTCAAAGGAACTGGTGGGGAACTTTCGGAGATTTAGGATTTTGAACAAATGAAATGTGATTATGTGTGTGGGTGTGTGTGGATGGGTGTGTTTAAATATCTACTGAGTTGCCAACCCAGTAGATATGTAAAGACATATGCATTTGAGTGCAGTGTTATGTCAAAATTCCAAAGTAATCGGTGAAGAACTTTGAGACGTATGCAATTTTATACACACTAACATTTACATCTATGTAAATAATAATGCAAATATTTGCTTTGAACAAAATCGTAAATCTCTGAAAGCTATGCACCAACTACTATGAAATTTTAACATAACATTGAATTCAATATGCACATATTTTTATACAGTATAACTACTAGGTGGCCAAGTCACTATAATACCCCTATAATACACAATAATATGTGTAACAAATGTAAGGCAAATCTATATAACAATGTAAATGTACATATGTACAAAGAACTAATTCTCTGAAAGTTCTTCAGTGATTACTTCCAAATTTTGAGACCATGTAGCATTCAAATATGTGTGACACTTTATGTATCTATTTTTAAACATATACTTTTTAAATACATAAATTTTACATATATAATATATATAAAAATATGTAATATATAAAGGGGAAATGCCATTACTAAAATTTCAAAAAGTGCTTGACTTATTTACTTCAAATACATTTAGATGGAGATCATATATATATATATATATATATATATATATATATATATATATATATATATATATAGAGAGAGAGAGAGAGAGAGAGAGAGAGCCAACAGGAAATTTGTATTTATGGCTTATCAGGTTATGAGTAGAGTACTACTACAAAATCTTAATCTTCAGTAATGATAAACATGGCTCAGAGTCAGAGATGGGGGGGGGGGAGGAGGTTGAACAAATTTGTGTATATATATATATATATATATATATATATATATATATATATTAAAAAGTGTACTTTATGTTTTGTTTCTTTCCAGTTATCCAGGCCAAGCCACACCTGTGAGTGACTGGGACCAGCTAGTGTTATAATAACTTCCATCAGAAAGAATGCAACAGATGAGATTCAAAATAATGTTTTCCAAAGAATTCTCAACTGATTTGGAGAAAATAGACTGTGTCTAAATTTTGAAAATGAACACTATATTTAGTTCTCAACAGGTAGACACACAGCAATAACTGATGTAGCACATGAAAAGGAGTCAGTAAATAGGGTAGATGCTCCAACTTTTTTGGTGTATACGTACACAAAAGCTTCAACTGAAAGAATAATGTTACTGTCCTTCTCAGACAGTTATGCTCAGCTATTTTTGCTCTTCGTATAATATTGTTAATCTTGGAAATAAAGAAAAATTGTCTTTCTCTTGATTATACCAGCCAACAGAGAAAATTGTAACTGGGATTAAATAAATCCTTGTTAACTACATCGGCCACACTTATAACGAAAAAGACAATCAAAAACTTGAATTAGCTCTCATTTCCAAATTATGAGAGGGGGTGGGTGGGAGCATTTAATTATTATTGTATTTTATTTGCATTCATTGCATTTCCCCTCCATATAGGCTTCAAAATCCTGCTGATGGGATTATATATCAAATGTCGTCACCTATACATTTGGGTCTGACGGATAGCCAAATGGTAAGGCAACCACTTGCAATAAGCAGGAAATCCATGTTCGTGCCCCAGTCCAGCACAAATTTTCATCGTCGTCATTCCGTTCTACAGCTGATGTTCGTCATAATTGGCAGTGGCGAATTCATCTGATGTGTTACAGGGGTGTGTATTCTGTCGCTACTTTTAGCTTTTGTTCGTAGCAAAAATTGGGATGGGAAGAGGAAGGGAGGTGTGGAGCATGTTTCATTTAAGTTTAGTCTTCAGTGTGTTACAAGTTAGTGATATGTTTGTGTGCCGTAAGAACGTGTTACTGAAGTGCAGTTAGCGTTTTTGTTCATTGTAGTTAATATAATCCAATATGTCTCGCAAATGTGTAAGCAGCGCTGACATTTTTTAACATTTGCTGAGAAGCTACACTGAAATAGCAAAGGAGGCCAATAACGCCATATATTAGAAAGGCGTACAGGCTACGCTGAGGCTGTGACATCGACGAGTAAGATTTTCCATGGGCTTCGCTATACCCAAGCTCTGGCGAGAACCATCATACCACGTGAATGGGTGTTACTTCTGTATGACGACTACATTAACACATGGTATTTCCTAACATACCGTCGGCCATGCGACCAGTGCCTCATGGAGACGGACTGCCTATTCCTACCCCATCTGAATGTGATGTTGATGAGGGCAGTAGTGAAACTAGTGCCGCACCATCATCTTCAAAACACAGTTCACCGAAAGATCCTGAGTCTTTGTGTAACGATTCACAAAATAACGAGATTTGAAATTAATGACCTAGCAGGATGTCTGGAATTGCTAAGATATGAAGCTGGATTGTTGATGTGAAGATTACAACAATGGTAAATGTGACTGCGTTTCATAACCGCCATATGCCTTTCCTTACACTTTTCGAAAATGGAGAGAACTTCATATTTTGTTGTGATGTACGGAGAATTATAGCAGCTATGGGAACTGATAATAAAAGTGATCAGTGGAGGTTGTTTATCGACTCCTCTAAAGTCTCAAGTGTGTGCCACTTCATAATGGCAATGTGCTTGTTACCATCGATTCGGACTGGGTATGCACCTTAAATTATAGAAACATATGATGGCATGAAACAGTTACTCTTGCAATTGAACTATGACAAGTTTAAATAGCAGATTTCTGGGGATCTGAAAGTCATGAACATATTACTTGGGCTAAAACATGGTTACACCAACTTCTGTCGTTTCCTGTCCCTCTGAGATAGCCATGCCAAAGTGCTTCGCTATAAAGATAAAAAAAAAAGCTTGGCCTAAACGTCAATCGTTTGAACCAGGATCTCACAATGTTATGCATGAAGCAGTTTTCGAATCCAAGAACATAACTCTCCATGCTGTTCACATAAAAACTGCCCTAACGAAAAATATCAGAACATAATTCTCCATGCTGTTCACATAAAATTTGCCCTAATGAAAAACTTCTTTAAGACTGTGGATAAAACTGGGAAAGAATTTCTCTATTTGTGCGTGAATTTTCACATCTTAATTAGCTGAAAATAAAAGGGGGATTTCTCTGAGTCCCTAGAAGCGTAACTGTACAGAGAGGAACATTTCAATACCAACCTGAGGTGTGACGAAAAGTTAGCTTGGGGCACACTTGTTCAAGTGTCAACAAACTATTTAGGAAACAACAAAACAGAAAACTATAAGGATTTTGTGTTAAATCTTCTGCAGTGCTACGATAGACTGATGTGTAAGATAGGTCGATAAAGTTACATTTCCTAGATTCCCACTTCAATTTATTTACTGGTAACTATGATGCTGAAACCTACGAGCACAGAGAACGTTTCCGTCAACAAAATTGGGACATGGAAATTGGATACCAGCGAAAGTGGAGTGCGTAAGTGTTAGCCGATTACTGCTAGATACCAATCAGGGAATCACCATCAGAAAACTACAAACACCACGCAAAGCAGTAGCGATTCAGTGACCTTGCTCCATGGGAAAACGCTAACAAAAGTCATCATAACTTCAAAAGGAGAACTGATCTTGCATTCTCATTAACATTTCCGCTATCAGCACACCCGAGAACTTAAAGATTAGCTGTCTTAATGCCAGTTACAGAATAAAAATAAAATTCTTTGGGCTAGTTTTACTAATTGAGTTTGGTTCAATTGGTAATAATGCTTTTTATTCTTTATCTACCTACTTACCTTATTTAGTAATTCATAATTATTAGTTAACCTAAGATTACAATGTGAGTTTATGTGAAAATTTATTCCATTATGATATTCAACAGACCTATGGAAACACAGATGATCTTTTAACCTTTTATAGATATACATATCAAAAATTTCAAATTATTATTCAAACTGGTTTGAGTTATGTGTCAATACATAGACCGCTTAGGTATCTGGGATTAATAACAGAATGAATTTATAATTATCTACAACATCAAACAGGACACATATCTTTTAACCATTTGGAATAACATAAAGTAAAATTTTAAAATTCTCCAAAATTTTGGCTTGAGTTACTCATAATCCACTATCAAAAGAGATTTGAACCTAAACTGGCACCTAAAAGGCAGATGAATCAGCGATGATGATGCAGAAGGAAATGGAAACCACTGCAGTAAAGATACATAAAGTGTATAAAAAAGACATGTGGCCTGTAATTGAAAAAAGTGTCACGACGATCTCTCTATTGCCAAACGTTTTCCCGGATTAGTCCCCATTTAGATCACCAGGTGGGACCTCCAAGTGGGAGATGCAATAGTGAACAACAGCATAACATTCCTCTAGTCAGGGTATGAAATATCTGAACACTGAATTTGGTAGAAAAGCCAGAAAATCTAAAAGGAAAATTTTGAGGCACAGTCTAGATCTAATAGGATTCAAGGAAATTATATAGAAAGAAAACTATGATTTGTGGTCCAACCAATATAGAGCTATATCAACAGCCGCAGATAGAGGTGTAATGAGAATTATGAATAGAATTTTATTACAGAGAGTGCATTACTGTGATTAGTTCAGTAATGCGGTTGTTCTCATCAGAATCGATGGCAAATCTATGTTGACAACAATAGTTCAGGTATATACGCTGATGTCGCAGCCACAAGATGAAGAGAGAGTTTGTTTATAAATCAGTCTATATATCAGGAGTTTGAAGTGGTAATTCTGTATGTAAAGGAAGCTGAAAAACTAGTAACACTAGTTAACAAATTTAAACATTTTTCTACATCTTGTTTGTAAATGGGTGGATTTACCTTATTTTGGTGTTCTGAATACACTGGAAAAATTAGTTTTTCTCTATGACGTCACATTTCCTACATACACAGCAGAATAAAACACGGTAATAGCGAAAATTGACACAAATAAGACAAAAAAATATGCAATACTATTTTGTATGTATATTTGGGCGTGATGCCAATAAAAGGTCCAAATTAATTCAGAACATATTCTTAACCTTTAATCGTCTTTGTTTTTTTTTTTTTTTTTTTTTTTTTTTTAAATGCGACGACGGAGTTCTTCTTTTGTTTGCCGTTTCATCACTCTCCCTAACAAGACCCCAGCAGTAGTCACCCCCCATCAAAGGGTTCCAGTGGCCTCGGTAACGGTGTTCCATGGTAAGAATGTTTTGGTGAAAGCGTTCAATTCAGCATGCTCACCGCTTACAGCTCCCAAATTTTCTGTGAAGAAATCAAGGTGAGAATGTAGAAAGAGAATTTTAAGCGACATTCTACACCCCATGTTCTTATAGTTGTCCAACAGATTGTTCACAATGGTAACATAGCTTTTGTCTTATCTGTTACCAAAAAAGCCCTTCCAATTGCTTCAAAAGAAGATCAAGCAGGTAACTGGGTATCTGTGAGTTTGGTATCAAAGGTTGGATCTTTCAGCAATTTTCTTATTTGTGGTCCAACAAATATACCCTCTTTCAGCTTTCCCTCACTTAATTTGGGAAACTTTTCTTTTAAGTGATTGAAAGCCTCACCATCTTTATCCAGAGCTTTTACAGAGTTCCTGATAAGACCCAACTTGGTATGAAGAGGAGGTTTAGGCAAGTCTTTGACTGTATAGTGGTTTTTGGTGTCACAGTTGTCCCAAAGGCAGCAGTATTTCATGAATCTACCCTGTAAACCTGCAAGGAGTGCAACAACTTTTAAATCACAGCAAAGCTGCCATTCATGATCCTTATATTTGATTGCCTCTAGCAGCAAGGCCATGGTTTCATAAGTTTCTTTCATGTCTACTGCGTAAGCCAAAGGTACCGATGGAAATGCATTGCCATTTTGCAGTAGTACTGCTTTCAAGCTGGTATTACTGAAGTCAATAAAGAGACGCCACTCCTGTGGCTTATGTTGTACACATAATTGCATCATCAGACCATTTAAATCTCTACATGCACACACTGAACTCTGCATATAGAAATATTGATCTGAAACAGGAAATATTAGTCCCTGGAACTAAAAGGTTCCGTTGTTACAGTCTCGACCCCAAGAGATCAGCTTGCTGTTTCGAAAGTTTTAGATCGGGAACCAAATCGTTCAATTCCTTTCGATAAAAGAGCTGAGGTGAAGTGTCATGATATGAAGGGTAGTACTCTTCTATATGTTCAATACTTTCTGACTCACTTGGCATGGTATCTGGTTCCCTGGCTTTCAAGTTACAGACAGGAACAGGCCACCCCTCATCATGGGGCACAGGCAAAACCACTCAACATACATTTCGATACTTTATTTTATGTCTAGTTTTGCTTGAATGTCGCGAAATATTTGTAAGAAAGACAGAAGTAACAGTCTGAATAATGGTCATTAGGCTCACACCACATCATTGGAACAGCAAATGACGTGGCTCGGCGTTTTCCTTTCAACCGCTCGTTAAGGTTGTAATACAGGTTATGCAGGCAATATGAGATGCAAAACTGTTATCTTGATCAAAATACAGTTTATATGCCTTCTTAACCAAATCAATGATTGGCTTTGTTTGGACTTTTGGAGTGAATTTCCCATACACATAAAAAAGTTGTTGGTGTAGTTTAGACAGCATTAAGATTTACTAATTGCCATTTTTTCTTAGTTTAAATTTTAAACACAAGAAGTTCGCACGATCTTTCACAGGAAACACTCATTGAGCATCTCTTTCACACCACTTGACTACCACACCAACCATTTACTGACGATTTGTAGACATTTTAGCTCTCCTCCGCAAATCAAAAACAAACAATTAAACATCAAAACAGAAGAACAGCAAAAAGCGAAATACTGAATACGAAAAATAAAAAGACGTTTAAAATCTCAAAAATGGTATGTGCTAGAACATTTTGAAAGGTGTATTCGGATTCTACACACCAAAATACATACTGGTTGATGTATCACATCCCAGATATAAAATGGCTGTTGACTAGTGTTATCATGATGGTTGGAAGGTTGTTATAGATAAAGGAGTAGAAGAAAGGGTTACAGGAGGGCATGGAATTGGTAGTGGGAATGAGAGATGAGGAGAGAAATTAGTTCTGCGACCAATGTCAGTTAGTAGCAGTGAATCCTCTGTTCAAGAATCAAAAGAGGAGGAAAAGCATGTGGAAAAAGCCTGGGAAGACGGAAAGATTGTAGATGGATTCCATCATGATCAGATATTAGGGTGTAAGGCATACCCAAGAGTAAATTCTGGCTCGGATCACTATTTAGCAATTCTGTAAAGTAGACTGGAGATGACGAGCATCAAACGAAAGAATCGGTGTGCAAGATAGTAGCATACTGAGGTGATGAAAAGATGAGATGCGTCTGGAGTTCACTAAAAACGTGGATAATGTAATAAGGAATAACACAGTAGTGAGTTCCGTCGAAGAGGAGTGGGCATCTCTAAACCGAAGAATCAGAGATGTTGGAGAGACAAACAAACGTATGAGGAAGAGGACTGCGAAGAAGCCGTGGCTTACAGAAGAAATACTTCAGCTGTTCGACGAAAGAAGGTAGTATAAATAATTGAAGGGAAAGACAGGAACACAGCAGTGTAAATCACTGGCGAATGAAATAAATAGGAAACGTAGGGACGCCAACGCTAGGTGGCTGCAAGACCAATGTGAAAGAATAGGAAAAGAAATCATCGTTGGAAGAAATTTTCTAGCCCATAGAAAATTAAAAACAGTCCTGACTTAAATTAAAAGTAAGGCCGGCGACATTAAGATGCAGTAGGAAATCCACTATTTAACCCAGAAGAAAGAGCAGTTAGGTGGAAAAAGTATGCTGAAGGCATCTATGAGGGAACTACCTCATGAGGTGACAGACGAAGAATTTGGTGTCTAGATGAAAGGGATAGGGGATCTAGTACTAGCCATAGAATTTATGAGAGCCTTTGGAAGACTTATGATCAAATAAGCCAGAAATTAAAAATTTGAATAATGAATCAATAATGAAAGAGGATTTGAAAATAAAATGAGTGTAGACAGATCAGGTAAAATATTTGAAAAATCCAAATCTGCTTAAATATTAACAATGTAACAAATGTTGTTCGCTATTTGAACATTCAGCAGAAGAAGAAAATCATCAAAAAAACTTATAATCAGGCACTAAAAACCATAAAGAATATTCTGCACAGGCTTCAGAATTTTATGAAGAGAATAGTGTCTATTTTATTTTACAGTCACTAGCTTGGACCTAACTACGCCCTCTTCGCATCTAAAGTCAGAGAGAATGGGAGCTATTACAGGTATTAACTAAAGAAGATGCCAATGAAAACTATCAACGTTTCTATGCTTTAGATGTGAATAATAACAAATTGAACAGAAATCGTATATTGTTATAATTAATTCGTAATCTGCACTGTTCTCTGTTGATAAAATTATAAAACAAGATCACTGTTTCCCTTGTCACAACAGTACACTGTCTTCTTTGTGCCTCTTAGGCCAGTTTAGGTTATTAATATGTAGCTGGAATTTATGTGTATAGACTGAAGAGTCAAAGAGTAAAGCAATATTTTCACCAAGGCCAGTAATCGAGTCAGGGTCTCCCGCTTGCTAGGCAACTGCATTGGCCACTAAACCACCTTGGCATAGCAGTGTGCGCATCCACATGGATTGCCCTGGCATGCCTCCCTCCCCAATCCAAATTCTCACTGCCGCCCCACTCTTCTTTAAATTTCCCGTTACACACGAACAGGATTTCCGATGCTCTCCATCTTCTGGAACAGCACCTCAGCATCGAACGTAAACAGTATATCCAACTTGAAACCCAGACGCAGGTACTTATAAATATAAAATGAAATAATCTCAGAGACTTTACTGGTCTCATACAGATACCATTTTATGAATACGGACTGAACAGGTTGTAATCCGTGCAGTTGTGTGAACTGCTGTGCCAACGCGGCTTAGTGGCTAACACACCTGCGTTGTAAGCAGGCGACACGGGTTCGATTCCCGACCTTGGTACAAATTTTCACTCCTCTCCTCAGTGTATACACATAAAGTCATATTTGTTTGAGACAAGTGAACTCTCTTAAACTGTGACATTTCAACTGTACGCGTAGCTTGAGGTTAAAACGATTACAGTGAAAATTAATACGAATTTAACTACACTATTGGCCATTGCTACACCAAGAAGAAATGCAGAAAATTAACGGGTATTCATTGGACAATTATATTATACTAGAACTGACATGTGATTACATTTTCGGGCAACTTGGGTCCATAGATCCTGAGAAATCAGTATCCAGAACAACCACCTCTGGCCGTAATAACGGCCTTGATGCGCCTGGGCATTGAGTCAAACAGAGCTTGGATGGCGTGTACAGGTACAGTTGCCCATGCAGCTTCAACATGAACAATACGAGACTGCAATAGAAGGGAGAACCGACAGAAGTACTCAAAGTACCCTCCGCCACACACTGTCAGGTGGCTTGCGGAGTATGTATGTAGATGCAGATGTAGATACCACAGTCCATCAAGAGTAATGACTGGCGTATTGTGACGAGCCAGTTGCTCGGCCACCATTGACCAGACGCTTCCAATTCGTGAGATATATGGAGATTGTGCTGGCCAGGGCAGCAGTCGAACATTTTCTGTATCCAGAAAGGCCCGTACAGGACCTGCAACATACGGTTGTGCATTATCGTGCTGAAATGTAGGGTTTCGCAGGGATCCAACGAAGGGTAGAGCCACGGGTAGTAATACATCTGAAATGTAACGTCCACTGTTCAAAGTGCCGTCAATGGGAACAAGAGGTGACCGGGACGTGTAACCAATGGCACCCCATATGATCGCGCCGGGTGATACGCCAGTATGGCGATGACGAATACACGCTTCCAATGTGCGTTCACCGCGATGTCGCCAAACACGGATGCGACCATCTTGATACTGTAAACAGAATCTGGATTCATCCGAAAAAATGACGTTTTGCCATTCGAGCACCCAGATTCGTCGTTGAGTACACCACCGCAGGCGCTCCTGTCTGTGATGCAGCGTCAAGGGTAACCGCAGCCACTGTCTCCGAGCTGATAGTCCATGCTGCTGCAGACGTCGTCGAACTGTTCCTGCAGATGGTTGTTGTCTTGCAAACGTCCCCATCTGTTGACTCACGGATCGAGACGTGGCTGCACGATCCGTTACAGCCATGCGGATAAGATGCCTGTCATCTCGACTGCTAGCGATACGAGGCCATTGGGATCCAGCACGGCGTCCCGTATTACCCTCCTGAACCCACCGATTCCATATTCTGCTAATAGTCATTGGATCTCGACCAACGCGAGCAACAATGTCGCGATACGATAAACCGCAATCGCGATAGTCTACAATCCGACCTTTTTCCAAGACGGAAACGTGATGGTACGCATTTCTCCTACTTACACGTGACATCACAACAACTTTCCACCAGGCAACGACGGTCAACTGCTGTTTGTGTATGAGACACTGGTTGGAAACTTTCCTCATGTCAGCACGTTGTAGGTGCCGCCACCGGCGCCAACCTTATGTGAATGCTCTGAAAATCTAATCATTTGCATATCACAGCATCTTCTTCCTGTCGGTTAAATTTCGCGTCTGTAGCACGTCATCTTCGTAGTGTAGCAGTTTTAATGGCCAGTAGTGTAAAAGCACCCAAGCCTGAACAGCACACCAAAGTATAAGCACTTCAGCTATTCCTTGCGTAATCCAGGACGCTGTAGTTTACGGATAAATGACCAGATGCCCTTGTCTAATGGTCCCGTTGATTAACACAATGCCGCAATAGCAGGAAAATGTGTTACCAAATTGTGAAATATATTTTGGGTTCAGTCTGAGATCACACTAGCACATATAATAAAAAAAATTCAAGGATATTTTTATGATGCACGCCAGATGATAGCGGTGACAACTGATATTCACTCTGTATCTGAGGTGAGGATGAGCTGATTCAGCCGAAACATGTCGTTTCAACATTAAAGTGTACCTAATGTAATCTGATACATAATGTAGTAAAACTGAAACATTTTAGAAACTTTTGAGAGTTTTGTGGTGCAAGGTTTTAGTGCAGTGGGATCGCCAGTTTTATCATACTAGTCCATGAAGCTGAGACTAGCATCAGTAGTACTCTATTTTAATTTGAGAAATCATTCTTGTAATGGCTGTAGGAAGATAAAACTGTTGGATGTAACTGCAATTTATTTGCTACGATAGGATATGATAGGCTATAATTTTTTTTCGTTACTTCATAATATGGTACGTCTTTCAGAAATACAAAGATGAATGTATTTGAATCATTTACACATAGCGCACAGAAGTACAGGAGTTTGACAAAAATGCGGAAACACCGTGAGAAACGCTATGCTTGAGCTTAAATGCAGATGCCAGGAAAGCCCGCAGGTTGCGCTGTTGTATTTCAACACGAACGGCACCTGTGCAGTGGACTCAATACGTCGCAAGTGTTAGACATGGTCAGAACAGTGTCCTGCGTAGTTGTGAGTATATTATGTCGAATGCAAGTAAAATCGTGCATGGGAAAATAGTTGGGGCTCGTATAGTTGGTGCTCGTATTGGTGGTACTTCCGTAAGCAAGGTTGTTGCTGTTGTCTTCAGTCCTGAGACTGGTTCGATGCAGCTCTCCATGCTACTCTATACTGTGCAAGCATCTTCATCTCCCAGTACTTACTGCAACCTACATCCTTCTGAATCTGCTTAGTGTATTCATCTCTTGGTCTCTCTCTACGATTTTTACCCTCGACGCTGCCCTTCAATGCTAAATTTGTGATCCCCTGATGCCTCAGATTATGCCCTACCAACCGGTCCCTTCTTCTTGTCAAGTTGTGCCACAAACTCCTCTTCTCACCAATTCTATTCAATACCTCCTCATTAGTTATGTGATCTACCCATCTAATCTTCAGCATTCTTCTGTAGCACCACATTTCGAAAGCTTCTATTCTCTTCTTGTTCAAACTATACATCGTCCATGTTTCACTTCCATACATGGCTACACTCCATACAAATAATTTCAGAAACAACTTCCTGACACTTAAATCTATACTCGATGTTAACAAATTTCTCTTCTTCAGAAATGCTTTCCTTGCCATTGCCAGTCTACATTTCATATCCTCTCTACTTCGACCATCTTCAGTTATTTTGCTCCCCAAATAGCAAAACTCCTTTACTACTTTAAGTGTCTCATTTCCTAATCTAATTCCCTCAGCATTACCCTACTTAATTCGACTACATTCCATTATCTTTGTTTTTGTTGATGTTCATCTTGTATCCTCCTTTCAAGACACTGTCCATTCCGTTCAACTGCTCTTCCAAGTCCTTTGCTGTCACTGACAGAATACAACGTCATCGACGAACCTCAACGTTTTTATTTCTTCTCCATGGACTTTAATACCTACTCCGAAATTTTCTTTTGTTTTATTTACTGCTTGCTCAATACACAGGTTGAATAACATCGGGGAGGGGCTACAACCCTGTCTCACTCCCTACCCAACCGCTGCTTCCCTTTCATGGCCCTCGACTCTTATAACTGCCATCTGGTTTCTGCACAAATTGTAAATAACCTTTCGCTCCCTGTATTTTACCCCTGCCAGCTTTAGAATTTGAAAGAGAGTATTCCAGTCAACATTGTCAAAAGCTTTCTCTAAGTCTACAAACGCTAGAAATGTAGGCTTGCATTTCCTCAATCTGTTTTCTAAGATAAGTCGTAGGATCAGTATTGCCTGACATGTTCCAACATTTCTGCGGAATCCAAACTGATCTTCGCCGAGGTCAGCTTCTACCAGTTTTTCCATTCGCCTGTAAAGAATTCGCGTTAGTGTTTTGCAGCTGTGACTTATTAAACTGATAGGTCGGTAATTCTCACATCTGTCAACACCTGCTTTCTTTGGGATTGGAATTATTATATTCTTCTTGAAGTCTGAGGGTATTTCGCCTGCCTCATACATCTTGCTCACTAGATGGTAGAGTTTTGTCAGGACTGGCTCTCCCAAGGCCTTCAGTAGTTCCAATGGAGTGTTGTCTACTCCCGGGGCCTTGTTTCGACTCAGGTCCTTCAGTGCTCTGTCAAACTCTTCACGCAGTAGCGTATCTCCCATTTCATCTTCATCTACACCCTCTTCCATTTCCATAATATTGTCCTCAAGTACATCGCCCTTGTATAGACCTTCTATATACTCCTTCCACCTTTCTGCTTTCCCTTCTTTGCTTAGAACTGGGTTTCCATCTGAGCTCTTGATATTCATGCAAGTGGTTCTCTTTTCTCCAAAGGTCTCTTTAATTTTCCTGTAGGCAGTATCCATCTTACCCCTATTGAGATAAGCCTCTACATCCTTACATTTGTCCTCTAGCCATCCCTGCTTAGCCATTTTGCACTTCCTGTCGATCTCATTTTTGAGACGTTTGTATTCCTTTTTGCCTGCTTCATTTACTGCGTTTTTATATTTTCATCAATTAAATTCAATATTTCTTCTGTTACCCAAGGATTTCTACTAGCCCTCGTCTTTTTTTCTACTTGATCCTCTGCTGCCTTCACTACTTCATCCCTCATACCCTCCCATTCTTCTTCTACTGTATTTCTTTCCCCCATTCCTGTCAATTGTTCCCTTATGCTCTCCCTGAAACTCTGTACAACCTCTGGTTTAGTCAGTTTATTCAGGTCCCATCTCCTTAAATTCCCCCCTAAGCAAGGTAGGCGAAGCGTTTAGTGTTTCAAGAAACACGGTGTCTAAGATTTATATCGCACACAGGGTAAGCGGAAAAACATAATCCACTAACTCACAAAGCGAAAGAAAGTTTGGTTTGAGTAATGGTGGTAGATGGTCGTGGAAGAGGACTGTGACGAAAAATAAGGGGACGGCTGCTGTAAAAGTCGTTTCAGAATCGCATGTCGCACTCACGAACCCTGTCAACACCAAAACAACAGGAAGGGCGTTCCACAAGCAGGGAAATGGAGGTCAAGGAGAACCTACAAAACCAATCAACAATGTTGCAAATGCCTATAACAGGGAAACGCGATGCCGAAGCCAGAAAACCTGGCCTACCGAGTCTTGTTTCACACTGTCCCCAACTTCTGGCCGAATTTACACCCGAGGACTGAAATATGGTGGGCGTTCTGTGATGACTTGGGCAGACATATCGTGACATTCCGTAAGTTCCGTGGTTACTCTTCTAGGTTTCATAACTAACAAAGACGATGTTACTGTTTTGGCTAATCACGTCCATTCCGTGATACAATATTTCTTGCGCAATGCTGATTCTGTGTTGCAAGACGACAGGGCCGCTATCCACACAGTTCGTATCGCTCAGGCCTAGCTTTTTGATCACGAGAATGAATACCTGCATTTTCCCTGGCGACTACAGGTAACACATCTCTAAATTATTGAGACTATGTGGGCCACTTTCGAGAAAAGGGTTCGTGACCGGACCCACATTCATCATCGTTATCTGAATTTTCCACTATTTTGTACGAAGAATAGGATACGATTCTCTTGAAACCCCTACAGTGCCTATATTTATTCATTCCCAAACGAGTGGAAGCTGTTTTTAATGGCAACGGGTTTGCTAGGCCATATTAGGCATGGTAATGTGTTCCGTTTTTGGTGTTCCCGTACTTCTGTCCACCCACTGCAGAGTGACTGGCTTCGCGCAACCAAAGACGAAACATACGGCTAATGCAGAATGTAAGAGACTGTTGTGTACATAGTTCCGCGTAGTCAGCGCGTACACAACTTTCCCACTAGAGCGCGCCCCGCTAAGCACAACAGCGCATGTGCAGTGCTCGTCCGTCTCCGCACTACGAGATGGCGCTGCCATAGAGACGGACCAAATTCTGCTTCCGCCGATCCGCGTATTAATATGTAACGCAGCCAATGAGATTGCTGCTAACGTAGAACCTTTTCTCCTCGCAGATCACACTAGCGCAGTGATACATGAACATGCGAGGTATTATAACGAGTGTACAGACCTCCGATCACCAGTCTGCATCAGACTGCATTTGTCTGCAACTGTCTGTACCAGTCTATAGTCAAGTTTCAGTCTGCCCCTAATAAGATTACCATATTCCTGTACATAGCCATGAAGATAAATGTATAGACACTTTTGTCAAGTATCAGAGATATATGTGAGAAAAAGATTAACGTACCAATACCAAAGGAACTTCCGATTGTCAATTGTAAATAGCTTCCAGAACCAAGTTAAGTAATTTTTATGCTTGTTATTATTTTAATAAATGTGAGTGAAAATTAATCAAGATCTGTTTAAAGTTGGTCACTGTCAATCTGCTACTCTAAGCATGCAAGTGGTATTGCTATCGTCTGACCTAACGGCAGAAGATAAACACGCCATGATAAGACCACGAGACATATTGCTGACTCTTGCCTACTTTGTTAGAGAGACAAGTCAAATAATCTGATGGTGTGTGTACCGAAGGTCTTACAGTACGCACACCACAGAGACCCATTCAAAAACCAGACACATTGTATTTATGTTAAACATTTAATGTATTGTTGAATACACACAGATAAGGTTATAATGATTTGTTTATAAGCGGTGTTCAAAAAGTCTCTCTGCAGTTCCATATGACTGTTAGTCGCTCGTGCCGTATGCCGCAGTGAATATACCGAAATGAAACTCAGTGAAATACAAGTTATTATTTTATTTAATATTCATTTTTACTTACAGATTTTCACATTAAATGTTGAAAGTGTCCCCCTGTTGTTGAATACACAATTCAATTCGTCTAATCATGTTTCCAAACACAAGCTGTAACATTTCTTCTGTAACAGAAGCAGTGAAAGTGGATTTGCAATTTTCAATTCATCGATAGATTTTGGACGGTTATTTTAGAGAGTTGCTTTCGCTGCACCCCAGAAGAAAAAGTCAGGTGGTGTTAGGTCAGGCGATCGTGGAGGCCAAAGTCCCTGTGAAATTATGCGATCACCAAAAACATCAGCAAGCATTGACATTGAAACGCGAGCTGTATGCGCGGTTGCACCATCTTGTTGAAAATAACCGTTCCGTATTTCACTTAACAAACGTTCTCCTATGAATCGGTACATAATATCACAACAGTATCGTTGTGCGTTTTTGTTTCGTTGAAAAATATGGGACTCACAATCCGACGTCTAGAAATTGCAATTCAAACTCCTATTTTCACAGAATCAAGCGGTTCCCCTTGAATACACAATGGATTTGCAGTACTCCACATACGAGAATTTTGCGAGTTCATGGACCCGGATAAATGAAACCACGCCTCATCAGTGAAAAACGTTTCATTAAGAATATCCCTCATATTTTGCTGAACGAAATTTTTGAACCATTGACAATAATGCAGTCTCTTGCTATGATCAGTATTTTTCAGTTCTTGCACGACTGACACTTTGTATGGGAAAAGTTCTAATTTTTTCCTTACAGCCGTGTGGGCCGTTCCAACACTAACATCGATTTCATGACCGAGTTTTCTTACTGACTTGTTTGGACTCACGGACATTTTATCGGAAATATCGAGTAGTTTGTCCTCAGACAAAACGCTAGAACGACCAGTTCTTGGTGCATCTGTCACTGAACCTGTAGTTCGAAATTTGTTAATCAAATCGCGGTGTGGGAGTGTTGTCTCCAGGACAACTGAATTAAATGTTTGACGAACTGAAACTGTGTATTTACCGCCAGCTTTGAACACTTGTTCGACTAAAAACACACGTTCTTCAGTAGTCAGCATTTTAGCAGTGACAAAAACGAGACAAACGAACAAAGGAACTAAAATTAAACGTTCACGTCAACACGTAACGACACACACGAACGATACTACTGACGCTGGCTGAGATAAACGGAACAGTGGAATGTTGCGAGAGTCCACTTGAAGGGTCATACGGCACGCGCGGCTAACAATCATACGGCACTGTGGAGAGACTTTTTGAATACCCCGTATAAAAATTTAACATACTTAAGTTTTGTAAGAAACGAATGAAGTGCGATTGCTTTGTTGTAGGAAAGGAGTCTTGTAAAAAGCATACAATCGTTGTTTCTCTCAGAGGGACGGGGTGATGGGACTGAAATAATAAAAGCCGCCTTCGTCAAAGCAGGATCTGGCACGAGGCGCTTGGACCGCACATCACTCGTGGAATCTGTATCGCATCAGCTGATGGCGCCACCAGGAGTCATTACCTCGCCAGGATATCCTCTCTTAGACTCCTGTTGAAATTACCAGCGTTTAAGTGCCGTATGGCCTGGGTTAACGACGACAGATGTTAGTCCGGAGCTTAGTGATGGTTGCCATTTGCATAGCTGTATAGAGGAAGAATATCGGCATCATCACTATGATTTCTGGAGCTCATTAAAATTTCTTATAGATGCGTACCGATGGTTGCTGGTTCCACTACACTGTCTCAAGCTGAATAATAATTAACTTTCCATTAAATATGTGAGACTTTAACGCATGTCTTCATACATCAATACCATTGTTGGATTTTGTGGTTCTATTCTGTGCAAAACTTTTCTTTCTAAAAAGTCTCACTTAACTGTGTCTTCCTCATTAGGATAATGGATAGAAGTTTACCTGCAAAACCATCATCACGATATTACGGATAATACAATGTTGTTACGGTTTATCGCTTGGCAAAATAAGAAAAGTCACACTACATGCGGTCGTGACGGCACATTGTTCATTCAGTACAATGGCGACAACGACACAGCCAATCAGAAATGTTGCATGATGGCCCTGGTCATAATTATAATAGTTGTTAATACTGCTCTGAGGTCAGTCGCATGGCAAGGCAGTTCTCCTACTGGCAAATCACAGTGTAATAATCTTTTGAACATTACTGATACTTAGCAGAGCCAACGGCCTTGCCGCAGTGATAAAACCGGTTCCCGTCAGATCACCGAAGTTAAGCGCTATGGGGCTGGCCTAGCACTTGGATTGGTGACCATCCAGTCTGCTGAGTGCTGTTGGCCAGTGGGGTGCACTAAGCCCTTGTGAGGCAAACTGAGGGGCTACTTGATTGAGAAGTAGCATGTTCAGTCTCGTAAACTGACTTACAACCGGGAGTGGGATGTTCTGACCACATGCCCCTCCATATCCACATCCAGTGACGCCAGTGGTCTGAGGATAACACGGCGACCGGTCGGTACCGTTGGACATTTCAAGGCCTGTTAGGACAGAGAATACTTTGCAGAGTGTTGTGTACATAGTTCGATGTAGTCAGCGCGTAGACAACTTTCCCACTAGAGCGCGCCCCGCTAAGCACAACAGCGCAGGCGCAGCGCTCGTCCGTCTCCGCACTACGAGATGGCGCTGTCTTAGAGACGGACCAAATTCTGCTTCCGCCGATCCGCGTATTAATATGTCACGCAGCCAATGAGATTGCTGCTAACATAGAACCTTTTCTCCTCGCGGATCACACTCGCGCAGTGATACCTGAATTCGCGAGGTATTATAACGAGTGTACAGACCTCCGATTAGTCAGTCTTCATTAGTCTGTAGTCAAATTTCAGTCTGCGCCTAATAAGATTATCATATTCCTGTACATAGCCATGAAGAGAAATGTATAGACACTTTGTCAAGTATCAGAGATATGTGAGAATAAGATTAACGTACCAAGACCAAAGGAACTTCAGATTGTCAATTGTAAATAGCATCCAGAACCAAGTTATTTTTATGCTTTTTATTACTTTAATAAACGTGTGTGAAAATTAGTCAAGTTCTGTTTAAAGTTGGTCACCGTCAATCTGCTACTCTAAGCGTGTAAGTGGCATTTCTATCGTCTGACCTAACGGCAGAAGATAAACACGCCACGATAAGACCACGAGATATATTGCTGACACTCGCCTACTTCGTTAGGGTGACAAGTCAAATAATCTGATGGTGTGTGTACCGAAGGTCTTACAGTACGCACACCACACAGAGGCTACACAATGAGGCATAAGAGAGGGCTAGTATTTGTTGACACATTGACAGTTTATGTCAGATAATAAATGAAACTGTCTTGGCAAACCTTCGCTACCTGGTCAAAAACTTTCGGTCATCCTATGAAATTCGGAACTGACCACTAGACGTCTCGAGCATAAAAGGAGGCGGGGTGTATCATGTTTTTCGTGGTTAGGGCGTGGTAACACTGTTGCGCTTAAGAAAGTAGCAAATGTTAAATAATATGAACACATTTTAAAGCATCGTGCACCGCACACGCTAAAGGTAAAGTACAAGGTAGTGCTCAAACAATGTGTCCCGCAACGTGTGTCTGCGGGACGCTAATTGTCCCGCTTTATGGTGAACCAGGCCTAGGTTAGAAAGAAACCGCATTCAAGGGAAGTACATGGGGCGCGTTGCGTACATGCAACGGTGTCGGGCGTGTGGACAATGACAGCAGCCGCTCACACCCACGCCGCCCCTGGAGGGAGACAAGTGAGTGTCGCACGCGTTCGGTCACTAGCCGCCCTCTCCCCCCCCCCCCCCCCCCCCGCCCCTCGCTGCACCAGTGTCTCGCGTTACGACGGCGCCGTGCAGTTAGTACACACTACTTATCACAGAGGTTCGGTGTTTTTATGCGATTCATAAAATAAATAGCGTTTAGTGTGTTATTGTGCACTTTGCTATTACTATTACTGAACAGTTCGTTTGGATTTGAGTCATTTCTGATTCAGAAAAAGACAGTGAAAAAGTAAACTACAAAAACTGTAAAGTGAAGTGTTCCTACCGGCATGAATGGAATAATTCGTATCCTTTTTTGAAAAACGCTGATACGAATGCGCATAAAGCTTCTTGCAACATGGGTATGAAATCATTTATGATACCACACGGAGGTTTGAATGATGTAAAACGGCATCATAGCGTCCCGGAACACCAACAGGGTGAAAGATCTCGAAAGAATACTCAGACTTTG
The DNA here is from genome assembly GCF_023864275.1 of Schistocerca cancellata. Taxonomy (NCBI): domain Eukaryota; kingdom Metazoa; phylum Arthropoda; class Insecta; order Orthoptera; family Acrididae; genus Schistocerca; species Schistocerca cancellata. The sequence continues at coordinate 152,202,824 of NC_064634.1, read as the reverse complement.
CAGCAGTTTTTAAAGTGCGATGTATTCACGACAGACGAGGAAAAAGTGACAGCTTCAGAGTTGTCCAAAGTTTACCATGGCGTAGACCGTAACTTGTCGTACAGTTCTATTGACTGCGATTCAACCTTATGGCCCGTGATATTTAATGATTCCCAAATCGCGTCAAAAATATCGCTCGGTAGAACTAAGACGTCCTCTTTCATTTTCAAATTTCTGGCTCCACCATCAATCTAAGATAGCGTGGAAAAACTAAGGCCATGCGTGTTTTACAGTATTTCGAGAGATCCGCCAAATTACGTATATATATATATATATATATATATATATATATATATATATATATATAATTATTTCCAATAATTGTCAGTTTTTACTCTCCAAAGAGTGGAATCGGCATCTGCCTGTTTGATTTTTATGAGAACCCGGATGAAAAAGCGATCGATATTTATAATAATATAATAAATAGACTCAAAGCGCGGGATTTGGATTTCACAAACATAGCCTTCTCTGCCGAAGACCCTAATGTTAATTTTGGCAAAAATAATTCAGTTATCTTCTCAAGATAATGTCAACATCTTGTCTGAAGGGTATTCAGAACACGTGGTACACAATGTTATCCGTCATGCTAGGGGGAAGTGCAAGTTTCAAGTTGAGAATTTGATACTTAAAGTCTACGACCACTTATCCTAGAATACTCAGAGAGTCTAGACCTTAAAAGAACACTTTTGCTGCTGCTGGAACAGAATATCAAAATATTATACGACACGTCAAAACAATGTAGCTGTCACTGCATCCTGCTACTGGGAAAACTCTACGGTAACTGTTCAGTTGTAGTAGGAAAATATTTTGATGACAACCACGCAAAGAAAACGGAATGATTCCTTCGATTTCTAGATAATCTTTTTAAAAATGTTTCAGAGCGCCATCTTGATTTTGGATAAAAGTAAAGCTTTATCGTGCGAAACCTTTAACATCTAAACAGATTTAGGCCTAAAAATAGGGCAAAGAATTAACTAAAAATTCTTTGGATTTATTTGCTCAAATGCCCTCACCAGCTTCGCAGTTGATGAACAAGAGTCTATCAAAACTGTTTTGACTACATGGTACAAAAATTCATGGAAATACCTGGACGATCACTTTGATTTTTCAGAAGATAATAATTAGGCAATAACGGGAATATTTGCATTGGAAAATACATTTTTTCGCAAGGTTCTTTATATGTGTTGAGAAAACTTGTCACTCACCAAACTCACAGATCTAGACGAATATTATAATGAGTTCTGCAGTATTGAGGAACTTGTAAATAAAATTACTGAGAAGCTTAAGCAAACACCCTCATTGAATTAAAAACAAAATCTATCTATGGAGTATTTAAGCATTCTAATATACTGAACTTATTAAATATTTTCCAGTTTACTGTGTTCATTACATGTTCTAACGCCGGTGTTGAGAGGGCATTTTCACCTTGTGGATTCAAGAAATAGATAGAGGGCTGAACACGTAAGGGCGAAACTGGAATGAAACTTTAACTTTCAGTAAAGTTGTAAAGATTTTTATAATTACGCACTGGGGAATAAAGAAACGCTCAAATGTGGCAAATCGCAAGACAAGTACTCCTTCAAAAAGAAAAACTAATTGATTGAGCAAAGTTCTGTATTTACTGTTTCGTATTAAAATTTTTATGATGATTATTTTGTGATAGCCAAGATTTATTTTGTTTTTTTTTCAAATTATAAAAAAAACTGATAAAAATCGTTACAATTGTTTTTCTCTCGTTTCTGTGCATTTCGAAGTAGGTCCAGCTTCTTTTTTTTTTTGTCAGGTCCCGCATACAAATTTCTGGTTTGCTTCGTATCCGTGAATAATAGTTGACGACTCAAACTGTGACCAACTCCCACGATTTTTCATTAACACCAAAAATTAATGTAGAGCAATGAAAAATGTACTCCGCTAACTTACTCTTTGACGCAGTGTGCCGCAGAGAGGACGGCGGACTTGGAGATGAGCGACGCACCGCACATCGTTGAGTCGTCAGACACCATCAGCGCCTGGTACGGGATTTCGCCGGGCTTCACCCATTCCCCACCGACGATGCGCGAATCGGACAACGCACCTTTCAAACAGATAATGGGATGTCACGTACCGTGATACTACAGCTACCAAACATGCACTCTCAAATCACAATATTAAGATGTATGACTGTGGTTTATGACTGTGGTTTGATAAGTATCGTAAAAAAAGCAAGGAAAAATGTTTGTTTCGTAAGCACATCACCTTATTTCTCGACACGGACTCCTTTAAAGTATATACACTTGGTCCAGCGATCTTCCGGCTCTTTCATCCCACTTCAAAAATACGTTATGTCGAAATCTGTAAAATACTCGTTGACTATGGCTATCAGTTCCTCTTCTGATGAAAATCTCTTACCACCGCACCAAAGTTTCAAGTTAAGGAATAGGAATAAGTCACTTCGGGCTATGTCTGGTGAATAGGGTGGATGAGGAACCATTTCAGAGCTCATTTCATGTACTCTTGCCATCGTTATTGCTGGTGTGTGGGATAGTGCAGTATCCTGGTGAACGAGCACTTTTTTAGTGCCACCCTTGGTCTGTTTTCAGCCAACGCAAGTTTCAAACTTTTTAAGTAATTCTGATAGGAAAAGTGAACTAGAAGTGTTATTAACAACATATAACTTAGTGGTCAATTTACCTATACGTATAGCTCAAGACAGTAGCACTCTAACAGATAATTTGTTTGTACAGAAAGAGAATGTAAAACGAACACATGCTTTCCCTGTGGTAAATCGATTGTCAGACCATGATGCACAACTGATTAACTTACAAAATCTAACAGGATGTACGGTTCAGAAACCATTAAGTAAAGGTGTGAGGGTGCTCAGCCCAGTAGCTATAGATCACTTCAGAGAAAGTTTAAGAAATCTTAATTGGGGAAGTGTATATAATGAGCCAAATGCTAATAATAAATGTAGCATACTTCTTGATAAATTTATATCCCTTTTTTGACATTGTTTCCCACAGAAAATTACTAAATGCAACACCACTCACTTTTAAAAGAAACCTTGTGTTACTACAGGTATTAAAGAGTCTTCAGAAAGCTGTACGAGACAGCAAGAACTAGTAAAGATCCAGAAGTTGTATTACATTATAAAAATTATTTTAACACACTGAGAAAAGTTGTAAGGAAATTAAGAAATACGTGTGTTAGAGAAGAAATTAACAACTCCAGCAATAAAATCAAATCAATATGAAATTCTGTTAGAAGGGAGAAAGGAAATGTAACCACTGTGGTAGGCAGTATTACTATTAAAGAGAATGAGACCATGATAACCAACAGTACACAAGTAGTTAACGTATTTAACAACCATTTCTTAAGTGTAAGAGAAAAAATTGGTGAGAATAGTTCAAAAGAAAAAGCCAGGCAGTACATGGAAGAGTCGGTTTTGAAAATTTTTTGTCAGTTTATGTTTCACCTGACAACCACTTGTGAAATAAGTAAAATTATTAAATCTTTGAAAACTAAATGTTCTGTTGTAGTAGATGACATCTCTAATAAGATATTGAAACAACAGCTGATGTTCTGAGTCACATACGTAACGCATCACTAACTCAAGGTATTGTCCCAGACAAGTTAAATATACCATTGTCAGGCCTCTCTACAAAAAGAGGGACACCGCGTATGTCAAGTTGGCCAGTATCCTTGCTTACACCATTCTGAAAAATCTTCAAGAAAATAATGTACTGAAGAGTGGTTAGCCATCTTAAAAGTAATGGAATCACAGTTCGAATTTCAAAAATGCTGTTCCACTGAGACAGAAATATCCAATTTCACTGTCCACATAATAGAGTCTTTACATAGTAAAATGTCACCAATAGGAATCTTCGGTGACTTGTCCAAAGCATTTGACTGTGTGAACCACGACATTATGTTACAGAAATTACAATTCTATGATATAAATGGGATAGCATATGAATTGTTTAAGTCATACGTACAGAACAGGAAACAGAATGTTTCTTTATATGGGTCACGCGATTTAAATAAGTTTGCCACTTCATCTAACTTGGGTAAAATTACATTAGTTGGTATACAGGGTTCAATCATGGGTCCCTTTCTATTCTTGATATATGTGAACGACCTCCCTTCTTATCTGAAACAAGAAGCTGAACTGACACTGTTTGCTGATGATAAAAGCATCATGATTAATCTAGTAAAAGAAACTCCAATTGAAAACGATACAAATAAGGTCTTTGGAAAAGTCATTAATTGGTTTTCTGCAAATGGGCTTGCTCTAAACTGGAAAAACACAGTACATCCAATTTTCTGCTGGAAAAAATACAGTTCCTTCAATAAATATAACACACCAACAGAAGTCAGTAGACCAGGTAGAGAACACTAAGTTTTTGGGTGTACATATAGATGAGAACCTTAATTGGAAAATTCATATTTTCGATCTTCTAAAGCGATTAGGTTCAGAAACTTTCACAATCAGAATAATTTCCAATTTTGACGATATATAAATTAGTAAGCTAACATACTTTGCATACTTTTACTCTCTGATATAATATAGAATAATATTTTGGGGTAACTCAACACTTACACAATAAGTATTCACTGCTCAAAAGAAAGTGGTTAGAATAATGTGTGGGTTTCATAGTCGAACGTCTTGCAGGCATATTTTTAAAAGATTGGGAATACTTACAACAGCCTCACAGTACATTTACTCACTAATGAAATTTGTTATCAACAACATGGACCAGTTTAAAAACAATAGAAACATTCATGATTATAATACCAGAAAGAAGAAAGACTTACACTCTCCTTTACTCAACCTATCTTTGACCCAGAAAGGGGCAAAATATGCTGCTATAAAAATTTTTGACAAATTACCAGACGAAATAAAATGTCTGACAGAATGCAGTAATAGCTTCCAAAATAAATTGAAATCATATCCCCTTGACAACTCCTTCTATACCATAGATGAATTCTTGAATAGGAATAAATAAATCTATTAATACAGAATATGCAAGTTGTGCCATTTAAGGGAATGGAGCAAATAATATAAATATTAATCTTTAACACTGTACTGTAATATATATATATTAAAAAATCTTGTATCACATGTGCATTTCTTGCGCACTTGACACTTTCCACATCATAACGGCTTCCGTAGCGTGCGATTGATCAATGGAACACGCAACCAACTAACTAAGTAACTACCTAACTACAACAATGAAGCACTATAGGATCCGGTTATGGTTCTCCCATTTTCCAAGTAATCTATGAGGGTTATTTCTTAGGAATCCCAAGAAACAGCGCCATCATCTCAGCAGCTGACAAAATGGTCTTTGCTTTCTTCGGTGAACTGTCACCGACATTTGCCCGTTGCTTTGACTACCATTTGGACTCTGGCGCAATGTGCTGAAACGTTGTACTGGACTCACTTTTGCTCCACTTTGAACAATCGCGGCAACCACCTCGCACACAGACCCCACATAGAAAATTATTCATGAATGATGTTACACTCTCGCTCAGTTGAGATGCCTATAGTCTCAGCAGTTTCACGAATTTTTATTCCGCGGTCTCGCATTTCCGTATCGCGGATTTTGTGAACCGTTTTCTTTGTGGTGACTTCAACTGGACGGCGGGAGCGCACTTCGTCTTGGGTACTTGACCCAACACTTTCCAGGATGATGCTCAACCCCTACAACGCAAATGTTTAATAACCGCACGAAAATCGGTTTCCTCCATTTCAACGGCAGACGGCTGTCAATCATGAACTTTACGCTTTATATTGTTGAAATTCCTTAAACGATCCTCGGAATAAACATGTTTATCAACCATGTAGGGGCAACAAAAATGTTCCATTCTTTAGAGGAAATTTACCAGACTTGTGAAACAACTCTGTTGTATTTTCGGATGATGGAAGGAAACTCATTCAATAATTTATTTTTTGTGTACGATATTGTAAGAAGAATTGCAACTTATCAGCACTGCTATTCAACTTGTGCATCGAATAGGCTATATATTATATGTGTTGCTCCACTTTTCACTTTTGAAGCGTTCCTTTCGTCCGCTCCTCGAAGCTTCCGTAGCTTCGCGCGAAATTACACTCGCGGCAGCGGCGTGAACACACGTATTCTTGGTGAAGTGCGCCGCGCCGAGCACATTATACAGCGTGCTGTTCAACGGATTTAATTGGAAACGCTCATTGGCTGACTCAGTAATTCTCTGTACTGCTACACATTCAAAATCAGTTTCAGTTAGGATCATCAGCCTCACGAACTCCTAAGTGTCAAAAGTTAAAAGCTCTGTAGCTGCCTAACTATTTCTAGGTAAGATTCCGTGACCCGACCACTACACTGGAATATATTCAGCGATAAAACACTGAACAGAAAAAAATCGCAACAGCAAAAAATTAATGTAGATTAATGGAATGTAGGGAGTACTTTTGTCTAGGTAACATATTTAAGTGATTAACATTCCAGCATCACAGGTTAATATAAGCCCCAGATAAGTCATAGCAAGTGTGAAATGCTGGTACATTAACAACCGATGTAGCCACCAGAATGTTGAACGCAATCATGCAAATTAGCATGCGTTGTGTTTGACAGGAGCCGGATGTCAATTTGTTGGATAGAGTCCCATGCCTGTTGCAGTTGGTCAGTCGATATAGGTACGGTTAATGCTATTTGTGCATGACGTTGGAGATATCATCAGATAATGTCTCATATGTGCTCGATTGGAGATATATCCAAGGCAACTTTTCGACACTCTGTAGAGCATGTTGGGTTACAACAGAACTATGTGGGAGGAAAAGGGGGGGGGGGGGGCGTTTTCGCGTTGGATAACACTCACTGAGATGCTGTTCGTGACTGACAGCACAACTGGTCGAATCACCACACCGACGAACAGATCTGAAGCTGTGGTGTGTAGGACAACAGCAAGAGGGCTCCTACTGTCATACGAAATCGCTCTCCAGTTCGTAGCTGCAGGTGTAAGCCTAGTGCCTCTAGCACGCAGACGGCTGGCTGCAAACCCTCAACTGGCCTGCTCCTAACCAAAAATAGCCATCACTGGCACGCAGACAGAATCTACTTTCATCAGAATACGCAACAGATCTCCACCCTGCCCTCCAATGAGCTCTCGTTTGATACCACTGAAGTCGCAAACGGTGGTGGTTTGAGAGCAGTGGAATGCACTTTACAGAACTGTCCTTGAAGTAATCGACTTGTAACAGTTCGTTGTAGTACTGTGGCCCAGCTGATAGTGCAGTCACGTAGAGTGACTGCATTCCTACCAAGTCTTTTTGCAGCATCGCAGAAGGAATATCGAGATCCTCATAGTCCTCTTACATGACCTCTTTCAAACTCACTGAGTTGATGATAACGGCGCCTAGTTTCCCTAATGGCATTCTTGACAGCTGATCACGTCCTATCTCAAAGGTAAATCATTGCCCACGGTTGTTAAAGCGTGTATTCAAAGCAAACTTTACTTGCATCCCCTGGTGGTGCTCCTAGCAAATTTTAATAGACGTCATCTTTCAGATGTAGAAACTCGCCTGTCACGTTTATGTCGCACAGCTCCTTCTTGGTGTTGATATTTTTTTCTGTCATTGTAGTTCAATACAATGTATTCAACTGGTCACTATGAACTACTGCCAATAATCGCAATAATACGACTAAAAGTCAATAGGAAAAGAAGCACAAGACAAATTTCCGTGGAAACAAATTGATACCAGTGATATGAATTAAAGCTAGCCAAATGCCACACTTCTATCCAACACCACTGCCAGTAAGCTAATGTCTCCGCCCTCTGTTCCGATACGATTTTTACCGAACACGTCCACCCTCACTAATCCGCAACACACGCAGAGAAAAACATTGGAATGGTTAAGCAGAATTCGATGCCCGCGCACGGGAATGCTTTACATGCTTCCCGCAGCGGGAAGGTAATTTCGTTGGTCATGAAAGGTCGATAACTTTAGATTTCGGAAATGTCCGCTCCAGAGGGCCACATCATCCGATGAGGCCTGCCAGCCCACTCCTCGCCTTCGCGAGCTCCACATGCGCTGCACGAATAACTTTAACTTACAGGTCTTTTAGCCAGTCAGAATGAGGACCAGGATGTAGGCTTTCTCACTCCTCATTTCTTCCGTGAATCGTTCGCTAATGCTCCCTCTAAAACCCTCTGCAACCTCGGGTTCTTTCAGTTCATCCAGGTCCCATCTCTTTCAGTTTCTGCCTTTTTATAGCTTCTTCAGTTTTAATCCGCAGTTCATTACCAATAAATTGTGGTCAGAGTCCACATCTGCCTTTGGGAATGTCTTACAGTAATGTAATCAATCTGGAACCTACCAGTGTCTCCATGTCTCTTCCACGTATACAACCTTCTCTCAAGATTTTTAAATGTACTGTTAGCTATGATTAAAGTTTGCTTTGTGCAAAATTGTACCAGGTGGCTTCGTCTTTGGTCCATAGAGCGCCTGTACTTCACGGCTAATTTGTAGGCAGCTTAGGCTTTTTCCCAACAAGAATCGTACTGCTGTCCCACATTCATCAGCTTTGGAGTCCGCTTGAGTTGCTGCGCCATTTCAGTCTGACAATCTGATGCACCTGTTGTTCTTGCCACAGCATGACTGTGCCTGCTGCACACTTCTGGCTATGTACCGCTCTTGTTGCGCGATGGCCATAGAGTGCGACAGCGTTTATCTTGATTTTTGAAGTCACTAAGTATGTTACTCCTTCCGCTATTTTATGCTGAAATTTTTTTTAAAAAAAGTTCCTTCTTTCTGTGAAACAAAGACGTATTTGGCACTTAATGTACCGCACGAATGTGACACTCCAGAGAACCATCGACGTCTAAGTGGTGCAGTTGATAATGTCATACCACTATCGATAGTAGTACCCCTCAGAACACGTAAGAGTACGTTTATTATAACGGGAAAGAAATTCCTAACGAATTCCTGACAATAACGATTTTGACGCCATCGCCAGAGTTTCGGCGTTACTTAATTAAAGCAACTACAGGGCAGCAAGTTGTGGAGCAAGTGGGCAGGCATAGATGCGGTGCTATGTAATTTCACAAGCGAGCCAGTTAGTACACCTCAGGGCGGTAGGATTAGCCCGCCCAGTCGTGGCGCCGTCTCAGAAAGCCCATGCTACGACGTGGCAGCCTGTGGTATATTTCTACACCGTTGGAAGGTCCTGGGAATGTAACGGTACAACAAGGGTACTATTAATCGCTCTAAATGCTCCCTGTTTCTGGCACAATTATGTCCAGTCTGACAGCATCTTTTACGACATCGGGTCCACATCAGTCTCAATCATTCTAGGGCCAGCCAGAAACTGACGTCATTCTGGGCAGGTCGGCTCAAGGATTTAAGTCCACCCTGAAGGCTTAGGTGACACAATCGGGAACCATCGCCCGAACGCCACAGCACCGCCAATCTTCTCACTTGGAGGGCAGCAGTCTCAGCCAGACGCCAGACCGGTACTGCCATCATCCCTCCACACCAGGGCAAGCTTCTAACCCAGCAGCCCAAGGGGATCCAGCAGCAGTTCATGTCACTTGCACGCTCACTCAGGGCCGCATAGTGCTAGCTCAGGCACATTCTGCTGAGGGGGTAAATAGTGCCACCACAGACGCCAATTGACCATCCCACCATCACGGTCTTCCAACGTCATCGGCACCATCGGTGGATCACGCCGCAGCAGAGGGCGAATACTGGGGTGTCGCAGTACTCTAGTACTCTAAACCAAGACGAATAAAAAAAAGTTGTACGTTGCAGTGTAGTTTTCCTAGCCATCGCTGACCACTACAACCACCACTCCACCACCTTCACACCATAGCAGCCCGACTCCCTCTAGGTCGCTATATAATGGTGTAAGACGTATCTGTGGTCCTTGTTTGAGAACTGGTGTCAGCACACTCGACGCAGCACGGCTTTACAACCACAGCATGCAGTTTTGTCATACACAGGGGTGAGTGAGCAGACTATTGTGTTTTGTGGTTTTTCTTCCTGTTTCTTGTGTAGGGGGCATGGAATCTAAGTGACAGATGCATAGGGATTTGAGGGTCGCGTTTGTACAACCAGGAGAACCGGCTGATCTTTCCCAGTTCTGTGGTAAAACAGAGTAGCATTATTTGCGACCTCTTAAACGAGGTCATTGTAACTTGAATTTCAAAGCAGATAATGACGATTTCGGTAATAGGCTTGCAGCCAGGGAAGAAGAGCTGAAATTGGTAGAGTAACCTATTCCTTCATTAGATTCTGCCACAGCCTGTTTGGTTGTGCCCTTCTCTGGGTAGTTGACTGACAACGTAATGTGTTTTTTGGATGACCTGGAGTTAGCAGCTAATACTGGGGGTCATTACAGAATCAGTTGTCACAGGTGACAATATTACGATTGGTAGGAAAAGCCTAGACATATGATATATGTACGGAGGGGCTCAGAGGAACACAGACATTTGATGAACTGGAAAAAGGTCTGCTACAAAGGTAAAAAAAGCAAAACAGCACGAAGTTATTTCGTGAGCAATTGTGCGTCAAAGAAGCATAATGAGCCGGTCGAAAATTTTACCAACAGAATATGGAATGTGAATGTGCAGATATGTGAATTAGGGGATGATGACAAGGCAAATACAATCGTACTCCATGAAGTAGAAAAGAAAATATTGGACACATTTTTGAGAGGCTTACTGTCTTGATATCTCTAGAAGGGTGAGAACGGTTACCGCAATCGATTTATACTCTGCGACCCAATTAACCTCGGAGTTTGAAGAAGTTGATGTACTAACAGGAACACAGGAAAATAAAGGAGTATTTTCCGTTGACGTGAGGTGTTGCAGATGTGAAATGACACGACATGTGTAGAGGCAATGTCGCCAACCTCAACGTATTAGATGTGGTGTGGCTAGATTCCACCAACATTATGGTAGGAATGGTAATGAGAAACAAGAGTCGAACAAGCAGGTGTCAAACGCAAACGGAAAGCACAACCACCGGTGCGGATTCGCCAATTTATTTCGATGTAATGAATATGGATGCAGAAGCACACTGTAATGTAGTGTGAATAGTGAAGTGTAGAAAGCACTAGTTTTTATTAGACACAGGGGCACGTATGTTAGTTGTAAGCATAGGCCTCTGGGTCAGAGGCGATTATGACCTTCACGGTATAATTTAGGTGGAGTTGGAGATATGGTGTGAAGTCTTTGGTTTCAGCAGTTATAGATTTTAGGTACTGCATCGAAATCCTGCCCAGAGTAAGAGATGGTTACTGCATGATCTTAGTATTGGACTTTCTGATAGCATAGTATGCCAAAATTTACCATAGGTGACGTATACTTGAAGTTATGGGAACAACGTTTTAACTAGAGGAGACTGTAGCCAACGAAACGCGAATGCCAGATGCACCAATCTTAAAGAGTGAACCACTTAAACTGCAGTGAAACACACTAAGGAGTAATTAGATGTTATTCTGCAAGGTACCAGAAAGCTATTCTGGGTAAATGTGGGACTGGAATGGCCTGTTAATGCATTGCACCTGATAGAACCACTGACAGAAAATGATGCATAAGAACTGGACAGGAAGGCAGTGCTCGTGAATGTAGATAATTTTGACGCTGATGGAATGCAGCTCACGAAGGGAATGTTTGCAGCTAATTTCAAGGGCTTGAATAATATGGGAACGAACTGTCAGTGTGTGCGAGGGTAATGAGCAAACCACCGATGAAACTGGATTGCGCAGCAAGTTATAAAATCATGAATGTATAGAGGGATTGGAATAGGAGATATCATCGATTGAATTTGAGGATTTGTTTTTTCTTCGAGGACCTTTACCAGTAACATCTACAATGCAGCATCATACCCTCCATAGGAACTGAGTCGGGAGTATATCATATACCTTACCGTACACCACGCTGTACGAGGGATACCGAAAAGAAACGGAACCATTTTTAAACATATTTACTCTCATTTTAAACAAAAACCTTCAATCATCTTCAAAGCGCTCTTCACTGGCACTAACTACCTTGTCTAATGTTTTATTTCATTTTCCAAAACATTGTTTAAATTCATCTTTTGTGATGCTTGACAGCGCCTCCATCGTTCTTTTCACCTGAGCAACACCAGCAAAATGCTTTCCTTTCGTGTCTCTTTTCATTCTAGGTATAAAAAAAAAGTCACGCAGAGCAAGGTAGAATGAGTATGAGTGGGGGGAACAGGGGTATTATCATTTTTGGTCAGGGGCGACTCTAGAAGCCGGCCAAGGTGGGGGGGGGGAGGGGCTAATGGCGGGGGTAGGGGTTGGGGGAATGAAATTTTGCTTAACAAAAGGAGAGTTGGGATCCCCCACAGACAAACTGGTAAAATTTAGTGATGCTTAAAGTAATTTTTGGTAACAGTTTTGGAGTTCAGGGTAAAAACGTGTCTACAGAATGTGTGTGCCCGAGAAAATAATACGATTTGACCCAGATGTCCGGTGAATTGGAATTTTTTGTCTGGGGTCAGCAAATTAAGTATTGGTAGACATAACCGGTATATTTGGCTTTCTTGATTATAGTAAGTGGTACTCGTACATTAATATACATCCAATGTATATTAATAAATAATAAGACGCCCATTTTAAGTTAAATGATATTTATTGGCTTAGATAGCAAGCTATTTTCCGCTCTTCCACAACCTATACTGATACATAATTACAAAAAAATGATTGAATGTGATGAAGTAATATATTCACTGATTTCTGAAGTCAATTTATCCAGTGTAATATGCTACTCCAATTTGGGGGAGGGGTGGAGGACTATAGAACTCCGCCGTTGCCATCGCCCCTGTTTTTGGTCAAGAACTGTTGCACAGGCAGGGCTCTATGAGCAGGGGAACTGTCATGATGGAAAAACCAGTTACCCGACAGCCACAAATTATGCCACTTCTCCTGCATACTGTTACACAGTCTTTCCAAAACTTCCAAATGGGAAGTATGGTTAAATTTCTGACACTGCGGAGAAAACTCTGAACAGACGACTCCTGTTACATGGAAAAAACAAATCGGCATTGTCTTACTGTTTTATTTCACCTGTCCTCCTTTCATTGGGTGAGGCGAACTTGAAGTCTTCCGCTGGCGTCATTGTTGCTTTCATTCAGGATCGTAAGCATAGCACCGAGTTTCGACACGCGTGATATCTTTTTTTTTTAAATTGGACTATTTCGGGACTATTCTTTCAAAGCACAGGCACAAATTTGGCAGCCACCCTTTTCATTCACAAATCTTCTTTCATGAATCCCTGTACTGAATTACTGACAGCTCCACAGTTTCTTCAGTGGTCCGTCACTGATCTTCATTGATGACTGTAACAATATTTTGAACATCTTCGTGTGTTCGGACCGTAGAAGGATGACCAGAACGAGGTTCGTCGTCAACTAACATTTCACCATTTTTGAAACGGCCGAGCTACACAGCCACTTGTGTTTTCCCAATAGCACCGCCCTTGTACCCCGTTTTTAACATTTCAAGAGAGTTTTACTGCACTTTTTTCGGGAAAAAAGCAGAATTTCACCGCCGCACGCCGCTCACGAAAATCAGCCTTTGCAAAAACGACAATCGCACAAAACAGTTGTCACTATAAACACTGCCGAAACTAGTCCTGACCTTGTTCTGACCTTCAGCGATGGCACTCGGCTTACTGACTCTTGAAATGTTCGCTCTATGCAACCGAGCGGCAAAACGTAGTGCTATAAAAGCGCTCCCAACCAAAAAAATAGGTTTTTTTTTGTCTGCGACCAGAATGAGAGGAATTCATTGAGCAACAGATAGTGGTTTGTATAAGAGAGGGAAGCAATAGTTTGTGGAGTGCAGCTGTCCTAATTGTATGGGAAACGTCACCACATGGACTTATAGATATAAAGAAGCCATAACAAATGCATATCCGGTCCCAAACATTATTGAAACTTCTGACGATTTGGGGCTGCGTAAATACTTCTCACCTTAGATCCGAGAAGTAGGAGACATCAGATAGAGGCACACCCAGAGAACTATCTGAAAACAGCGTTCGTTCTCTGCGGCCGTTTACAGTATTGTAGAATTCCATTTGGGTCGAAAAATTCTCCTGGAACATTTCATCGTGGACTGCTGAAGGGGCTGAAGCCTCGCCAGTGCATGATATACCTGCAGTATAGCTGGATGATGTAATCATTTTTGAGAAGGATATGGCAGAGCATATGTAATATTTGCGAGGGGCTTTTAGTAATTTACGAGCAGGAAATTTATCAGTAAACATAGAAAAATGCCGTTTTACATTAGAAGAAGGTAGGTATTTAGGATATATTATTAAAATGGAAGGGGTAGAGACGGAGCTGAGGGTGACAGAGGCAGTACAGGAATTTCCCTTTACTAGTATTCCCAAAGAATTAGCCTTTCTGGATTTACCGAATTACTATAGAAAATACATAAAAGAGTTTGTAAAAGTAGCCCAGTGATTTACGCGACTGTTAAAAAAGGGAGTAAAGTTCGAATGGACAAAGAAATGCCAAGAGTCGTTTGAAGAGTGAAGAAGACCATTGGCATTGAGTTCAGCACAAATTTTTCTGGATAATGTCCACCAGCACTTCCAATCAGACTATAGGATGTGTCCATAGTCAAGTAGTAAATGAAGATAGACATGTGGTAGCGTATGCCAATAGGCAGCACAGCAGAGCAGAGAAAAACTACTCAACAACAGAAAAGGGACGCTTGGTGTGAATATGGAATTACGTTTTTCAGGTTTTATTTGTATAGAAAGAGCTTTACAGTAGTAATGAGCAATTCAGCCCCTAAAAGGTTTTTGTAGCTTAAGGACCATTCTTGTAGGCTGGATAGTTGAGCATTAAGGCTAAGTGCATTCAGCTATGAAGCAGTACACAAACCTGGTAAGAGGCACACAAACGCATGTTGTTTAAGGAGAAAAATAGCATAATTCAGCCCTTGCACAATGGCAAGCAGCGAAACAGCATGGGTAGTGCCAGCTATGCTGAAATAGGAAATGTTGAAAGAAATGCATGACCACTTGTTATCAGGCCATGATGGTGTAGAACAACGAATATAATGGTGAAAGAGTGCTGTTGGTGGAAGTCTATAAAGGACGATGTGGGCTGGTATGTGAGGGGTTATGTACAATGGGGACAGTGAGCGGATATGAGATGCAAGTTAATAACTTTTTTACACATTGAAAGAAGCAATGGAGCCTTTTAAAATTATTGGGTTGGACCTTCTTGCACCATTCAACAAGATTCCAGCCAGGAATCGATTTTTGTTAACCATTATTGATCATTTTTCTAGATATGTGGAAATGATTGCCTCTGTAATCAGTAGGCAAAAACAGTAGCATAAGCATTGGTGAACAGTTGGGTGTTCATATTGGGAGTACCAGAAACTATGACCACTGATCACAGAACGAACATTATGTTCAGTTTGTTAAATTTTAAGGTTAAGAAGTTGATGAGTCCATTGCGCCTCCAGGCTAATGGTAGAGCGCCGGAGGTACATCACACAGTCAGAAGTATTATGAGTCATTATGTGGGTGTCCACTATAATGATTGGGGCATGTGTTTATCTTTCCTTAAGAGTGCATATAATTCAAAAGTCCCTTGTGTAGTGGGACTGTCAACATATGAGGTAGTTTACAGGTAGGCATGCCATCGCCATTTGACAAAATAAGGTTACGTGATTTTGCTAAAAGAGTGAGGGAAATTTGGAAGCATGTTCAGGGAGCAAACGGCAGAACCTGGAACGGTCGGGGAATGATAGTGGCAGATTGCTACAGTATAAAATCGGTCAGTTAGTACTGTTATAGAACCTGCACATTCTGAAGGATAAGACCAGGAAATAAAAAACAAATTATCGAGGGCCATATGGGGTAGTTGACACAAAAACGTCGGTAAATTACCGGTTCTTACAACTGTTGTGCGTGTGGGACGTCTGAAGCCACTTCGAGATGCACCAGATGCGTTGAGACAGATGTCGTTTTTTCTTGGGGGCATGTATACAGAAGCCCTGCAAAATCTCTGCAGGAAATTCCATATGGATGAATACCAAGAAATTTGGAGGGAATAGTTTACGTGTAGGTGAGAGTGTACATGTTACTTAGAGGCATAATGGATTAGCATGCCAGTTGAGATGGGGACGGAAGGAAGAAGTTTTGTTGCTATATGTATGATTATACTTTTATGTTCATTGGCATGTAAGTTAGATATTTTTGTATGTCTATGTAACGGCAAACCTTTTGAAGGGGGAAGGTTAGTGATGGGAGTTCTCTGTTCATAGGTTGCTACAGGTCGAAGTAAGAGATTAAGGTTGTCCTTAGCCTAACAATGTTGCACCTCTTCACTAGAAGTGGAATGGGGTCGCTACAGGTACTACCATTGGAAGGGAGAAACATGCGAGATGACACTGTACTTAGAAGAAGGCCAGAACTGGACATGTGACGTACTGGAGCCGCGAGCCTACATTCAGCAAGCATGTTCGTACTGGATGTTTTCTGTAAAAGTATCGAAGTGGTACTAGTGAACTGCTTTGAGCAAGATAAGGTCGAGGGAGCTGAACGTTTCGGTTTGCATAGGAGTGAAATACTTATTAAAGGTTACAGTAACCGTTATAGAGATTGTAAGTTGCACAAGAAGAACAGGTATCTGTTTATGACCGTATTTAGAGCTTCTTATCCATTATGAAATCAGCCTTTAAAAAATGGTTCAAATGGCTCTGAGCACTATGGGACTTAACATCTATGGTCATCAGTCCCCTAGAACTTAGAACTACTTAAACCTAACTAACCTAAGGACATCACACAACACCCAGTCATCACGAGGCAGAGAAAATCCCTGACTTCGCCGGGAATCGAACCCGGGAACCCGGGAGAGGGAAGCGAGAACGCTACCGCACGACCACGAGCTGCGGACAAAAATCAGCCTTAAATGTAAGTCTTGCGTTACACCAAAGATGAAAACTTGCCATGAAATTAACAAGTGTGATAGCAGATAATGTGGCATACAAATGTGCTCACGCTGTCATAGTAGAGATGAGAACATGTTGAGGCAATTTCTATTATCACACGAATTGATTTCATTGCCAATTTTTCAATTGTATGCCTGGTGTAACGCAACATTGACATTTATGGCTGCTTTGATTATGGATACGCCGTCCAAAACTGGTCATCAATAAGTAGTTGTCCTTTCTGTGCAACTTAAGACGGTATTAACGGTCTGTGATGTAATGGAGCAGACGTTGCATCTGTCAACTTCTGTTATGGGGGCAATAAAGATTAACATTACGCAGGTGCAGCTGTACCGACTGGAGAGTACTAGTGAAAAATCAGCCTACCTGAATGAAATGTTGGATCCTCACCCTAAACCTGTCCTTAAACCGGTTAACAGAAACGCAAGAGGGGCGTGTTTCTGTAGACGAAGTTCTTTCTCATGTTCAGAAATACCGGGAAGGGCAGCAGCATACGACCAAGAACATAAGTGTCACAGCCACAGACACTATATTAGTGTTGACTCTGTTTTGCGCAACCTTTATCTGCCTTACCCGGACGGCCGCTCGCGAGTGCATCATCCAGTACATCAGATACCGATGGACGGGTTAACTATTTGTACAGGAGGAGGTGTGCTGATTGTAAAAGCTAGATATACTAATAAGAGAGTTATATTGTATAAAATAACTACATGTGATTTGAAGGACGAATAACCTGGCAGTGTAGAAACGAGCATTGTTGTCGGCTGTATGAGGCGTCATGTGGGCGCGATAAGGAGATATTAAAGTAAATAGTTATTTAATGTTTTGGAGGGGTTAATAGTGAAAAGATAGCTCAAACAGTAATGGAAGTGTAGTAGCCTCTGGACCAACGCAACAAATGGATTGGGAATTATGGGTGGAAATGAGCTGTACATTCGGAGATTTGTTGCATGAAGTAAGACAAAAAACTGTAAAGTAACCTATGTCGTCATTTTGTGGTGAAGTCTTACTTTGGAGACTGGTCACAGGTTCAGACCTGGTGTCTGTGTCGTCCTAGAGAGATGATGCATCTTACGCTGTCACTAAATTTTGGGCGTTACTGAATTAAAGCAGTTCCAGTACAGCCATGTGTGGGGCAAGCAGGCAGGCATATAGGCAATGAATGTAATTTCAAAAGCTAGTCTTCTTGTACTCCACAAGGCGGTAGGTTTAAGCTGCGCAATCGTAGTACTATCACAGAAAGCTTATGCAAATACGGGCCGGCCTGTGGTGTATTTTCACATCGTTGCGACACAGGTGTCGGTTTGTACATGCTTGGAAGCAGTGTAACAGCACGACAAGGGTGATACTAATCGCTATAAATACCTCCTATCTGTAGCACAGTTATGCGGCCTGATAGCACCATCCATGAGATCGGGGTCAACGTCAGTCTCCAACACGCTATGGACCAGCCAGAACTCGACGCTGGTCTGGGCAGCAAGCTCCAACAGACCAGCTCACGATTCTAAGTCCACCACATGGACTTAGCCAACACGACGGGGAGCCATCCCCCATGTGCCACAACATCACGGATCTTCTGCCTTGGAGGACAGCAGTTCGCACAGAGGGCAGTACTGCTACCATCCCTCCACACCAGGGCGAACTCCTAACCCATTAACCATAACCACCTACAGGAAGTCAGTGGCCATACGTGTTGCTGGCACTGCTGACTAAGGGCCACATAGAGCTAACTCAGGCACGCTGTTATGAGTGATGTAACCAGTGTCAGCAAAGCAGTATACGGGCATCAAATGACCATCCCACTGCCGCGGTCTACCGACGTCATCAGCACCACCTGAAGACCACGCACCTGCAGAGGACGAATACATGAACGTCGCAGCACTATAGCATTGTAAACCAACACAAATATGTTGTATCTTGCAGCGGAGTTTTCATAGCCACTCTGGCCAGCTTTACCATCTCCACAAGCCACCATTCCACCACCTCCACCCCACTCACCTCTTGTTGCTATATATCTCTGTGAATAACACCGTGTAAGGCTAATCTTATTTAAAACTGAAACGGAGTTACGAGGTATCTTTCGATACTAGTGAAACTGTGTACCCTTGCCATATCCCCGACTGGTTCAAAATGTTTCAAATGACTCTGAGCACTATGGGACTTAACTTCTAAGGTCATCAGTCCCCTAGAACTTAGAACTACTTAAACCTAACTAACCTAAGGACATCACACACATCTATGCCCGAGGCAGGATTTGAACCTGCGACCGTAGCGGTGGCGCGGTTCCTGACTGTAGCGCCTAGAACCGCTCGGCCACTCCGGCCGGCCCCCATTGGTCGTTCATTTGTTGGCGGTTCCTCATACCTTGCTGGCAGTTGATAACGGACAAGTATACAAATTAGAACCATTATCGAGTCGTCCGCTTTCTCAGTGAACAGCTGTGAAGTTTGGGTCGTGCCAGTATTCCACAACACCAGAAATCAGGGATGCTCAATCCGCCGATCCCGATCGACCGGTCGATCGGCATGGTTTTATGAGTCGACCTTTGAAATACTTTGTCAGAAATCTATTTAAATGATCTGGCTTTTTTTTTTTTTTTTTTTGCACAAGATAATACTTGGCTGACAATGAGCTTTTCGCGTGGTATTTACAGGCGGTAAAACTCACAACATTGTCTCTGCCTTTAACACTCGCGCCAAGCAACAGTCTTCCCTTCTGCGTGAGGTTACTACTCGCGAATCGTAACTTGATGCATTATGACCAGGGGTTGTGGTGACCGGGGAGAGATCTCAGGGTTCGCTGCAGGCTGTGGTGCAGTGTGCGGTGCGGGGGGCGAACAAGCTTCGTCCCCAATGGGCAATACAAATTTGGCCGCGAAATTAAAAAAAAAAAAAAATGTTCAAATATGTGTGAAATCTTATGGGACTCAACTACTAAGGTCATCAGTCCCTAAGCTTACATACTACTTAACCTAAATCATCCTAAGGACAAACACACACACCCATGCCCGAGGGAGGACTCGAACCTCCGCCGGGACCAGCCGCACAGTCCATGACTGCAGCGCCTGAGACCGCCCGGCTAATCCCGCGTGGCTTGCGAGATTCAGCGAAACAACAATGTGCACTACGGAGGTAATGATAAGTTAAACGCTTTGTGTGCTATCGAAACTCAGATTTCTGTTTGTATTGACATGTCAAAAAACCACCTCATCACTCGTTTTCGAAACAATTGAGATAAAAACAGCGCAACGATACACACTACACCGACAGCACAGCTCCGCGATAATGCAGTCAATACCGGCGAATAGGCGCTGAAAACCGAGTCATTGAGCGCCGGTGCCTCCAAATACACACACACACACACACACACACACACACACAGAGGCGAATCGAAACCACTACTGTACGATGTCTCACCACCGCTGTCGAGTGCTATCGATCAGGACCAGGGCGTCTACGTGCTAAGTAATGGTTCTCACTCAGTAGGAGTGCAGCTAAACACGAAGACATTCCACTTTCACAGTGAACTTTACGAACAGCTTTCTGTTGCAATGCATAAACGTAAGTTTATATGTTTTATGTGTAATGCTACTTTAGTCATTCCTAAAATTGGAAACACTGAACCCCATTTGCAACAACCTGCAAAGACTTCGAATTGCAAGCCGCTGTTGATAGTGATCAACAAATACCTTTGGACGAAGAACCTGCAAAGTAGTAAACGGCCAATGTGAGAGCACTAAACACAGGGTTTGAAAACCGACTTTCACCTTTAAAGGCAATGGTACTTTTTCTAGCATTCGTAACTCAACCTTTCCAAAAAGTCGATGTGGAAGATATTTCAAGTAAAATGAGTACTCTTTCCACTTGCACTGGGACTGAACCTGAAGAGGAAATTATTCGATTTCCAAATGGCATTTCCTGCAAGTCAGAATACAATGAAGATAACTTTTGGAAATTAATGAGTGGGAAAAACTAATTTAACACTTTAAACACGGCATCCTATGTTTTACCGATTTTTTAATCAACTTATCAATGTTAGGTAGTGTTTGCAACGATGAACATATTGAAATCTAAGCGTAGAAATAAACGACTGATGTCCATCTTTCAGGATGTGTAAGGTTGGCCCCGACAAATTATTCACCAAACTATAATAAACTTGGCAACGATACGTAAAGCCAAGTATCTCCCAAATATTTTTCAACATTTATGATGGTGTATATTTTAATTTATTCACGCGTGTGAATTCTACATTTCTAAATGGACTAAATTCCATGTAGGAGATCTCAAATCGAAAAAGGATGATCGACCCTGCTGTAAGGTAATCTGTTTTCCGTGTGTTCCAGACTTACTTATCAGCTAAATACAATTTTATTTTTAGGCTTATTTCATGTTTTCGTTTATTTTCTGCATTACTACGGCTTCCAGGTCTCATTCAGTATGTCAGCGTTTGATTCAAATTTTCTGGACTTTGTAGGGAAACATTTTACCAGTGTGTGAGGGTTTGGTGTGGGGAAGGGAAGTGCCATTAAGGTGCAAGTTGGTGCTATACAAGACTTTCTTCACACCCACACTAATTTACGGCTCAGAGACTTGGGCTATGACTAGAAGAGAGGAGTGTAGGATACAATCCAGTGAAATGAAGTTTCTGACAAGTATGCTAGGGAAGACGAGGAGAGACAGAGTGAAAAATGAAGATGTTAGGAAGGAAATTGGAGTGGAGAAATTGACTAAGAAAAATGAAAAAAATAGATTAAAATGGTTTGGGCATGTGAAGAGGATGAGAGAGGGAAGAATACGAAGAAGAATGATGGAGTTCAAGACTGAGGGCAAATGGCCAAGAGGAAGACCGAGAACAAGATGGATTGATACAATAAACATGGGTTTAAGAGGGAGAAACCTGCTACGGACCCAAATTGCCAAATTGTGGAAGAATAATGGTGGAAAGTGCGAGGAAAGTGGCGCAGTACCATTGATACCCCAACCTGACCAGATGTTGGATAGAGAGGAAAGGAAGATGATGAACTAAAAAATTGAAAGTAGCTACGCAAATGATATCGAAGATGAAAATAGCCCTTGTTACTACAGAGAACATGAAATTACTTCAGAAAAAAACCCTGATCCGTGAATGAAGAGTGAAATGAACACAGATAGGAGGCAAATATAGGTATATGTAGTCCTCTACTGAACTTTTTAGAAGTGTGAGAACACCAGCCCGCAACTTGACAATGGATGTTCGTACACTGAATGTCCCTAGAAGCAGACTGGGAGACTAGTGCAGTCCACGGGAACCGTGCGAGTGTTCGTTTGGCACGTATGTGTAAGAAGAAATTGTAATTCATACTAATGTGAAAATATCTTCATAGCGATCAAAATTTCCTGATTAGCAGCGCATGGAACTATGAGACGAAAATGTTATGAACTTAGAGCACTATTTGGATTATTACATTTTAGTGTCACTTCCAAATCCAGTCATGGAAATTTACAGTTTATGTTTGCTGCAGGCGGCATCGGAAAAGATATTTTCTGTGCTGATATTGCTTCACTGCCAAAGATTTGATGATGTGACCAGCAGGGACAACAGAAAGGAAAATACCATGCAGCAACGATTTCTTGTATTTTTAGATGAGTGGTTCACAATCCTCAGCAATGTTATAGCATACGTTCCCGTGTGTGTGTGTGTGTGTGTGTGTGTGTGTGTGTGTGTGTGTGTGTGTGTGTGTGTGTGTGTGCGTGAAATACTAGTTTGTTTTTCATGGGAGATGGATATCTATGGTTTATATGGCTTGTAAACCAGAGACTTAAGGGCTCAACATAATTTCTTTAGCTGATGATCAAACAAAGTACCTTCTGATTGCCTATTTATACATAGGAAAAGACAGTGATGGCGTTGACTTAACACCAGAAGGAAAGAAATTTCAGAAACTTACTCAATCTGTCCTGAGACTAGGGCAGCCCATTTACGGTACATACTGTAACATTACAGGTAACAATTACTTTGACTCTGTTGAATTGGTTTCCGAATTGAAACTTATTTTGCTACACTGAGAAAGAAATAAAAAGAAAATCACTCCTGTATTCCTGGAGTCTAAAGAGGCATGTGGAAGGTTCATCACTTTACGGCTTCACTAATGACAGAACATTTATTTCTTATGTCCCTAAAAAAGGAAAAGCTTTCATGTTAATTTCCGGTATGCATTAGTCAAAAAGAGAACATTTCAAAACAGGAAAACCAAACCAGAAATAATTTCCTTTTAAAACAGCACAAAAGTTGTAGTAGGTCCTCTTGACGACAGCACAAGCAGACCACCACGGAGATGGACTCTTGCTTTTTTATGCAATTTTGAACATATCGGCATGCCGGAGTGGCCGAGCGGTTCTAGGCGCTTCAGGCTAGAACCGCGAAACCGCTACGGTCGCAGGTTCGAATCCTGCCTCGGGCATAGATGTGTGTGATGTCCTTAGGTTAGCCAGGTTAAAGTAGTTCTAAGTTCTAGGGGACTGATGACCTCAGGTGTTGAGTCCCATAGTGCTCAGAGCCATTTTTTTAACATATCGGAGGTAGCTTTTATGAAACGCAAACATCCTGCATGAAGTACATACCTATTTCCCGACCTGAGTGCATCAAAGTACAACCTACATAGCGCACTGAATCCTACCTCAAAGCAAGACTGATCAATGACAGACTACCAAATGAATTAAGAATAACGAGTTCACAAATTTTGACAAAACCTCTCCGAAAATAACAAATATCCATTTCAGATTCACAGAAGAGATGATGTACTACTTGTCCCCCTCTCTAGCTAGAAAAATACCAATCAGTATTGTACCTACTACAGTCTTCCACTTAGCCATATCTGTCTTTTAGTGATGTTTAAAGTGTGTGAATAGCAGAACTTCCACACTTGTGAAAATTTGTGTATGAATTCATACGTGAAGTTCATTCATAATTTCAATGTGTGAATATTGAACATCTGTAAAAAGTTGTGCATCAATTGATATGTGAAATTCATTCATTTCATTCATTCTATCTCACATTTCGTATCTTCATCTTACAGCGATATATTAAAGTTTTATGTTATTTGTAATACAATAAACTAGTTTGAATTTTTATGTTTCACTTTTTGTTATGCAAGGTTACATAAACTAGCTACCCTATTGTGACCTTTTTTCAGGTTTTTATGTCAACATATTGTTTGCATTCTAAAATATGTAAACATGACATTTGTGAATAAATATTTGTGATGAAAGTAAAGCAAATAACTTTTCATGGTTAACACAAAACGGTATTCTTTTGAACCCAAAGACTCTATTTATGATACAAAGAATCCATAGCTCCATGTGAGGGTTAACTGTTACAGTTAACTCCAAGCTTTGGCACTTGTTTCGCCACATACTAATACTGCATTTCATTCACATCTTCATCTACATCTACATCTACATCTACATGATTACTCTGCAATTCACATTTAAGTGCTTGGCAGAGGGTTCATCGAACCGCAACAATACTATCTCTCTACCATTCCACTCCCGAACAGCGCGCGGGAAAAACGAACACCTAAACCTTTCTGTTCGATCTCTGATTTCTCTTATGTTATTTTGATGATCATTCCTACCTATGTAGGTTGGGCTCAACAAAATATTTTCGCATTCGAAAGAGAAAGTTGGTGACTGAAATTTCGTAAATAGATCTCGCCGCGACGAGAAACGTGTTTACTTTAATGACTTCCATCCCAACCCGCGTATCATATCCGCCACACTCTCTCCCCTATTACGTGATAATACAAAACGAGCTGCCCTTTTTTGCACCCTTTCGATGTCCTCTGCCAATCCCACCTGGTAAGGATCCCACACCGCGCAGCAATATTCTAACAGAGGACGAACGAGTGTAGTGTAAGCTGTCTCTTTAGTGGACTTGTTGCATCTTCTAAGTGTCCTGCCAATGAAACGCAACCTTTGGCTCGCCTTCCCCACAATATTATCTATATGGTCTTTCCAACTGAAATTGTTCGTAATTTTAACACACAGGTACTTAGTTGAATTGACAGCCTTGATAATTGTACTATTTATCGAGGAATCTAATTCCAACGGATTTCTTTTTTAACTCATGTGGATCACCTCACACTTTTCGTTATTTAGCGTCAACTGCCACCTGCCACGCCATACAGCAACCTTTTCTAAATCGCTTTGCAACTGATACTGGTCTTCGGATGACCTTACTAGACGGTAAATTACAGCATCATCTGCGAACAACCTAAGAGAACTGCTCAGATTGTCACCCAGGTCATTTATATAGATCAGGAACAGCAGAGGTCCCAGGACACTTCCCTGGGGAACACCTGATATCACTTCAATTTTACACGATGATTAGCCGACTATTACTATGGACTGCGACCTTCCTGACAGGAAATCACGAATCCAGTCGCACAACTGAGACGATACCCCATAGGCCCGCAGCTTGATTAGAAGTCGACGAAGACTTCCGGCATAAGAAGTCAGCCTCATTCTGCCAACGACCTTGTCAAAGAGGGCGGAGGAGCGGATAGAGGTTCAGGGCACTCTCTTGTCCTAGGGGTAGGAAATTGCCCCTAAAGGCGGAAGAATCAGCAATGATCAACGAAATGAGGATGCAGAAGGCAATGGAAACCACTGCATTAAAGACACGTAACGTGTATCCACAGGACATGTGGCCTGTATTTGAAGAAGTGCCATGATGATCTCTCCATTGGCAAAAGATTCCGGAATAGTCCCCCATTCGGATCTCCGGAAGGGGACTGCCAAGAGCGAAGTTACCATGAGAAAAAGATTGAATAATCAACGAAAGGATAACGTTCTACGAGTCGGGGCGAGAAATGTCAGAAGCTTGAACGTGGTAGGGAAACTACAAAATCTCAAAACGGAAATGCAAAGGCTCAATCTAGATATAGTAGGGGTCAGTGAAGTGAAGTGGAAGGAAGACAAGGATTTATGGTCAGATGAGTATCGGGTAATATCAACAGCAGCAGAAAATGGTATAACAGGTGTAGGATTCGTTATGAATAGGAAGGTAGGGCAGAGGGTGTGTTACTGTGAATAGTTCAGTGACCGGGTTGTTCTAATCAAAATCGACAGCAGACCAACACCGACAACGATAGTTCAGGTATACATACCGACGTCGCAAGCTGAAGATGAACAGATAGAGAAAGTGTATGAGGATATTGAAAGGGTAATGCAGTATGTAAAGGGGGACGAAAATCTAATAGTCATGAGCGACTGGATTACAGTTGTAAGGGAAGGAGTAGAAGAAAAGGTTACAGGAGAATATGGGCTTGGGACAAGGAATGAAAGAGGAGAAAGACTAATTGAGTTCTGTAACAAGTTTCAGCTAGTAATAGCGAATACCCTGTTCAAGAATCACAAGAGGAGGAGGTATACTTGGAAAAGGCCGGGAGATACGGGAAGATTTCAATTAGATTACATCATTGTCAAACAGAGATTCCGAAATCAGATACTGGATTGTAAGGCGTACCCAGGAGCAGATATAGACTCAGATCACAATATTGTAGTGATGAAGAGTAGGCTGAAGTTCAAGACATTAGTCAGGAAGAATAAATACGCAAAGAGGTGGGATACGGAAGTACTAAGGAATGACGAGATACGTTTGAAGCTCTCTAACGCTATAGATACAGCAATAAGGAATAGCGCAGTAGGCAGTACAGTTGAAGAGGAATGGACATCTCTAAAAAGGGCCATCACAAAAGTTGGGAAGGAAAACGTAGGTACAAAGAAGGTAGCTGCGAAGAAACCATGGGTAACAGAAGAAATACTTCAGTTGATTGATGAAAGGAGGAAGTACAAACATGGTCCGGGAAAATTAGGAATACAGAAATACAAGTCGCTGAGGAATGAAATAAATAGGAAGTGCAGGGAAGCTAAGACGAAATGGCTGCAGGAAAAATGTGAAGATATCGAAAAAGATATGATTGTCGGAAGGACAGACTCAACATACAGGAAAGTCAAAACAACCTTTGGTGACATTAAAAGTAACGGTGGTAACATTAAGAGTGCAACGGGAATTCCACTGTTAAATGCAGAGGAGAGAGCAGATAGGTGGAAAGAATACATTGAAAGCCTCTATGAGGGTGAAGATTTGTCTGATGTGATAGAAGAAGAAACAGGAGTCGATTTAGAAGAGATAGGGGTTCCAGTATTAGAATCGGAATTTAAAAGAGCTTTGGAGGACTTACGGTCAAATAAGACAGAAGGGATAGATAACATTCCATCAGAACTTCTAAAATCATTGGGGAAAGTGGCAACAAAACGACTATTCACTTTGGTGTGTTGAATATATGAGTCTGGCGATATACCATCTGACTTTCGGAAAAGCATCATCCACACAATTCCGAAGACGGCAAGAGCTGACAAGTGCGAGAATTATCGCACAATCAGCTTAACAGCTCATGCATCGAAGCTGCTTACAAGAATAATATACAGAAGAATGGAAAAGAAAATTGAGAATGCGCTAGGTGACGATCAGTTTGGCTTTAGGAAAAGTAAAGGGACGAGAGAGGCAATTCTGACGTTACGGCTAATAATGGAAGCAAGGCTAAAGAAAAATGAAGACACGTACATAGAATTTGTCGACCTGGAAAAAGCGTTCGACAATATAAAATGGTGCAAGCTGTTCGAGATTCTGAAAAAAGTAGGGGTAAGCTATAGGGAGAGACGGGTCATATACAATATGTACAACAACCAAGAGGGAATAATAAGAGTGGACGATCAAGAACGAAGTGCTCGTATTAAGAAGGGTGTAAGACAAGGCTGTAGCCTTTCGCCCCTATTCTTCAATCTGTACATCGAGGAAGCAATGATGGAAATAAAAGAAAGGTTCAGGAGTGGAATTAAAATACAAGGTGAAAGGATATCAATGATACGATTCGCTGATGACATTGCTATCCTGAGTGAAAGTGAAGAAGAATTAAATGATCTGCTGAACGGAGTGAACAGTCTAATGAGTACACAGTATGGTTTGAGAGTAAATCGGAGAAAGACGAAGGTAATGAGAAGTAGTAGAAATGAGAACAGCGAGAAACTTAACATCAGGATTGATGATCACGAAGTCAATGAAGTTAAGGAATTCCGCTACATAGGCAGTAAAATAACCAATGACGGACGGAGCAAGGAGGACATCAAAAGCAGACTAGCTATGGCAAAAAAGGCATTTCTGGCCAAGAGAAGTCTACTAATATCAAATACCGGCCTTAATGTGAGGAAGAAATTTCTGAGGATGTACGTCTGGAGAACAGCATTGTATGGTAGTGAAACGTGGACTGTGGGAAAACCGGAACAGAAGAGAATCGAAGCATTTGAGATGTGGTGCTATAGACGAATGTTGAAAATTAGGTGGACTGATAAGGTAAGGAATGAGGAGGTTCTACGCAGAATCGGAGAGGAAAGGAATATGTGGAAAACACTGCTAAGGAGAAGGGACGGGATGATAGGACATCTGCTAAGACACGAGGGAATGACTTCCATGGTACTAGAGGGAGCTGTAGAGGGCAAAAACTGTAGAGGAAGACAGAAATTGGAATACGTCAAGCAAATAATTGAGGACGTAGGTTGCAAGTGCTACTCTGAGATGAAGAGGTTAGCATAGGAAAGGAATTCGTGGCGGGCCGCATCCAACCAGTCAGTAGACTGATGACCAAAAAAAAAAAAAAGTGAGGAACAGTGTCAAAAGCTTTCCGGAAATCTAGAAATACGGAATCAACTTGAGATCCCCTGTCGATAGCGGCCATTACTTCGTGCGAATAAAGAGCTAGCTGCGTTGCACAAGAACGATGTTTTCTGAAGCCATGCTGATTAGGTATCAATAGATCGTTCCCTTCGAGGTGATTCATAATGTTTGAATACAGTATATGCTCCAAAACCCTACTGCAAACCGACGTCAATGATATAGGTCTGTAGTTCGATGGATTACTCCTACTACCCTTCTTAAACACTGGTGCGACCTGCGCATTTTTCCAATCTGTAGATACAGATCTATCGGTGAGCGAGCGGTTGTATATGATTGCTAAGTAGGGAGCTATTGTATTACAGAAGTTCTAAGTTTTTCAGCTTTGTTTTTATTTAGTTCGCTAGTCTCGCCAATAGAGAAATCGAAGTTTATTTCAGACAACAATTAACACCATCGTTATACTTGGAAAGAAACATGATGAGACAGTGTTGCCTTGGCAATAATTTATTCACAATCGATTTTGGTTACAGACCAACTTCACAGTGCTGTATATACAAACAAAGCAAAACAAAAATCCTAACCAAAACAAAAAAACAATGACCACTGAAATAAAATGCAATGTCCAAAGAAATACAAAAGGTTGAGATACTTACAATTCTCTCTCTCTCTCTCTCTCTCTCTCTCTCTCACTCTCTCTCTCTCTCTCTCTCTTTCCCATCTTTCCCAGTGACAAAATCACATGGCAATGTCTTTAGACAGGAATGAATAATATGGTGTATCTCGCATACAAATACGATCCAAGGTACCTCAACGGTTGGGAGGAGAGAGGAGTAACAACAGTCCTCTCATTACGAGGTGCGGCTAGGAAAAAACCGGACTAATGCTGGAAAAAACATTTATTTACAATTATTTACAATTTCATGTTATCTCCTTCAATGTACTCTCCTCCTCGGTCTCTACACCGCTCCATACGAATTTTCCACTGTTCATAGCAATGCTGCAGATCATTTTCGGTAAGTCCATACATTACTTCCGTCGCTTTTTCTTTTACTGCTTCAACAGTCTCAAATCTAGTTCCTTTCAAAGCTGACTTGACTTTAGGGAAAAGAAAAAAGTCACAGGGGGCCAAATCAGGTGAGTAGGGTGGATGATCTAAGATGGGAATGTTGTGTTTTGCCAAAAACGTCTTCACTGACAACGCACTGTGAGCTGGGGCATTGTCTTGGTGAAGGATCCATGACTTTTTTCTCCACAAATCGTTCCGTTTTCTCCGTACTCGCTCACGTAGGGTAGCCAGGACGCTAATGTAATAATGCTGATTCACTGTTTGTCCCTCTGGTACCCAATCAATGTGCACAATCCCTTTGATTTAAAAAAAAACAATCATCATTGCCTTGAATTTCGATTTTGACATTCGTGCTTTTTTTTGTCATGGAGAACCAGGAGTTTTCCAATGCATCGATTGGCGTTTAGTTTCGGGATCGTAAGTAAAAAACCACGATTCATCGCAAGTAATAACATTTTGTAAGAAGGTGGGATCACTTTCAATGTTTTCCAGGATGTCAGAACAAATCATTCTTCGGCGTTCCTTCTGTTCAATTGTGAGACACTTTGGAATCATTTTTGAACACACTTTGTTCATGTTGAAACTTTCATGAAGAATCTGCCTAACACTTTCCTTGTCAACTCCTGTTAACTCAGACACTGCTCTGATTGTTAAACGGCGATCTTGTCGAACAAGTTTACCGATTTTTTCAATGTTAGCATCAGTTTTTGCTGACAATGGTCTGCCAGTGCGAGTGTCATCACTGGTGTCTTCGCGGCCATCTTTAAATCGTTTAAACCACCCAAACACTTGTGTTCGCGATAAACAATCATCGCCGTACACTTGTTGTAACATTACAAACGTTTCACTTGCAGATTTTCCTAGTTTGAAACAAAATTTGATGTTAACACGCTGTTCTTTCTGTACACTAAACATTTTCCGACGCACAGACAAAACGTCAACTACTTAAAACAGACGCCACGGGCAGACTGAGTGCAGGAGGCAGATGAAACTCGGGCAGTAGGCGGAGCGAGAGTCACGTGACAGGCCACGCGACTTTCAGCCTTATTGCATTCGTTTTATTGTTTCACCAGTACTAGTCCGGTTTTTTTCTAGCCACACCTCGTATACCTAAGACTTTTTTGCATGTTGTATAATTTGGTTTCGTGTTTTAAACAATCATGATGTGATGTTATGACTACTGATTCTTTTGTCAGACTAGATCTACAGTTTCTACTTATCTACATGTACTACATCTGTTGAGCACTGTTACCTGTATGAGTGTAGCTTCCATAACTTGAGATAAAAAACTTTGAGGTTTGCCGACATCGTAATTCTGTCAGAGACAGCAAAGGACCTGAAAGAGCAGTTGCACGGAATGGACAGCTTCTTGAAAGGAGAGTATAGAATGAACATAAACAAAAGCAAAACGAGGGTAATGGAATATGGTCTAATTAAATCCGGTGACGCTGAGGGAATTATTTTAGGAAATGAAAAACTTAAAGTAGTCGATGAGTTTTGCTATTTGGTGAGAAAAATAACTGTGAACGTCGAAGTAGAGAGGATGTAAAATGTAGATTGACTAAGGCAAGGAGAGCGTTTCTGAAGAAGAAAAATTTGTCCACATAGAGTATAGATTTAAATGTCAGGAAGTCATTTCTGAAAGTATTTGTGTGGAGTGTAGCCACTTGTAAAAGTGAAACATGGACGACAAATAGTTTAGACAACAAGAGAATAGAAGCTTTTGAAACGTGGTGCTACAGAAGAATGCTGAAGGTTAGATGGGTAGATCACGTAAGTATTGAGGAGTTACGGAACAGGGCTGGAGAGGACGAATTTGGTACAACTTGACTAGAAGAAGGGACTGGTTGGTAGGACACATCCTAGGGCATCAAGGGATCACCAATTTAGTACTGGAGGGAAGCGTGGAGGGTAAAAATCGTAGAGGGAGACCAAGAGATGAATACACCAAGCAGATTCAGAAAGATGTAGGTTGAAGTAGTTATTCGGAGATGACGAGGCTTGCACAGGATAGAGCAGCATGAAGAGCTGAATCAAACCAGTCTCTGGACTGAAGATCACAACAACCACAATTTTGGATGCTTTCTCATCTGTGGCATATAATAGTATAGGTACATAAGGAGACATGGTATACATAGCTTATTCGTTTTTCTGAATGATTTTGATTTGTTATATTTCACTGCAAGCATGTTTAAGGACTTACGCGTTTATTTTCGATGCAGGTGTCTATATGTAATTATTTTATGTCTTAATATAGAAGTTTAGTTCTGTTCATTAAACTCATGACGCATTCGAAATGTAATTCAGTTTCAAGTAGGTGATGTTTTTATGTTACTTGGCTGTATTTGGGCATTTGATATTGGCTGCAGTGTTTGTGCGTGGAGGGAAGAAAATAATGTTACGTGTTTATATAAAATCTTCGTGTTCATCATAGCAATTTTTCACTGTCTTGTACTTCTTAAGTTACGACATTATGTTGCTTCCTTTTTTTATTTGTATTGTCTTTGGTCGTATGAGTTTTGGCTTTGCTTTGTGACCTATTTGTTCACACTTGTATGCTCGACTGCTAGTATTTCACTTGTCGTTGATTGAGTCGTTGGTATAGTACTGAATACCTGTGTTAAATGTTTCTTACGCTTTTGGATTGACCAAGTTATTCATTCATATCTAAAGACATCATGAATCTCAAGTGATGTTGTCACTGTAAAAAGAATTTTTCGTAAGTATCTGAAGCTTTGGAATGCATTATTCATTGGAAATTGTATTTTGTTTCGACGTTTGTAGCTTTCTCTTTTGTTTTGTTTGTATGTATAGCACTGGGAGGACAGTCTATGACTGAAACCGATTGTGAATAAATAATTTACGAAACAGCACTGTCTCATCATCCGTTTTTCCCGACAACAGAGAAGTGTTGTTTGGAAATTCATTCACTTGCACTCGAGACCGAGGTATTGGAATCTCATCCTCAGGGCCCTTCTAGATGGGGCAAGGCTGTGTTATTTAGTACCTCAAGGGTGCAACAGTGATTTCACTTTTCTTAAAGGGCATCAGGTTTGCATTTGATTGTAGAAATTATTTATTGGACAGTTTCAGTTTCGGCCGTTGGACCATTATCTAGTGGTGCTGCAAAGGATTTTGCTTCAGCACACGTCACACTTTAAAATTCTTTGACATGTATACATGGTGTTACAAAAAGGTACGGCCAAACTTTCAGGAAACATTCCTCACACACAAATAAAGAAAAGATGTTATGTGGACATGCGTCCGGAAACGCTTAATTTTCATGTTAGAGCTCATTTTAGTTTCGTCAGTATGTTCTTCCACCTACGCTCAGTGGAGCACGTTATCATGATTTCATACGGGATACTCTACCTGTGCTGCTAGAACATGTGCCTTTACAAGTACGACACAACATGTGGTTCATGCACGATG
Organism: Schistocerca cancellata; assembly: GCF_023864275.1. NCBI lineage: Eukaryota > Metazoa > Arthropoda > Insecta > Orthoptera > Acrididae > Schistocerca > Schistocerca cancellata. Next base: position 152,169,614 of record NC_064634.1, on the reverse strand, counting down.
GAGCTCCTGCACATTTCAGTCGAAGTGTTCGTACGCTTCTCAACAACAGATTCGGTGACCGATGGATTGGTAGAGGCGGACCAATTCCATGGCCTCCACGCTCTGCTGACCTCAACCCTCTTGACTTTCATTTACGGGGGCTTTTGAAAGCTCTTGTCTACGCAACCGCGGTACCAAATGTACAGACTCTTCGTGCTCGTATTGTGGATGGCTGTGATACAATACGCCATTCTCCAGGGCTGCATCAGCGCATCAGGGATTCCATGCGACGGAGGGTGGATGCTAATGGAGGACATTTTGAACATTTCCTGTATCAAAGTGTTTGACGTCACGCTGGCACGTTCTGTTGCTGTGTGTTTCCATTCCATGATTAATCTGATTTGAAGAGAAGTAATAAAATGGGCTCTAACATGGAAAGTAAGCGTTTCCGGACACATGTCCACATAACATTTGTTCTTTCTTTGTGTGTGAGGAATGTTTCCTGAAACTTTGGCCGTACCTTTTGGTAACACCTTGTATATGTAATCGGCAAAACAAAACCCTTGATTTCACTTGCTGACAGTGGATTTGAATTGGTGTTGATGATAGACGATAAGAGCCCAATCATATAACGAACATAACCACCTTAAAATAATCCTTAATGGATGAAGATGATACTATTAATCAAATTAAACAAGGAAATCACGGCGTTACCAGGCAAAGGTACCATCTGTTTCTGCAGCGGTGGCTATATATCTTCCTACTTTCAACTGTCAATAGGAAACAACAGTAAATTAGTTATAACGCAAAACATATTGCATATAAGGTTAGAAATTGATTGCAAAGGGAACTCATTTAACATGCAAATAGCGCAATCTGAAAAGCATAGATCTCTCACTGGAACTAGCGACTGCTGCAACATCATCGGGGCACTTGTAGTTGGTGCAGCCCCCAGGAGTTCCATCAGAGGCGCACCAGCAGATGTTACACTTTTTCATGAAGGGCCGTCCCGGTTTGCAGCGTTTACCTACAGAAGGTCAAAAAATACAATTATTAATCACACACAAGCAACGTGCAGTTACTTTGTTTTAATGTGTTTTTTTCTGTGCTACTTTATAAGATAGATATTTATTTATGTGTACACTTTATGTAAAAATTATGTATAAGGTTTGTAAGGAATGGTTATATCAAAAGTTCTATGGTTTGTATTTGCACTGGATTCATTTCAAAATGTGTGACTTTCCTAAGGGACCAAACTGCTGAGGTCATCGGTCCCTGGACTTACACATTACTTACACTAACTTAGAATAACTTATGCTAAGAACAACACACGCACCCATGCCCCAGGGAGAACTTGAACCTCCGGTAGGAGAGGCCGCGCAATCCGTGACATGGCGCCTCAAACCGCGCGGCCACTCCACGCGGCGATTTCATTTCAGGAGTTTGACAAACTTAGGAAATACTGCTTTAAAAAGGTCTTATTCCTCCTACATAGGAATTTGCAGGAAAAACATGAGTCTCATAGGTTTCGTTTGATTTTTCACCAAGTCTGAACATCCAGTATTTGTAATTAAAAGTATCATGAAATTTTAATTAATATTTAGCAATACTGTTAGTAATATTCATTCACAAAAGTTTTCTCATATAACCTAGTGACAATAGTTTGCCTTTGACGTTGTGAAGTTCGTAATTAACGTGAAACTAGACTAAAAACATAAAAAACAGATACTAAATGCACTGTTGTTGTTGTGGTCTTCAGTCCTGAGACTGGTTTGATGCAGCTCTCCATGCTACTCTATCCTGTGCAAGCTTCTTCATCTCCCAGTACCTACTGCAACCTACATCTTTCTGAATCTGCTTAGTGTATTCATCTCTTGGTCTCCCCCTACGATTTTTATCCTCCACGCTGCCCTCCAATACTAAATTGGTGATCCCTTGATGCCTCAGAACATGTCCTACCAACCGATCCCTTCTTCTGGTCAAGTTGTGCCACAAACTTCTCTTCTCCCCAATCCTATTCAATACTTCCTCATTAGTTATGTGATCTACCCATCTAATCTTCAGCATTCTTCTGTAGCACCACATTTCGAAAGCTTCTATTCTCTTCTTGTCCAAACTATTTACCGTCCATGTTTCGCTTCCATACATGGCTACACTCCATACAAATACTTTCAGAAATGACTTCCTGACACTTAAATCTATACTCGATGTTAACAAATTTCTCTTCTTCAGAAACGCTTTCTTTGGCATTGCCAGTCTACATTTTATATCCTCTCTACTTCGACCATCATCAGTTATTTTGCTCCCCAAATAGCAAAACTCCTTTACTACTTTAAGTGTCTCATTTCCTAATCTAATACCCTCAACATCACCCGACTTAATTCGACTACATTCCATTATCCTCGTTTTGCTTTTGTTGATGTTCATCTTATATCCTCCCTTCAAGACACTATCCATTCCGTTCAACTGCTCTTCCAAGTCCTTTGCTGTCTCTGACAGAATTACAATGTCATCGGCGAACCTCAACGTTTTTATTTCTTCTCCATGGATTTTAATACCTACTCCGAATTTTTCTTTTGTTTCCTTTACTGCTTGCTCAATATACAGATTGAATAGCATCGGGGAGAGGCTACAACCCTGTCTTACTCCCTTCCCAACCACTGCTTCTCTTTCATGCCCCTCGACTCTTATAACTGCCATCTGGTTTCTATACAAATAGTAAATAGCCTTTCGCTCCCTGTATTTTACCCCTGCCACCTTTAGAATTTGAAAGAGAGTATTCCAGTCAACATTGTCAAAAGCTTTCTCTAAGTCTACAAACGCTAGGAACATAGGTTTGCCTTTCCTTAATCTTTCTTCTAAGATAAGTCGTAAGGTCAGTATTGCCTCACATGTTCCAGTATTTCTACGGAATCCAAACTGATCTTCCCCGAGGTCGGCTTCTACTAGTTTTTCCATTCGTCTGTAAAGAATTCGTGTTAGTATTTTGCAGCTGTGGCTTATTAAACTGATTGTTCGGTAATTTTCACATCTGTCCACACCTGCTTTCTTTGGGATTGGAATTATTATATTCTTCTTGAAGTCTGAGGGTATTTTGCCTGTTTCATACAGCTTGCTCACCAGATGGTAGAGTTTTGTCAGGACTGGCTCTCCCAAGGCCGTCAGTAGTTCCAATGGAATGTTGTCTACTCCGGGGGCCTTGTTTCGACTCAGGTCTTTCAGTACTCTGTCAAACTCTTCACGCAGTATCGTATCTCCCATTTCATCTTCATCTACATCCTCTTCCATTTCCATAATATTGTCCTCAAGTGCATCGCCCTTGTATAGACCCTCTATATACTCCTTCCACCTTTCTGCTTTCCCTTCTTTGCTTAGAACTGGGTTTCCATCTGAGCTCTTGATGTTCATACAAGTGGTTCTCTTATCTCCAAAGGTCTCTTTAATTTTCCTGTAGGCAGTATCTATCTTACCCCTAGTGAGATAAGCCTCCACATCCTTACATTTGTCCTCTAGCCATCCCTGCTTAGCCATTTTGCACTTCCTGTCGATCTCATTTTTGAGACGTTTGTATTCCTTTTTACCTGCTTCACTTACTGCATTTTTATATTTTCTCCTTTCATCAATTAAATTCAATATTTCTTCTGTTACCCAAGGATTTCTACTAGCCCTCTTCTTTTTACCTACTTGATCCTCTGCTGCCTTCACTACTTCATCCCTCAAAGCTACCCATTCTTCTTCTACTGTATTTCTTTCCCCCATTCCTGTCAATTGTTCCCTTATGCTCTCCCTGAAACTCTCTACAACCTCTGGTTCTTTCAGTTTATCCAGGTCCCATCTCCTTAAATTCCCACCTTTTTGCAGTTTCTTCAGTTTTAATCTACAGGTCATAACCAATAAATTGTGGTCAGAGTCCATATCTGCCCCTGGAAATGTCTTACAATTTAAAACCTGGTTCCTAAATCTCTGTCTTACCATTATATAATCTATCTGTTACCTTTTAGTATCTCCAGGGTTCTTCCATGTATACAACCTTCTATCATGATTCTTAAACCAAGTGTTAACTATGATTAAGTTGTGCTCTGTGCAAAATTCTACCAGGCGGCTTCCTCTTTGATTTCTTAGCCCCAATCCATATTCACCTACTACGTTTCCTTCTCTCCCTTTTCCTACACTCGAATTCCAGTCACCCATGACTATTAAATTTTCGTCTCCCTTCACTATCTGAATAATTTCCTTTATTTCATCATACATTTCTTCAATTTCTTCGTCATCTGCAGAGCTAGTTGGCATATAAACTTGTACTACTGTAGTAGGTGTGGGCTTCGTATCTATCTTGGCCACAATAATGCGTTTACTATGCTGTTTGTAGTAGCTTACACGCATTCCTATTTTCCTATTCATTATTAAACCTACTCCTGCATTACCCCTATTTGACTTTGTGTTTATAACCCTGTAGTCACCTGACCAGAAGTCTTGTTCCTCCTGCCACCGAACTTCACTAATTCCCACTATATCTAACTTTAACCTATCCATTTCCCTTTTTAAATTTTCTAACCTACCTAAATGCATTACACAAACAATTATGACCTATTCCAATACTTGATGGTCCTTCTTATCATCATTTTAACAAAGCACATTCTTTGACTTGAAGTCAGATAAAACTGTCCACCCCTTCAGGCATGATATCTAGAAGTTCTGTTTAGTCTCTGTGTTTCAAGGTTGATATTTGCTTTCCAAATACATATGTGAGCACTAGGCATTTACAAACTGTGAGGAAATGACAAATTGTGTTATCCCTCGGCGTGACTTGTAAAAAGTAGTGGCCTCCAAAGACCCCAATAAGAATACTGTAAACCGTAGTTTTTGTCAACTTGTTGAAATCTTCATCACTGAAACTTTCTAAAATTTATATTGTTACCATGTATAGAAACTTGTGGTTTAGTTGTGTGTCTGCTAACACTATAAAAGGTTTTGAAATCCCGAATATTCATTTTACAGACTATAAAAGATTCAGCTAGCCTTGCTTGATACATCCTACCAGATGAGAAAATCTACTTCCGATTACAAAGTACTACTACGCAGCTCATGTAGACACTAAAGTATATAACAGCTGAGCAGCGCACAGACACCAAATTATGTTTTGTGCTTTGGGACCATATGAAAGCGAATATCAGAGAAATGAGGGAAACAGTTAATTTTTTTTAATGTTGGTGGTATATACATTATAGGTCTCCGGCACAGATAAACCTGGTTTGATAAATATTTGTAGGCCATATGCACATATGTTACAATCTCATAATCAAAGACGGTTTCCTTTAGGCTCTTATCGTTTTCAGGGTCTCAAATTTGCTTTTAAATTCAGACGGGACAATAACGGACGTAAGGACTGTTAGCCCCTTACTGTACATTTTCGTACGTCTGTGAAATCAAAATATGCTGCTGGATGTCATCCTGCTTCACGCCAGGCGTTGTAATGTTCTTGTATAGTCCTTGGTATGTTCTCCACAATGTGATAGGCACTATGATGCTCAAGTCTAACACTGTGTTCGATGGCAGGCATCGTGAGGGCATCCTGTGCTTGAGGACATATCTCGAGATTGTAAGATTGGGCAAAATGTAGGAGGACCCTGTGCCGATATTGCACAGCACCAAAATTACCCACTGTTGCGAAGAAAAATGGCCGTTATCTGCACATGATTCCGGCCCACAACATGACTGCCTCACTTCCTTGTTGAACCCATGAGATTCCATGCTTGATCCATACACTGTTAGCTGACCACATCCATACAATGCCAGGAATATCATCAGGCAAAAGTCGATTCCTTCAATCATCAGTGAACAAAACTTTGTAATTTCTGGGTTTAATTTTTAAACTTCCTGCACAGAAATTTCTTTTCTTCATAATACTACACTGCTGGAACAAAAATTAGTATAACTGGAAAAACGACGTCGATATTGATCCAATGACTACATATGCTATCTGGGAGATAGTAGATGCACTGGCAATGTTCTCAGCGTTGTCTTTCAATAGATACCGTAGTGGCATAGCTACCAGGGAACCATCTATATCTACCTTTCAATAGGGTGTGCTCGCATTCAGAAGGTTCCACGTGGTGCAAACTTGTAAGGTAAGCAGGCAATCATGACCCGGAGACGCACTCGTGCTTCTTATAGGCAACTGAGTGATTTTGAAAGGGCTCAAATTGTGGCCTTGCCGAGAATTCGCACACAAGTAGGACGTACTGCGTCAGTTGTGCAACGATATGGGTATCAGTGATCATGTGAACAATTTCACACGCGCAGAGGAGATTTTGGACGTCCACGCAGCACAAACGCCCGCCAGGTTATCAGTATTGTACGGGCAGTAGTGGCAGTTCATGTAGCTACAACACATACACTGAAGAGCCAAAGAAACTCGTATTTTTAATGGCATCCGTCCATCCTTTAGGGATGATGGTGTAGCATGCTTGGTTCAGAGTCTGCAGCGTCTGCTGTGGCTAAAAAGTCCCACTCGAGGGTGGCAGTCCCTATTGCAGTTTCGACATGTGAAATTTGAGGGACTTCGAACAGAAGCCGCTCTGTCTCTTCGCTTTGTCCTCTTCCTGATTTTTTCCTGTGTGCGTTCGTCCTCTGAGAGCTTGACGTCGTTGCGCACAGTTACTCGCCACTTGACACGGTCATCTGCAATGCCTTCCTCAGCGACTTGGATTGATTCTGGTCTTGGTCATGTCTCTCTTGCAGACATCCTTGAAACGAAGATGCGGTCGTCCCACTGGCCTCACACCCTCCTGAAGTTCTCCGTACAGCAGTTGTTTCGGTATCCGTTCAGGATCCATGCGCCTGACATGTCCCTACCATCTTAGACGTCGATGACTCAGGAGTGCAAAGATGCTGGTTGTGCTTGCACGATGAAAGACTTCGGTGTTGGGTACTCTATCTCTCCAAGAGATCTGAAGTATCTTCCGGAGACAGCGGAGATGGAAGCTGTTGAGTCGAGATTCATGCCTAGAAAGAGTGGTCCATGTCTCACAGCTATAGAGAAGGGTGCCTGTAACACAAGCGTTGTAGACTTTTAATTTAGTTTTTGTGGTAAGCAGTCCGTTGTTCCATACTATGTTTTTCAATCTAGCCATGACAGATGATGCCTTTGCGATTCTGTTAGTAATTTCAGTGTCCATGGACAAGTTGCTACATATTGTGGAGCCCAAGTAGCTAAAGTCATCCACTACCTGGAGAGGATTGCCATCAATGCTGACGGAGCCGGCCGGTGTGGTCGTGCGGTTCTAGGCGCGTCAGTCTGGAACCGCGAGACCGCTACGGTCGCAGGTTCGAATCCTGCCTCGGGCATTGATGTGTGTGATGTACTTAGGTTAGTTAGGTTTAATTAGTTCTAAGTTCTAGGCGACTGATGACCTCAGAAGTTAAGTCGCATAGTGCTCAGAGCCATTTGAACGAATGCTGATGGATGGAAGGTTGGTAGTGCTCTGCGCCATGATCTTAGTCTTTTGAAGGCTGATGAGTAGACCAAATTTTTCACAGGCATTTGATAATTTGTTGATTATATACTGCAGCTCATCTTCTGTGTTCGCTACTAGAGCTGCATCGTCCGCATATAACAACTCACGGATAACAACTGTATTTACTTTGGTCTTGGCCTTGAGGCGCGCAATGTTGAAAAGATTTCCATCAGACATCGTATGTAGATACACTCCCTCTTCACGGTCTTCAAAGGCAAATCTGAGCAGAAGGGAAAAGAAAATCCCAAATAATGTAGGAGCTAACACACACCCCTGTTTCACACCGCTATTAACAGGGAATGCTTCTGATGTTTTACCGTTGAAGCAGATCGTTGCTTGTGTTTTCTCATGGAAAGAGACAATTATCTGTAGTAGTTTAGTTGGGCATCCAATCTTCTGCAACAGTTTGAAAAGCCCCTTTCCGCTCACTATATCAAACGCTTTAACAAGGTCAATGAAAGCAATATAAAGTGGCCTCTGCTGCTCACGACATTTCTCTTGTAGCTGTCTTGAGGAGAAGATCATATATACGGTTGATCGGCCGGGCCTGAAGCCACACTGCGATTCTGGGTAGATTCTGTAAGCTAAGATTTGTAATCGCATTAGGATGACTCTTGCATAAGCTTTCCCGGCTACACTTAGTAATGAAATGCCTCGGTAATTGTTACAGTCACTTCTGTTCCCTTTCTGTTTATATAGAGTAACTATCCTCGAATTTCGCATACTCATCGGGACATAACCTTCTTCCCAGCTGGTTGTGATAAGCGAATATAAATGTTTGAGAAGAACATAACCTGCCATTGCAGCAGTACGAACCGATCTAACAACTGCTCCAGACACTTGTCTTTTACAGGCGTAGCCGACCACAGCACCGTATTCTGCCTGTTTACATACCTTTGTATTTGAACAAGCATGCCTATACCAGTTTCTTCGGCGCTTCAGTGTACGAGTGCTTGCGAACCGGTAATTACCAGTGGGTTTACGGGTACTACGGTCTCTGTGGCTATAGGCCGGCTGTTTGTTCTGTTACTTGTGTGACTTCCAAGTTGGTCTGGCTGAGAATCTTCCAGAAATGAGGGACGTGCACCGGAAACAGGATTTGACGCATTGTTCCTTTGGCCGAGCAGGTCTGTAGGCGGACGATGGGCTGTCGTTATCCACATGTTTCCTGGGGGCTACAAGTTTTCCACTGTTCGTCATCCCACAGCGGCTTTGAGCTACTGTTTGTTCATCGCGTCGGTGCCGAGACCGCGCGGCATCAGTAAGGACTGACCTTCCTACCCGTTGTGAGCGTCATAATTGTGACTGGTTCGCTTGCTGCGCGTGTTTGTGCCCTCTTGCTTCTCCATTGGACTCCGTTCAGTGTCCTGTTGTTGTTGCTCCGTGTGCCTGCGTCTGGCAACGAGATTTGAGGAACATGTCGCTCGTTTCAAAACATGATATCTTCCATTTGGTAATTATCATACAGTTATAATTTGATTGTGTGCTTTAAGTTATTGGGATTTTGTAAATTCCTTGTGTGTTCAGTGTCATTAACTGCGACGTCCGAAACATTTTTCGTGCATGTTATCTTGTGTACTAAATCGCCAAGTCGCTTTCTTTAGTTATTTGGAGCCCGCAAGCTTACGCGCCTCACTGGAGCAAATCTTGCTGCTTGTATTTTTGTCGTCTATACTTCCAAGGCAAGCTTGTGTATACGTAGGAGAGGTTCATCAGCCAAACGTTCACGTCTCTCTTCCACCCACGTTTATCATCCCACGTGACGGTTAAATATTTGCTGTATTTGCCTCGTGGCGTAATTTGAAGCTGAATGTCAATTGGCCGCTGGACTTCATTACTATCCGGTGTAAATGGGAGTAGTAGCCTTGGCCAATTACCATCTTGTAGTGATTTTCACAAATGTTTGTCTACGATGTTAGTGTGTAATCTGATGGCTTAAGTTTTACTCGTTTTACTTAAAAATTGTTTCTCTGTTCATCAGGCTATCGTTGTATGTTTGTGCCTTGGGGCATGTTCCCATTGGTTGCTTAGCAAAGGAGGAGCGTGATGAGCAGCTTATTGGATCTGCCCTAAATAATTTCGGGTCCGTTTGTCTGGACCACACTGCCCGACATGTCGTGGTTTCATAGTGAGCAGCTTCTAATGTTGCGTTTTTCCTTCTTTTTAATGAACCCCGTTTTAGGTAAACCTCAAGGTATTTTAGTCAAAACACTTTCAAGATATTTTTGTGGACTACCCATATGAAGAGTCTTTTTTCAGAACCTTTGAAGAGAGTGTTACGTAACTTCAATTGCTGAAGTGTTAACCTGCTTTTCTTATTAAAATTTGCTTTAAATATTTCAAGAATAGTAGACAATGGCACACAAGATTTGTATCTTTTTGTAAACACGATAACAGTTGTTGTTAACTTAAATTTTCGTATTTCATGTTCCCATGAATGACATTTGCCGACGTGAGAGTAAGTGTTTGAATTAATGCTGTCAACTTTTGTTACTTGATCTCAATGAAACGTCTGGTAAATTGTCGATCGATTATCAGTAATTATTTTAAGTAATTTAATTTAATAGTTTAGTCTTAATTTCAAGGTCCTGGGGTCTGATTAATAAAGTGATTTTGCTGGCAACTGTTAATAAAAATCTTCATACGAATTATGTCCAATCCTTATTTGGCCTGGTTCTTTCGCTCCCAGACAACCTTACGCCAGCTGTGCGTACCAATCTAAAAGAGTGTACTAATTTTTTTACTGTCAGTGTATAAAAAGAGACTTTAACGCAAGAAAACGAGGCACTACGAAGGATTCATCCGAATGGGACAAAAATCAGTAACTGTGACGTATGTCTATACACAAATATATGATTACAGTTTCAGAAGCGGATGATTTATTCAGGAGAAAAAGCTTCACAAATTTGAGCAAGTCAGTAACATTTTGGTCCACCTCTGGCCATTACGCAAAATAGCTTGGCACAATTTGATAAGGATGTTGGATGTTCTCCTGAATGACATCGTGCTGAATTCTGTCCAATTGACGACTTAGAGCTTCGAAATTCTTAGCTCGTTCGAGGACTCCACTCATAATACACCAAATTTGCTCAATTGGTTAGAGATCAGGCTACCTTGCTGGTCAAGGTATGGTTTACCAAAGACGAAGACAAGCACTAGAAATTCTCATTGCGTGTGGGCGAGCATTATCTTGCTGAAATGTAAACTCAGGATGGCTTACCCTCAAGGCCAACAAAAGCGGACATTGAATATTGTCGACGTACCGCTGTGTTGTAAAGGTGCTGTGGATGACAACCATAGGATTCCTGTTTTATATAGAAGTGGTACACCTGATTCTCGCTCCATATAGTAAGCCACAGCTGGAAAGGTACCCCATCACTGTATGGGGAGCCTCCAGACACGTCTTGGCTCGTCAATGGGGCTCAGTTCGAAGTGGAACTCGTCACTGAAGACAATTCTACTTCAGTCAATGAGATTTCAGGCCGAATGTGCCCGACGCTACTGAAAACAGGGTTGTTGGTGTACAAAGGTCAATAGTAGTCGGCGCAATGGATGCCATGGCCTCAGCTCACTTTTTGTGAGCTTCTTTTAATAGTTCTTGTGGTCACTGAAGCATCAATTGCACGTCTGATCAACGATAACAACCAATACTGGGCTGCTAGGTGCTCACGTTCTGTCGTGGTTCTTGCTCGACCACTTCCTTGTTGACGCTGTGTTCAGCCATGATTCACCCATTCCTACCAACATTGCCGAATAGTGGCATTGCTCCTATTTAAATGTCAAGTGATTCGACGGATACTCCAACTGGCTTCTTTGAGCCCAATTACACATACTCTCTCAAACGCTGACATCTCCATATGCTGTTTACGCTACTGTCTGAGAGGCATAGTTACTGTCCAACAGAGTACGCGGAATGAAATTCTCAAAGACTTTATGCCCTGGTATCGATAGGTCCTCTGTTGACTATCCTCGCCACGTGCGCAGTGAAACTGCGCTGCAGCAATCAAATATTAAGCCATCAGCCATCGAAGTTTACAGTTTTTCATTTTCCGTAGCGACACGTAAGAATATCAGTTTGTGACTGATTTGAATAACTGTTTTGTGCTGCATCACCTCTTCCTTTTTTTCCCTTAGAGTGTATGTTGTCTTCTGCAATCTGTAACTAGATATCAATTTATATCTTCTTCTCTTCGGATTTCCAGTTACCTTCATCTCAACGGACAAGTGGACATTGCCACAAATCAGTTCTGCTTCATAAGGCATTAATCTAGATGCTTCTCAGCATAATTCCATTTCGTGTATTTAACAGCCATTTTAAAGAAGTGAATTCAACATATTATTACTGTGGTGTAAGAGAGAATGCAAACATACTTAGAATATTATTGAGTGCACGCTGGACAAAGGATAAATGCAGTGCTCAGAATATTTATCTGTCTCAACTAACCTTCCTCAGGTATACGTTCACAAAAGCCACTGTTAAGCAGCATCGGAAGTAAAAAGATAAACGTTCTCTCGCTTGGGGAAAAATACTTTATATTACTGAAAGTCAAGGATAAAAACCAATCGTCATTCATACATCGTGATTTTAAAAACATGTGAGCATGCTTACTCAATGACTGTGTTGAAGCAATCCCATTATTATCTAGCTGGATGCCACACAAAATTTTACAATGATCACAAAGTCTCAAACTTTCCGCTTAATTGTAGACTTGTACACCCGCACGGAGCATGGTGGTCACTGTTACTTCAAGAACATGACCTTAAGATCGTGTCTGTCAGATGGTAGCAACAATGTGGTTGTGGTCACATTGTTGCATCTCACACAAGGATTGAAAAATTTCACATCACACATAAATCAAGAAAACCATTTCCTGGTGTTTGTGATGAAAGTAGCCATCCAATATTGGCATTTTCTTGGTGATAGCAAAAATATGATAGATCTGCAAGATGATGATCCTAATTGGTACGGCATATAGCAAAATCTTTTAGATAGAAATCATGTGCAGCTCGGATCCCACTATCTTCTGGAAATCAATGTTTCATACTGTTGAAGAAGTCCAAATCGTGAGCTATGATGAGTGTGCATTTTACACAAAACAACAGAAAGACTGAGTTAACACACACACATCAAGTAGGGTCATTTTGGAATGTCGAAATATGCAAACGAACTTAATGAGTGTTGTTACTTCCCCGATATGGGACGCAGGGTTTAGTAAACGATTAAGATGTGCTTCATTAGTCAAATTACAAAGCCACCATCCTTTGCCACAAGGGAGTATCTAAACGGTAGCAATGTTCAGTATTTCACTATGTATTTGCACCCGTACACTGCCTGGAATTCCACCAGTATGTCAATTATTTGGGGCTCTCAGAACAACTACCTAGTGTGAGCTGACATGATAGAGGTGCTACTCCCTAATTGTGGCACAATATTTGCACACAACAATTTGAAATAATTTCTCTGGCAAAATGGAATCAAATAAATACTTATTTCGAGGTATCACCCTGAAGGAAGTTCTGTAGCACGATGTTTTTGATACCCAAAATGGTTCGTATATATTTACATGAAGTGAGAACACATACAAAATAACTCGTGCTCCACATTTGATGTAATAAACTGCCATATCAATCTTGAACACACTTCCTTGCCCTTTGAAATAAAATATGACTTGTTGGCTGGCCATCAATACACAATTCTGTCAATTGCAGGAAGTAGCGCGTGCCATCTTGTACATGCATGTTGTAATGTTTCGTTAATCTCTATCTGCACAAACCCTGAAAATTCTCTCAGTGACTGAAAATTTGATGCATAGGAAAAAAAATTCACTGTATATTTTGAGAACTAATGCCTCTACATCACAACGAAATGTTTTCTGACAGTGTTTTACACCATTATTTATGACACGGCAGTTGCAACACTGTATGCATTTACTTGATTTAGGTGAAAGCCATTAGATTCTGTAGTGTTGCATATTGCATCGAAAATGTCTTTGTCAGTTTCTTTAGAGTCTTCATAAAAAATGTAGCAATCTCTGACGTATCCCGTGGTGGCATCCGGCCACCCTCCGCCACTAACATTTCCAAACTGTACAGTAACAACCCAGACCCGGCAGTCGCTGGAGCGGGATCCAGATACAGCAACAACCCACGTCCGCATCGCTTAGCGTACTGCGCTAGGCGTCGTTCACCAGCATGGCGCGCCGCCAGTAGGGTAAGCACACAACACGCCATCCGAGCCGTCATGAAATGAGATAAGCCGGGCAAGGATTTTAATGTATTTGTGACATCAAAGTAAAAGAGACGTCGAGCTGAAGTTTTATTACCTTCACATGCTAATGCTGTTGTCGACATAGTTGCGGACATTCCAGATAGAACACTATGGGTTTTCAGCCTCTTAATAGGACGTGAACGCTTTGCTTCTAGCTGTGCAAATGGGTGTTTGACAGTTGTTGCATAGAGGGCAGCCCCTGTGCACACTGCGGAGTCTGGTTCGCCCTGCATCATTTGGCATCAAATGGGGACACTTTTGTGTTTTTTTTTTTTTTTATTTATTCTATGTGGAGCGGACAGGAAGTGAAGTGCTAATTTTGGGAAAAAGGGGCTGACATGCACTGTACTTACGGGGCACCGGATGGAAATGCTCAGGCTGACCAACGATTGTACGTTCGGAGGTTTCCGAATCGACGAGTGCCAGATCCATGTACATTTACTGCCATCCCCATGTCCCTACAAAAGAGAGGTTCACTTGAGGTACGTTTTTACTGCCACGTTGTCGTAGTGGCACATATGCATTCAAGGCCATTTCGAAATTCCGTGTACTCAGCTGCGAAGGCCTGACGGACGCAGTCGTCAACGCACGTGTGTCACCATGGCTTGAAGAGGGCGCATTGCTGGAAAACACACCCTAAACAAGATCGTGGTGTGTTGCCCGGAAAATGGGTGCAAGCCATTCCACGATTTGGCTTGTGTACCATGAAGATGATTTCACCCCTGCCGCTTTCGGAAGATCAAGCCATTAACCCAAACGGTTTTCCACGTCGAATTGAATTCTGCCAGTGGTTTCTGCAAAGGTGTGCCACTCACTCGGACATTCCGAACGCTGTACTTTTTAGGGATGAGGCATCCTTTACCCGAGAGAGTATTTTCAACAGCCACAGTCAACGCATGTGTCGTCGGGAAAATCCGCACGCCGCCTTTGTTCATGATCACCAAGATTACTTCGCTGTCAAAATTTGGACTAGCTTGGTAGACGATAACCTGGTCAGTCCATACATGATCCCCGAGACTAAACGCAAACAGATTTTTCTCAGGCATAGGTAGTCCTCAGTATTAAGAGTATTCCGTAAAACAATATCAGAATTTAATAAAAGTATTCTTAAAAGGAGTAGTACATTCACACTTGCCGACTCCTATCAAAGATAAGTAGTAGCCTTGCAGTTTGATTAATAACGAATGCGGAATTAAATTTATTCAAATGGTTCAAATGGCTCTGAGCACTATGGGACTTAACTTCTAAGGTCATCAGTCCCCTAGAACTTAGAACTACTTAAACCTATCTAACCTACGGACATCACACACATCTATGCCCGAGGCAGGATTCCAACCTGCAACCGTAGCCGTCACGCGACTCCAGACTGTAGCGCCTAGAACCGCTCGGCCACCACGTCCGGTAAAATTTACTCCTGGTTATCGAGTTATTAGTAAACTTACAGTTTTATTAGCAACCAATTCGAGATAAAATTTATCCCTGGTTATCATCTTATAGTTATTCAAAGTCACTTCCGCAATATTTATATAGCTTTATGCAATTTTATATAGTTTTATGCAGGTCATATTCAGCTGTGAACTTCATGAACTATGACTTGTTTTTAGAAACTGTAGTTCTAAGTTCTACGGGACTGATGACCATAGATGTTAAGAGCCATTTGAACCATTTTGAACAAAAGTTCACTTTATTTTGCAGGGTGCATACACAAAAATAGCTACTGTGTTGATTTAGTCTTTATTAACGAAAGTACAGTTTAAACGCTGCAACCTGTACGTAATAAAGAAGTGAATAAATCCTTCCAGCGGATATCGGCAGTTGATACTGGTCGTTTGAATCCTCGCAAATTGTAATTTTTCGACTTTCTTCGTAACAGATGCTTTTATGGATAAGAATGTGCCTTACTAGAAACCGATGACAAAGTGTAGAGAAATGGCACAATTAAAAGTACATTAATAAAAAAATGTTCAAATGTGTGTGAAATATTATGGGACTTAACTGCTAAGCTCATCAGTCCCTAAGCGTACACACTACTTAACCTCAATTATCCTAAGGACAAACACACCCACCCATGCCCGAGGGAGGACTCTAACCTCCGCCGGGACCAGCCGCACAATCCATGACTGAAGCGCCTTAGACCGCTCGGAGAATTCCGCGCGGCTACATTAATATTTCACTCAGAAAATCTCTGTTTTTACACTTTATGATCATAGCTAACATTGTTTGAGGTACTACGACAATAAATGAGTTGCAGATTAGTCGCTTCTAATGCTGTTAATCTCCAGAAGATAAAAACAAAACGAACATGACTAGAACAATCACAGAATTTAAATTAGGTAATAATCACAGATATATCCTTACAGGGAATAAGAAGTAACATATTCAGCAAAGAGCTAATTTGAGACGAAATACATACAGATTACAACATATTGAGGATCCCGAATGCTAGTCAATGGACTACAATGTGTTTACCTGCAGCCGCAATGGCCTACTCGATACTAAGTGCTGTTCTGTCGTATGAGAGACACTAAGTGTTCCTCTGACTTTACTGTTGGTAAGTTAACTGAATTCAGTCAAAAGTGCCAGATATTTCGATACTGCGAGTGCCTGAAACTACCTCTCGCGTATACATTTCATCTTTCCTATTATTCATTGGAGTAAAGTTTCATTTCACTCATCTGAGTTGTTACTTTGCAACCCAAAATTAAATTTCAGTAGCTGTACTTTCACTAGTAATGTCCATTACCGGATATCGCTTATCAGTTCGTGATGCAACCGTTTGTAATTCTAGTAGGCAGAGAACTTTACGCACAAAGTAGTCGTAGCTTATTGATATTAGGGGAAGTCAAATGAATACGAGACAGTTGGAAAAAAGTAAGTGAACTGTTTTTTTTATTTAAAAACAGTCGCTCTAACTCTTGATACGTAAATCAGACTGTGACACAAGATCCAGGCATGCTCTTCTTTGTCCGAAGCAAATCGACTGGCCCACATGTTGCTAAGGTTGTTCCTAATACGCGGCACAACGTTTCAATTTTGCACGCCTGGGTACAATCATGGTTTCGTAGGCAGCCACAAACATTTCTCCATGAAGGTACTTACACTCTTGTTTCACAGTCGGATAAATGTATTAACAGATTTGGCGACTACTTTTGTAATAATGAACAATTTACTTTCATTTCTTCCGTCTTACTCATTTACATATGACTGCCAACGAAAATGGACTTCTCCATAGATAGCCCTACTAACAGAATGCCCACACTCATTCTTCTTAACTACTCCGTTTATTCGTACTTAGCACTTCTCATCTTAATGGGGTATTACACACAAAAATACGTCATCCCGATCCGAGAACTTGATACAAAGCACCTAAAATAAACTTGACGTCTCTACCCTCTCGCTCTGGCTATAGCAATAACGTTATTTATAAAATAACAATTTCTTGGCTTTAGTCACGTTTTTTCTAGTATTCATTGACATCGGGTGTTTTGTCAATACTTGCAACAGCAGATGCCTAATTGTTAGTTATACATATACACCACAGCTCAAATTCAATAACTGAGTGTTAGGTATCTGCTGATACACTCCTGGAAATTGAAATAAGAACACCGTGAATTCATTGTCCCAGGAAGGGGAAACTTTATTGACACATTCCTGGGGTCAGATACATCACATGATCACACTGACAGAACCACAGGCACATAGACACAGGCAACAGAGCATGCACAATGTCGGCACTAGTACAGTGTATATCCACCTTTCGCAGCAATGCAGGCTGCTATTCTCCCATGGAGACGATCGTAGAGGTGCTGGATGTAGTCCTGTGGAACGGCTTGCCATGCCATTTCCACCTGGCGCCTCAGTTGGACCAGCGTTCGTGCTGGACGTGCAGACCGCGTGAGACGACGCTTCATCCAGTCCCAAACATGCTCAATGGGGGACAGATCCGGAGATCTTGCTGGCCAGGGTAGTTGACTTACACCTTCTAGAGCACGTTGGGTGGCACGGGATACATGGGGACGTGCATTGTCCTGTTGGAACAGCAAGTTCCCTAGCCGGTCTAGGAATGGTAGAACGATGGGTTCGATGACGGTTTGGATGTACCGTGCACTATTCAGTGTCCCCTCGACGATCACCAGTGGTGTACGGCCAGTGTAGGAGATCGCTCCCCACACCATGATGCCGGGTGTTGGCCCTGTGTGCCTCGGTCGTATGCAGTCCTGATTGTGGCGCTCACCTGCACGGCGCCAAACACGCATACGACCATCATTGGCACCAAGGCAGAAGCGACTCTCATCGCTGAAGACGACACGTCTCCATTCGTCCCTCCATTCACGCCTGTCGCGACACCACTGGAGGCGGGCTGCACGATGTTGGGGCGTGAGCGGAAGACGGCCTAACGGTGTGCGGGACCGTAGCCCAGCTTCATGGAGACGGTTGCGAATGGTCCTCGCCGATACCCCAGGAGAAACAGTGTCCCTAATTTGCTGGGAAGTGGCGGTGCGGTCCCCTACGGCACCGCGTAGGATCCTACGGTCTTGGCGTGCATCCGTGCGTCGCTGCGGTCTGGTCCCAGGTCGATGGGCACGTGCACCTTCCGCCGACCACTGGCGACAACATCGATGTACTGTGGAGACCTCACGCCCCACGTGTTGAGCAATTCGGCGGTACGTCCACCCGGCCTCCCGCATGCCCACTATACGCCCTCGCTCAAAGTCCGTCAACTGCACATACGGCTCACGTCCACGCTGTCACGGCATGCTACCAGTGTTAAAGACTGCGATGGAGCTCCGTATGCCACGGCAAACTGGCTGACACTGACGGCGGCGGTGCACAAATGCTGCGCAGCTAGCGCCATTCGACGGCCAACACCGCGGTTCCTGGTGTGTCCGCTGTGCCGTGCGTGTGATCATTGCTTGTACAGCCCTCTCGCAGTGTCCGGAGCAAGTATGGTGGGTCTGACACACCGGTGTCAATGTGTTCTTTTTTCCATTTCCAGGAGTGTATAACAGTTGGGCATCTCCTGATGACAGCATGTGGCCAAAACACGTCAGTCAATGAATATTGGATAAAAAAAACGTGACTAAAACGAAGAAACTGTTATTTCATAAATAGTATTATTGCTGTAGTGAGGGGGTACAGACGTCAAGATTGTTTCAGGTGTTCCGTATCGAGAACTCAGGATCGGCCTGACACGTTCTTGTGTTTATTACCGTAGGGTTTCGCGTAGTCCCTTCAGGAATTCCACGCAGTTCCTTTGAAATGCATACGGTCGATTTTCTTACCTGCCCTACCGTAAACAGAGCTTGTGCTGCGTCCGTAATGACCTCGTAATCGAGAAGACGTTAATTCTCACCTTTTCCTTTTTGTTCCAACAATGATTTGTAGTCCAATTGCAACTATCCTTTAGTATCGCTACGGTCAGTAGCATTATTCAGACTTGTACATGTTCCATAAATTCATTGAACGGTGCACATTAACAAGTAATATTTTTAGATAGGGGCAATAACATCCGGAATATAAACACAGTCTTGGACAGATGGGGAATCGGAAGAATTTGTAACGTGTTTAAATGCTGCTCTTGTAACTGGATACTGCTATGAGGCGAGGAAAACTACAGAAGCATGACGTAGAGGGTCACTGAATGATTAGAGACGCAGGGTGATAGCTTTGAGCATTTGCTCTGGAGTCTAAGAACATTTTGTGAAGAAACAGTGTATACTACGCCATTACTGGGCAATTTAAAACTAGAAAATAAAAATGAAAACCAACCTACAGTCGTTGACGTACATTTTCTACTGAAAATATGCACGGAGTGAAATTTTGTTACAAGAATCTGTGTACTGTCAGTATGCAAGTAACGGCACTGTGCCGTCCGAGTGCGATTAATTCTCATTCATATATATTCGTCAATGAGTACTAGAACTGCGAAGAAAACGTGAGACTCATTACTCACCACAAAGGCTGACAGTAGTTCAGAAAAGTCTTCAACATGCAGACATGTAAAAGCGTGATTATTTATTCAATTGCACAATATGTTTCATAGGAACAAAAGCACGTTTTAAATCCAACCTCAGTATTTTCTTCTCGAAAAGTCCAACACGCGCACCAATTTTTCATGAAACAGTAGTATAAATGACAAAATGTTATTACTGTTGTTAAAAGTAAATATGTTGTTGTACTAACAGTGTTAGTATCAAATACGAACGTTTATATGCTTACAAAATTTAAGCGAAAGAGGCACCATGTAATCATACTCCTAAATGTATCACGTATACATCAACGTGACTCGATCTGTATTATTTGGAGAAGTACCATACAGATAATCTATGGAAAGAGAACCTAATCGAGAAAGTAAACTCCATAAATATAACTTTTCAGTTAATCTTTGACATCTAATAATGCGCCGCTCTAAGTGCCACGCCTTCTATCATGCGTCTCGTAATATTAAGACGGCGTTCTATAGATATCAAGTGGAGTTGGTGAAGTGAAGTGTCGTGTGACTAGGGCCTCCCGTCGGGTAGACCGTTCGCCTGGTGCAAGTATTTCGATTTGATGCCACTTCGGCGACTTGCGCGTCGATGGGGATGAAATGATGATGATTAGGACAACACAACACCCAGTCCCCGAGCAGAGAAAATCTCCGACCCAGCCGGGAATCGAACCCGGGCCCTTAGGATTGACAGTCTGTCGCGCTGATCACTCAGCTACCGGGGGCGGACAGTGGAGTTGGTGATCGGTTTTTAGCAAGGATTCATTATTCCCGGCAGTTGTTGCGCAGTAATCAGCATCCAAAGCATTCATTATACATTTACTGTACTTATCAGATGTGTGTTGTTTTCAGTAGTTTGTAGGACATACTTGTACATGCTGCATTCTTCCTTCCTAATATACAGGGTGATTCATGAAGAAATGGTTCAAATGGCTCTGAGCACTATGGGACTTAACATCTATGGTCATCTGTCCCCTAGAACTTAGAACTACTTAAACGTAACTAACCTAAGGACATCACGCAACACCCAGTCATCACGAGGCAGAGAAAATCCCTGACCCCGCCGGGAATGATTCATGAAGATATGCAAATATTTTAATACGTTATCCTACCAGTGAAAGTAATGGAAAAAGTTCATAATAAACATAGCTCCGCAAATGTTTAGTTACGAAGTTAGGCTTATAAAAATTTTGCCTGAAATTTAGCAACTTTGCTAATATGAAGCCATCGCAAAAGTGTACGAGGTTAAAGTAAAGCACGATTTCCATTTATTTTGTTGTTATTGATGTGATGAATCTAATAAAACATGTCCCATACGTGTATTTGCAGTAGTTTTCCAGAAGATCCAGAGAATCAAAGGTTATTACACAAGTAACCTGTTTACTCTCTATTAACAAGGTAGAAACGTTCATGTCAATGTTGGCAACCGTTAGTGAGCTATTTCAGTCGTTTCCTAACCTTGAAACGATTTAGTTTTCTGTATTGTTCACTTCCTCAACACTGAGCTTTGTTTTTTTCTGGTTTTACATGAATTCACGTCTGATATGGTATTAATAGAAGCAGTCTGACACACTTCATACAGTTTCAGTTAACGTTATCGCCATAATTTTTCCAAAATTAAACTTTACAACTTGTTTTGAAAAATTTGTGCAATTGTCTGGAATTAAAAAAAAAATGAAGTGGATCAAGTAGTTAATAAATTAAAAATTTTACGAAATTCGTTCTTTGCTTCTCTGGATGTTCTGGAAAACAAGTGCAGAGAAACGTCTGCCGGCCGGGGTGGCCGAGCGGTTCTAGGCGCTACAGTCTGGAACCGCGCGACCGTTACGGTCGCAGGTTCGAATCCCGCCTCGGGCATGGATGTTTGTGATGTCGTTAGGTTAGTTAGGTTTAAGTAGTTCTAGGTTCTAGGGGACTGATGACCTCAGAAGTTAAGTCCCGTAGTGCTCAGACCCATTTTTGGAGAAACGTCTGGGACATGTTTTATTAGATTCACCAGATGAATAACAACAAAATAAATGAAAATCGTGCTTTACATTACCCTCGTACAGTTTTGCGATGGCTTCATTTTAGCGAAGTTGCTAAATTTCAGACAAAATCTTTTGTTAGCCGTAACTAAACATTTGCGGGCCTATGTTTATATGAACTTTTTTCTTTAGTTTTACTTGTAGAATAAAATATTAAAATATTTGCCTATCTTCGTGAATCACCCTGGATAGATCACTTCAAGATAGGGAAGCGATGCGAAATTTAAAGATTCGGGAAGTGAAATTCGACACAAGTGACGTGACTTCCGTTTGATACTCACTTTGGTTATAGGTACACACTGTCGTCAGAGCAAAGATCGCCAGGGAGACGACGAGGAAGAGTCGTAGCGCCATCTCCGCAGATGCTGTCCCTGTAGGTGGCAGTCGCCGACTGGACTCTGCTCTTATCGCAGCGGCATATTATCATATACACGTCGTCACACAGCGTTCCTGCTCTTACCACAGCCTCCCTGCGCTTACGAGGACTCTCGACCTATCCTAATAAGGGAGATACATTTTCGGATACCAACTCTTATTACAACGAAGTTTGCCGTGTCACAGCCCGCATGAATGTCGGCCAACGAGGAAAAGTACACAATAATAAAGTAAAAATTGCGATCTTGCGATTCTGCACCAGAAACTGAACCAAAATGCCATGTATTTCATCCATGCACATTTCGCTAAGACAACTTATAACTATGAATTATCCAATATTCGGACACTTCGCAAAACTGTCAGTCCCGGTTTCTTTTTAAATACGTCCTCTGTCTACAACAGACCTGGAGAACGTATTCTGCCAAATCGAAACAGTTGGTGTAAAACGTGAAGAATTTCAAAATTAACTCTGGTCTCAGAAATTTTACGCAACTTCGCTGTTAATTGAACATCAGAACGAAAGAGAATTAATGTCGGCTGCCCATGTATCATTGCACAGCTCACATTTGCCCCCTGTGTCGTGCCAAACGACGAGCACGTTGTGAAAAGGCCTACATTAGTTACCTACGGATCTGATGAATCCGTGATGTCTTGAGAACAACCAATCCCATGAAACCACAAACTCTGGGCATGCTTCAGCGGCCACCATGCAGCGCTGCTGTGGAACATTGTAACAGTAAGTGGGGAAAGCAATGATGGTAAAAAAAAATCCACAAAAATCCCCTTACCTTTGAGGAGTGCTATCGTGACGATGTTCTGGATAGTCGATAAGGCGAAACCGTCTTAGCGGGCAACCTCTTAAGCACCTGCTACCCCTGAAGTATGCAAAATATCGAAAAATCGATACATCTGTAAGTGGTATCTATTATTGTGATATATCAGTTATCGATATTTGGCCTGTGTACGACTAATAAGTTCCAAAACGCTGCGTGTGGACAAATCTCGGATTCTAATGATCGCGTACATATTGTGTCGGGTGTTATGGTCTGCCATTGGACTAGCGATGATTTGTATACCTAACGAAAGAACGTACACTGTAGCTGTCCTAAAGTGCAGGGACAAAATTTAAACATTCCAAATTTCCTCCTGCCGAAATAAATTGTGAAAATCTGTTGGTTCTGGCTGGTTCAAATGGCTCTGAGCACTATGCGACTTAACTTCTGAGGTCATCAGTCGCCTAGAACTTAGAACTAATTAAACCTAACTAACCTAAGGACATCACACACACCCATGCCCGAGGCAGGATTCGAACCTGCGACCGTAGCGGTTGCTCGGTTCCTAGCGCCTAGCGCCTAGAACCACCTGGCCACTCCGGCCGGCCCTGTTGGTTCTTTTGCTTTAGGTATGGTTTAAGGAGGACCTTACGCGGGTTATAAAAGTACCTTTTGTTCATGAGTGGTTCTTGACGAGACCCCCCAAAAAACCATGATCTTTGGATACGAGAAGCACCAGTAGTGGGGATGTCCACTTCTATGACTCGTATTCATGGAAAATCGTCGAAATTTTTACCGTATATACTTAAGCTGATGTTCTCCCGGAACTTTGAAACTTCTTCTGATATCATTATCCGAAACCAAGATTCAGAGATTCAAAGTTACCGTAATTATGCAGAAAATCGCTAAATCATATTTTAGCCATTTTTTTCGGTGGGCCGCGAATATCGAAATAATCAACTACAGTAAATGACACAAATTTTAATCGTACATTCGACAGATATTCATCTAGAAATTCCATTTTTCCGCTTTCCAAAATCTGTATCCGTTGTCAAGCTACCTCCAAAAAACCATGCTTTTTGGTAACCAAAAGTACCAGTTGTGGGAATAGCAACTTCTACAATTTCTATTCATGGCAAATGGTCGAAATTTTTATCATATGTGCTTAAGATGACGTTGTCCAGGAACCTTGAATATTTATTTAGTATCATTATCGGTTACCGAGATCTTGAGGTTCAAAGTTAACGTGCTTATGCTTATAACATCCGGCCTGTGATAGTGTTAACTAACGTAGTGAACACATAGAAACCGTTCTAGCGTCATCGCAAGATTCTGGAATCACCAACCGAGGCTTTTAATCAGCATATTCTGACAATTAAATTATATAATACATTGTCTCTGTACAACAAGAACTTCAGGCCTATACAAATATGCCCAAATGGGTACTGAAGTGACAAAAATGGTTAAAATGAGTCCTAATAAGCCTGAGAAGAAATTAAAATGACAGAAAAAAATCACTTAGAACTGGAAGGACTGCTAGTTCAATAACATATTTCTTATAATATTTTTACCTTTTTTAAGACTCAGTTTAAAAGCCTGGGGTTTTCGATGATCGATGAGCAAAGTAAGCTGGAAAAATATAAAGCAAATAACTTATATGCGTAAAATTTGTCGTTTATATGTGTCAAAGCGTATAATTGTATCAAAGTATGTAAAGAAACTGTGAAACCTTATTAACCTATAGAATTTGTTTTGCATAAGAAGCACATCCTACCGCAGGAGGGGAAAACGGGAACCAAATGGATTCGCCACAGAAGAGCGTAAAAACGAAGCGCTGAAAAAGCATAAAACCCTTCGCTGCTTCGCATTGGGTTCAAATTTCGTAGAATGGTTTTGACGATCGCTTGCGGTTCCACACCATAAACCACAGCAAAAATCTCACTACACTCCAAACGGGATATATCCCGTTCAGTGTGGGTGCAGCCCACAATATACGTAGAGTAGCGCTGAGACGCACACAGGCTGGCGGCAGTGTGGAACGTCGTGTAGAGCGTAGCCCTGTTGCTCAGCGCACGGCCAACTCTCATTTTCGACGGTAAAATGTGTGAGAATCAACTTCCCAAGGAAAGGAGTGTTTTCACTGACGCCCTCTATGCCGCCCCCTGTGGTATTTTCGTGTCAGTTCTGAGCATCGTTGTGTCTGAAATGTTTCCCTCGTCCACCCAAAGAAAACCACGTGATTTCAGTGCTCGATGTCACGGTTGTGACATCCATCGCAGAGGCGGCAGTAGAAGGTGTAAAATATGGGGACGAGGGGCTGAAGACCGTCCCATCGGGTGACATGTCGACGATGGCGTTGGGCAGAACTATGGTGAAATTTGGTGCCAATGAGACATCGTTAACCCCTTTAAAGCTCACGAGAACTTCTCAGCTGTGGCCTTCTTTCGCTTTTGTCGACACTTTGCTGGTTGAGGCGTCGTCGCAGAATGCCAAGCTTTTTACCATTACAGAGGAAGGTTGTAGGTACCCTTGTAAACTTATGCGTTGGAATGGGAGACTAGTATGGGGTTTCGAGAAAGTCATCCGCTAATGTTGTTTCACAGTGTAGAAGAAGTTTAACTTGTGGCACATGATCTACGGGTCAAGTACTGATTCCCAGTGATGTTCTAACTACCACGCATCAAGGTGTCCTTTAGTTAGAGTGAGGTAGTTTAAAGAAATTACACTTAATCGTTTGGTGATTGGGCACAGCATTTTGATTGGCGACAGAGGTTTTGCAACAACAGTCAAACGAAGAAAAGTAAGCAAGGCCTTTGATCGGCAAGATTTCCACAAGACTATTGACAGCTAACGCTGTGAATCCATTCCATGTAGTTCCAGTGCATATAGCTGACTTATTTAATTTTGAATATACTGTTGAGACATTATCGTTAATGGAGGGACGTAAGCTCTCGAAATGCGGTTTGATCCAAGTGTCTCATACTCATCCTTCTCAAAGAGCTATATAAAATTTCTGAAGACGAAATACCATGGTGGATGTATACCATGTCATACTTCATCTGAAAAACCACCCATGTTTTGAACTGCAAAACAGAAATTCATGTTGACAATGTTGCCGTTTCTGCCTCAGCAGCATGGGTAATTTTACAGAAAACTTTTCAACATCCGATCCCAAGAATGGAGTTGTATAAGAAACAGAAGACAATACTGTGGCATTATTTCTTGACTTTTATTATGTTATTCTATTGCAGAAAATTTACAAGAGATGTAAAATGGTTTTTGTTGACTGAAGCTCTACCAGTTAATAATTATTACTGTGTGTCCCTACTTATGATATCACAAATAAAATGTTGTACATACTGACACATAAAATAAAACCATTTTTAATTGCCACTCATAACCAATCAGTTTCCTCATGTCGGACAATGTCAATTTTCGGAGCTGTCTTATTATTTTTTGTAGTGATGAAGTGGACAGCATTAG
This sequence comes from Schistocerca cancellata, assembly GCF_023864275.1. Classification (NCBI taxonomy): domain Eukaryota; kingdom Metazoa; phylum Arthropoda; class Insecta; order Orthoptera; family Acrididae; genus Schistocerca; species Schistocerca cancellata. Next base: position 152,143,203 of record NC_064634.1, on the reverse strand, counting down.
CCTACTCTGTTGCACAAGAGTACCTTTTCAATTTTTGGAACAAAAACTACTTAACTACAAAATAGAAGTACATTGTTTTAGGTTCTCCTGACAAATAAGAGATTTGGCACTTAGCACTTGACATTTCCACTCTTCAGATGATCCTGCATCAATTACAATGTCTTTCAGCTATTCACGTGCCAACTGAGCGGTATTAACACTGAAATATAAAAAGCTCTCAATTGCTTAATGCACCTTAGACTAAATAAAAACTATGGAAACTACTGACATTAATAACTATATATTCAGTAGTTATCAAAGGCCGGTTCAAGATTAGAGACAAGCGTTCTGGACCTCTCCAAGCTCCACATATACCGATTCCGCTATGAGTTTGTGAAGCCAAAATTCGGTGACCACAAATTACTTTGTACGCATACAGACGATTTCATCCAGTGCTTGAAAGGCTGCGATGATTACCAAGTAATTAGGTACAACAACGAAGTGTTTGACAAATCTGGACATGCGGTCGATAATGCTTACGGAATAACACCACAAAACAAGAACGTTATTTGTCTGAAGAATGATGAGGCGAATGGTTTGCAGGCTGTGAAGTTTATAAGACTGAGGTCAAAGATGTGCGCATGTCATACAGATGCAAGTGCAACCCAGAGCCGGGCTAAAAGTGAGCATCATACAGCGTCAAAGGCTGCCTCCGTAGAGGAGCACAAGAGGTGACAGCTTGAGCCCATTTGCAACGTTCCACATGTGGTTCCACCTGGTAGATACTCCATTTCAACTAAAAGTCGGACTGTTACACCACGATGACAAACGATTCATCTGTGGGGACTGGATAGAAATGCTCCCGCAATCACATTATTCGCTGAGTGACTAAAGGTCTGTTTGGTTGATTTATTTTTAAGTAGTAGATTTGTATGTGTGCAGTAGCTGAATGAACCGCTTGTTATAGTTGCGCAGGTGAGAATGTGTGAATTATTGCACATTATGTAGCATATACAATGATGGACAAAAAATCGCAACATCAAAACATAATTAACATAGAGTAATGTAATTTTGGGAATACAATTGCATTAATGTAAGTGCAGGATAAGCCATTGCAGAAGTGAAATTCTGGTACTTTAATAACCGGTGTAACCACCACAATGCTGAATGCAAGCATGAAAACATGTGCGCATTGTGTTGTACAGATACCTGGTTTCGGTTTGTGGTACTGAGTTCAACGCCTCTTGCGCTTGGTCGATCAATACAACTTTATGCTGTCTGTGGATGACACTGGAGTTGTCATCCAATGGTGTCACACATGTGCTAGATTGGAGACAGATGAGATGATCGAGCAGGTCAAGGGAACATGTTGATACTCTGTAGAGCCCGTCGGATTACAACAGCGGTATTTGGACGACCGTTATCCTGTTGAGAAACATCCCCTGGAATGCTATTCATGGAAGGCTGGACGACAGGTTGAAACATCAGACTGACGTACAAATTTGTAGTCAGGGTGCGTGGGATAACCGCGAGAGTGTTCCTGCTGTCATGCAAAGTCGCAGCCCAGACCCTACCTCCGGGTCCAGTGTGTCTAGCACACAGACAGGCTGGTTGCAGGCCGCCAACTGGCCTCTTTCTGACCAGCAGACAGCCATCATTGGCAACGAGACACTACCAGCTTCCATCGGAAATCACAACAGACGTTTACCCTGCCCTTCAATGAGCTGTCGCTTGGCACCACGGGGGCCGCAAGTGGCGGTGGTTTGCGGCCAGTGGAATGCACACTACAGGGTGTCTGGCTCGGAGACGTCCTTGAAGTAACTAATTTCTAACAGTTGGTTGTGTCACTGTGGTGCCAACTCCTGCTCAAATTGCTGCGCATATGCAGTATGATGCGCCACGGCCATAAGCTGAACTCGGTGGTGTTCCCTCTCGGTAGCGGCACTTCACCACCCAATCTTGCGACCGTACGTTGTCGTGTCCACTGCTACCAGCAATTATGTATAGTGGCTACTTTTCTGTCAGTTTTTTCTGCATTATCACAGAACAAGCGTCCTGCTTCTCGTAGCCCTATTACGCCTTAAGGGGGGTAGGACGTCAAACGGGCCGACTTGGAGCAGGAAAGGCATCACAGGACGTTTTAATTTCCAGTGTCTATAATTTTACAAATAAATTCATAAAACTTTGTCAGCAACACCAGGAAGGATTCAGGACTAACACTCATTGCAGTGGAAGTTCGAAAGCATAACAAAATAATTTTTTTACGTGCGACATTTCATCAATTTTTCACTTACTAATGGCTGCATTAGTTACTATAGGTACACTTTTCTTCATAAGTTAGAGAGATTCTTCCATGAATTTTGCACAGCATACATACCATACTCACAGGTGTATGAAACTCTAGAATTTATTTAATTTATGAAAAAACGAATGAACTGTTATATTTTAAACTTCATGTTTAGAAAAAACTCAAATTTTATAGTTAATTACCTCAATTTTTACCAAAGTATTTAATAGATTTGGAAAATTCTAGTGTTTCATACACCTTTAAGTATGGTTTGTATGCTGTGCAAAATTCATCGAATAATCTCTCTTACTTATGAAGAAAAGTGTACCTATAACAACAAATACTGCCAATAGTAAGTGAAAAAAATAATGAAATTTCACATGTAAAAAAAATCATTTCGTTATGTTTTCGAACTTCCACTCCTATGAGTATGAATTCTGAATCCTTATTGGTCATACTGACAAAGTTTTATGAATTTATTTGTAAAAGTATAGGCAGTGGAAATTAAAATGTCCTGTGGTGTCTCTCCTGCACCAAGTCGGCCTGTTTGACGGTCTACTCCCCTTAAAGGTACTCTCGTCTAACATCAAGCTACCACGTCCAATCTCAAACGTAACAGACTCTCATGAACGTTACAGTGTTTATTTAAAGCAAACCTCATTTTCCTCCTCATAGTGGTGCTACTAGTATCACTCTTACGCAACTAGCAAGAAATTTGAATAGACATCATCTTTCAGATGTAGAAACACGCCTATCAGATGGAAGACACAAATATAGAAATAAATGAAAAACAACATATTAAAAAGTTAAATGTACTATTTAAGTTTTTTATGTAGTGTATATAACTTTAAAAAAGTAGTAGTTTTGTAGATAAATCAGTGTATGTAAGTCGCAAAATATGCAAATAGCAAATTATTGTATATAAGAAGGATATGATACTACGTGAAGAGTTTGACAGAGTACTGAAAGACTTAAGTCGAAACAAGGCCCCAAGAGTAGACAACCTTCCATTAGAACTACTGACAGCCTAGGGAGAGCCAGCTCTGACAAAACACTACCATCTTGTGAGCAAGATGTATGAGACAGGCGAAATACCCTCAGACTTCAAGAAGAATACAATAATTCCAATCCCAAAGAAAGCAGGTGTTTAAAGATGTGAAAATTACCGAACTATCAGTTTAATAAGTCACAGCTGCAAAATACTAACGCGAATTCTTTACAGACGAATGGAAAAACTTGTAGAACCCGACTTCGGCGAAGAACAGTTTGGATTCCGTAGAAATCTGGAACACGGAAGGCAACACTGACTCTAAGACTTATCTTAGAAGATAGATTAAGGAAAGGCAAACCTACGTTTCTAGCATTTGTAGACTTATAGAAAGCTTTTGACAAAGTTGACTGGAATACTCTCTTTCAAATTCTGAAGGTGGCAGGGGTAAAATACTGGGAGCGAAAGGCTGATCTCCGACGACGTGTAGTGGAGCTTAGTAGGAAAACATTCTGGCTGGCGGAAGATGTTGTCAATGTCGAACTGTCGTGAGGAGAGACCAGTGTACAAGAGAGTACAGTTAAACAGTAAACAATGATGTTGAGGCTTAATTAGCATGACTGTGTGTCTAGTGGCACCGGAAAATCGCTATGAGTGAATGTGGCGCCTGGATTACCAAGTTGTATATCCTTGAACTGCTGGAGATAGTGACGTATTGGACGCAGCGTTTTGTTTGGTGAGGCATAGTATTGTACATGTACAAGAGAGAGACAGAGGCCATGTAGTACCCACCAGTGGTGATATTTTTGGCACTGAGAAGGTTAAGTTTTTGAAGGGAACATTGTTGGCTACATTGGCGTTTCAGGATGAAGAAATGAAATGAAATGAAATGTCGTGTGGCTAGGGCCTCCCGTCGGGTAGACCGTTCACCTGGTGCAGGTCTTTCGAGTTGACGCCACTTCGGCGACCTGCGCGTCGATGGGGATAAAATGATGATGATTAGGACAACACAACATCCAGTCCCTGAGCGGAGAAAATCTCCGACCCAGCCGGGAATCGAACCCGGGACCTTAGGATTGACATTCTGTCACGCTGACCACTCAGCTACCGCGGCCGGACTCAGGATGAAGAAGGTCACAGACAGCGAACCAGTTGCTAGAATTTTAAGATCTGGTCTTCTACATGGGCCGTGGCCCACTACACCAATAACACAACACCGGATACCGAAAGGCAACGAAGCACCGATATATTGGAAACCATACTGAATATCACTATCTCTGAAACCAATTTTGGAGTGATTTATTAATCACCAACTGGATGACGGTACAGCAAATGAAAGTAATAACTCATGACGGCGGGAGCTATAATTGCAAGCCAAGTGAATGTCTTAGCCAGGTGGTAGAGGATATAGGTTCCTTGTCCAAGGGTTTCTCAAAGCAGGATCATGTAATGATAGTGGGTGGAGTGGGAAACAGTATTGTTAGGGATCAGGGCTACATTACTGAGGGAGACCTGGTGAAAACAGCCTCTGCAACGACCCATACCAGTGTTGAGCTGGTGCCTGCTTTCGTGCAGCATAGTCAGCCCCTGTTGAACCGCTCTGTCAGTAGGGTAAATATGGAGTTGGATCAGTTGCGTAGGGCGGCCACTCTGCCAGACATTGGATTGGTTCCAGTCGAGGCTATTGATAGGGAGGATTTCACAAGGCATGGCCTACGCCTCAGTAGGAAAGGGAAGCGTAAACTGGCAGGGTTGTATAGCGAAATCCATAAGGCGGGACACTATTACTCATGGATGTACCTCTTTTTTAGACTAATATCAGTGTCCAATGAGCAGTTCAGGCAGGCAGGTGCTAAAGAGGTCCAAAACTCACAAGATTCTCACAACACTAAAGTAAATAATAATGTTATCATATTTAACAAAAATATTGGTGGCTCAAAGAAAAAAGTAGGTTCTCACAATAGTAAAGTAAAAAATAATTTTTCACCAAACTATTCTGGGATTGAAGAATAAAGTAGATGAGCTCCTCATTTGTTTAGATGACATTGAATCTGATAATGTAATAGATATACCATGCCTGTCTGAGCATCACATTGTGTCTGAAATGGAAAAGGTAAATATCAGTGATTTTAACTAGCTGCACATATGAGTCGAGAGAATAAGGTGAGAGGAGTTGCCATATATTTCAAAAGTTAGCAGTGTAAAAAGCTTAGATACAAAAAAGTTTTGTCTAGAGCAGAATATAGAAGCAAGTGCCTGTCAACTTAAACTGAAGGAAGGTTCTTTTATAATTGTAACAGTGTATAGGCCCCCTTCAGGAAACTTTCATTTATTCCTGAAACACTTGGATGCCATGTTGTGCTATCTGTCAGATAGGGGAAAACAAATTTTTATTTGTGGAGACTTCAATAATGATTGACTGAAAAGTGTAATAGGAAGAATGACCTAGAAGTCTTGTTCGGTACTTTCAGTTTGACATCTGTCATTAATTTTCCTACTCGGGTAGTAAAGGACAGTAGCACATTGATAGATAACACTTTTGTAGACCAAGATAAGTTTAAAAACATAAATTCTTGTCCTGTTGAGAATGGCCTTTCTGATCATGGGGCTCAGCTACATGTCACAGTATATGACATTTCTCCATTCAGTAATTCAAAACTACCTTCCAAAGTTGTGCATTCAGTTAACGACTCAACAATTAGAAATTTCAGGGAAAATCTTCAGCAGTTAGACTGGGATGAGGTGCACAAGGAACCCGATGCTAATTTAAAATATAACTTATTTCATGATACACTTGTAAGAGAATTTGAAAACTGTTTCCCCAAGAAAGTAGTTAAATCTGATTATAAGAAACCATGCTAAAAACCTTGGCTTACTAAAGGAATAAAAATATCTTGTAACCACAAAATGGAACTGTATCTAACAACAAGAAAGAGTAATGACCCAGAAACAGCCAAATATTATAAAAACTACTGTGCTACATTAAGAAAGGTTATTAAAAAGTCCAGAAGCATGTGTATCATGTCTGAGATTAATACCTCTGATAACAAAATCAAAACAATTTGGAATATTATTA